>NW_027273861.1:23596250-25060000 GCF_046630095.1 Trachinotus anak | reverse complement strand
CCCAGCTTCAACCCGAGCAGAGGTGAAACCAACCAGAATAAAAAGGAGCGCACCTGTGTGGCCGTGCGAGGCCTTCGAACGGGCAAAGAAAAACAGCGGGAAGGAAATGAAATAAATGAACCTTTATGTAATAATAATCATCCTAATATGCAATTAAGTGGTTTAAATCCACTTTCATGGACTATAATTGGAGTTCAGAATTGATAAATGATAAATGAGTCCTTCACCATGCACTTCTTTAGTCAGCTCTCCCACTCAGACACCAAAGACGGTTTTATTTGCAGTTTCCTGATGAAAAGCAAAAATTATGAATTCCTCTTGAAGGGAAAACATCTGCTACTACAGTACAGAACAAAAACCAGGTCACACTTTTCTTACATAATGGCCGCTTCTTCTGACAAAGCCCTTACAGCCACACACACACACACACACACACACACACATATTATGACCCCTGTGAGCCCTCCCAACCCCTCATGCCCCCCGCCAGCCCTTGCCCTCTGACCTTAGGCTGTATACAGGTGGAAGCTGGGCATGCGGCTGTGGTGACGGGGGGATATTATTCGTTCTAACTAGTTCCGTGGCCTGGAAAAGCCACACTTTGTCCTCAGGTCTTTCAGCTTTGAAAGATGAGTAAAGACAGCTTTGCTGTGCCAAAATATGATTTCATTTAAAATTTGAATGAATAAAATCCAAGACCTTTACTGGCCCCGTGTTACACACAAGGCTATGGATGGTCTCAGTAAATTCACACACCACTGCTTTTTTTTTTTCGTGGTGTAAAACACAGGTTTTTACTCTCTTAAACTAGTCTATGTCTCAGTGAAGTTAGCAAGTATCTAACTGCATTGTAGGGGGGTAGAGGTGAAAGAAAGCAGGGACAAAGACACTGCAGAACTAGTTCAGTGTATTATCTGCTCTGAAAACCACAGTGTTTGTTGTTGCAGCTGCATCTGTTTTTTTACCACAACAACTCTGGTGCAAAAACTGTCCCTCACATTCCTGAATGTGCAGCATCAAACGACTGTTTTGTTGCATAAAGAAGCAAACTTCATAAGTAAAGGAGCAAAATAGAATTTTTTTTGTTGTCACAAACAAATAATTGATATTTTATCCCTGTCTTTTTTTGTTACGTTACCACAATCTCTCCCCCTCCAACCCAGACGCTTGCTAGCACAGATATTGTGACTAAGTTGTTTCATAAAATCATTTTTTAAAAACTTTTATCTGTTGATTTGTTAGAAAATTCTTTGGCCACTTCAGTTATGCTTTTAAAGGAAATTTCTCTTTCAGATGTTTATCAGTTATGCTGTGCTTGGTAATACAAATTTGCAATGAAGCAATAAATCTTGCTAATTTCTTAACAGCAAGAAAAGTATAACAACATGTTGACAACATTTGTATTTTGGGCTCAACTGTTCCTTTAAGAACAGAAGGAGGCACTGAGGTGAGAGACGGAGGAGGAAAAAAGAGGGAGGCAGGGCAGGAGGGTGGAGGATGGATAGAGGGAGGGATGGAGGGCAGTCACCTGTGGTGTGGGAATGGAGCAGTGCTCTCCACAGGGGTTGGTGGTCTCCTGCCCCCCACCACCACCACCACCCACTCCACTTACCTCATCCCCCTTTTCACCTCCTCCTCTCTTTTGGATACAGCTGCAGGAGGGGAGGGGAAGGGAGGGGAGGGGAGGTGTACGGGGCAAAGTGGAAGGGTGCACAGTGAGGGTGGCAGGAAAGTGACAAGAGACAGAAAAGACAGATCAGACTGGGTGGATGGATCAGAGGTGAAGCAGGTGGGCACACTGCTTCACCTCTGCCTGGACTGTGTGTATGTGCTCAGTGTCGTCTCATTGTCTCCTGACACATGGAGACATGTTTTTGCTGCACAGAAAAATCAAGCAGTTACACACACAGTTAATAATGTTTGTGCTTGTAAAACATCTCCAAAGACATATTCAAATCAGAAAGTGTGATTTATTTTAGGTTGAAAACAAATCAGTGTGTTTAAAGCTGTACAGCAGAACATGTATTTGCTCATGTGTTAGTGAGTAAATATGTTTTCTGTCACTGAGAATTTGCAGCAAATCTAATCTATAGAAATGTTTGTGACAACACACCAAACTATACATGATGACGTACTTACCAGTGTGTGTGTGTGTGTGTGTGTGTGTGTGTGTGTGTGTGTGTTGCCCTCTGTCCCCTAGGCAGCTGCTTCCAGATGACCCCCAGCAGCGAGCTGTCACTGGACATCTACATCACACACACACACACACACACAAGTTTGTGTGCCTGTGCGTGTACATACGAGTGTGGTGGCCTCTTTTCTGCTTGGTTGGGACTCTGTCACAAGTATTTGAAGCGTCTCGCAGCCACACACACTGACGACCACCGACACTAACCACAGGAGATGGACAGACAGATGTAAGTGTGTAAGTGTGTGCGATTTGCTGATGTTAACGCTGAGAGAAACAGTCGTGTTACTACAGCGCAGATGAAATCACGGCCCATGACCTGTTATCAGCAGACACATGCACGCACACACACACAAATGTAATAACATAATTAAATACATATATTTTTCTTTTATATTTTCATCATATATTATATTTGCATCAGCTGATCAAACCTCAAGCACCCAAACTTGGCTTGATCAGATTCAGCTCTTGTTCCAGTCTCTGTTCTCTTTAGGAACCACTGCAGACTCAATCTGAGCTACTGCCTGTGTCCAGAGGTGCAAAAACGCCAGATGTTTACCTGTTAACATGGTTTATTCCATCTTGTGCTGGTTAAGGTGTAACACAGCAGACAGACAGGAAAAACACACATTTTAACTTTTAAGTGGTCATATGAGAGTTGGATAAACTATGATCTCTAGTTAAAGTAATTAGTCATTATAAGACAAACAACCAAAACAACTGAAAAAGAGATTCACTCTTTATATAATTTACTAGAAGTCACATAAAATAGTAATATCACTGGCACTGCTCACTAATCATGTATTTGTTTGACACTCATTCTAATCAACTAATCCTGGTTACAAGTGAGAAAGAGGAAGTGGCTTGTGAACAATGTGGATTATAATTTTCATGTATGAGGTTGAGAAGTCTATGATGTAGCCTGTTAACCTGACAGGTAAACACACTACATTTGCCACAATTGGAGCCATATGATGTTTTTAGTCTCTTGTGTTGTTCAGCCATTAAATTTCAGACTGCTGCAATTTCAACATGATACAAAAGAGGTTTTGGTGGATAAGGAAATAAACAATTACAGTGGTCAAAAGTCAAGTAGACAAGTCAATATCTCCCTCTGCTTGTCATTTATTAAGAGTGAATATGTTATTATTGATTGTGAATGACTGTATTTGTCAGTGTGTTGATTTGTTTAAATGATATATCTTTGTCACTGCTTCTTCAGTCATGGTTGATAATGAACCAAGTTCTTCTTCTTCTGCTCTTCTATTGTATTATTACTTTACTTTAGGAAAACAGAATGAACTCTTATAATTTATTTATCCATCCGTTTTTTATTACAGTAAATGAGAGGATGAGAAAGAAGTCAGCAGTGACAAAAACAAAAAAAAAGACAGACAGACAAAAAGGACAGACAGGAAGTGAGAACGTTTCTTCCCTGACTCGTTCTGCCGTGCTCACAAGCTGCATGTCTGACAGAGTTTTCCGGCAATCTCCTCTAATCTGTTGAAACAATGTGCTGAGGTGTGTGTGTGTGTGTGTGTGTGTGTGTGTGTGTGTGTGTGTGTGTCTGAGAGAGTCTGTGTGAGTAGGGTAAAGTAGGGTAGGGTCCCACACCACCATGATTGGGGTCAAAGGTCGTCAGGGAACCAGGGAGCTGTCATGCTCCATTACACTGTGCTCTGGGACAGAACTAAAACCTGAGTGAGGCACACTGAAAACTTTTTTTAGTCCACTTAGCAGCCCCATTTTACACTCATCTGGACACTTACAGGTTCTGCATGACCACACATGCGCAGACATACACACACATGCACAGTACTGTATATGCAGGGTTCATTAAGCTGTATAGAGTATGTTCTATCGCGCCAAACAAACAAGAGCATGTCGGGCGTACACAGTCAGACACAGACACACAGCATCTCTTATGACTCTTTCATCTTTCCAAGGATGAAAACTCCTCTTTTTGTCTGGACCGTGACAGCATTGCCAGCCCTATAAAGAGAAATGTCTGTCGCTGATTGGATGACTGACTGATGAAGTTACACCATTGGTCAGCTGAATGCCGTGTGACTGAGTGATAAGGTTACAGCACTTGTTGACCAGCTGTGTGTTGGAGTTTTCCCATTAGTCGTTGCTCTTTCAAAATTATTCGGCGCAAACGAGCAGTCGCTAGATGGACCATCTTTTCAGCAGAAGCTAGAGGCAGTTCATGCTTTTCACATTGATCCAGACATATGTTGACTAAAGACTCATTCTTACAATATCTGGTAAAACTGCACCAATCTCATCCACACTCTACCTGCCATTTTTCTGTCTCTATTTTTCATGATCATGGAAAATGACATCTCCATTGCTAATACTGCCAACTATACTCTGAGGGTATAGTCAGAGATAGCAGACCTAAACCAGGTTGGTAAGCAGGCTACATGTCACCCTACTCTGTTGGATATGCCTCATATAAAAAAAAAATCATAACTTAAGGTTTGCTTTGTGCAACAGGCCCCGTCACCAGTTTAACGGATGTTCTCGCTGATGAAACTGATCATTCTGACAACAGCTGCTGGTTTCAGTTGAACATTGTTGCTATAGCAACCACTACTGACACAGGTCTATAGCAGTTACGGTTGAGCTGCACAATAACGCACCTCATCTTCATCATCCTGCGTCATTGCTGCATTATTACCTATAACTGTCTTTACCAGCTATCACTGACGCAGCTGCATAGTGGCTGTTTCGGTGAGATAAAAATCTATCCACTTTTTTTTTTTTTCCACCGAAGGAATCGACTGCACTGCAGATGAAGTCTGAATCCACCAACCAAGAATTTCTGACTTCCTGTCTGCAACATCCAGCCTTGAACCACTGGACGTGGAAAATGACCACTGAAGAATGTTGATTTGAAAAGGTTGTAATGGGTTTGTCCTTTCTATTCTGAGGCAACTTTCCACCATCTACGCACAGACTGTTTCCTTGACAGAAGGTGCTCTCAGCTGTCCGCAGCCTATTCATCACTCCAACAGGCCGGCTGACTTAATGTCTGCCACCTCTGCAGAGAGACACGCATGTGATGATGGAGCACACAGTTGGCCGGGGGAGCAGGTGTGTGCGAGTGTATGTGGACAGAGACAGAGAGAGGTAGTCTTTTATCTTTCATCCCGTCTGGTTGAGTCAAGATATGATCGATTGTTTGGATGATTGAAATTACTATTAGTGGGAACTAGGAGTGGTGGATTTTGCAGGTATGACTGGTAAGACTGCTTCTCCTCACTGCTTCACCAAATTTTGATGAGATAAACTTGCCCTGCCCTGAACTTCCCCATCACAACCAAACAAACTAATAATCTAGCTTTTCAAATTAAGGGTCTGATTGAGAAGTATAAGCTTCCACAGGGGTCGAGCGAGGGGGCCACAGTGCAGTGCATCCCGATTAATGATTTTGTTCTTGATAAACAAGGTGGCGTGGAGTTCTGGATAGCGAAAGTCGTTCAAAACATTGCATCAAGGAAGCTTCACATCTGGATCTGTCCACAGCCAGCAGCAAAATAGCTTATCTTAGCATAAAGCAGAGTTCACTAACAGGCAGGCTGCAGTCCAGATCCAGACCCAGATGCCCTCCTATCTGGAGCCAGACCTATAACCTATAAATTGTTGAGAATTATAAAATTTTGACAGAGCGTTTCTATCCTTTTCTAGCCTTTACGGTAAATGTCACGTGATGCTACTTGGCCAATCCTTGTGAGTTGAGTCAATGAGTGAGACACACACACACACACACACACACACACACACACACACACACAGGAGAGAGACAAGACAATTAACAACAACAGGGGAATAAGTGGCTAAAGTGGGCTATTAAAAGAGAAAGAAAAAGAAAAGGAGGAGTTAAAATTGTTCAACTGTAAAGATGTGTTGGGGCTGTTTAGTATAAAAATGAATGAAAAATTATGGAAAATGGAAAATGAAGCTACACTTTTTAGGATTTTATTTCAAAATGCACGTTTACAAGCTCTATGTTCTGTACTTATTACAACCCCTATTTTCTTTGAAATGAGAAAAGACCAGATAAGGTCCAAGCAAAGATCCAGACATTTGCTTGAGGAAATTTTGTCCAACTAGACCTCTCTGAATTTTAATCGAGTACCTCTGGCATAAAGACCGGAAACAGCTAGCCTTGCTCTGTGTGACAAAAACTTTCCACCAGCACATGTAAACCTCCCTGATGAACACCTCACATCCTGTTACCATTTCTTGGCTCTGTGCAGTCACCAGGTAACAAATCTACTACGCTACTCATACTGACCTAAAATTGGCCTCTGAAGACCTAAACCTGCCTTCAGGACTTCAGATTTTACTTTTCCTTATAGACTTAAACCCATCTCAGCATCATCTAATGGCCTTGAATTTTTAGTTCGTAATGCGGTGTGATTCTATCTGTGCATAATTGCAGCCAAAATTACAGTGAGTCTCTTTCCACCTCTGTGACACTTCCACCACTTCACTTGCAACATTCACATACCTTCATACTCTTGAACTACATTGCCCTGTTGAGCAACTTCAGCTCGCCGATAAGAGGACACAAAGGTGAGCTGTGAGAGCTGCTGGCGCTGAGATGTTGGGATTTGCAGCAGGTCTGTGTGAACTGGGTGGTGATGGTGTAAGCTGCTCCTAAGCAAGCAGCTCATGTTTAGTCCCAGTCTAGTGGAAAAAAACCTGCCTAACCTGTCCCACACTCTCCCTCTCCTATGTCGATGTGTGTGTGTGTGTGTGTGTGTGTGTGTGTGTGTGTGTGTGTGGGCTACTTACCTCACTGGGTGCTGTAGGAAAAACATCCGAACATTCATCAAAACAGCAAAACACAGATGAAGATAAGACCGTTCTGTTTTTGTATGACAAGTCTGTTTTTGAGCGTGTCCCCCTCAGAGTTCAGAGACAGAGGGTTTCCGTGTTTGGGTGTGTGTGTGTGTGTGTGTGTGTGTGTGTGTGTGTGTGTGTGTGTGTGTGTGTGTGTGTGTGTGTGTGTGTGTGTGTGTGTGTTACAGAGAGAGAGAGAGGGAAACTCTGTGTCTGGGAAAGACACAGGATAGGACACAGAGACAAAGAGCAGGCTACAACTAGTTTTAAGGCCACATGCTGCCACCAAGTTAAATATGTGTCTCTGATTGGAGCTCTCCTGTAGCCCAGATAAGAAAAGCCTCAGCCGTGTTGTGTGTACGTGGTTTTCAAGCTGCAGCTTTCAAGGCATCTAATTTTCCCCTGAAGTCCGATAATGCACTTTAAAGACGGGTGCAGCCTGAGCTGCTTTCTGCAAAGTGTAGGTGGACAAAGCAACATCACAACAGGGACCAATATGAGGCAAGAAGTCATTAAAACTAAATGTCAACATAAGACTTTTTCAAAATGAGCATTTTTTGATCTGCCACCTCAGAGATTAAAAATACTGTACATGCTTCATGTCCCAATGAAAACCTTTGCAGCAGAACAACAACATCAAAACCACTTATGCCTTTGCTACTTATTTGCACAACCACAACAGGCTGCTGGCCAGGGAACATTCACGTGTTTAAACAAACAACCAATACTTTTTCTTCCTGGTGAGAACAGCCTGAAATAAACTGTGCATCTACACAATGTGCAACTTCTTGTTTAGCCAGTTGTTGTCTGGATTTAAACAAAGGGATGTATGTGATCCAGTGCAAATATATGCTTGATAAACTGACAGAAAGGATGATGGGTAATTTTACTTTACACTCTGTGACTGAGAACTGAAAGGGGTTATCAAGTAGAGCCGTAATAAATCTCAGAAATAATAGTTTTTTTGTAAAAGGAAAAATAAGGATCATGACAGTTGTCTGATTTTTAAACTGTTTTTTTAACTTGCGCCCAGAAGTGAGTGATTTATACCCTCTAATTAATAATCAATACCCAGACATGGACAGAATGTGAACTGTTATCTTGTACAATATATTTAGAGGAAGTCACAGTCTTGTCTTAAAAAAAGTATAATTCCGCTCTGTATTTCACACAGACACATATGCACCGACCTGACAACAGCCAGTCACGTAATGATTATAAACAATAACCTAATGAATTCACCATTTCCCAGCATGTTATGGCCTTAACACTCACAGAACTGCAGCTTCTCAACAATCAAGTGAATCTACAGCACTTTCATATGTTTGCAGCACATTTCCAGCTAAGGAGAAATATTTAGTGAAGTGTGAGTGGGATTTTAAATATCCACTTGAAGCCTTCTGTTCTTTTGATTTAAGAAAGCTAAACTTAAAAGTGAGAGTGTTAAAATGTTTGATGAGGGATGGGCCCGCGACTTTAAAGTGTCTAAAGTTGTTTTTTTTTTTTTTAAGTCTTTCATCTCTCCCTCCCGGAGACATTTTAATATGTTACACATTAACTGTACAGATGGTGTCGGAGGCGACAGACCAACGTGTGCGAGGCAGAGGCGTGTAATTGTGCCGTCGCTCGGCTCGGCGGTTTGTTTTCGAAGCTGCGAGATGATTGGAGCAGATAAGACGAACCTCTAAATATAAAGTTGTGGAATCATTAAAACCATGTAAATATTCCCCTCCAATCCCTTTACACTAATCCTCACCATGGCCAATGAAACTATTCATTAGAAAATCATCAGCTTTGCAACATTCCAGGATTTTTGACTTTATGCATGTGTGAGTGTGTGTTATGTAGCGTTGCTGCAATTGTGCATCCATTTCTGTGTGTGCACGCGTGCATCGCCTTGATGTGAACTGCTTATTTATGCAAATTACTGTCATTTTTATTTAGGTATAACTGACAACATTAGGTCTAATCCTGAGTAGAAAATATCAGACATTGTTCCAGGTTTATGTTGCAGATTGGTAAGATGTGAACGGGAGTCGTTACCTGACGAAGCCCTCACATTTTCACTTTTATAGCCCAGCTTCAAGGTCAAGAAACTATTACATTTTAAAAATCCAACAATCAGATTTTCTATATACCTGATTGAGGTTTGGGTATGAGGTCTCCAGTTGTATCAAGGTTAGGGTTTCTAATTAACTTTGAGGCGAAAGATACAAAAGCTTTGTGTTGGGCAGTTTGTCTGCGAGGTACATCTCAACTACACAGGTGATGTAAGAACCAACACACAGCATGTGCACTGCATGCTGGGTAATTGAAGGCAACTGGCTTGAAATGAAATATGAAACAACTAATGAATATTTTTATCATTGAATTTTTTATCTTTTTATTTTTTCTCTTTGTCAGAACATGAGTTCAAAACCTATAATTTACTACAATGCAAGACAAAGACAATCAGCAAATTCTCAACTTCCAGAGATAAAATTGTGATAAAATGTGGACTTAAACAGGAAGTAAGTTTAATTTGAAGGGGTCTTTACATTGAAGTACCACTGATTTTGAGGCAGAACATTTTGAAGAGGAAACGTTTTACAGATTGAATTTTTTTCATGAGGACAGTTTAAAGCAGAGCAGAGTTGACTGTTGTGTGGTGTGGTGCAGCAACAAACACAAACACAGAAACACACCTTCCTGCCACCAAGATGGAGGAGAGGCCTCCATTTCAGGGCCCGCGGTGGGTATCGGTGAACCTTCCCCCAGGTGTGTGTGTGTGTGTGTGTGTGTGTGTGTGTGTGTGTGTGTGTGTGTGAGTGTGTGAGAGAGAGAGAGAGAGAGAGAGAGAGAGCTGAGGCTCCGTCCTTGGCAGCCGGTTTGAGGAAAGATTATCTTGACAAATTGGATAAACATCTTGTGTGTGACAGGATGCTGATGGAGGGTCTGTCTGCCCACACACACACACACACACACACACAGTTACACACACCTGGGGTAGTCGGTCTGTTTAGCCACAGACCGTGTGTGTATTTGCGTGTATGTGTGTGTGAGCCCAGCCTAAAGGCAGGTAACAACAGGTCTCCCTCCTCAAACAGAGCATGCAGGTTCTCAGGTGTGTCTACCGGCTCTGCTTCAAATACTCCACCTCTTTACTCTGTGCATGTTTGCACGCGTGTGTGTGTGTGTGTGTATGTGTGTGTGTGCGCAGAATGGTACTCAACAGAGAGTTTGAAGTGACCTCATTGTTGTTTTCATCATCTTACGTAAGTTTACTGTAATTTTCATGACATGTCCACAGTGCGTTGAGTGTGTTGGAGTAAAATCGCAACATAGCATCGTGTGGATTTGAAAGATTTTTGTCTCCAGTGTAATATTGTGTGTCTGAAGGTTTATTTCTAGTTTTCAAACTGTGGACGTTATGTTCATGCATCCTAACCAGTAAATAACCAGGACGCATCAACAGATTCTTAACTATAAGCCTGAGTTACACACTGGGACATGGAGTGTGAAGGATGGGTGAATAATAAAATGCTATTGAGCTGCATTATGGGAAATGTAGGACCCAGTCAGGACATCTCAGCCTTTGCTGGAGTAGCCCTTTAGGTTCAGTGCTACATTGCAGTTTTCCATTTTTATTGTGTAGCACAGTGCAGGTAAGAAGGGTAAACACCAAGGTTACAGCCTTCAGCCGTGATTTAATGTTCGTTTTTATATTACTAACTGTTGCTCTGATCAACCACTGAGGGAGGGTTGAATGATCTTAGTCTGGTAAAGTCTTTTAAGGCCTCAAAGCCTAAAGTTAAGACTTGTTTTATGATTGTACCCGTGACTCTTATTATAATAGTTATAAAGTTTATTTTTAAAAGGATTGTTGTTGACTCTCTTCTTTCCTTTAGTGATTCTTGGTGGTTTATTTCTGGACTGAAGGCAAGTAAGTCAAACCAGTGAGACTTGTCCCTTAAAAGTTAAATCCCTTAAAATCCCACCTACACACACACACATGCACATACAGTATGTAACCACAGACACTGGAGTCATGGAGAGGTTAATATATCCACTCCCACCCTCTTTTAGTCCTACTTTGATGGGTCCATCTCTTTTTAAATCCAGGATTTGGCGATTCGTTATCGCCGTCCCTCTCTTCTTCTATCTTTGCCTGGTTCTATTTCCTCTCTGCTCCACAGGGGGTTTTCAGCTCTCACATTTGGAGGATTTTCAGGGCCACTTTTGTCTTAATTACACCAACAGCCTGGCTCTGAGCTGCACCAGAAGAACAGAGAGATGACTGTGCTACACAGAGGGACACTGAAAACACTTCTGTGCATATGTGTGTGTTGTTTGTGTGTGTGTGTGTGTGTGTGTGTGCGTGTGCATGTGTGTGTGTGTGTGGATGGGTGGCACAGAGAGGTCACAGGCTTTACTGGTAGCATAGCAGTGTCATCTCTGATGCCTACACACTCAGCCAACACTCTTATCTAGAGTGACATGAAATAAGTGAAAGCCAACATTATGATAATAAGTATTAAAATACCACAAATCACAACATGAGCAGTGAAAGCAGCAGGATGGTGGTTTTAACTGGGCCACACTGTGAAATAATCATCTGCAACATTTTCTTTTTATAAATAAACATCACTTTTTCTTGATCATGAAAGCTTTTACGTTTTAACAATCGATTCTTAACGTAGCGCTTCAAATTAGCTTTATTGGCATAAAACACAACAGTGTTTGTCACCGACAGAAAACACAACAATACACAAGGAGTATCAGTAGCAACTGTTGGGACTTCATTTAACAAATATCTGCGCACCAATGAAAATTAAATCAATAGCAACAAACAGCAGTGATTTAAACCTGGTGTTTGTTGTTAAGAGACAACCATTAGCAGCTGCTTGGCACACACACTCTTTGAGACACAAACACACACACACACACTCTTTGAGACACAAACACACACACACTCTTTGAGACACAAACACACACACACACTCTTTGACACACTCTGAAGTAACATTAGGAGAAGCTGGTGAACCAGTCTGTGCTCTGTTTCCTTCCACTCTACCACCTGGTCAAAGTTACGATTTGAAAGTGAAGCAACAGCAACAGTCGATTTGGCTGAGAGGCTACATGCTAATGAAGTCGAGTCCAGTAACAAACAACGAGCCAAGGACGAAATAAACCAGATAACATTGTACAACAGTAATTTGTTTATGAGTCAGTGTGCACCTGTGTGGTTTTGGACAGAGAAGCATCACTTCAGCGGAAGGAGGCAGCCTCCTCCTGGCCTTCAGCTCAGGTGGTGGTGCACTGTCTGTGATTTTCTTTTCTTGGAGGATGAGGAGGAGCAGGAGGCTGAAAACAGTTCGACCTTCAGTGAAAGTGTGAGTGTGAGGAGTGTGGGTCACCTGTCACACTGCAGCAGGCAGCCTGTGAGGAAGAAGACCGGTATCTACTTCTTACAATTTGTGGATGGCAGTCAGTTGCTCTGTCTGAGGCTACGTCCACACTAATAGGTTTGAGTTTGGAAACACGTCCCTGTTTTTACTCTTAAGTATTTTGGAAACTCTGCTGGCCCCGTTTTAGTTTGAAAGCTCCAGGGTGGAGTTGTCCTTCCCCTTCTCTCTGTCCCATTTCCCGTCTCTCTCCATTTGTCCTATCAAATAACAAAGGGATAAAATGGCAAAAAAAAAAAAGAACAAAAAACTTTGCATCTGCAGCTCCAGGTTTGTCTTTTATCAGCAGCAGCAACAGCAGTTTGTTGGATTAGACACATTAAGAACTGGGAAGTTAGCATTAATCGTAACAGTCAGCGTGACTCAAAAGACAAAGAACGCCCTATACATGCACTCGATCTTTATCAGCACAACCTGCAAATAAGATGTGACGTTGCTGTTATGATGAGGCTTTTAATTTGGTAAACCAGGGTGTGTGTAGGAACAGGTCTTGCCTGTTAGCCACTCATGCAACACAGCAGAGAGAAGCCAGGAGGAGCAACTGTGACAATCCCACACAGATGCATTGTTTAATTTTGTTTTTTTTTGGATTGTGCAACAAACTGGAGACATAAACCAAAACCAAACTGCCTCCATTAAAAGAATAAACAGCCACAAGGAAGGATGTTGTTTTGCATGCATGATACAAATCCAAACCAGGGACAAACACAGGAACAAAGGAAGATCAACAGTAGACTAATATTTCACCATATAACAACACATTCTGATTGGATGGTTCTTTTTTGGGGGATTTTGCAAATGAATATTAAAATATTCCTTGAATATTTAGCATTAATTAGATGGAGGTTAAGTTGTTTGGATCGCACTGGGTTGTGTGTTAATGTGAGTGCAACTTGGGGAAGTTACAGAGTGGTGGTGACAGAATTCAGCTTCACTAAAATACAGAGCCCGCTGTTCTGGATTTGGAAAGCAATGGTGAATGTAGACCCTCAACACACATATTTAGAAGTAATGTCTCACACACACACACACACACACACACACACTTACTCTCACTGTTTCACTCACACACACACACTTACACACTCTAAATACAACCACTGTTGTCAAAACCTACTCAATACAATGTTGCCAGTCTCTGCTTTGCTAAAAATACTCCAAGCAAACAACTTAGACTGTCTGGTGTTTGTGTGTGTGTGTGTGTGTGTGTGTGTGTGTGAAAGAGGCCACTAATCAACTAACAAAGAGCTTGTGGAAGAGAGAGGAGAGGAGAAAAGGGAGCAGAGAAGAGATAAATGGTGACAAAGCGCTGCACAGAGAGGTCAAAGAGAGACAAAGAAGGTAAATGAATAGATAACAGTTTGGAGCTGCAGAGAGCAGAGTCATTCTGTACCGAAGCACAACTTTTTCGCTGCATTTGAATGGGAACAGTCTGTGGTTGTATTAAACAAGTAGCGATAAATCAATGTGTGGATGGATGATTTCCTGGTGGGTATCATGCAGCGCAGTCGTTTGTTCAAATGATTTTGCTTCCTGGCCAGAACGCAACTAATAACTTTAATTGTATTTTATCTCATCTGAGTGAGGTCCTCCATTTTCTTTTGTTTTCTTTTGTTTATCAAGTCAAGAATAATGAAATTGAAAGATTTAGTTGAATTGAAAACCGTGTTTGTTATGTTTAGAGCTCAAGTCAGATTATTGCCTGAAAACCTGCAGCTATTGTTTGTGTTAATATCAGGTAATGATGGAAGGAGGTTTGATTTTAAAACTCAGTAAGAATGTATTGTATGACCCTTTTGATACCAAACCGATCATCTTTGAGTGAGATCTGCCGATGCACAGCTGATGCCATCACTTTTTTGTGGTTTGTTATAGCAGCTGGTTTAGCGGTCGGGACCTCCAACAGGCGGAAGCGTAAGCTGATAAAAAGACCACAAAAAGACGTCCTTATTGAGTCAACAGGCTTCAACTTTGTTCAACAGAGCGGCACAAAAAACTCCCAAGGAGCAAATCTTTCATCCGACAAGAGAACGTAATTATCACACTACTGCACAATTCAAATAAGACTCACACATTTTAAACTGCACAACTTACAACTACATCAATTACATCATCCTATGAAATCTGCCCAGCAACTGAATGGTTAATGTACTGATCGTGTACACAGGTAAAAGTGTGCTGTTTGATAGATTGCCCTGCTCCAGTGGGGAGACCTGTGGTCACACTACCCCCCCTGCCCCCCTCTACATCTCCCACCACCTCTGAGAGTGAGAGAGGAGACCAGCAGAAACCTGCACAAACTGCAAAATGATAACAATGATATCATTTGTAAAAGTTCCACAGAGCCCACATGTTGTTCTGTCGTGGTGGCCTGTCCCTGTTGCAGGTTGGCACAGTGAACAAGGTGGGCGGTGGGACCACACTACAGGGCGCACAGTGCGTCTCTCAGCTGCAGACACCAGGGTATGAACCACAGGCGATTGGTGACTAGAAGCATTAATACCGATCAACATATTTTTAATGAAAATCGGTCGATCGATCAGGGCATCCCTAGTGTACTGTTGTGTCTCCTGGTCCTACTCTTTGATTCTGACAGACTGAGACCAAAACCAGATGTTCTCCATTCATGAAACTTTTTCTGGCCTCAGTCCAGGGATAACAACAATATGACCCCAGATGTGTACAACACCAACAGCTGTATTTCAGATTGACATTAGGTACATTGGGTACTGAGCCACCGAGCCACTGAGCCCATCTTGCGCCTGACGCTGGCCGATGACATGGTTGTGTAGGTTGACTTCAGCAGGACCGTGGTGCTGGCTCTGTTTTTCCCCTGTGGTACTGCAGGGCTAATTTACAGCTTACACACAGGAAATGACCTTAATCCCCTGAGCTTCCCTTAATCTGCAAACTCTTTCTGTTCTTCATGCTCCAAAAGATCGAACAACACACACATCCTCATACACACACACACACAGACACACACACACCTACACACACAGTCCTGAGCTGCTCAGTGGTCAATGGTAAAGGAGATCCCGTTCAAGGTGATTACGCCTCATCTTCAGGACAAAGAAATAATCCAAAACACTTTGACTTTAACCCCACTGGGACTGTAATATCTCAGTGGCTGCTGCTGTTTACCCACAGAGCTTAAAGTGAAGCAGGAGGACATTAAATATGTATCTTCACATCACTCTGAGGGGGCATCTCCAGAAAGCTCTGCAGGTTCAGCTCCCGTCTGCGTCTGAGCGACAGCGGTTTTGTATTTGTGTTGTTTTCTGAGAGCAGAGACGTCTCTGTGTTTATCAGGCTGCACTGGAGCCATCTGTGTAAAATAATGTTTGACTTGTAGCTGCATCTCTGTGAATCCAACCCGTGAGTCCGTGCCAGCTGATTTTTCGGACGTGGGCCGTCTCACCTTGGTGATGATATGGAGGATGATGTCCCGGGGGGGGGCAACATCACTTAGCTCTGAGCGCTGCCAAGGTACTCGGTGTCCTCCTGTGAAATGCCTTTTTCGACCCGTTTCTAAGTGGTTAATGTGGTCTTTGTTGCCAGGGCAACACAGCACCCACCAAAATGATGTTTTAGATTTTTGGCAGCGTCTAACATCCATTTTGACAAAATTAAAGCATAAACACCCTCACAAATATTTGCAGTGAAGCAGATTGATTTTTCGCATGTCCCCCCACCCCACCTCATCCACACCCCCACAGAGACATGAAAACCATAACACACACACACCTCACTAGTCTGTGTGGTCATGTGATACCAGCACTCGTCTCGGGTATTATGGACATTACAGCATTTTCACACATCAGCTAATATTTTTTATATTTTTTTAATGGACAAATGTGCTTTTAAATTACAATGAATTCCTCTCGTCTGGCACAATATAAAGACACATTTGTGAAAACCTGCTTTTTTTTGTGTAACACCACTCAAGCACTTGGCCGTGCTCCCAGCATCCTGTGGGCTGTCCTGTGATGGAGGGTTAGACAGGCAGAGACTGTATGATTTGAAAACTAGACACCAGTGGAGAGACGGGTGCCACTCAGCCATAATCATTTTATCTTCTTCTTTTTATCTTTATATCTCGTTATGATTTCACCACAGAGAGGCCAAAGAGATTTCACTTCTTCTTAGGAGGTTTGGACTAAACATGTGTGTACGTATATAATTTCTCACTTATAGTTTTAGATTTGCTGGAGCAGGATCTTTCAGTCAGATGTTTCAGATTGAAAAGATAAAATCAATTTGATGAATTTTCACTAAGAATACATCAACCAGTGTTCCTCCAGATTTGACTCAACAACTCAGAAGTTATCATTGGTTTAGGTGCTGCAATGACACTGATCGACACAGTTTATTCTATGAGGATCTGGTCACAGAAGAGCATAAATGAGCTGCATTAATGCACCAGATTTCCTCAAAGTTAGTGACTAAAATAGAATGAAAAGAGTTGAACTACTACAAAGTGTCCAAATGGCGTTTGCACATGGATGTGATGACAAAAAGGGAAAATGCAAAGCCTTACATACTGTATGTCTCTGCATCTGAGGGGGAAATAGATGGTGACTGTGACAAAGGGCATCAGAGGAAAAGGCCAGAGGCTGGAGATGGAGGGAGACGGGAGGAGAGACAGACAGAAAGACAGACATGTCTGTGAGTTCTTTCCTGTTGTGACGAGGAGAAAAGAGTCTTGTCTGCTGTTGTCTCTCACACTGAGCCTGTATTGTGTTTTGTGCGTGTGGTAATCAATGCCATCAACTCCAGTCACTGCCTGCACTTCATCAGGACTCGGTGCTATTGCTCATTCAGCAAAGGAGTGAGGATGAAATGACATGACACAGTTTGATATGACATGATGTGGAACTGCATTAGTTTACGTTTCATTATAAAAAGAAGATATGAGCAGAAATGACATGAGGTTATTCAGAGGGGATGGAACAAATGATAAAATACAGTAATGAAAATGGGATGAAGCAGCAGGAGATGGAAGGAGATTAAGGGACGAGAGGATATCAGATTAGGGGAGGAGGGAAAACAAGATACAACACATAAACAATATGTCAGCTATACCTGCGTCAGCTTCCCGGTGTAACAGACACCAGCATTTACAACACACACCTTTCACTTTGGTCACAATACGTCTATGTTTAAGGGGGCTGGGAGGAACCGTCGTTCTATTAGGGATCAACAGATTATCAGATCCAATATCAAGCATTTTTCTAATTATGAGATTTTTTTAAAATATATATCAAATAAATTAATAAAATAAATAGTTGAAGGTAAGGACATGAAGTTGTAATAAACATCACAGCTCTCTATGGTGAACTTACAAAAAAAGTTCATTTGTTGGTCTGAGACACAAGAGCAAGCGAAAGAGAGAGAGAGAGAGAGACAGAGGGAGCGAGAGAGAGAAGCCATTGCTAACTGCTAAGCTAAAGTAACTAGCAGACCTGAATAGCATGTAAACAACTGCTGAATTAGCGAGAAAGACGCTAAAAGGAGCAGAGAACTACGAGTGCTTGAGCAAAACCAGTGTACATTTAAACGTGCAGCAGATAGTTCGCTGCCAAATCAAAATGACCTGGCTTAGACAGAGCGACAAACACTAGCAGTTACTCCAGGAACTGGCAACGAGACACTGCACTCAAAGTAAAATGACTTGTGTCAAAATGTTCTCAGATAAAGGTACAAAGTCAGCGAATATACTAATATACTCTGAGCAAACGTGTTACTGCGTTACAGTTTAAAAGGGGGAAGAGGAAAAACATGTTATGTGGAAATAATAAATGATAAAATGATTATTATTAAAAAAGCATCTTCAGGCTACCAGGCATATGTGTTGGTTCATATGAATTGGTATTTAAATACATATATTTCCAGGTGAGAACAGGCACTTTGCAGTCTCTGATAATTACAACTGATAATTACTAATATACACTCAGTTGGCAATTTATTTGCTTATCGGTTCCAAATATTGGTTATCGGTCTCCTTGTTAACTAATAATCGTGTCAAAATCAGCCCTGAAAAATGTATTTCTTAATTAATTTTTTAATTTCTCAAACACACACACGATCACACACACAAACGGTGTCAACCCAGTGATACTTAAAAATATAAGGAAATTACACTGGAAATCCAATAAAAAATAATGCACAGTGCCTCAAATGTAGACAGTGAAGTGACGATATGTGGACCAAATAAAAGTTTATGCTGAAAAACGGGTGTGTGTGTGTGTGTGTGTGTGTGTGTGTGTGTGTGTGTGTCATCATTGTCTACAGACACAGTTATGCCGTTTGGAGAGCTGGAGGCTGAGTGTGTGGCACCAATTCACTCTCTGTCTGTTGAGGCTATTCAGCTTTTTTCAAAGGAGAAGCTGATGACTTACACACACTCTCACACATTCATCAGCCAAGTGAGGAGGCACATTTGTCTGAGCCTGAGGAGGCTGTAGTGGAGATCTGCTCAGTGTTGTATTTATTAAGTGTGTACGTTAAATCATTGTAGTGAAAAAGTCAAGGCATTGTTTCCCATATTTAACATTACCATGAGACATCATGAGGTGCTGGCACTCCCCAGTATCTGCTAGTTTCAAAGCCTTGAGGCCAAATATCAGCTCTACACATGCTCTGCATTTACAAACACAGCCTTTCCCTGTGCTCTGCTGACCTGAACCACAGAGGTTAACCTGGTTGTGTTGTATTGTTAGGTGACCTCTAACGACCGTAGCAGTTATGACGGGAGCACAGGAGGAAGTCAGGTGACGTAGGATAAAGAGGAACAAAGTTGATGTTCAGAAGAGGAGGTTGTGTCGAGAAAACACAGCAGACCACTGTGGCCACCATGTTTGTTTCAACCTTTAACCGTGAGTTTATTATTGTAACCATGACGACAAAGTTTCTCTGACCTTATTTTAAACCAAACCACCACATTTTCCCAAACCTGGCCAAACCATGACTGTTCCACAATCTGTGTTTACAATTGTTACTATGACAATGAAGGCCCGACACACACCAATGAGTCGTACCTGAGGGGAGGGACAAATCGTCTATAAGGTCGTTTAGGTTGGACAGACCTGTGTTTTATCTTATAGTGAGATCAATGTACAAAACGCAGGGATCTGAAGGGGCAGAGAATCCCTTCATGAAGACCTCAGACCCCCTGAAAACAAACGCAAACGTCAGACTGAAGGTTTGTGCCGCATAAACGTTGTAATGTTAAATCATCACAGAAAATGTAAAAGGCAGAGAATAGGCAGCTGATTCAAACTATAACAAATATGCTAATTAATACATTTAATTTTATTTACACACACACATATATATATATATATACATATATATATACATATATATATATATATATATATATATATATATATATATATATATATACATATACATATATATATATATATATATATATATATATATATATATATATATATATATATATATATATATATATATATATATATATATATATATATACATATACATATACATATACATATATATATATATATATATATAGGAACATATGAAGAGATGAATTATAAAGACAGCCGAGTTTGGTGCAGACGGGTTTAGTGTCTCACTGTGTCTTCAGAGAAGAGACTGTTTCTGTCTGTTACTCTAACCTGAACGTCTGCCTGCTCGTCTTCCTCCTCCCAATCTAACAGATAATTAGCAGAAGTCTCCTCCAAGGGTGAAATCAAATTTCAAATTTTATGCTTTAGCAGCAAGACAGAGAGAGACACAGAGAGAGAAACAGACAGAGAGCAGTGAGGAGCGAGAAAGACAGCTGCCTTCTCACTGACCCTATAGCTGAACTGCAATGATGTGAAACCATTTTTCTCCCACTTTCTCATTCTACTCTGTGAGAGAGAGAGAGAGAGAGAGAGAGAGAGAGAGAGAGAGAGAGAGAGAGAGAGAGAGAATTCCAGAGGGCTTAAGGGCATTTCACAAAAGGGTAGGTTTTCAATTACAATTTGTGTGCATGCTTGCGTGTGTGTGTGTGTGTGTGTGTGTGTGTGCTCTGACACACCTACACCTCTCAGCCACTAGCTACCAGGGAACAGTAACACACACTTTTTATGATGCCATAACTGACAGGATAATACACCACTGTTTGTTTTTTCTTTCTCTGAGAAGTGAGGAGTCTGAGACATCAGAGTGATCACATTAAATACAGGAGATCAGCAGGAAGCTGGCAGCCTCTCCTGTCCTCTACACTGTTTTACATTCGGTGTCACCAGGTCAGACATGGTGGAAAAACAACAGCACTGTTTTGTTAAATGCCTAAAATAATCTGCATTTACCTGGCGAGGATCTCACGTGTCACTGTGTGTAATGACGGTTGTCTCTCAAGCGAAGGGAGAAGTCGTGTCACGTTGTCATTAGTTAGTCAGGGATGTGAGCTGGATGATACTGAACTGTTCGACTTCGACCTGTCAGCAGCTGCTACGTGAAGCATTTTTGTAACGGTCACTTAAAACTGTTTCAAACGACTGTTAAGTAGTTTTTTTTAACTGTGTCATACTGACGGCAGCAGCTCAGAGCAGAGAGCACTGAACTGATTTTGATTTTGGAGGATTTGTTTTTTTTAATGGCACAAAAACAGGAAGAATTTGCTGTTTTCCAGTTACAACCTAAATCTAATCTAAAAGGTTAATCAACCTGTCAGCTGATGGAGGCAGAGAAACCTTAAGCAGAGGTCTTCATGGGTCCATGCAGTACTGATGAACCAAGACCTGACCTGGGCCTCGGGTTGGGGTTGGGTCAAATCCTGCTCAGTCTAATTGGGTCAGGTTGGGTGTTGTTTTACTGCCGGGACTGTGGATCAATACATCTAATACCTGGGTGGAGCTGAGCATACAAGGTATCAGGTGCGTTTTGAGGCAAGAAGAAAATGACAGCTGTGACCTTCACATATAACTGGACCTTTATTCTGAAGAGGGAAGTGAAGCAGAGCTTAGTTTAGGAAAATCAGGAACCTACAAGATTCATGCTATGACATATGAATCACATTTTTTTTTAGGTTAGAAAATGAAGCCACACAATGTTTGGTTGTTGGCGCAGTTTTAGTGTTTGCTTGTTTTTGATTTATTTTATCATTGCATCACTTCTTTTAAAGTAGTGTTCTACATGTTTTGATTTAATGCAATCTTGGTATGATCTAATTCAATATTTTTATTTATTCAAACTTGTTTTGAAATACTATTGTAATGTCATGTCATTGTTCTATTTCAATGTATTTCCATGCCTCTGTAAAGCACTGTGAATTGCCTTGTGTCTGAATGGTGCTATGTAAATAAACAGGCCTTGCTTTACATTAATGATATGAAGTTGCCTTTGAAGTGAATTATTCAGATTTGTATGTGACTTTTACATTAATTCTCAGGGTATTATTATCATTATTATTATTATTATTATTATTATATTGCAGATCTTTTCCAGTGTTGCTGCTTGTCAGCTGACTGAATTAACTGATAGACCATCATGCTGCTGCCAGTCTCTGTTCTCCCTCCCTGTTTGGGTCAGGTCTAACCCTCCTTGGGTCTGGTTGACTTGGGTCTGGCTGTTCTCGGGCCCCCCCTCTGATCTGGTCTATATGAGAAACTTCATTTATGCATGTCAGGATCAGGTTGGTTTTCCACAAGTGAAGACACCGCTAAGACAAACCTTTTGTGCAAGCAGGTTATAAAGACCTCTTAAAACTCACTGGGCCACCAGGGACCCGTTCACGAACATGCAACGTTTTTATTAATTGTAAACTTCAGTCAATACTGACAAACAGCACCTGGTTAGCTCAGTTAGAGTCTCCACAATTCAACCATTCACTTCATTTTGCAGCAACAATGAACACATGACTGTAATTCATTCATAATTACCAGCATCTTAAACCAGCAAAACCAGCAAAAACAAGCAAAACTAGCAACACCAGCAAAAACCAGCAAAACCAGCAAAACCAGCAAAACCAGCAAAAACCAGCAAAACCAGCAAAAACCAGCAAAAACCAGCAAAACCAGCAAAAACAGCAACACCAGCAAAAACCAGCAAAACCAGCAAAAGCAACAAAACCAGCAAAACAGCAAAAACCAGCAAAACCTAGCAAAACCAGCAAAACCAGCAAAACCAGCAAAAACAAGCAAAACCAGCAAAAACTAGCAAAACCAGCAAAACCAGCAAAAACTAGCAAAACCAGCAAAAACTAGCAAAACCAGCAAAACCAGCCAAACCAGCATAAACAGCAAAACAAGCAAAAACAGCAAAACCAGCAAAACCAGCAAAAACAGCAAAAACAGCAAAACAAGCAAAAACCAGCAAAACCAGCAAAGCACTCCTTACCTTTCACTGCAGTTGTCTGTCTGTCGCTGGGTTGCTGCTCCACTGCTCACAAAGTGTTTCTCATGAACTAATCCAAGTTATGAAGATTTCTTGTGAAGTTCACTGACTGTTCGCGTCACTTCCCTCCATGTTTCAGACGTTTCCTCTCCTCCCCGCCGCCTGGCAGAGGGTGCGCTTGTTCTCCTGACTGACCGGCTACAGAATGAAGGTCCCGCCGCAAAGATCCGCTCAGGTTTCTGTCCTGGAGGCCTGGGTGAGGACAGCGAGCGCACCTAAGCTAAAACCCAAAGACGTAGTTCTGTCAATCAGGGAATGCGCTGTTATTGGTTATTGCCTGTGTCAATCATATCACCTGGAAGACAGTCATGTGAAAAGGTTTTTTGGGCATCGAGATGTTTCGGTATGTTTTCTGTTTTTTCACATTAAATTTTTCATTTGCAGACCTGTTAGGGATGTTCAAGGACACCAGTGAACTAAAACGTTCAAAGCACCTATGAGGCTGGGCCCAGAGGCCTGACATTTTACACAGTTTTTGATTAGGTGTAGAGGGGGGGTGAACATTTTCATAGTTCTTGCATGAAGTACATTCTAGGTTTTGTTATTAAATAGGACCCTATTTTAGGCGAGAAAAAAAAAAAAAAAAAAATCATCATGTATGAACTGACTTTTTGTGCAATGCTAAACAAACAAATAAAACAAAACAAAACAAAAAAAACTACCTTTCAAATGATCCCTCATTGATGCGTTTTGGCCTCACAGTTTAACTGCTAAAAGGTATTTCATTTGAATATGCAAATATATACAAATTGCATTCACAAAAGGGTGGAGCTTAATGTTAAGCAGCATCTAGCTGTCATGTGAGACAGGTCAGCTTTAAGACTAGTGGCTGCAGAAATTATTTGCAGCCACTACTTTATTTTAAAGTATTTCATCATACTCTGTCCACCCCGTTTGTATCGGTGCAGGGAGGTGAACTGAAGCACTGCAAATTACATCCAACAGCTTCAACAAAAACTGATTACAGCCTTCATGAAAGGAGGACTTCTTGCAGGACTGAATTACTTTTAGCGAGGATCTACCTAATAACCTGCCACATATGTTCCCTTTTTTACACATCACTGATATTGTCGTCAGAATTTTCTATTAGATTGTAAAATGTTTGATATTACTATAGTTTGGGATTAATATCCCATCAATGATCAAATTGTAGCCCACTGAATAAAACAGATCAGCTGGAGATGTCCAAAAACCAGTGTTGTGCAAAAATTAGGAGGGTGAGCATATTGAGATCAACAGGTGGTGGCACTACTTCATCAGCTGGGTGCTATTAAACCTGTGATGATGCAATTAAAAGAGCATCAGCCAAACCTCAAACAAATGTGGAAAACATGATGGGAAAACGGTGAGGATCTCTACAGTCTCCTCATGGCTCCACGCAGATCTGATGGTTTTATCTGCTCCTGACCATCATGGTTTATTCATTAAGCTCAGTTGCACTTTGTTTTTATCACTAAACCTCAGTCAAATATAAAAAACATTTTGCAGTATTTCCACTTTTTCGTGTGGAGTCGCATTATAAATTGTGGCTAATCTTGCGCTGGTGTGAAAGAGGCCAAACGTATTGTTCGATTTTCAGGGCTGACTGTGTCAAGTTCCAATACTTTAATAAAATCCAATACTGTGAGACAAAATTAGTATTAAAATGCTACAAACCTGTTGTGATAGTAAATGTTAGTGTGAGCTTTAGTGTGAAATATGTCGTTAACTTAGCACTGATCTAAATGAAATTCAGCTGCTGTTTTACATTTTTATTGGGATAATTGCAGGTTCGTCAAAATCGCCCATCAAAAGCAGTAGATGGGATCCAGAGTAAGCGTTTGTGTTTTTCCATCAGGAACAATGATTTTGCTCATGTTTGCTACAGCTTGACCTCCCTCTGTGTCACAGTCACACACACACACACGCACACAGGGGATGGTTCCTGAATGGGGTTGGAGGTTAGCAGTCGGTTACACGTGACAAGTCATGGTTATTTCCAGCAACACAAAGGGTGCTCTGGATGCCAGCAAACACACAGCATGTCACCAAACCTCAGATCATCCCATCAGTCCACTGGTCCACAGACTGAAGTGAAGACAATGAAATGCAGGAAAGCTCAGATTTCTGTCCTCTTCCGTCCTCTCATTAAGACACAACAAGCATCACATGCAGACAAAAACAAAAACTGTTCAGATTTCCTTGTTTTTTAAACATTATACAAACCAGGATAGAGAAACACACATAAATGGTTGGATTTCTGCTGGAGAAACCACCATGTACGGCCTGCATTACATTTAGCCAGGCTTCTGTTGGTGCAGTGGCATGAGAGATAAAATCATTAGTTGAATTAGCTGAATCCAAACTAGAAAGATTCAAACTAAAACTAAACCTGAAGCTGATGTGTGTAAAAAGTGGTTTTTGACAGTGGCTGAAGCTGGTGTAAAGTGGCTTATCCACTGATCACAGGACAAAAAGAAACTGAGCACCAAACTGCTCCCAGTGGTCAGACCTGCACCCTGCACTGTGCTCACTGTGCTAAAAGAGAGTTTGTGTAAATGAGAGGTGATGGAAAAAAAGCTGTTTATGAATGCAGCCGTTCAGCTGTGTTTATAGACACTACAGATGCTTCCCTGTCACTTACCTGTTGCCCATGAAACAGTCAACAGATCTACTGCATATACAGCATGTATAATAGTTAACGAGGCTACGCTGAGCATAACACCTGTTGAACTAATATAACAACTGTCCAGAATCCACTGAACTGACACAGTGTTGGAGTTGTTGTCATTTAGTCCAGTTTTACATAAGAGTGAAGTCCTTCTGTTTTTCTTCTTCTGCTTCTTTATTTCTGGCAGACGCTGCATCATTGGTTACAGTTCTATACCATGTGTCTGAAGTCTCTTTAACTCCCAAACCTTCCTTATTATATTGATACTGTTCATGTCCAGTAAAGTACTCTGAGGCTTTTATACTGTACGTGTTCAGACAAGTGTTGTATACCAAACTGTTGCCTTAGTGGCTCCATCCATCTGCATGTCTGCCATCTTTAATGGTTATCAGGCTGCTCTCTGCGTCTGTATACAAACATTATACTGTACATACATCAGTAGAGTTAGAGGTTCAATCTTCATCAGTCAGAAACACACATATTTTAATTAGAAACAATATTTATTTAAAATCTATTGTTTACTTTTTTCTTTACTACAATGAGGATTTTAAGTCTAGGACTGGGAAATTCATGCTGCATTGCTTGCATGAACAGTGTCACATACAATAAATCAGTGATTGATTGATTGATTGATTGATTAATTAGCAGCAGCCCCAGCAGCAGGTGTCGGCCAACAAAGACCTCTAAAGGACTTCTGAAGGTCAATGTGAGCGAAACCTTTTTTTTTTTTTGTAATAATTTGAGTGTAATCATTCATGTGTTAGCACTCTGTTAACAATAGTTATTATTACTACACATAGATATGGCATTGTATGTGCAACAACTGTCCAGATTTTTTCCCTACCTTTAATTCACCTGTGCAGATTGTTAATGTCATGTCTCACCAGGGTGTGAATGTGTTTATCTGATGAGATCCATGTAATTCTTCCTTCTTATTGTACAGTCATGCACCATCACAGCATTAACAGTCTGTTTTTTTTTATCAGTACCCCACAATGAAAATAAAGCCATTGTCACTGTGTGTGTCTCTTCACTTCACCATGTTTACTGATGAATCTGTCATCCATCACTATCAATTCATCTCCGCCCTGCAAACAGAGATATCAGTGATGGATCACTCTGATCTGTATCAATAGACAGGACCTAATCAATAAGGTTAAACATACTAATGTGGGTCTAGAGTGTGGGCAAACAAGAGTGTGTGTGTAGATGGGTGGAGGAAGAAGTTGGGCAGGGGGGTGTTGGTCTGATGTAACAGAGTCAGTTTCATCACCCGAGGCATCGAAGAGGAGGAGGAGGAGGAGGAGGAGGAGGAAGTCGAGAAGAGACAGAAGGGAAGGGAAGCGACATGAAGAGTCTAAAATGACACACACACACACTAGGTGTCAGCTTTATCAGTAGCCTGTAAGGCTGTGAGTTATGACCACAACTATGCGATCATTTACACTCACTGCTGCTGATAGCCAGAGGCTATCGTTCTGTGTGTGTGTGTGTGTGTGTGTGCTGAGATTACACACTTGCTTGAGTGTACTGGTGTGTGTGAATCACCTCGCTGAAGATGAACAGAAACAGAAACTTTCATTCAATGTTTTCACATTCCACACATACAGAAGTAAAGACACATGACTGCAGATGTTCAGTCTTTATTAAATGTGTGTGAAATAACAAGATGCTTTATTTGTTTCAGCTTTAAAAAGAAACAAAACATGCTTCAGCTCTTCAGACAGACACATGGGAACCTTATGTGAGAAATGTTAATGTAGCGTTTGACTTTTTAACATAATTTAATTCATGTTGAAATATTTGTGCACATTGGATGTAAATACTCCAAATATGCTCAAATATTAATATCACAGTATCTCAAACTGTAACCCTCTCATGACCTATGATAACTAAGCTTTGCATTCTTCAGATGAAATGGGTTTGGAAAGGATTTTGAAAGTAAAAGTATAAAATAATTTTTTGCTTTTAATCCTTCAACTTAACTGAAAATGTAAAAATGAATACAGTTGAAGATGTTTGTGTTTTACTCAAAAGCAGAGCTGTGCTAGTTTCTCATTTAATGCTAATAAACAGCATCAAATCCTGATTCTCTGTAAATGTAGCTGAGTGTGAAATTTGTGACAAAATGAAAACTGAGCATCATTAAAAAAAAAAAAATTACATTTAAGAGACAAAGTGTAATATTTGATTTCCCTAAACTTCTATTAAAATTCTCTAAAAACTGGAGCTAACGTTAGCATTCTTCTAACCATGGGTAAAGAGACTATAGTGCCAGTGTGTTTAGACTTTTATTTTTGTAACAGTTTTAGTCTATGATGACCCCTCAAACAGGTACGTGGATAAAGTTACACATAAAAAATAAAGAGAAGGGAAGAAAATAAACTGGGTGGACACCAGCACAGCAGATTCCTTTTATGTTTATGATTCATCAAGAAAATAAGCACTGTGGAAAACATAGATATGCACACAAGAGACAGAGTCAAAATCTATTATATATAAACAATATAAATGTGAATAAACAGCATATATTGAAATTAAAGCGTATGAAGTGTAGCAGAGGAAGCCCCCAAAACAACAGGTATGAATGACAGCAGGTTTTCATCTGTGTTATTTCTCTGCCTTGAATTTTCCTCCAGGAACCTCAGAGCGCAGAGTGTGTGTCCTGTCCAGCTGGAACCTTCTTTTCAGTGCAGGTCAGGTCGTTCCAGTTCACATCAGTTCAGCTTGATTCACTTTGATTCAGTTTGCTTCACCTGGAAATGGCTCACACTACTGACAGCAAGCTCCCATTTACTGCCCTGTGTGTGTGTGTGTGTGTGTGTGTGTGTGTGTGTGTGTGAAATGTCAGCATCTTCTCCATCTCTTGTACTCCTTCTGGTTTGATGTTGTACCGTCAGCATAACCTGTAGAGACACAGAGACAGAAGCAGGGTTATTGTATGTGAAGAGGAGACAGAGGGACCATCGAGACTCAGGTGTGTGTTCGTGTGTTAGCTCTTCCTTCCTCTCGTGTGATCAGACTGCTGTAATTTGAAAACCACACACCTCCAGGACGTCTGCTTTTGAGGAATAAAAGGAAGACAGAGGTTTTTCTTTAGTGTCTCTGTAAAACAAACATGAATTTATAAAAATATGAAACGTTTTTTTCAGTAGCTTGTGGTCATATTTCGCTCACAGCAAACTAATGAGCGCTTAATTCAGCCAATGACAGAAAAATACAGACAGGTGGAGGTGCAGCAGACGGTTGAGGTGTCTTCAGTTGTGTCAAACCCACACACACTCACTGACACACACACACACACACACACACACACACACACACACACACACAAAATTCAATCATCTCTCTGCTGCTGCCTGAGGGAAACACGCTGTGGAAACCTCACTATGCTGGAAAATCATCTTTTCCATGTTATTTTACACAGCAGCACCTACAGTACACACACACACACACACACACACAGTCTGACTGCATTTACACAAGGAACCAAAAGATCTGATTTTGGAACTCTTCATGGTGCAGATCTCACGCCGTCACGCCTGTCCCCAGCAGACGAGTCGGTGACTGATGTGATTTTTATACGACCGTGAACAAAATGACGTCTGTGCCTCAAAGAGCTAATTTGATCTAGTGACAGTAGAGGGTTTGGTCTGTGTCACCTGATCTGACTGCCAACAGTGGCCTTCAAAAGAGTATGACTGACTCCTAATGCAGGCTTTAATACCCACATCTGAATCTTTCGGCACTTACCTCTGTGTTATAATGAGTGTTACATCGGGTGGAATGATACACAAGCACAGTCAGACCACATGAATCAAATCACGGTGTAAAAAGATGGAGGTGAGTAGACAGGAGGTAGGAAAAAAAAGGATGTTAACTCAGACTTAATTAATGTGGGCCATGATTAGATTGTATCCTAATGAGCATTAACCCGCTTGTTTACTGTATGTGAGGTTTCAAAGCAACAGGAGACAAATCAAGCTGCTGTTCGTAAGGTTATTAAAACACACAAAGAGCAGACGTCCCGTACATGATGACTGTTTCCACCTACACAGGCTGTTTAATCAAAGAGGAAACACACTGAAGCACATATTGAACAGCGAGTAAACACTGTCTCCTAGAAATGACGTTCATACAACTACTACACCTGTTTCTCAGTTACGTTGTGGTGGCTGGATTATGTTCAGAGGCAACGTTTTTCTTCATATGAATGAAGCTCTACATTTATTCGGAGGATGGGCGGAGGGCGTACAAAGCACGTGACAGTCACATCAGGGACTGGGTTCATATCCACAGTCAGGTCAGGCAAAGATGATGGTTTTGCTAAAATGTAAATAAATATGTTGTGTCTGGGGTCACTTTAAACTTTTCCTGTAGTAAACCAGACCAGGATTTTTCCCTCACCTTAACCTGAAGGGCTGTGAGAGTCTAAACAGAACCATGAAACTGTCTCTACTTCTCACTCGATTTATTACCTCAGTAAAAAGTAAAAGTTTATGGTCTCAATAGCTACTTTCAAGTCTTCTTCAATACAATATGATGTTCATTTTTTAAATTATGGCCCCATTTACAGGGAAATACACGATAAAGCTGAGTATACATTAGGGCGTGGCTACCATGTGATTGAGACTGTACCACACACAGCGACCTGCCTGACAATCGAGCAGAGCACAGAGCAGGTCAGATCCACCCCTCACTGCTCCTCAGCTCCGCCTTCTTGTCCAAATATGGTTTCTCCTGGTTTCAAAAGCAAGAGATGGCGACGGCCAAAATTACAAACTGACCGTACATCAAAGTGAATCAGTTGGTCAGTCTTCAAAAACTGTTATTGGTACAAAGGGAGTTCAGTGGAACAGGAAACAGGACTGAGGAGATCTGAACCAGCAGTGAGTGGAGATCTGCTAATGTTACAACCATTTCACAGTGATTCAAAGAGTCAAAGAGGAGAAGAGAAAAAACGTGTTGAGCATCTCGTCAAATCGCCCCGGCTCAAACGGCCTCTCTCCAGAGTGTGTTTAGGAAATTAAAGGCCAGGGATTTTTTCATAATTGTCTGTTTTATCATTTTATTACAACTAGCTTTCCTCTGATGGGCTCCCTTCATGATTTATCAAATACAATTACTGCGTGACTTATTTCAGGAGCCTCTCCATGGCTGAGGACCATTAACGTGTGTGTGTGTGTGTGTGTGTGTGTGTGTGTGTGTCAGCTCTGGTGTATTTAAATAGCATTAAGTAATTGGAAAAACAGGAAAAGAGGCTGGAAAAGCTGAATTGTCTTTGCGGATTTATACCCCCTCCCCCCGATTTAGTCTTTCTCTTTTTCTCTGTTGCCTGTCAGTGAATATTCCAGGAGCCTCAATATTGATGTTGAAATAAGAGCAAATTGTGTTTTAACTGATACGGAGAAAGCAGTTTGGACTAATTTCATTTTTCCTGCTGCTGAGATTTTTCTCGGGAAAGCAGAGAGAGAGGATTTAGAGAGATAGAGAAAAGGAAAGAAACAGAGGCAAAGAGGTTAAATCCATACCTTCCTCACCCTGTTAATGAAGTGTAGGTGGCGTCCCGGTCAGTGCCGCTAATTGAACAGTGGAGATTACAGCAGTCGCTGCTCCTCTGTGAAAAGAAGGCCGTGTTCATTAGTCGCTGCCATTTAATATTCATTCTGAGAAATGTGTAGATAGTAATCTATGCAAAGAGCCGCTGGGATGATTGTACTGTGGTAGCAATAACTCAAACAATCATCATTTGAAGTATATTGCGTCTGTTGGGCTCAGTTCTACTCATCATCTCTTCACTTTCCCGCTGAATGACGATGAGTTGATCATGAATTTATCCTATAGTTTTACTGATAGTGAGATTGGTGTGTTTATTCTTTTATTCTAAGTTAATTTATTCTCAATATTTTAAACACCTAGACCACTTCTGCTGAACCAAAACATAGTCCTCAGTCATGTATGAAAGGGACTTCAGATCAAATTCATATCACACTTTAATCTGTAGCGATCATGCACCTTAAAAAAAAAAAAAGAAAAAAAGAATAAGGCATTTATGAACAGGCCCTGTAAAAGGGCATTTCAATATTATTATATGAATTATTTTACATAGACATTATTGTTAAGTATCTGTTTTGTGAATATTTTAATGCACTTACTGGCAGAAACGATCAGATCAGAGACTAATGGTGCCTTTACACAAGACCAGCAAGTCACATTGTGTGAGATGGTTTTCATAAAATCTTGGCTGTGTTATATTAATTTTGAGGCATGTCAATGAACGACATGAACGCCTTGTGAACTGTGGCTCTATGTTAGAACAGAAACAAGTGCAAAGCAAGGACATGAAATTAACATTTTTCAAAACATGAAAGTCCTGAGAACAAGATTTGGCCAACGTGCTGACACTTGTGCGCAAGAAAATAAATCTCATAAGAGAAGGAGGAAGCGGTGAAGGTGTTGAGGTCAGGGAAAAGGGCACAGCGAGATCGTACAGTGTTCAAGGCGCTTTAAACATTTGGTGCATTCATCCAGGGAGCAGAACCCATGAAGAACTGTGTGTCAACGTCTTGTCAAACTGTTTATATTGTAGAATAAAAAATGACTGTGTCTATTTACTGCACACTGACTCAGTGATGAGTTAACACACACACACACACACACATATATATATATATGTGTGTGTAAAGAGAGAGAGAGAGAGAGAGGGGTTTTTGGTTCTTAAAACCACCAATATATCTTCCTATGGATCAAAACTGCAAATAAAACACTGGAAAAGTATAAAATATGGGACCTTTAAACTAATAAACTGATATATATGAATCATAAGGAACAGACGGGTGAGGAATTAAAGGAAAATACAACATTAAGTGTCTTAGTAGAGGGTTCAGCCACCATAAGCCACCAGAACAGCTTTCTTTCAACATATATTCCCTCATCTGGCGTTTTGATGATGGTGGTGGAGAGCGCTGTCTAACACGTCGCCCACCAAACCCTTCAGTGATGCCCTGGCACTGTGGGTGGGGGCATTAACATCCTGTTAATTTTTCAGCTTTTTCCTTTAATTTGCCCTCCGTCTGTATGTTTCTGTCTAAGTACTGTGCAGATTTCTTTGCTGCCTCTGGCATTTCATGACATTTTCATGAATTTAATTTACCCTCACACCATGTGATGTTTGTGTCTGCTGCCCTATTCTTCTTCTTCTTTTTTTAAAATTCTGGGTGGTTTGTGGTGAAGCGCAGGCTTGTAATAATAGCAACATGTTGAATCCTTTCCTGCGCTGCCAGACATACGAAGAAGAAGTCGAAGCAGGCACATCAACATCTTCTCTCCAAATAAACTCCATCCATCAACCTTAACTGCATCTTCCCCGTGTTGGTTCATCATATTTTCTGACTCAGCTGAGCTTTTTTTTAATGCCTGAGGTTTAGAAATTATAAATTTAAAATGTGCTGGAGAACAGGTGGATCGGCCCCTGGATGGGACGGGGAACAAGCAGCCGTGATGGTGACCCATTCATCTGGTTTCCTGACGCTGCAGCAGAGCTCGGTAGAGACCCAGCATGTCTTTATCAAGACAAAAACAAAACTCCTCTCTGCTTCTGTCACTTTTCTAACCCCAGCGAACCCCCTCCTCGCCCCTCCTACCCTCCCCCCTTCAGTTGCCTGTCCAGCTCAGTGGGACACTCTCTCTCCCCCTGTCCCTCACTGTCTCTCTACCTCTCTCGCCCCCTCCCTTGGGGCAGAAGTAAACCACGCCTTGAGGCCCTGCTCCCATTGTGTGTCCTCTGCTACTTCTGTTTGGGGCCTTTGTGTGCCGCTAATCAGCCGTGGGGCCGTGCTCAGCCCCGAGTGTGTGTGTCTGTGTGTGCGTGCGTGAGTGTGTGTGTGTGTCTATGTCCCTTGCCCTCATTACGTAGCCACACTGGGAGGCCAGCATGGGAAGTTTCTGCTGCACTATACACCTCCCTCCATCCCTCCATCCCCCTTCTCTCTTTCCCTCCCTCTAGCTGTCCATCACTCCCTTCCTCCCCACTCTCATCTCACCATCCCAGAACTGAAAGCTACACGGGCCATTATTTTTAAATTACCCCGAACATCCTTCCTCCACAGTAAGGTTTTTATAGTCTGTGATATTTGCTCAAATTATTACCAGTATTATTTTAGTGTTGGTTTGGTCGCTGGCTTCAACCGCTGTAATTTTTAAAAGTCTAATTTTAAAAGTCTCCAAAAGAGAATTTAGCAAGAACACTGAAAGCTGGGCTCCTCCAGCCCGACACACAATAAGAAGGTAGTGACCTTACAGGATTTCTGCTTATTGGAATTCTCAAAAGTAAAAGTTCTCACGGCCTTGGCTGCCGATGTGCACTTGGCTCGCACAGAAATCTGTTCACCTTGTTTTCACTTCTTCCTTCTTTGTGATTGAGGAGCAGTTGTTATCATCCACCTTCAGCTGTTTAAAGTAAAGTAATCAAATTATTTCTCTACATAATAGTGACTTTTATGTCCTGGATTCAGCAAGTACAAGTTTACAGCTGAATCATTTTTGCCTACACATAAGAAAAAAAACAGTTGCAGCCAGTTACAGAGGACTATCCTACACCGTGAGGACACACATAGCAACTGAGCACACTAACTGCGGTCGAAGGTCATCAAATCTGGCTGAAAGCCTTTGAAAACCTTGAGTAAGTGGACCTTTGAGTGACTAAGATCAATCTTATAGTGTTTTAAATATCATGACCCATTTAAAAGTCAATTTAGCATTCACCTAAATCAATATGAATCACTGCTGTGAACAAAAATTGTCATTTGAATTTTTATATTTATTGCTAAGACAAGACAATATGAATAGTATTTACAAAGTTTCAATTATTTACTACAGCCAACAACTAAAGTAATCACAGGGAATGAAATAAGTGGGGAATTTGAGGGCAAGAATGAGCCATTGAAATGGATGATTAATAATTTGAGCATCTTCATCCTCTGTGTGGAGAGTTTGAGCTTCAGAGCATGACGGGACACGTCCGACATGGTGAGAAATTATTTGTCTCTCATGCCATCAAGCTTTCACATGCTTAGGATGAGTCAAATGATGGTGAGTTTTAGTCACAGATGTTAATGTTGTTAGGCTGTCACTGATGTACTTTGTTTTAACTGAGCTTGTGTGGAAGATTTGAACTTGTTTTACATATTTTTATTGTATGTTTTATGTGTTTTGTTGTGTTTTTATTGTGTTTTTCTGTCTTGGGATCAATAAAGTTGAGTTGAAAACGTTTCCTCCTTGACCTTTACCAGGAACAGGATCAACAGAAAGCTGAAGGAAACGTCATGACTGAACAGGACACACTGTTTGATTGGCAGGTGACGTACAGTGAAGAAACTCAACAGTCTCAGCATCATCATGGAGAACTGAGAGATCATCTCTTCAATAATCAGTTTCACTGTTACCTCCATACATGAAGAAGCTGGAGGCACTAAACTGTCTGTTGCTCTTTATTGCTCCCCTCTGTCACCCGCTGCGTGCCCCCTCACCCTCCTGCTCCCTCCAACTCCTCCTCCACTTCACCTCCTTCTCATCTGTCCATCCCTTCTTTTCACTCCCTCTCTCCCCCAACTCTCCCCTCCTCCTTCTCACATCCATGATGTATCACCTGTCCGTGTGTGTGTGTGTGTGTGTGTGTGTGTGTGTGTGTGTGTGTGTGTGTGTGTGTCTCATGCCCGATGGGGTTTTAGCCACTGGAGCTCTTTGACTTGAGGACAAGCGTTGTCTGTTCATCGCTCATCTGAACACACACACACACACACACACACACACACACACACACTCTCTCTCTCTCTCTCTCTCTCTCTCTCCTCAGTCAACAGCTACACCACTATCTCAAATTTCACTGTGGGACCGAGAACATCTCTCTCTCTCTCTCTCTCTCTCTCTCCTTCCTCTCTTCCTTCACAGATCATTTCTTCCTTCACCTGAATTATCACAGTCTACCTGTCCTCTCTTGGCTCCAGGTCACCAGGTATGGTCAACTTAGTATGGTCAACTACATTTTCACCTCCCGTCTACACTACAGAGTTTTCAAGCCCCTAAAACAGAACATTTTGGAAACGCTATCGGCCCCAGTTTGGTTTGAAAACTCAGGGGTTGCGTTGTGTCGTCTATACGGGCAAAAACAGAGGACGTGGTCACACCTGATGGCTCCCTGATTGGGTCTTATCAGCCTCGACCTCCAGTGGTGAAAGCAACATGGATAATGAATTACCCCCAAGGGACGTGGTCATGGGTTTTCTTTACGGCCAAAAGCAAATGTAGAGTACAATGACCATTTTCACAACAGCGAGTTTCCCAGGGGACCAAGAACCTTTTGAGGAACTCAGGAATTTCACCTGTGTCTCAACACAGAGGAACCAGAGGAACGAGAAACTAAATTCAGTTCCTCTACTGAAGTTCAAGGCTGCTCTGGGTGTAGTGAGGAACCATCATGACTTACCATCGTTCTCTGATCAAACACTGACTTCACAAGTTTCTAAAAAACTTTCCTAGTTTAGTTCTTCAGTGAATCTCTCAATGATCTCACCGGTGTCTCTTAAGAATTAAAGACCTGGTCCACTGTACAGCGGCCAGACGTCACCATAAGTTTTCCAGATAAAGCTAGATAGTGTAGCAAAGCAAACAAAGCCAATATGACCTTAAAATATCAATTAAATCTCTTGAGTTTGGTGAAGAGGGAAATATGGGAACTGTGTGTGTGTGTGTGTGTGTGTGTGTGTGAGAGAGAGAGAGAGAGAGAGAGAGAGAGAGAGAGAGAAATAGATGATAATTAGTGGTGACTCAGGGCTTCCCTGACCATAATCCCCTGAACAATCTACACTCATACAGGTGTTCACTAAATCCAATTACCAAAAGAAAGGAAGAGAAAGTAGAGCACTAAATTATTATTTTAGGTATGAAACTGTTCCTTTTTTGGTTGGTAAATAATACAATTGTCCAATTGTGGATAGAAAGTGTTGTGAAAATTGTATTTTTCATTAACACAGGAAAGTAGTGAAGAAAGAAAAATGTTAGCAGGACATCTGCACTTCAGTCAGACCTGGAATTGATAGTGTCTTTCACATTAACACGTGCTTTAGAGATGTTTTGTAGAATAAGGTCAACAGCTCTACCAACATGTAGTGTATGCATAAGAATAAATGATAATGAGGTGGACTTACTGCTCTCATATGACAGCGTCTCCATGTTTACAGGCCACACACAAAAACAAGACATTATATTTCAAAAGCTGTGTATTCATGTCTGGAGAGCTTGTGCTCTTAGAAATGGTAATTGAGCTTTGGTTGGGTGCATGGCTAATTACCCCTGTAAGACTGTCTCTGCTATGTCTTTTGTATTCCTACATGTATCAGTTTCAATATGTAAGTCCAGATATTGTGTACAGTAGATCCAGTTTGTGTCACTGTGGTATTGTGCAGACCTCATCCTCTGATCCCCTGTATGGTTAGCAGACCACAGAGCTCTGAAGGGGCTTTCGCAGCTTATTCAAATCAGAGCACTATTCCATGGGAGCTTGTGTTAGTTTAGCTTATAGTGGCTTGTAACTGAAGATCAAGTCTGAAATTAGACAAGAGAAGAATCAAAAGCTCTTGTTTAAATGGGATGATTCTCTGCTAAAACGTAGTAGATAAATGGCCTCACAATTCTGGTTCTGGTGCTAGAAATTATGATCCATGATCCCCAGACGATGAGTCATGATGATTTTGTGGACCATCAGACCTCCAGAGCCACCACCACAGCAGAGTTTTACCTTAGTTCCAACATTCACGCTCCCCAGAGGACAAACACTTCCTGTTTCCAGCTCTCCTTTTTTTTGTACATAAGATATCTAATATCCTAATTGACAGGTTTTCATTAAATTTGTTTAGCATCCAAGTGGCGCACATACGTCCTTAAATGCTTTGCATGTGCTGGAGAACATGAAAACAAAAAGGGAAAATGTCTGTCGCTGCTTTCTTGTGCTTGTATTTCAGACGGACATTCAGACAGCAGAAAAACAAGAAAGTAATGTACAGATGTTTTTCTTTTTGGGTGCCAAAGAGGAAAAACTGCAGATTTTAATGATCCTGTTGCCTTTTTCTGTAGGGCAACAGCAGTAAGGCCAACACTTTGGTGTCGGACCACCAGAGGGGCCTTAAAGGCTTTCAGCCATGTTGGATTCTAAACATTTAAAAGTTGTGTTTGAATGTTTGATGTGTCCATTTTGATGTGACACCAGATGTCACATTTCAAACTAAAAAAAAGTTATGTTTCCTTCTTGGAGTTCTGTTTTTCAGAGTGATTCTTGCACATTTTGGTTGTGACCTGCAGCCAGTATATATTTCATGGCACCCTCCGAAACGCCCTGTACAATTTTCATGCATCCATCAAGTTGTTCAAACGTATACTTGGATAATTCAAAAAATTGCTGGACTTGTTGCTGCAAAGTGACATCATGGCGAGCACTGTTAAAACCTTCTGATCCATACTGTCAAATCACGCTTGGTGTCAGTGTTTTATATTAGATCAAAGGGTGGGGTCATAAAAAATATTCTGGCTTCTTGTAGTTTTATAATTTTAAATGATATTGATCGGCTTTGTTTGTGAAATTCTGGCATTACATGCCACCATGCTGCTGAAATACTTCCTGAATATTACACACAGCTCAAAAGTTAAGAGACTTTTGGAGAAGATGAAGGAGCAGGAGGAAGGTGAAGGAGACACACTGAAGTTAGTAGAAAGAGGAAAGAAGAAGAAGACTCGAGACTCTTGCTTCATTCCCTCCAAACTTGTAATGGAGGTTTGATTAGCAAGCATGTAATGTACTTTACCCCCACGGCTGGAGACAGAAGGGAGGAAGAGGAGGAGGGTGAACAGAGGCGAGAGATGGAGGGAGAGGTATAGCAGGAAGGAGGAGGAGTGTATATAGGCTGCCCTCTCAGCAGGTCTCCTCACCCCCCCCCCCCCCTCCCCGGACTCTAAAAACTTAACATCACCTCCTCTGCCTACATACACACACATACAAACGCCATCTCCTCACCACTGCCACTACCTCCCCCTCTGAAGCTGAACCATGCTGTGTATGTGGTGGGTGTGGGTGGGGTAGATGGGATGGGGTTGGAGGTCAAAAGCAGGAAGAGATTTAGTTTTCCTTTTTTTTTGTTTGCTTGCCCCTGTTAACAAGCTGCATGCAGGAAGTTGTTTGTGCACAGACACAATGCAAGTTTATTTGAATCCAGCAGGGAAAAGTCGGCCGTGTTATTTCTGGGCTGGTTTAAAGAAAATGTTGAGGTAGCAACCATCAGTGTGTTTCTTTCATTAGCTAAAAAGTCATTCGAGAGGAAAAGGGCCTTTTATCTCAGTCATAGAAATGTACATATCATAACTTCCACCTGTTTCAACAAACATTTGCTCCTGAGAATTAGCTTGAAATGTTTTTCTGCCTTTTCACCAATTTTTAAAACCAGCAATTGTCATAAGTTTCAAACACTAAAAATCTACTTCTCCTGTAAAATCCCAGTTAGTTTATTAAGAGGAAAATCAAATTTGTGATCATTTTTGTGTGCAAAGCCTTTTACAACATGAGACTTTGAATTATGGAGGCAAGACACAATCAAAATTAAAGTTTTCCTGCATAAGTTTGACTCCAAGACACTGTCACTAGTGGTTTAAGCTTTTAATTTGAAGGACTCTCCGAAAACAAAACAAAACCTTTTTTTAAAGCTTATTTAATACATGAACAATACAATTAAACATGGAGTTTCCTTCGCCCTTCTGTGCCTCCCACCATGCCAGATCAGCATTTCTCTCCCCCCCCTCTGCCTCGCTGTGCTGTCAGCTCAGGGTGTGAGCAGAACAACGTTAATGTGTGGAGACACCTGACAAGCCCGCTGGCCTTTAGGGCACAGCCTAATCACTCTGGACCCAAACCCATCGGGAATTAAACCTGCAAAACCAAACAGTCACTGTGGGAGCTGGCTGGCATCTGCTGCAGCCATTCGAGAGGCTGCTGAGGCAGAGAACGCAACAGACGGCATGTCAGTAAAAAAGTGCGTTTTGTTTTTTTTTCTAAAGAGAACTAAATCCAAGCCCCAGATATATTCATACACAAACCTGTAGTGCCATCAGTTGCCTAGGAGACTTTATTATAAGCATGCCGCCATTGCAGTTTAAAGAATAATTGTTTGAAAGTTTTACTGAAGCAAAATGCACATGAAGAGATTCTATTTCTTCTCCTGTAGCCGTCTCTGCAGGACAGAACTATGACAGTGAATCTGACAGCATTAAGGTCTCAGGGTTGAATCCTGCACGCATGCACAGACATAGTCAGATGCCATTGTATTAAAAAAAAATGTCCAGAAAATTATAATTCTGCATGAGCAGGCAGAGTCTGATAAATGCTGGCATTTTAACAACATAAAGGAGGTTTGACAGAGAGAGGCCAAGAGTCAGTCTGAAGATGTCCCTGTCATGTGTTTGAACTAACATTAAAGCTCTTTTCCACCATTCAGAGTACAGTAGTGCGTTAACTTTAAAATTAATGGGGATTTTCCAGTGTTTAAAGTACAGTAGCTTGTTAACTCCGGTATCTGTTAAGCCACGCAGGGCCCCTCTCCACTCCCTCTCTCTCTCCAGATGCCCTCATTAATTTTAGATTGGCTCTAAATGAGTCTCCTTCATCGTGGCCGAGGTTTTCTAAATTAGATTCATTTATATTTAAATTGTGAAACAGGCATGGTTAATGAGAGAATCGTTATTTTTGGGGTTATTTCAGATGGGCTGATAGAAGGGCAGCTCAGTGCTGTGTGAACTGAAGCCACCAGAGGCGGCACACACATGATGTGAGGTGCACAGTATTTGGGCTTTTCTCTTTTTCTCTCTAACATTATAAATCGCCTTTTGACAGCATTTCAAAATAAAGGCTTTCTCAATGGTGACAGGAGAACAAATAAAAGACTAATTAATTTTTTAAACCTTTTGGATACACACATCTCAAATCTTTTCTGTGTGAAACAAACATAAAATTGAGTAAAAGGGAATTTCTTAAGGATTTAAATGTTGTTTCTTGAAAGATAAATTCAAAACTGGTTAGAAGATTTTTTTTATGTTTTCTGCATCATTTATTAGAAGGGAGAATATGTAAAAGTGGACTAAACATGACATATCCTTGTTTGTTCTCTTTGTTGGTGCCTAATTTAACACTCTTAAAACTAACGTGTCACTTTCAACACATCTGCGTAGTTTTCAGCACCACATGTGCCAAAAACGAATTACAAGACACACATGTTGACTTAACAGGTGCCTCCATCGACACGACACCCCGACAAAGCAGCAGGACGCCTCTCAACCTAAACTGCTAAAATTGAAGTGTTCAAAATGTCACATCTGAGGAAACAGAACGTGAGGCTGAACAACAGAGCTTCGCCCCGTTCCCCCTCAACCTATCCATCCCTCTCATAAAAACACAAATCACACAGCGCTTTACAGGCTCCTTACACGGCGTCTTACAGCTCACAGCGTCCTATAGCAACCCCCAGCTTCTCCCCGCCAGGAATTTGACTGTTAGGAATCTAAGTGCCAGGCGTTTAAAACCTGAGGAATGCTATTGTTCTGGTCACAGCTGCACTAGCACTGGCCTGGCTACTGCTGCCACTGTGTGTGTGTATGTGTGTGGAAGAAGAGGGGAGGAGGAGGGGGGGGGGGGGGGGGGGGGGGGGGGGGGGTGGAGGAGTCGAAGGTGTGAAAAAGGCAACTTTACGCGTTTCCAGTGCTCTGTGGTCTCATGACAAAGCAGCACATAGCTGACAGCAAGTTGACACATTCCTCGGCCCTGGGCGGCTGCAAAGCTCTCTCCACCTCCCACTCTCTCTCTCTCTCTCTCTCTTCCTCTATCACCCTCCAGCATCATATGTCCCACTTCATGTCTATCGCTCTCTTTTTTTTCCATCAGATAAATGTATACAACATACATGCTCAGCGTCACAAAACACACCTAGGTATGTCTGCAGAGATGAAGAGGAGGATTAAACTCACTGAAAGTTCAGCTGCTGTATGTACGTTCATAGTGAATGTGGATGACAAAACATGTCAGTATCAACAACAGATCATTTTGTTTTTTCATGTTATTTTTACATAATTTAAGTTTTTGAACATACGACGTGGTTGAAATCCTCACAAAAAGCCAGTAAGTGATTGATGACGTACAATTTTATTTTTCTTTTTTTTATCAAACCTCATTTAACTGCTTTAGTTGTTTGTTTTTATATCATTATTTTCTTATGAAGCCTATTGAAATGTACTGTAAATGAAGTTTTACTTGACTGCTGTTGCTTTACATTATTTAGTTTAAGGCTTTTATTCATTATCTCTGCACAATATACGGATGATATTTTTATGTTTATGGTTTTAACTTGAGGAAAAAAACCTCATTGTCCTGTATTATGACAACTTCTGACTGGAGCCATAGTTTCATCACCTTTTGATGAACCATGACACCCATGACCCTGTACAGGAGAGTACTCTCTGTTGTCTGACTCCCAGCTGGTTTTTACCATATAAATCAGTTTCCGATATGATACGTGCATCAGGAGAAGAAGCTGAAGCAACAGTAGTGAGGTGGCAGCCCCTCTCTCTCTCTCTCTCTCTCTCTCTCTCTCTCTCTCTCTTTCTTTCTAGTAATTACCATCCAGCTGCTTGGAGGAACAATGCTTGGCTCTCTTCCAGACGGCTGACTTCATACACTCTGTGCCACGCTCAATTTGGAGCGCAGCGGAAGCTGGGCATGACTGGCACCCTCCAGGGCATTGCTGTGTCTCTCTATGGGACTCACTGTGTATTTGTGTGTGTGTGTCTTCCCCCAAACCTACCGGTCCCCATTTGCCATCCGGTTCATGCAATGTCCTGGTCTCTTGACTGCGGCCTCACTCTCCTGTTACATCACTGAAAAAAGAAAACAAAAAGAAATGAAGAAGCTTCAAACTTCAACTCCCAACAGTGCTGTGTTGTGGGTTTTTACTCAGGGAAGCCTCATTCACCAATGAAATAGTGCCTTTAATTTTTCTCATCTGTTTGCAGTATTGAGGTGAAGATCTGAGTGGAAGCAGCACGTGCAGCCGTGGAGGACTGCCACATATAGAAGCCCTGACATCTGTGACGGCCGATCAGCACTTTATGTCACAAACACAGAAATAACCACAACATTATCTATTCAATGTATTTTTAGTCCAACTGGTTCGGCTGAATTCATAGGGAGCAGATTAATAAAACACTCAGCCTTGGTGAAAAGCAGCTGAGGCTAAAAGGTCATAGTTCACAGTGAATCCTTGCACACCCACAATAACCCAATGCTGCCAGATGCAAAAATGTGTTACCAGGCAACAAGTAGCTACATTTCAATGCAATTAAGTTTAGTTGCAGAAAGTTTGAGCTTCCTCTGTGCTGTTGTGTTAAACTGATGTGAGGTTTGGCTAAAGCTAATGCAGCAGCAAATGTACCAGCAGCCATCTGAATATGAAGAACTCCCTCATTATACGGGTCAAAGGAAGCTATTGTTGCCCCCCACCATCCTCCAACACACACACACACACACACACACACACACACACACACACACAGGATTTAGAGGAGGGATGAGGGTAGAACTCAGATAAAATCCATCCCCCTAAACACAAATAGTGGATGTATGCATCCAAAGTTCCCAGCAGTCATTGTAGACTACTGTACACACACACACACACACACACACACACACACACGAAAACATACAAAAACATGCATAGAAAACAAACACACATAGTCCCCCCCTCCCCTTCACTCAGTCCAAACTTAGCTGAATAGGGTGCAGTACGACCCAGCTCTTCCTTCTCCAGCACAATGAGGACCTGTTTGGGTACAGTATGCCCAGTTACCCCGATCTCACTGCCCAAAAAAAGCAACACAAACAAACACACACGCACACACACACACACACACACACACACACACACACACAACCAGCCATAGTCTGGTCCCTTGCCGTTTTGAACAGAAGGGCATTTAAAGAGCAGAAAAAAACACCAACAGTTGATAATTGTTGTGTAACACTTTGACGAGGAGATAGCAGCAGTAGACTGGTCTTCTTTCAGATCGTCACACCATCCAGCTGACATGGTGCGATCTGACTCCGATTTATGACAAGACACTGTGAATCTATGACAGAAAGCTGTTTAGACAACTTTCCTCTTTCCCCAGATTTCCATTGCAGGCCATCTCCTTTAATTCTTCCTTTTTGTTTTAGAAATGAAGGCTCTGACCACTTTAACACATTTTCATTTTAAAACTAAAATGATCTCCATTCAGACGAGTGTTTTAGCTGAAAACGCATAACACATCACAATTCACTCACGCTGGGCAAGCACGTGCAGGAGTAAACAGGAAGCAGATCGTCTACTCGGCAGCTGGTTGCTTAGTTCAAGAAAATACCATGAACGAGGAACAACAGTGGGAAAAAATAAGACCAGAGATTTCTTCACTTGGACCAACGATGAGGTGGAACTGTTACTGAGCAGAACAGTAACATATGAGTATAAGGTGATCATGGTGACGGAAAAGGGTGTGACGAATCAAGGAATGATACATAGCAACTTAAGTGATGTGATATATTGTTGGTTTAATACAGGACACAAAGTACACCTTTCTGCATTTGAACTGAAAGCTGGAAATTAATGCAAACTGAATTTCCATGTAGTTAATGGACACAGTGAGGTGATATCACTTGACTACATAATGTATAGGGTACAGTTACATCATAATACTACCACAAATAATAATAATAAACTTTATTATATGACCCTTATTTATTCACAGGCTGCAGCTCAAAGTGCTTTGACAAAAATAAAAGAGAAGGGGAGTTAAAACAGGGAAATCATTAAAAAAGAGGGTTAACATTTAAGAAAAAAAAAGTGTAAATACATAAATAAATAAATAAATAATGGCGGGACATAAAACGACAGACAATCAGTGATGTAAGAGGGCGCCAAACCATTAAGAGCTTTGTAAACAAGTAAAATCAATTCTTTTGGAATTGAGGCTGATTCATTTAAGTTTCAAATCAGAGTCTAAAATTACACTCAGACTTGTTACCTCCTTTTTATTCTGCTGGTTTAGTTTTCCAAGCCTCGTAGAAAGTGTAGCTCTTTTGGTTTTGGGGCCAATCAAAAAAAAAAAAAAAAAATTATTGTTGCCAGTGTTTTGTTGTTGCATCTCTCAGTACACTGTCGTCATTCTGACCTTAAGATAACACCCTATGTTACGTCATCAAAGCACATTGTCATGACGATATTAACGTCTGCCTCAGTACAGTCACAGTGTATTCATATGAACTCCACCACAAATACAATGACAGTAATGTCATTCCCCATTTGCAAGGCATGTGGCCGAGGCTGGTGCAGCGTGGCAGAGGGCCAGGCCAAAGCAAACAGAGGTGTGTTTCTGATTTGACTGTTCACTCGCACACAGAGCAGCGTCGAACCAACGGTCGTACTTTTTAACACTGTGGGAACTGGCTGAATGTCTTTATGACTTATTCCAAAGTTTGTGTCAGTTTTGCTTTTTTTCCCCCAAAACAGTACTGAATGCTTGGTTTTGAAATAGGACGTGAAAGTTGGTTTTATTTTTCTTAACAATATTTCTCTTTAAAGTTTCGTTTCCAGATGCATTTTACAGTTGGGTTAATTTTTTTTTCTTTAAACATATTTTACAGTTGGAATTAAGTTTCCAAAAAAGTGCTTTTACCTTCCTAAAACATACCTCCCTATAGAGCTGGTATATCTTTTTTGTATTTTACAGTTGGGTTTACTTTCCAGTGTAATTTACAGTTGTTTTAGTTTAGTTAAAGTACTTTATAGCTCATTTATCTCTCCTAAAAAACACTTTACTTTACTGATTTGGTTTCAATGGTTTTACTTTCTAAAATGAGGCATATGTATAAACCAAATAATCCGGGTTTAATCCAGTTTGAATCAGCATCAGGGGAGATTTATGCACATACAGTACATATGGTGGCTACAGGGGTAGAAATATACTGCTTGAGTGATACTGTTATAGATCTGAGTGGATGTGAATGTGTAACTGAGCACGTGTATGTACAGCAGAAGTGAGGAAGCTGTTCTACATATATGTATGTATATATAGTACATATGTATTACATCACACACACACACAGAAATTAACACATGCACTTATGTGCAAAACTGAGAGAGAGCTTGTGTTAACATGGATGTGTGTGTGTGTGTTAATAGCAGAGGGCCCCCAGGCAGGGCCCCCCACCGTGTCCAGGGGGATTGTGGGTAGTTGGGAGAGGGTTTGGATTCTGGCTTTGTTTGTCTCTGTGTGCTGACATCACTGTGCTGATGGCACCAAATCCCCCATTCTACTGCACACAGCACTTTCTATACAAAACACCAACACACATATGCACAACCTAACACACACACACACACATAGTGCAAGTTATGCCAACTTGGCCAAAAAAAAAAAAAGCTTTCTCTTTTTTTAGCTCACATGCAGACATCCAAGTTTGCATGTAGGCACACACACCTAACAAGGGATGATGTGCGATCATCGTATTTGTGGCCATATTCGACCTCCTGCAGCAACTTCATCTGTCAAATGCGCTTTTTCAAATACACATTTGACATTGTCTTCCACCTGCCGATAAAGTTTTATGACCCGATGACGCCTTCTCATATCAACAGCCACAACTAGGAGCTCAATTAATCACTAAATTACATTTTGATGATGGTTCAGAGATTAGTTGAGCTTTTTTAGGTAACTCCCAAAGACCCGTCTGCTGTTCGTTTATGTTTAGGCATGATATATAGTATAACTGATTCTTCTAAAGTACATTTAGAACATCATACAAGCATGGTCACATCTACACAGAGAACAGTTCAGGCTCTTTAGTCACATGATTATTTTACATGTATTTGTACATATTGAGTATTTCACTACTGCCTCTTCCGAGCTGCAGTTTTTCCATACGTCAGCCATTAAACTTATTGTTGTCCCACACACTTATTAAGTCTATTTGCTAATAAGCTCAGCTATCTGACTCTGTCTTTACATAACCTGGTTAAACATTAACCAGGAGCCTTTCTCTTCCCTCCAGTGCAGTCTTTGGTATGTATGGAGTTCAGAGAAGGGGTGGGAGGAGTCGGGTAATCGGGTTGACGGCACTTCCCCTCAAGCCTAGAGGAAACGGGCGGTCATTATTTCTCATCACTGAATTGTTTGTTGGTTGCATTTGTTTGTTATGTTATCTGGGTCATCCTTTTTTTTTTTTTTTTTACTGATGAACCTTTGCACTGTTAGTCTTACAGCAATGGTGCTTACAGGGAAAGTTTTCAGAGGAGGTAAATATGACACTCAACAGCATGAAGGGGCCAAGCTGTACAAATAAGCATTAGCTCTATGATGACGTGGGGTTATGATATCCCAGGGACTCCTGTGTGGGGATAGGGATTCAGTGTCTTGCTCAAAGACACTTCAGTGGGGCAGTTGCTTGCTGACACAGTCTCAACCTCTGTTCTCTGTCTGAACTGCAGTCGCTAAAACCACTCAGCCTCCCTGATGCCCTGGTGTGGTTCTGTAGTCTGTAGGACATACAGTGACTTAATATGGTCATACAGACACATACCTGCACACAGAAATCCCCAGAGACACGCACACAAAGAAGGTACTGAGGTACACAAAGGACATGGGCGACACACACACACACACACACACACACACAACCCACTGCTCCTAAGGACCCAGGAAAGCTGATGGGATGGACCCAGCACTCAGAGCCACTCAAAGCCAATCAAAGCTGATGATAGCTCAGACATTTACACCATCCATCCGCTGCATCTCTGCCTCTCTCACTCTCACACTCACACAAACATTTTAAAATATGTCCTCAGGTGATCGCCGCCGGTATCGTTACCATACCACTCACACAAGGAGGGAAAGAAAAAAAAAGAGAGGGAATGGATGGAGACATAAAGGGGAGGGGTGGTAAAAATGGAGAGGATGTGAACACTGAGCCCAGTAAAGATTTGAACGTGGTACTAGTGGGGGCCCATATCTGAAACATTGATGAGGAAAGGGAATAATTCACAGTAAATCAGTGAAACAATCATTTATGAGCTGTTTAAATTGAATTCAGAATTAAAAGGTCACATCGGAGCTGTACATGTGCAGCTCTTCCTTCTGATTTGCAGGAAGCCAATTTAATAATCCAGTCAGTCAAACACAAATTATTCCCAATAAGGTAAAAAATATTTTTAAAAATGTTTTCACTTGTTATTTGACAGAAACTTATTCCCCTGCATACTGCAGACAGTACAGATGACGACCTGTTCCTTAAGCTTCACCGCTAAGTGGAAGTAAAGCAGCGAATTGGCAGTTGTCTCTCATTTTTAAAGACGTATATTATCAGTGTTTCATATAAACAGATACATCCACTACATTTGTTGTATGTGGCTGCCCATACAAAGTTCTGTAAGTATTGTATCTACACTAAAATAAGATACATTTCTGTATTATTATAATTTCAGGTTAACAACTTTGATGTGCAGTGACTCCTGCGCCCAAAAAAAAAAAAAAAACAGACTCATCAATGTCTTCCAACAGTAAACTCTTTACTATAGTTCTGTGGGTTCAGTTGACACTTTATTTAAATTACTCTCAGGCACAAAAAGGCAAGTTTAGTGAAATGAATGACAGTAAACACAAGTGTCATTAATCAACTTGACTCAAATTACCTCTAAGTAGCTGTTTTGTGCCGCCTGATAATTTCACTCTCTTGTTCTTAAGGAAAACGTGTTTTTTTAATATCTGTTAATAACGCCTGTGGATTCAAGGTCTTTGCTCACAGGTTAGAGAAGATTAGTGAGTCAGATGAACAAATAAGATCATAGTGTTGTAAGTTTTTGAAGAAGTCAGGCATGTTTTCAGTTTATCTGAGTCAAACTGAACCATGAGCTCTCTTCTGAGTTCTTTCAAAAAGTAATTATTGTCGTGTTTGAGCAACAAAACAGTTAATTGGTTAATATAGAGAAGACTTATCAGGCTAAAAACTGTTTCCTAGAATCTACTGCATAGTTAGTTATTGGAAATAGACAGATTGGAAATGACCTTAATGATGATTCATGGGATTTTTAACAATGCTAATATTACTAACATATTACAATTACTGAATATTGACGAAATGTGAGAACATCCAGAATGAGATCCATAGGAAAAGAAAAAAAAAGTAAAGAAAAATAAAGAAGAATCTGATGCAAAATGGTTGACAAATGCACAATCCTATTACAGACTCATCATAATCATCACTTGACAGTTATTGTTATTATAAAAACAGTTATTACTATATTATTAGATAGTTCCAGGTGGTTATAATAAAGTGAAAATTACTTTTATTAGCACCTGCTTTTCCTCAAAGTGCATAATCTACTATCTCAGGGAGTGACTTACTACATTTCCCAGAATGCATCTCAATAAACTGCAGACAATAAGCCATAAATGTTTGATTTTAGCAGCTAAAAAAAGCAACAGTAATAGACCATAAATGATAACATGACAACACGTTTTTCCAAAAACAGTGAGGAACAGATTATTGTTTCTGAGGTGTAAGAAAGCTGTAGCAGTGAGCTAACATACACACACACACACACACACACACACGCACGCACACACACACAGTACACAATTGCTTCCATGCTCACTGATACTCAGACCCATTTTCCCAACGGTTGAAAAGTTTTTAATAAACTTTTAATGACCACTCCAAGTACACGCCCTGTCCTCTGAGTACTGCCTCTCAAATGCTTTACTCTCTCTCTCTCTCACTGTTACTCTGTCTCTCAGACACACACACACACACACACACACACACACACACACACACACACACTCACACACACACACGCACACACAGAGGGTCCTGTCAGGGCTAACTAAGCGGAGTGGCGGGTAGGGCAGCGTTTGGATTGGCTGGACAGGGGTTGCCGGGGGTTACGGTGGATTTGGTGGACCACCTGCTGAGACTCAGCCGCCAACTGACTGAAAACATTTACATCAGAAACCACCCAGGATAGAGACAGAGAGAGAGAGAGTGAGAGAGAGAAACTATGACAGAGAGGAAGTGAAGAAAAGAAAGAAAGTTTGAACTAATTATTGAAAATCTGCTCAGAATCATCGCTGCGGTAAACTGCTCAGATATCAGACCTGATTTCCTCTTCCTGTTGCTTAGGAACCTCGGCAGCACTGATGCAGCCTTAGTGGCCTTTAAACACAAATAATTCATGTTCATCAGTGGTGCGAGATGAGTAGAAACTTCTTTAGGGCTCAGTTGCCTCCAGAACCGCACAGAAAACGCCTCAAATCTTTTAAGTTTAGCTCTTTTGCAGGACAGAGGAAGGATGCAGTAGCCTGTTGTTTCACAGACTTCAGTCCAGTTTTACAGTTGTGCTCTACAACGTGTTGGGATGAGTGGGCTGCACCTGCAGTGGCAGTGTGGTGGCAGTGGAGGACTTCTGTGTTTGCTCGTGGTGCAGCAGTTGTCTGGGACTGATGAGCTGAAACTACTTCCCAAAGCCAGGAGTGTTGTTGAAGGTGTCCGTGTGAGTCTACACACAGCCCGAGCTGTTTATGTGCACAGAGAGTGTTTGGCCCACAGTCAAGGCAACAACAAAGTTTCATTGACAACAACACAAAAGCTTTGGTGACCGTTGGACCTTGGCTGGGCCAGAATTAATGTTTTTGTTTTTTGGGGTGTCTGTGCAGCGCTGGTCCTGGACCAGCTTCTGTGTCGTTCACTTCCGGAAAACATAACTGTACTCGCCGGTTTGAACTGTCAGCTCATAGCCAGAGGGATCCGGGTTCACTCTCCAGCTGACGCATTTACTCACGTATTTTTATTTTATGTAACGTTACTCTCGTATACTTGTACACCACTTCATTTCAGAGGCAAAAATAAAACTTTTACCACACAACATCTATGTGACAGCTCCTAAGCAGTCGCTAGTTATTTCCCATTATAGGTTTGATATGATCAGCTTGTCTGATAAAACTACCCAATAGACTGGATACTCCGAAACAGCATGAATATGAGCATAAAGGCAGCAGCCACTGAGGTTTCAGTTTGCTGATCATCACACTGAAAGGATGGAAATGAACACCAGAGTAACTGAGCTGAAAAAAATCCAATTATAACAAAGAGTAAATCCAAGTCAGATATCGCTCATAATCAGCTTAATTTCAATCCCAGAAATTGAAAAAAGTTCTGGTACCACAACTGTTTTAGATGCAGGGCTTTGCAGTGGCCCTTGCCCCTCCAAAAAACATCCATTCCCCCTCCTCATCCCCTCATGTATAAGGGCCCTGGCCCATATGGGGGTCCCCTCAACACCCCTACTCTCTCGAAGGCCTGTGTGTGTGTGTGTGTGTGTGTGTGTGTGTGTGTGTGTGTGTGTGTGTGTGTTTGGGGGGGGGGGGGTTATTCTGACCCGCAAACTGACCTCCTCAAACTTCAAACTGAATACTTCTGGCAGTTACCACGACGACAGAGCTCTCCAAGCCTTATCCTACTTACTGAGACGAGACGAGGAGCGAGGAGGAGGAGGGTGAAGAGGAGGAGGAGAGGAGGAACGAGAAAGTAAAGAAGAGAGGGAGCGAGAACGGTGTGGACAGAGAGAGAGAGAAAGAGAGACTGGTAGAGAGACAGAGAGAGAGAGAGAGAGAGGAGGGGGGGCAGAGGGAGGGCAGCCAGGCAGAAAGCGAGAGTTGCTGCTGTTGCATCTCTGTGTTTTTCATGAGTAGACAGTTTACTGGGAGATTATTCACAGTCTGGTATTTAGCCTTATTAGGCCGCTGCTCCCAATACAGACTTCCCCTCCCATCATCCACGGCCACACTGAGGCTTTTTGTGCTCATTTGTTTGTTTGTAGATGATATATTTCACAGTTTCCCTCAACATCGTACAGTATACATTAAACTTTTATTCAATACACATTGTGTCCTGTCTGCTGCTGGCTTAAAAAAAATAAGAGTGGGACAAAGTGGGAAAAGTTATTCTGGGGGAATCCAGGCATCCAGAAGTAAAAGCCCTGTTCATTTTCTGCAGAGACAATGTTAAGTGACAGGCGCTTGGAGCACATCCAAAGTTTGGATGGACGTAAAACTCTTCTGTTGTATAATCACTAGAAAAGTGTGTGTGAGCTGTGTTAGAAAATATCTGATAAAGGGATAACCCTTTGTACATGTGTATAAAAACATAAGGGTGGAAGTCATCCATGACTGTAACTACCCAAGATGCACCTCAGTGGGTTAAAATAACTACTTGGTTAATGTGGGGGAAACATTGTGGTTTGGGTCTTTTTTTAACCCGGGGGGGTTGGGGTGGTTTTGTACTCCTGGTTAAAACAATAACTGCTTGGTTGAGGTTGGGGAGAGATCGTGCTTGTGGTTAAAAGATCTCAACTTTCACTGTGAGTGTTGATGAGGAAGGTGAACAACCAATCCTGTCACCTATACACTCACACTCATAGTGGTGGTTCAGAGACAACGCTGATCTCACTAAATGAAGCACTAGATTTATTAATGACAACAGATTCTCCAGGCGGTGGTTGGCATGGATGGCAAGTCACATGTAACACCAGATTCCTGGGTTCACGTCCAGAGTCCCATCTGTGGTTAGATGGTTTTGGTCACATGTAAATTGTGTTGTTTTGTGTCACTGTCAACTTTTTCTGCATTAAGACCGCAGTCTTCCACTAATCTTAACCAAGTGCCTAAAAATAACCAGGAAAAAGATGTAGTCATTACAAGTGGATGTTGTGCTGCAAGAAAACAAATGTTTGATATATTTTTGCCAAACTTGCCAAACACTTCCTCACTAACAAAGACAATAATTCAGTTGCACTTAAAGCACATTTGCTGTTGTAAATCAGCTGTATATAAAGTGAATTTCTAGCAGACAAGGTTACAACATCACACTGATTCCCTTTTTCTCCTGCTTGAAAAGAGTCACAATTGTTACATCTGCTCAAGGTCTTTGTCATTTCACCACAAACATCTGTTGTTATTGGTCGTTTTCCTGAAATGACTGATTCTCTCATTTCGGAAGAATCTGGAGAACTGTATGCTGCGGTTTATGATTGTAATGACAATTTTATTTTGGATTTGCTACAGCTGTGATTGACACCTTTGACCTTTGTCTTTTTCTCCATAGCAACCATGTCCCAGTCAGTGCAGCCCATACTGCAGTATTTATCCACCACACTAAACCGACAGACCAACAATTTATCAGAAACACAAAACACAAATATTTACAGCCGATGACCAGAGCATAAACCTGTTGCAACGCTGTTATCTAGAGGACACTTTGAGGAAACTTTGAATTGAGAGTTTGCAGAAAAGGTTTACTACACATGATGAGTTGGAGCTTTGTGTTACAATTTTCCTTGAGTGCACATTTTGCCATTTATGGCAAGGCTGCACTTTTTCACAAGCTGTAAACTACTTAGTACATGACATTTTATGGTTAACAGCTTCCTTCAAGTGCCATAGAAACCTCCTTCCTTGCTGCTAAATATCCTGTAGGCCTGTTAGAAAACGTGGCCCGGGGGTCATTACTGCTCACAGAGATTCACACACAGCAAGAGTCCTGTCTCCAAGACCGAGTGAGACATGAACAGTGACAGAAACAAAGACGGACAGAGTTAAAGACAGGGTCTGCCATCATTGTGTGTGTTTATGCAGTTGTGAATATTTGACAGCGTCGACTTGAGAAGAGCAATTAAGAGATAGAAGGTGACTCAGGATCAATAGTCTCCATGTTTGTGTCCCCGGGCTAACTGTCACTCACCAGCCCTGAAGACTGAAGCGACTGATCAATCTCCGCTTTAATCTGTGTTCAACAGCTTCACCTGGCCTGTTCCCAAGGCCACGCCCCCTACGTACGCAGAGAGAGCGGAAACTAGCAGTACTGGGACAGTTGGCAGCAGTTAAAGTTGCCAAACGTCCCGCTTGTCCCAGCACCGCCACACATAGACACATAATGCAGCATGTCCTGTCCTTTTATGCAGTGACCTACACAGGCCTGGACTGTCCCAACATTCATCTCCTGTCAAATAATGTCCTGGTTTTATAGTTCTGGCCTATATTTGCATTTTGTCCTATTTTGCAGTGTCCTGATGTGTCTTAACTACATCCATCTGTCCTTTCTTCATCTTTCACCTTCTGTTCTGTCCTTTTCTGAAATGTCCCATCTCATCCTGCTTGTTCTTTTCCTGTCCTTCCCAATCCAGTCCTGTCTTGTCCTGTCCTTTTCCGCCCTGTCCTATCATAACCAGCCCTCCCATGCCCTAAAGTGTCACTCTGTCTCTTTTCTTGCAATGTCCACCTAAGTAAAGTTTTATCTCATCCTGTTCTGTCCTTCATTTTCTGTCTTGTCCAATTCTACCGTCTTTATCTGTCACAAAGTCCTGCCATGTCTTGTCCTCACATGTCATGTCCTATTCTGTAAAGTCAAGTTCTGACTTGTCCAGCTTGTATTCTTTGTGCCATGTCTTTTCCTGTTGAGTCCAGTTCACATCTCTCTTGTCCTGTCCCTCTCGTGTTCTGTCTTGTCTGATCTTGATCCATCCTGTACTGTCTTTATGTGTCAGATACTGTCCTGCCATGTCTTGTCCTGCTCTTGTCCTGTCCTTTCATGTCCTGTAATCTCATGATCTTACTCGTCCTATTCTGTAAAGTCATGTCCTGACGTGTCCAGCTTGTACTCTTTGTGCCACGTCCTTTCATGTCGAGGCCAGACCACTTCTCAGTTATCCTGTGATGATCATTAATGCATTAATAGTCCTGTGCTGTATTTGTGCACTGACGATGTACAAACCAACTCAATTTCAACAGAATAAAAATTGTGCTTTCAAAATGAAGGATGTTAATAGAATCTTTTATAAATATTCACCTCCATTAATAATAAACAGAGACCCAAAAAGGCTGCTCCTGGGTGGGCTAAAAACCTCCAAATCAAATTTCCTAATGTCTTGTTTCCAAACGTACCTTCTTATCACCTCATTCAAATACATCAAAAGTTAGCATGTGCAGTTTTTATTATGTGGAGCTCCGCATTTTTCAACAGCACGTCCTCATAAAAAGACATTTTGAACATAATTTCCTGCGTTGAATTTGCTGAATGAAATCCTTTATGAGAGTAGGAATCATTGACCTCCTGTTCTTGTTCTTGCATATTTTTGCTGCTGCATTCAGTCCAGTTTCTTATATTTTGATGTTTCTTTTTATGTCCATTTCATTCTATTCACACAAATTTTGTCACATTTCATCCGGTTTTGTTTTAACCTATTTTTTCCCTCTCATATTCTCCTTTCCTTGGCATCATTTTTTGCTCAGTTCTGAACTATTCGAATGTATTTTTTCTGCTGTGCTTTGAGCTGTCATATTCTCCACTGTGGTACGTTGATATTTTGTTAAACATACAATTTAATTCTGCTGTTGTGCTGGTAGCCTCCCAAAGCCTCTGTATAGGTTATAAATGTACAAGTCTTCAGCTGTTTTAACAACCTGGGTCTTATTAAGTAGCTTCGTTATGATATAGTTTGCCTAATTTCTCATTTATTTGGTTCACAAACATGGGGACTAATACCTGTTTAAATCCAAATATCATTCCTACTACACTGTGTATCATGACGACTTAATCTGTTGTAAGCTTTTGTATGGAAATTCTTGTATTGATTGTCCTGACATCAAAAATGAACACAGTAATCGAGTGTGCGTCCTGCGGGGTCGCAGTGGGATAGAGATGATGTTCACATTAAAGCGGCGGCGGTGAACATAAACTGCAGGCTGTCCAGGCTAACAGGCCTAAACCCTCCCTCAGGGCTGCGTCGCATGCTTGAGCTGCGTCAGTCGGTAAATCGGTAAGTGATCCTGGCTGTCATTTAATCAATATGAACAGGCAGCAGCTGTCACACATCATCGTCTCCCCTGGGGGTCATTGTCAAGACGCAACATAAAAACATATGTAGGCGTGTGTGTGTGTGTGTGTGTGTGTGTGTGTGTGTGTGTGTGTGTGTGTGTGTGTGTGTGTGTATGTGTGTGTGTGTCTGTCTTCTTGCATGTTTTATTTCATCCACTTTTAATAGGCCTTTATTGTTACAACCAGGCTATTGAAGGGCACTCTCTGTCTACTTATAGTGTTATGGTCAAACTGAATGGGGGTATTAGTTGTGTGAATTAATTCATGATGTATTAAAAGAAGCACTTTTTTCATTTGGTGCTAAAATGATTTGTAGATTAATTGTTAATGATTTAAGTCTCCTATCAGGTAAAAAAGCAAAACATTTCCTCTTTTATATCATTTTACACTGAATATACTTGAGGTTTCTTGTACTCTTTGGAAATTGTGATGTTAATTTTACGGTTTTCTGACATTTCACAAACTAAACAATAAATTAAAAGACGACATTAATCAACAGTGAAAATAAAAGAGCAGACCCATTTCCCCTGCTGTTAAAGGTAAGACTAAAGCTTTAAGATAAATTAGACCCTTGAGTCTTGACAGTTGACTTAAATAGAGTTGTGCACAATTGTTTAACCTTGAGAACAGTATAGGATTCAATAGAATATAGAATTCACTCATGGCAGTGAAACTTGTGAATAAAAATATTGGAATTTTTTTATCCCAAAGAAAAAATGATTGAAAAGCATCTGTTTATTTTGCGTTTTTTGCATTGACTCTGGCAGACAACAGAGCCAATGACAGGACGGGTCTCAGGATGTTACAGCACTGCGGGGGCTATTCCTCTCCTCTTTCCTCCCGTCCTCTCCTTTCCTTACTTTCCTCTCCTCTCCTAACGTGAGACAGTGAAATCTCATCCAGCCACTCTGCCTGCCCTTATAGCCAGCAGGGAGGGACATGTCATTTCACTTGTGTGCATGGGTGTATGTGTGTGTGTGTGTGTGTGTGTGTGCGTGTCCCTTACTGCGCAACACACAATGACGAGAGCAGAGGGGGGAGGAGGCAGGTGGGGAGCGGGGGGTGACAGGGCTCTGATCTCTCAGATAGGGAGATAGCCACCTGATTCAAATGGCTCGCTTGTTCCCGGCAGTCACTTGATCGGCGTGTGAACTGACTCCTCTCTTATTTACAATCAAATGCTGCTGCACTGACCTGCCCAACCCAGCCCAGGCCAGACCTGTCTCCTTCTCCTCTCCCCCTCTTGCTGGCCTATATTTTATATTGCCATGTCCCTCTCTCTCTCCCTCCCTCCCTCCCTCCCTCCCTCCCTCACTCTCATACACACACACACACACCCACACAGGCATAGTCAGAAATGCTGTGATGGAAACTTCCAGAGATGAAGCTTGGTATGATCACGCAATCTCTTGAAATCCAAGACTGAAGCGGTGATAAAATAGATTTTTTTTTTCAAGGTGTAAAATCCCTGTTTTAATTCTCTTTATCAACATTTGATATCACATGATAATAATTCAGTCTATAGACACTTTATCACAGCTGTGGGGTAGGTCTTCCCTCGGGAATATCCTCTGTTATAAGGGAAGTGATGCTTTATGATTCACACTGTAGTAAAAGAAGCTTGTTCAGCGTAAACTGAGGAAAAAGTGAGAAGTTAAAATGACAACAAGAGAAATTAAACTATATTTTAAAAAGGGATCTGAGAGGTTCTATATGAAGAGCTACAGTGTAGAGCTAAATATCAGTAATCTGTGTGTGCACAGTTACACTCAGGTACATCACCACTGGTTTGCAGAGAAAGACGACTTTGACATGTGATTTACGTGAGATTGAAGACAAAGTTAAAACATTTTCTCATTATTAAAAGATTGTTTTTGAAGATTATGATAAACTATATATGTGTTTTGTTTGAGTCTTAATTTTGGCAGGTTTTATCTGAGGGGATTCGGACCAAGAAACAAGGTTCTCTCTTAAGTTAATGTAAGAAGTTTTGTTCATGTCTGACATGTTTCACCACTGCAGCGGTGGTGTCTTATAAATACATGTAGGACGGACGCTTATGTGCATGAAAACTGAATACCGATAACCCTTTCAAATTACAGTCTGAGGGTTTCAGTGATTCTAAAACTTTTCATAATGGGCAGATACAGTATTCTTACTTGTGTCTAGAACTGATTTACAGTAATAGTTTTTTAGATTTAACATTATAGAAAATTTGCTCCTATTTAATGTACTGCATGTTTCCTCATAGGAACCTTCAAGACTCTTTGTAATCTAATCTAATCTGATCTGATCTAAAAGGTGCTTTAATGGTTTATGTCAACTCTCAAGATGATAATAAAGCTTTTGCAAAGAATGTGCTGCTCTGATTAAACTGCAGACAGGATTTACAACCTTAACGGTCGACTTTAAAGGGGGAAAGAAGAAGAGGAGAAAAAATGTTTAACCGTCAAAAATTTAAAAATTAAAAGGTTGTTACTTTTAAAAAAAAAAGTTTCTGGGGGAAAATTACAAATGCCCATTTAAAATTCTTCCAAATGTGTCTTGGTCTGAGTCAGGGAGAAACAACTTGCATCTGCCTGCCTGCCTGTCTGTCTGTCTGTAACTGTCCTGTCTGATTATCTCTCCCAGTTGGCCCCGAGGGGACACCCACACTGAAAGAGGCCACTCTTCCATTCAACAACAGCTTCTGTCAGAGAGACTGGAGAGGGAGAGGGAGAGGGAGACCTCAGAGTCACCAGCTCCAGAATAGCCTGATAGTGACTGATGCAATCAATCGAAATCTACACTACAGTCCACCCGATCGACTGGGAACGAGGTTTCTTTTTTTTTCCTTTCTTTTACGCATGATAAAAGAAAATTGCTCCTCATCCAGTCGGATCTGAACAAATGCAGGAATGTTAAGATGGAAGGGTCCGCACAGTGTTTTCATTTTTTAGCAGATAATATTTAAACCAAACACGGCTCAGCTGTGAACATCCTGTAACCGCATCTCGGGAACGCAGCCGATGGATGAGGAGCAGATTATATATTAACACACGATTACATCACTTAGCAGAAGTGTTTGACTCGTATCAGTCACAGCACAGCCTGAACCAGTCAAAACAAACTGATGTATAGATATTTAGTGTTAAATGAGCTCCGTGCCAGAGACGCAGTATAATCTGTAAGATGACAAGCTGTGTGATTCCATTATAGTGTTAATTATTATGACGTTATTATTGTCTTAAAGATTAACAGTGCCACTAAACAGAATGTGTACGAGCCGTAATGTTAAATGGTTAATAAGAAGCAGAAATTCCTTCTTGATGGCTGCTACTGATATCAGTGTCAATTTCAACTCAGCTGTACATATGTATATGAAAAGAGTTCACTCATATTAAGCTGAATTTATTTTTGCTCTTGTGAACAAGGGTGAATTAAAGAGGGGGTTGAATCTGATGGTTGCACAGTTGTATTTCTTTTCCAATTTTGTGGTGAAGACACATCAAGCACATTATGTCTGAAGACGCCTTCGATCCACGCTGTGAAAATGTTTTAAAAAGCTTGTTAGAAAGGGCAGTTCATTTAGCCAACAAGGAGAATACAATGTAAGCAAACCAGCAAAGGTTGACGGGTGAGATGAATAATTCACCACTGAAAGAGATATGGCATTTCCACTTGGAGAAATGTAATCTGGCCTGATGTTCTGTGTGTCAACATGATTTGTTGTAACAGCCCAGTATCTCTGTACTGAAGGGTCTAAATTCATCAGCATGTGTCTGTTGCTGAGGCCCGTGACACAAAAACATTTGGCAAATGACATTTAGAGGATGCTTTCATCCAGCGAGCACGGAGGCATTTATCTGATGTGCTGATTCCTGAGCAGAGGAGGAAACAAGTGGAGAAAACACAAGTGGGGAGTGTTGTCTGAAAGAGGAGCTTGGCCTATATACTGTATATGTATAGCTTCTGTCTCTGTCTGTGTGTGTGTGTGTGTGTGTGTGTGTGTGTGTGTGTGTGTGTGTGTCTGTGAAGCTGGAAGTGCTGTCATATTGATGTCAGTGACAAAGCCTTTGAACAATCTCGTACGTTGTAACGTAAGCCCATCCTTAAAACACATTAACACCTTTCCCGGAAATCTGCTAAAACACACACACACACACACACACACACACACACACACACACACACACACACTGTATCATCTAAGTTTTAATGGCCTTAATTGTTTAATTAACATATCAGCATCATTAGTTCAAAGTCTGTATATAGTTTGTAAAGTATATTCTTAAATCCTGTTATGAAGATGACAGTGAAGTTACATAACAGTTTAAACTTTTTAAAGTATTCTACAAGTGTTTTAATTTTGGTAACAGTCCATAAAGAGACCACCTCTATGAGAACATATTGATGTTATCCAGGTTTTTGGTCAAACCCTAACAATCTGTTCTGGCTCCTGAGACCTCCGGCCCTCTTTAACAGCTCAAACAACATACTTTATATTGTTTTATCCATTTGAAATTTCATTACTTTTTCTAATTTTGTGAAAATTGCTCATAAACATAATTTTGAACCGATGAATCTTTTATGTGAATTTTCTTACTTTCCAACCTTTATCAAAACTTCCGAAGCTCAGTTTGATACAAAGGAAAGGACTGGGCTATTATTTCTATAGTTTTCTGTATACTGAGTTTTAATAAGGTCAGAGGGGAAAAAAATGGGTTGATGTTGCAACTATTATTAATATTATTATTTTAAAAATACAGCAATCGGCAGAGTTGAGTAAAGCCAATGTTAACCAAACACAAAGGTCAACATACAACCCCTCACTACTGTTTAGTTTAACAATCCCACAGTCTCCTTAATCTCATTTGTAGCAGATTCATGAGCATCACAGTATATGACCTTTTTAATTTTAATATGTTTCAATTCAAAATATTAGATAGATAGATAGATAGATAGATAGATAGATAGATAGATAGATAGATAGATAGATAGATAGATAGATAGATAGATAGATAGATAGACACTCTCACAAACACACTTCCAGTTTCTCAAGCATCCATTCAGAAGGCTTATCCCCGAGGGCTGGAAAGGCACGCTGGCTGTGGATACCCCCCCCCCCCCCCCACACACACACACACACTCACACCCCACACACACCATTTTTTTCCACTGCTGCACACCATTTCTAAAGCTTTTATTCTGAAAAGCAGCGCACACAGCACAGGCTGCTGCTTCAGTGTTCACCCACTGTTATCAGCCACTGTCGCCACAGGCCTGTTGAAAATCGCTGTTTTTATTTACTCCCTTGACATAGCCAACTTGTTGCTCTATATTTTATTTCAAATTTAATATTTTGTCTCGAATTATTCATTTTAAATCGATTTCAGATCTTTAAACATGTGAACTGTGAGATTTTTTTTCCCCTGTGGTCGAATAAAATGCTGAGAGCCACACCTCTGAACCCGCTTTTTTTTTCTCAGTAACGCATTTCTGGATGTGTCATATTCTAAAATAGGACAACCCCCCGCCTTCCCCCCTCCCCGTTTAATGTGCGAGTGGAGTTGTTGGTCAACAGTTGGGTCGGGGGGCCAGGCAGAGGGAGGGAGGCCCGCGAACAATGGACTGTGCTGTTGTGCGCTGGAGTCGGTGGAGGGAGAGAGAGAGAGAGAGAGAGAGAGAGAGAGAGAGGGAGAGAGAGTCAGGCTGATGACAGAGTGAAAGAGGTTAGTGTCTATGCTGGGAAATGAGACCAGAGGAGGGGGGTTCCTGTGTCTGTTGGCTTGTTAATGATGATTCAGTCCCATCAGCTCAACAGCCTTCTCTATCAAGGAATCTCTGAATGCCTACAAACTGCCTCCAGTTCAGCCGTGCCACCACAAATACGCACATTCAATCACACCTTTATTATCGCAAAGGGCGTAGACAAGCAGCATGTGTGCAGAAAATACAATCGAGGGATGAAAAAGAGAAATCTGAATTCTTCCGACATATATTTCCCGTGAAATCGATCAGCTGTTTCATTTTCAACAGCTCATAAAAAGAAAACTCTCACAGCTCTGCTTCAGTATCAGTGTTTCCTCCACATGTAAGACAGTAAACGCTCAGCAACAAGAAACGCTGATTCCACACACAAAGACACGGAGACCTCAGTTTTCAGATCACCCTGATTCAACAAGTGACGCTGCCGAAACAAATCGAAGCTGTGGGCCAGAGCCGGCTGCCGGGCCTCAGCCAACGGGTCCAAATCTGCAACCGACGTGTGTGTGTGCGTGTGCGTGTGTGTGTGTGTGCGTGTGTTAGTGGGGAAAACCCAGTTACTGCAACATTTTAGACAGCGTAGCAATGATCGCCTCTTTCTGTGCCTCTACCAGGCATCCCCCCCCCCCGGTCTGCCAGGCTGCTGGAGCCGGCCATGGGTGGCAGTCAGCCGGAGAACCCGCTGATATTGTTCCAGACCAGCGACGTGCTGCATGGAGGGGGGGGGGGATTGTTGCTTCGAAGTGTAAAGAAAAAACTCAGGAATATTCTGTTCTCGTCTCTGTGGTCTGGGTTTTCCGACCAAAAATATTATAAACAAGTCATTTTTATTTTCTGTGTTATTGCGGTGTCAAATTTGCAATGATTTCAGACAGATTCCTGCTATTTTCAGGCCTTATTTTTATCCAAAAGTTGCACTGATTTTCCTGAAAATCTACATCAGGAAGGTGATGGATTTGATCCTGCTCATTTTGCTTGCACTGGATCTCCAGATTATAGCTACCCCCGCCTTTGCCCCCCCCCCCCCCCCATCCGCCCTTTTACCCTCCTCTCCAGGCCTGAGGAGGGGCATCGGTAAACACAGTCTCCAAATTTCCGGACAACAAAAGACCAGCAGACCATGCAGCAGCACTTTCACTTGTAGCTGCGTGACGGGCCGGTCCCACACAGTCACCTGTTGCTTCAAGCTGCCGGAACGGGCTGAGCAGCAGAAAATATCATACAGGACACAAGAAAACGAAATAATCAATAAAAATGCTTAGGTTGTTGAAAACTGCCTTTACTTTTGATTTAATCTAAAGTCGGTTTATTTAAACCTGATAAAAAAGGCCCCTCGGTGCTTTTTCACACTCAATCTGTTCGCATTTCTGGCAGCTCCATAAAAAGCCTGTGTCCCTCTCCTGCCTCTGACCATATAGCTCATGAGTGAATCCCGTGAATTGGAGCCGCATTGTCCTCTTCCCAACAGCAGCCAGCAGGCTCAGCAGCCAGCACAGCCAGCCAAGCGTTTGACGTTATTAAATAATAAAGAGATGCTGATCTGGTCGCATTGTTGTGAAGGAAAAAAGGCCAATTAGCGCGCCGTTATACTGTCATTATGGCTGTATTAACTCGAATTAGTTATAAGACAATGTGCATATTGACACTTTCATTTTCCTTTTTTTTTTTTTTTTTTGACTAGGCCTATAGGGAAAATTAATCTGTACGTTGAAATAACACTGTGCCATTGTAGCAGTGACTTTAATTGCCCTAATAAACGTAATGGTTTTCAATCTCAATATTTAGGATAAACACTCAGATACTGGCAGACACATAACAAAACAAAAACAACAACAAAAATGAAATAAACAGCCTATAATTAGACTTTTTTTATATGAATGAAAAAATATGATATGGGGTCTCAGATTGAAATTTATTATGAAAAACTGAACTTTTGGCGTTTATAATTCAATAAGAAGCAAACTAAGTGGTCTAAATGAGAAATAATATAGGTAAAAAAAATTAGCAGATTTTGAATAATGAGCTTGTCTGATTTATTAACGACCCCGTTCTTGTTATGGCACAGCTCAGATCAGTTTTAGTGCACAGCAGAAGGATTTCCCTGGCAGACTACAGTACAAAAGGTCTTATATTGTTGTTTATTGGCTCTTCTGGGAGAAAAATCCCCCTTTACACCCCCCACCCTCCCTCTCCATCCCTCTGTCTCTCCTCCTTCTCCCCTGATTTGCACTTTCTCCTGGCCTGTGCTAATCTCCTCTAGAAGCAGAGCAGACATATGTTATTAGAGAAGGGAAAACTCTGCCTTCATCCATAACCTCTAATAGAATCTATACTCAGGCTAAAAGTCATCTTTATCTCAGGACACCTGAGAAGCACCGATCATCACACCACACAGACCAGCTATGACCTTATGAAACTACAATGTTGTCTAAAAGACATTTTTATTTTTTACTTTAATCAGCAGTTGTTTGGGAACCAAAACAGTGAACACGCTACAGGAAGTGCAGGAGTTTCATACAGCCACATCTAGTGTGAAACACACATTTCTATGGGTATTTTATAATAATAAAAGCCAAGGACCACAGTTATCAGACATGACACAAAGCTACAGTCAGTAATGATGCGTGAATCCACAAAAAAGTTAGATAAAAGCATGGAGGTAGCTAAACAGGCTAAAAATTGTTCTAACCTGCACTTTCATGTTGTAGCTGCTGCAGGGGGAGATGAGTCTACTTATGTTGCATTTCATTTCGAGCCTATAGGCCTGGCCGTCACAAATTTATATATCATGGTAACATGGTAAACTTACAGCCACAGTGTGTGAGTAAGCTGAATGTATTTTATTATACCCCCCGTGTCCGTCAGTGAGCTACAGTTATATTAAAAACAAAGAGTAACAAAACTGTTGGTTGGTTTTGGTTTGTCCAGAGTTGTGATCTGCTGCATTCCTTTAATGATGGTGCTCTATAAAGCTGTCAGCATCAATGAGCAGAGATGATAAACGAAGGCCGAGCTGCTGGTGACGTGGTGGGGGGAGGAGGAGGGAGGAGGAGGGACGAGGTGGAGGGTGGTGGTGGTGGTGGTGGTGGTGGTCCGGGAGGTGGGGGGTGTCGCAGAGGCCTCGAGCCTCTGAGAATGCAAGCAAAGAGCAGCGCGAGGCTGATGGCATGCTGGTCTGTGTCAGTGTGTGGTCCTATTCAATGGAAGTGAGTGTGTGTGTGCGTGTTAGTGTGTGTGTGCGTGTGTGTGAGAGAGAGAGAGAGAGAGAGAGGGAGAGAGGGAGAGAGAGAAACCCCCTCCACACACACACACACCGCCCGCTTCCCTTCTCTGCACCTGCGCTAGATCAGCAGGCTACTGGCTGCCATTCAGTCCCTCTAGGCTCCACACACACACACACACACACACACATTGAAACACACATACACACACACACACACACTACAACACACACACACACAGCCGAAACACACGACAGCTCTCAGCTCTGACAGTTTTGCTATTCAACCATTCTTGCAGTCTTTCTGTGTGATGGAGGCAGAGATGTCGGGGAGCCTTAAAAAAACTTCTGGGCAGCAGAATAATAACGACACAAGAAGAGAAGAAGAGCATAAACACTGAGGGTGATTATTTGTAGAAGTTTTCACATTTTAAAAAAATTCAGCACCATTTCTACAACAACATTCACCTTACTAACTTTTTCACCTTTAACTTACAGCCCACTCTCATGAGTCCACATCCATCAGGCACATTATAGTAACTTACATAGGCCACTTTACAATCAGAAATGGCCTTTAGGCACATAATGGAAAAATGTGCAAAACAACATGAAAGAAATTGTTTGCCATATTTATGCCAATGGGCCTAAAACACAGACCTAACTCACAGGTTAAATAAATAAATAAACTGTAACTGCTTCAGAGAAATTATTAAATGATTTATTGTCATCAGTCTTTCTGTTTAAAGAGCCATCAGTCAATAAGGGACATGAAAGGCTACAATCCTGTGTTTTAAACTTTGGCAGTGGAGATTGGAAACAAGGATTGAACGGAATTGAAAAAGCTGAATTAAAAGTTTTGAAAATATAAAAGTTTATAGGCTACGTGATGTTATTATAATGGAGGTAAATAAATAGGCCAAACTCATTTCACCCAACAGGCCTATCAGAGATCAGCAGACTAGAGCAAAACATCTGCGTCTTTATGTTTGGAGCTGTATAAGCCTACTTCATGGCTATAAAAAAATAATAATATATAGTTTACTGAAGTTTAGTATCCAGCGGAAACACATATAAGGACCAGCGCTTCATCTGTGGGTGACGTCATGCCCCCTCCTCCTCATTATCCGCAACGTGGTGAAAAAGGAAAGTGGCTCTCGTAGGATTACAGGGCCACTAAGCTCGTTTTGTTTGGTGTGTGTGTGTGTGTGTGTGTGTGTGTGTGTGTGTGTGTGTGTGTGTGCGTGGGTGAGGGGGGTCATTTGACCTAATTTTAAAAATCATATAATCTCAACAACAAACACAAGATCTGGAAAGCGGCCAGTACAGGCCGTGGACCGACACACCTCAGCATGTCCTCACACTGTGGACCGAGAGTTTCATTCCTATTCATTTAAATCATCGATTTTATTGATTTTTGTTTTTTATTTCTTTACTTCCTCACTTTTTATCTGAGGCCCTGGTGAACTCTGTGAACCTTGTTTCTTGAATGGCGACTCAAATCAAACGGTACATATTTAACTGTGATATAACATGTGGAACACCAGCCTCACTTTTTCTCACCTACAATTTCAATCATTTTCACACACACACACACACACACACACGTAATGAGACACTTCAATATTGTGATAAAGGCCACTTGAAAGCTAGAGGCCCGGGCTGTAGACACACACACACACACACACACACACGCCAGGTTATCATAGATAACATCTGGGAGCTTTTCTCTCTCTCTCTCTCTTTTTTTTTTAACCGGGGGCAAAAAAAAAAAAAAAAAAAAAAAAAGCAGAGGCGCGCGCTTACCACCTGTTGCAGTCCAAATATCCTCGAGCTGCGACAGCCAGACTCTGCACGCGAGCAGCAGAAGGGGAGATGGATGGATGGATGGATGGATGGATGGATGGATGGATGGATGGAGGGATGGATGGAGGGATGGAGGGATGGATGGATGGATGGAGGGATGGAGGGATGGATGGAGGGATGGATGGAGGGATGGAGGGATGGAGGGATGGATGGAGGGATGGAGGGATGGAGGGATGGGTGGAGGGATGGATGGAGGGATGGAGGGATGGAGGGATGGAGGGATGGGAACACCTTCACCGCGCCTCCCAGCTTCTACCTGCCTCGCACAGAACACACCTGGTGGTCGGCGCTGCACACTCACAGATGCAGCACCTCCCGATGCAACAATCACAACTTCCAGCTCTTTCTCCTTTCAAACCGACGAGCTCCACAGAAAGTGTCACTTCCGTGGATTCAGTCCCCGTCCACGCATTATCACCGTGTGAGGCGGAGCCTTTCGGACACGCCGGGCCCCTGTGCGCGGAGCAGCGCCGGTCGTCTCAAAGCGCCTGAGATTAAATGGCGTTTAGGAAAAGCGCAGGGGCTAATATTTCTCTACTGATAGCGCGATATCAGTGTTTTCTGAGTGAACATTTACCGTGTCCTAGTTTGCGGCTGGGCCACTCGGCCTCACTCACATGTGAAGGGACTGATTTTTATTTGTAAGAGAGAAAATACGAAAAATGCGGAGCGTGGGCTACGATTTTAAGCTCCTCTTTCAATGGAAATAGAAATGTAATGTCCCGAGAAAAGGCGTCAGTATCAAACACAGGAGATGACGGTGTGAAGTGCTTTGGTTTTGTTTTTTAAAAGCAGCCTGGGCCTTCAGTGAAGCGTCCTCTCCCGTCTTCACAGGCGTTACAAATAAGCCTCCGCTTTTTATGATCCTCCACAGAAAATATAACTTGATCTTCAAATACATCATTTTATTCTCTGCATCCACTCAATAACCTTTCCCACCACATCAAAGCTGCAGCGCGCAGTCGGGAAAAAATAATAATTTCGCGGGGCCTCCGGGGCCTGCAGGGGCCCGGTGTTCATGGGAAGAGAGAGAGAGAGACTTCAATGCGCCTATACTCGTCCGACCTTTTAAAAACAATTTGTTTATCACCGGAGTTCTCGGCTATTACAACCAATTCAGACTCTCGGATCAATAATTAATGGAGCAACCAACGATCCCTTGACCTCCTGAATGTCCGGCTGAGGGGGGGAGGGGGGAGAGAGAGAGAGAGAGAGAGAGAGAGAGAGAGAGAGAACGGATAAATACCGAGGGGCCTCTTCAAATATTCATCCACCGGTTAATGTGAGCTCCGCTCCCCCGGGACCCAGCCTGCAAGACACAACGGCCCTAATCTATCTCTCTGTACACACACACACACACACACACACACACACACACACACACTCCCCCCAGATTTAAAACCGTTAGTTAAATTCAGAGCGAGCTGTTAGCTCATCATAAGGATTATTATTATAAGAGGGGGGTGGGGGTGGGGTGGGGGGGGCGGCCTGGCTGGCAGAGAGATGCATGGGAACATTTTTGGAACCGGTCCTGTGTTGTTCAAAGGCAGGAGAGCGAGCACCGAGAGACACCGGGGAGCTTGAACCGTGAGAACCGGGGTTAACGGGAAGCAGCGGGGCCCGTCTGATGAAACATGAAATTAAAACGGCCACACTCCAGACTCTGCGTGGAGTTATTACATCGCGGGAGAAAAAGCATCCCCGACTGGTCCCCGCACGCCTGGCTCCTTTCAAGAGGGCTCACCTTCAATTTAGACCTAATTGAACATTGAGGCTGATAAACCAGCGCCCGTGATTTGGCGGAGCAGATAGCAGAGAAAAAAAAAACACAACTTATTAGATAAAACCAAACAACAGGAGGAAATGTTAGAGCAAGGAGAGAGGCCTGAGCTCATCGTGTTAGGCTGCTGTAAATACTCAGAAACATCCACATGCACTGCTGTCACAGTCAAGTGTCATTAGAAAATAAAAACCCACCGATGTCATTAATTCTCCCGTCAGTGTTCACAAATCTGAAATAACTGAATGAGGTAATGAATCTGTTTGTTCCTCCCTCTGTCCCCGTCCCATTCAAAAGCAGGCCCAAAATACTAACAGTAAGACTGCTAATAATATATAATGCATTTTTAATTAGGTAAAAAGGAAAACTGATTTTTAAAAATGTAATCTGGGCCACAACAGCAATGTTGCTTTTTTAATTGATTATAGAAGAGGAGAAATGTCAGTCTATACCTGGGGATGTTGGACATTTTGATGGAAAAATCTTCCCCCTTTTTAGGAAACAGGCAACAAACTTTGGCTTGATGGGGCCATCCGCAGGCACTAGAAAATAGAAACGTGGTTAACCACGACGCACAAGCTGAAGGATTTGATCAGGAAAGTTTAAAGAGACAAATTCCCCCAAATGTATAATTGTATAAAAGTCTGAAACTTTGCATTAATATTTAAAAAAAATTGTAAAGAGTCAGTGTTGAATTAAAGAATGAACACAGGTGCAGACAGACAGATGACAACTCAACATGTGATGACTGCCTGTACACACAACATGACTTGAGAGAAATAAAATCAAAACTCATACAATTTCAAGTATCCAAATTTCCAAAATTTATTCATTTCAAACTGCATATTGAAAAAAAATATACTCAGCTGAAACTGTAACTGTTATAAGGATGGTATTAGTTCCGGTATATATATACATGGAGTGGTTGGCTTCTGCGTACAGGCCACAATTTTTAAAATACAACTACGGGAATGAATTTTGAAATAAAAACTTAAAATATCACAGTAAATATACAGAAATTGTACAAATCAATTAGAAAATAAAGAGCACAAGCGTCATACCTCTAACAGATGAAAAGTGGGAGACGGAAATATAAATTAACAACCTAGATTTTAAGCTGTATGAGAGAAAAAGTGTCTTATCTTTTTTTTTTTTTTAAGAAATTAAAATGTTTAGTAACATTGACCTTAAATGAAAAAAAAAACAAACAGTATTACCTGCTTCGTTTTATGTCCCTTTTCTTTCCACTGTTTGCAGTAATAAAGGAGCATAACTGATCGCTCCCATATAATCCAGTTCTGCCATTTTTCACGTTTAATATTTTCTGCAGAACTGGCGTTGCTTTGTATAAAAAAAAAGAAAAGAAAAATGCAACCTCTTGCAGTTTAACAAACAATTTCATCTGATTGTAATGTTTCTTTGATAAATACTGTACAAAAGGTGATTGCAATAATAAAACATTTGATTGCGACTCCCACTTTCTAGTCTTCCAAACTTCATCCACCAGTGAAGAGGGGATCTCCTACCGTTTCCTCTAGAGCTTCCTTAGAATAAAATGAAAGAAAAAAAGAGTCGTGTGTCCTTTTCCTGGAGACTTCTATACAACTTTTCCCACCCCGAAATTTTTCTGTACAAAAATAGTCCAACGTTAAGTAGTCCACAGTTTCTCTTATAAAAGTTCTTTTCTCTCTCTTTGCTTTGTGTCTCTTACATGTGTGTTAACGGCAGCGTGCCGTTGATCGTAGTCCCGGGCACGGTGCTCTGGTAGTGCCCGGACATGTGTAGCCTGGTCTGGGCGGTCTGCTCACTCACCTCCGCCCCGGGCAGGTACATGCTGATCATGTCCCTCAGGTCTCCGCTTTGGCAGCCCGGGGCGGCCCGGTGGGACGACGAGGTGACGACGGGCGGGCTGGAGCTGCTGGACTCGGACTTCACCACCGAGGAGGGCCCCATGGAGCCCAGGGCGGTCATCCCCGGCGTGGTTTGCTGGGAGTAGGACATGGAGTATGTCGGGGAGCCGTTCATGTAACTCTGGGAGCTGGTCATGGTGTTGTACTGCAGGGCGCTCATGTCGTAGCGGTGCATGGACTGCATCTGGCTCGGGTTGTGCGCGTTCAGCCCGGGGTGCTGGTAGCTCAGCTGGTCCTGCATCATACCGTAGCCGCCGTTGGTCCAGCCGTTCATGTGCGCGGCGTAGCTGTCCATCCGCTGGTTCACCCCACCGCCCAGCCCGGCGCCCACCCCGACACCGACCCCAGCTCCCATCCCGTTTCCTCCCGGAGCCAGCAGCCCGCCGGGCAAGGTGTACTTGTCCTTCTTCATGAGGGTCTTGGTTTTCCGCCGGGGCCGGTATTTGTAATCCGGATGCTCCTTCATGTGCAGGGCCCGCAGCCTCTTGGCTTCGTCGATGAAAGGTCTCTTCTCGCTCTCCGACAGAAGTTTCCACTCCGCGCCCAGCCTCTTGCTAATCTCCGAGTTGTGCATTTTGGGATTTTCTTGGGCCATCTTCCGCCTCTGGCCCCGGGACCACACCATGAACGCGTTCATGGGTCTCTTGACCCGCTCCGGACTGTTTTTCTGGTTGGCGCCGGTGCCGGACGTGTTGGTGTTGCCCGTGCCCCCCGTGTTGGTCTGGGGAGCTGGGGGCTTCAGTTCAGTCTCCATCATGTTATACATCAGGAACAGCTTTTTAGTTGGAGCTCCCGAGCAGAGGAAAAAACACGGAGACAAACTCCACAAGCCAGAGGCAGGACAGTGAGGAGCGCAGGGCAGCTGCGAAAAGTTACCTGTCGATTTTTCTCTGCAACTTTTTCACTGGACAAAAAAAAAAAAACAACAACGAGCACCAAGCCGCGTCTCCACACACTCTCACCCTCTCTCTCTCTCCCTCTCTCTCTCCCTCTCAGTGGGTGTGTGTCAGAGCGTGTGTGTGAGTGTGTGTGAGACAGAGAGCCTTCTCCCAATAGGTCCCTGCTATGTTGTGTCCACAAAACTTCTCCCGTCGCTTCTCCGAAAAAGCATTAACAAACTGTACTTTTTCGCCTCTGTCCGTCTGAGCCTTGACAACTCCAGATAGTTTTTGAACAAGTTAATAGACAACCATTCATGTGACGGGGCTGTCAGCGAATAAATGGCTTCGACCTGGCCAATCAGAGCCGGCCTGCTCCCCTGACACACCAATGGGAGACCTTAATTAGCATAAAGGGGCGGGGTCTGCCCTGCCCCGAAACACACACGCATACACGCACAACCTGCCCATATGAGCCAATACAGAGTACATATTTACTATTTCCAGGCTTATGGAGACATTTCTCTGGGAACATTGTGGCACTTGATGAACATTTTCTAGCATTAAACAGAGGAAAGGGGCTGACAAAAGCTTGCTGGCTGTCACATTAGTCTGTGTTGTCTTGCAAACTCTGTGCCTAAAATGAGACCAAAAAAAAAGTTTCCCAATAAATGCAAATATATATATATATATATATATATATATATATATATGTAGCCTACCTAAGAATTTCTAATAAGTGAGTCAATTCATTCATGTTTTGCTCAGTGTTTTTGTTAAAAATTCGGAGCCTGATTTCTAGAAAAAAAAAGAAAGAAAAATCAAAGTGCAACATGTTTAAAATCAAATCAAAGTTGTTAAAATGTTAAATAAATGAGACAACTCAACTGGTGGCGTTAAGTCTTATTCTGAAGGTGCAAACAGCCTCATTCTGACACGAAGTCACGGCCCACGACGCCTCTGTTGTTCAAAATCAAAAAGTCACTAATTCCTCCACTTACGGCCCCAATAACATAACAACACTTCAATAAACTTTGTTAGTTAACTCAAAGCACTGAATGGCGGTGGTGTGTGTGTGAATGTGTGTGAGTGAGTGGGGAGGGGTGGGGGTGTGTGTGTGTGGGGGGGGAAGCCACGGCTGGTTTTTAGCGTTGAAAAGAGGAAAGGTAATCCAAGATGTTTCCCCTAGTCCTTTTGTTTAGTGAAGTTGAATGCCAACACACAGAAGGCAGACGGGCTCATCTCAGCACAAATAAGCGGTTTTTGTTTGGGATGTTGTCGCTACATCTGTCCGGACAAAGACCCAACTCCACTCCACTTCCACCGCCACAGTGCTGCTGTTGTTGTTAGGGCTTTGTAGTTAAGGGGAGGGTGGTGTGGTGGTGGTGGTGGTGGTGGGGGGGTACGACGGCCTACCGAGGACACGGGGAGGAGGAGGAGAAATAAAGGTGAGGAATATTTTAAGATAAAGTGTGTTTGCACAAAAGGCGCAGCTCATTCATATAAGCCTGAACAAGCGTGTCAGCCAATTAGTGTGAATGGAAAGCGGCCTCCACCTGCTTCACTTTATTATGGATCAAACCCACCAGACTGCGATTATTCTGATATGACACCGGCATCACACACTTTACAGCCATATAATTCACTCATACCGCTTTAATGTCAGAAACTGCTAAAGTTTTTTTTTTCTTCTTCATTTTTTTTTTTTTTTTTTTGGAGGTTGGGAGTGTGGGTGCCACTTGTTTTGCTTTTTTCCCTGAAATCTCCATCTGAGGGCAAGACGTCCTGCTGCGTGACACCAGCGCCGCCTACTGGACAGAGGAGGAACTACAAGCAACTCCACAAGCCAAAGACAGGGGGTTTCTCAAAGTGAAGGCCTAGAGCAGGAACAGGGGGGGTGGTGGTGGTGGTGGTGGCTGTTTTTAGAAATTCTAGCACAGATATGAGAAATGCTAAAAATATTCTTTAAAATATATTTATTACCAAACAACAGGAAGTCGGCTCAAAAGATCTGAAATAAACTGAGGTTTTCAGTCACAACAGCCCCAGACCTGCCTGTCTGGATCTTCAAACCAGACAAGCCCAATAATTAAAGATAGATCAAGTACATACACCTGAAATAATTTAATTTAAATGCCTGTCTCTAGATTAAATCATAATTGAAAGTGAATAGATCAAGCCTTATTATTTTGTTTTAGTCATTTGATAATAAATGGAGGAGCGGAGCCCCTGTGCTCTCATTATGCCGGCCCCGGCAACCTTACATAAGATTCATCTTGTGCGTAATGGGCTGCGAGAGGCGACACATGCAGCTCGGTCCATTATAATGCAAGGTTGAAATGGGCCGCTCGGCTGTTATCTGCATCTGAGTGTGTTCCCCGCTACCTCTAATCTGCTTATGATAATAAAGGAACAGCGGGGCCCTGCAGCTCTCTGAAAGCAGGCCCCAGCCAGCCGGGAATGGCCCTGCATCCACAATCATCCTGAATTAAAGCCGTTGTTTGACAAAAACCAGGAGAAACTAGCGGGGCGGCTCCCTCGGACCACTTGTAAGCCCCCCGCTACACCAGGTTTGGATGGATACAGCAAATATAGAGTGCAGCATGCTGTGATATCAAAATAATGTTTTGTGTGGTTACACAATTTTGGGTGACAGTCTGATACTCTGCAAAAAAAACCAAAAACACAAGCGACCAAATTAAAGAGAAAAAAGAGAGAGCAACAATAAAAGTGAGATATTTTCCAACAACAGCCGCGCAGGGAAGATTTCCTCTCTGAGCTCTTACAAAGAGTGAAACTATCTAAAATACAATTAAAAAAAATCGGAGCCAATGGCGATGATACTGGCACACGTCAATTAATCCAAATTAAATCTTTAATTCACACCTGACAAAAACTACAAAACGATAAATCCTGTCAAAGCGGCGCAAAATGATGACTGTGTATGGCACTGAGAGACAGACTTCAGGTGAAATGGGGGAAAAAACTTGTCTGTTCTTGCCACTAGGGGCCGTTCCAGGGGCTGGAGACGCAGCCAAGAAAATAGTTCATCAACACATGAATAAGTCCTGCCTGGAAATAATTATGGAAAACATATGGAAGGATATTTTTTCAGATACATGGAGAAATAAAATTGCTCTTAATTTTGATGATTTTAAGCAGATATTTAACTTTTGGTTTGTTATAATGGGACCACATATTTTTGTGTTTTGTTTTTTTTTTTTCTTTTATTTTGTTTTTTTCAAAAACAGATTTGGACAATATTTGTTTGGTTTAATGCGATAATAAACTAAAATAAATGTGCATTATAACAAAGCACAGATGTTATAGCATAAAGCACAGACTTCTACCAGGCTGTAAAACTGACAAGATGTCCAGCGATATATTAGGCTATCATGGATTCAAATAGGGAGTAAAATAGTTAAATTTAAACTAAGGATGTAATTTAAATCACCATATTCGCTGGAGTGTAATAAAAATGTTTTTATTAATTATCTAATAAAAGCGCAGCAAAGTAAAAATAATCCAGGGCGTCCTGTTTGATTTGGAATTTAAACGTTATAATTTAACGTTTTGGAAAATATTTACTTGAAGACTAAAATAATTCAGCAGCATTAAATTACGCCGAGAAAACAAACGTCAGATTTGATGATGATAAATGGCACAAGTGATGCCTGTGTGTGTTGAGAAGAAAACCAAACCGGCCAGCAACAACTCAGGCAGTCAGTCAAGCTCATGATGCCATGCGCTGTCATTCCACAACACTGCATGTTTTACACACACACACACACACACACACACACACATACACACTGACACAAACACACACACACACACACACACTCACACACACACACTCACACACACTCACACACACACACACTCACACACACACACACAGGGCTTCTCTCCACCGCACTCCAACTTACTGCCAGTTTGGGAGTTGTCTTCCTCTTGTGTTGAAATAAAACAAGAAGCCGTTTCGCTCAGCCTCCTCCACATCCTCCTCTCGGTTCCACACCGGCGAGGCAGCCTCAGCCTGTCCGGGGGCAGAGCTCCGTGCGCCGGCCGTCAAACAGCCCGACATGCACCCTCCACATGTTGTTCTTCCCCCCACGGTAGTCCGCGCTGTTTCGATCCGGCTGCCGGCGCGCTTTGGCCGCCGTGCAGCCCCGCGGTTGTCCCGCTGCCTGTCTGGAGCTCCGCTGTCTTCTCTCCGCTAGCCCTGCAACAAGAAAAGCCGTTTATGGCGACACACAATGTGAAAAGGGGGCCGATTTAAAAAGGAGAAGAATGCAAGCAAGAACAACAAAAGTCAGTTATAGCAAAGTCTATGCCTCTCCTCTCCTATCTTCCACCCCCTAGCTTAGCCCACATAATGAGCAGGAAAAAGCTTTATATTTTGTTCACTGGGTATTCACAGATAATTTGAAGCCATTGTTTCTGCCACAGATGGTTCTTTTTAATACAATAACGGTGCTCTTTGTGAATAGCGAGCCCACAATAAAAATCTAAAGCGTCCTCCTGAATAACCATTTTGTTCTCTCTTGTATAGGCCGAACAAAAGCGCCAGTGAGGTAATGGCCTGCCTTATTGAAAGCCTCAGAATGGGGATTTGATAAAGATTTTTTTTCGCTCCTTTTTCCTTTTGCACAAAGTACATGGCAATGTCAAAGAGAAACTGACACGGTATGAAAAGGAAGGCTCAAAAAGTGCTTGCTGTTAAAAGTTGCGTTGAGTACTATTATTATTATTATTATTATTATTATTATTATTATTATTATTATTATTATTATTATTATTATTATTATTATCATTATTATTATTATCCTAGTATTTACATTTCATAACTTTGTGCTAAAGTCAGAGGTGTTAGGTTGTTTTTTTGAGGCTGCAGCAGGCAGAGCAGGTCAGGTGCAGGCGTGTTATGGGTTTTTACAATGGAGCTTAAATCCAGAATACATTAGCCTCCAAAGGTCTGCTGTGGATTTGGCACAGTCTCATAATTTTGCATAGGGTGAGTCAAGTTGTGCTTGATAAAATTAAGTATTCGGGGCATATCCTTGGTGTCTTGCAGAAACCTCCTGTTTCTAATTCTACCCTTTTCACTACAATTGCCCAGAAAATATTGCATGGCCCTAAAGCGTTGATAAGGGACTGTAAAATGTCATAAATGCATGGGTGTTAATAGAGGGAGGGACGGCAGGGGGGGTCAGGTAGACTAATGTAACCTGCTAAGGTTGAGATGCATGCCTGCAGGTGTGTGCAGTCAACATGTATTAGCTCCTCCAGGATGAATCCTGCAGCCATGTACCAGCCACCTTAGTCTGCCCACGGTTGATGTAATTTGTAATTAACTCATGGCTAATCAATAAAGCGTTTAACAGAAAGCACAATGGACACACAGGGGATGATCCCAAGCCAAACATATTGGATGTCAGAGATCGTTACAAGGTGAGGACATCCTGTCTATCACAGGGGTGGGGGGTGGGTTGGGGTGGGGGGTGAGGGTGAGGGTGGGGAAGATGTGAATCAGTAGAAGACAGGGGGCATTAGATGAGGGGGATGACGGGTGAGGAAAAGAGAGGGGTGAATGCATGGAAGGAGAGAAGGGCAAAGAGAGAGGGGGGATAAAAGAGGGGAATAAAGGAGGACAGAAAAGATGAGGGGAAGGAGAGCATTTCAACTCATCTGGCATAGTTCACAGAGCTGCACACACGCAGAATCAGTTTCCCTCTGTAACCATTATCCTTCAGCCTTTTACCAAACACATGTATGTGCAGCACATCAACACACACACATATCACACACACTGGATTAAGAACAAAGCCGCACATCTTACAACAGCCTACATCACACAGGAAGCACAAAGGAGGAAATCAGTCACAGATATTTGGCAGGATTGTGTACTACATCGGTTCATATGACAAGAAAAATGTCCACAAACTGACAAAAAAAAAATACACTAGGTTCTTCTTATGCAAAAAATTTTTTTTTAAAAATCACATTGTTACATGTGCAATAGTAATAACGTGAGAATTTTTTTTAAAGTTTTGGTTTTCGCATTATTGTTTCATCAAGTTTTTTTGTGTGGGACTGTTTGCTACAAGCGCAACCTCTTGAAAGATTCAAGAGCACTAGCACTTTCACATTTGATTTGATTTGAACTAAATCAGTCTCTCTGTGTCCTTGCAAAGATTAAATACAATATAAATAGAGTTTAAATAGTTATTACTGAGCTTCAAATGAGGAATGTTTTTAAAACAGATTTTTAAGACAAATAGCCTACATCATTTTCATTTCAACACGTGCCTATTTTACTGAATTTCCATCAGGTCACGATATTTTTTAAATTTGCTGCAAATTACTCATTGCAGAGCAGCGTTTCTTCGCAGCACCGTGACAGAAAATTGAAAGAGCGCCACCTACAGAAACACTAGAAAACACACCATAATCAATGCCTGCCCATCATCGTCATTTACAAAGACACAGAGCCGTTGACAGGTGATTTCTGGAAGTGCAGAAGCACAGCAACGACCACGTAGGACCACAAGTCAGGGGAGGAAAAATAACAGGGAAAGAAAAAGCAGCAGAAGAGGAGCGCTTGAGGAAGATTTAAAGAGTCAGAGACAAACACAGAAGCAGAGAACGAGGGGGAGGATGACAGAGAGACAGGCAGAGAGAGAGGATCAGTGCTCTCACTGTGAATAGGCTTAGCAGCAAAGAAATATGACTTTGGCTCAGTATCTGATCAATCTGTGCCATATAGTCTAAACCACAGTCATACCACTCATATTAGAGAGCTGGAGCACTTTTAATTATAAACCCATCCACAGAGGCCGGAGAATGTGATGATAGCATGTTGAAAAAATGTGGGGAGGGAGGGAGGGAGGGATGGAGGGGGAGGGAGGGGGAGAGAGAGGGAGAGACAGAGAGAGGGAGTCCGGTGGCACCATGAGAGCCTTTAGAAAGACCAGCATCATCATTGAATGCTAATGCATTTTACATTGAAGTTGTCCATTGACTGACACACACACACACACACACACACACACACACACACACACACACACACACACACACAGCAAACTTCCACACATATTTATATTATACACACATGTTAGCATTACCATATGCATGAGAGTGGACACATTTGCTACGTCTGTTTTGTGTGTTTTCTCGCAGCTCAGCCTGATGGGAGATCCACAGTGGGCATCATCCCCCCCCCCCCTCCGTTTTGTATCCGCATAGCATTGTGTGTGCAAAGTGTGAATGTGTGTGTGTGTGTGAATCAGGCACACTGACACAGTAATCAGTGAAAAGGGGGGCCCTGCTGAAGGAGACACGGCCAGCCAACTGTCAATCATGTCAAACATTAACACACACACACACACACAGACACACACACACACACAAAATATTCATTTATTAACACTGCTTTACTTTCCTTTGACTACAAACAGCAACACTGTCTGATGGCTGTTTTGAGGCTCATGCTGGGGCAGCGCCATGGATCACAACACAACACACCTAAATGTTCAACGCAGTCAGTTCAAGTCTGCTTTTCAGACCACGTTTCCTCACTCTCTCACATCCCTCCTGTCCTTAAATGTTTCATCTTTAAGCTCTGTCAGTGTTTGTTTTGCTGAGGGACATTCCAAGTTGATCTGCAGGCAAGATATTGGCAGATGCTCAGTATCTAGATTTGGCAAATGAAAATGTTTTGGAGGATTGTTTGTTTTGCTTCTCCTTATCTCTGGTTGCTGTTATGCTATTGTAGCAGCAGCAGCACGCTGGTGAGTTACAATGCCTTTGTAAAAGCACTGAGTCTGATGCAAAACAAATCTTCAAAAGGCGGTGACTTCAAAAGTTTTACTGCCGTCTATTGGTCACAACAACATCAATAGAAATAAAGTAGCATGTCAAAAATGGCAACACATTAACTCCCACAACATTAACATTAATTTAGTAATATATGTTCCTGAAAACACAATAATATCACTTTCAATAAGAACGATGAATTTCAAACATCTATGTTATTACAAAGTCTCTTACAACAGTAGTAATGCATGTTAATATCTGTTCATGAAAGTTTTAAACCTTGATAAAATATTGCACCAACCATTACAACCAATACAATTCAATTGTATTTTTCTCATCAATAACAGAGTTTTTTGGGCAGAACTCTCCAGAAAAGATGGTCTCATATTTTACTGCAGACAGGATAAATGAACACGTGTACCTGCAGAGACAAGATAGAAAAACTGGAACAGGAAGCAGACTTTGTTACTGACGATCAAAACCTTGACAATCATACAGCTGTTCATTTATAACATCGGATGAATTTGCAGTATAAAAAAGTGATTTTGTTTTAGTGCAGCACTACAGGACTGACTGTGCTGCTCATCTGTGTGAGGAGCCTGCGTTTATAAACTACATTCACATCCCTGTATAGAACAGTAGGTGACAAAGTGAAGGTTTCTCCTTGCTCAGACTCAGTTGAGCAACTGGCCTGCCACTGTCCCACTCCACCAGATGATGTAACGCACGGCTTTGATGTTGCTGTTCGAGTTTCGGTGTGGACGAACTTTTCAATAAAGACTTGAAAGTGCTAGTGTGGACAGAAATTTCCATATGTAAACAGCATTTTCAAATCTATCTGCTGCAGTGTGGACATGGTCAGATTCTGAAAAGTGCAGGACAGACACTGTAGAGTTGAGGATTAGAGCTTTAAGAGATATTAAAGTGCTGACCACCACCACCACCACCACCACCACCAGGAGGGAGGTGGTTGGTCAGTCCTGCAGCTGTTTGTTCAGGAGGCAGGCAGGAAGAAAGACGCACAGACACAGCTGTCAGATATTTACACAACACCACTCTTCAATGGCATCTCATTAACCAAGAATGCAACATACACAGTTTAAACAGAGCAGATAGAGAAAGTTTCCACTGGCTGCCTCTGGTCAGCCACCAAGCTTATGGCTCGTGTTGACAGTGGACTGTGTTTAACCAGCCTGGAGTTCTAGGTTAAAGATAAATAAGTTGAGGCAAATAGAAACAGATTTCACTTTGTACAGCTATTCATGGCCCCCAGAGGATGAATCCCAAATGATTTGTATCCACATTAGCATTTCTGGTTGTTTTTGTAGAGAGCTCTGTCCACAGAGAAACACCCAAACAACATTAAAACACTGAATCTGTCCTGTTTCCTCCACTTTTCACTTGACAAACAACAAAAGTGCATGACAACCAACATGGAGGGGGTCACACAGCATGACCAAATCATTACTTTTTTGGACAAAATCAGCATAAATACAGGTTCATGACAGCAACTGTGCTGTATCATTGGCTATCTCCACATTTAAATGTGTGACTGTAGAAAAAGTTAGAGACTACAGGAAGTGATCTTCTAAGCTACAGGCACAGCTGGTTACTCTGCTGAGTGACAGCCCGTTCAGCCTCCTCCTGATCTCTCTGGTCATCTATACCGTGTGTTAAAGCATCTGAATTCATGATATACTGGTTTTCATTCATGTGGCTGTCATCAGGTTGATCACAGCCACATTAAGCTGCAGCTCGTGATCCCGAAAAAGCAGATCCAGAAAAAAGATCTCTCCTGCTGGAGTTGAGCTTTTATTATTTAGATGTGTCTGTCCTTCGTGAGAGTGGTATCAACCTTTTTTTCCCCCGTGGTTAAGCAGTCATCCTCAGGTGTGAGGGGAGGCACTGACTTACAATAACCAGCTACACACAACAGGCACGTTTCATCAGACAATACGATGGTACCTTCCATCTTTAGCACAAACACCAGTCTGAACGGAGGAGAGGATATGTGTGCAGTGTTGTCTACATACAGAGTTCAGATACACAAAACACTAATCAAAGAACCAGTTTAACATCACTGTGTAATGACTCACTAATCCAAACATTTAGAGGAAACGTTAGATTTAAGATTAAATGTGAAATGAGGCAGGGAGGATGAATGAATGCAGTCACTGCTACTGAATCAGACGATGATGAAAATGTCATTTTTGTAGATGTTGTAGTTATGTGTAGTTATAACATGTAAATACTCTATCTCAGGCTAACTTGTGCTATTTAAAGCCCACTGCATGACAACCAGATCATTATCTTTGACTGATGTTTACTCATGCTCAACTTAAATTATTCGACCAACTACATGACAGACAAACATATAACCATCATCTTTGGACTGATATCAAATATTTGATAAAAAAACTGAAGCCTGATCATCAGATCATCTAAATATTCAGCTGACATCATATTAAAATGATGGTTTATATAATAACTCACTAAGTTTATTTGCTTGACAGCTAATAATGATCAAAACCAATAACAACTGATTACTTAAAAGATCGACGAGCATCAGGAAATGTGATTGGCGGCTACTGCGCCAGAACAGCTGGTGGCATTTTAAGGCAAAATAAAGTGAGGAATAAAAATCGAATCGAAACATCAGATCCTTAGATCAGCCGACAATAAAATAACTTATTCGCTGAGCTGACTGATGGTTGTTAATGATCAAGTCAGATTAGCCGACGGACTGAAAGGACGACTCTCATCATTTGAGTGACTGTAGGAAGTGAACTGCAGAGCCCGTAACAGCGGCAGCGTCCGCCACGCTGAAGAGAGAGGGACGTGAAAATGACTGAATGTGTTTTTGAGCCATCTGTCAAAGGAGACGAAGAACCAAACAGACTGACATTTGCACACACTACATCACAATGCAGGAAGCACAGCAAAGTTGTGCAGGTAAGGACAAATGCTTAAGAGGTTGGTGCAGCCAAATTAAATAAAAAGAGAGTGTATTTTCTCTTTTATTTGCACAGGTTTCGAGTTGTATGTCTGTGAAACACATGCCTTCACCCCAGTACAAAGGAGGCAAATTGCGTTTCACTTGTGGAGCTCAAAGCTTTTATAAATTACATTTGAAAATATTCAGCATCTATTTCCCGAGACAATGTCCTGGTTACTCTAAATCAGTGCTTTCCAAACATGGCCACAGGGAAAATGTTGAGTGAAGCTCGAGTCTATTTGACATTTTACACAGCAGCCACTTTGACCTGTATTGTACTGCAATGAAACAGACCAACTGTTGTTAGCTCCAGCCAAAGCTGCTCCTGCTGTGACAGGTCACATTTCCTGCTGTGAAAAAAAATGTCTTTGAATACAATCATTTGAATATGCAAAAATTTTCAAAAAGCCTAATTTGTTCTGTAAATAAATCTTAAAAATATCTTTTCGGCTTCCAAAGCGACGTGTGACTGAATCAGTGGGGACCCACTGCTCTGGATAATCCACTCATCTCACTGCTGCAGTCTTCACAGGAAACACTGTTTACTGAAAACATCTTCCCTATAGAACTGACTGTCCAGAATAACTGGGACAGTGACAGTGACATGTTGTTGATGAACTTTCAAAATAAAAATAATAATAACAATGCACATGATTCCAGTGAATGATGCTTACGAGTGCAACAAAATTATTGCACTTGGTATAAAAGACTTTCTGTAAACGTTCTTGGATGCTTCTGCGGCTCTGTAGCGTCTTCCTGAGGACAGTTTTGTGAATTCTTTAAAAAGGGGATGAAAAGGATCTGTGGAGTTTTGTTTCACCTGCATTCTGTATGTACACTCCAGCTATTTCTGCTCCTCCACAGTAATTTTACACTTTGTAATATTGTGAAAGAGAAGGTTGAATTCCTGCGCACTAGCACAGAGTTTATTAGAGTTGCAAAAAAATTCAGTCATGGGTTTTGCCAGGTATCAAATTCACAATAACAGTTGACAACTAGAACAGGAGACAATTCTCAAACACCTAAGACAATTATTACACAAAAGCTGATAAAAACATCTGTGCAGAATATAGGATTTTATTTTCCTAAGCTCCTGTGCATTAGTCAACAACAAACTTGAAAGTCCATTGACCTCCATTGTGTTGGGGAGGTGCCAGAAGTCTAAGGGCCAGTTATCTCAAAAGCTGAACAGATAAAACAAAACTAACATGGCTAAATACCACAAGTATGTGAGGAAACATGCTTTTTTTCATAATGTAAAATATACTGTAGGCTCAAATTCAAACTCTCCCCATTGCTATTCCTCTTTCACACACGTACTCTTTGATTCTGAAGCATCTTCCCTGTACGCACACACACACACACGTCAAACTGCAGCTATATTACACATGTATACATATAAGATGCTTCACACTCCGCTCCATCATCACACTCTCATCTCTCCCCTCTCTCATCTGTCTCCCGGCCACCGCTGGTTTTGTTTACAGGCCAATTTGAATGAGAATGAATCTCTCTCGGATGTTTCTAGAAAGCGGTCTAATCCGCGCAGGCTGCTGCGAGGCCCCGGCCCTTTGTTTGGGATTACTGCAGCTTAGCGCTTGCTAACAATGAGGAGATGAGCAGCTCACCTCGTCGCCGCTAATGAAGTGTGGAGAGTCATTTAGCTGCTAGCTAGCTGCTACCGAGCCGGGATGATACCTTCACACACGCCTGCACACACACAGATACACACACACACACACACACACACACACACACACACACACACACACACACAGACAGACACACACACACACACACACAAACAGATGCATACGCACATGTTTGTATTACTATACATGTGAGGGCACTGACTGGTGACATTTATTTCTACACTATTTATCCCTCACTGTTACACACTTGAACTCAAGTGTTGCCCTTAAATTTCCTCTTAAGTAGCTTCAAAGTTAGAAAAAGTTTATAATTGCATCCTGTGTGTTTAAGTCCCATTGATAGTGAGTATCACTTATTTGTTTAAAAACTATCACGGGTGTATTAAATTCAAATCTAAGATGCCAGTTTTAATGGCTGCACCATTCCTTCAGTTATGTTTTGCATCATTTTGCTCTGTTATTCAGCCTGAATCCACCTCTTGACTACACTTGAATACACTACGCTAACAAAAGTTCTGAACTTGTATTCACGATGACAGACGTGCCAAAGTGTTTGCGAGACTGCAGCGGTTAGCACCTTATTTCTAATAGAAATCTGATCATTATCTTTACCATAAACCAAAGTCTCAATGCTACAGTCTTTGTATTTGGCTCTTGAGTGGTAAACCTTTTGGACTTTAAGCTCATTCAGTGCTTGAACTGTGAACCTTTGGCACTTTAAGATACATTTTGTCTTTAGCTTACATGTTGGATAAAAGGTATTTTAATGTTTTATTTATGTCGTGGTTTTACTGTTCTGCATAATGAAGTCACCAAGGCAAGCTCCTGAGTTTGTTGTCATATAAACTGAGTTACCTGAACTCAACACATAAGACAGATACGTATGAACTCTGTGCTCTCTAAAAGTGCAAAGATGAGCCTGTTCTTCAAGGTGGTGCTGCTGCTACGATAAGCACCCATTCAAAAAATGCCTCCTCGTTCGTTTAAATGAGGTTGCTGTGTTTTCACAGTGCCGCCTGACAAAAAAAGTTGAACTAGACTTTTGCCAAAGTACAATGCAACATCACTGCATTGGCCAATCAATGCATGCATACAGTGTAGTGTGTACATCTTGCGATCGCTGCGACAGTGGATGAAATTGTTACTGTGTTAACAGAACTGCAAAATCTCATAGGCCTTCAAAATCATGCATGCATTACTCAAACTGGACATCCTGGGTCATGTTCAGCTTCTACTGTACCCTGTAACCATGCATTACACTCAGTCTGAATGGGAATCTGAGTTAAGTGCAGCACTTATGAAAAAACCTGAAAAACAAATTTCAAACACAAGTATCTGAGCCAAGCAAATTGGAAACAAATACACACGTCCATGTTCATGTTTACGAGTTTGCGTGTGTGGGGGAGGATATAAGCCATGGTCACCAGGGTGAAGAGGCACAGAGGCAACAGGAGAAGCAGGAAGATTTAAGCTTGGCAGAAACACACACACAGATAGCAGTGGTCCACACTGAGAGCATGTTGGCTTGTGTTCTGACAAAGTGACTGAGCCTGGCGTCTGATTACTGAGGACTGAGGAGAGGAGAGGAGAGGAGAGGAGAGGAGAGGAGAGGAGAGGAGAGTTTGATATTTATCCAGGTCTGTAGATCATCATGGCAGGATCAGACCTCTGTGATGGACTTGGATGGTTAGCAAGGGAATGGCCCTGCTTTGGTAACATACCAGGACATTCCCCTGACTTTTACATACACAGCCTGATACACACACATACACACACACATGTAGGTACACACTACATACAAGGGCAGACAAAGGACAACGAAGAGAACTATCAGTTTTAAGGGCTGTGTCTTGTTGTTGTCTGACAAACAGTCAAAGATCCAAATTTTCTTTGATTTACTGATATGTAAAGATAAGAAAAAGCAGCAGATTCCATCAAATGTTAGGCATTTTCCCTCAAAAAAGGCTTAAACCATTAATCAATCACCAAAACAGTTGCCAATTAATTTTCTGTCAATCAACTAATTCATGAATTGACTAATCACTGCAGCTGTAAGTCTGTAAGTCACTGTAATGTACACACAAAAAAACAGGAGAAATTTACACAAGGAAAAAAAAACAGCAGACAACAAAACAGGAAGAAGGAGAAAGACACGACCTGGAGACGACAGTTCACCTTTACCACCGGTCATCTTGTCTATTTACTGTCACAGTATGGTGTAATATTTACTGCAGGACATCAGCTTGAGAAACTAACACTCCCTACGTACACGTAAATATTTGAGGTTTGCTCTGTTCCACCGTTTTCTTGTCTGTTTAGCAGCTGGTTACAAAACAGGTCAAACAGGGAAAGAAATTCCTCCAAGAATTCAACGGGAGATATTATGCAGATAAACGTAAAACACTGCCACAGTTTTACTGAACTCTACTAGTTTGTCTTGATACGGTGTTTCTATCTCTCAATATTTATCTTTTCACTTCTGTCTTATCATATAATGAAGGTAAAAGGGTGTTTGTTTTCAGTCTGATACAAGACCTGCAGTCATGATGGGCCAATAACATCTAAAATTCACCTCCAATCAGGCCATAAAATACCTTCTATTAATGAGCAAGACACAAGACACTACATGAACTGTCAGAGCCTCATATTTCCTTGATCCAAGTGGAAAACGTTTTAAAACTGGACCCAACAGAGCCAATTTCTGTCTCTAATAACAATAAAGAGCGTAGTGCCTTTGTAAACCTTCAGGTTCATAACTCTGACTGATACTCAGACCCAGCTTGTAGATAGATGACAAATCTTTCCTTTAATGACTCAATACACTTATGTAAAACCAAAGGTTCCAACACACTCAAGTTACTGATCAAGTGGGCAGAGCTGCTTTTTTGCAACACCTAACTTCATGTAGTCACACACATGCACACACACACACACACACACACACACACACACACATCCTTGGGGAGGCCCGCAGAAAGTCTAACAGTGAGAATCACAGAGTCAACAAGCCATAAAGTGAAGTAGCCATAAACCTAGCACCTCACTGATAATGTGTGTGTGTGTGTGTGTGTGTGTGTGTGTGTGTGTTTCATGACGGTCTCAAACACTGTGGTCAGAGCAAGTCGTGACTTAACTCCCTGAACACAGACACACACACACAGACACAGACACACACACTCCTGTCTCCAGCCTATTTAAACAGCACCTGTTGAATTTCACGACCAGCTCATAAAGGACGCAGAAACACGTTGAGATCCTCGAGAAAATAAATCAAGGCTATTTGCTGTGCACACACACACACACACACACACACACACACACACAAATGCATGTTTGATGGTCGCTACACTGTGTGTCTGGAAACTCTGTCTTGCACAACTCTCGCTGACCAAATGAACACACAAATTCTTACAGCTATGCAAAGGAGGAAGTGAAGTTAGTATAAGTATAGTTCACCATCATTCACTGTTTACAGGTGAATACATCAATATTTAATCAGTCTGACAGGAGCCAAGCTCTTATTCTTAGATACTTGAGTGTTTCTTGCAGTTCAAACCTCTGTAGTCTTACCTCAGTATAAATGAAAGGATTATGATGATTTGAGTGTTTCTTCAACCACTGATACAAACACAGTACATGAAACAGATGGCAACATGTCTCTGTGCTGTGTAAATGAGTGTGTACGCAGAACGTGATTCACCAGTGGCTACACACACTGTTATAACAACACAATATGTTCATACTTCTGTGTTTGCTTGTTTTACTCCATGACTGCATTCCACTGATTGTCATCATGTATGGCTGTGACAGTGTGTGTGTGTGTGTGTGTGTGTGTGTGGCTCCAAGCTGTCATGTTTTAGCCTCCTATGGTTAACATCTGCTGCATTTAGTGCTGCCATGTCGCCCCGTGATACACACACTGCCTAATAGAATCAAACGTTCACACGCTGCCGTGATTTATCAACACACACTCACACACACACACACAGAAGCTCATTATTCTGTCAGCCAGTGTCCCAACCACTTGCTAGATATATTTTTTAACCACTGAAACCTGTCACGAACAGAATATGAAACATTAAAGGACTGTAGACATTACAGCTTATTCTTCACATTCACTGTGCAATGAACCATGTTTACATATTCTAATTACATTAAAAACACAAGTGAATATTGATACCAAGAATTCCAGACATTGTCCATGTTTATTATTTTCTAATTTATCTTTATTTGGTATTACATGTTTGGACATTGATGGTCTCATTTGCCTGAATGTGTTTATCTGGACTCTAATCACATCCAGTTACCGAGGCTCCACAAACAGTGAAATAGCTTTTGGATGACTTTGGCGTTTCTTTGTGGTCAATTTAAGGGTTTCAGGCTCCAACATAGCTGGACTCTTTTGGGCTGGAAACTTCAATAATTTCAAAGTACCTAAAATCATTCTGCTCTCTCTCTTTCAAACGCACAGACGACCAAAGAATCCAATCTTCATAACAGCTTTACACCTATTAGCTCTGATGTGGAAAACTAGATGACGCCACTGATGTTCACATCGTCAGCCCCAATACCAAATATTTCTGGGCTCCCGAACCCAAACAATGCCAACATCTACTGCCAGACCAATCCTTTAATGGAAAACTCTCTCTCTCTCTTCCTCTCTCTGTGTCTGTGTCCTTCGCTCGCCCATCCGGGCACTAATGTAAATGAAAAGCAGTGGGGACAGGGTGTGTTGTTAATGAGCGGACAGGGACAAAAAGCCAGGGTCCAGGGGTATTGTATTGACCCTGTGACACACATCCCAACCTCAACACACACACTCACACTCTCTCCTCCTCCTCCTTCTTTTCTTCCTCCTCCTCCTCCCTTCTCTTCTATTGACGGCTCCTCAAAATCAATAAAAATGATCTTGGAGTCCATCCACCATTTGGCTGCATCATCTTGGAAGTGCCTTCTTTTGAATATAGCGGCCATACTGTACAATGGGCCAGCCGAGCGCGTGTAATTTGCCATTGATTTCCCCCCCCCTCCCTCTCTCTTCCTGACTCCTTAGCCCCTAGTCACTGCACACAACACAAAAAAAACTAACTTCATCATACACCCTGTTAATGCACAAGCACAATAACCCTCTTTTCTCCTGCCCTCTGGTAATTTCACTCTTTCTTTATCTTTTTCGCTGTCTCTGTCTTTCCTCCTTTATCTCCATCGGTCCTCCCCTTGCTTCGTGCTCTGGCCCTATTCCTGAAATCTCTTCACAGGTCACTGTCCTTTCTCTGCAGTAATGGACGACCTGTGCAAATGTTGTGGGGTTTTTTTCCCATCTCTCTACTTCTTTTCTTTTTCTGAAGAGAATATCCCACATACTGATGTTGCCAACCTTCTGTTTCTCAACATATTTACATTTTTATGAGTGTTATCTTATTTATCTTACTTTTTATGATCACTGATATCATTGACTTTTAACAAGCTACTGTTCTATGTAGTTAAGTTTTTATCTCAGATTTATTCATCTTGATTAATCATTTGAAGATTTATATCTGATAATGTTTGTGTTCTTCTCTTCCTGTGACAGTTTAACATTATGTCAATGTGAAAATGTGAAGTTTACATTATATGAGTGATGAAAGTTGAAGCATTAACCAAATGCCAGAGCAAAAGCATTTTCACCAAACTGGCAATTTGAAAAACTCTTAGTGATTCACTTAGCAATGATGAAAATGTGGATCATTCAGGGAAATAAAAAGCAGCAGTTCTTGTCCTCAACACTTTTTTAATGGACACATACATGGGGCGCCCCGGTGGCTTTCCTAATAGAGCGCGAACCTTTTAGGCTTAGTCCTTGCCACAGCAGTTCAAGACCGGCTCTTCCTAACTTTCCTGTCTCTCTCTCACTGTGACTATAATAAAGGCAAAAAAAAAGCCTTAAATTGAAACATACATCTCACTTAATGAATGAAGCTAGTTAGCAGATTAATTTCATATGATACAACCTGTAATCAAAATTATTTTATCCTGTTTAACCAAATAAATCCAGTTTTTTTTTTGTTAGTTTTTTTTATAACAAACCCAAAACTTAAACTTAGACTTAAATCTGTCATAGCTAAACCAAACAGCCACTGCAGTAGCTTGTATTTAGTTCATGATTATTAGTCTTTATTGAATCCAGCGAGAATCAAATTAGAGAAGCTTCCTCATAGATCTGAGTGACTCACTGTGGTGTCCTAGCCTGAACAGTCATCAACACCATCACTGCAGATGGATGGTTACACAGTATAACTGATAGCTCACACAGGTGTGGTCAGGTAGAGTTACGCTGATCGTTCACTGAGCTTTATGTCATCAAAACAAAGTGAACAATAATTATTTCTGAGGACAAAAGATAAAACAGCCTTTATGTGATCCTTGGTCAGTTCTCAGACTACAACTAACAATTATTTTCATCATTTTCTGCCAATTATTTTCTCAATTAATCATTTAGAAAGCTGTGAAAAATGGCCATCACTATATCCTCCAATATCCGTATCATCAAATGTCTTCTTTTGTTCAACCAACAATGAAAAAAGAAAAGCAACCAAACGTCACTTTTGAGAAGGTAGAACTGTCAGAAAATAGTTGCCGATTAATTTTCTTTCCGCTGAAAAACAATCGTTGCCGTACAGTAGATTTGGTGTGTCCAAAAATACAAGTGCTAAAGGTGGAAAACTGCTCAAACAATAATTTTATGAAAGCAGAACTCAGATCTCAGGGTTCTAACCAGGTAAAAGAGTGAAAATACAGAGGGGCTGCATTTACAATTTACTCTTGAAAACTGGTCTGAACAGCAAACGTTTGTGATTGTGACGCTGCATTTACATTTTTGTCGTTACTGATGTTGTTTCCAGTCATGGCGGTGACATTTCCGTCCCGGTGATGATGCCTCTGCTTACGGTGATGACCTTTCTAAACAGGGTGATGATGTTTCTCACCGGAGTGATGAAACTTCCACTCACAGCGATGACATTCCTGCGCTCTGTCACGATGCCTCTGCAGTAATTGCTCCACACTTGATTAAAACACTTTGAGCCTGCAGTTTTAAACGTGCCTGGTGATGGCCTCTCTCTTTTGGGGTGATGACACTTTGAACCTTTAGCGAGGGGACGTTTCAAATATCAGTGACGATGTTTGGACAGATCTGGATCTGGTTGTAAAACCTGTTGTATACTGGGACAAAGCTGTGCACCCACACGTGTTCAACTTGGACCTGAATCTGAAGCAACATTCATGTACACACACACACACACACAGACAGCTGTCAGTCAGTCTTTGAGAGCAGCGTGTTGTTTGTTAAGTCTGATACTCTGCCTCTGCTGCTCTAAGCCTATTACTGTATTCTTTCTCTGCTGTTCACAACACAAACACACACACACACAAACACACACACACAGTGGTGCTATCAGTAAGACCTTATTCAATAAGCCGAGCATATCCTCCAGCCATATCACACATCATTTTCCCTATAAACACACCCTCTGTCACACACACTCACACAGACACACACACACACGGTATCTGAATCTCTTTTTTCCTGAGTGGTGTTGTCGTCCCTGTTTGTTGAGAGTATCATTTACAGCCAAGGTGTTTGAAGAAAGACACCTCTCCCGTGGCGTGATGTGTGTGTGTGTGTGTGTGTGTGTGTGTATGTGTCTCTTTAGAGTGGGGCTTTGCTGCTCCCGACACTGTTATCAGCTCTAGTCGAATGTATTTCTTATCGAGGTGGAGGTGTGGAGGGAGCTGGGGAGTGTGTGTGTGTCTGTGTGTGTGTGTTTGGGGGGGGACCGACGACCGACAATACAAGCTTATCAAACGTCCTCAGCCACGATTCGGCCTGTCACTCAAGACCAACGTGCACAATCACATGCACGTGCGCACACACGCACACACACACACACACACACACACACAGATATACAAAAACACACAGACAGCAGGCCCTTCTTTGATTGATAGATGGCTTTCCCAACAAATAGAAAGCTGGGATCAACATCCTCGTGGCCCCTTTTTACCTTACACACACTCATGTGGTGGTATAACCTATGTATGGATGTGTGTGTGTGTGTGTGTGTGTGTGTGTGTGTGTGTGTGTGTGTGTGTGTGTGTGTGTGTGTGTGTGAGAGACAGAACATTCCAGAGTAACAAAGGTGGGATTAGGGATGCATTAGTTGGCCGTGGAGCGAGAGGCCTGTCAATAACAGCAGCCAGAATAAACCCTGAAACCTCGATAAGAAGACAAAGGCAGAGCCAGATAGCAGCAAGCTGAGAGAGAGAGAGAGGGAGGGAGGGAGAGAGAGAGGGATCAATAGCCGGAGAGGGGAGGGGTGAGAGAGAAATGGATGGATGGAGAGGGAGAGGGAGGATCAATATCAAGAGAGACGGGAGGAGAGAAAGTTTTCACAAAGACAAACTGAAAGGGTGAGGCTGGGTGAGGGTGTGAGGGAGGATGCTGGGAGCTGGGACGTAGGTAAGAAGAAGGTTTTGACTGAAACGGGTCGATGGTGAGAGCAGTGATGCTGCATTACATCCTGCTGCAGCCAAACGTTATCCAGAGCGTTTTTACTGACGCATTTCTCAAAAATAATGTGACCAAACCAGAAGCTGTTCAACAGTCTCTATGAGCGGCCTCATGAGGGACCAGCTCCCACACGTTTCCCCTCACTGAACGGCAAAACAGAGAACCAGCAAACTACACCACAAGGCTGCTGCGACCTGTGCAAACCTTCATCTGCACTGGAACCAAACACAGGGAGCCACTAGCACCAATATTACAGTGGGCGTAACGGTGGAGGTTTATTGTAGAGACCGACTTGACTCGTCAAACATCAAGGTGAAAGTAGAGAGTTTGTAAAAGAGAACAAAATTAAACAAATTAAAGTTATAATTGATTAAATTTAGCTGAAGCAGAAAATAAACACCAATAACACAGAGAAAGGTCGTCTCTACTTTGAGACAGGTGTGTTTTATCTCTACTTTTCACTGCCTTTTCAATAAGGGTGTCGCACAACAGTAACCTGCACAGAACTCAATGGTTGTGTGCAGTGGTTTTGTTATGTGTGAAAACTAAACTGGTCTAAAGCACTTTCTGGTTCCTAACATTTTTTTTTTCAGACCGGCCGACCTTGGGAAAAAAAGCACCACAATCGTGTAGCAGATGATTTGCACCATTTTGCTGAACCTATCTTTGTTTTTAGCTGAGCCTACCAGTCCGGGTCTTCACCAGGGAGGAGCTGGCATGACTGTTAGTTTGTGTACTTTGCTTTCCACCTGCCTATTTATGAGAAGGAAATGTCTGGTGGGTATGCAAAACGTCACATTAGTATTTTTAATGAACAATCTGCAGTACTTTTGTATTTTGTGTCCAACTGTCTTGAAGTTAATTTTAATAACAATGATGATGCACAGTTTCCTTCTCCATTTTCACCAATACCATGCAGGTGGCCTGACACAGACCTGAGGTAACATTATAATCTAGGCTAAAATCAAACAAAACATCCAGAGCGAGCAAAGCAAGGCTTCTCTAGGCTGCGTGTGGTGAAATAGCAGATTGGGATTCTTCCGTAAAAGCCTCCTCTCTCCATTAACTCACCAGACCTCCTTCAAGGACAGCACAGAGTCACAGACGTCTCTGTCTGACAAAGGACAGACGCACAAAAGTTTTTATTATTTGTACCTGAGACTCAAATCAAAGCGCTGAGAGTTTGAAGCAAGGTCTGTAACTGTAGCTATTGTTGAAAAATCATCAGTCTGATCTTGTCTAATAATCGTGTTTAAATGTCAAATCTCAAACACACAATCAGTGAATTCACAGCTCACCTCTCGGGTTCACATTAATAAGGCTGTATATTCAATATTTCATTTCCATTCATTATGACATGTTAGAAAGGCCCTGAAAACAGCAACCACACCATTTCACAATTAAGCTTTTCCAGTCAAATCAGCACCAATTCAAATCTTACAGTACAATATTGTTACTCTATTCTTATCTTTTTCTTATGTTTGTCTGTTTGTTTTTGTTCTATTTTTTACTTCCGACAAGAAGGTTATGTTTTCACCAGTATCTGTTTATTTATCAGCAGGATTATGAAAAAGCACCGAACCGATTTCCACCAAATTTGCTCAAGAGATGGGACGTGGACCAAGGAAGAACCCATAAAATTTTGGTGCCGATCCAGTTTCAGATGCAGATCCAAGGATTTTTCTTAACATTGCAAGAAAGGGATTTTTTTTCATCAGTTTCTAAAGAAATAATGTTTGGATCGTGATGTGAAAAAGTCAGACACAGTTATGGTTTTGAAATGTATGAGTTTGTACAATTTGGTTCACACCGGGACGTGTTGGCTGCATGTCCTGTAAAGTTCTTTGGATCAGCTCCATGAGTAAAGCTGAGCTCAGGTGATCGAGATCAAGGATGCAGATTGTTCAGGTCTGACAATAGCACATGTTTCTTATAATAAATACTGACTAAGAGATTGAAGACACAACCATGAAGGAAGATAAATTATTGTTATACACAGGATTTGAAATTTTTTGTTCTTAAAGTTGAGAAATCAGTTAATGGGGTGATATGACATCACTTCATTTAAATGCAGTTTAATCGAGGCAATAATTTGGCTTTCATGAAACTGTGACATTTATGCAATAAAGTAGTTTTTTTTTTAAGTAGAAACAATGAAACACAGAAGATTCCACTTCAAGTCAAACCAGAACAAAGTGGACGTGCAGCCGAGGCCCTGATGAGCTGTGTTTTGATGGAAAAGGAGCTAAATAACTCGCCTGTATGCTATTTATCATCCTGCCAACGACGTGCCATCTTGAATTGGCCGTTAAAGAGTGGCGGGCTCTTAGTCACAACAATCCTACAGAGGCTTGAACCAATGACAGCAGGGCGGTGGGCAAGTGGCGGGTGGGGAGGGGCGTGTAATTGTTTCACCGGCTCTCATTAATTAATTTCCCTCCTTCATTTATACTGGAAACACTACATAGGTCTGGGAGGTATAGGTAATGATACAGAGGGAGAGACATGAATACAGAAAGAGAGCGAAAGACATAGAGAAAGCAGAGAGAGAGAGAGAGAGCATCTTGTTCCCGTCAGTGTGGCAGCGAGCAGCTAGCTGTCACACAAAGACACAATGAGGCCCCGCAACAAACAGCCACTTAAAAAACAGCCTGGCAACAGAGAGCAAATTCAATTAGAGAAGTAATTAGTAGATACAGGGCCAGGCAGCAGGCTGCAGCGACGCCACAACACAGGAATTAATAGGCGCGGATAGGAGGAGGACGCTGTCATAATTAAGAGGCAATCACCTATGTCAATGAATGCCTAAAAAAAAACACAGCCCCCCAACGCAAAACTATTAATTCAGTGATCAAAAAATATTTCAGGAGATGATTAATACAGCAAATTCATTTTAAAAGACTAATTTCTGGAAAGATAGCAAGACAATTGCACATAATGTACCCCGCCTGGCATTTATATTGCTAATTAAATTTTTTTCTTTCTGATAATTTGTGGAAGGATTGCTCTTCCCTCTCTGCCTGCCTCTCCTCCTGTGTGTGTGTCTGTGTGTGTGTGTGTGTGTGTGTGTGTGTGTGTTTGCTTGTTCTAGAGTTACAAACCAATGGAGGCAGCGTTGTAGCAGTAAACACACTCATATACACTGCAGAACAGAGCTCTGCCTCGAAAAAAAACCGCCGCCACACATGGACGAAAGCAATGGCATGAAACAACAGCAACAACACAAAAAACTCCTCCTTCAACTCTGCAACATGCCTCCACCCTCGCCTTATTTACCCCACCACCACCACCACCTCAACACCACCGCATCCTCCCCCACGACTCCGCAGATACAAAAGACCCAGCAATTAAATTAGAGGATAAGTACGTGAAATAAATCAGCAGGTTATTGATTGATTTGTGTCTCTCTCTCAGGGGTGGGGGTGGAGGGCGGTGGCAGCCATATTTTCACATCAACGGCTCCTCTATCACTAATTACTCTGTTTCTAAAATCCCTCAGATGAGACACCAAGGTTTCATACAACAGACAGAAAACACACACACACACACACACACATACATGAAGGGGGATCTGAAGGATTAAGAGACTCATCAGAGAGTGTAAACAACAGGAGAAATGCAGCCTTAGTATCGAAAACAGGCGGTAAGTGACAGGATGTGGCCTGATGTCGCCGTCAGTGCAGAAGAACCCGGAGCTGTTCATCTAAACGATCACCAGCAGCAGCCTTGAGAAGCTGCAGGGTCGGGGTCCAAGGTTCCTACAGTGAGTCTCACTACAAACACAAAGAGCTCAGGTTTACAGGCCTAACGACTGCTGACAGAGACACAGTGGCTCAACACTGGAACACTGGTAACATCTGTAACATCTGTAACTTTATGTATCGTCATAATGCAGAAAAATATGATGGAAACGATTAGTGGTGGTCGCTGCACATGACTGCATTACACTGACCCTTCAAAGAAAACGACCTCAAAAAGCAACCATCAAAGGAACAAACCGAAAACCTGAACTAAAAAGTGTGATGTAATGGCACAGTACAATAACACAATGTTGTTTCTTTTCAATAATCCAGCCACATCTTCTTGCAGATAAAACATTATTTCTCTTTTTAATCTTGATTTAAATCAAACTGGCTGGACAGTGGACTTCGTAAGATTCCCAGTGGAGGAATGACAGATGCACCGGCTGGAATCAAAGCTCTGAAAGAAGCTTGCAAGTTGAAGTTAAGATTTTTATCTTTGGTTTCCAAGGTCAGGAATAAACTTTCTCTCTCAATGAAAGCGACAGCACAAAGGAACTTCAGGATCTTTTGCTTTTATTCAGGACTTTAGCTCAAGCCTTTTTTAAAGAGAACATTTTGAATTGAGACGCCTTAAAATGAAGCAGTTATGACTTGCTGCATTGTCCTTCGGTTGTTACTACTTCTCCTCTAAACGTCCGAGATAGTTTAATTAGAATATTTCTATTGACTAGAAAAAGGTACAAAAAAATCCTATTAGTCATCAATAAGACCTCGGTTTGTGACGCAAGTGTTGATCAAATTGTAAACTAATTTTAGGACCTTCAAACCATTTTGCAACAAAATCATCTAAAGGTTTTCAACCAACCTTTAAAGGCTTGAAATTCAATTATGAAATTATTCAGAAATCAATCAGGATGCAGTTGTGGATTCTCCTCTAATTCATGCATACTCATGAAATACAGTACATAAACAAAAACCAAAACTAAACTTAAAGATACAAAAATCATAACCAGAGCAATGTTTAACATTTGTGTTAAATGCATTTTAATGCAGGATTTTGCACTTTGGGCCTCCTGAGAGAACAGGAAGCTGATAAAGATATGAAAACTATTTGCTGTTTCTTCAACAGTCTCAATTTCCACACTAGAGAGAAATACCTTCACATTTTATTTTATCTTCTATCCGGAAATGAAAAGCAAGGCCTGCGTTGAGGAGGGGGACGATGATGAGCTGAATTTCCACATCCACATCTTCTAAAAACAGATTTAGTTTCTCGGACTCGGTTTAAAAAATGGAGGGAGATCTCCATACGCAGAATTTACATATTCATCTGTGACAGTTGGGGGTTATTTGGAGCCCTATTTTGGAGTGATGTGAGAAAAAAATATCCACTTAGCCATATCATCTCCAACGATCGGGGCTCATAAGCCTGGCAATAGGCTGAGAGGGGAGGATAACACTAATATGGCCTCAGATTTCTATGCAGGACTAGTTAATGCTATTTACTGAGGAAGGTAGATGATCGACTGGAGAGCAGAGAGGAGAAGGGAGGGAAAGAGATGGACATTAAGTGGCCTTCGGAGTCTGTGGCCGCTGCTTTAAGAGCCAATTACCAGGCTAATGGAGTTAATGCCAGAGATGAGATGGGCTTGGGAGATGAGAGAAGAGAGAGGAGAGAGGATAGCGGGGAAGCCTGACACGGAGACAAACTGCAGCAGAGAGAACGATTAGTGTTTGTTAATCTGATGGGCAGATCATGAAGCATCAAACATACTGTAACAAACAAGGAGGGAAACCAGAAACGGGATGGAGGGGCAAGGAAACGCGCCGCGCAACACACACGGACGAGTATCTGTCTCGGCTTCATGATCCGTCATGTTAGGCTGCAGATTAAAAGTGTGATCTCCGGGCTTATAAACGATTTAGCCAATTACCAACGTTATCTAAAAATGCTTTAATTTGCCATTCAGAGCTGCAACAGGGGCCCTTGGAGCCGTCAATGAGGGTGATTAGAGCCCAGATTGCAGCTTCGAAAGGCCCCAAACATCTGCCGTCAGAGTGACTTGGAGACGTCAACGCAGAGAGAGAGAAAAAAAAAAAACTCCTCTTCAGTGCCTGGCATCTGATTAGTGAGGAGAGGGAGAAGACCGGAGGAGAGGAGAGGAGAGGAGAGGAGAGAGAGGAGAGAGAGGAGAGGAGGGTGAGATTAGAAAAGAGAGGAAAGAAGAGGTGCAAAGACCTGAGTTGGTCGGCTGCCAGATAGCTCAGTGTGACAGGGAAGGCCCATCTGCGCTCCCCGACACTCAAGATGGCAGATGTAGAAGCAGATTGATTTTCATTCAGCTGTCATGATACACAAGTGGAAAAAAAAAACACTCGTACACACTCTCTCCCTCTCTCTCTCTCTCTCACTCACACACACACACACACACACACACAATCATGGTGTTTGAGAGCTCTGTCAAGTGCCCGGGCTGCTGTTGGCTGTCGGTCTGCCAAGCTATTTCTCTCCTTCCTGTCATTTCCTCATTCTCTTCCCCTCCCTTCTCTCTCCCTCTCTCTTCCTCCCTCCGTCTCTCTCAACGAGCACGAGCAGAATCTAAACGCCACATCTGGCGCTCAAATTAAATCATTTACAGTCCATAGAGAGAAGCGGCATTTAGTGACAATACAGCCGGTGGGGAATCAGTGTGTTTTCTCTAAGCTCTGACACCAAGCGTCTCCTCTGGCATCTGATTAGATGTCATCGCGGTGCTGTTCAGATGCGCGAGACGTGTTTTCTTGCTGCACGCTACAAAATCGGGAGGGTTGAAAATGTCATGGAGGGAGCTGATCATCTGGTGGCGTCGCCTCTGACACCTGCACTCCTTTCTCTCCGTGTCACGGCTGCTTCCATCTGCGGGCCTCTTGACTTCAGCAGATTTTGTTTTGTTTGGGAACGCATAACTGTGCGAATGAAGGTTACCAGAGGAAGAATAATGAGGTCGTTTTTTTTCTTTGACTTCCATAAATGTTTACAAGGTCACTGAGGTGGTGGCTTGAAATGATGAGACATCGAATGTGAGGAGTAATTCAAAGTGATCTGAACAAAACGCTGACAATCACGCTGCAGGTGGAGGTGGCGGCTGCACCGGTCACCTCCTATTTTGAATGTGTGCAACTCTAAAGCAGAGTGTTTACTGCCTATGGAAAATCTGCCTACACCCAAAGTGCATAAATATTTTGAATATTCTTTCACAATACTTAAAAAAGAGGTCCAAACCGAGAGGGATCTGAGGACTGTCCTAACAGATGTGAGGATATTTAGGTCCGATGTCAGTTACAGTCAACCCAAACAGATCCCCACAGAGACAGAGGACAGCGTGATGCTCCCCAGTTCACAAGCTGTCAAAAAGAGCAGCAGCACATGTCATTATTCCTCCAAATCTGAGCAGGCCAGTCATCATGTGCCACTCGATCAGACCTGATAACTGTTCCACTCAGATATTAGACTTAATAATACAAAGACCCAAGACGCACCGCAATGAAAAGGGACTCTGCCCAACCTGACTGAAAACTGGTCTCAGGTTGGAGCTTGAATGCTAAGAACTCGTGGACTCGTGAGGACCTGAGGCTTCGACATGCTTCCTTCATGTGATCATTAAAAAATGGCTGAAGTTAGCAAGAGTTCAGCAGAGACAGAGAGCAGCAGAGAGCAACAGGAAGAGACTGTCCTCCTGTAAAAAATGAGCCCATAGGTCGTTTGTGCAGCAGGTTATTATGACCCAGACTTAGATTTTGTTGCTAGGCGACATCTAGTAGCCGTAGTAATTATATAAGGAGCAAAGGGAGAAGTGCGGTGACGTAGTTTATAGAGCGACAACGTCCACGTCAGGAGGAGGTTGTGGTAGATGGACGTATCAACAAAACCCATGAATGTGACACAGAAGAGCGGTGTTCGATTCCCATGTGGAGCTAGCAGTTTATGTTCCATTCAATAAAATTAACCACGTTGTTATTACTGTAACCATGACAACAAAGCTCATCTAATGTTGAGGAAGTACTCATTTTAAGCTAAAGCGCAATCTTTTCTTTAAAGTAACCGAGCCATGATCTTCGTTGGTAGCCACACCACTCTTGGTACAGTCGCGCATGTTTATTATTGTAACCACGACAACCAAGGTCCAATATGCTTGCCTCTGTGGGGACGCCATTCCGGGAGACAATCCTATGGGTCGTATCAGAGGGTTGAAAAAAAAAAAACAAAAACGCCCTAGATGGTTGTTCAGGTTGGAGGCCTGGTTGGAGAGGCAGGATGTAGATTCGCCACAAACACTGTACAAGTTCTGCAACTAACTATGACTCTATGAATTCTGGATGAAAACCGGAGACAGGACCTGGATTTCTATCATCTGTCGTGGTCTGTCCACATCACCAAGACTTGATTTCAGCTTTTATCATCTCAGTATCCTCCATCCATGGCCGAACTCGAAAAACACGGACATTTCCATTACATGATCAGAGAATCTAGAAAATGCCTCAGATATGTTGATTTGAGCTAAAGTTTAACAATACCACCCTATTGGCAGCTTTTTTTTTTGCTTGTCTTAAGAAAACAAGATTGGCTCAATGACAAGCTGAATGACTTGTAAAGACAGAGATTTACTCTCTAAAAAGGTATTGTGGTAATGCAGTCTCACTAAAAGCACGAAACACACTCTCACATGACAACTGCTGTGCATAATATGTCCACACATTCACAAAAATGAACAATAATGACCACTGGGGTTCTGTCAATCAGCTAATACTGACACTAATAAAACATTCCTCTCCCTGCTAATCACATTCAGTTGTCATTAGCTGATGCTGTATCAATGGCTGATTCAAGCCCTAATAAAATCATAAAACATTTCTCTTCTTTTTTTTCCCAAGAATTCGGAAACATGTCGTTTTAGGGGTTTTGGGAGCCCTGATAGACGGCTATTGACTTGTAGCTCAGCCTGGGAACAGACTGACTCCTGTGAAATCCCTATAAAATATGAGACTGGAGGTCATCCATCATTATAGTCAGACGGCACAGGCCTTTGTTTGTCCGGCGCTGGCCTGCACTGGACTGGCCTGGCTACTGGAGAGACTGTAATGTGTGTGTGTGAGAGAGAGAGAGGCAGCTGAAACAGAAAGCAGTGTGTGTGTGTGTGTGTGTGTAAGAGTGTGTGAGTGTGAGAGAGTGAGGCAGTTGACCTAGTGTCAATTAGGAGCCCATATCGTTCCATTCCCCTGGGGGCGAGGCCGACTCTGAAACATTAAATCATTTCATTCACTTCAAACTGATCCTGCTGTTTCCCCCTTCACACTGCCTGTGTGTGAAAGCTCCTGCTGCCTGCTGCTCTGACGACATTTTCACTAAGCTGCAGATCAACGTAGCTTCAGTCTCAGAGGCTATGACACAGCAGCAAGGCCTCCTTCAGCAGGACGAGAGGCAAAACAACGATATACTTCAGATACACAAAATGTTAGTTATTTGATCAACTGATGTTATTTGGTTCGTTGAGAGGACAACAGGAAAGCAACTCAGGTTTACACACATTTCTCTGCAGAGTAATTCACCCATGTGATATTACTGACTCCTCTTTAAGTCTGACATGAAACAGATCAAGTGTAAAATAGTAAGGGGTTTCTTTAAGTTGCAAAAGCATGAAGGATTCTGTTAAGTAATATACCATTAAATCTGCTCGACTAACTAGAAAAAGCTCTTAAAAACTTGTGGACAGGTTTCAATGAGATAGGACGAAGTTCAGTCGTGGGCTCAGGAACAAGTGGATTCTGTTTGGTGTGGATCTGCATGTATCATTTGTTTTAATCATTTCAATTACGATGCAGATTTTTTCTGTTTTTAAAATAACAAATTTAGAAAACAGTCTGTAAACAGTATGTATAAACTCTCACTGCTTTCAGTTCTTCAAACTGGTTTTATTTGCCTTATTATGATTATCAGATGGCCGATTAAGTTCTGTAGTTTACTGCCCAAGTGATGCAGCATTTCTGAGGTTGATATATTTATTGATATTTCAGAGTTTAAAAAAACAGATAATGATGTTTCAGCCAATATTCATTTTCTTTAGATGACCTATAATATAAGCTAACATTTTTGACGAGGTTCACTTAAACTTTTTTTTAACAACTGTGACATTTCGCAGTTAAAAAATAAACTTGTCACTACTTTATCATGGAAACTATAGAAACACTCTGTTTTAAAACATATCTTTGGCATATCAATATATCTGCATGAGCCAATATCTGAATATATTGGCCTGAAAGTTTATCGGTCGGGCTCCAGCGTAGTTGGCAAGTTTTCATTCCTGTTGGGTGATATATGCTAAGCTGTGTGTTTCCAGAATCACAAAAACCACCAGAAGATGTGGATTCAAAAGCCATTTGATATAACAAATATCAGACGAGTCTATAATGCATGATTTAAAAAAGGAAACAACAAAATAAAAGCTCAGAACATTTTTTACATCCATCGTGATCGATAAAAGCTGGAAAACTGAAAAGACACAAGACTCCAGATACTAACGTTGTGCTGTGTGGATTCACATGTTGAGCTTGTGTGCGTCCTGTTCAGCAGCTGCTTTTGACAGAAATGTGTCATTTCCAGCGCCCGCAGTGTGAGGGGCAACACATGTTGCTGTGTTGTGTTAATTGAAACCCATGTTTACACAGCACGGTACGTCAATACTGTAATGTACTAACGCTACATTAACCACACACTAACAGTAGTTAGTGCAAACTAATTGATATAGTATCTGCATAGAAGAAACAGTGGCACAGTGCTCATGCATCCAAACTGAAATAACTTCTATCACATTACTATTGAAATTCTGTCAAGATGTTGGTGGAGTTTGCATGAACACGCACACATGCACATTTAGAAAGTGTCACACACACTTAGGCGTTGTTAAACTTCATGCAAATTCTCAAACTGATTTAGTAATAAATCCCATATTTCCGATCGTTGTTTGTTGGTGGCAGACTCCAAATCAGCTTTTCTATAAAATCCTCTCTGACAAAATGTGACAAACTATTGTTGTTCTTTGTCTCCATATCACTCTAATCCTCTTTCTCTCTCTCTCTGCCTCTCCATCCCTCCATCCGCACTCCCCAACCGCAGGGAAAGGCCTCAGTACTGACCGCCATGAGCACACACACACACACAGCTACAGCTGGCTCTGTAGGTCTTACTGGGAGGCTAAGCTGTGTGGTCACATTTTACATATGTGTGTGTCCGTGTTAAATGGGTAGTTGGCCTGGGTGTCACTGGGTTTTGGCTGTCGGGCACTATGTGTGTGTGTATGTGTGTGAGCGTGTGTGTGTGTGTGGCGACAGTAGATGGCCTTGGCTGGACTTGGGAGGGCGCTAGCCGGATTTGGCCATTCTGTCTGTCTGTGTGTGTGTGTGTGTATAACGTGTTGGCACGTACTCAGGTTGATTGGGGTTGCTGTATGCATACATGTGCATGCCTGCATCCGTGTGTGTGTGTATTTGGCCGTTGTTGTAGGTATGCTGCAGATCAGTTTAAGCCTTATAAACCTATTGTGCCATAAACCCATCCTCTCTCATCTCTTATAACCTCTTTGTCTGACAGTCTATCCATGCTCCTGCTAATATGCACATACACTGAGGTCTAATACTCTACAATACATCACTGCAGGCAGATCAGTGCTCTGCCTCTATGACCAGGTTCCAAATCAAGATATTCAGAACAAAAACAAATAAAACTTACTCACAAGCTTCTTCGTTTTATTTCGGTTTTACTTTGGTTTCAGTGATGTCGGGTCATGAAGTTGACTTTACAAAGGAGCAGCAACGAGCTCGGGGCTCAGTGACTGAGCGTTACTTGAAAAGGTGAGTGGCTTTCTTTTGTGCTGTTAAAGCAATACTTCTGAAATATTTCATAAGGATCCTCTCTGTGATACTACTCTCACACATAAACCCGCAGGTTGGACGTAGGTTAAAAACTTGTGTTCTTCACATGAGACTGGTGTCACCTCTCACACGAGACCCAGGACGGCATCTGTAGTTCAACACTTTCTTAATAAACTACAGAATTAATAGCAGAAGCTTGAATATACATTTATTTGCTAAACAAACCATCGACATGGTCGACAGAGCAGATGAGGTGCTATACATTTTTGTATACCTTTGTCTTTATGTAGTGTAATGTTTAAGTAACTCTATGGCAAACCTTTTGCCCTACCTATGCATGTAAGTGCACAGCTATGCAGGGAGCCAAACATAGCATAAATGCTGCAGAAAGGAGCTGGTCTTTGAACATTTTACTGGAAACAGTGGTGAAACCATAAAAACAGTTCACAACAAATTCACATGTGGATCATATTAATAATAAAAATACTGTATAAAAGAAATACAGATCCAGAAATGTCAGCTTCACTGTAGCACCCCCTGAATATGTGTTCTGCTGCCTCCAAGTTCTCATTAAGTCTTGTGTACCCAAACATTCGATGCTTAATACTTAATATGTCTTAGTTTGAGATAATTTTATTTAAGACATTTAGGAATATGCTCCATTTGAGGACAATATCACATTAAACCAAAATAATGAAGGTCTTAAAACTGAAGTTTGTCATAGTGATACTCATAACTAGCTAGGACTTGCCTCAGTGAAATTTTCTTTAGTGGTGAAAATAACTTAACACATTTGTAATTAATCAAATTACCAAAACTGCTGGAGATGGATGAACCTGTAACTTTTGAGGCCTCTCTTGATCTGGGACCTGTGGGCAGTTGCTCACTGGCTGGTTGGTAATCAAGCCTCGGTGATAACAAAGTATCACCAGATAAATTAAAACTAAATTAACAATTACCCAGAGTGTTGTCCGATTAGCAGCGCATTAGCCTCAGAGAGCTAGTATGCTTGCTAGCTTGGTTATCATTGCAGTGATTGCAGAAAAACTAACATCACAGTCACAATAGCACAGCTATAAAAACTGCAGTACCTACAGATGGTGGTGCAACAAGTTCAGTAGTTGCATAGTCAAAGAACTGACAATGGGCTCAACAACAATGTCAGTTAAACTGCTATAGAAGTTTCTCAGGTCCAGGCATGGGCTCCAACAGCCAGTCCTATTTCATATCTGGTCCCAAGTTGGTGAAAAATCCAGATTTGTTAAGTTTCACAGCCAATGAGTGTTTTATCTAATACTTTATTCACATTCTCTGTTTACTTAGTCTGTTTCGACTCCCTCTCTGACACTACAGGTGTCTGCAAAGACAATGGCGATTTCAAATGCAGGAAAATGCAGTTGTTAGCAACACTCACAGTGAACCGGCTTCAACTTTCTAAAATCTACAAAATATCTGCAAAATGTAATATTTGTAGGAGGGTATTCACAAGGAAGGGGGAATAACGAGTCCTTTGTTTAAGTGTTGAGCTATGAACATAATGAGGATATGTGGTTAATTAGCATATTTGGCAAGTCACAAACATGTTGATACTGAATATATGAGTAAAATGTTCACACACAATGTCTTTGTTATGCACCAAATTATCCAATCTTCCAGCACGATATCCACTAATAGTGACTACACCATGATTTAACTTTTTTTTTGCAGCTGCTTTTAGGAACTTACAGCTCTTTGTTCAGATCAGGGAAAGACTGTGGTCTGGTTTAATGTAGAAAGAAGTTCAGTGAGCTCAGACACAACACGTTTATTTACGTTTAACCAAAATCACCATCTTTCTGGGACCTTAAAGAAATTAAGGCTGATGAAAATGTTGAGACTGAACACAAACAGTAAGTTTGGAAATAAAACCAAAACAATTAGTAAAAAGACCCTAAAAAGTTCAAACTGAGGGGAGCAACAGAGTTTGAGCCTATAGCATACACCTAATCATTTTTAATAATATCATTATTAGGCTCAACTCAGATGTAAATTTATTCTAAATTATAGCAAAAGGGTTTGATCTAAGTCACTGTGTTGTGTGTGTGTGTATGTGTATCTGTGTAAATCTAGTTTTTCTCTCCATGCAAAGATTTTTTTAAGGTGACAATCAACAACAATTTTAAAGACAAGAACACGAGCATAGCACCAATAACAGACCAAAACAATGAACAGGATCTTTGAGATAAATGAATAGTTGAAGACGTTTACTTTAACCTAAAGCAGAACTGTATGACATCTAACAATTCAGTGATGGTTACTGCTTGTTTATTGAGCTCTCACAGCATTGTCATTCAAACCCTTTTATCCAGATTACAACCCTGATCTCCAAAATTGTTTCTAGAGCAACTTTAGCTCCTTCATTAAAGTTTTTTTTTTTCTTTTTTTCGGGGCACAAACACAAAAGTGTCAATAAGTCTGTGTTTTATTCCCCCGACATCTCAGAAACGTCCCTGAGCTGTTGGTTGTGAAGTCTCCTCGTCGATAAAATAATGCTGCGCTGATTAAAGCGGATTTAAAGCTTGTTGCATTTGATCAGAGTCCAGCTGATATCACAATCGCAGACCGGCTAAGCTCTCGGAGCCAAATCCATAATAATACTCCTACACCACCAACAACAAAGAGACAGCCGATGCAAGTAAATAAACGCAGAAAGAAAATATCATTTGAAGACCCCTCACATCTGAGTGAAGTAATACCACCGAATATTTACTATTGAGGCTTTTGAAGAAAAGTGCTGTCTGTCCTTGATGGTGTGTCACAAAGATTAGTGTCACAAAGAATTATGGATTTGTAAAATCATTGTATTTTTTATTGATCTCTTAACTGCAAGACAAAGTCAACAAAGTAAAAAACTTTATGTTTCCGACTGAAAAATGCCATTGTGATAACAAGATACAAGTTTGATGGTGTTTGCATATTTGTGTTGCAGGGTAGTGAGTTTATTAGCTGAGCTGCAGCTTGAAAAACTGTTTTGTAAAAAACCTGTAAGCAGCACTTTCAGCTCCGCATTCAACTTCACTGTCAATATTTTCTCCCTTAACATTAACCCTGACAACAGCCGCACAGCAGGACCGGCGAAACACTAATGTGTAATGTCTTAATGTACAATAAAAGAGAGGCAACCGCTGAAAGAAGTGCACACACACACACACACACACACACACACACTCTCCTCTATCTGATCCACGTGTTTGCCTCTCTTCCTCTTAGAGAGCAGAAAAGTTTTCTCCATCAGCCTCTTAAGTGTCTGGCCTTCAGCTATATTACCCTCTTTTCCACCTCCCTCCATCTATCCCTCCATCACATCTTAATGTGTTTGATAAAACATCAGGCGTAGCGGGAAGGGCACAAGGCGGATGATGTGCTTTTTTGGCCAAAACAGGCATCGGCTAAAGGACGAGGATAAAGAGCTGAGTCTGCTCTGTCTGTCTATCCAAGTCTGTCTGTCCACTCGCTGCATTAAGAAGCCGTCCAGCTTCTTTTCAAAGCCAGCCACTCTCGTCGAACCTCTGCATCTCAGGGCTTTTGTCCCCCCCTCAATCTCCCCATCCCACCACCGCAGCCACCCACCCCCGCCTCTCAACCCGCCGTTGAGTGTCTGTAATGGCCCAGACGTGGAGGAAGGAGGGTGGGGTGGGTGGGGTGGGGGGGAATTAAGAAAGTGAGAGAAATGGAGGAATGGAGCGAGAAAAAGAGAGCAAGCGGGAGGAACTGGAGGGTGAAGGAGGGAAGGGACAAAAGGAGGAGAGAGGAAAGTGAAGGAGAGAGTGGTGGTGGAGGAGAGAGAGGAGACGCAGGAGCGCGGTGCGTGGGGGGAAAAGGAGGCCGAGTCTTTAGGAGGAAGCCAGGCGGCACTAAGCGTCTCTGTCGCTGCCCAGTCAGGCCTGCCTTCCCCCTGGCCACGAAAACCTTCCCTCCTCCCCCGCACCACATCCCACCCTGACCACGCTGCACTCCTCTCCTTCCTTCACTTCATCGAAGCAGCACACACTCACACTTTCATTTGGATTTGCTATTCTTATAGGGACTTTCCATTGGATTACTTTAAACCTATTGAGTCTCAGGCTGTCATTCACTCTATTTACAGACTTATGGTATGGTCACCACATGTCCCAGCGACGCAGCTCAGATGTTGCTATAACAGGACAAGTTATGCTGCTCATACATGTGAATGGTTCTATACATGTTCTGGAGTATTTAAGTCATAAAAGTATTTTTATGTAAAAAGTGTCCTTAAAGTATATCTACTTTTTCTGAAAGTACTTTGATGCAGTTTTACATCAAGAATGTTCAAGGGTTAAAGTCAAAGTGTCACATTTCACTTTAATTTACATTGTACAATTTGAGATTTAGCTCAAAATCTCTTCATTGCTTTACAGCACAAAACACTGTGAATATGGCGCCTGTTTTCCACTGTCAGTGTAGATTAACAAATGGATAGTTAATAGTAATTTACAAATAATAATAAAAAAAATAATAATGATAATAATATTTTTTTAAAAATCTAAAAGCCAGAGTGATGCAAGCGGCAACATCTTTGATTCACAAGGTGACAGGTCATGACAACTGCATATTAATTTGTAGTTTACATTAATTTTAACATAATTCACAGGTATCTCTAACAAAGACCAATTACAGCAAGTTAATAACAGTAACTGAACATATATATCGATGTTCAAAAATTCTACTTATAAGAGGAAGGAACAAAATCAGCATCAGTCTTTTTGCTTTGCTTTATGGCACAAAAATCAGACAAAGGTGCTGTTCTTCAAGTGTAAATTGATCCACACTTTCTGATCATTGAGAATATATCTTCCAAACTTTTCATCCTCTTCCGCAATTCCAGACTAACCAACGAAGAAGAAGAAGAAGAAGGAGAGCTGCAAGGCTTCAGTATCCTCTTAAGAGGCTCTGGATATATGCATCTTAAATTTGAGAAATACTATCAGGGGTGTGAGGTCAACAATCATCTCCACCATGGACTCATTTGTTTACAAAAATTAGAAAAAGGTAAAAATATCAATTTGAAAATGACAAATTGACGTCTGAGAAACATAAGTGAAGAAAATCACCAACTTCACTCTTCCTGTTTGTTCCTCACAAGAATTGGAACACAAAGAGCATATACATACACACATGCATGCACACAAACACACACATGCACACAGCCAGTGGCCTCGGGACTAATTGCTAGATTGGAGCAGATTTTCTAGTTCAGTTCAGGGCTGTAATTGTGAGGAGAGCAGGGAGGAATGACAGGGCTTCAAGCTGAGAGGACAAATCACCAGGGGCCGCCGATTAGACTGCACTGATGTTCACATGTCCGTGTGTGTGTGTGTGTGTGTGTGTGTGTATTGGGGGTGAAGGGTTAAGCCAACCATCTCTCAATTCCAGGTTTCCGTGGCACTGACCCCAAACTGCCACACGCATACACCACGCTGACCCCTATAGACCCCACGGTGCCTCACACAAGCCATGTCAGAAACTACTTGTGTTACGCTCACTGCAGAGGAGAAAACTCCCACTCCACTGTGAGTGTTTATCTCTCTGAAAGAAAATGAGAAGTATGACGACAAGACTCCATAAATGCCAAACATTTGTTTCTATGTTCACCTCGTGAAAATCACAAAAATTATATTTACAGTTGCTGCTAAACTTTAAAATGTTTTAACAACTTAATGTTTGACAATTAAAGTCAAATAACTCTTAATTTCCACAGAACTGCAGTCTGCAGATCCCAGAAGCCATCAGACTTGAAATAGTCAGTTCACTTTGTGTATAAACTGATAAATTCACAACACTTTTGATTTCTGCTTTTTAAACATGACATGTGCCTGTGGTGTCAGACATTGTTGGAAAGCTATGGACTATGGATCCTTGTATATTTAAATTCTTTCATCAAGAATTGTTTCTTTAGATTGTTGTTTTTAGATTTGTTGTGTGTAAAATGAATTTATGTGGTTTAATGGTTTAAGCAAAACTGAAAAAAAGAGACCAAAAATGTGTCCTGAAATCACACGACATACCACTCCTGCTCAGATTTGCAGTGTGTTCACACTTGAAAATTGGCTGCTCCACGTCTTATTGTAGCAGTTTCAGAATAATCAGTATGCATATTAAAAAACATGATTTTTAAGTGTGCTGTTAATATACACTGTTCTCTAATAGTGCAATGGAAAGTGAGGAAAAATGAACCTAATCATATGTAGATGGTGGTGAAACACCTCCAACATCACCTAAGACTTTTGGAAACACATTTATTATGTGTAAATGGAGAAGTCGCTCTAAAGGTTTAGTTTGATAGACATACAATGGTGCAGGTATTGTATCTTTGTACCTGTTAGAATAAAATGATAAAAAAAAGTAACTGCAAACCACTATTATAGTGTATTGGGTATGTAGTATGGAACTGAGATACAATAAATGACTTTGTCCTCTTTCAACAGTCAGTGTTGCTGTGGCCTTGAATAAGATGTGTTCATGCTGGTCAGCTGTTTGCAGGATAATTGTGAAGTTTGCTCCACACTAGCTCTACATGGATAAATAGGATAAAATGCATTTCTAAAAACAAAAGCTGCTTTAAACATGAACAAAATTAACATATTGTCACTGCCCGATGTCTCCAGGATGAACGTGTTATCTGACAGCAGCGAACTTCAAACACAGGATGAAAAACCGGCATTGACCTCCATCCCATCTTTCTTTCTCCCCCTCTCCCTCCTTCTATCTGCAGGAGCCTCATCAGACGCAGCAGGACAGGAAGGAGACGCACAGAGAGACGCCACCGAGATGGCAACGCACACAGAGACAGAAACCTCACTCTGAGCTGCACCGCAGGCATTTTGCTACGAGATACATCTGCACGATCACACCAGAGCAGCCAGGAAGGCCTGTGTGGGGACACTTCAGTTATTCCTCACACTCTCCACATCTGCACCCACACCTGGACTCTTTCATGTGATAGTTTGCTTCAAGAAGGATGAAGGAGAAAAAGAGAGGATGAGATGATCAAACTGTTCTCTGTCACTCAGTCAGTCGGTCAGACTGTCAGTCAATCATTCAGCCAATCTCTTAGTCAGCTTACCTTGCAGTGATGTCATGGTTGTCATTATGACAAGGCCTGCAGTCCTGTTGTCTGATTGGACGTTACCCACTGTCCAAACCAGCATTACATCCATGGCAGGAAAAGGAATACAGACTCCCCAACAGATTCCTACAGCTGGAATAATCATTCTCTGAGCTTTTTCTGCTTCTGTTTGGTGTCTTGTTTGTCTCTGTCCCTGTTGAGTCTAGTTTCTATTCCTAAACCGGTTTAAGACTTCTTCTTCAGATTAAATGCTGTCTATTCCTAGACTTAACCAGCATTTCTACACAGGGATAGTAATGCATGTCTATTTCAACCCTGACATCCTGGTCTCAGTTATCTCTTTCTCTCAGTTCCCAGTTTGTCTTTGCTGTCACCTTTTCTTCCCCACCTCTACCTGGCCTTCTCCTCCTCTATCTTCTTCATCCCTCCTCTCCCAGCTATGGTATCTTCATCGTGGCCTTTGCTTAGTCTCCATCTCCCTCACCTTTCTCCCACCCCACTATCCCACCTTCACACTTTCCCCCCCAGCCTCCCCAGGCCTGTCATCCCCCTAACCCCCCGGCCTCGGAGCTTCTACCCGGTCCCCGGCTCTCCCTCTCCCTGCCTCTCCTCCAGCCTGCCTTTCCCTCTCCTCTGCCTCCTTCAGCCCCAGCCTTCTGCTCAGTGTTCAAGGGGAGAGCCAGCTAGGAATGCTGTGGCTCTAGACGTTTTGTCCAAGCCCTAGGTCTCTTTCACTGAGGCAAGATTAGTTCATACAAAAACTCAACAATACACCACTGAAAGCCATTGTTGATATTCAACATTTTTCACATAGCGGAGCAGAATAGACAATGCGGCAGCCGGGAAAGCCCGAAGCGGACTAGCAGGGTTGATGGCTGATGGTATCTCAGGCAAGCGAGGGCCTTAATCCCTTTTATACACACACACTCACACCAGTACACACACTCTCAAGAGCCTGGAGACAACAAAATCAATACTGCTCTCTCTCTCTATGTCTGTGTGTAGATCAGTGGGTGGGTGAGTGTGATAGGGAGAAAAAAGAGAATAGTACTGTTTGTACTCCTGTGTGTGTCCGTGTGTCCGTGTGTGTGTGTGTGTGTGTGTGTGTGTAGTGCTGGCACATAAGCATTCTTAGATCTCTGTGTATAAATGATATCTCAAGGTTCTCTATCACAGGAGCTGATTAAAGCAGCTTTACTTCAAATGATTTGAGTGAAATTATGAATTTTAGCTCCTGTGAAAAACAAACACACACTGGTCTCCATGATTAAGGCTCAAGTCCAGGTTACTGAAGTAACCTCCTAACCCTAACAAAGGGTCATAGCATATTAACATTTTACAAAACAACAAAAACTTAACAAAAACATATTCATATTTAAAAAACCGAACAAAATTAATTTATTTGTGATTTTACCAATAACAGCCTTTTTATTATAAGCCACCAGAAGCAATGAAAGATTGGATTGGACAAGATGATCATTATCTTGTTCACATACAATAAAAAAATACCATCTCTAAACTTTGAGCGATCTGTAACATTGTAAAAAACTGAGTGTGATTATAATTCTGGCCAAATCTCCCTGTCCAAATCCATTTATGCTAAGGTTAAAGTTTTGGTGGGTTTTTTTCCCAAAAAAATATATTGCAAATGTACTGAAGCAAACTTTCCGGACCCTAAAACATCACATATAAATAAAGTTAGCTTTGTACAATTGATTAAAAACACACAAAGACACATAAACAACATCCTTCAGTAAAAGCTTTCATTAAACAGTGTAAAAATACTCAATTCCAAGAAAATGTCATGTATTCAAAGTATTACTTAAGTAAAGCTACACAGGTGTTACCCTTAACATATAGTTAATGTTACGCAGCAGAACAGCCCCTGTTACATTCGAGTTACATTATGACATATAATATAATTGTGTTATTACGACCGGTGCATTAACATGTAAATTAAAATGATTTTAATATTGAATCTGATCAAGCTGGAGCTAATTTTAACTAACTCATATACTGTTCAGCAAAGTGATCACATGTCATTCTGCTATGTAACAGCTGCCAGAGTCAGTGTCAGAGTCTCTACCAACTCAGCTCAGAGTGAAAACCAGGACTTTACTCCAACGGTCTGAAATCAACTTAGTAATTATATACTATAAGACTAAAAGGCAGCTGAAATCTGACACACCTCAACTCGCCTATTATCGTGAAGGATTTTTCCAACAGTCTTGTACACTGTAATCTTTTCAGCTTTAGAAAAATTCAGCTTGACACTGGAACATGCTGCAGAATGTAAACTGAATCCCTGGAAGATTAACAGCTAAAGAAGCTATGAAATGACAAATATACTGATGGGAGGGAGGGAAAAAAAATATCATTTTAAATAAACTGCTTACTAATTTTCCGTCACAGGGACAGAGCGGGATTGTGACACTGGGCCTGGAAGGAGTCTGCAGCAGCCTTTATGATTACAGCTGGTTAATGTAATGAAAGCCATGTCATGTAAAACTCATAAATCATGTCACGCCGGCGGAAACATTTCATAAAACATGATTAAAAGTGTCGTGTAACATTGGGAGCGACGGTGTCAGAGTGAGACATGTTAATTGTGCACTAATGATATGTAATGAATGTCATCAGCCCTGAGGCTTCAGCTAACGAGCTAAATGAACTGGCACTAATGGGCCTGTTAGCTTATCTTAGCGCTAACATTAGCTAGCATAATAAAGGGTTCGTTCTCTGCTGACAGCGGCCAGCGTTTCCAAAAGTGTCATATTACAATTAGATGCTTCCTTTAAAATGCTTTTTGACAACAACAACAACAACAACAAGAAAACAAAGACTCTGACGGCTTCTTGTCAAACACACACAGCTAATCATGAAGACACAACAACAGACCTATTTTCATGCTTTCTCACAACACTTTGCCCCAAATCTTCCTCCTGCCCTCCACCTGGGCTCCAGATCCTGTTCCAGATCCAGCTTCCAGGCTTTCCCAGGACCCCCAAGTCCGCTAGGTAGCAGAGAAGAAGAAGAGGAGGACGAGGAGGGAGGGAACAGGGGCCCTCTCGTTCGCTCCCTATCCCTTTTTTTCTTCCAATTGACCAATTGACAGCTGATTGATGGCTATCTCCTCAGCCCGACAAAGAGCAGCATTAGCATAACTAAAGCAATGTACAGTAGAGTGGGGCAAACAGTAAATTACATGTTACCCCCCACTCCTCTCTCTCTCACTCTTTTCTCCTTACTGCTCTCTCTCTCTCTCTCTCTCTCTCTCTCTCTCTCTCCTCCACTCCACTCACTCACTCCCTCATTCAGACAAACACTACGGCAGGCAAACAAAACAAAACAAAGTATGCTTTTTGTCCCTCGTGTGAGCCCTTAAACAGTACAGCTTGACAGCTTCTTTAGAAGGAGACACACAAAAGGCCTGACAGAGAGAGAGAGGGAGAGAGAGAGAGAGAGAGAGAGAGAGAGATGGAAAACACACAGAGTATCATTTGAATAAAGTATTGACCTTGAGGAGGGTTTCTGTGGTGTTGGTTAGGATGGATATGTCGTGTATGCATGCGTGTGTGTGTGTATGTGTGTGCGTGTGTGTGTGCGTGTGTGTGTGTGTGTGTGTTGGGGACAACAGGGATTACAGAGGAAGAGCGAACACATGAGAGGTGTATAGAGGGAAATATGTGAGAAGTCAGGATATTGTCAGTGAAGTGTGTTGACAAACCAGAATATTCGCACTTTACTCACTGAAGAAACCAACACTTCGCTACTGTCAGTAGCAAACAAAGAGCGACAGAGTGACACTTGATGGCAGACCACACTCTGGACCATGACCACCTCATAGCTGATTGTGTTTCCTGACTTGCACATATGTCCAAATTCTGCATCCACTGTCTTCCTGCATGGGATGAAACTATTAACTGCCTTACACCTGTCTGTCAGGTTGGGCCGTCGTTGCTCTGATATAGAGGAGTCTGATCCCAGCTTTGATCATGGATGCAGTTATGTTGAATGAGCCTGCCCTGTAATTTTTCCATTTAATGGCACCTGAGGATCGAAACCATGATCAGCACCCACGAGCACAGCTTTAATGCAGATGGACACGGCTGCTTCTGATTGCAAATGAGCAGGTTTTAATTTAATGCTGCAAATAAGCCTGAACAGCTCAAGATAAAATAACAACAAAAATCAGTATTAAAGCAGGTCAACGTCAGTACATTGACTACTTTCTTCTTCGCCCACATACACACAAATGACAGAACTTGTCCAACTTTAATGTATTTAACAGTTTTCTTTAAAACCTTTAACATTTTCACCTGTTTTATATTTTCTATCACCTGTATTTTATAATGTATGTTCACACTGGTGTTGAATATTCATTGTTTTTGTTTAGATTTTTTTCCTTAGAACCATTTGTACTGATGTCTATGTACTTTATTTTATTACCTTTCAATATTTCTGATTACTGATCTGTCCTTGAATTACAATTTCTCTTTTAATCAATAATGATAATTATCTATTTTTAAAGCAACACACAGAGCATCCCTGGATGGACGGATGGACGGATGGACAGAGTTGGGACCATGTACTGGCCTCGTCTCCTCTCTCCTTCTGTCTTTTCCTGTCTCTCCCCCACTCAGGCCGGCAATCTGTTCTCTAATTGTTCATTCATGGTGTGAATCTTTAAATAGGAGGCCCTAGCCTGGCGCTAAGATAATGAATCGCTCTGTGTCGTTAGCTAGCGAGGCTAAATTACCGCTCGGTGCAGAGTTACCATGGAAATAGGCTACAATGAGAGTGATTAGTCTTGTGTCTTTTACACACTGAGACACTTTGCAGTTCAGCGGGAAACACTGAAACCCTCCTTCGTTTCCTCTCTCTGCCTCTTTATCTATAGAAAACAGTATTTTAAGAGTCGGCCACTGTGATAGCAAGGTGAACACACTCAGGTTGCCTCTTAGAATGAATAAACATTGGCACAAACTGTACAAAAGTGCAACAGTGCTTATGAATATTTGCAACAAGATGTTTTTTTCTTTCTTTTTTTTCAGCTGTTGCCCGTTTGACTGGGTTTTATCTTTTCCTTATCTGATTGGTCAGGGACGCCTCTCAAATACACATCAGATAAGGAGACAGTTGAGGCTTTATATAAAGATATCAGTTTCATCTTCAATTTTGTTTTGTTTGCTGTGTCAACAGACACTTTCAGATGCTTCTTTCTTTCCAGGAGTTTCTATGACAACCTTTTTCAATTACCAAGTCACAGTGTCTGATCCTTTGTTGAAGGTTTTCCTTTTCCTTTACTGAGGCGAGGACTTCTACTAGATATAAGTGTCTTTTGTGGAGATATGTAGCAGCCAACTGTGATATTTATTTCCATTTTTTTATTATATACTTTATAACATAACTGCGGAATGGGAATCTTTGTTTTTTATGTGTATAAAGTTGTGTATTTGCAATTTTTCCTCTGACTTGTTTGTTTCTCTCCTTCATCGTCTCCTCTGCTCTATTCCTCTGTTGCTCAACATACATCTCTGTACAGGTGTGTTTGTATAAATGTGTGCGTGTGTGTGTACTTGCTCATCCACATGTGAGGATCCTCATGTTGAGTGTGAGTGGCACGCTGCTGACACACAACAGGAGAGTATTCTGCCCACTTTCTATGGGCCTTTCTCTTGGGGAGGGGGGAGGGGGAGGAGAGGAGAGGAGAGAAGTTATACGAATAAAGCTGGGTTTTCTCTTCTCACAATATTATTCCAGTTAAACGTCACAATAGATTTCCATTAGGGCTCCAAAATGAATCCAAATATTATCAAAATCACAAAGCAGCCAAGTGCAATATCCAAATCACTGGAGATGCATTTTTTTTGAAATAGATAAAATGTGTGACATCGTTGTGCACTGTTAGCACCATGAGCATTTCGGTGGTACAGAGTTGCACTGGCCTACAATTATTCTCCAGACATAAGGGAACAAGCCTGTTTGGTACAAGCTCCTACAAAAATCATATTAACATCATTTTTTTGTCCAGTGAAAATGAAAAGCGCTATCATATCATATCGCAATTGCAACATCTTTCAAAATAATCGCAGTATGATTTTTTTTTTTTCCATGTCGTGCAGCTGTAATTTCCAGCAGTCTGCCTCTCGGTTGGAACTGGCTCCCTGGCTGCGGATACGGCAGGCGCCACGACTTTAATGCGAAAAAAAATGCTTCCATTTCAATATTTTGAATTTTTTTTTTTTATTTGAGAGTTTTTCTGAAATTAATGCATTTCCATTACACTTTTTTTTAGTTTGCATTTTCAAATTGTGCATTGAGGAGGTTAATGGGAATGCTCCTAGTGTGAGGTTGCCAGTGAATGTGAACATCAGGAATAAAGACACTGTAACAGCCATCATTATCTGGTCTGGTTGGTGTACAGGTGGTTTTAAAATATTCTGAAATATATCAAAGTGACTCAAGGCTGCACCACCACCCTGAGTTTGAAAGCTTTTCTTTTTCCCATTGAAAAATTAAAATCAAACAGATGCTGTGATGATGTTTTATTGGAAAATGTGATTTCTGCATGGATTATGTTCAGTAGCAACGTTTCATGTTCCATACGAAATTCATAGGGAGGTAGATTATGTTCCTGTCAAAATGTATTTGCTGTTTGAAATTAGTAGTATACAGTATTCATGTCTATATCACAGCGTTGTCATAAGGCAGCTGAAGCAGTCTTTAAAAATATGACATTTTATCCAAAGTACAAACAGTTAAAGCAAAAAAAACTTAATTCCTTCCCTAATTGTATTGTCTCAATACAATTTGGAAACAAACCTTTTGCACCAATTTTCTCAGTCAGTAAATTATGACAAATTTCATTCAGATTGGTTCTTGGCTGAGAAAAAGTTCACCGCTACAGTGGTTTTATAATTTTTGTTCTCATACCAGAACTCTAGTAAAAGGAGGCGAAAGCACACTAACGGATCTGCAGCCTTTAGCTTATGTTTTCATCAGAGTCGAAATGAAAAAAAAAAGGCCACTACATACATTGTGAACTGTAAATGCTTCAGATAGATTACGTGCATAATTTTGATATAATTAACATCATACAAAAGCAGCTTGATCATTCAAATAATCCGCTGTCTAAACCTGATTTGAATCAGAATGTCAGATATGTGAGAAAAAGTGTCACATTTTCTAACCTTGTATCCACATTCACAGATATTTCCTGTAGCTTTTTTCACACCAATGAAGACCTAAATGTCAGTCTGGGTTATTCAAGATTAAATTCCCCATTATTTTCATTAAAATTTTGCACCAATGAAAATCAGTTTCTTGTTTGTCAGGATGCCATTGATGGCATCTTGTAAAGGTAAGTGAATTTCAGCTTAATTTTTCAGTGGCTGAAAACCAAGGTGATGCACAACTTTGTCATTCACACAGCAGTTTAAAGAAGTATATCCACAGTCTTTAGATGACCTTCCTCTGTACAATGGAAGAGGTGTAAGTATATGAACAGCACATGCATGTGCAAGGCTTTTAAAAAGTCACCACTGATAAAAAAAAGAAAAAAAAAAGTTAATTCTCCCACACTAACTCCAAGCCAAAAAACCTTGTCTTTGTGAATCAGTTTTGTGGCTTGGAGTCAGTGTGCAGGCGTCATTGTATTCATAGATGCTTCCTCTGTACAATCTCATGTCTCTTATGTGGTCAAACGAAGAGTAAGGGGCCTTCAAAGTGGAGTATTTAGCCATCAGTTAAAACGAACAGCTTCCTATCAATCTACTGAGTGCAAACATGCATGGATAGACATCATTTTCAAAACGGATGAAACTCGTGTTGGAGCAGCACGTGTCCACGTTTTGAAAGAGAAACAATAGTCATCAAAATCTCAGCTGAGTCTGTTATGATCATCTGTTTCCGGATTTTGGCTAAGCTGATAAAAGTCCACTTTCCTCTGCTGTTTCACTGCATCAGACTGTAACACTCAAACATATATGTAACATGCATGTGTCATTCTCAGACAAACTTTCCTCGACAAACATGAGTTTTATTAAGCAAACTTTTTTTTTTGCCTTTTTCTTTTTTCTTACTGCCAATTTTATTCAATTAAGGCAGCTCCTGGTTATTGTCTGTTGCTTTCTAACAATCTATTACCCACCAAGGCTCGAGCTAATGCTCTTAACACACATTACTAGGAGTAATCCTCATCTCCAAGCTAAAGCCGTTGTGTCTGGACAAGTGAGTGGGACTGTAGCAGTGACAGCAGGTGCTAAAGCCTCCGCTAACTCTGGCTAACACCGCCTGAGCTCCATAAGACAGGAAATGCTGGGAGGGATACTTACCTACTTACTGAATTACATACACACATGCATCACACACACTCACTGACTCACTCTCTCTCTCTGTCTCACACACATGTACACAAAGGATGGGGACTTAAAACAAAGGGGCCATGCTGAATGGAGGAGATGATCGTTGGGTCACATCTACATGACAGTGATGCACTGCAGGAAAACAACAGGCCTTCCTAAAGGAAGGGCCCCTGTTAGCCCTCAGGCCAGTATCCTCACAGTGTGAGTGTGTTAGCTAAAGAATAACACATTTAAATTTCTAATACCTTCACTGTTAAGATTAATGCTGCATAAATCAATGATATTAGCACCTGGTCAAACTTTAACATCTGTGAAAGAGGTGCTATTAACTGCTCAAGCTGTTAAACCTCTACGGTCAAGAGTCAAAGAGGCAAAATAATTAGTTATTTAGGTCAACTAACTAATGATTAGTTTCATTAGCCATTAATGTGTAAAATCATGTTAAGTCCACCATGACATCTTGAAATGTCTTGTTTTGTTTGTCAGAAAATCCTCACATCTGCGTGGCAGACAGGGAACAGACAGATAATATTTGCATCCTTTCACTATTTTTGTTTGAAAAATGACTTGAGAAAGAGACAATCAATCGATAACCAAAATAGTTGCTGATTATTTTTCTATTTGTTGAATAACCTACTTGACTAATCCTTACAGCTCTAGTTTTATCTATTTAGTAGGTCAGTGTGACTGACATACAGACTGATTATATATATATAATATATATATATATATATTATTTCTGTGCAAATATGCGTTAAAATTGGGTTTAAATAAAGTTGAGGGAGGAACATCTGCTCTTAGTTTGAGTTAAACAAGCCTGCTTGTCCCTGATTGTCTCTGTATTGTTCTAGAAACTCCTGAAAGTCATAGTAACATAATAATAATAAAACCCAGTTGTTAAAAACCCCAGTTATGTCAATTAGAGTGCTCCCACTGTATTGATTTGCTCTGTCAGAAATGCTGGAGAAGGTGAAATTATCTGAGTTTGGAACAAAAAAGTCAAATGATAACCTGTCAACATGACAGGAAAATCCATGTGACACTAATATAGAGAGAGCTGAACCCAAATACGCAAATAGCAAAGAAAAAGAAAGAGTAAATACTATTCTGCTAACCCTGTCTGACACAAATCTTCATCATGAGAAAACAACAGGACACCTAATAAATCTTAGTTATGGTTAGGGAAAGAAAAAAAGTCAAACTGACTTAAAGCACATGACAGACTGTGTCTAGTTTCTTTATTCTGGTGATGAGGACAAGTTGTCCAACTCCTGTTCAAACCTGAGCAGGGGAGACAATGGAGTATAAAAAAAATCAATTTATATATGATAAGGTTGTTGTGCTCTATATAATACTAGAATAAAAAGAATAGGAATGCTATGTATACCTCTGTATTGTTTGTGCAAATCATTTTCCGTGTCCTAATACTGTTTATATTGTATTGCACTGTTTATATTGCTACATACAGCCTTCAAGAACAAGGCAGGGAACTCAAGCACGGCCTAAGAGATGGTACCCAGAGCAGAAAACCCCCAAGTCACTCACTGTACCACTTACTACTGCAAGGACATGGTGATAACTGAAGGCAACTCTGATGAGCATATCAACATTTTCATCAGCTCAGATCAGGTCCAGTGGCTGGACAGTAACAATGGTCAGGGAAAATTCAGTAAGAAAATCAACTGGGAATTACAAAAGTGCTACTTTATCTAATGTTTTGTTACTATTAACTTCTATATTTATTACTAATGCTATGTTTAATGTATTGCTTGAGTGAAATGTACTGCATATAGGCAATAAAGTATTGAGTTACTATAGAATGACTTGGATCCAGGGAGAAAAATAGACTGCACACAATTACATTATCCTTCAAAAAGGAAAGATAAGGTGCAATAATAGAAAGAAAACATTTAGGATAACCTCTTTAATGTATTTAGGCTTTGCAGTGATCACCAAATTAACACCAGGATCTCTGTCTCTGTTTCAAACACCAATGGGGAATAAGCAGTTTTGACTCCCTTTAAAATATAGCTCTGACATAGATCACTTGTTTCCTCTTGAGACTCTGATCATGTCATCATTGATCCAGTGTCACTTTGATTATGCCTGTTCTGCTTGGTATAGTGGTTTGACAACTATAATTTTTACATTATTTTTTGTTTCTTATTGGAAAGGACAGTGAAGAGAGAAAGGAAGTGCAAGGATAGAGAATAGGGCAATGACCTGCAGCAAAGGGTTGGCCCAGCCAGGAGTCAAAGTGGGGACTCACTGCTCAGGACATCTGTGCCTATGTGGTGATGCAAAAAAAAACATTATTCAATATTTATTAAATGCCTCCCCTTGAAATCATCTTGGTAGTGCTAACAAGTGAAGGAATGATGCTAGAACATTATCTGCATCAAATTTACAATATTATTAATGGGTGTGCTCCTCACTATCTGTGTTCATACTCAGTATAGCCGGGGCACTGGGGCCATGTTGTGGAACAGCCTCCCACTACACATCCAGTGGTTAAAACTGGTAATGACTTTTCATACATACAATAGGGTCCCAGATTTATAATGACATTTTTAATGACCGCTTAATTCAGTCAACAAACTGTCCTTGTTGCACTTAAATGTTTTGATGAGGCTGTTTTTTATATTTATTTAGTGGTGGTGTAATATTTCAGGATTTTATTGTTGTTGTCTTGTGCTTTGTCTTTTATCTTGGGACCATGATGAAAATAAGCGTCTTTGTATTAACATGCTATCCATTGTGGTTTTTATGTCTGCAATCCATAAAAAAACAGAGTATTATACCACATGTCTGGATAAGGGAAAGGGAATATTGTCTTGTAAATGTGTCTTCTGGGGGAGCTATACTCTGTACAAGAGTTTTATATTGGTGAAACATGTCATGACTGCAGCTATATTCTTGCTGCTGGAGGACTGGAAAGGCCATGAGTTAAATCATCACCACTGTGAGAGGAAATGTCACCACAGCTGACAGAAGCAACAACATGAGCTCTTCACTGGCCCCACTGGAATAAAAAACAAAAACAATGCATAATCATGGAACCTAGAGCAAAGCAAATACTGAACCTGGTGTCCAGGTAAAATTGGACAAATGTTATTACACCAGTACAACATAAAAACGTCACAGCGCAGGAAGAGACAGTCCCGCCACCTGTGTGTGTGTGTGTGTGTGTGTGTGTGTGTGTGTGTGTGTGTGTGTGTGTGTGTGTAAAGAAAATAAGATGTGATCAGAAAGAGGGATGAGCCATTTTCAGATTATTGCTAGTTATTGTCTGGATTTCACTGATAAAAACGTGACAGATCAGTCTCCTCTTCCTCCTCTTCCTCCTCCTCCTCATGACACGCAGAATTTCAGACTTTTGGGAGAGGATGTCTTGACCTCTCTTTGTTGGAGGTCGGACAATATCTTTGAGGTGAAACTATCAATCAACATATTGATCAGCACTAATTAGGATCAATCCCACAGTGTTTAGCTCAGCGGGTGAAGTCTGCCGTGTGTGTGTGTTTGGCCAGTCATGCATGTATGTGACTCCATATGTGGGTGTATGTGTGTGTGTAGGTTTGCCCCTGTATACATTCTTCTGTGTGTGTGTGTGTGTGTGTGTGTGTGTGTGTGTGTGTGTGTGTGTGTGTGTGTGTGTGTGTGTCTTTGTCTAGGCTGTCACCCTGAAGGTTATCTCCGTGGTGGCAGCATCGTCAGGTGACAGCCATATCCCATGATGCCAAGCGGGACGTCAAACTGTCCTTCCAAACGGGGTTCCCTTGACGACGGGAGTAACACACACACACACACACACACACACACACACACACACACAGGCACACACAGAAACACAGGGAAGACACAAACACACACTCCTCTAGTAGTAGGTGGAAAGTATGTGTTTTTGTGTGTGTGTGTGTGTGTGTGTCAGTGAGGCTGAGGGGCTGCTCAGACTTTGATAAGCTATCACATGTCCCAGGTGATGGTCTCTAACAGCACATCAGTCCAAAGGCACTGCCTGACAACCGAATCAAACGCACCCAGACCAGACATCCTGGCAACCCAAAGCAAACAAACCCAAACTGACAATATATATTATACATACATTTCCCTGAAACACACTCGAAAAAAAAGGACAAGCCTTTATATGTGACTGGTTACCCCAAAAAAGGAGACATCGCTGATAAGGAAGTGTGTTTTCAGGACAGGCTCATGGTCCAGTTTACTGATGTGTTCACATTGTTGGCCAGGAGAGCCACAGGAGGGCCGCACAAGGCAGGGCGCCACGCCGATCCTAAACTTTCGCTGCTGCAAAGAATCTGCACTGCACTTTGTAAAGATCACTTGTCAGTCAGACAGTATCCAACATTTTGACAGTTTTTATTCCTTTCTTTGGTTGGTTTTTTTTTAATTTTTTTTTTTTACTTCTATATACAACCATCTTCTTTTTTGTACAAAGGGCACAACAGGGGCAGATTTCAGTTTAGATGCGAGAAATGGTCAAAAAAAAAAAAAGAAGGTTGGAGGCCAGTGCGAAGTTTATGCTAGGAAAGTTGTTAGGCCCAGGAGCTGACGCTGGAATCAGGCCAGGCTGGACCGGAGGCTAGACAGCCATTCTGACTGTGGCTGTCCTTGCACTAACTGTGTTACGTTATAAGGTTCTCGCCAGCTACACCTAATCGACCCCCCAGCCTTGCGTCGATTAAGCATTTTAACCAATACAGAGTGTCAGCAGAGGTGGTTTTGAGAATTCTGGTGGGTGCTTATATGTCTGTGGACATTTTGGCAGCGTGATAGCGTCACAACCGTTCAAGATACAGTCACGAAACCCTACAGGCGTGTAGCTGAGATAAAAATGGCCAAGTTCAAAGATGGTTCTGGTCCAACCCATGACTACTGAGTCAGAACATCAACATGCAGGCGTCGTGGCTGGCGCAATCCCATTGCAAGATGCCTGCTACTTACAAATTATTTTTGTAGCTTGGGTCACCAGCTCAAAAACGGTTCATCTCTAAACACGGTGGATAAACGCCCTAATTCCGAGGACGTACGGGTCATTCTCACATACTGATTCAAAAAGCTGCGACATTGTGAATGTGACCTGGCTTTGCAGCTCTGTGTCCCCCGCTGATCTAAACAGATTCAAAAAGCATCCATCCACATGAGAGAGGAAAGTTGAGGAAGGCTCAACTTCATGAAAATACCTGCTGACACAGTGCAAGAGACAACCAGGTGAGAGCTGTCACAACCAGGCAAGGACTCTGGACGCAGGTGCAGGATAGCTTCACAAAAAAATTTTTATTTCTAAATCAAGCTCGAGCAAACAAAAAACACTCCTGAAAACTGGAGGGACAAAACTATGAGATCAATAACAAAAAAATCACTCAACGAGGAACTAGAAATAAAACCAAAAGGAACAAGGTACCGATTAGATTCGAGGCTGTGGAAGGCTAGATAGGTCGTGTACAGACGTCGACATAAACGACACACTGGCACCAGACAAGGGGAGACACAGACTCTTAAACACATGGTAACAGGGGACAGGTGGAAACAATCAAACAATCAAACCAAGACACACGAGGGAGGGCAAGTGACCTGAAACGAGAGGAGAGTTACGCTTTCAAAATAAAACAGGAAATGACAAGACAAGACATGGAGACAGGACAAAAAACCCAACATGACCTCACCGCGGTGTGACAAGAGCCAATCATGATTATCTTGACTGCAGCTGAAATGGAAGTACAGAGTTGTTTACAACTAAAAACTATGTTCTGAAAGCTTTGCAAAGTATTTACATTATGTTGAGGAAAAATGTGGTCATGCACTGCATTACTGGTTGTCCTTATAGCCACTACACAGGTACATGTTCCCTTGTTGATTCAGGTATTTTTACAGATGTGGAGGTATGAAAGAGGAAGGGGACCTGCTGAGGCTGTGCAAGACCCAGATTTTTGTGCTGCACCGCTGTGAAGACCCGTATCCGATATCTCCTTTAAGTTCAACACTTATTTGTTTTTCAGTGCTACATAATCAAGGGACACTGCACAGAATAATTCACACCTAAAAGTACACACACTGACACAAACGCACACATACAACTACACACACACACCCTCAGCATGCCTTGTACAATTACAGAATTACAGCATCTTGGAAATGAGACATGACAGAGAAAGCATGCTAGCACTGAAGAGAGCTGTTTTCTTTCTCACACACACACACACACACACACACACACACACACACACACACACACCACAGAGCAATCCCATAATGAAGTGTGATGTCAGTGACACAGGTTCCATTACCTGGCCTGTCACCATGTCGCCGTGGTGATGGACTGTCAGATACTGTTTGGTTGCCATGGCGAGAGACATTGAAATCCACATGATTCAATAATGCAAGGCTTTGATTGGTTTGGCTGTTGAAAATTGTGCAGCATAATGTGGTGTGTGTGTGTGTGTGTGTGTGTGTGTGTGTGTGTGTGTGTGTAAATGTATTCTTGCTACATGAGTTTGGTCAATATTACAATTAAGGTTAAGTCTGAACAAGTATCTCAACTTGTCTGATTCACACTCAATAAATAAATAAAATCCACTCTACTTGTGCTTGATGAGAACTAACGATCTGATAAAAATGAAAAATCCCAGATTACAAGATTCCTGCAGCTCTATATGGAGGATCTAGGACATGAAACCATAGAAACACTGATTCCTGTGAACTGTTTTATTCTACTGTAGACACTGACTTAAGTCAAATGTGAAGTCAAACCAGCGACAAACACAACCGACCTGTTGTATAATCGGGTTAGAGGAAGATTTTTTTTTGTACGGCATCTTTTTTTCTTCTGTTTTGACATTTTAATATATTTTAATGCATTTTAATGCCAGTTGTACGATTCATCTGAAAAGTAGATTGTATGTAATAAGTAAGATCTTCCATGATATTAGACCATCAGATCACTCACTCCTACTTCAGGCTGTTTTCTGTTTCACAGATGGAGCAAGTCACTGCTTACGCTGTGAAAGTCAAACTTCTTTTCAGCCGTGCAGCGTGAATCTGTAGGATGTTGGTCGTTCATACCCTTGGTCCAGACTGAAATATCTCAACAACTATTGGGTGGATAAAGGTGAAATGTTGACATTCATGGTCCCCAGAGGATGAAGACTACTGACTTTGACGATCCCCTGACTTCTCCTATAGCACCACCACAAGGTTCACATTTTCTTGATAACTATTGGATGGACTGCAGTTTGGTGCAGATGTCTGTGTCCCTCTAAGGATGAATTATAATAACTTTGGTGATTTCTTCACTTTTCATCTAGTACAGGTGTATCCAGTCCTTTTTGATCAAATCTGGATGCCTCAGATCGATCAGTGAATGGCTTGGCAAAAGTTGGAGAAATTCTTTTCCATTTTGAAAATCTGCAGCTCTGCAGTAAATCTCAACAAATACACATGAATGTACAGCATGTTTTTATTTCTGTTTATCACTTTGATTCTGACAAGTATAAATGTGTTGAAAGGCCAAATGTGACAAGGAACACTGATTTCATTCTCTCTCTCTCTCACACACACACACACACACACACACACACACACATACAGACACACACACAGTATGGAGGGTAATGAGCTCTAGATAAGTGAGGAGGAGGAGTTTTGGTTCCATTCAGTTGAGCTCTACAGTGGCTCTTGTTCTTGTGTGTTTTTTCCCCACCGGAGGGAGAAAATAAGAATAATTGATTTCACTGTTTTCGACTGGTGTCAGATCTGCTGCCGTTTATCATCATCAAATCTATCCCTCTGTCCTTCTTCTCCCTTTCTCCATCCCTCTCTCTCTCCCCTTGTTTGTTCTGCTAATTAACTTTATTACCCTGATAGCTCCCCACTGCCTCTGACGAAAACAATTACCATCTCTCCCGCCTCCACCTCTCACTCCCTCTCTCTTCTCCCTCATCATCCTTCGTTCTTTCTCTTCTGGCAGAGAGCAGTAATTAGTCCTGAGGCTTTGCTGCTGTTATGTTTACTATCAGTCTTTCTCTCGCTGCCATTTTCTTTCAACTATCAGGAGAATTTTTGGAAACTTCTCATATGAGAAAAAGTTAAAAGCAAAGTAGGCTTGTTTGGTTAAAGCAAATATATTTCTTGATCAAAATATAAGGTAAGGCTTTATTTTTTGGCTTCATATTTTTCTGTTTCCTGGACATAATGAGTTGTGTTCAAAGTTGCCAGATAAATTTCCTGGAACAAACTGTTCCATTTAATCTAGAGCTGTCAGCATTAACGCCTTAATCGCAATGAGATTAAGGACTGAGCATAATGCATTTTTTTTCTTAATCATGTTAATCACGTGCCGCCAAAGATTCTTTATTTTACACCATCACTGCTGCTGTTCTAGAGCGCTACCTTCTAGAATCTTTGGCTGCTACTATTTTGACCCTTTGACCCACCCTTACTTGTTGTCAAGCAGCCACAGACACTTCCTTCAAATATTTTACATGGCGGAGCAGGATACTTCAAAGCAAGTCATGTCTATGTGAAGCAAAAGGGGGACGGTTCTGGTCTTCACAAAGGGGCGTGTCGGGAGGCCTAAAGTGTTTAAATCCAATGCCTGAGTCATCGTTGGTGAAGATCGAATGAGTTGGAAAATAAAAATATAACTTACCCAGAGGTCGTCTGCAGATAAATAAATTATCAGACATCTTCATAATTACACGTCATACATGATAACGTTAGCTTCTAGTTCAGGCAGACTGATGGCTATGTGTTTTCAGGCAAGAGAAAACAGTTCTGAAATGCAAAATATTGGAATTTTAATAATGTGATAAAACATGCGATTAATCGCGATTAACTACTGAAATTCAGCAATTAATCACGATTAAAAATCATCGTTTGACAGCCCGAATTAAAACCCAAATACAACATTATTCTCTATATTTGTGTGACTGTGGGCTTGCCTGTAGGCAAATTCCCCACTTTTGCAGCCTGAGCACAGCATGACCTGCTGTGCTCTGACTAAAATACACTAGCGCTTTAATTGGAATTAATTAATTGGAAGAGTACAATTTTCCCTATAATTAGTACCAAATCACATGGTCCTTTCCAAGAACCTTCTGATAAATTTAAAATTACACATCAGTTCATTTCTAGGAAATGATGTGAAACTATGGGACCCAAAAAATAAAGTGAATAAAATATTTTTACTAAGGACGGATGAAGAATAATTTAATAATTAATTAAGGTATAATCTAGAAACCAAAACAGAAAATCTCTTTTGTTAATACAAGAGACTATATCACCTCAAACAACCACAACATTGACTTCAACTATAGGAAATAAAGCAGTTTATAAGCCACTTCCCAAATTCTGTCCAATGAGATCTGTTCTACCAATGATCCCATTTAGACCTAATAGTAATATGTGATCTGTATCTTGCCATCTTAACTGGAAGAGAAAAACCACATGTTAATGTGACAGTGTACACAGAGGGCACTGTAAGAGAAAAGGTGGACTCTGAGCTTCTTGAAAGGTCACCTATCTCCACCTCCCAGGACTGCGGGTCCAAAAGCTACACACGACCCTTTGCTTAGCCAAGAAAACAAATAAGTAAGACTTATACAGCAACATCACTTTGCAAAAGGCCTAGTTAGCAAGGCTACTAAAAACTAGCCTAGAGAAGCCAGCAAATTCAACTTTGGTCGTCTCTGGCCTCGTAGAGGTTCAAGGTAGAATCCGATCACAATGCAGACAGAATCTAAGTAACAAGAAACCTTTTTAACACTAGGTATGAATGATAATGTCCATAATCAGATGTCACTATCCAGATGGATACATATCGCATGTTAATCCCAGGTGTAAACGGGTTCCTGATCATAGCACTGTTGCTGTGAGGGCTCTACTGATTCTCCCTTTACTTAAGCTGCATGTCTGTAGCTGTTGTCACATTTATTCTGACCAATTCAAAATCTTTCCTATTGCATGGCGTCTTGTGTGCAATTACACCTTCTCTTTATCCATATGATGCATCCAGACAGAAAGCATGTTAATACCAAGTGGAAATGAGGTCAATGTGTCAACATAATTCATTGCATAATCTTTTAGCATCTATTTAAAGAATATATTTTTTAACTTTTTTTCTAATGTTGAAGAAATTTCCACATTTTCCATTACGGTTTCCATTAAACTAAATCAATGCATCATAATTTGCATGAAAATAATAATTTGCATGAAACCAAACTACTTTCTGTGTCGCTCACTGTCTGTTACTCCCTCTCTCTCTCTTTCTTTCTCTGTCATGTCCTGGCAATCTCTCTCTCTCTCCCTCTCTCTGGTGGCAGACAGGATAGCATTACATTGTCAGTGGTAATTTACCTCTCATCTGTCTTCACTAATTATTGTCACATTCATCAGATTCATCAAGGCAAGAGGGGCTCTCGCGGGATTGCACCATTTGCCGTTAATACAGCATCAACTGCTATTAGGCCCGAGAAGCTGAGAGGTGAGCGTGTGTGTGTGTGTGTGTGTGTGTGGTGTGTGTGTGTGTGTGTGTGTGTGTGTGTGTCACAAGAGGGACAACGCGTATTCATCTCTAATTAGACCAAGCTGTGTGATTAATTATACAGTCCGCCTTTTTTTACTCCAAGGGCTGAGGATGATGTTGTTGATGGGAGGAAAAATAAATATAGAAGAGGGAGAGAGGGAAAGATGGAGGGAGAGAATATAAGGAACGGGGGAAGGAGAGGAGATGGAGGTGAAGACGTGGGTGATGTGAAGGCGAGGACGCCGGCATCAGAGGGAGGGAACTGAGGCAGAAAGGGAGAGAAAAAGAGGCAAAATCCAAAGGGAGAGAGAAGAAGAGAGGGAACGAAGCAGAGAGGTGAAGTGTTTTGTCATGTGCTCTCAGTGTAATTCCCACCTGACAAAGAGGCCTTGAATCAGGGGGGAAATTGCAACTTGTCACCCAGCAAATAAACTGCCCTGATAACTGATTAATAACGCACACCTGGGACAGCTGCACACACACTCACACACACACACACAGATGTAGGCACATGCTGAGACACTCTTGTAAACACAGAAAGCGCCGCCAACACATCTCTCATACGATTTCTGTGCATTTGTGAGCCAGACACACATACTGATGAGTGCGCTGACTCACACACACACACACAAACACACACAAATATACACATTCAGAGTTTTATATAGAACCATTCACAGGCACATACATCTGGATGCAAATTCAGCAATCTTTCAGATCAAAAAATTAGAGCGGTGAAGTATGTTCAGGCTTTCTCACAGCTCCCCACAAATAACACTTTCATTTTAAACCATTTTAAGTTTTAGGTACTTTGGCTGCTATTAACCAAGAACAGAGTCAGCAGAACGACTGCAGAACATGCAAACTACTTGACAGAAAGACAGAAAACCTGACAGTTTCATGTTGGCGAGGGATGAAAGTGAAAAAGAAAAATATGATGGATAGTTTGATGGATTGAACAAAAGTTGAGGAAACCACTTTCCTTGTTTTGACAGGCAGTAGTGATGGTGGGCAAAGGAAAGGTATTCACAGTTAGAAATCATTTCACAGCACAGAACAGTTGAATAAAACAGACCTTTGATATTAGTTTCACGTTCAGTGGCAACGTTGTATTACAATATCTGCATGGTAGATACTGTGCAATATCATTAAAGTTAAAGAAAGCTGGTTACCATTCAACAAACAACAACATAGAGGTAAACATGTTTCCACTTTCTGTTTCAGTTCTTATAAGCAAGGACTTTTTCATAATTAAGAACAATGGAGAGCACAGAACCAATCACCTTTGACCCACAAGCTAAAAGGTTCAGGTTACATGTCTGCAGCTTCATCCACTTCTGTAAAACCATCTAAGAGAAATAAAGTCCCTAAAAAAGTAAACGCCTAAATGATAGGTCTGAATTTTCCCAGGTTTATTTTTATATGATACTCACAGGTACTATAAATACCTGTGAGAGTTATGGCTCACTGTATTATTATTATTATTATTGCTCTTCTCTCTACTTGCTGTTCTATTGTAGTGTGTCCACACTACACTGTAAGAAATGAGGGACAAAATCATCAGTGCTCATTCTGTTTAGCCAAAGCTAATATGAGACGTCAACAATTTGTATTGGCAAAATCAAATGGTCCTTAATAGCTGAGTGTAGATTTAAAGCTGCGATTTTAACTAACAGCACCTATCCCCAGCTGCAACCTCAAGTGGGAAGAGATGGCTTTGGGACATTATGGTTGAGGTTTTTTTTTTTGGTTTTTTTTTTCGACTGGCTGGCATTCGAAAAACAACGACTGATCAAAAAATAATCAACATGAGAAAGCTGCAGCCCTGATTAATATTTCTGTCTTTAGGCCGAATAAAGATTTCAAGTGCCTGTCATTCTCTTTTTATGCAGCCACTCCTCTCCTCTGTGCTACACTTCAGGATGGCAGGCAGCGCACATCGGACACACAATACTGACAGATGTAGTAGTCCCGGTACAGTAGCTGGGATGTGCCGATCCAGGGGGGGCCAGATTGATGAAACTGCTGCTTTTCTGGAGAATTAAGGACTTGACATAAATGACAACAGGTGTGGGTGTTTTCATCCTGCACTGCCTTGAAAAGCGAAAACTCGCAGCATGCAGAAAATAAATATCACTACAAACTAGGCCATGCACTACTTTTAACTTTTCAATGCTGTTGCTGGGGCACACTACTATCCCCCTCAATTCGGCCAACTCAGACAATGTTAACTTTGCATAACTCATGCATTTTTCAGCAGAACTAGGACTGTATATTTGCTCCCTATTTCTTTTACAGTAGGGGATTTTTTCATGGCAAATATGGAGAGGATGAATGATTACAGCAACTGATCACCATGTTCGACGTCCATGTGAATACGGTGTTAAAACAGACTTAAAAACATATGAATCCACGCTCATGTCAGCATGGACCGTGGGATTTTTTCAGGTCATAGACCGAGCTATTTTTGTAATGCGTCTTTGAGGTAGAAGCTGGATTACAGCCCCACCTGAGGACGGAGGAAAAAAGCGTCTGACCATCCAGTCCCCAGAGACAAAGACAACAATAATGGGAGAGGGAGAGAATTCAATTACAGACGGATAGAGCTTCTGATAGACTCAGAAGATCAGCTCTGTTCCTTCTTTTCCTTTTCGCTCTCCTGAGATGATACACAGGCCTCCACGCACGTGCGCGCACACACACACACACACACACACACACACACACACACACACACACACACACACCCCCCACATGCACACGTCTGTCAATACTGGCACACAGTGACCCACCCAGGAAAAGCCATTTAGAGTGACATCTACTCTTAGTGTTTATTATACCCTTACACCTCTCTCTCTGCCCTCATACCCCCACTGTATTTCTAAATGCTCGCACGTTCCTGACCTCTGATCCTCGCTGTGATTGGACAATAACAGTGGGACCAGGACGGGGCCTGGCCAGGCCACGTTCGGTGCCCCCAAACTCATACGCACCTCGCACTCCCTTCACCACACACACGAGCCTGGGCCATCTCCTCCAAACAAAACCTCTTCATCTACAGCACAATGGAGGCTTTCCTGAAAGCCTATCATTTTCACTGGCACTGGGTCGAACGGTGACGGAGGAGGAGGAGGAGGAGGAGGAGGAGAGGGAGGAGGGGTGGAGGGGTGGAGGACGGGGAGGAAGGGAACAGCGTCGAAAATTGGATCAGAGCCGAGTGTTGTCGTTTGGAGTTTTATCAGCGGAGCCTGACGCCCAAAAGGTCATCTGACATAATGGCTGATGAATTTAAAAACGCGCTGAGCAGGATTTTCATTTGCAATTTTCAATTTAGCCAGGCGGAGCCTCTCGCGGCAGAACCTCTCTGATAACCGTCTCCAGCCTGTCAGCGCTATCGCACTGCCTGTCACAAACATCAAGCAGCTGTTGCAACCAGAGAGGGGCTTATAGAGATATACAGACGGAAAGAGAGAGACAGGGAGGGAGACAGACAGGTGAGGAGGAAAGAGAGACAGCAGAGGATAAAGAGGGAGAAATAATAAATATATAGCTTTATTTGTTGATGAGAAAATAAAGAGACAGAGAGGCCGGTGAGGTCAGAAAGCTCAAGTCATCAGAAGCAACAAGGCTGTTTCAGTCACTCTGTAGCTGCTATTAAACATCTGTTTAAACATCTGTCAGTCTAGTTAAGGCATTTTAGCTATTGACTGAGCTCAAGTAACAAATAAAGCACTGTAAACTGAGTAACTGTGTAGCCTATGAATTTCATTCCATAGGCTACTGTTAATGTTAATTCCATTAGCAGATTGGGTTGAGTCTAGAATTGATTTAGAGAAAATTGGAGGTAATGGGACGATTCCAGTTCTTAGCTTTGCGAGTGACAAGGAGGTATGGGTTTGCAAAACTGGACCCATGAGGAAAACAGCCTGGATTTGAAGTCGCCATTTTGCATTTTTTAGTTACCTAATATGTTTTGAAGGATATTAAAAGTGATGGTGAGGACGTATGCAATCTGACACAATCACAGACAACAGCCCTGTAACTAATCTTAATGATATTGAAAGAATGATGAATAATTATAATCATTTTTGTTGACGCTGGGGCAGAGGGGCACTGAGGAAACTGCAGTTTGTGGTGTTTTCATGTTGAATTTCGTCTTGCTCTTTTCATACAGGAAACTGCATCTCAAAATGGAGAAATCATCCATACATTAGTTATAATAACCTTGTCTACATATGTTTGCACATCCAGCTCTTTGTGATGATAATAATTGAGCTGTATTATTGGACCTCAAGAGTAGTTTTGCCGTAAACCTGCTCTGGTGAGTGACAGACGTGAATTTCATGTTCTGATGTGACGCACATTATCAAGCCCTATTGTGCTTTAATTATACACAGCTAACCGTTTATGTGGAGCCAGATTCTGGGAACAAAACTACTGCTGTTAATAGCTGAAATAATCATGTTTACATTCGTTGGTTCACTTTGCAGGCTTTGCCAAATCACAACATACATAAATCTGATGTTTTTGAAAAATGGGAAAATTACTGGGCCTTTCTTCAAACTGCTTGACGATGTCTTCACTTTCAACAATCTCACAGAGTGTTGTAAACTGAACAAAACACAAGCAGCCCAGGCTGACCACCATCTTCTTCTTGAAGTCTCCACATGGTGTCGTCATGGCTGCCACAGCCCCAACTTGTAGGTGCAATTTTGAAAAGCTCTGTTTGCAGGTGCTTTTGTAAGTATTCATCCTACATTTCTCATATATGATATTAGGTCTTATTTATAATTAAATACTGATGGAGAGGATCTAAAATAGAACTCATTACTCACTGTTATTCTTATTCTTGCTCCATTAATTTTTTTTTCCACTGAAGTGATTCTGCTACAGTATTTTAAAATTCTATTTTTCTGTTCTTATTGGGAACACTTAGTGTCTAATTATTGTTTTATTTTTACAGTTTGTCTGCAATAGAAAACAAGAAGAGGATAATTAGCATGAGCAGTGATGTCATCAGTGAAAGGACAAAATAAATCAATAAATAAAATTAAATCTGCGGTTGACCTGCAGGAGCTCAGTTCATCGGGGACATACATGGTATAAACAACAGGTCAATTAGTTTGATTGACAACTGTTCTGTCAAAATATTACAGCAATAAACAATCAGCAACAAAGACAAACCCAATGACAACAACTAGTATCTGGAAATCCTTTCGTATTTAGGCAGATCTACCTATTGATTTTTTTTCTTTGTCAATCAATTATCCATTAAGCATACTACGGCGGCCATTTTGGAGGACTGGAGTGAACCATGATCTGCCCAGTCATTTAGTTTGTATCCATGCAGACTGGATGATAAAATCATGGCTCTTAAGTGGGCTTGCTGCGCAGAGAACCGGGGCTTGGAGCCAAGGTTTCCAAGGCAAACAGCCTCACATAGCTGCTCCCCATCACTGCCTATTCATCCCTCCACATCCCACCTGACAGAAAGAGAGAGAGACACAGACCAACAGAGAGAGAGAGAGAGAGAGGCTCCTGGCAGTGAATCCAGGCCTTGCAGGGTTCAGTTGAACAGCTGTGTCTAATAAAGTGTCTCGCCTCAAAGAAGAAGGGAAAAAATGGAGTACTTCACAGCAATCCAGCACTAAGAGAAAGACAGCAGAAGAGGAAGAGGGGGATGAATGATGGAGAGATTTTGTTGAAAAGCTTAAATGACAGGGGCCCAATTTCTCCTAAACAGGAGGAAAAGGTACAATGAGCCTACTGATTGGTGGATACTCAGGTTTAAAAGCTGACTGATTGGCTCGAAGAGGATCCTCCTGTGGCTGTTTAGATCGATACCTTCCATCGTACTTCTACCCTCCATCTATCGTGCATCAAATGGGGATGAAAATGCAAACAATGCAGCTGCATCCTAGAGAGTGAGTGTGTGGGAAGATGAAATATTGTCAAACCAGTATAATGACACCATGTAGTGGTGAAGATGAATCATTGGAGAGATCTACACGATCCAAATCGGACCACAGGGAACCAAGATAATTCAGCATCTATTGCTAAATCTATCTATTTACTACATCTGGAGATATCAGGTTAAGACAGGAATTTATTCAATATGTTTGTGCCGTGTAATTGCCTCTGTAAAGTAGTTTTCATTGTTATAGGTAAAGCATCCTGTGTTGGATTCAAGTTACATACCTCCAGTAACAAAGACTCCGGTAAAACAAATGAATAAAAAAACAACATAAGTTCAACCTGGCTCAACTTTTGCCTGATGATACTGTTTGGACAAATGCACAGTTTATTTCTACTGTCTATTTCACAAGCAACTCACCAAAATTTTACTTCCTGAAGCCACAGTAAATAGCTTCGGAGTATCCTGAAGTTCTTTGGTATCTGAGAACCCTTTAAACATTAGTTTTACAAGCAAATCAACTGTTTATTTCATTTTATTTATATAATTTTCAAGGTGTTATCACTACAGTAATGATTTTGCCTTCTTACCCTCTACACAGCTGCAACAGTGACAATGTCACATGGACCACCTCACTAACATCCAGTTTCTCACTCAAAACTAGCTGTGTTGAATTAAGAAAACCAGGTTTCTTGTTTACATCATGTTTAATTCAGTTACTACAGATACCCAACAGTGCACAGGTTACTTGGGTGCACACAAACACGGTCACTCATTCTGACAAATCTCACAGTGCTCCACCAGTTATTTTATTGTGGAAAACCAAGAGGAAACAACCATTTACCTATGGTGCTGAGTCATCTGTTGGATGCAGGTATATCAAGCCCCTAGAACAGGACTGGGTATTATAGTACATAACATATACAGTCATAGTTATTATGCATATAATGTGCAGACATGTTGTATTCCATCTTCCTGGTATGTTATGATCAAATACCCCCAAAAAAATCTCAGTATAAAGCACAGACTGAAATCAAGCAAACCTTAGCACTTCTACTTTACCATTTCAGGTGGATAAACTGAGGAAAACCTGGAGCAAAGTGTAAATAAGACTAATTTTAAGGCAGAGCAGAGACAGAATGAGGAGAGAGAGAAAAAACAGCACGATGACCTTGAGAATATGGATTCTCGCCTTTCAACACCTTTGTTTGTCTCAAAGCACCACAAGAGAGCCCTGCTTGAGTGTGTGTGTGTGTGTGGGGTTGGGTGAGTGTGAGGGGTAGTGGGGGGAGCTGGGCTGTGTGACAGAGTCTCTCTCTGCATTAATTGCTTAAATTGAAGCGCTGCCACGTCTCTGTGAGAGACGCTTTGATATGATAATGGCAGCCTTCTCAGCACAGGAGAGGCCTGCTTTGTGTGTCTGTGTGTATGTGTTTGTGCACAAGTGTGTGGATGGTAATTTGGTGGCATGCACCTGCCAGCATGCTACTGTCTCCTGTCGCCATCAACACGGCCAGGGAGACAGGCAGAGTCAGAAAAACAGAATCAAAGAGAGAGAAGCCTCAGCCATGTTCGTCAGGTTTTGGGTCAAGACGGTGATCAGGATGAAAGATGAAGGTGACGATGCAGATGACGGTGAGGATGAGGATGTGGCCATTCCTCTGCTGTACATATATGTAAACCTCTTCCATTAATGTATTTTTCTTTTCTCAGGATGATTTTAATGATCTAATGCACCTTCAATGCATCACAAGCTGCAAGTCAAAATGTCAATTCAAAATAACACAGTGTTTTGTTTCAGCTGATTCACTGACTGGTGTAGAGGCTATTCAAGACCTCTCACAGTTCACAATTTTAACTCATCCCTAAAAAGACCCCAAATATCAGTTTTCCAGCAGCTTTAGTCACCTGGGGTGTGTGTGATGCCTCTGATAACAAATGTAACAGCTTCATCATAAATGTATTGCAAATTCAAAACATTTCCATGACAGCTCATCTCTTTCCAGGATACGTTGCATTGTTTGGCCACTTTCAGCACTTTTCCATGACTAGATACAGAATATTGAAGGTTTTCCAGGTTTTCCAGTCCATAGAGCACCTGGAGGTCACAGGTTCAGTTTGTCCTGGTATAGATGTTTACCCCCTGAAGCACAGCCCCAACCTCCTCACAGCTGTCTGCAATACTAAACCACACTGAAGGTGAATCTTCTATGTAGTAAAAATGTATTTAAGCTCCTTGTACTTTTTCTACAGAAGTACTGCTGCATACTGCTTCAGCTGAGGGTCAAACACTGAAGACACAAAGTTTTAAAAACAGTACTCATCTCAAACAGCAGCAACTCGACAGGAGTTCATAAGTGTTTTTAACAGAGGAATGGACTATAAGCAGGCTTTTGTTGATAATAAGAAAACTATATGAAGAATATCGCCAGACTCCTTTAAGACAGCCAGACATGGCCCTCAGAGCCTCATTTCTTTTACCACAGTATAATCATCAATGTGTCTGTTCTGAAGTGTTTGACAAGAAAATAGTTCTAGATACTAAGAGTCCCTTTGTGTGAAGTTGCAACATAAAAGTATGAGAGTTAATTAAAAATGCTGTTGTACTTGTCTTAAAACAACCCACACTGTTACTTAATGTGTGGACTGTTTACCAACTACTTCTTTAGCTGCTCTTCTGACTCTATTAACCCTTTTCCACTGCACGGTACTGACCTGACTTGACTCTACTCACTTTTTTTTCATTTTCCACTGCACACAACCTGTGGATAGTACCTGGTTTTTGTTTGGTATCACCTCTGCTGAGGTTCCAAGCGAGCTGAGATGATACCAACAGGTGATGTGAAAATGACTTCTGACTGGACAGAGAGAGTCGTCACTGCTGCATCATTGTGGTTAATTGAGGAGGTGCAGAAGTTTCTCTGTTTGGGTTCCCTCCCATATCCTGCATTTTTCATGTGTGTTTCATTGAAGATGACGTCGTCGTAGCTTCATGCGTCTTATAATTGCAGCCGTACTATCTGCACTAGAAAAGAGAAGTACCTGGTACCAAAAGCGAGCAGAGTTGAGTTGATACCACACAATGGAAAACCACTATAATTCTTAGCATGATAACATTTCACTTTTAACTGAATTTAATTAACAATGATCAGAATTAAATCAGCCAAAAAAATAATGAATAGGTTTTTTTAATGACTACCTTGTTTATTTTTGTGTATTTGTTCTTTGTGCAATGCCGATGTTTTTTAATGATTTTATCCAGAATTTTTTGTCATTTGCTTATGTCCTTTTAATTATGTCTGTTTTTTTTAATTGTAATGAAAGTAATCAATCAAATAATCTCATAATATCACCTCTCTATAAAGCACTTTGGTCAACATTTATTGTTTTTAAAAATGCTCTATAAATAAACTGACTTGACTGGTCAGTTGCGCTTTATTTACTTCATTTAGTTCGTTCTTACATCTTTAACCTGTGATGAATGTGTCTCGCCTTTTCATCCTTTAATTCATTCCAGTTTGCTTTGTCATTCCCACAGTCACTGACCCGAGTCCAGCTCCCAGTTAACAGCAGACCTGCTCATCATGCGTCATGGTTACCAGAGAACCAATCAACTCTCAGATCCCCTGATGATGTCACAGGTCAGCGGGCCTGCCATTAAAACACTGAGAAATCGTCATGGTAACGGTGAATGTGCTGCCATGGTGGTGGTCGTGGTAGTTGTGGGAGAAGGTTTACTGGAAGGGACGTGTTCGTGTGTGTGTGTGTGTGTGTGTGTGTGTGTGTGTTAGTCAATGGTGTCTGGGATGCCCAGTTGAGTCAGCCATTACCCAGAGGCCATGGCAGCTTCAGGAGGAGAAAGGAAGCACTGTGTCCCCAAAGTCTGACACATATACACACACACACACACACACACACACAGAGTGGCCTGATAAAACACACACACACACACACACAGACCTCCTGGTGGCTTGCTAAGCCAGCTGACCTTTACACAGGCCACCCACAACTGACCTGTCCTCCACCATGTGATGAGGTGGGAGGCTGAAACTACTACACTCTCCCATGGTACCACACACACACACACACACACACACACACACACACACACACACACACACACACACACACTTTGTTTATTGCTCATTATCTTATTGTCTTTTCCTCAGAAAAGAGGGAAACCTTCCTGTTTTCACTGGAAAGGAGACCCCATGAGCCCAACATCTCATAAATGGTCCAACCATAACTTTCTTTTTGTGTGTGATTATTTAGCTCTATGGCAGCAATCACGGCAAATTTTTATTATGAGCAGTTTTCGGTTAATGTTGACATGTTTTGCCCTTTAATTGTGGGTTTTAATTGTGAGCATATAATTTAAAAATGTCACACAGTAGATGTATATTTGCAGAAACCGATTACTAGTGCACAGGCATTTTGTAAAAGCAATAGTTGGAGAGGATTTGTGTTTGGACAGTGTCAGCTTTTCCTCTCTCTTCCTCAGTGGGGTCTGAATCATAAGAGAAGAGTGGGAGAGAGGGAAGCAGGAGAGGAGGGAAGCTCTGGGATCCGCCCAAGTGCTCTTGAGCCATAACACGTTTATAGTTTTCAGGGGACAGTGGAGCAGAGAAAGCGTGAGTCAGAAAATCTGTGTTTTCTACAAACACAAGCGCTGACTTGAACTGTCACACACTATTAATAGATGCTGGGTTGTGTCACAATGAATTGCTCCTCTTGTTCATACTGTATCTGTGTGTCTTTAGTGTGTGTCTTTAGTGTGTGTGTGTGTGTGTCTATGTGTGTATGTGTGTGTGTGTGTGTGTTCGTCTTTCCCTCACTGCCAAAGGCCCCATTCCCATCCCTTGATCTGGAACAATGTGCTTCAGTCAGAGAGAGAGACAGAGCAGCCTTAGAAACTGGGGGCCCCTTAACACCCACCCAGAAACACACACACACACACACACACACACACACACACACACACACATCCAGCCAGTTTCAACCCACTCAAAAAAACAGCTGAGTCGCACTCCTGCATCCAGACATTAATAAACCCCAACATGAATATATGATTCCAGATTGTCATACACTAAAGCATCACACAGAAAGAGTCTCGGTCTCAGCTCAAACACTCATTTCAAACACACACTGTCACAAACACGGTCCCATCCCATGAATAATAAGTGTCCAAGTATGCCAGAGGTCACATCCACGCTCCACTCCCCACAGCTTTCCCAACCGACCCCCTCATTAGGGAAATGTTTGTCCCAGTTGGGAAGGTGGGATGGGTGAGAAACAGCTAAGGAAAACAGAGAGGGAGGGGACAGGGGAGTTTTGAAGCTCTTGTTAAAGAAAGTTGGGATGTCTGAGAGACTTCGGTGACTAATTGCAGTCGAGTGCATTCTTGCCAAATTTTGTCACTTAAAGCGTCCACAAAAGGTTGTAGACTTTTTCAGTAGCGAGAGAAATTCTCATGAAAATGCAGGTCCCCTCCAATTGAGAACGACTATTGCAGTTAACAAGTCTTATTTCTGTGGGAGACCATGTTTGTGCGCAGTCATATTCATCACAACACACACAAACAAACTGACAGTCAGCAGTTTGCACTGTGTTCACAAAATTGGGCACGTTGGCAAAAAATGTTTACCTTTCACAAGACACCAGAACTGCAAAGGCGAGAATGGAAACACTCAAAAACACTTAAAAAGTTTGTGCAGATGTGCCGAACATTTACATTTAGCAATCTAACAGTGAGACATTAAATGAAAGTGGTATTCATGAGTGTTCGTTTTTAAAGGGAGAGGAGTGGTAGTGTTTCTCAACAGCATAAGCAAGGTTCAGAAACGAAAGAAAGAAAGAAAGAAGAACCTCATTCAAAATAAGTATTACAATAAAATTACATTTATAATTAATGATGACATTGACAAGAATAAGGATTAAGATCAACAAGAAGCTGCATTTTGTTTGTACAGTAAACAATTTAGTTTCTATGGTCAGCCATTCACAAATAGCAATACTTAAGGAATATTACGTACAAGCATTGATAATAATGTTGGTTATTACATTAAATGTTCAGAGTGTATCTGACCTGACAGAAAAAAATGTCCTGGTTTAAATACAACTCTAGATAAACATTGTTTGGTCTTTGGTTGGCTTGTGAGAGCCTGAGACCTATAAAGCTGAGATAATTACATTTTTAATTGGTTGGTTGATTGACATAATTTTCTTGGCAATTATTTTGGCAATTGATTGATTGTTGATTAATTCTTTAAGCTAAAATGCTAAAAACTTTACTGATTCCAAATGGGGCTTTGTTGTAAATCGCTGGGTTTTGGACAGTTGGTCAGACCAAAGCAATCAATCCGAACATGTCTACTCAGCCTTGAACTGTGGTGGGCATTTTTCATAATTTTGTGGCACTTTATTGACAAAATAATTAATCGTGAAATAATCTTTAATGAAAATAATCATTAGTTGCACTTTAATTCCAGGTTCTACAATGGTTCAGTGACTGACAACTGACTGACAGGAGTGAGGAAGATGTACAAGAAGATAGCTTTATCTCTAGTGGACACACACACACACACACACACACACACACACACACACAGCAACACTCTATCCTCTGTCAGTGGCTCCTGCTTCCACTGGATGAATGAAAGCCTCTGTTCTCTCTGGCTCTCGGCCCTCTTCATGCCCCGCTGCTGACTGGCAGATTGGAAGTAACAAATTGCTGCGTCCTCAGAATGATAATTAGCAAAGCCATGAAGGCGGTTTTGTTTAAAGGCGCATAATGAAGCCAAACTTTCTAGTCTCTCTGGTCACCTGACTGACTTCTGATACCCTGAAACTTTACAAACAACACAGAATCCAAACTTGAACTTTTTTTTGAGTTTTTTGCCATTTGGAGTGACAGTACATTTCTCACCACTGTCCCAAAGCCTCCTGTAAGTCACCAAAATCATAAGCTGTATCTGAGCCATAGGGCAAAGGTCCGGGATTGTTTTAAGTCCAGAAAAACCTTCCATTGATGTCTCTGAGAGAAATCTCCATGGCACATTTATTTATTATCTTAGGTGTGATAAAAAAACAGAACTTGGTGGCCTTTTAATAATCAGGTTTCTACAGTGAAGAGAGAGTCTCCTCCCCTCACTCCGCCGCCTTTAGCACAGCTCCAGCATCTCCATCAACAAGTCAATAGAGGCTCTGGCTTGCCGAGACATTAGCTAGGAAGCTATGGAGGTGAGCAGGGCTTATTATAAGCCTCTTAGTGATTCTGCAGGAGGTGAAGAAATGGTCTCTGTTAGGGGAATCAATCCCCGGGTAATTACCTAGCCACACTGCAGGCTGCTGAGGAGGACTAGGACCGAGCTGAGGCTGCGAAGGCTAGTGAGCCTCAGTTCAATAAGAGCCTTTTAGGAGAGACCATTGTCTCAGACTTAAGAGAGGGGAGCAGACTGATAATGATAATGATGATGATGATGATAAATACACACCTAGTAATCAAGTGGTGTTTGACAGACACAAGTGCACAGCAGGGCTCATCAGAGTTTAGCGGCACTCAGCCAGCCGATCTATAATCCATCCATCCTCGAGACTCACTTACCCTGTTCAAGGTCACTATCCCAGAATGCACCGGGAAACAGGAAGGGAAACACCTTGGACAGACTGGCAGGCAAACACAGGGATAAAACAAATATATTTATATTGCGTAGCATTTTTTCACCATCCTCGACTTTCCTCATCTTTGTGAAATGGCATGGAATGGCATTGGCATTTCTTCTTCCTCCAAAAGGACAGTCGTTAGCATCACATTTGGCATCACTGTGTACCTATATCAGCTTGGAAATGCCTCAAGGAAAAACATTTAACTGGATGCAATGAGCAAATAAGATACAGAAAAAGATGTAGCTCCAACATCTGTCTTACAGACACATTAAAGGTGGTTGTTTCAATGGCTAGTAATACTAAATTTAATCTAAGTGAGCACAGTAGCAGCAGCAACCTGAACACTACTGAAAATCAGTAAACTATTCTGTTGGTTAATTAACTAATGGTGGTTAATATCCAACACTTCTTCCTATTCTTCTTCTTCCTTTTTGAGAGGTGGTAGATATCTCCACAAGCTTGGACTCACACAGAGTGCCCCCAACAGGTAGAGGTACGATTCTCTTGAGAGGCAGGTGTTTTGGATTGACAAGCAGGTTAACGGTTCTCGATTCAAAGCCACCCCAACACGATTAAAACAAGAAAACTATTCTGTAAGTTCATGCTTATAAATAGTTTTAAATAACTCACTGGGCTCTATCTTAGTCAATAATCTAAAATAAATACTCCCAATATCCCCATCTTTAATTGAATACATTTAACTTATTCTCATTCATACTTTTATTTCATTTTATTTGATGTTTTTCCTCGAGTAAACAACAAAAATAATCAGGCCCAACAGTCAGACAGATTGGTTAGCAGTCAGATAAAAAGAAAGTTAGACAGACAGGCAGACAGAAGGACAGAAAGACAAGCACGTAGCTGAAGCCTTGCTACTCTGACACCTGGGAAGCTATTTGCAACAACACACGCAGAAAGGGTGATGTGAAAAAAGCTAAAAGAGAGAAACTAGATAAAGTAAAAGCACTCTTTCATATGAAATCAAGAGTTTAGGGGGCAGAGTTCAGCCATAAGTGGCGCAGCTACAACACGGCACAGAAAAAAAATTAATTTCACATCCTTTAATTTTCAGAATAAAATGGCCAGCCATTTCAGGTCGAATAATTGTTTGAACCAATGATTTTATCATTAATCCGACAGCGGCCCCCGAGAGCTGGGGGTCACACCGGAGGTTGATTAGGTACGAGGCTGCACAAAGAGCCCTCCAGTCGATGCCATTGAAAAGGAGCAAGTCATTTAGATTGTGAATTGGTCCCGGGGCTGCGAGGCTCGCTCCATTACAGGCCATTTTCAATTTCAGCCTCACAATAAACATCAAGCCGGGCCAAGGAAATTACAGCATCTTGGAGATGTAGCCGAACAGATAGGTGGGGTACGGACAAGATGACACGACTGGAGGGAGAGGAGGGGTGGGGGAACGGTATGGTCTGGAGGGAGAGAAAGAGCAAAGATTATCCAAAGTGGAAAACGGGAAGACTGAGAGAAAAAGAAAAAAATTTCTAACCTCTCCACAGAGTTTTATACACAGTGTGTGCATGTACTTAAAACACAAATGTATGCACGAATAACACTTCATGTACATCCAAAGAAATGTAAGAGCTTTTACGCTTTTTTTCCTCCTTGCATTAAGATTCTTTAAGGATGAATATAAAACGACAAATTATGGACACGCACAAAACAAGGACTTGATCAATAAGAAAACAAAAAGCAATGAGCAGAGGACAAAGAAACATATTTTATCATACCAACCAAGGATTTACCATCATCTAACCACCATAACTTGTTTTAATGTTGCAATTTTCGATTACACACAGACAAAGTAAGAACAAATGACTTTGTTTGTCCACCTAATAGTGTCAGAAATTGGTTCATACAAAAGTCGACAATCTCAAAGCAGACACATGTTGGTCATGAATATCTTTTCAGCATCATGAATACAACCTCAAATTAAGCTTGTTTACACCCTAAATTCTTCTATAGACCATTCTGAATGTGTTTAATTACATTAGTTTAATTTGTGCTCATGCCTAACAATGCTCTTGTGTACTCACGATGTACTTAAAAGTCAATGAGACTGAAATTAATGGAAAATGCACCATTCAAATGTTGTTATCAAAAGAAAAAAAATGTCTTGTCAACATGTTCGTTTCATTCGCCTTCTTATTTTGTGTTCATGCAGAGCGAAAGGTGACGTGTTTCCTGACTGAACAGACTTCCCCTCTCATCCAGTTACATGTTCTGTTTCTACCCATGGTGATATACACAATTACTAACTAAGAGGTAAACTATCTGACCTTCATTGGTCATCGTTGAGATGGAAGAGCAGCCTTGACTGTTCCCATGGTCACCTCACTAAGAGAACCACAAGATCACTTATAATCATATGAAGCTTTTTGTCTGGGATTTCAGTTCCACCGGTTACAAATGTACTGAGAACCTTTACGATCCACCTCGAGAAGACAGGAGGTCTGTACAAGTGCATCCGAGCAGAGCTGCTAACTGCAAGTACTGCTGCTTCAGGCCAAGTCATCAGCTGCTTTGATGAGGTTTAGTTTTTAGTTTTTTCAGTGTTGTCAGTAAAAAGCAGAGGTCACAAAAATGATCTGAATATTTAGGGGTAAGCGATCTGATGACCTTATATCTTGGACTGTATCATATGATCTACTTTTCAGATAAATTGTACAGGTCGCCTTGTTAAAAAGGAACAATATTTAAATATTTAATTTCAAAGTTCATTCGCCGCTATCCAGCCCATTGTTGACTGTTAAACAGCTAGGCCGCGAAGTGCAACTGGAGACAACAGTTCTTGTTCTGCTCTCCAGCCTCGGTGAGTTTGGTGTAGTGCCACATGTAGCAGTTCTCCACCGGGGCAGAACAAGAACCACTGTCACCAGCTGCAGTCCAAGACGGTGGAGTTATAGTCCACCTGTGGGACGAGACACCTGCCTTCAGGCACAAACCAGGCAGGCACAGCCAGAGCTAGGTGGTGGGCCATGACTGAACTTTCAAATCAAAACACGTACATACATCATCTCATAAATCACAAATACTCCATATCAACTACGCAAAAAGTCTGATATGTTGTGACACAATGTTTAGACAGCAATGTGGGTGAAGAATAGCAGAAAGTGGACAAACATCCGAAACACCCATTAAAGGAAAAATACAAATCACAACTTCCGGTCATGACTTTCAGGAAAACATTGGAGTGGAAACAGGATTCAGATCGTGGATTGTGATTCTACCCAAAAAGATTGTCACATGATTTTTAGGCCAGATTGCTCATCCCTACTGAGATTCTTGCTTTTTTTTTTTTTTTTTTTCCTTTTGGGCAACTGAAGCACCATCTTTCCTCACAAGTGCTTGTCCTGACCTTTGCTTTAAGCAGCCTCATCAACCCATAAGGATGCAGGTGCCCGACCCACCGTGGGACACAAGCTAGTGGTCTGAGCTGCTCTCTCAACTCCCTCTCTAAGGTGGCAACCACACTAGACGCCTAGCAAGCTAGGCACACAAATTCACATGTGAGGCCAGGTGACTTGTCTACAGCTGTCCAGGAAACCACAGAGTCAGCGAAGCATCCCTCAGAAGTGACCTCTTAAAGCAGGAAGGAGCTGAATACCTTCAAGGCACAGTAATCAGTGGTCGATAGTTTCAGCTGAAGCTTCCTATCTGTGCGGCATGAGCCTCTTGTCAGAGTAGTGCACCAGGTAGCCTACTCCTTCACCAGCCTGACAATGGAATAATTAAGATGCTGGCAAGAAACCAAAAAACACACAGCAGAAACTGCACTGCACTGGTTTTCACAGAAGTCCCAAGACAAGGTAGAAGACAATCAGGTGGTTTGTCTCAAAGCAATTATCCACATCACCTAACTCTCATGGGTCACTCATATGGAATATGGATGGAGAGATAATCTTAATATGACAGAAAACTAGTTGTGGGGGTGTTTCTATGAGTGTGTGTATGTACTTGGGGAGAATCCAGGCAAGGTTGAACGTGGAAGTAACATTTTGTCTTACCTGGGGATCATAATATATTCTATATTGAGTTTTTCTTTGTTTGTGTGTATGATCATGTTTTGCTACAATCCTAATTCATAGGGTTTCATTCATTATTCATTCATTCATCATCAAAGTAATCATAAACAAGCTTGTTATAGCACCTCAGAAACGAGTCAAGGCAACAGCCCAAAATCATAAATTTGCCTCACAAGGCGTTGCTGTACATCTGTACAGTTACAGACACCCTTTAACCTTAGATAAATAATCATAAATAATGTAATTTAGGTGATTAGGGATCAGTTCAGAGGATAATGTGGTTCCCATGCATCAAAAAGTCATTAACTGAAAGACATTTCAACTCTACCTTGAAATTAATTGCTATATATGTTACATTATTTTGGAATTAATGGAAAATAATAAATTATTTAGGTGTAGTTCCATTCAAGGCCATAAGTTTTAGAAAGAGCAGCAGCTAAACAAAAACCCAGGCAATAAAAAAAGACCCTTCTCTGTGGTGGTATTAAGAACATTAAGCACCAGCGTTTTTTCTCCATCTGTGGCAGAAAATCAATGGTCGCGGCCCGCGAGGACAGCCGGAGGCTAATTTTACCCTGCATTTTCTCTGGCGGCTAATCCCGCAGCCAGGAGCTAAACCAGGGAGAGCAAGACGAGGAAGAGGAGCAGAGAAGAAAAGGAAGAGAGATCTCCCTCCCTAAATGAATATTATCAGCATGAAAACAAAGTGACTACCTGAACAAAGTCTATTTTACAGAACCACTTCAATAGATTTCACCCCCATTTCTCCCTCCTTTTTCTCTCTCTTGGGTGACTAGGGGTATATACATATATATATATATATATATATATATATATATATATATATATATATATACACACACACTCCAAATAACACCCACCACCTACCCCCATCCACTCAAAAACCACAAGCACACACTACATATGGAGGGCAGATACATGCAGACACTCAGATACACACATGCAATCAGCTGTTATGGGAGAAAACTCAATCAAAAAGCTCCTTCACAAAAGCAATCTGAAGACGAAGGAAACTTTCTGACCTGTTTCCACTGAAGATTCAGCTGTTTTTTTATGGAAGTTATCCAGCTGGTTTCCAGGGGCAGTTCGAAACAATAATTCAGGCCGGGAATTTGACGGCATCCCAGGCCGCGCTCGCAAACCATCAGACCACTAATTCTGTAGGCTAACCCTATTTGTTGATGTGACAGTTACCAGACTAGCATAATTTAAATGTTAGGTTGGGCCAATCTATCCTAATACAAATAAGTTTACAAAAAGAGCAGCTTCACCTGCTTCAAGACGTGCATAAAACCATTGAATGCAAACATACTTCTTGCATGGTTTTGTGTGTGTGTGTGTGTGTGTGTGTGTGTGTGTGTGTGTGTGTGTGTGTGTCTGTCACAGCTCTGGCTTACACACAAAGAGAGAGAGGAGGGGTGCTGTTTTAGTCATTAAGGAAATGAACTGAGGGGTGAAATCTACTGAGGGAGATAGATTTATATAGAGTCATGGTACATGCTCTATCACAGCAGGCACCACACACACACACACACACACACACACACACACACACACACACACACACACACAGTCTCTCTCTCCAATCAAATCTTTCTGCTCTGCTACTGATCCATCCTGCACCGTTGCATGGAAACAACACACTCACCCGGGAGTGTGTGTAATTCTGTGTGTTTATGCATGACTGTATTGATAAACATGTTTATGTACAGTCCTGTAACCAAGTACATAGAGAATGACAACACACAAACACACACTCAGTGACTTATGTGGGTTATCCATGTGTTTTTTTTTCCTCTTTTTTTTGTGTCTGCCATTTTTATCTTTTTGACAAAGATTGTCTTATTAAATGGGCAAACTGACTGAAGCAACAAATTGTTGAGGCTCTCAGGGTTCACCAAATTATATTTAACACATGTTTAATACCACATAGAATGCCATTTCAAACCTGCACATGAGACTGTATCACATTTCTCATTCATTCCCTTCTGTATGTAACAATAATTCACATTAATATCATTAATTAATTATTAAACATGACCTGGAGCAACGGAAAACTGATGGATAAATGGATTAACTGATTAAAAAATAACCTTTTTATTGAAGGTCCACATATGAATCAAATAAAAACATATCTACTAATACTATGAAATTTAAGATTTTAATACATTTACAGGACCCTTTGTGACCTGCAGAAACGCCTAAAAAACAGGGCAGCATTCATGACTTAAATCTTATCACTTTGACCAAATAATAGTTTCATATCACTCAGGTATCAGGCCCCTGTGAAGAAATCAGGTGTTAAGTTGAAGGCCCCTGTTATATGACATGATGTCTCAAAATGAGTACATGAATTACTGGTCTGCAACCCGTTAAGCCCCTGTACTGTATGTCTGTGGTGACCACCCCACCCACCCCCACCCTGGTGGGCTTAACTTAAAAACCTCAGCCAGCCTCACGGCAGCTCTGCTCATTTATGAGCATCTAAACCCCCTGAACCTCCCAGGCTGCTCTCAGAGGAGCACGATACACAGGGAGAGAGAACGAGAGAGGCTTTGGTGGGGTAAATGGGTTGAAGGAAATAGACAAAAAGGGAGGAAGAGGGGAGGGTAGAGAAAAGACAGAATGGAAGGGGGGAGAGAGGGAGGGAGCAAGAGAGATAGGATGAGAGAGAGAAGAGAAAAGGAGGGCAGACTTCTCTTCCACATCACTGCCTTCAATTTAACACAGGTGGTAAAGTTAGCAGATAACACTGATAGTTTCGCCAAGGGTTCGCATGAGGAATGATACACAACAGACACACAGACGTACACACACACACACACACACAGATTTCTACCTCATCAGGTATAAAATAGGGGGGTAGGAGCAGCGATGGAGGGAGAGATGCAGGAATCCAAGGACAAAAAGAAGAAAAGAGAAGAAAAAAAGAGGAGGAGCTGGAGAGAGGAAAACCATCAGAGTCTGCTGCCTGTTTCTTCGAGTGTATATATGTGTGTGTGTGTGTGTGTGTGTGTGTGTGTGTGTGTATTGCTTGTCAATTACACAGAGCTGAGATAGTTTATTAACCTCTCAGGCCTGTGGGTCATCTCCATACCACAGGTTAGGACCTGCAGGTAATTGATGAAGTACACTCTGTGTCATGTTCAACACATCTCCACACAACTGTAACACACATAGACACATGGGCCGACTCTCCTTGAAATACACCAGTAGTTTATTAAGGCTCCTTCTCACAGCAACACTGAGCCATCATCATCTCAGAGAAGTCAACCTGGTCACCAGTGGCATTATGTAAATGAACGGTTTTAGGGAGACTGGCCTGTGAGAACATTCACTGTTGACCATGGGTTTCTCACAACTCTTCACTAATGTTTGCTAACTGTTTAGCATACACTAAGGTTTATCTCATTAATTACATTTTCATTTTTGAAAGAACTATCTGAGATATAAACTGCATTTATCTTTTGCAGAGTATACATTTTCATACATATTAGTATTTATGAAATTACTGCCAGGGTTATGTTCAGTGCTTTACTGTGTGACATGCAATTGTTTGGTATTAAGACCTTGGAGAATGAGGTCATTCATTTAAACATCTCCTAACCAAAAAATGTAATTCAGTTGTCATTATGTATCTGTGTAAACCAACAACGACCCATAGGAGTGTCTCCTGAAATAGCGCCCCCCTGGTGGCAGGTGTACCGGACCTGTTGTGGTTACAATATTCAACACGTAGACTGTACCGAGAGCAGTTTACCAACCTCCTTCACCATGGTTACTATGGTAACGGTCATGTCTAGGTTAGGGTCAGGAAAAGATCGTGATTTTGGGTATAAATAAGTACGTCCTCCACATTAGACAATCTTTGTTGTCATGGTTACAATGTTACCAACTTTGTCGAACTGTCATGAATAACAGAAACAACATAAACTGCTACTTTCACATGGGAATCGAACACCGCTCTCCTGTGTCATATTCCTGTGTTTTGTTGACCCATCCATCCACTTCAGCCTCCTCCTGACGTGGACTTTGTCGCTCTCTTAACTACGTCGCCACACTTTTCCCTTTGCTCTTGTCATAATTACTGTGGCCAGTAGATGTCATCTAACAACACAATGTAACTATAGGTCATAATAACCTGTTGCACAAACGACCTATGGGTTCGTTTTTTACAAAAGGATAGTCTCATATGTTATAAGTACATATGAAATTACTGCCTGGATTATGTTCAGTATGATATGCAATCATTTATATTGTAAACCAGACTACATCATTTTGTTGAATTATTAATACACTGACCAACTACTAATATACATAATTAAATCTTACCATGCTAATCAAATCAATAGATAATACAGGTGGTTTAGTATCAGGCGAAAATGTTAGCATAGCACACATGGGAAACTGTTTACCAGATACACACACACACACACACACAGGCACATGAACCCTTAAAAACATAAGATGACCAACACGTCAACTTCTCAGACTCAACAAGTTCTCATACCTACAGTAAATGACAGTGGAATAAGTTTAAGTGCATCTCTACTGTTGAACGTGTGCTAACTTAGACACTTATGCTACTTGAAAGGTTAAAAAGTGAATACAGGTTGTTTTAAGGGGTTGACAGCCTCCAAAGACTTGTTTCTTCATTTTCATCAGTTTGTAAATTTCTAAAAACTCCTTGGAACAGTATTTTTTTTTCTAAAAAGTCTTTCATACCTACAGGTTTTGGCAGGTTTGTAGGGTCACAAACTCAATCACACTGCTCATGACTTGTATTTGCTCTATTGAAGACGTTTTGGTGCTGATGAAAGTCTAAGGATCAAAACATAGTTAAGAAAAGTGAGTAAAAGTGTTTGGACAGTGTGCAGGATTTTTGCCCCTTGTTCTCAAGTTTGTACACTGCACCTGCTTGTTAAAGCTCTCTCACTTATACCTTCATCCTGTGTGGCTGTAAAATGAGAAGGACGTCATTGTCAACAGCCTCCAGTTGCAGCTACATTCATCCTCCATCCTTATGAGGAGAAGTTGTGTGTTAACAATGAGGCGGCAGAGCTGCAGCGTTCCCTTACAACATGTTGAAAACATTGACTGTGGTGATTGTGTGTGGCAGGTAAGGCCGTCTTCCTCCTAGACAATCAACGCTTCCCTCATCCTCATTAGCAATAAATCAAAGACTCAGAGGAGACGAAAGACAAACTCTGTGACTGTCACAATATCCATCTTTTGTTTCAGGCCGCTGCATAGTTCGTTAAGGTGCAATCAAAGCAGCTTAATGACGAGCAGGAACGGCACAAACCTTAATGAGTGGCAGGAAATGAAGAATAACTACTCTCTTGTGGATATATTCAGTATATTCATATTTGCTTCCGTTGTGTGTCTTTGGGCAACAAAAGAGTGTGTGTGTGTGTGTGTGTGTGTGTGTGTGTGTGTGTGTGTGTGTGTGTGTGTGCGTGCGTGTGTGTGTTTGAGTGCATTTGAGTGTGAATGGAGGTAATGGGCAGTGCAGCTGGCCTGCGCTCAGCTTAAATGCTGCCTGATTGTTTTAGCTCATCCTGGGTTTGATGATGGAGATGGTGTTGTTGTTCGAACAAACATACAGCGCAGCGAGCGCACATCTGTGGGGCGCTAACAGGTGTGGAAGAGACAAGAGGAGAGATGGTGTGAGAGACACAGAGAGAGAAAGTGAGTTTTGGAAACCATCCCAGCGCTAAGCAGAAGCCAAATTAAAAAGAAAATCAAAGCCTTTTTCCTGTCCACTTGAAGATGATAGCACTGGTAGCACATGAGAGACAGAGGGGCATACTGTGAACCTGCATTATAACCACTGTGCTCAGATCAGCTAAATATGGGCAGATTCACTTTAGAGGAGCCACAATCAGATCATCACAGCAGGAGGAGCAGATGGCTAGATGTTGGGAAATATACAACATATGCTGACACTGTTTACAGAGGCAAGTCACACAATTTGTCCCAGGAAAAGCACACTTCATGGCCAAATGTATGTGGACAGAGGATGTCCCTGCTGGGGTCGTCACAATACCATACTTTCACACACGATTATCGTGGCCAAAAGAAAAAAATACTTTTAAAACATCTATGGAAAATTTAAAAAAATATCTTGTGTGTGTTTTGTCTTTTTTTGGGGCAAAAGACTTCAATGTGAGTGTTAGGAGGTGGAGAGAAAGTCTGTAAGCATAACTGTATAAGAGCAAAAAAACAATAATACTTAAAAGATAGTGAAAAGTCATACAGATGAACTAATAAACAAAAGATCCACAAGGCCTAACATCTGCCATCACGATGTTATCAGGTGTATTATTAACACAATAACAATATTAAATTTTTTAAATAGCGCCGTTTTTGTCAGTACCATTATATCACGGCACCCTTTGTGCCAACATCACATCAGCATACGCTTGTTGATCATCCCACCCCAAAATCATCTCCATTAACATGCAGCTGTAAGAACCTTCACTCCTCTGGGTCTGCAACTAATCATTATTTACATAATCGATTCAACTGCCAGTTATTTTCTTGATAAATCAATTACATTAAAAATGTCAAAAAAAAGACTATTTTAACTTACTTAGAGTACAAGGTGATTTCTTAAAATACTGATATGACACTATGATAATATTGTCTGTTTTATTTGGGGTGGGCTTCCAGACTGGTTGACCTTTATCTGAGTTTGGACTGTATCTTGACACTTATAAATCTCTCCATCATTCATGTGCGCTTAGATAATTGCTGGCTACTACACTGACTGTATGTATCAAAATAATAATGATGACCGAGACCGAGGGGGGTGGAGAGTAGTCAGAAACACTGGCAGCAGAATCAGGAGCCTTGATAATGTTAAAGTCACAACAAAGGGAGTTGAATAACTAGGTTATCATCGGAATAAAGGGATGAAAATATGCCCTGGATACAGATGCATGTAAACATACTGATTGTCCATCCTCACCCATATGACCCAACGGGAGAAGTACAGTTTAGCAACGTAGTAAAGCGTTTTAATCTGTGTGTGTTAGCTGCTCACTGACCACACACTACACCAAAGATGAAAGTTTGCATTTAATATCACCCACAAACTCCTCGTGTTTTTTTTCATCCTCTGCCACTTTCTGCTCCATCCATCCCTCCATCCACGCTCCAGCAGGCCTCTCTCATAGCACAGAGCAGATTACCCACGCCGCTCTGAGCTGTCGCGCCGCCACAACGGACGATGGCGAGCTTCAGCCGTTCAAAAACTAAGACGTTTTAATTTCTTACTTTTTATCGTAGCCACGCAGACCACTTTCAAACTACTTCCCTTTCGCCCAGTTCCACTTCCAAGCCGCCTAAATCTGTGCCTCTCCCGCCCCAAAATCTTCACTGCCCAACAGTCCCCGGATGACCTCCCCTCCCTGAAATCTGGCTAGAGCTCCAATCTTGGCGTGATGGTGTGCGTGGAATTAAAAACCAGGCAATTACAGTGAAAAAATTGAAATCTTATGTTTTGTATGGGAGTGGTGTGCCGAGGGGGGGAGGGGATTAGGCTAAAGCTGGACTGGCGGTTGAATGGTGAATGAACCGAAGGGTCCCTGAAAGACGGCACTTGTTATTAGAGTATGTAAACACTGCCAAGCTGCTGAGAAGCTGGTAAAAACACATCGGACATAAAGACGCTGCCTGTGGACACGTTGTATTATCCCTCAGTACATTAACTGGCTGCTAAATACTTAGCATGAGGATTCCAACTCTCCCACTCCCCCTCCTCCTCCTCCAAAGTATCTCCCCCACTGTAATCTTTTCGAGACAATGAGCGAGAGAGGGAAGAGATATACGGCGAAGAGTGAGAGAGCCACAAAGATCTACAGTAGAAAGTCTGCTAGGACTGTTGGGTTTATCTCTATCTAACACTACGGGCCAGACACCGATCTTAACCCACACGAGAGGAGAGCAAATACAGTGTCAACAAAATTAACCCATAAATAAAAAGACAGTTCACTTTGCAATTATCAGTATTCTGCTTTAAAAACTCTTGATCTGTTGGTGTCCCATGCCCATTACTACAAAAGTACATAAAATGTATACTAGGGCTGAACAATTGATCGAAATATTATTGAAACTGCAACATGGCCAAGTGCAAAATCCAAGATAAAGATCTTTTAAAAATGTGTCACAACATACCATAAATGACACATTGTGGTGCTACAGCAACACCCTGGCCTAAAATCTAATTCTCTAGATGTAAAGGAACATACTTGGTATAAGCCCCAGTATAAAAATAAAAAAAATCACATCATTATCATTCTCATATTGTTTTCAAAAATGACCATTCTAACTGAATCATGACTCGTATCATGATTGAAATATCTGCCAAAATAAGTGCAATATGATTTTTTTTGCATATCATTCAGCCATAATCTATACATACTATAATATGTATTTAAATCCAGCTCCTTGGACAAATGATGTGTCTTTCTGCATCTTTATCACTCTTGATCACTGTTTATTTTATGACGGCAAAATAGTCCCACAAACTCATTTACTTTGGTTTAACCACAGGGCACAATGCCCCCTGTGAAAAAAACTCAACTCACCAAAGTTAGACTCTCGTTTGTGTCTTGTAATTCAGGCATTAACAGGTCTACGTCACCTATGCCTACACATTCCAGTCATACATTTGACCATGAAAGATAATTGTGTTGTCATGTATATGGCTTCATTTTGTCAGTGAAAAGAAAACAAACTGTTAAGGCAAAGATTTCTCACTGATGCGCAGCTGAATTATGTTCCAGCTGTTTTTGAGCCAAATAAAATGGGAAGTCATTCCCAGAGCCAGCAAACTATTCAGTATGGTCTCCTCTCTCAGTGTGTGAACATACAAAATGTCGCATTGTTTTCAAGCTGCAGAAAAAAATTACATGCATCTAACAAATGCATCTTTCTGGCGCATTCAAGAAGACTTACAAACCTCATTCATGGTTTTGATTCATTAACAGTGTGGCAGTAACAGGGGACAGAGAACTGCTGGATACAACTGGTTTAGTGGAATTTCCCTTTTTACCCTTTTGGAGCAGTGTCACATGTGCCCGCTGAACTACATGGCCATTATTCTTCATCATTTTCACACTCCCATGATACACTGTAATTTCACCTTTCTCAATCCATGCCATGTGTCAGGGGGTGCTATTACAACAGCACAAACCAGAGTAAGCCTATATTATTCTTAATATATTGCAACCTATACTCTTTATGTCATTACATCTCTCCCCCACTCCCCCGCTCTGGTGAATGAAACCATCTGCATAGTAAGATTACGCCTGTAATTATACAGCCAACAGCACATGCATTGTCTCTATATGTCTCAAACACACACACACACACACACACACACACACACACACACACACAAATAGAGTGAGCGTCTGGCCCTGGAAGGCCATTATAGTAAACCACGTGAGCAGCTCCTATTCACAGCTCCCTATTGTTCAAACCAAGGTAAGTAGGGGAGCCTTCAGACTGTAATCACCTGCACACACACACACACACACACACACACACACACACATACACACACATACACACACATACACACACATACACACACATTGATGTGGAAATCAGAAGAAGGAGAAAGTGAGAAAATAAATATTAGGATGGAAAACAGCTGCTTGTAAGAGGAGTACATGTCTGTGTGCAGTGTGTGTGTGTGTGTCTGTGTGTGTGTGTGCGTGTGAGACAGTGTGTATTTTGTGTTAAAAAATAAATAAATTTGCTACTTACAGTAACATGGAATTACATTTGCAACCACAAACATCAAGTCTAATTCCTTTACCACAAATTGAAATCAGGACGAATCACAACAGCCCAACCAACACTTTGATGGCACGTGTTTAAGATGCTTATGTGTATCTGTTTTCATATTTTATTCTAAAAAATATCACTTATAAACAGATTTTTAAAAGGAGTTCAACTTCAACAAATTTGCACCCAAATTTCCTGTCCATACACATCTAAAATCCCACAGTAGTTTACAATAAATGAGGTCTTCTTGTAGCAAGCACAGCTCTGAAAGTCTTTATAAAGAATTACATAGGTTTATAGAAAGTATATAGAAAGATGTGGAGAAAATGAAGATCTTAACAGGCCCAACATATTGGATTTAATGCAAAAAAAAAGGACCCGAGAAAAAAATCTCCCAAATACTGTTCAAAGTACGAGAGTAAATCTGAAAGAGACCAGCAGATCTAAAGCCCTGTCCAAACTTGAAGGACTTTTAAGGACAATTAGACCTGATCCACTACACGTCAGCAGCAGGATGCTCCACCATCAGTGAGGCAGCTGCAGTTTAGATTATCAATACGTGTTCAAGAATCAAGATCGTGTTCACACTCTCAAATATACACATTATTCACCTGTGATGATTATGAAACACTGAACTGTATGATCAGATCTGATATTAAGACCACTTGGCCCCATTCAGGTAAGAGACACACAGACCTGAGACCAGTGGGATCCCACCCAACCCATCAAGACTGAAAATAATTTGGGTTTAGACCAACTTCAGTCTGAGTTGTGGTCTCTGTTACGAGAAACTAACACATGGAGACTGGAGCCCATACAGTCAAGGGGCAGGCTGATATTAACCAGTACTGGCTAATGTGAAATAGCATCAGAATATATGGCAGTACAGAAATGCCAAAGATATGTTTGAGAGAGAACTGGCAAAATTATTTTTTCAAGTTTAAAAATGACACAATCAGTTCTTTCCTGGTCAAAAAGTTAAAAACAGTAATTTAATAGATCCTTGTCAGAAATGTTTGATATGTGCATTAATGTTTAAAAAACAGCATCTGTCATTGTTGTTGTTTGATTTTTGTATCTGCCTGAAAAAAATCCAATGTGGGTTTGGCTTCATGTGTGGTTTTGATTCAATTTATAAAACAGAAATCTGTCAGATTCCTTTTATGTAAATACAAAAACAGGAAATGGTTGGACCACAGTGGCAGCATTGCAAATGCTAATCTTAAAATCAATTTTTTGTGTACATGCAGGCAAAAGTATCTCATAACTAATATTAATATTATTAGTTTAAAGATGGACGTTGGCGCTCAGTGTGAATATGAGGATGTGAACAGACATGTGACAGACCAACAGAGTCTGGATGTAAATGACTGATCCCCTATAGCCTGACAACAGAGAGGATCAGACAGGATGAGCAGGCACCAACAACCTCTAGAGGATCTATTGCACATTTCAAACATACACACAAAGACAGAGCTACTGGCATCATACCCACTGAATACTGCATATTTCCCTGTAATATATATCCCTGAATATTTCAATACTGCCTGAAAGTGAACTGAAGTGCTTCTAAAAACATCCGAAAAAAACTAATGGGATATTCTAAATTCAAAATGGGCAGAGCAATGAAAAAAAACAGGAAATGGAAAGGTGAGGGGCATTAGATCCACCTGTGCTTAGCAAAGTGGACACAATTAAAAGAAAAAATCTTTGTGTAACATAATAACCTCTAAAAGGATACATCTTAAAGAGATTCAGAGGAAAGAGACATTTTAAGTGCCTGGACAGCGCATGTGGTCCTGCTCATGTTGTTTGTCTGTGTGAGAGTAAACATGTCCAGTTTTGAAAGTACCTTGCATGTTTCAGAAGAAAAGAGCCACCCAACCAAAACTAATAGGTCAATATTCACAGGAATACACCTTCAGCTGTCTCAACCGTCAACACAGAGGAGTGTGGTTTTTAATTTGCAGGGAGAGCGATTTTATCAGAGCAAATACAGAGAGCGCACTGTAAGGTAAACTGACGTTGTTGAAACAGTGGGACATTTCAGGTGAGAGTCCGCCTTAAATGGTGCAGGTCACATTATCTGCGCCAACTGGTTGTCAGGAAATCAAAAATCAACAACACAAAGCATCATGGGACAGCAGGAAGGACAAAGTTTAGAGACATAGAACAGTAGTAAGTATGAAAAAGGGAACAGGTCAATATTGATGAGTGGGTTGACCAGATGCATGGTTTTAGATTTGGTGTACACTGTATTTCATGTGGAAGGTTTTTATTTGTTAAACACATTTAAATTGGACCAGTGCGATTTTGTTCTAGCATCAAGTACGGTCGGTGTACCTACTACTCAAATCTGCCTATGTTCTGTGTTTCATCAGGATGGGAGTGATAATGACCTCCAGAAAAGATCTCAAATGAAACCAGGCACCATCTTGCAATGGGATCACACCAGTCACAACACTCATCAACATCTTGACATTCAAACTTATGAGTACTCAGCAGTTCTCACTATATTACTGCATGATTAATCCGTTACATGACTAGTTAGCACTAATGGGTCCGACCACATGGTAACACAATTTGTCCACAGACATATAAACATCTGCCAAAGTACCTAAAACAGCCTCTGTGGTATTTCCCGCTACAGTAGGTGTCCCCACAACCATGTTTTGCTATAATAACAAACACAAACACAAACACACAAAAACTCACAAGGTGAAAAAAACACCACCTACCCTGGTGTGACTGCTAACAACAAAGCACATCATTTTTCTACGTCCTCTCAAACGACGAAGGCATTTTCTGATCTGACGCCTTTACCAGCAGAACAACATAATAATAATTAATAATTAATAAATACAGTCACTAAAGGGCTGTGTCACTTGAATCATAGCATCAGTTGTTTCATGTGATGAAACAACTGATGCTGTTGTTTCTCTTAGGACGACAAGACCTAGGACTTCAGGACCATTATATTCCAAAACTTGAGTTTTCCAGCGATACAATGTGCAAATAGTTTTGATTCTTACTGCAGTAGTTTCCAGTGTGCAGTTATCTCATATTTCCTTTATTCAAATTATTTTTCATCTGTGTTTGGCAAAGTAATAAAAAAAGGTATGATTTTCGGTGGGTCTTGGTTGAACTGCCATGTCTCAAGTGTTTGCCATAGTTGCAGTTACTTTTGCCATCACTCCTGCAGGTATTAATAAAGTACTAACCAAGTTAGCTCAGATCTGAGAAAACTTCAAGCACAAAAGATTTCAGTCAAGTCCAACAGTCTTAGTGACGGGTGTGTGGGATAAAAACAAACCTGAACAGAAAACAAAAAAATCCTGTACACTTTCCATCAATTTTGGTTTTCCTTTCAAAATAAAGGTTTACCTTTTTGTTTGACCAGCTTAGGGGGGGTTATAAAGTATGTCTGATGGTCTGCTTGTATTTCTTTGCCCTGTTGGAAGTCTTTCTAGAGATGTCACTTTGTTCTCAATCATAACCAACCAAATCTTTTTCAGTGTTAGCAGAGTGATTCCATTACATTTCATTACACAGCCTGTTTGACTGCTCACAGCAGGAAATCATGTAACTCATATTTAACTAGTTATCACCTGTCTGAAACACAGGTATTTGTCTGCATTAATTCCCCTTTCTAGTATTTCCATCCACCCCTTTACTCCAAGCATCTCTCTCTGCCTGACATGTTTTTATTAGTTCAGTGTGTTCATTAGAAAAACATACAGGTAGCGTAACCTCCACGCCCTCTCTCCTCTCTGTGGCTGTGGGAGGCAGCAGAGCGAGGTGGGCTGCTTTTTTTCTCCCCTCTTCCTTTTTTTTATACAAGCAGAAAATTGTTTTGTGGTGTTTCACGGCTGATAGGTTATGGTAATCCAGGAGGAGCACCGGGCTGGAAACTAATGAACTCAGAAAGAGAAAGAGGGAGAGAGATGAGGCGGCAGTGTATCGCAGTATTGGGAGCGAAGTTGTTCTTGTATCATTGATGCTTTATTTTACTCATTCCCACAGATGGAAAGAACTCGCATTGTGCTTAATTAAAGTGCACTGAGCTCTGGGATGATGTGTTACTCTGAGTGATCGCATGACTGACTGACAGATCATATGGGTTTGATGTTAGAAATAATGCCAGAGAGGTGAGGCAGTTCAGAGACAGAAACAAGCACTAGCACTAATAACCATATGGAAATCGAATACTTCCTCTTTAACCAGCATCAAAAACTTTGATGAACCATCACATAACATTTTCTGTGTTTACGTGTTTTAGTGCATCATTGAAACTAAAGTATTCAAATCCAAGACGGCCACATTTTCGCTGCTCCATCACGTCAAATAAAAAACAAATGGTGATGAGCATGATTTCGTGACCATGTCTTGAAAGTACATCCTTAAATATTTGGTATATATGAAAAACTGTCTGTAGAGGCAAAACTGTAATATTAGTCTGAGGTTTTGTGGTTGATCAAAGGTAAATGAGATTAGATTTAGAGCAGCTCACGCAGAAACTAACTCTTACTGCTGCATTTAGAGAGAATCAACATATGTAGTTGACAATGATAATTTTGCTTTGATTGGTCAGTTTTGTGGAATGATAATGAGAAAAAAAGAAAAAAACCTTCTTTCGTTTAATGAAACTCTATAATCATAATACACTAGTTAATATAACCACATAATTTGCCAAAACGTTTTACAGAAATTGTATGACTGTTCATTTCACAGTGTTACTGTCTGTCCTCACTGTGCAGGTGCACAGCAATGCAGTGAGTTGAACACACTTTTAATGACAGTTGAACAAACTCTGGTGTGCGTTTCTGAAGGGGTGTCAGTATGGCTGCAGTCGTGCAGTTTATCATGGTTAAAGTTGCTGATTTCAGCTATAAATGTCTTGTCAGTCGGCCTGCTTGATCTAATATTGATTTATAAATATCCATCTTTGTGTTTGCACCTTTCCTGTGTGTACATCTGTGCTAAATGTTGTGTGTGTGCACTGGTTACTTGTAGGTGGTTCAGTCAGGGCTTCATGATGTGTAAAATGTCTCCTCTGTGGAAAACAAGTGATTACAATGTGCACAAAAACATTAGTTTAAGTTACAAAGGAGAACGGATGTTAGGAGGCTATAGGAGATACTTTGAGTCACAACAGTCCCGTAAACTGTGACGTGAATAATCACAGTCTGCATGGACCCATCATGTTGCTTATGCTAACGCTACCAGCACCCATGGGTAAGAGGCACAAACTGGAGCTATGGTTAGCCAGGGTTCTGCTTTTATATTCGGGTCAGCAACTACTATTACAGTCCTGCCTGTTTTGTCACAGTTTGGAAAGGAGCCAGAGAATTTGGGTGAATGAAACTTTCAAATCCAAGCAGATCAATACAAGCTAATTTTGAGCAGAAAAAGCTTTTGCACACAACATGTGTATTGTTGGGAAAAGCACTTGTATTAACAGAATATGCCAACAAAAATCTGATTATGTTCACAGCGCAACAATAATAGTTTAGTGTGTAGTTTCTCCTTAATTGTTTAGCATAAAGGAGCAAATTTGCTTCATGAGGACATCTATCATTAGATTTTGATTCAAATGTTGTTAAATCCTGATAGGTGCTCAGATATGCACAAGTCCCGCCCACTTAATGCCAGGAAGAAGTGCTTCAAAAAAACAGCAACATAGACATCTATGCTTTTCCAAACTGGAGAAAAGAGGAAAGCGAAAAGAAAAAAGAAGACAGACAGACGTAAAGGTAGAAAATGAAGACACAAATTGCACAAAAATTCAAAAATAAACTTCTAAGTTTAAGCAGATGCCAAAGCTTTACACTGTTTTATGTCATGAAGAAGAACTGAAGGCTGCAATATCTGCAATCACAGTTGAGGGTATGATTGTATAAAACTGATGTGTGTTATGTGATTTTTTTTTCATAGTGTTGAAATGTAATGAGCTGCCCCCCCACTGCCCCTCCTCCCCCCATCAGAGAAAACATATTTCCATTTTAAGGCCTTAAACATGATCAAAGGATCGGCTTAATATAATCAGTTCAAAACCCATTTATTACTGTCTCCCTCCTCCTCCTCCCCCCTCCACAGCCCGCTTCTCTCTCCTCCTGCCTTTTCATTCACCCTCCTCTTCCTCCCTCTCCGTCCTTTCCTCACACACTTCAAGCCCTCTTTCCCTCTGTCTTTTATTTTCTCCTCTCTCTCCTCATCTGTCCATCCCTGCCTCTCTGCCCTACCTCCCCCACACCTCTCCATTTCATCAGCGTGTGTGTGTGTGTGTGTGTGTGAGTGTTCGGTGTGTGTGTTCGTTGTGTGTGTCTGCCCCCAGCTCTATCTAGCCTGAAACAGGTGCTATATAATAGTAAATTAATTAGACGGAGAAGATGCGCCTTGTTCACCGCAAAGCCCCTTGTGGCCTGCCAGGGTCTCACACACACACACTCAGACTGACAAACACACCCACACACACACACACACACACACACACACACACACACACGCTAGAGCACACAGCCACCGGGAAAAAAGCCATCTGGGCAGGGTGAGATCCCATGGGAGGGTGTGTAAATATGTGTGTGTGTGTGTGTGTGTGTGTGTGTGTGAGAGAGAGATTTTGAGTGATTGGCCGTGAAGTTGACTGCAGTGATGGTTTTACATGACAATTAACCCTATTAGCCCCGCGCTCACTTTCTGAAAGTGTGTGTGTGTGTGTGTGTGTGTGTGTGTGTGTGTGTGTGTGTGTGTGTGTGTATGTGTGTGTGTATTTTGCCTAACATATAAAAGTGTCCTCGTGCAGCCTGAATACATCTCACAGGCTTCATTTTTGTTTTAAGATACTACTCATGAAAGAAACGATAAACAACCGTTTCAACAAATGAGTGAATGTTTCGATGATGATCAATTTACAGTGATCAATGCAAACTTTTGCAGATATCAAATGACGCTTATTCTGCAATACTTGCTGCCTGTAGGCTTGACAAGTGGCTCAGCTTGGATTCAGGTACAGTTACAATAGACTCCAGTGGCCCTGTCTCAACAAATGTGCAACATGTAAGCTGTGCACTGTTATTGTTTACCCCTCCGTTAATTTAATAGTGTGTTTCACTAATCAAAACAAATGCCATCCTTGCAACCTGTGAATGAGGGTGTAAAAAAGTCTCAACAATTTCCAGTCATTTGTGAATCATGATGTGGGCACTATATTTGCTCACAAGCCACATAAATAAAAAAGGAGTCACGGGGGGAAAAAAACATGTCAAAATGAATCAAAACACCCACAGAAACTTCTGAAACCACTTCTACAGACAGTCACTTTTCTCCACTGATCATCAGTATGTGCTCTATATGTTCCAACTACATTTGCTTTGCCAGCAAATCACTAAATAAATAAATAGTGTGACAGATGCTGTGCAGAAACGATGATTGTTTGAACGACAGGATTGGAATGCACTGTGCCCACTGTTAACCCAAGCTGCAGCCACCAGGGAGGAAGCTACACATTTGTCAGAGACACCTTTCAAACCTACAGGTGCAGGAGAGTCTGATACTGTAAATATGGATTCTCAAAGACAGGTGACAGGTCAGTGAGCACTATGTTTGTCCAGTCTGGTGCTGGAATAGCTCACGTTGATGTCTGAGTGAAGGGGAGAACTGTCAATCACTCACTGTGCAGCCAACTTTAAATTATGTCTTTACAAGTTAATTTATCTGTAAACCACGACAAAACGACAATGAGAGAAGAAGAGATTGTGAGCGGCATTGCACTCTAAAAGGATTTACCACCTAAACATCTGTTCAGGTCAGTTTTACTGTTATTACTGACTGCTGTAGAGAAAGCCTGACTAACAAGACTGATTGCTACTAAGCATGCACACACACACACACACACACATATATACACAAATGCAGACACACTCAAACACAAAACATAGCTGAATGAATGCACTGTTCTGACAGCCAAGCCTGAAATCAGCAGAGACAGAGACAGACAGACAGAGATGTGAGAGACAAAGCAGAGAAAGTGACAGTTGAGTGTTTGATTGACAGGTCCGTCTTTTGACTTTGGGTGTAATTACTGAAGGGGGGTTGGGGGTGAGGGAATACAGGAATACAATAGAGACTTGAGGGAGAGAGGGGAGGGGTCTGGGGTTTAACCGATATGGGGTTTTAAAGAGCGATGCCAACTGTATTCAGTCAATTCTGGCAACTGCCCAGATTTATTATCTTAGAATTTGACTATTTTTACACGATAAAATATGGAAAATAATTTAATGTTTCCCCTTGAGTTTTCCCTCTCTTTTTTTTTCATGAACCCAACCCAAGTTTCATAAGAAACCTTTTCTTTTCTACTGCAAACAGGTGAAAACAGAGAGTGTTGACTGGCTGGTGTATGAATTTTAATTCCAGTCCGTAGAACAGAGGTCCAATAAGCACAAAATGTTTCCTGTGCTGATGCAATGAGCTGATAAGCTAATATAGTCTAATAAACACACACACACAAAAATAAGCCCTTCCATCAACAAATAAAGCTGTTCCAGTGGACTGATCTCCGTTTTATCAGCTTTTCTCAAGTTGAGCATAAAAGTTTGAATATCTGCTCTTTTCTTTCTGTCTTCTCTTGTTCTATAAATTTAAACTGGACCAATCTGAGGATGTTTTCCTGAAAATAATCTGCAAGCATCAAGACTCATCAACATTAAAATTATTTAGTGTTCACTATACAATATTGTTTCTTCCCTGTTTTGTAGAGTTGTAGAGCAGTTTTGTAGTGTAGCATTACATCACACTGTCTAGTCCTTTACCTAGAACCAGATCCTGTACATGTAATGGGAAAGATTTCCAGTGTTTTAAATGGCGAATACAAAATAATTCAAAAAGTGAAAACACTACTTTGTTGTTAAAACCACTCACACAGATGAGCTAAACTGGATATTTATTGTCACAGAACATTATTTAACAGAGAAAAACTGGAGGTTACCATGAACCTTGACATCCCTGGCTTGAGTCCAGCAGAGGACCCTAATTGCAAGTCATCCCCCATCTCATCCCATTGTATTTCCTGTCATTCTCTGCAGCCAACTTGTAGGTTAAGTACTTTTAAAAGATGAAACGAACATAGACTGCTCATCAAAGTTTGGATCAGAGCCATCACTTGCACAATGAGAAGCTTAAAATATTGTTAATATAAAGAAAATTAAAAAAAAAAACTTGTTGCTGTTCCAAATATCAGCAATATAAGGTCCAAAAAATGCTGGTCCTGAAAGCTCAGAAGAAAAGGTGAGCGAGCTTTGACAAATGACCTGTGAGAGGACGTTGGGGAAACAAGTTTAGGACTCTTCGAAACATTCCTTTAAAGTCTGAGCATCACTGAGCTGAAAGGTCAGAAGGTCAACGCGGGTGAGAGTGTCTTATAAAGATGTGAGATTATCACTGTCGGGTCTTCGACAGCCACTGTTACCAACCAAACACAATGCAACAGCTAACAGCTTGCTAAAGGGATTAGCTGTGCATTTCACTTTTTTTTTTTTCAAACACACACTCACACATATTCACACTCTCACACACACAGTTCCCTGGCAGAGCCTCATCCATGTGTCACACAGATTTAGAGATTAATCAAACAGAAAGGCGACAGAGGGAAAAAGGGAAAAGAAAGGAGGGAGGGAGCGGAGCCAAGTGCGAGGCCCCCAGCCAAGCAATGTGAGGGGCCTCGGGAGGTCCTCAACATTGGTTCTCTGGGGCCCTCGATGAGCCTGCTGGATCACACACTCGACAAATATTGGGATTGGAGCTCCAGCAAGGCAAAGGCACCGAAATGTGTGTGTGTGTGTGTGTGTGTGTGTGTGTGTGTGTGTGTGTGTCTGTGTGTAAGCCCCTGAAGCAGATGGTCGGGGATGTTCGTTTAAGACAGACGATTGATTTTAGGAAACAGATATCCAGCCTCGTTAAGCAGAAAGCACCTCTGGGACCTGATGCAGTAGAGAGGGAGGGAGGGAGGGAGGGAGGGAGGGGAGGGGGTGGATGGAGAGAGAGAGAGAGAGAGAGAGTGTGTGTGCTTGTCTAACCTCTGCCACTGCCAACTGTAGAGAGATGGAGGGAGAGGGAAAATGAGGAAAGAATAAGCACATGAGAGAGCAGAGGAAAAATGCACCTATTGAACTTCATTACTGCTGTCGGAAAGAGAGGGAGGAGGAGGAAAAAAAGGAGAAGAGAGCGGGGTGGGATAATGGGGTTAATGCCGGCAGACAAGCAGCAGTGGTGTTGGGGTTAATAACACACACACTCAGTCTCTCTGGGGAGGGAAGTAGGTGGGAAGCCTGTATTTGATCTGCGAGTAATACATTAAACGTGTGTGAGCACACACTGGTGTAGTGTGTGAGAGTGTGTGTGAAGAGTATATGTGTGTCTGTGTGTGTTTACAGGCTTGGTTTGAGGCTGAGCGCAATGTTTTCTTATGTAAGTGACGCAGATGGAAATCAGAAGTCATTTAATACACCTTTACCTGAATGCAGCTCAGGCTAATCCAATTATCTAACATTGACATTGTATCATTATGAAATGACTCTGCCTTCACCACCAGTCATTAATCATTTCTTCAAACTGAGCACTGTTGTTTTTAGCAACCGTTATTCAATATGACACATCTGGTGCTTTATATGTGTTTTAACTGCAACAGGACAGTGTAGTGTGATTAGATCAACATAAACTACAGTACCCATGTTCATTGTAATGAAGGAGCATATCACCCAGCACAACAGTGTGACTCACTGATGTGTTTTTAATATTTTTTTTGAGGACAACAGAGCTCATCTTACAGAGGAATAAGCAGTAAAAGGCTGTACCTACATGAACGATACTCGTTAGTAGTATCAATTCATTCCTCATTGACTTTTGAAGAAAACAACCCCCCCCAAAAAAAATACAAAAAGGTTTTACATACAAAACAAAAGAAAAAGGAAAGCAGAACTAGCTGGGTGCTAAATATAAGTGCTAAGTGATAGCATTATGAGTCAACCTTGAGATGGGGTTCATGTGTCTCAGCAGCATAATCAGCAAGGCAGTAATGGCTTCTCAGGAAAGAATGAAAAGAGCAGGAGAAGTCAGAAATCTGAGGCCTGTGGGGATGGATGCAGGAAAACGTTAGAGACAGAAGTGAGACAGAGTGGATGAGATGAGACAGATAAGTGAGAAATCTGAAGCCTGAGCATTAAGTCAAAAAGATGGAAGGATTGAGAACAGACTAATTCTCTATTTATTATTTACTCTTGAAGTCTTTTATTGAGATGGTATTTTTGGAGCAAACACAGTAAATAAACTGAGACAACAGCTGAGAAATATTTCAAAGTAAACACCAGATTGAAAGCGATCAAACTGTATCTGATAAAAAGTCTTAGTACACGGTGCTTTAATAATTCACTGTATTTCAAACCTGGAATGACATGGTTGTGATGTGAAAGGCACACTGATGCACTTGGTGGACATGATACATTATAAGATGATACAGCGGATTACTACAGTGGCTATAGTAAGAGATACCTGGACGTCTTACAATGAAAATGCAACACTATTGGTTCCCCAACTTTTGTTTCTGATTAATTCTATTAATAAAAGGCAATGGAATATTCTGATAATGCAAAGGCCCCTTCCACTGGAGTTACATGTAGCTGTTATAGCACCGTATTCTCCTTTCTTGCTCAAAAAGCTATTTTTAAAATAGGCAAAAATGATATATTTTGTGAAGTGAAAGATATAGATGATAAAAGAAGAAAAAAAGTGATCTGGAGTATGTGCTTTATCTCTACAGTGAGAGAGCTTCTACATGTATATTAATTTCTGTATCCGTGCCGAGCAGCCGAGGCCATGCCTTAACCTTTTGGCTGAGCGGCGATGTTAGCGGGATAGCAGATGACACTGTTCTCCACACTCTCCTCTAAAGGTCTCCCTCCGCTCCTCTGGTATTACACATTATTCCAGATTTTCTGCTCCGTACTAATCAGGGATGTGACATTGCTGCGGAGGTGCACAGCAAAGAGAAGATTGGTCTATTTTTTTTCCCCCTCCATGCATGCAAAGATGCGACCTGTTAGTGTAAAATCAAGCCTCTCTCCCTCCCTACCTCCCTTTAATTGGCTAAAATGATAGCCTTTCATCAATACTGCCTTAAAAATGCTTGGCACCGCCGTTATTTCTCTCTCTGTCTCTATTTTTCTCACTGCCCTACCTCCCCCCTTTTCCGATTTCTTTTTTTTTTTTTTTTTCTTTTTTGTTCCTTTATTCAATCAAATCATGGTCAGTGCGGATCTCCACTGAGGCCACGCTGTAGCCAAGTCTTTGTGTTTCAGCATTAAGAAATTAGGATGGAGACTTTGCCACAGAGAGGCAGAGAGGAGAGGTCTCATTAGTCCACACATCACAAAGAGGAAGATTATCAGTCTGCACACAACAGTTAGAGATTTAAATGACATTAAAGGACATTAAATGGAGCGGCTGTCGTTTTGATATGATACCTCTATCTAAGGGAAAAGACAAAATCCAGCAGGGAGCTTTCACCTTTTAAATATTACAGTGCAGCTATGTGATACCAACATCAGAGGCAAATTACAACCACACAAAAGCTGACTGTTGTCATCATTAAAAGAAAATATGGCTTGATGTATTTTTCAGTCTCTCTAAAGTATTAGTGTGGTGCTATATAAATAGAAAACCAAAGAGATGCTCTAAATACTAGAATTATTATCTAAGCTAAATAAGAATTACTTATAACAGTACATATATATACATTTTCACATTACATTTAATTTCTTCTGTAAAATATATATAAGACAAAATAAACTGATCAAGCAGGATATTTTTATACTTACAGAAAATAATTAGAAATCCTGTTTTTTAGATGCAGACGGCCTTTGAAGAAGAAAATGTGTGTGTCCGTGTGTGTTTAAACATAAGAGAGAGAAATGGATGTTTGTCTGTGTTTGTTTTTCTCTCTGCACATTCCCTTGCATTCTCTCCATTTATGCCCCAAACACAAATTCACATCACAACATTCAGCCGCAGTGAAAGGTCCCGACGCTCCTTGCCATCCACATGTAATTTCTAATGAATACATTTTTTCTCTCTCTCTCTCTCTGTTCCTGTTTTAGGCCACAATCATTTGTCATTTCAGGAGCCCTTTTTATACATTTGCTGTAGAGAAACGCTCCATTATCCGAGCTGACTATCTTTTCTCCTGTCTAGTGTGTCTGCTACGAAACAGACCAGCAGGGGATTCACACACAAAAACACATTACAGTCGACCGACGCACACATCTTCGGCTGAAAGCGAGAGCGACAGATTTAGGGATGGCTGCTCTGAAGCCAAACTGACAGAAGCGCTTTTTCACGCCGGCCAAATAATATTTATTTTATGCGAGCAGCAAGGTGCTGATGTTGATTTATTGCACGAACCAATAAAAACCTATGTTAATTCCCTATAAAACAGTGCATTGTGGGACAAATGAGAGCGGTATAATGGAGTGTGATTAATCACATTACAGAGACATGGTGTGGTGACATGGCTATGCACACACACACACACACACTTGCAGGTTATAATTCTGAGTCATAACTGTCAGCAGTATAGTGGATCACATTGAGTTACAGGACTGACTGGCTCCAACAGGCCACTCCATGACAAAATAATACTCAAATTAGCAAAGAAATTAGACGTGACACAGAGCCATATTTTTGATACTACATCCAATTAATTCACCAACTTTATTTATGAAAAATGAGCACTCAGACAGATCAAATGTTGTGTCTTTTCTATGCTGAAAGTGTCTTTGTACCAGGAGGCCGGCAGTCAAGGGAAGCACAGCACTGTCTTCTGTATTTTCTAATACAAATCTGAGTGACAATCAGTGCAGCTATATTTGGTATCTAAAATCTAATTGCATCACATTTTTTTCCAGACTCTACATCTAATTTCTTGGCTTCAACTTTTAAGAAGTAGAACCAGGAAATGTTGTGATTTGATGTTTGAACACCATTTGTGTTTTAGTTTACCGATGCGCTCCCCATCCCAGTTTGGCTCGCGGCTCATGAGCAGCATCTCACCGCAGCACTGCAGAGCAGAGCAGAGCAGAGCAGAGCAGAGCGCAGACGATGACTGAAGTCTAGTGCTGTGATGCCATCTATTGGAGCCCCGGCTGCCTCCATTAACAGGACGCCACAGAGAGGAGAATCTCTTCAAAGCAAAAACCACAGAGCCACAGATGCGCAGCAAAAAGCAGCTCCAACGCTTCATACCGAACAAAAGAAAGGCGAATTATGGATGTATAATGGGTATAATTTTAGTCACACAAATAAAAGGTGAGTAAATAAAACTGACTGCATCTCTTGACAGTTTTTTAAACCAACATGACTAGTGTATATATACAAAATCTAAATCTAAATGGCAACCACAAGAGCAAAATGGGATGAAATAACAAATGTTAAAATTTGAATTGTTTGAATTAATTCTGTTCAAATTTTTTATCAAATAAATCAATGCATGTTGTTAAAGGAATATTGGTACTGATGACAGTGGCAGAAGTGTCAGCTTACAGACTCAAAATCACACATAGTCAAGATGGAAGGAAAGAAATTTGACTGGATGAGTAGAGTCTATACTGAAATGGATGAAAACAACAACATCCATTTAAGTCTTAAAAAAAAATAATCTGTGGGAATTTTTTTTTTTTTCCTTTCTCATTCAAATGGCAGCCAGTACAATCTGGTCTTTTGGTTTGTGAGGCAGGATTGTGAGACACTGCAGAATTGTGGATTACACCAGAAAAAATATTTTACTTCCTGGATATAAAGAGGTTTGTGAAGTCCTGCTCTCAGCTACCAGAAGGTGAAATCTACTGCATTAAATACAGAACATACACATCACACTTTTACACCTAATCTACCACATACACTATGCGCATAGCTCTGAATCTGTCCCTCTCTCTTCCAAGAAAGGCACATAAACCTGTACATTGCTCTCAACATTTTACACCATCCCTGTATGTGAACAGAATTCAGTATATATGTTCCCCTCTTTTTGCACATCAACAAAATAATAAAATTTATTGTCTTGACATTCATATAATAAAATGAGAATGTTTTATGTAAACAAAAAACAGACATTTGGTGTGGAAATGATATGAAAGAGCATTTGAATCTTAACGAGACTCAAACTAAGACAGCTCCAAGGAGAAACAGCGAGATCCACACACCACTTAGTGCTTAGAAAAACTGGACTAAACTAGGCCTTTATGAAAGAATCAATTTCCAAAGATATCCCTTAGAAATAAATGAATAACTGAATATCGCCTGGTATTGATAAGCACATCTTTAAAAAAGATAAACTATCTTTCTTGCAATATGTAATCTTGTGCGTTGTTAGGTTATATGCAATGTTGATCTAAATATGTGAGTGCACATACAGTACTTTACATGTTAATAAAACCTCAGACTGGACGTGGTTTGTGTATTTTTTTGTGCGTTTGGTGTAAATTTCCAGCATGAACTGCAACATGGATTGTGTATTACAGATACCTCTGCACACAGGATCCAGTCTTTGGCTCTAAGAACCTCTATGTTGTATGACTGTGATTAAGTTCCTCTGTGTGCTGGAGATAATGAAAACGATCCTCTTGTTCTCCCTCTCTCACTATCTTTCCTCTACGGTGTCTCTCTCTCTCTCTCTCTCTCTCTCTCTCCCTCGTCTCTTTATTCCCTTTGGTTTTACTGCAGGGGGCACTGATAGCACACTGCTGATACACACACAACACACACAGTATGTACATGTGCACACAAACAAAAAATACTCACAAAAAAAAAAAGAATCAGGCCACAAGAAGTGAATAACAAATGCTAGATGTATCAGAACAGCGAGTGTAGGAAAATATAGAGAAATTTCATGCAGAGATGGTAATAAACGCTTGATCCACTTGGTTCCCATCTACACGTTTCCTCCACACTTCTGCAAACCGGCTTCATCTAAATGTACTTAATCTACAGTGTTGTTTGTTTGGTTTGTTTTTTGTTTTTTGTTTTTTTTTACATCATATATTAAAATGAGTAAAAAGGACCATTTTGAAATATTTTTTAAAATTTAAACATAATCAGTTTGTTAAGTCTATGGGAAAACCTGTAAAGTTGTAAGCATTTGATATAAAAAAATAAAATAGTAACTACATACCAATGTGGCCACTGTCATACTGTAAATGACCTTCAGCTAACTGCACTCTGGTCTCTTTATGAAGGTTATATCGCTCACATGTGTGTGGAGCGGACCAACCCGGACTCCTTAGTTATTGTCCTTGGTGACTTTAACAAAGGTAACCTCAACCACGAACTGCCCAAATACAGACAGTTTGTTAATTGCCCGACCAGCAGGAGACTGCGGTCCTTCAGGGCCAAAACCTCTCGCCACAAAAACAGCTTCTTCCCGTCTGCTATCAGCCTTATCAACAAGGCTAGAGAGCCCCACTGTCACTGATCCCCCTGATCCCCACTTGCACCAACCACCAGCACAAATTCCTTGTATGTGGAACATACTTGGTAATAAAACTGATTCTGATTCTGATGTGTTGAAAAAGGTTGCCTGAATAAGCAGCCTTATGTTCAGGACCATGGACAGCACCTAATGGAGTCACCTACAGGATCTTTGTTATATATGCAAATATTCATGTTAATAAAGCACACTTTGCAATAATGTTCCCATGAGAGGTATCAGAGTAGATCATAAGAACTACAATACTGTATATACTCCTGAATGCTAAGAAGATAAATAGAAGAGATTGATACAGATGTAAAGACAAGTGAGAAACTAAAGTTGCCAATGATTGAAGAAAAATAACAAAAGCAGGTGTCTCCATACAGGGTGTGAGGGGTCACTGAAATGTTTGCTGACTATGAAAATGACGTGAATCATGAGCCTTCACAGCTTACAGATCTGAAACACACAGACACCTATGGGAGTTTGGTGTGGTCCATGTGTTAGAAAGTGTGCCCATCCACAGTCATCAGAATAACAAATGAGGAAAAGTAAAGTTCAGGGACGTGAGTTTGTGTTTTTCCATATCAGTATTTAATTGCTGCATATGAAAAATAGAATTATTATTAATATGTATATCTATTAATATACGGTACACTTAAAGTAGTCTCAGACTTTTGGACCCCACTGTATAATTGTTTCTAGGGACGCCAATCATGGCAGTATGTGTGTGTACACACTTCCAGCTCAAGGCTAAACACTGAATAGCACACATGAGGCTTCATCATCAAGCCCCGCTGCTAGCCAATAGAAACACAACTCCACTGACCTTGCTGCAAGGCCGCTGTGCTCTCTGAAGCCCCTTCAAAAACTTCCATCCATCTCCATCAAGTGTGCTTTATAATCTGCTTCACCAAAAGGACCTGCTGCACTGGCAACTTCATTTTTTGGAGATAATTAATTTACTCTCTTAGTGTGGATTTATCAATTAAGAGTCACTCCACTGGTGCACAATACAACCATTCTGCATTTTGGCGGAAAGTCATATGCAACACACACACGTGGCCACTAAGGTACACTTAAGGTATTGTTCACTTAATGTAACAAGAACCACTGGTTAAAATTTAAGATAGTGAACATAGTTGAATAACAAACATGTCAGCTAAGAATACTATCAAACCAGATGTGAAACTGTGACGTTAGGAACATTTTTTCAGTTCAAATTCCTTCTCAGAGGAATATCAAGCCCCCAGACCTCTACACCTGAAACACCTGAATCACATCTGAAACAGTATTTCTCGCATTTCCAAAGAACATTGTTACTCATAAGCTAATTCGTTCATAGTCTGGGGAATACTGTATTTCTCTAAAGAAAAAAGGATATAAGATTGTTTGCAACCCCAAGCAGCTGCCAACCATTTAAATGTTGACCAGTAGTCAATAACATACTGTGTCAGCTGTGTCATTTCAAATGGCTTTTATCCAAAGTGCTTTCATCCCTCTCATCAACACACACACACACACACACACACACACACACAAACACACACAAAACCACACTGACGGAAGCACTGATGGCAGCGAGCTACTATGCAAGATCCAAGTCTGACAATCTGCAGCAATTTTGGGTTCAGTGTCTTGCCCACGGAAACTTCACGATGTGGACAGGACTTTGGAGTTGATATGGGTTTGATAATAATCACTTATGAACAATAAGATCCCTCATGCTTTTTCATTCACAAACTCCAAAACCAACAGGCTAAACAGGAAAATTGTTCAAAGGAATTTACTGAATATGACAAAAAACTACGCAAGCAGAAAGGCATGAGAGAAATAAACTGTGGTCATCCATATTTTAAGTCTAAGTGTTTCATGACCTGTGTTTATGTTTTAAGAACAGGTGAAGAAAGGGTTTGCTAGGATAATTTTTCTTATGGGGTGAAATAAAAGAACAAATTTTGGCAGGTGCAAACATTTCTTTGTGTTGTTGTAATACTTTTCGGCCACAAGAGGCTGAAGTGCAGCCCTATCCCAGTCTGAATAGGATTAAAAGCATTTATGTTATCTTCCAGATAATAAGATCTACATCATAAATATGAATAACCACATTAATTTAAACTGCCACAATCAAAATGTATACAAAGTGCTACTGCTGTTATGAATGTATACCTATCATTTGAACACCATCCTTTTTTTTTTTATCTTAATTGGTCAAACAACACATTCATAAGTGGTTAGGTGTCCCTGTTACCATGACTACATTAGAGGAAACTAACATTAACTATTAAGTCAAATTAACCTAGGTTGTATCTGTTTGTTAGCCATGAACGATATGCTTTTCACTGGTTAGCTAGCCGGCTAACAGCTAACGTCAGTGTAGCTAGCGGTAACAGCAGATTAGTACTGATTAAGACCCATTTCTAAAAAGGGAACATAGAAAAATGAACATCATAAATTTATTTTCACACCTGTTTCAGCTTCTAAGACAGGAGAGATAAACACTTTAGATCAGACTAAGAAAATGGATCACCATTTTTTTTTTTCTCGTTTGCCTTCAGGGCTTCTATAGACGACATGTCCACACAGGTCAGTGTTTACGCACTAATGCACTTTTTGTGTTTTTTCTGTAATGGCAGATGTATTGATGGGTCATTGACTTGTTCGAGCATTTTCTTAGTAATTGTTCAACAGATTATATAGTTTCATATGACTGAGATGTAAAAGCTTCTCTAATCATTACTATACAAACTAGGTCTAATATTTTTGTCTTCCTTACTTAAGTGAGTTGTCCATTTTGTTTTTAGCTTATGATTTTCTTTGCGATTATTTGTTGTATTGTTGTATTTCAATATGATTAGGGTACTTGACTGAATTGTACTGCACTGAAAATTCACTTGAATTGTAAACCTGTCACTTTAAGGTACAGTATATATTTATAATATATTCTATATGCTCCGTTGTGTATTTTAACCTTTTTACTTATATGATGTGTTTAGTGAAATGTAGTGTTAAATATATATAATCTGTCCCCCGACAATGAGCTCACCAATGCAACAATCAACAAATGTTGTAATGGCAATAAAGTTGCCTTAACTCAACTTCTTCAGGAAGTACACCCTCTTGTTAGGTCTCTAACATTAAAGATGATCTTGCAAGAGCCACTCATGTGCCAATGTCTGTCTATCTTTTGACAAAAGGACATAAAGAGGCAACAGAGGCTACAACATGATACAGAGCGTACAGAGAAAAACTTAGTTGACTAAAGCACCTCCAGCAATTGAAACCAGCGTTTTTCTCATGGGGCCTTCATTTAATCTTCCAGTTGTCCACCTCTGCGTGCCGAGCCAGTGTTTGAAACTCACTTGCGTACTGTAAGAGGGTGACGGCCATGGACTGCGAGGCCACTGGGTCTATCTGATAATTGACTGCCAAATAAAGGGCTGTTCCTCTCTGGAGTCCTCTCTGACACCCACATCAATTTGTCTTCACTTAGAGAAGGCTTAGCCCAGCCCTTCAGCCACCCCTCCCCTCCTCTCCCTCCATCCTGCCATTCATCCATCCACCACTTCATCCCTCACACCCCTCCCTCTTTCCAATTATCCGTCCATCTATCTATCTATTGGCCCTGACCATTTATCCCTCAGCCTCTCTCCCTCCTTCGCTCTATCCCATCAACACCACTTCTTTTGACGTGCTAACAGCTGTTTGACAGTAATGGCTCTAAAAGCAGAGCAGGGTGCCAGTCGATGTATGTGTGTGTATGCATGTGTGTGTGTTTGTGCGACCATAAAGCTGTGTGCGTCTTCGCACATGTGTGTATAAGATAGACAAGAAGCCTTGAGGCCTCAAGAGGCTTTCATACTCTTCCATCAACGACAACTGTACACTCACACACACTAACACACAAACAAACAAACACACACACACACACACACACACACACACACACATACACACACACACAGACGTTCCAATCAATATTAGGTGTAGGTCTATTCAATCTCTCAGCTACCATGCAAGTACTATTTCTTGGTATAAATGATGAAAAATGCACTCTCGTATAAAAAGGCAAAAATAATATTCATTGTACTATCAACATGTTTTGCTAGACCATCAGATGAAGGACTAGAGCTGAAAAACAAATGCATGAAGACTGTGTGCGAGTATGCGTGTTTATGTTTGTGTGTGTGTATGTGTGTGTGTGTGTGTGTGTGGTTTGAATTGGTCTGTAGAGGCCACCAGCAATTATGAATCAACAATGTTCGATACCAAGCCAGTACTTTACAGAGAAATTCTTCATTAGTGGAAAGAAATTTTTGCATGTGACAATGCATTTGTGTGTTTTAAATGCATGCATGTGTGTGTATGTGTGTGTCTGTATTACCGCATGTGTGTGCGTGCATGTTCGCCCCCCCGTCATTTGTCCCTCCCCTCCCTAGACTGTGTATTGTGATGCTGTCAGCTTGCTGTTTGATGGATGGCAGACGATTACACGAGGCCTCATCCTCTGGCTCATCATCTGCACCATTAGTTATAGATCCACACACACACACACACACATACACACACACACACACCTCTGCTGCTGTTTATCCAGCCAGCATCTTCAAGGCAACACACTCACACAAAGACAGTGATGTTTCAGTTTGGCTTCTATCATGTTTCATTCACTTTCTTTATGTGTCTTGATCACTGCTGCTCCTTTCCTGCTTTTCACTTGAACCCCACACACTCAGTTAATTTATTACACACTGAAATACCAATTATATAGACCTCTCTTAAAAAGCAATGACAGATAAACAAGATAATAAGCTTGCAGAAAACACAGTGCAATAGAAAAGGTGGGTCATGTGTATATGCACAGTATGTGTAAATTAGTGTATCATGAGAGAAAAGAAGTTTCACTACTTTATTTATTGTAGATAACAGGGCTCTATGTTGGTGATAGAAGGCAGAGTGAGCATAAAGATCATCTCAGAGGTGAAAGAGACAAAACACTGCCAGCAGGAGAATAACATGTCAGCAAAGACCACAGACAAAAACACAAACATAGATTCACATTTTATCCTCCATTTACCCTAACACTATAGTTTGGAAATGGTTTAATTTACTAAATATATAAGTCATGTTTTAGAAATATTTTTACATATGAAACATCTCACAAAAAAACTAAGTAGAAAAACTCCATGAAATTGTTAAAAATGTTAAATATTGGACACATCTACTATTTTAGTTTAAAAATACCGAATGCTGCCACAAACAGATGCTTATGCACACAATATTGTAAGAATATGTGACCCCAAAGTTGGTAAAGGGAGATCATTTTTTGGCACAAATAACAATGAATGACCTCCTATAGTTGTTCTTGATTCTTGTTCTGTGCAGTTTGTGAAATTGGTGCTACAGCGGCAAAATATGACAACTCACAATGGAATGATTAAGCAAAAATCACATTTTTTTTCATGTGGCACTTCCCTTTAAAGCTGCACCATGCTTTTGCAACATAAAAATAACAACAAATACAAGCCTACTCCACGTATATTTAATTGATCGGTCTTTGGGCTAGTGACACTAACAGCTGCAGTGCAGAGTTGTCACATCAAAGTGCAGAGTTTTAACAGCCTGACATAGAAGATAATATCAATTCATGTTAATAAATGTGTGCTGTTTCCCATATAAGAATGAACCCATTTGACCACAGAAGATCAAGGTAACTGCATAAAGCTTCTAGCTGTATTCACTTTCTTTGTTATTCGAAACATTAGCTGCCTTAAGTTTTTTTAGGTTACATTCATAATGTAGGTGTCATGATTTTTTTTTATTTGTTAAACTTCTTTCTTCTGTCTCATACCTACCCAGACACTGACAGAAGTCATTCTTCAGATGTCATTCATGCACCTAGTTAGTCATATAAAGAGGTATGGCTGAACACAATGTGACTGCAGTGTCAAGGTCACGTTCACAGCTTTGAAACAAACTTTAATGAAGATAAAAAGCTTTATTGGTGGTTGCCTATGGCTGTGGCTTTTTTTTTGTTGATATTTTGTTGTTGTTTTTTTATACAATGAGCAGAACAAATTCAACTTACTTGCAACAGCAAATATGTTTTGAAGGAAATACAAGTGCGACCATGTTATGTTTTTTATTAACATGTTGTTAATAATCTATTTGGCAAGATGGAAATACGTTGATACTAAGGGTGAGTGACGTTCCCAAAAAAAAATCATATTGTATTGTATTGTGTTGGACACATAATCATCATCCTCGATCTGAATTGCGATCTCTGTTCCCAATTTTGAAACGTACTGTCAAGCATATCTTCTATTCTCTGAAGTTATCCTGTTAACTCGCTAACATCCAATACTGCTTCGTAGTACAGGCCTCAGGACAGCAAAGAACATGACTGAATACTTCCCTCAAAGTCTGTACAGTTATTTAGAAAATTATGTGGTCCTATATTTAAAAAAAATCCTTGCTAAACCATGAACTTTATAAAGAAAGAAATGAACTGCATGTCTAAAGAAGAGAAGGTTATGCTATGGCTAAAATGTGTGAAAGTTCACTTTGTTATTGGTAAAATCAAAGGATCTTTGTCAAGACTAACAAGGGACAGATGGTTTTTAAGACTTGGCAGATTCACAGGGAATCAAAACCATATTTGGCAGGTGTTACAAATCTGAGCATAAATCTTTCCACTTAGCGCCTTTAACTTTGAATGTACCCTCCCCTCTCACCTCTCAACTTTATCAGCAGGAGACGACTCCTGATTTCAGATCAACACCTGGAGCTGGGAGCTGCCCTAAGAATATCTAACCAGGAGGTTTAACAGCTTGACAGTCCCTTGGTTCCTCTCTGTCCACTAATGCAGCTCTTAACACTCATCACCCCTCGCTATAACCCTCATTACCTTATCAGGACAAGACAAAAGGGAATATTAACACTGCCTACACTGCTCAGGGGCCAAGCTGAGGTGTCACATCTAGATAGCACTTATTGCGGTGTGAGTCTCACCGTCCTCGTCCACTGATACAACCCTGTAAGCCTCTCATTGCCTTATCATCTTAAGACAATACCCCTGTGATTCCTCCCCTCCTACCACAGGAGTCGGTGTATTTACTGAAGTATCCACTGGTCATCCATTACATATGGCACCTGAGACTCAAACACACAACCACCAAACTTCACCTTAACCCCTCTGTATCCTCATTACCTTATCTCAGGAAGACAAGGCAGAGCAGAGGTAGCTGTAGTTAGCTTAAGGTCTGACTGATTGACTTTGCTAGCTTTTGGATTAGCTGTACGGCTAACGCGGCTCCTGCAGGCCAAGGTGAGGGCTGCCTTAATGCAGCAGCTTTGGGGCAGAAAGCTGCCTAATTTCAGCTTCTATCGCCGTTAGCAGGGCTTCAGGAGGCTTCGTCAGAGCCACAGTGAGGGGCTGCTAAGACAAAGTAGCATGAGGTTAATCCCAACACTGGAGAAGTCAGGAGGTATTAGTGGATATTCAAATGAAGGGACCAATTCACACCTGTTACAGTAGGTTTTCAAAGACTAATATGCAAGCACACAAAACAGCGCGGTGCAGTATATGTTTGAATTTAATTATATTTTACAAAGGAAGAAGAACCAGCTCCAAGAGAAACAAGCTATGTTTAAGTCACAGGGAAATTACATTTTGAAGGAGCTTTGCCTCTACATTTCACTGTAGGCTTTGGTTGTTACACGATGAAAGGCCAGCATGTAAATGCACACAGGACCTACCAACTTCTCCATTTTCACTGCAACTCTATCGTACTATATTTTGAGGCCATCTACCTGTGTGCTTCTACTGTGTGCTGTTTAGAGGAAAAATACATTTTTACAAGACAGGCAAGTTGTTTACCTTCACTCAAACTGCACTATGATCTGCTGACCAAAAAGCTGCTCACAAGCAAAAACACTCGACATGAAAAAATAGGATTTTGATGAGAGGTAGAGAAAGAGGGAGAAATAAAGAAAATAATAAAATGAAGTCAATATTCTCAGGAAAAGCAGTTAATAAAACCTCTTCATGGTGTCCCATTAAGGACACACATAACTCACTCTCAGGCCGTCTTTACACTAATACAAGTAAATTTGGGCATTCATTTCACACTACACTGACATTTTTCACCCCTTCATATGAAGCTTTTTGACAACACTTACCAGTGTGGAAAAAAGAAATCTGCAAACTGTTCTCCCACTTCATAGTTTAAACAGGTTGTAAAGCACTGATATATGATTAGATCCACCTTCAAGCGTGACACACATAACACCAACTTAACCAATGCCTGATCTCTCAACGTTCAACCAAACATACAAGCATCACCTTGTACGAAGTGCATGAATCTGAATGGATGTAGACAGACTTATAACAGGATACTTTAGTTGGTCTCATCAAGTGAAATTCTAGCTCACTCCTTTCATGATCACACATTTTGACAGTGTTCTGCGACTTGTAATATGCAGGTGTTCTCATTCTCATATTGTTTTGTTTATGCTGTCAGGCACCTGCATGTGTGAAAAGTGCAGGTTTTATTCCAGCTCCCGTTGGTACTATCCTGGCATTACTGTCAGTCTTGAAGGAAAGGTAGCATTTATGGCCTTTGATCATCTCAGTGTGTTATATTTATGGAGGTGCACAACAGAAACAGAAAGGCATGTCAAAGAATGCGCTCTGTGCTAAATCTGCTCGAAAGTAAAATAAGGAGGACGAAGAAACCTGTGTCCTTCTGTCAAGGAAAACACATACTGTGCGCAGATGTCTTTCACCCAAAACACACATCAGCACCTGATTAGCACACACATACACATGCCAACATTAGATGCATCTCCTTTTCTTCCTATTTTAAGCTGTATATTGTAAAAACCCTCTTACACACAGCTGTCCAGTGCTTCCACAAACACATTCACACACAAACTCCTCATGTGAAGTAACCAGGGAATTCAGAGTTCACAGGTTAAATACAGAAGCTGTCCAAATCAGTAGGTCAGCCAGTTGACAGAGGAAATGACGGGCTTAATGACTGGCTGCTGCTGCTAATGACTGCCTGTGCACAGCTAGCTGGGAGGAAGAGGAGCCCGATTGACAGATGCACACACACACACGCATGCAGGTGCACTCTCATACACACACGCTCACAGATTACGGATGAAATCAGCCCTCAGCCTCTCCTGTTCGATGAGCTGTAATTGGTGGTGAGACCCAACCATCCAGTCCTGAGCGGCGCAGGCCCCGCCCACTACTTTAACAGCCCATTAGCAGTTATTAGAGGGTCCTCAGGGAGCTGTACGGGTCACAACACACTGCTAACCTAACAGAAATTAATAACCCATGAGATTTAATGGAGACAGCGCTGCTACAATTAAATTCACAACAGTGTATGACACTGAAGCCTGTGAAAAGATGACGAAGCAGCTGGAAATAAAGATGCAATATTTATTTGGATACTTACAGTCGTGCTTGATGTCAACTGGTCCCAATACTGCAGGGGGGCGTCACAAAAGGTATTCTTAAAGCTTACAGCTTTATACCAGATTTAAAGTGCTGCTGCTAGCTTATAACTCACTTAACAACCAAAATACATTTTGATATGTTTAAGGAATATAAACCCAGTAGACCTGTCAGATCTTCAGGAAGATGTGAACTGGTAGTACGTGAAGCTGCTTTCAGCTACTGTGCTGCACACAGTTGTTAACTAACCTCCTGATGATCTGATGCTTCCCAACTTTAGCCACTTTCACATCCAATTTAAAAACACTGCTGCTCTCCTGTGCCTTTGATTTAAATTTTTCTACTGTATTTTTATTTCATTTACTGGGTTTGTGTATCACTGCACTGTGGCTGTACTACAACTGAATTCCTGGTATATTTGTATTTTATTTTATCTTATTCTATCCTTAATTTTTAGCTAATGCTACTCTATTTTAATTGAATTTACAATCCTTCTTACTGTGTTTTTAAATGTTGCTCTAACGCATTTCTTTATGTTGTGTGTACAAGCACTGCCTCTGTGTTTGTTCTATAAATTTAACTTGCTTTGCCTTACGGAAATACTCTTATACAGGTGCGCCAGAGAAGAGGTTAATATCCTCTAAATGCTTTTACATTGCATGTATTTAATGAATTACTGCATCAAACTTATGTTTCTTTCAAAGGACTCTTACTCAGAAAAATATTTGCAGGGACCTGAATGTAGTCTGATGTACTGAATCTATATTAACATGCAAGAGCACTGTGTGAAAATCTCCTTTTCAAGGAAAAAATAGTTGGTGAAGGTGAAATACTACAATGATTGAAATACTATGGCATGAGACTATGTAATTTAAATAACCCAACAGTGATAATTCAGTATATCCCTATCTACCTCTCTTATACTCTCTCTCTGTCTCTCACACACACACACACACACACACACACCTGGACTGGGAAGCGAGAGGTTGAGCGGTTTGTTGGTGACAATCAAAGCAGCGATGCATGCTGTGTGACTAAGTGACTGTAACCCTCCAGACAGACTGGGACTCTGCCTGTTAGTATGTGGCAACACCAAGATAGCTCATTACCCATTCTGTTCCAATTGAATTTTAACCAGCGTATTTGTTCCAGTGCAAATTCTGACATTTCAATATGCCCACAGAGAATTCAGCTCATTTGAATAAGGCACGCTTGTTTATTGTACCCTGAATAAAAAAAACAGGAGGAAGAAAAGTGTGAAACTTTACTGATAGAGTGGTGAGAACTCCATCTTAACAGGGTTTCGTTTTCACTGTCAGAAAGGCCAAAATATGACAAAACTAGTATTACAGATATTACTCTTTAGGTGGCAGCAAATTAATGGATGAGTTAACCATATACAAATCAGAGTTTTTGCTTAAACTGACATTTGACCATTATGAGTCCGGGAGCTTCCTGGCTGTTGTAGCTAGCTGTAGTGACAGTGTTTGCTACAGGTCTGATGGTGCTGACAGAAACTCCACAGAAAAGGACTGAACAGCCTCCTGCAGTCACCGTCCACTCTGCTGCTCCAGTTTATAGTTGTGTAGCATCTCATGACAGCCTCCAGCCACATAAACATACATTAGGTTACTCTCATATTAACTCACATTAAGTTAAATTGCTGGTGAGACTAACATAAAAACTGGTTAAAATGACTACAAATAAAACAGTAAAATGTCTTGATATAAAAAAATAAATAAATAACAGAAAAGTGAAGAAGGCAATAGCACAAAGTTTCCTCCACTCTGTCTGTTTTTTTTTTTTTTTGTTTGTTTTTTTTTAATTCATCTTTGTTGTGTATTGTCATGTTTATTTCATGGCTAAGAACCAAAGGAAACTACAATAAGCTCATAATCCATCTGTAAAGTTTGTCTGAAGTAATTTTTTGTTTAAGTTCTTGTGCAGAGCAGAAGAATTATTGCTATGTTTACCCACAGTTTAGTAACTTGCACGTTGATGTAGCAGTAGAAGTAAGTGGCTGAACTGTTGATCAGCAAAAAAAAACACTTCCTCGTTCACTCATTCATCTCTCAACATAAAATAGGCTGTCAATAATTTACTCTATACTGAGCAGTGCATTTAAGATTTTGATTTTGGACACCAAACACATAATTTTCAATTTGCACTGTGACTGACATGTAAAGTGGCATGACTGAAATTTTTGGTGCTATATAGTGCATAAATTCAGAGCTGAAACAATTAGTCAATAGACAGAAAAATAATTTGCAACTATTCTGATAACTGATTAACTAAGTCAGGGTTAGTCAGGTTCCAGCTTGTTAAATGGGAAGATTTGCTGCTTTATTTTGTCATGTACCATAATGAAGTGAACACTTTTGGGTTTTGGGACTTTAGTTCAGACAAAACAAGATTGATAGTAGACTGATAATTGATAATGAAAATAATGGGTGTATGCAGCCCTGCATAAATTTCACGCTTAGTATTCACACAAATAAAATGGCGGAGAACGGCGTAAATGTAACGCACATGGCAGGAAATAGGGAGTGATTATGGTCATGTTACACAATTTTAACATAAGCAGCAAATCTATAATGTAGTGGATTTGGTATGAGTTTTATAATTATTTCCTAGTTGTCGTGACTCCATTATTTTATTGCATCTGGCCACTTCATTGTGGATTATCGCTTTCATGCTGTACTGCTCATTTAACCTGTGGTTTTGAAATTGTCTGTCCTTACGTGATGACATCATCTGGAGATACAACCTGAAGCTGCTCTGTATGTAAAACAAATAAGGAAAATCAGCTGGAAACTCTGCCATGACTGACATGTAGAAGCTCCTATGGATGTAATATCTCCTATAACAAACCCGCTGTACACCCACCATCATGATTTCACATACTTAATACTCTCAGACTCAGAGTGTTGACAAATATTGATTTCACTGTACAGTTAAGTTCTGTCTCTGTAACAATGATATTATCTGAGAGGAAGTATCACTATAGAAACAATGAAGTTTTGCCATTGAAAAAACAGAATTAACCTAATGTTCAGTATACACAAGGGGTGATTAAATGACAAAATGTTACCATTTACTTTTTAGATGTACCTGTACTACAACTACTTCACTTAGAGAGTCCACTGGCTGAATTTAGTTCCTGTGCACTGACAGCATCCACTGTAGCTTCACTGAAAATGCGCTTAAGTAGCATCATATTGTCTACATTTCACTGTGTATTATATTTTTGTTACAGACTGATACGTAATGTTAGTTTTCATCTATTGCTCTATTACCAGAACAGAAAATATCTTAAAAAACAATGAAATCACCTCTGCATTATTCTCACAGCCATGACTGACCAACCTCCAAGTACTGAAGAAATACCGATATACTGATGACGTGGGAGTGTTTTCCCAGTATTCACAGTAACACAGTGTTGGAATCACCGCTAACATGTGGCATCATGTCATATGGCATAATTTGCTAAGCTTAAATTTAATTTATTGCCTTTGGTTGGTTAACTGTGGTGAAAATGAAAATGATTCCCATATTCAGCTGTAACACTAATCAAGATAAACTCAAACAGTGTAGTTTTCCTGGTGAACTCAAACCTCTGAATTTAAGAAAAAATACAGATAATTTATAGATATGAAGAGATTTTCTTGCAGTGCAGGGATAGGTTTGAAGTTAAACACTACCAAGCAAGAGAACACACACACACAGATATATATATATATATATATATATATAAGACAACAAACTTATTGAGTTTACAAATTTCATTCATGGTTTTACCCACGAAGACAAGACTACAGGCATCTGCCCTAATCTAATTCAATTCAGGCACTTTGGATTGCACATGAGATATACAATAAGTAAGGGGGAGAGGCAGTACCTGTCTAAGAGATACACAGACAAACAACTGAGTAACGGGTGAGACAGAGTGACAGATAGTATGAAAGAGATACTGTAGGGTAGACTGAAGGAGTGTGTGTACAGGCAGCAGCAGAGAGAAACAGTATACATCTGTAATATCTGTGATAGAAATTGTCAAAACTCACCAATCTCTGTATGGCAGGAACAGACTTCAGGTAACAGGAACTAGTCTGTAGGCCAGACAGACACACATTATATTAAATACACTAATTTAATTATTACAACTTCAAAAAAAGACTGCACTAATGTACAACATCAGAACTGGACCTAATCTATCTGAACTCCCTGGGTTCTGCCTGTCAGGGTTTCAAACATGTTACAAATCGTCATTGCTCTGACTACATCTCAGGTGAGCTGGGTAAACGACCTGCTTGTAGGTGTCACGCACTGTCTGTAAATCATACTGAGTTATTATTCTGAGTCAACAAGTCAGACGATTAATTTCATTTGCACAAATAGAAATTTACCGTTATTCCAAAGGGTCTGACCTGTAATAATCCACGACAGCAGCCTGCCCAGGTGTCGCTCAGGTAATAATCCCTGCAGGTAAATGCTGAGTGTCCTTCAGGAGTCAGGTGCTCTACTCACAAGACGGTCATGCAGAGGGATGAAAACAGTCAGATGAAATCCTCCTTCTGCTCCTCGTAATCCTTCAGCACAATGATCCCTGCAGAACGTTTCTTCTCCTCCTCTGCATCTTCATCTCTCCTCCCGACTCCTGTACGGAGGTGTCACACCTCTGAACGCAGGGCCAGCCAGACACACCTGCAACGGGACAACAGGTAAGAGGAGACCAGCAGCCTTCAGTGCAGGTGATACCATTCTTTCATCCCTCCTCTCTCCTCAGCATCGACAACTCTGTCTGTTCCTCGGAGTGTCTCTGCCAAGAGTAGCCGGGCACAGCCGTCCTGTTTTGCCGCTCTTTGCCAAACACACAAACACACACACATACACGCACATACACAGAGGAGAGTGTTGTGTTTTTTTCAGCAGCCGAGCTAACCCTGAGCCGGGGCCCGGTCTGCCTTTGAGATGCTCTCTAGCCCACAAACACAAGACGGCTTTCATTATCTTGCCCGTCGCAGCGCAAGGCCTAGCTTCTAAAAGCTACTGATTTCTTTCTTCCCTTAGCCCCCTGCACAAAGGGAGGGCATTTTGTAAATTACTTGCTCGTTTCAGACCAACAAAAGGTACTTTCATTGAACCCTCCCCCCCCCCCCCCCCACTGCTCTGCCTCTATCCTCCCGCCATTTGATTTTGCTCAAATTTGATTACAAGGCTTGAAAAAGGAGGGGAAGAAAAGAGAAGAGGAAATAAGAAAGCCCCACAGATGGCGTGTTCATTCAGTGCTGTGAATGGCTTTATATGGGCTGCCTTTATACATGTGGCAATCCAAAGACGCTTCAGCCGCTCCGCTAAAAAAAGAACTTGACAAAATTATTGGTTTGGCGGCTTTCTTACACAACTGACACGGGGAACTCTGAGAAAGAAAAGGATGCTTTCTCTTTCTCTTTCTTTCTTTCGCTCTCCTTGTCTCTGCACCTCACACTCCCTCTGGGTCGTACACCTTGATCAAAACAAACTAAATGAGGTGTTTGATTGCGAGAGAAAGAGTTTGGTTGCATGTGTGTGTGTTGTCATATTAATGACTACCTGCCCTTGGCCTACACTGGGCCACATTCCTAGACAACAAAGTGGCATATTCAGCAGAATTTACAGGAAGAGAATTAATAAAAATTAGACACGCTCTGACCATTAGATTTGATAATACACACATACACACACACAAACACACACGCACTCAGCTCAAATCAAACAGCTCAGACTGAACTTGAAAACATAAGCCAACACAAAGCGCAGAGCGTTCTGTTCTCTCACAGGCTATAATCCTGTTTCCACAATGGACCACTCACTCTGCACTTGTTTTCCTCAGGAGGATAATTATAGGTCTGTAGACACACACAGACACACACAGCTCTCTTGCTTTCTCTCTAACACACACACACACACACGCAGCAGAGTAGGCAGAGCAGAGTGAACTATGACTTGTTATCCCATTACCAAATCATCTCACACCACAGAACGTAGGATGAAGTGATGGTCTGGGACATCTCATGGCCACTCTGGTCAGAGAGACTAATGGATAGGAGTCAGTTAATCCCTGGTTCCACTGACTACACATCAGAGTGGAGGTCGTAGGCTGTGTCATTCCATCAGCGGGATGAAATGGTAGCCAATCACGAGGTCAGTCACACATAAGAACTGGACAGACAGAAATTCAATTATTGTCAGTCTTTATATTGTACTGTAGCCTTCTCTTTGTTTTCTTTCTTTCTGATATAAAGAAGATCTGAGTCACACACTGAGCAGCTTCTGAACTGTCCTATGACTCAGGAATGAAGAACTGCAACTGAGCCAACAAGCGGAAGATCAGGGTCTTCACTTGGTGACACCTGTCTAACATAAGGAATCAGTTCATTTTACCAAGGCTATTATAGTCTTTCACACAGAGACACGACTAAGGTCTACAGCCATGCTAACAGCTCTATGAGGGTGTACTTCAGCAGAGCAGTGCTTTGAGCTAAATGCTAATGTCAACAGGCTAACATGCTCACGATGATAATGTTAACATGGTGATGATAAGCAGGTACAAGTTATAAAATGTTCAGCATCTTAATTTAGCACTTTAGAATAATAACATTTGCTAATAAGCTCCAAACACAAAGTTCAGCAGAGGCTGATGGGAATGTCAGTTTTGTAGGTACAGTATATGATCAGTCATTGGTCAAATTGAAATTTTCACCTGATGGTGGCACTAGATGAAAAAGTAAAGGACTCGGCAAAGACATTAAAGTTCATTCTAAGGAGGACATAAATGTCTGTAGTAAATTTCATTGCAATCTTTCTAATAATTATCAAGATATTTCCCTCAAAACCTCAAATGTCAACCTCATGGTGGCACAAGAGAAAAAGTCAGGGGGTTCACCAAACCCATTATCATCCAGGCACCATGGATATCCATGGCAAGTCAGCCAGTAGCTCTTGAGATATTTCAATTGGACCAGATTGGCAGACCAATCAACTAACCAACTGACTCTGTCATGACTAGAGCCACACAGACTTGAAAAAATAGAAATGATGCAGTAAAATTTAGACTGGTCCCAAAGTGCAAGTGGCCACAGGCTTGATTTACCAGACTGTGTCACAGCAGAGTGGATTATCTTTTATTGTCCTTAAAGTCAGTTTGAAGTGATACAGATACCTGCGGTAATGGTTAAATAATTAAGCTTGTCACTTGAAGGCATCAATAGCTGAAAGGAGAGAGGTGACTACAAGAAACTGTAGGTGGACATCACTATTCTTGAGTTGCTTTAAGAATAATATTGAGATTATTTGACTTATTAAAAGGTGTACCCCTGTGATTTAGTATGCACCTGAAAAACTGGAGGGATTCACAGATGACAGATTAAAAAAGACTGGTCAAACTCAAAGCAGAATAGGCCACAATATTCCTGTTTGGTAAGTAGCAACACCTTTCATTCTCTACATCCCCAATTTGTAAGACTTTCAGGTGTAAATTTGCAATCTCTACATCAACCCCATAATAACCCTGTTACTTTTTTAGAATTTAAAGCATTTTCTGCAGAGCCACACAAGAAATTGTTTAACTGTTTTCACAGGCTTAGTATCATTCTCATGAACAGTGAATTAAACTTAATGTATGAAATCAGTGCATGCCCTCTTTAATTATCAATAAATCCAATAAAACCAAAGTCAACAAAGAACATTTCCTACTAACAAGTACTGTCCCTGTAGCCACAGTCTGACATATGTTATACCTCTGGGTCATAGGCCTCCAAAGTTCTCCAAACACTTCTAAAAACACATAAAGCAGCCATACTGTCACATTTGTGTGACATATTCCATCAATACGATGAACTATATAAACACCTGTGTCAAGCCCTCAGGACAAGCTAAGCAAGTAGTGCTTGGAGGTGGTCCTTCAGTGTGGCCCAGGACACAACTTGCGGCCCTGACCGCCTACAGATGTGGTCTGACTGATCAGATCTCAAATGCATTGTCAATGTGTCTTGGGTGTGTTTACACCTGTACTTAAGAGCAGTCCACTTGAGATCAATTCACATGAGACGCATATTAATGCCATGTCTGAACAAGGCCCAAGTTTCAACTATCGTCCCTTTGCCAGATGTTAAATTAGCTAGGAAAATCTATAGAAAGAGCTTGTTTCGCACAAAATGAAAAAACACATAAGAAATTAAAGTTTCTGTGACTAAATATTGTATTTCACATTGTAAATGTTCAACAACCACCTGTGCCTGTGTCATGTAAATTTTTAATCACAGGTGGAACATTTTGTAAAGGTTTTTAGACTCTATTAACCAATTTTTCTTAAAAACTATGCAGCTAAAGTTATTGCGGATGTTGAAAATGAATGCACCTGAACTCATATGAAGGGAGAATAGCTTGTAAAACATAAGCAATAAGTTGCCTCCAGTACAGAATATTGTTTCAGTACAACAAAAACCATGGGCTGCACGCTCCAACCAAAACCCTCTCACACACACAGACACACAAAAAGCTTCGGAGCGCAAAGATATAAAGCTGTAAAACGCTGACAAGACAGAACAGCAGCTCTCACAGCTTCCATATCTACCCCTTTAGAGATATTAGTACTACCAGCCATCATCACCAGCCGACCCACATTACATTTTCCCCCCAACCTGCCTGACCGAGGCTCACCACAGTGGAGTACGAGCACACCTTCCCAGAGATGCTGTTTTTTTTCCTTTTTTTTTTTTTTTGAGTACAATTTAATTCTGTCATTACTGATGAGGGCAGAGATTCCCTCAGTGGTCAGAGAACATTCATAATCAGCAGTTAGGTCTCCATCCGCAAAGCTGAAGTAATTATTGTCTCAAGATAAAAACGGAAAGCAGGGGGTGATTTTTTTTTAAAAGGCGAAAATAAACTAGAGATAGAAATGACCTTAATATTATTTCTCTCTCTGGGTATTTCCAGTAAGAGTATTCCATCGGAGGGTTTGATAAAAGGATTATGCAGCCAGCTTTATGTGGCTGGAGTCGAATCTGGATATGGAAGGAGAGCTGTTTGATTGAATAATTCTTGTTTCCTTTCTGCCAAGCTTGCAGTCCTCTTTGGGAAAAGTAAAAAATCAGCATTATGCCAGATTTATATATGTGCTCTGACTGTCTGGAGAAGTCAGTCTGTCCATGCTGTACGTCTGACCACCAGCCTGTCTATCTGTCTGCATGTTTTAGTGTCTGTCTGCGAGGATGCAAAAACAAACTCTGATGCCGAACATAATAAACATATTCATTCTGTATTCCTGGTTGCAGACTATATTTTAAGCAGGCTTCATTATGTAATGCCACACTGGACAGGGCCCACAAATGTTTGAATGGCTATTTCTACAACTGTGATCCATCTTCTGCATCTAACCAGGTACATCAAGAGAACATGCATAAGAGCCCAAGCAGCACGGATCATTCCTTTAATTACATCCTTAAAGTCCCAATGCAATTATCTGGTTTGCATGGCATCCAAATCTTGTACACAAGATAAACAAAATATACACTCAGTTTGCAGTTTACTAGGTACACCCAGCTAAACCTGCAGTCTAATACAACAGTCCTGCACTACATCCTCCCTTCATGAAGGTTATAATTTTCCGTTTTTATTGAAATTGTTTTAGAGAGCTGTTGATTCAACTGTGTGATGACGTTGGAGGATGTAGTTTGTGGTGCCGTTGAGCTGTATTACATTATACAGAGAGGTGTTTCTGTTACTTACCGTACCTGCACTGATATAAATGGACTGGACAAATTAATAGAAACACCTTTACATATATTGCAATACAAAACTGCATAAAGTGGAATCACTTCCTCTCTAAAACAGTTTCAACACAAACTGAACATTATAATCGTCATGAAGGGAGGATTGTTGTTTACGTCATTAATTTGATATATATGTTATGATCACATTCTTAAATGTGCACCTATAGCACCAAAAAAATTGGCCTGGATGTAACTTTGCAGTCAGTCCAACAATATGGGAGAAATATAACAGTTGGGGTTGATTATCCAATTTGGTCGAGTGTCTCTGAGTAATAATTAAGCCTGTGAAGCCACTTCAAAACCACCATCAATTGAAAAAAAAAAAACTAGGTGTTGAAAATGAAATAAAATAATAAAAGATTGCCAAATATAAATCTTCACTACTTTTTCGAAATGTATTATGAGTTATTATTTATACTTTTATAATTTACTGTTATAAAATTGAACTTTTGGTACAAGTGTAAAAAAAAAAATCTTAATTCTACCAGTACAACTTAAACTAAAATCTAAAGTGAAGAATTTTCTAATTAATGGCAAAATAAAAGGGAAAACAACCCAAAATAATACTGAGGCTCAGTCACTTGGTATCTGGCATGAAGACTGAGCAAAGAAAAAAAATCCAGTAATGAATGGATTTTGATTTAAACTGTTAAAATAACAAAGCGTTATTCGCCTGCTGTTATCGGGCATCATCAGCAGTCAGAGCATGCTGCCGTTTAGGCGTTTGACCTCAGAGTTTAGTTATCATAACAGGGTTGTGACCCCACGACCTGCAGTCATTACTGCCGTCTCCTCCAATCAGCCCTCCAAAGCTCTGATAAAGCCCTCTGGGACGAAACAGGCTGCTGGAATAGAGGTGACTTTAGATTTATGTATGTGTGTTAGTAATGTTAGTGTGCCTGCGCGCCTCTCTGTCATGGTTCTATACTTATGAGGACCAAGACATTCTAACAGTGATTGAAAGATGAGGAAAACCCACCAAACTGAGGATATTTTGATGCTATTCACCTCTTGAAGAGCTTAGTTTAGGATTAGCATTTTGGTTTAGGGTTAAGATAAGAATTAAGATGAAGCATAGGTTAGGAATGGGGTTAAAAATGAGGATAGCTTGGGGTTAGAACTTGGGTTTAGGTTAAACAGTTAATACAGCAGCTGACAGATAGAGTAGTAGGAGGGTTTGGGATTGACAAAGTTGAAGTTAAAGCAACAAACATCTTTATATATTCCAGTGGATCAGATGATAAATTGAGCTTTTCTCCAACAGGTTCAATATGCCACTGAAATACATTTAAACCAACATGAATCTCAAGTGCAAACATGGCTGATTTAAATCTGTAGCAGACTTTGTTTACATGCCACATGTTGTAGTCCCACAGGATACCAGGACACCACTTTAGTTCTGACCCTATAGTCAAATTGTTCTATAAGGGAATCTGTCCAAAGTGAGATCTGATGCAAACCAAAGAAATTCAAAATACAAATAAATACAGTGTATGAGAAGTTTCTAGTTATTATAAAATATAATTTAGGGCTTGAACACATGAAAGTAAATGCTTAAGTATGACTGTTTGTTAAATTAACATAAAAATCACATTTTAAAGTGCTGCTCTTTTATCATAGTATATTTATATACAGTAAAAGATAAAAACGTATCACATGATGATGTGTTTTGTGTAGTCTCTTGTGCCCCCCCCCCACCCCACCCACCCCCCATGAGAGATCAGAGACAGACCAGACTGCCTCCTGTCTATCAGCACAGATCAAAGATTAAACAACACTTGACCCTTGCTTTGGCCCTTATTTATTTTATTACTGATTGTGAAGCTGAATGATGATTTAAAAGTCAAATTTTTTGACAGAAATTTTCATATCAGACAAGATCTGTTTGTTTTTCCTGAATATAGTATTTTAGTGAAAGAGCAAAATATTATCAAGTTGTATTCTTAAAAACCAAAAGTGTCACTCAGTGTTAACAGTGTTTACATCCTGGTGGGACTGCAGCCTGCTCTCAAGCCAGGATCATCAGGGTCACGTTGCTTGTGCTTTCATCCATATCTTTTATATTAAAAGATGTAAAAAGTGATTTAACCAAGCATGAATTAAACTTTATGTTTTTGTGGTTTTCTGTGTGCTCAATATTCAACTCCTTGCCACTTAAAAAACAAAACACAATACAGCTGTCTTGTAATTAAAATCCCATTCTGACGAGGATTCATTCTGAAACCATGCATCTGTTTTTCTTTTGTTTCTAAACTATATAAAAACATGAATGTGCAGTGGCACTCTACTGAGTTTTTTTACTTGTCCTAAACTGCTGTCCTTCCGGGGTGAGAGTATTTCTCCATAACACTACACAAGTCTCAAGGCAAAAAGAAAAATGTCTTGTTTTGGGAACATGACTGAAAAAACAATAGAGATTAAGGCAGAGTTTCAAAGAAGAAAAGCTGAAGTTTACAATGCAACAAATAGATATTAAAAATGCCCTGATTCGGTTAATTTAAAAACAAATAAAATGTTTATTTCCTTGGGACATTGTCCTGAAATGAAAAGACAATTTTTTTCATTCATGTCATGATATCACTATCACACTTCCCTCTCCTCCCAACATAATAACTGAGAATTTCTCCAATCTATTCATCCTTTCTTGCACTGTAGGCTAATTAGGACTGAACGTATCTTCAGAAGCAGTTTCTCAGAGTAATTTGAAGATCATCATTGATCCAGACTTCAAGACAGTCAGGGGAAACTAGCTGAATGAATACTAGCCAGTGAAGTAATTTCACATGTGTTGAGAGCCTGTTGCATGTGTTGTCGATTCAGTCTACTGATTATCACCCCTCCTACATTATTCTTGTTCTAATCATACTGTTAGCTAAAAAACTGCATTCAGGTGGGTCACACAGAAATACTTACAACATATACTGTACACTTTTCAACAAAAACTAAGAGCTACGTCAAGATGTGACAAATTTAGACATGGTAGTTTGTCACATTAGGAAATTATTATAATAAAAACAAAATGGAAATGTGACCATGTTTCTATTGTTCATTATCCTGTGTATGGAGCAGGCAATAAAACCAATGATTACCATTATTTTAGTATATTAAGTCTCCATATTCTTCTCCAGTCACTTTCACCTAATTCTGAAGGGGGTGGGGTGACTAAGGTCACTGCTGTCAACAATACTGATTCCTGGAAGAATTTGAAATACACTGTCTTTTTTCATTGTCTATTATATGCAGAGAAGTAGACAGAGAAAGACAAACAACCAAATACCAATATTCTACTGTTCATCTTTCAGCTTCAGTCTCCCACCTTGGTAAAAAAAAATCTGAATTTTTGACTAAACATTTTTAAATATCACACATAACCCACCAGTCCGGCAAGACTGTTTTTATACAGGTGCCTGTATTAAATGTTAATTTAAAGGTGTTGTTGTCCACTGGATCAAAAACCAAAACGATGATGGTCATCTTTAAAGAATACTGAAAAGTAATTTGTTTGCATGACAAAATACCCAACTGCTGAACTTATGTAACCAGACCAATGAGCATCTTAACAATTTAAATGATTTTAAGTAAGAAAAGAGTTTGTCAACACAAGTGATTAAATCAAAATATAAAGAAAAAGCAGCATGAACGGGCTCAAGACTGAAAATGAATATCTAGCAAACATGCTAAAAGTGGTAAATAAAGTCAAAAAGCCACAGATGTCTTAACGTATCATGTCAACAGGAGCACCACACCTATTGGCAGAAATGAGTCATTCTCGTGAAGTCACTCCAGAAAATGATTGGTCAGGAAAATAATCCACTGACAAGAGGTCACAGCAGCAACCATCAAAACCTGACCCCAGGAAACTAGCTCTCAGTTATAAACCAGTAGGTTGATAGTCAAAGCTTTTCTTATGTCCTTTATTGTCTTTGCTTTAAATTAAAGGAAATTAAACAGTGATCATTTTATAATTTTCGCCAAACCAGAGGAAGACAGCTTCACGAAGCTACAAACAACGACCATCTCTTCAGCACGGGAGCCTCAAAACTTCTGATCAACTAATGACAAAACTTTTCTCTTCACTTTTATCATCAGGTAAACATTTCCATTAGGAGTAAAAAACAGCAGTGCAGAGCTCACTTTGCTATCAAAGCATGCAGGTCACCTTGGTCCACATATATTCAGTCTCCTCAATGCACAATGGAAATGCAAAGTCCAACTGCAACTCACAAAACAGTCAAACGCAGCCCTGCATGGATCAAAACTTACTATCATCCCTCTTCATCTCCTCAGGCAGCCTCACAGTCTACCTCCTGAGTGCGTAAAAAAACCCTCTGTCCCTAAAGTATCTCATTGTCATTCCTAATCACACCTCAGTATCATAAACAAACACAACTTTTTTTTTTATTATTTATTCAGCTCTCTCTGTTTATGCAGTTCCCAGAAGGCATTGCCTTTTAGACTCTCCCTCTCTGGCAGCAAAGATGTCGCGAAAACAAATAAGAGCGAAAACAAAACAAAACAAAGTCTCCTGAAATACCTTGTGGATGCCCAGAGGAAGGCGCTGGACAGACAGATGAGCAGATAGGTTTCCTCTGTCCTCCTCTCTCAGGCTGCCTCCTCTCTCGGCGTGCTGTGGAGAGTGACTGCTCACAGCCCGCCTGGCATATCTAATTAGAGCCAGGCTGTTGCCACTATCGGGCAGAGGATCTACCTCTCCAATCTCTCCTGACTCAATCTTCCCCATCTCTGATTTTCTTTTATATTTATGCTGGAATATTTAATTGTAGACAAAAGGTTACTCTGGGCTCTATTCATCGCACACAGGCAGAATAATCTCCTTTAAAAGGCTTGACATTTCAGGCTTTTCAAAAGGGGCTGAAAAAATTATATCCCCCGCTTTTGTTAATCAATGAAGTAGAACTCCCCCGAACAAAAGAATTAAATTGCTTGGTTGGGTTAATAAAACACACAGAAATAGCTGCTTCCTGTGGGCTTTTGTGCCTGCCACTGGCTCCCCCCATATGCAACCAGCACTGTAATTCCATATGATTTGGGGGGCAAAACTCTCATTTCTCCACACAGTTGGCTTTTTAAATCCTATTGAATGAGCAGTCTGTGAGGCTGGCTGATTGGGACCTCTTGCCTGAGCCTGGCTGCCTGGCTGCCTGGCTAGCAGAACAGGCTCTCTCCATTTAAATATGACTTCCACTAAGGAGAGACAGCAGGTCCACTACAATTTACAATTTCTATACTGCCCCTGCTTCAGAAAAACATTGTAATTATGCAAATGATAGGGGCAATAATTAGGCCCTTCACTGTCCCATTGTGTTAGCCGCTGTCGTGTTTCGGTCCAATGGTAGGAGAGACGCAGCAGGGCACGGTCGGGTTTAAATTGCTCCTTACAGACAGCCTGCAGATGTTCACAGCATCTTTGGTCCTATAACTAGCCATCACCCGAGCCAGGGTGCCCCCATATACGACAGCGTAGCAGCAGACTCTGGTTTAGCTGTCTGAGAGGTAGAAGCTAATACAGCACATTGCTGTTTTACCTAGAGGCCTGCTGGTATGTGACACGCTCCATTGTATCCTTCATGCTCTGTTTTACATGTAAGCACTACTTGTATCTTATGCCTGCAGCACGTGAGCAGCTCTATTACCCCGACAACCCGTCTGCACTGAATGTGTTGCATTGTAATCTGCACGAAAAAGCACAATTTTAATAGTTCATTAACTTTTAAAGTCGTTCTAAAAGCAGATATGTCAATCATTCACTGGTTCAAGTTCCTCAAACAGCAATTCTGTTTTACATCACTGTGAAGTAAATATCCCTGGGTTTTAGTTTCAGTTACACAAAACCAAGCTTGACCTCTGGGAAATAGTGATAGATGTTTTCTACTATCTACTGGTGATTTGTGACTAAATGCTTATGAAATTAAATGGAAAAAATAATTTACAGATTAGTTAATAATGAACATAATCATTAGTTGCAGCCCTACATACTATAACTGTACGTACCAACTTACAGAAAAGACAGTAATGATGTTAGGTTTACCAAACTACTTGAGCTTCTCTGGAACAATTTTGGTGGTTAAAAAAAAATAATAATAAATAAAAAAAAAAAGGTGAACACTATTGGTCATCTTATTCGTACAAGACCCTGCACACTCACACAGGTGTTCTCACTTTCTCTGATCACCTGACCGCTGCTTAGGTCAAAGGTGAAAGTGTTGTGCTGGAATTTACTTAAGGTCACTGAACTCCATTTAGTAATGCCACGTTCACCTCCAACTTATAATTCCAAATTGGAGATATTGGGACACAGACGATGTGCAGAGAACTACAGACATGTCAACAAACTGTTGGCAGAATAGCTGCAAGTGCACCAGAGCCGGCAACTACATCAAAATAAAAGTCCAGTGTTGACACTGATACAATTAGCTCATTTTATAGAAGCTATAAAGTGTTTGTTGGTATCTGGTTTCACTTGGTAAGATATGGTTTCCAAATATAAAACACAACAAAACTAGCTAATGTCAGCTGTTTATCTAGGTTTGACTACAAGGTTAGCAATAGGGCTACCACATTAGAACAATGCATGGGCACTCCTAAGTCAAAACAATGGGCGTCGTTCCTGTTCTTCCCATTCTGCCCACATTGCATGAATGCAACACAACAGTTGCAACAAAGCAGACAGGATGTCAATCAAGCACAGTCTCATCAGCCAAAGCACAATGTTAAGTGTTTAAGTTTACAATATATTACTTCAAGGAGCCCGTTGACTAAAATGCTACAAGTGACCTATCAAAACATCTGTGTGCCCACTTGCTCCAAAAGAATTTAGTGGGCATGAATCAATTGAGCAAAGTGATAGTGTACTTATTTTTGTAATCAAGTAGGCCTAAGGTACATTATTGGACAAAAACTGGAGAAATTAATACCCTTTGATACTTTTAATGTTTTACTGAAAAATGCAGACAGATAAGAGACAGACAGTCCCTAAATCAGCAAACCACTCACCTACTGCAGAGGCCTGGATGTGAACTTTAAGTCTGTTCCCTGCAGCTCCCTCTACTTCCTTTGTGCTAACATGACAAAAACATTGCACAACAATTAAGTTAACAACAGCTGACTCATTTTTAATTGTGTTGATTTAAAGCAAGACAATAACATTTGAAAGCGTAAACAACACTTTTCAAACTCTTTCAAAATTCATAATCAGCAAATGTCATTTCAGTACACTCAGGGGTTTTGCTGCTGCTGCTGTAGTTTATTTACTAACCATAGTTTCCTATTCACTCCAGTGCTATTTGCTGCCTGCAGTCAAGTGGACGATGCGGCAGACAGGGGTTACACAGCACCACCATTAAACCACCAATTTTATACACCTTGGATCAGTACACAGCAGGTGAGCTCACAAATCGGTCTGGAAATCAGCAGAGGTGTAGTGTAACTAACTGCATTTACTCAAGTACTTTACTTTAGTGCAAATTTAAGGTAGGTGTACTTTAATTGAGTGTCTCTACTTCCTCTCCACTACACTACAGACGGAAATGTTTTATTTGTTACTCCACTACATTTATTCAACAGCTTCTGTACTACTTATTTTACAAAATAATATTTTTGCCTTGAAAACATATCAAGAGCTTAAGGGCCATTTTTCTGTATTAAATACTCTTGTACTTTGACACTTCAAGCACACTTTCCCTGCATACTTTAACTTGAATAACATTTTGAATGCATACCGAATTGAGTGTAATTGTGCAAAAATGTACTAAAGACTGTCAAATATAAAACTATACAGAGTAGAAAAAGGTTAGGTAAAAGTGGATGTCAGTACTTTATTGCTAACTGGATGAAATGCTAAAATGACTAAGAACAGATGCTCATATTAAAACAGTAGCAGCAATGTAGTCTTAAAATGTTATCTTTCTCTAAGTAAAAGTGTGCAAGATGTGTTCAAACTATACCGCCATAAACATTTGCATTGTAGCAGATGTAATGTGACACTTAAAGTGTTACAGCTGAATAAATACAAGCATTCAGAGAAAACCTGATTTTATGCTGCTTCACCTCAGCTAACATGCTTGCTAACAACTTCCAGCTTGAGCACACAGGAAGCCACAAACAGTTTAACCAGTTACCTCTGAAGTCAGCATTAAAGAAATTAAAATTAACCTAAAGTTAAATTGAACCTACCGCCAAAAAAAAAAGGTGTTCTCAAAACAACAGACTTGTTATTGTAGTTTGGTCCTTTTTTTTTTTATCACACACAAGTGATACACAGTCCATGGAGGCAATTGGAGGCTACTTCAAAAGCCCTATCCACTTATTATTACTCACTCACTTCTGGACACACCTGTATGACATACATATGTTTTTAGATCCAGTGTGTCGTACACAAGACACCGTTATCTCTGGTGGCTACTGCAAATACATGTTCATAAACCCGCATTGAAATCATAGAAAAAAAAAGACGAACTCCAGAACTCGCCTGAGAATCACTGCGTTTTAAATTTTTCTTCAGTATCAAAGTAATTCATTGAAGTTGTTAGTCAATGCAATGATACATTGGAGAAGAGGAACTCCGCATAGTTAATTCGGCGTATTTCATTTTCTATAATGGACACAAATATAGGTTTAAAAATTAAAAAAACAGCGTATTTCATTGAGTTCATGGGAACATTATGATCCGTCTCTTGTTAGAGTTTATCTCTACATCAAAGTGAAGACTAACGTAAAATTTTCCAAAAGACCTTTTGGAAAATATAATTTACTTCTAACGATTTTGAGTGGGTTTGTTCTGATTTGACAACTTTTTGTCAGTCAAATCTGGCAACGCTGTTTCACGACAGTTCTCTGTCATTTCCGGCATAAACACATGAACGCCCGGGCGACAGCAAGAACATGAGAGGTCAAAAGTTATGATCCTGATCTTTACCAGACACGGAACATAATACTCAGACATGGTAGGTCGGGCTTGTTATTCACTAACTGGAAGGACGGTGTGAAAGTGGACGCAAGCTCAGGAGCCTGCCTGAACGCTGCTGAACGGTCACTGTAAATGGCTAAGCTAACGTTAGCTTTACTCAAACGTGCATTAGCCAGCATGACGTGATCGAAACCTGGTTTACGTTTGATCTACCGCTTTAATAAGCCAGCTAACCAACGCCAACATGGTATTAATAGCGGTTTGAAATAAATGTAGGTAAAAGTAGTGTAAAAGTGTAATTGCTTCAGGTGGGCTTTGCAATAGGCTATGCCGCAGCTCAATCTGGTGCCATTTGTTTACATTGCAGTTGCAGAACAGTCTGTTAGTCGGTGCTGGTGATTGTCTGTGAATCCTCTCCAGTGGTTTTGTTGTTGACCTCTTTCCTCCCTCTCCTTCTCCTTCTGCAGGCCAGTTCCATGGTGGCAGTGGGACTGGCTCTGGCAGCAGCCGGATTTGCAGGTAGGTGCATGAGTCTGTCTGTGCAGGTGTTTCTGTTATTTTGTCCCACCCATTTCTGTCAGTGAGGTATCGCCTCTCTGTTTAATGCAATGCAGTTCAACAGCAGCATGAACTACATCCTTCAAAACGATCATAGAGGTGAATCAACAGCGTCAGTATAATCTTAACATTATAACCTTCATGAAGGTTTTATTGAAGGACTGTTGTATTAGACAGCATTAGTTTTAGCTGGGTGTACCTAATAAACTGCCTCTGGAGTGTATTTCACCAACATTATTAAAGTTATTTAAAAAGTTATGCTGTGAGCTTGACCCCCCCCCCCTGACTTGTGGCCAATCAGTCTTGTGTGTCATCACTGTCCCAAGTCAAGTCTGGAGTCCAATAGAGAATAGCAATTCAAACTACTTATACTATAATGGGCCCCGCTATAAGACAGGGGTAACAAAACTCCAACTTATTAGGGAATTGTAAAAGATAAAAGCATGAAAATGTTTGTGTTGTGGTCTTACAGAGATGATCTGGCCTACAAATCACATTTTCCATAGGGTACATGATTGTTTGGTGCGTCACCATTTTTTTTTCCAGTGAAAACGAAATGCAAAAATAACCATTACCACTGAAAATTGTCATGACTCAATCACAATACCTGTCCAAATAAGCAATATATATAATTTTTTTTCATATCTTTCAGCCCTAGTGAGCATCAGTCAGAGCATCAGAATATATCAGCAGAGTTTGGGTGGATTTACCCTTCACCACCACCTCATCTCTTCTTTGTCTTCCAGGTCGCTATGCCTTGCAGGCCATGAAGCAAATGGAGCCTCAGGTGAAACAAGCACTCCAGAGCTTCCCCAACACGGTAAGAAGGGAAACAAGCACACGATAAAGATATCTCCAAATGCTAGTGTGATATGTTCTAGATACCTCTTGATCTCTCACTTTACTTTTCATAAGCAGACACATCAAGTTCAGCTGTTATCTGTATATGTTGTTGCAGGCTTTTGGAGGAGGGTACTATAGAGGTGGATTTGAACCAAAGATGACCAAGAGAGAAGCTGCCCTTGTTCTAGGTGTCAGGTATGTGAACACTGTTTCCCACACCAGTAACTCTTTTATCTACTCAGCACAGTTCGATCCAACAGTTATGTCACAGTACAGCCACATACAGTATATTAATGGATTAGGTTCTGTCCTGCACATTAGCCTGTCGTTGTCACTGTACTCTCCACTACAGCAGAAAACCTCTTAACCGCTAGTATTCTTACTGATTATTATAGTAATAATTCACTGATGTACCACGTACTGTTTTACAGTCCCACAGCCAACAGGAATAAGATCAGAGAGGCCCACAGAAAACTGATGATCCTGAACCATCCAGACAGAGGTGAGTGGAAGCTTTAAAAGTTTCCCATCGGTTCTTACAGATTTCTGGTATTAGCTACAAGGAAGTACTCAACAGATCTGCAGTACACTGCCCTCGTCTGCTTTACTACAAGTTTCACTTTCCTTGCTAGATATCATTTGTTATTCAAATCATTTTATTTGAATGCCCAGGGGGGCAGCAACTTGCAGTCATTAAAAGGTCTTCCAGTTTTTAAGGGGCAGTGAAGAGGAGTCAAGATGTGTTTGTGTAACAACTGCATCTAGCATGGCTGCTAATGCTGAAATTTGTAGTTTTATCCTCACACGAGTTCAGTAAAATGTCATAAAATGTAACTGTGGACATTGTGTGTCTCTCACACAGGTGGATCTCCCTACATAGCAGCAAAGATAAATGAAGCAAAGGATTTGATGGATGGCCAGACAAAGAAATAGCATTGAAGTTGCTGGTGACGTAAATGTGGTCTCACACTGCTCTTACTCGTGCTGTTGAACTGACTGGCTTGAGAGATTACCAGACTTTTCTAACTGATTTGTTCTCAAATAAAATCACACTGTATAAATTGTTAATGGAGCTCTCCCTCGTTATTATCCTGTATTTTGGTTTTACTTTGTGCACCTTTCACCAAATGTCAGGTCTAACATTGTTTTCCACTTGACAGGAACCTTAAGTAATAGGTTTGCAACAAGACTCATATTCCCATATGTACATTGAAATAGCTTTGAATTTAATACTAGAAGCACTACAACTTTGGAGGTCACCCACTTGATTTGAATTAGACTGCTGCAGGTTTTTTGTCCCACATCACTTACATTGAAACTGTTTTGAGAGATTTCTTTGACCAGTATGGGCAGCAGGTGGACAAAAACTCTTCTGGTGTACATATGGGCTTATGAGTACTGTTTGTTAAACATTTCAAAAAATAGACATGATATAAATATCCTGCCAATCTTTACATTTTTCAATTTCTTGCCAGGTGAATGTAGTTGTTTGATGGGTAGACTGAACTGAAAATACTCCTGTATGTTACTTTTCGTCAGAGCCAGACACAGTTGGGTTTTAGATCTACACAGAAGATCAAGTTTATTTAAGAACTACCTGCATACAAAACATATTGCACATCAACCAACCAGAACGATCCTTTAAAAAAAAAAAAAAAGAAAAGAAAAAAAAACATACTGGATGTCACAACTCTCAGTAGTCCAAATTGTCATCTGTCTCCAAAATAACCCCAAGGTAACGCATCGTTTAGTGTCAAGAAAAAGAAGAGCTTCTCTTGTTTTTTTGTTTTTTTTTTTGTTTGTTTTTTTGTTTTTTAAATACTGTACATTTTTTTAAATAAATAAACCAAATAAATCTCCTTCCTTAATGGAACAGTCATGACCAGTTTCCAGCCAGCCAGTCTGTGGAAGAACCATGAAAAGGACATCGTCATCATCTGGGCTTAGTTTTCCAGAAACATCTCAATACCAGGATAGTGTGGTTCTTACCACTTCAATATGATTTCTGTAATAGTGGGCACATAAAATGGGAAACTGACCTCAAAAATATAGCAAACATGGCTTGAAATCAGATGAAATCAACATGAAATGTTGATTTCATCTGATTTCTCTGAGGAAAACAGCATCATTAACATTCTTGTCTTATTTGATAGCAATGAAATGTTTCCGGAAAACCCAGCACTGATGGCTACATCTCTGTCCAGCACTAAACAGTAACAGGCCAGTTTCTAGACTCAACTACAATCAGATTTTTCAACAACAAAAAAAAAGGTTACGTTTCAGTGCAAAGACGACAACTCTTCTATTGTTTGTTTCTTTTCCAGACACTCCGTAATAACATTTCTTCTATGACCAAAGTGGTTGCATATTGAAAAACAAAGCAGCTAATGTCAAACTCCTCAACAGATATATATAAAGAATAACTGGACTCATTTGCCCCACAAACATTAAGAACAGACACACCTGATTTTAAAAAGATATGCCTCCGAAACCCTCTCAGGGTCTTTCAGTGTTAGCCTGCGCCTGCCTACAGTGCCATAAGGAGGCAGCTCATCTGGTTCAACTGTGGCAGGTGCAGGCAAACGAGTAACACAGAAACAAGTGAAAGGATTTCAGATGGTGTGCAGAGCCAGGCAACAACATGTTGAATCTACTCTCAAGGCACAACAGCTGATCACATGTATGTCAGACATACTTGGGTTTTCCAACAAACCTATCTGCACTGTGGTATTGCTCATGCAGAACACTGAAGTTACAAACTACTTCAGATGCACAAAACATCCTGATAAAAGTTTGTGGAAGCATCTTTCTGAGTCCACCTTGTAAAAGGCAGACTTTTTTATTCTAAAACCCTGCTATGATATTATTTATACCAATAAAAAAAAAGAACTGCTGCATTCATACCACAGTATGGGTTTGAGTGGAATCCCTGTCTGCGTTTTGTAAATACTGCGTTCAGTCCAACCTCTCCCTGAGCTTTCAATGAAGAGTGGACTGAAAAGTACAGCTAAGTAAAGATGTCTGTAAGTCTGTGTGTGTTTGACTATCTTTGGCAAGCTCATACAGGAAGAACTATTGTTAAAAAAAACTGTAATAAAATGGATAGTTGGACAGAACACATGTAAAAGGTGGGGGAGGGGTTAGGTTCAGACTTCTAACTAGCACAGAGAAACAGGTTTCAAATATTTGCAAAGTAAAAAAAAGAACAGTGCTTGTATTTAAATGTATTACTTTTAAGGCTGCTCTAGTGACAGTGAGATTCAATCAAGTGCAGCCAAAGAAGTTCAAATATTTGAAACCATTTCCTTTGCTGGGGTCTGACTAGGAAAGTCCATTAACAACAGGCTGCGGGTTAGAGTCCTCCTGGTAGGAGACTTTGGCAGGCCTCTCAGTGGAAGACCTGGGAGCTCTGGTGGCATTGCTGCCGTCACTGTCGGCAGCATTGTTGTTGGAACCATTGGTGGTTGCTGGGGCAGGCTGTGGGCTGTGCTCAGCGATGGCATCCACCTGACCCTGAAGAGGAATGTGTGATGAACAAGTCATGCACTTCTAATGTATTCAAACAAAGTCACCACTAAGAAGACATGAAAAAAAAAAATCATAAAGCAGCATTTTCATTCAGTAGTTGAAAAAAAGTTAGGTTGAAATACAATTTAGTAAGTGATCTAACTTTTATATAAAGAGTTTTAAAGGTTAACTGGAATAATACATGACAGTTAAGTACTAACCACATTTTTGTTTTTCTTGGGGTCCTTGGTGGTCATCTGTCTGCTCTGAGACTCAGCTCTGGATATGTAGTCAGCCACAGTCACTACACAGACAAGACAACAGAGGAAAGAAAACCATCTGTAAAATAAGGCAACAGAAGCCAGAATGCTTACTGTCCTGTCAATGCCGTGTGTCTCTGAGCAAATCTGTCCCAGATGGCCAGAGATTCTTGGTTGTGACTGCACATCTCACACTCCCAGTTGCAATGTGAAGAATTTCCACACCTGTGCACACCTGACCAATCATTGTGAAAAGTTGGGTGACGGCTGACCCTGACTGAGGAACTTTTCACTAATTTTCGACTCAACAAACATTACATTTACCGTGACACGCTCAAGACTGACATTGGTGTAAATGACAGGACAAAAACAAGTTCAGGCCAAGTTGTAGTAAAGAATTATGGTGCCTATGAAATAACACAAGAAACAGGGAAGATGCATACTTACTCTGTGCAACAAACTGAGGTTGGGCACTCTAATACAGCTGTCTTTGTTAGAAATGCAGTTTTACAGTATTAAGATGACAATCCCCTTAACCGCATTCATCAATACAAGCCAGTCAATCCACCAGCCACATTTAATCATTTAGCATAAGCCAACAAGGACAAGCAACACTCAGTTACCAGATAATTAAGTTGATCTAAAAGTTCTTTTTTTAGTAAGTTGGAGGCACACAAACAAACACAAGGCGTGGTGCACAACTTTTCAGATTAGCCATTCAGAGCAATGTCTGGGGCACACTGGAAGTTTCCATGGTTACCTGGCTGCCTCTCCTCAGGCAAGCGGATGCGGCGACGTCGACTACGGTTACGACGCTGAGGTTTAGCTTCCAAGTCATCTGGGGTGTTGGGTCATCACAAAGACAGTGATTTGGGGCTTGAATTGCCTTTAAACTGCACTGACTTCTTTCACACTTAATATGGGAAATGATGCACTGCTGCACATGGTGGACAGTTGTGACAGCTAACGACAGCAGTTAGCTCTAAGAACATTTAGAGCATCCTCTGACAAAGGAGTATGACAGACTCTCTTACTAAGACATCAGCCTGAAGTTCTGCTTTTCACTACTCTATTCTAAAAAAAATGCACTGTTGACATAATGTGTGTGTGTTTGTATAAAAAGCATTGTGATTTTCCAAAACCATGTGATGTCCATACCTATTCCATTTTCACTCATTGAGGCGTTGTCGGACTCGCTCATGCCATCCATCAGTGTGGCGTCCTCGTCTGTTCTGCGTCGCCGAGATCTTCTGCGGCGGTTTGCAGGTAAGTTGGAATCACTAGCATCAGTATCAGCTGTCTGGTCTGTCTCTGTGTTTGTCTCCAAGACTGCATAGGCATGGTTATCCTCGTGGTCCTGAGGACCCGCTGCAGAGTCAGGGGTACAGTGAGATGTATATTTGAATAAAACCTACTGTTAAGACATGACTTTGTCCCTCTATATTTAATTATCCTTTATACTGTTATGTCGTCTAATAGCAAATTTTACCAGAACTGTTGCTGTATCCTCTTCCTCCTCGTCCCCTTCCTCCAGGCCCTCCGCGGCCTCTGCCAGGTCCAGGCCTCCTGCGACCATCTCTCTGTGGCCTCTGTCCTCTCTCCCTCTCCCTGCAGGTCAATCAGTGAAAATCAGTCAAAATCTCACACTAAATATTTGATATAAAAGCAAATTGAACACACAATAAGAAGAACATCAACTACCAAATCATAAGATTGTGCGGACAACACAACTTCCATTAATGACGGATGAGCATATCTGTGTCTTTGGGTTCAATTGTTAAAAAAAAAAAAAAAAATCACCTGTCCTGGTCCTCTCCAGCCAGGGACCAGTCACTGAGTTCATCCCGGCGCTCTGAATCAGTCTCAGAGGCGTTAGACTGCTCTGAGTTGGTGCCTGAAATTAAGAAGACACAGAGGTCGCCACAAATAAAAGTTGGAACATACTGGAACACTGTTGGATCTTGTATTTTATTTCTATTATGTTTCTTGCACAAGCGCTACCTTCCTGCACAGACTATTTTAACACAGTAACTGGCAGCATTTAAGTTGATTTTAAAGGTGTCTACCATATCCAGTGCTGTAGCTGTGGCCTCTGCGCCCACGCCCGCGACTGTTGTAGGAGCGGGTGGCATGTAAGGAGGATGAGGAGGCATTGGCACTGCTGTCTGTATTATACCCTGCTCCTCTCTCCCGGTCAGCTGGTCGGTGACCCTGGGTGATCTGACGTAACTGTTCATCAATCTGCATCCGCTCCAGACGAAGCTGCTCCACCTCCTATAAATCAGACAAACGGAAAAAGGTGAGTATACATTTTTGTATTTCAGAAAATCAAGCAAATCTGTGAGAGATGTTTTTTTTTTCAGGGTCATCACTGGATACTCATGCACAATCATCATACACACATCTACATCACATCCAGTGTGCCTTCTGCTGCTTATTCTGAATCTTGCTAGGCTGGTTCCCTGTGTATAATCCACAATCTGCCTCAGCTCTTCCTCTAGCTGCTGGCCCTCGGCAAGAAGCTCCACCATGTCCTACACACAGTGCAAAACAAACGCACACAAAGCACCAAACATAGCACAGAACATGCAGACACAACAGGACAAACACACACATACATACACAGTGCAAAATGTATACACAGCAAAGGCTATAAAGATTACCATAATTTTGATAAATTAGAATGGCATTCACAATAAAAGATAAGAATAATAGTAATATAATTTACTAGACTTACTTCACCAGAGGTGGTAATAAAATTTGTGTCGATGTGGTCAATGATCAAATTTCAAGCTAAGTGCAGCTCCACGCGCTACTTGCCACTTCTCTTCTTGTGCAGTGGGTTTTTTCCTCAGTGTGACTGTGACTGATTGAGCTGTTATCCTCATAAAGGAATAAACTCAAAAGGATTTGTTGTTTTTCTGATGCTGAGACATGTTGCTTTGATTTATTTAGAACAAAGCCTACATAGTGACCAATCAATCACAATCATCCAGCAAGTGGAGTCTGTCTAATCCTGTTGCTTTTCATCTCATGTTGTTATAGTGACTAGATGATGACCAAAAAACAGTAGCTACCCATAAAATATATATGGCTTCTCTATGCTGTTCCCCAATCAGATTAAGTATTTTTTTTCATACAAGTGTATAAAATTCTTGGTGCTTGGTGGTGCTTCAGGCAAGGCAGCTGCCCCTGCTATAAAGTACCTTATGTTCCAATAATAAACATATATTAAATATTTTTGCATTTGGGGCAAGGTATGCTCATGTGTTTATCATCAATATTAAATGATATATATCATTACTGATTGGTTGGACTGGTTTTAAATACTATCCTGTCAGATATCACTTTCAGTTTGAGTACCTGCACAGCACAAAATCAAAGCAGTTTTACTCTTTAAACTTTAGCAAAGATTATGAAGCGCTGTGGACATGCTGATAGCCAGATAAATGTCAACTAAGCTTTATGTATTTTGCAGATAATTGCAATATGTGTCCACAACATGCAACATTTCATGTAACCAAACAAATGAAACACTGGTTACTACAACACAAGGCTACATGAAATGGCTGTAAACTGAAGCAATCAAAGGCAAAGATTTGGCAAAAACATACACAAACATGCATCACAAACAAGCCCTTTTACCCCCCCCACACACACACACAGACACACAAACACAGGTGTGCTTACATTGAGGTAAGAGATGTGGTACTCCAGCAAGACCTGAACATTTCCGATGCTCTCCTTCGTACCGACAAAGGTGAAGGGGACCATTCCCTGTGTCACCAAAACACGAAAACACAACACACATGTTAGTATGGGCCTGACTGAACCAAGAGGAAAAAGAAGTGCGTACATTGTCTGAAGAGAGGTATAAACTGGTGACACTTATCAGTACTCTACAAGCAGCTTCATCAGCTGCAGTAAACATGTTGCAGTAGCAGGCTTACTTCCTGTCGAGGCTGCCTGGTGTCATTGTCGCCTTCTATTCTGACCCTCACCACGCCAGACTTGTCCACAATCTCCTGGATGACCTTACCATTCTTACCGATCACTTTGCCTGGGGACACACAGCAGGGAAAATACAGTAACAATTAACAAGGGAACACAACTGCAAGTCAAAAAGATGATAAACTAGTAAAAGTGAGAGCACTTTAAAAATAGTGTAAATAACTATGGTACATGACGAATTCTCACATTTTGAGAAATTGTACTTAATTTGACACAGTTACACACATAGTCATTCACATCAAATGATTGTCTTGCAATGTATCAGTGTGGTAGCACAAATATCATGAAGAACGCACATCTAATTTTCAGCCGCCACTAGTAAACAGAAGTTTTGGGGATTTCCAGTCTCAAACAGGAAATATGTGTGTCTACATACCAACAAGATTCCTTGGCACCTGGACAGAATCTTCCAGAAACTCCAGGTAGTTCCTGGCCTTCTTCACTGCCTCTGCTGTCTAAAAGACAACACAGAATTACTTTATATACTATATATTCAACCAACACACATGCATAGTTATTGCATCCATACAGTTACGTAATAGTAATGAAATACTGGTCAAATCCAATGAAAACACTTTCCCATACATACACCTACTTGTTTCAATGTATACACAAGTTCAAGTTGGTCCACACTGTTTCTCTCAACATTTGCTGTTGTAAAGACCCAATCATTCCTCGTCCTCATCACTGAAACACCTACCTCCCCATAAATCCTGAAAGTGCCAGTCTCCTCGTCCAGCTCAATGGCAGTGACACCTGGAACTTTCCGAGCCTGCTGGATGTTGCTGCCATGGCTGCCGATGGCCAGGCCCATCAGATCCGGTCTCACCACAAACTCCTCCTGGAAGGATGACACCAGCTGCCTAGAGCTCTAAATAAAACACAGTAGAGACAGTTTGATTTGTAGTTAGTTAATCTTTTAAAAGGTTTTGGTTTTAATGAATAAATCTTACAACCAAAACTGACAGAACAAAAATGATCAAACTTATCTTATCTAAATAGTTCACAGAGTCAAAAATGTTGTTATTCAGCTCACTGAAAAGAAGTTGTGCTCACAACACACATTGCTTCTGTAACACTTTTCATTTCCAGGAGTATTAGTATTTTTCTATGAATCTGTCAGACACTCCACAACAAAGACAATCAAACCATCAGGCTATTCTTTCCTACCATCTCTTCTGCCATTACTTTTTCCTCTTTCATCTGAGGTCTAAGCATTCATAGCAGCAGAATATAAGCATTTATTAAATGTTGCTAGAGTGTTTATTAATGTATTTGTCAACAACTCTTCCTGGGCATCCATAAATGGAGAGAATGAATGATAATATAGAAAAACAAAGCTGTAATAATGTAAATTGTCTTTTATTCGGCATTGATTATATGTTTATATATGGCTTATGAATGTTTAATAGGGGGACTTGAAAGTAAGTGTTACCATGGATCATTTAAATATTCTTTAAACAGTTCTGACTGCCACAGGCCAGTTTTGAGTTTTGTGCTTCTATAAAACGTTGCTAAACCTTTCTGTGTCATCTGTGTTGTTTTAGGTAACTTGATCATATGATTGCTAACTTCCCATTGTATTACCATGGTGACCGGCTGACTTTAAAATTAGACAATTGAGGTTACCATCTGTCCCCCCCTCCAATGGTACTAAGCTGCCCATGTGACCTCCATAGGCAGGTGATCACAGTAACTAAACCATGATGTTCTTTTAACCTACTGACCTCCAGGTGTTTTGTAGCTTCCTGGTTGCGTGACATTAGCAACAGCTTGGTCCTGAGGCTGCGCAGGTGCATGTCACTGAGCAAAGACACACGCTTCACTGTTGACTCATTGGTGGACTAAACACAATATAAAAGAATTATTAACATATGTTAATAACAACACATGCTGAGCTGCTACTTTGTTGATGAAGACTAGAAAGAAAGAAATAACAAAATCATCCACTATACAAACACTCTCACCACACGATTAATGCAAAACAGTTACCACAATCACTAGTTGGCTGGTCTCAGGGCAGTATGTGATGCGACAGGCTCCCACAGCTTTCTTGAAATCCTTATGGGCGTTCTCATTCTGGCACCTATGACAGAAGATCAATTTAATGTTTTAAACAGTCCAATCCTTAACTCAACACATTGTTTACCCCTACATCTGAGATACAGCTGACAGGAGACTGGGGTTGGAGAAATCTTAGGAGAAATGCAAAGCTCTCACAAGTATACACAATACGAGAGGCCTGCAATAAACAAGCTTTGAGGTATCTAACATCATACGCTTCTTGTAGATCCTGAGGAACAGGGACAGTGCACTTGTGAAAGGAATTCTTGGTGATGGCCTTGTTGGTGTTTACTGGACGCAGGCGATCAAAGGTCACTATCTCGTTGTAGGTGGCATCGCAGGCTGCATACTCAATCACATAAAACTGAAAATACAGACAGGTTCATAAATAAAACCTACAGACACCAGGATGAATGAATTTTAGCATGTAGATCTCACAGCAGTTGGGACAATAGTGGAAAGCATGTTTTCAACTGGCACTTTCATAAAACACAAATAGTATTTTAGATACAACATTGATCAATTTTAATGACTGATAATACTTCAAAAATAGAATATCAGTAAGAATTTTATATTGTTGGCATTCATTCATGTATATATTGTGTAGTATTAACACATGTCTTTATAAATAATACTCACATCTCCCTTCATCATGCGAACTTTAGCCAACCACCAACCACAAGGCTCCTGTTCATTGGCTCTGGAGAGGATCTGCCAGGAGATTACGACAGAGTAAGACACTGACATTAAGAGACAAGGAAAGACAAGACGAGATGAAAAGAGCACTATATGTGTGTCCTTCTTACCTCCACATCCTCGCCCTCTCCCATCTCCTTCTTGGCGTCAGCAGGCGGTGGCAACCTGACATCACTGAAGGGCACCTGGCGTTCTGGCTGCCAACTGAAAACAAGACAATAATTTCCTTCCTTGTTAAAACATGTTAGTCCTACATTTGTCTAAAAACTTTTGAACCTGACATGTTTTATGACTGCAGCTGGAATACTGGTGGAGGGAAAAACTCACTTGTTCTCAAAGGCAATGGTGAGAGAGTCATCGTGGATATCTTTAACTAAGCCCTGCAAGACAGACACAGGCACGGACGGGGTAAGCACACAGGAACATGATAGCTGACTAAAACAAGGAGCATCCTATTTAATCTACACAGACTATGCAGAACAGACAGACAACATAAGGAGCTCACTTTGATTCTTGAAGAAAATTCTTATCTCATGTAAGGACATACGTTTACAGTTTTCATACAATAATTTACACACACTGCGAGGTATAGAGTAGTGTGAGCTTCAAGGCAAAGCCATTAAAATCTCAAACATGTTGCACAACTGTTCTCCAGTACACAGTGCTATTTTCACCTCATCATATGTTCTTGGCAATCTTGCTGTCGTCAGTTTCCATATACACAAAATATCACATTTACTTTTAGTTGGCACAGAAATTTGCACATAAGCTTAAGACAACAATAAAGATAATGAGTATGACATGATTTTGTTGAGCTGTGAAAATTAGTTGATTGACAGAATAATAATCAGCAACTATTTTGATAATAGATTAATTGGGATATTTGCTTGAAAAATTAATGTGAGCAATGTGTTTTCATTTTCAACAATATGAAAATATCCAAACATGTTCACTGGGAGAACAGAGCACACAAGCTCAATAGCACGTTTTAGTACCGCAATGTAAAGTCCATACTAATGCCTTGATATAGCCTGTCATTAGATCTAATCTCTTAATGTACATTAATACTTAATGGTGGTTTGGGCCAAACTTTTACCTATGGTAGAAAACTAATAACAGTAGGTTCTGTTAATTGACAGAGTAAGCAAAATATAGATGTCATTTATCAAAGCTTTGAGCACCATAAATAAAGTTCTACTCACATCCAATTTATTAAGGAGGTGGAATAAGTCTCAGTGTTAGATGACTGAACGCCTAGGCAAATAAACAAAAAACTATCTGCACAACTTGACACCACTGAGGGATGAAGGAATTTTTGGGATAACATTGTGTGCAGCGAGCCCTAGGCGTAAATGCCAAAGGTGACTTTACGTGGCATTTGTAATTCCAGGGTACACTATTAAGTTCCAGTACATGCAGCACAAAGGAAGCTGAGTACATTCTTGTCTATTGTCTTTTACACACTATCAATGATTTTTGTGCTATTGCTTGATCATAAAAATAAGGCAATTTTAATTTCCAAAGTACTCTAGAGCCAAAAAAAATCATGGTATGTAAAACTGTTAAAGGATAAGGCTGGTAATATACTATATTTTACTTATTGTCAACAAATCCCATAAAAAGAACAAAAATCAGCAATAAATGTGTGCTACTAACAAGCTTCATTTTTGTTCAAAAACAATTAAAAACATTGATGGGCCTCACAGTCACACTGGGTGTCTTCTTCCCCCTTACTCATAAACACAGGCACTGTAAATTATGTTAACTCAAACCTATAAACAGTCCTAGTATCAATCCAGAGCTGAAAATAATACCAAACAAATTCACTATTTACTCCTATTTCTTGCCAAGGACTACAAATTACAGAGTCTTTAAAAAAAAAAAAAAAAACTTTACTATGGTGCTGCCTACCACAACTACAAAATAACACTGTTGAATTGGGTTTTTTTTTTTAACCGCACTTCTTGATGCAAGGAAAAATATTGTTTAAAAGGATCCCTGAATTACACAGCCCTATAACCAAAGAGTTTCAGCCCGGGCAACTGGCAAGCAGGGTTGTGGACAAAGTGACTCATGAGGGCTGAATTGACATAGAAAGGCAGGGAGGAGAGGTGCAGTCTGAGGCAGAAAGGTGAGGCCAAGCAAGGAGGGGAAGAAAGAAAGAGGGAATGAGTGCAGCAAAGGAGATGAGAGAAGGAGAGAAGGAGATGGGAGGAGAAGGAGACCGGACTGTCACTTTAGGCAGCAAGTCTAGAAATAGCTTTTAAGTCTGCGGTATCAGTGACCCTCCCCTGACATGCCAGCTGGTCGGGATTGACAAGGAACAGCTGGCTCACACATACACATAGCTTGGGCATGATGAAGTATCAAATAATAGACAGCGACAGACAGACCGACGTACAGTTCATCAAGAAATCACTGTCACAGCTGAGCATAGTGGATCTTTTATATCACATGTTTAAATAATCATTGAACACCTTAAATAACAGTTACACAACTCCACTACCCGGAATAATGATGTAGTTATTTTCAGTTTCACACTTTCACTTTAGCCACATCTTTTGACGTCAACTAGCATCTCGGCTAATTTTTAGCTCCGGGCAGCTGCAGCCACACCAACGTCACAATAAATAATAGCGTATATCGATTATATATTGCAATTGCCGCAGACTACATCGTGTGTTTTCCACTCTAGGTGTAAAGAAAGGTCGCTAAAAGTGACACAAGGCGAAGACTGGCGAGCGATGCTAGGTTAGCCAGCTAATTCTTGCTAGCATTGCTAGTACAAGCTAATGACAGGCAGTTAAGAGGTTTCGGAGCAAGTCGGAACATGTTGCCGGGGTCCCTGGGACTCCAGCTAATGTACTGCACCGTGTGACGGGCTATCGTATTTGATTTCGTGATAATAAGCCGGTATTTACCTTGTAATAAGCCCCGTTGGAGCCACGGACCTCCACCGCCAGTTCTTCCATATTGGACACGCAAAGGATGTTGGGACGACAGGTGCTGCTTAAAGCATCAGAGCGAAGTGCGGACAGGTGAGAGGTGACGAGGACTGCTTCAGGGTTTCACTCGCGGTACACGTGTTAACTCAATAAGCTGCTCGTTGTCGTTTATGCCATGTTTGAGAGAAATAAGTGTGAATTTACTGGAGAGTTTGGTGGAATCTGCGACTGCCTTAAAAGCAGGGGTGGGGGGAGCTGAGGACCCAGGGCCCCAACATGGGTCAGGCCCTCAAACAGCCTGGAATTAAAAGTATAGCTACATCTCCTGTTTATTCGCTTTACATTATCAGCATTATAAATACCTTACACAGATTTTGTTACCTGTTCTGATAAAATCGTTTTACAGACTCTTTCATGTTTCTAAAAAAATATTTTAGAGCCTCTCAGCGTTTAAGCCTGATATAATGATATCAAATGGCACTTTTCAAAATTAGGTTGCAGTGTGCTACAATAGGGCTGCAAATACAGTTTTATGAATCATCCTTCACCCCGCTCTGAAAAGGTACTTGCTTCGCTCACCTAAAAGAAACAGAGATAGAGACCTCACCTCGTTTTCTTTGAAGACTTTTGGTCGCTCTGCTCTGTTTTACAGGTGTGGATCCGGTCCAGTGAATTTATTCTCAGTCACAGTTGGACCACTGTAAAGGCAAGTCAGTTCAAAGTCATACAGAGTGATGGCATTGGTCCTACGGTGAAGCGTTTCTGTTTCTGTCCTGATGATGGTTCAGTCTTCCAGAAAGATGACAGTAACAGTGGTCACTGATTGTACTGATGAGCAGGAGAACTGTGGGAAAAACATGTATCATGAACATCCTGGCCACCAGATGCAGCTGAGCAATAATGATAATAATCACATGAGATATTTTGGTTCAGTGCCCAACAGAACAATTGTCATCAAAACTCCAAGTTATGTTGATGACATCTTTGCAGCAGTGGGGGAGGGAGTATTCAGATCCTGTATTTAAGTCAAAGTACCAACACCAAACTGTAAGAATATTCACTACTATTATTTACCATTAAAAGCCCTGCAAAGATTTGTTAGTCAAGTAAAAGGGCTGACTTATTGTCATGAAACAGTACTTGAAGTAAGCTATCACAAGTAAATAATGCAGAGAAATAGCCTATGTGAGTGTTACACTATTACATAACATTAATATATAAGCAGTTAATTGACTATTACTCTAGAAACGGTTGTGCTGCTCACATTTTATAAACCATTGGGAGGTTTAATCTTCTTGTTCTTGTTTTGAACATTAAAACTTAATTTGTAAAATAACCAGTAGCTGTTGCTGTCAAAAAAAAATGAATTGCAGTACAGCACTGCCCTTGTAAACATAGTGGAGTACAAATATAAAGGCTCATCAAATGGAAACACTTAAGTACAAGTCCATCAAATTCATGCTTGAGTAAAGTACTTGAGTAAAAGTACTGAGTTACTTTTAACCACTACTTTGCAGCACACATTCTGCACCCGATTCAGACCCTTGTAGCATTTAGACTGGGACTCAGTGGAGTTGTGGAAAAACCCTTAGTGAGGCCCTTAATTTTGATATTTCTCTTATTATGTGGCTGACATGGGCTGTGGATCTGGATGCACTAAAGCAATATAAAGAAGATCACCATCTTTGTTAGCTGGTGCCCTGAAACCAGTAAAATCTGGTTTCAAAATCAGAGAGAGGTAAAAAAAGGTCTTCTGAAGTTCACAGTTGCTGTGTTTTTATAGTTTTTTGATGTGGAAGAGTAACAAACAAACATTTCAGCTAATGCTCTGGATAAGACATTTAGATTTCTAAAATCAGACTTTTCATAACTGACTTATTTCACATAATTTCAGCAAACCGTCACTCACCCTGCAGGAGGAATGGAAGAAATAATGTGATGCAGTGTTATAGCTATAAAATACGAGACAGCCATTTTAAAATCTCAAATTTGACACAATGCGACATTTTCAATCCCAAAAGTACTTGACTGAAAATTCCCTTATGTCTCATGTGCAGGTGATGCTGATGGCCTGTGGTTCCAACATTACTTCCTTCATCCTGTGATACAGCTCGTGCACAGTTGGAGATTGGTGTTTGTTTGTTTGGCCTGGTATGCTGTTCATACACATTCACAAATTCTTGGACAAAGCTGCTTTTTAACTGTTAAGCCTTTGTAGACAAATACTGATTAGACTCTACACTGAGTGTCACAGTCAGTCAAACAGAGAGCAGCCTCTGGCTTGTCTTTTAGAAACAGCCACTGTGACACCTAGTGGCCAACAGTCACACTCCTGGGGACTGTTCTCTGCTTTACTCAAGATATTCGTTCTGATCTGGCACCACCACGAGACAGCACCAGAGACACACTACAACAAAGCCTCATGTTAAAATAAACCTCAGTAGGATATCTCTCTGTAAAGTCAAGCTGGATATAAGACTTGTGTCTGAGGTTCCAGATTTGGAAGTAAAGACAATATAACGTTATTAACAATTTATCACAAATAATAACTGAAGCAATTTTGGATTTGGTCAATGTTGGGCTCAAAAAATGCTACATGTCAAGCTGGGATAGGTCAGGTTGAGCTGAAATCACACATCAGTTTATTGTCAGTAAAGAAAAAGTTTCTTTTCGTCCTTCACAGTCAGGACATCAAAAATAATAAGCAGCAACTAAAATAAATAAATTCTGAGGATGCTTCCCATGGTAAATAAAGAATAGCCCCAACTCCAAAACTCAGAACAAATGAGCATAAACAGTTACATATCACTCTAAAATGAATTTGATTTGTCCCTAGATACACAGATTATTACATGACAATTACTAAATCTATTATGTATAATTCATATTATCGTTATTATAATGCTTTCAGCAGTAACTCATCTAAAACCATACAACTTATTTTCCATTTGTAAGTCAAACTCTATTTAATTATGTGTGTGAATATACCTGGAATTTATAGGAAGAAAAATTACTTCCTGGACCTTTAAGGTAGTTTACTCAGTAGCTTGTAGGTGTTCTTTAACAGATCAACAGGTAAAGAGCAAATATTTTGTCTTACTTTTACATTTTTTTTTACATTAATAGGAGGGTGGCAATAATAATGTAGTATAGAAAATATGAGCGATATATGACATCCACTTCAGAGGTCAATATTTACCATGATATCATTTACTAAAAAAATCCATTATCATATCAATGAGGAAATAAAGACAACATGGACACAGTTACACATGTAAGAAAATAAAAGCGACTGAAATAAAGTAAGCTGACAGTGACACCTATTGCCTCTCAGATGAAATCTAACTGTGGGTAAATATAATTAATTCAAGAGAAAAAGATAAGTAAATAAATGAATGTGCAAATAAGCAAACAAGCACACTAAGAAGAAGCTATTCTACTTTAATGCATAATGCAAAATAAATAAATTGTTAATATATAAGGGCATGTGAAACAATTTCAGGTTTTGCCACTTTTTTGATCCATCAGATTTACTGCAGTGGCTACAAGTCATAAAAGCATTGAAAAAAATTAAGCAAGTATACAGTTCAGTATCCAAGACAATGCTTGTAAAAAAGCTTAAAAAACAGGCTTAGAAAACATCTGCACAATTAAATAAAGATGGATTTTTGTACAACAAAAAATACTTAAAATGTATCTCAGAGGATGTTTTGCGGCGTCTTTTGATGTATTCTGACACTGTGATGAGGCAGAGATGCAGACAGCGTGTTCCTGCAGTGTATGTGTGTGTGTGTGTGTGTGTGTGTGTGTGTGTGTGTGTGTGTGTGTCGCTCTGTGGTGAAAATATTCCGCTTGGTCTGAAGACATTACCACAGACCCTCACAGTCTGCCTGATAGTCTGTCCTCACGTTCTGATTTAAACCAGTTTACCAATTCCATTATGCTAAGCCCGAACACTGGTTGGGAAATGATGAACGATTATGTGAAACACATAATCTCCCTGCTGCACCATCATTGCAATATGACAGCCAAATTTCATTCATCCTATCCAATTTCTTCCTTATTTAAGGAAAGAAAATTACTGGTCCCAGTAATCAGATATGTAGCGAGGCTGTGTGCAGGAGTTAAGCCCACTCCCATTAGGCTTTCTGCCTTGCTCCTGCTGTAGTCAAATACATGCACCCACACAGGAAGACAGATACACATGTTCCACATGTCTGACCCTCCTCAGTTCTCACATCCCCTTTCACCCGTTTCAAGGACTATTATTTGGCCTTGATATATTCTCTACAACATCATGCGTTAGCGATGCCAGTTTGAAACACAGTGTCCCTTAAGTGGTTTAGAGAGCTGCAGACAGGCAGTTCTCTCTCTCTCTCTCCCTCTCCCTCTCTCTCTCTCTCACACACATACACACTTCAGACTCTCCCCTCCTCTTCTCTCTCTTCTGAAAAAGGCCTGCACAAATGTTCTTTCTGCAAACAACAACATCATTTTTAAAATTAGGCTAAATTAGATAAGAATGCAATTTTGTCTTTCTGCCCGTGATTATCCTCTAACAAAAATCAAACCCTAATGACGAGACATTATTTGGCACCAATATTCTCTCTGTATCTCTGTGGAGCAAAATCACCAGCGAGCTGCTATATTAAACACCATGTAATTTATTGCTAATACACTCTGGATATCATAGGCTCTCAGAGGCTCTGGTGTCACAAACAGAGAGAGGTGTATTGAGCCTATGAATGTTTGTTCTCCTCCACACATGTCCCATTTCTCTCTCCAATCGGGAATGCATTATAGGTGTAATTGAAAATTAGTAGTGCATCTTTCTTTTTTTTTTTTTTTTTTTTTTTAGGGGGTAATTTATGAGGCCTCATTGTTCCTGTGTGACACCTCCAGGGCCTGTTTCTAACAAGGAGCCTGGAGCACCGAGAGGCTTTCTGCTTGTCCAGGCCCTGCAGCACTCTTTCTGCTTTGTCACTAATTGTGGCCTCCTCTCCACTGAATTGTGATTTGGGTAAAAGAGCTTGTTGGCTCGATGCAATGAAGCTGCCGGTGACGCTCTTGCCATTATCAAAGATACTCTTGATCTTTTCAAAAGCAGGAAATAGATTTTTTTTCCCAAGCCCCTGTTCAATCACACGGGGGGTTGGTGGGTGGGGGTGTGGGTTGGGGGGGAGAGTAATTTGCAATGCGTCCATTAGTTCTTCATTAAAGCAAGATTAAATTGCACCTCAAATCACATCTGCCTTTTCTAGAGTAAAGGGTGACAGTTTTAGGGCCAAAACTAATTACTAGTGCCAATGAATGAGAGAGGAAAACAGGGCTGTTTTTACATGAGATAGTGTGGCCTGTCATTATATTCAGACTAATTCCACTCTGCCTGCTCTCTTAATGAGACCAGAACGTCCTCACATCTCTCTCTCTCTCTCTTTCTCTGTATCTGCGTGTGCTCCAAATGTATAATTTTGATAGCACTTGGAGTTTGCATTAATGAATTTTTCTGCGAAACCTGCTACAAGTGCCAAATCTGTGATGTTCTGCATTATCATTTAGAGAGAAAGAAAAGACAGACAGACAGGGAGCAGACAGACCGTGAGGGGCAAAGAGAGAGACAGTTAGGAGAATAAAAGTGAGACAGGCTGCAAATACCAACTTTATATATGATCCAAGTCTGTATCTTCTTTTACTATAAGACCTCATGTTAAGTTACTGTAAATCCTCATATGTAAAAGTGAGTTCAATATTAATATAATGTGTCTTGAATAAAAACAATCTTTGTGGCAGAGGCAGAGAATAAAAAGTAAACTGATGCAGGAAACAAACACAATCATCATTTTGCCTTAATTCAACATAAGATTTAAACTGTGGTAAACTGTAAATGTAGGTTTTAATATATTCAACAAAATTTTTAGATTCAACTGATTTTTAGATACATTCTGTGTTTAAGTGATAATTAGTGACTGTTTGATAATGGTTGTTCTATAATGTTATGACTTGAGTTGTGATGCTTTGATAAACTTGGAGATTGTCACAGCAAATTAGGGCTGTATCATTCTGTGCTGAGCATTTTGCACATTGAATCTGTCTGTTGAAAACTGAGCAGCGGCAATCATAAAATACTATAAGTCAAACAGAACTTGACACAGAAAATTAATTGGCAACAAATTTAATAATCAATGTTTTGGATTCTCAGATGTGAGGAAATATTCTTTGTTTTATAATATTGTGAATTAAATAATTTGGGTTTTGAACTGTTGTTTAGTCCTAACAAGACATTTGCAGATGTTACCTTGAGCTTTAGGAAACTGTAATTTTTCACATTTTTAATTTTTTCTTTCATTTTATAGATAAAATGATTGATTGCTTATTTGTTTAAATGAAAAATAATCTGAATATCAAGTAATAATGAAAATAATCACTGATTGAAAAGTTGACATAAGGTTGTCATACAATGGTAATGATATATGTTACACCAAGTCATTTGAGCCTCAAACATCAACAGCTACATTCATGTCATGTGATGTGAGCAGGATACAGAAAATGTGGTTTTGACAGAGCAGCAAAGACGTTAATCCACCACAGTCTCAGATGTGTGGCAACAACAACCCTCCCAACTCTATTTACACAACATGTCAAGACTTCGCAGCATCTTGGCTGCAGGACTTTCTCACTTCAAAGCAACTCTTGTGTGTCGGTGACACATTAATAGTGGAAAGGACCTGAGGATTCTTACACTTGGATGATCTGAACTGGAGAATTTGAAAACAGTGTTGCTGTCCTCGTGCAGCTAACACCGATGCCACCAGTAATGTTTTGTTTTGCTACAGAATCAGTCACGTCATTGGTTATCTTTTCATGTGGAGTAAATTCACTCTCTACTTTTAGTTGATATTCTGCAGGACACACCTGAGGTAACATCTACAGTGGTGTAGATCTGTTGTAAACGTCCTGCAGCTCCATAAGAACTTGAAAGTTTCCATTCATAGTTGCAGTTTGTGTCGTAAAGCAGCTGTATTTCAACTTTTGCTGCAGCCTCAGTTATTCGTCCATCAGATGCTTGCTGAGAAGCCAGTGCACCTTTCATTTGCAAACCATCCCGTTTTCCTCAACGGATGGCTAAAGTTTGAATGTCAATGGCTCCTTTTCCTTTCCTCTCCACCCTCTTCTTCCCCCTCTCTTCCCCACTTTCCTCCTCTCCTCTCTAACTTCTTCTTCCTCCTCCTCCCTTCTCCTCTCCGGTCGACAGGCGCTCTTCTCCTGCGCTCAGAGGTTGAGGGTGGTTAGATTAGTCTAAGAGCTGAGAGCAGCCGAGTCTCACAAACAGGATTTAGCATGTTGTCTCACAGTGGCAGCACTGCCTGGGATCACATGGTACTGATGAGCCCTGGGGCATAACATGCTTATGGCAGATACACTGTGATTTGGAGAGACTGGAGAAGTGCAGAGTACACCAACTTAACATGTGTGCATTTGTTAACAGTGCACAAAGTTGAGATGTTGGCATCTTTAAATGAGTCAACAATGTTGCGAGGCTTTACCTCTGCGCTGTGTATAAATCTCTTAATGCACATTACAGGCTTTTCAGAGTTGCCAGCTGATTAGCCCTCTCAAGACGATTTTTGCCATCCTTAAAATATTTTTTTTCTTACATACAGTGCATTTTTTTCCCCCTCACAAGGTACCAAACCTCCTTTCCTTGCAAAAAAATATATATGCACTAGCACTAATTTTTTAAGCAGAGGAATCACCCCACTGGTTTCTGCTGAAGTGAGATTTGGCAGCAGAGACCGCGTTGGTTCCAGAAATTCAAACCTCATACCATTCCAGGCTGGGCTTATCCTAAGCTTGTTAGTATGTGTGATGCCGGGACCGATAGGGACCTCTACATTACCATAACGCTGCTGAATTAACTATGATCTTCCACTGCACCGGGAGAAAAACTGGCCCACAGAAGTTTTGCAATATGCTGTGCAGGATATTATGATAACATGCTATAATAAATGTTTATAATCTACTTAGTGGAGGACCAGGGTTCAAATATGTTTCTATATTAGGCTTATTAATGCTCCCACAGATTTTCTGTTCCACCGTCAGAATGGGCGAAGTGAAATATGCACACTTAACCAGAAATGGAGAAATAAAAGGTCTCAGAGTGATGATTAATTAAAGTGGAGATTGTGCAGCGAAGCATCACACAACAGGGGAGAAATGCTGCAGTTTTAAAGCGTAGTCAGTGGGACACCGGGAACATTTGTGTTGCTGTGAGGAGTTTACATTTGCAATTTTACATGAATTACACTTGCTTTACTGCGAATTTCAGTATTTAAAATCAATATCCCTATTTGTGGCTTTGTTTCAGTTTGTTTTTCTTTCAGAGTTATTATTTGCAGACCAGAATTATATCCAGTCAGTGAAGACAGTATTTTAACCGTCACGCAGGGGAAGAAACCATAAGAAAAACAGATGTGTGTAAAGTAACTAAACAAACAGGATGGAGTTGCACTGGATTATTCAGGACATCAGTATTTCTCATGGCTTCAGGAAACGAGTAAGTTCTTCTGTTCTTGTTTTAGTATTATTTCATGGTTTATTCTTTAACATAAAGTCATTTCCCTTTCAAGCAGCATTAAGGTTTGAAAAAAAAAAGATCTTATTCCACATTTGTAGTATCATCAACTCTGATGTTTACACAAAGCGAAATTCTCTTATGGTTGTGCCATTACATCCAGTGGAAATATTCTCAATGTCTTAGGCATCACTTCTTTTGTAAATTTCCCCAAATTTCAGCCGGTCACTCTTGATGTTTTTGGAAAGTCTTGGATCTCAAGAATTTCAAATAAAGTTCTGTGCAGTGTCGACAATGTTCAGCTGCACAGTATGAGTTTGTGACATCTGATCCATTAGTGGGTCAGTGATTTTTAAATGAATAGGTTCCGTTTTGGGGAATTTATTATATGAGATGATTGATGCCACTCTCATGTCTGTGTGCTAAACATGAAGACACACTGTGCCACCTTTGGACAGAACCAGCTAGCTGTTTCCCTGTATTTCCATTCTTTGTGCTAAGCTAACTGACTGCTGGGGATATTCACTGTACAGACATGAGAGTGGTCACAATCTTCTCATCTGAAGAAGGATTTTTTCCCGAAATCTCAAACTATGGCCCTGTTCTGTTGCCTTATTTAAACATACTGTACATATCACTCTGCAGAGAGTGTCACTTCACCTTGTGATGATTATTTTGGCTGTAAATAAATTATTAATCAATCACCGCAGCAGTCCTCCTCTGACCTGCTTTGTTAATCTGACTGCTGTGTGAATGTTTCTGTGGAAATACCAAACGGCTTCAACCTCATTCGAGACACATTAGACGATACACTCCTAAAGTATCCTTATTATACTGCTCGTCTTATTTTGATAAACAGTAATTTGGTGTCATGGAGGACAGGAAGGAGTGAATGGGACTTGTCTGTCTATCTGCCTCTCTGCCAGTCACGCCATTTCTCTGTTGGGTTAAGACTCTCCCCTCTCTCTCACTCTCCCTCTCTCTTTCTCTGTGTTGACACATATACATATCACACACCAGGATTAGCATGACGGTGACTGTAACAAACCTCTTTTTTGAGGAAAAAAAAAAAAAAGAAAGAAAGAAAGGGGGAAAAAAGCACCCTATTCTATAGTGGAGGTGCCCAGCCAGAAAATAGCATACTTAGACAACAATGGCGTGGTAAGTACCTTAGCAAGGATCAGCGCTGGCAGAGTGAAACACATTACAAAACAATGGCTGACTGCCTGCCTGCTTGGCTGCTTGGCTGGCTGTCAGGAGCCGTGGAGCTGCCATGAGCTGCCATGCTGTTATTTGTCAGGGGAGAGAAAAGGAGACAGAGACACACATCATCATCTTGCTCCGCATCGCCGTAAACACTGGTGTGAATGACTGGTCACAGCGAGTCTAATCCCGCCTGCAGACATATCTCCCATGATCCCCTTCTGCAAAGTGTGGCGTGTGATGTTGTTCCACTACATGACAACAACATGGATGTGGATGTAGAGGTAACAAGAAGGGATATCAATGTGTGGCTCACTTGGATGTGGTTTGATCTTGAGCTCAATGTCCTGTTTGGGTTTTTTTTTTTTTTTGTATATATGTTAATGATGATTACCTTGACGCCAGAATTGCACTTTAAGCTTAAAAAGGGCTTTATAGGTATGAGAATATTCACACAATTATATAACAAAGACTAAAATAGATTATAAATATTAAAGTTGCAGATATTAGTCAATTAATTAGCAACTATTTTGATAACTAAACAGTCATTTTCTAAGCAAAAATGCCAAAATGTCACTTGTTTTATATCATTTTAAACTTAATATTTTTGGGTTCTGGACTGTTGGTTGGAGAAAACAACACATCTAAGGACATCAGCTGAGACATTTTTCTCAGTTTTCTTTCATTTTATTGATCAAAAACTCAAATAATTGAGAATTGAATCAGAAAATCATGAGAATAATTATTGACTGCTGCCCTTATAAATATATAAAACAAGAATAATGGATATGTATTTCACAAAATGACAGAAACTGCTCAACTAATAGCACATTTTAGAGGGTTTGAGGCCAAAATTGGAAGTAGAAACAGCTCTGAAAATGCTGTGACAATAAAAGATTAATAATCCAAAACAAATTAAAAGCACAGTCCTGATTTTTTTTAAATGACAAATAATCCTGCTGTTGAATTATGCTAAAATAACACAAAGAATATCCTGCAATTATTAACCTCCATATCATGCGTTCAGAATGACACATTTACATTCCAATATTTTGATAGGATCTAAATCAGGAAGTCAAATATATTCCAGTTTTATTATTGGGCCAGTAATGAGTAGAGATTGTTTAATGCCAGTTAAAAGAGGAAAAGGGCTTCTGTAAGTAGAGGAGGGGGGAGGGGCGTTACTAATGATATAAGAGCGAATGTTGGAGCATCTCCTGGAAATCTGGCAGAAATCCTAATGTCGCTCCTGTCCCCCTTTTAATGCAAACCAAATGAGCCTGCACTGTAATAAGAAGCTTCCCAGAATTAGTTTCCGTTTGCAGAAAATTGCGAGAAAAAAAAACCCTAGTACTTTTATCTATGAATTTCACTCCAGCATAAGCAAAAAAAAAAAAAAAGCAGACCCTCCTCCGACATTATTTGGATGACGTTCCATCAGTAGCAGCAGCAAGAAATAACATTGTGCAAATTCTATGCATGTTAATGATAAATAGGAATCCACCTGCTCACAGATAAAATGAGTTTAATTTCCCCCCCACACACACACACCCGTGCCCATGTGCCTGCCTGGCCTTTTAGAAATTACTTATGCACAGCTATTATTAAAATAGGGCCAGAGCAAATGAGAAAGAAGTGCTATCTCTGGAGAGAGTGGCTGGGTTTAGACTGCTGCTGCTGCCGCTGCTGCCAGGACTCTCAGCTTCACACAGTCAGCATTTCCTCCTCTCTCTCAACACACACACACACACACACACACACACACACAACCATGCACGTGCACATATGCAAACACACACCCAGGCTGAAGCTTGTGCACACACACCTCACCTCCTCGCAGTTCTTGTGGCAGCTCTGACCTTGTGTTTACTAAATTAATCCAAATCCTTTTTTGGTGGGAGTTTTACAGTGTAATGGAATTTGCAAGCTTTGTGAGAACATCTATTTGCATGAGTGTGTATCTGCGTGCATGCGTATGCTAATATGCAAGTGTGCGTGTGTTCCTGCATGCGTTTGCACACTTCAGTGTGTAATTTTGTTGTTGGAAGGAAATTTCCTTTGGGTGTACAATGTGCTTGTCCCTGCATCTTCAGAGTCGCTGAGGATGTAACAATTGAATACTGAAGGCTCGGAAAGTATCAGTCATAAGTGGTGACTAGAATATTTAAATATGCATGGACAAAAATGAAAACTGGGAAAGGAGCGAGAGAGTGTAGGCCCGGTGTTTAAAAAAAAAAAAAAAAAAAGAGGTCAGAGCAGGAGTGTTTTTGTACACAGGACACTGTGTACTGCCACCTCTGCTCCATTAGCAAATCAACAGATTCCCTCTCATCTCTCACTTTGGCCATGAACACTTCCAGAACATTCATCCTTTTCATCCACACAAGCTGAAGGATGTTCTGATGTGCTGGCTGTGCAGCCTCTCTCCAAACCTGAACTCCTGCCTCTCCACTGCTCCAATTCAATAATGAGTATAGGAAAAAAATAAATAAATAAAAATACAACATCCAAAACTAGAACTCATCCAGTGGAAAAAAAAAATCTGAATTAGAACTGAATTGAACACTCAAAGGTGGCATCCTGACATTGTGCGAAATTAAAAGCCGCCGAGCTGCTCGGGAAAGACAGAAGACAGGGTTCACACACTGATAATAGAGCTGTCAAAACCATATGGTGAAAACAATGTTTTAAGCTTTGTGCATTTTAGATTTAAAAAAAAAAAAAAAACATCAGTGCAGTACATAAAAAGTAAGGAATGCTGAACACTCAGTGCCCCTTGTGAAATGAATAGAATTACAAGAAACATGATGCCATTAGGCGGCGAGGAATAACTCAGAGGACACGCAGAACAATGATGTGCAGACTTGTTTGCATTTTGTCTTGGGGCGCCCTGCTGTGTGTGTGCTTTCTAATGACTGCTCGCTGGGAGGAAAAAGGCCCCTGGGGGATGTTAAGACTCTAATAAATGAGGTTCGCTCTCCACTTCACACACTCTAAGAGCAGCAATTATGTCAAAACAGTGTTTATAGTTGTAACTGTAAAGAATATTTCTGTCCTGTGAAAACGGGCCCTCCTGTGCTTGACAGGTTCTCTGAGGTTAAAATTGCTATGGCGCTTTGTGATGATGTCACTACATTACTTTTCTAAATGATATACTCTAGTTTACAAATACTGTGCTTATTATTATTATTACAGAGTGTGAAGACCGAACAAAAACCCTGGGGACATACTAATGTGTTGACACACTTCATTTGATGTCTGCAGCAGATAGTTTAAGAGTGAATAATGTGTATATACAATGTAGTGATATACAATGATCTGCAACATGCCACAGTAAACTTTAGCCCTGAAACTGTTTAATCCATTAGTCAATCAACAAAAAATTAATTAGCAACTATTTTGGTAATAAATTAATAATCTCAGTAAAATCTCGAGCAAAAATATGAAACATTCTCTGGTTCCAGCTTCTCAAATGTGGTGATTTTCTCTTGTTTGACAGACTTCTGATTATTGGTCAGACAGAACAAGTAATATAATACGTCACAAATGGACCTGGGAAGTTGTGATGAGCATGTTTCATCATTACTATACTGACAAAACCAGATTACTCTGGAAAATAACTGGCACATTAATAATCATTAGTTAGGTGCAGCCCCACTGGCTTCACTGCATAAAGGTTGGAGGAATTTAATTCAAATTCAGAGGGGATATATGAAACAAACAAAAGTCTATGAAATCAGTTGGATTATGTCTTTTATAGCTCTGGAGGTGCTTTCCAAATTTTGAAAAAATGACCCTGATTTGCACGGCGGTTTCATCTGCAGGAGGAAAAAAAATCACATTTATGAATCTGCTTCATGAGCACACAGAGATGAGAAGGGAAAGCAGAGAGACTGGAGGGAAATAGTTTCAGCTGCGTTCAGTCAGAGGCTGAGCTGAATTGTGTGGACTGATTCAGGTTGTCAACTCACACACAGAGTAACATGAATGAAGACAGTTCACATTAAAAGTCGCTGGTAGTTGCTGTTAACATGATCTGATCTGAGACACCACAGCTGTATTTGTGAACTGTTTGCTCAATGCTGCAAATTTACTGGAAACTTTAGTTTGGGAAGTGTTGATAGTCACTGCATACATATTTATAGATAAAGGTGTTATGGTACTACTTTTTTTAAATAGCTTTTTTTTGTACTTTCCCCAGCGGTGATACACCCAAGTACACCAGTCACCATGTGCCGAGCCTTTGGTTTCGTCTGTGTTCCCGCTCTTTCGCACTCTTTGTTCCTGCTCTTCGTTCTCACTCCAGATGACTGCATCTATATGGATTTAAATCAGAATCAAAATGATTTTGACCTTGTAAACTGATGTTCACAAATAATTCGAATGCACGCAGCTGTAAATGAACCTTTGTAAACCTGTAAAATAAATCTGCATGAGGAATTCAAGTCTGTGTATTTGCATTTGTTAAAAAACAGAGACTGTCTGGATAGAAACTGAACAAATTATATTGTTGGTGAAGTTACACAAAGACCCAGGGCTACCTGAGACTTCGATGAAAAACATCAACATCACCAGTTAATATAAAATGCAAATCGCTGTCAACATCACCTACAGACAATAACAGAAAACATGCTAGCTCATATACAGCACAGTGGGACGCTCCCCTCAACTACACAAATCTATAACATCTCAACAGTATGTTCAGAATACACATCCATACGTTACACATTTGGATACTGCTGTGTATGTGTGTTTACTACATGTATGACAAAACTTTATTGCAAACTGCTCTGAAAAAGCCACAAGTGTTTTACATTTACAAATATCAGTGCGTGGTTGGTGCCTCGTGTGCTTATTCACGTCACTGTTTGTGTGTACTGTATTGAAAACACATTTTTTCATAAGAGTTTGACGTTTTACAAGAATTGCTTGCTTCTGCAAGAGCTGTAAAACTGTTATGCTGATTTTGATGTAAGGTTTTGGAGTTAGTGTGTTTTCCAAAAATACAGTTTCAAGGATCAGGAAAAACTGTAATACAGACAGATGCTGCATACTTACAGTTTCTTTTTCATTGCCAATGAAACATTTCTTGATATTTTTTCTTTATTTCCCAAACCTCTAAGCACAAACTCAAAACTAAACTCTCCACTCAAAACCGTGCAACCTTACATCTAAACCAAACTTTGCCTTTAGACATCACACAAAAGCCATCAAATACACATTCACCCAAAAATAGCCATAACACGCTGATGTGATCAAATCAAAACTCTACCAACACTCTCTATTGTATGATGGTGTTTATGGGTTTCCCCCAGAACAACATCATGTATACATTTTCTAAATGTTTCATCCCTCCACACTTTAAGACCTTAATGACTGTCTTTACTGTGTGTGCCTTCACACTTTCTACCATGTACATTGTGATGCTGGCGTCACAGTAATGACAAAATATCATGCTCTTAATCCACTTTGGTCTACATACAATTGTCATGACAACAAGACTGTTAAATGTTCAACACCAGGAATATCAGTGGCAAAATAATGTTCATTGTAATTCCCATCAGTTAACCAGTACTCATAGCTCAACATGTAGGGGTTCAAATCCCATGTCTGTCCCACAATCCCATTACTGTATTATTTTTAATTCATGCAAATGGTTTCATTGTCTATAATGTTCTCTTTGTAAGTAAATGAGTTGTAACATGATGACTGTATGAAATGTATGAAAATATAAGCATCACAGGTTCATACTTAAACAAATAGCACTATACCCCTGACGGTGTGGTATCAATACTATCCTCTGCCACTGGTGGTAAGTGCTAGCCAGGTTACAGCTAACACCTGTGCAGTTGGTACATTGGCTGCTCAGTGTAAATGTGAATAAAACACACAGTCCAGCACAAATTCCCTTCACTTTCTGTCTGAAAAGTCAGGATATCTCAGCCTCTTCTGCCTCTGTTCTGAAGAATCTTTTTTAAAATCTGCCCACGAGGTGCAATGCTAAATGCTCAAGTTCCCCTTTAGACTAAACCCGTGGTCATATAATAAAATAAAACGCGGCCTTGATGGTTTGAGGCCCCCGGGGGACTGGCCCACTCGGCCTGGTTGGTAATCAAGTCCTGGCTACCGCAGTGTACAAGTCAAAACCACCTAAATAAAGACTTTAAGTTAGCAGGAGAGAAACATGGAGCATTGTGCTGGATTAGCTGATACCCAAAAGTGCTCAAGACCAGTTTTGGATGACTACAGAAATTATTCTAGGAAGTTTGAGTCTCTGTGGAGTATTGTGACGGCGCTGAGACGAGGGCCGGTGACAGCGGCAGAGTGAGGGTCTGATTGAATGGCAGCAGAGGACCGTACATCTTTAAATTCCTCATTATCCACTAACACACAGACACCACGTCTGCTCCTATTCCATTACTTACTCCTCCGTATTGTCATGCTCCGAGAATTCAATGTAGTACCTTTTATTGTAGAAAATGAAAAATGTCATTTTCCCCTTCTCTCTCTCTCTCTCCCCCTCTCCTAACACTAATTTAAAATGTCTCATCTCCCTCCGCGTGTTCAACAGTCTGATTGCCTCAGTGCTGAAGAAAGAGGCCTAAGAGGAGGAATCCCCTCTCTTTGTGAAAAGGAGTCCAGGTGGGAGCAGAGGAGGAGGAGGAGGAAAATGGAGTGGGATGATTCATGAAGGCGAGAATCTGCAGCTTCATCAGAGTCGGTCAAGCAGGACAGCTGCTGCCGCTGACCTCCCGAACTAGCGGAGAGACCCACACCTTCAAGGACTGAAGGTCTTCTTATTCTTTTCCCTCCAGCAGTCACACCTCTCACCTTCCTTCTGTCATTCTTTCTTTTCTCTCTCTGCCACTTTTTCACTCTCAGCTTATTGCAACAGTGCAGGGTCAGGACTTCAACTCCCAGAGAAATGAAGTCCTTCAGGTCTGCAGAAAAAAAGGACTGTGATGAGGTGTCTCTGTGGCTCGGATACAGCCTACACGAGCCTGTGTTTATGCGCGTCCTTGAGTGAGTTGTGAATGCATTATTTGTATGATGGTGTGGTAAACAGAAAGATAACTGTGGCGTCCTTCGTGAGGAAAAAAGCAGCAAAAGAAACTAAATATAGCTTTGTCTCTTTTCAGAAAAGCCTTTTTAAGAGGCCATAGCCTCATAGACTACACTGATAACTCTTTACTATGATCTATAGGAGACACATTTTTCATTTACTCATGTCTAAAAAGTGGATAGATTGAATTTATGCTGGTTTACTCACCATTATATTCATATATAAGATGCTTTCTAAAGCCACATCTGTTTTAATTGTTTAAAATCTTCCTATAAATATGTATAAATGTCCTGTTAAAGCAAATATAACAAACAGCCCTCTGGTTCCAGCTTCTGAAATGTGAAGATTTTCTGCTTTTTTATATTTATATAGACAGTGTATCTTATGTGATAGTTAACATTGCATCGTTTGGACAAAGGAATTGAATGTCACCTTTGGCCACTTTGACAAACTTTGATATTTTTACTGACAATACAATAACTTCACTAATCAAGGATTTAATTATTGGTTGCAAGACTTTCTGTCTTTGCCTATCATTATGTTTGTACCTGATGTTGTTTGGCACATTGTTTGCCACAGACGTTGGTTTTTTTTTGTACATATTTGTTATTTCATGTTTAATTCTGGTTATCATTTTTAATTTTTTAAAACTAAATAAATAATTAAATGCATTTTCAGATTTTTACTGTGATGTTTGTATAGTGCCTTTCAAGATGTACTTCAAGACCATGACAGTTCTTGTGTTATAGTTTTCACAATAAGATCAAATCAACGATCAGCACAATTCCCTTCAATTTTCCCATTTTGTTGCACCCACAAGTTTCCAAAACAACCCTCATGAAGCAGGGTGTTGAATGGAGAGAAAACCTTTAAATGAATCAGGAGGCCAAACCTGGAGAGGGGTCTGGAGTTATAGGTATTATATTGTCATTAGATAATATATTCAGTTGGCAGTTTATTAGGTACTCCTCGCTAAAAGTAATGCAATAATGCATATTATTGCATTCACTCCATTTATATCAAAGAGAGTAGATTTAATAACAGGAATAACCCTGTAACGCTAACACTAACCCACCCTCCAAAAAAGTTTATCCAAAACCTCTCTAAACATTTTCAATAAACACTGAACATTAAAACCACCATGAATGTACGATATATTGCAGGACTGCTGTATTAGACTGCAGTAGTTTTATCAAGGTACGCCTAGTAAACTCCCAACTGAGTGTATATTGTATTAATGATTCAGGGTCCCAAGTGAGATATGTTTCAGGGACCCAGGATTTCTAGCAGCGGCCCTGCTTATGAGACCACAAAGAACAATGTTGTTGTTGAAGTGCATCAGTCTGTTTCAGGGTCACTCACTATATAAATCCTATATAAATGCAATTCCCTTGCTCCAACAAAGGCAGACAGCTGCAGCAGGACAAGGCTGTTCTTACCCTAAAACCTGCTACTAGTGTCCACAGACAGTGTTCCACTGCCCTCCAGTGGAGAGCTGCAGAACTGCAGCTCCGAGACCACTGGATGAAGTCTTGTCCTATCCAAAGTTTTGCCTTTGTCCTCTGCTGTAATGTGTAGAGTGAGTGCCAGGTTTTGTAGGTTCACTTAAGTCACTTCACTCCAATACAAAAGTGACATTCATGATTCTTGATGACGAGAAAAATTTGGGGACTCTTTTTCCAGGTGTGCACTACAAATGATTAAAACCAGACTTTCTCTTCCAGTGGTTACTAAACCAGTTATTTTATGCAGGGTCAAATGTAAATTTCTTGGTTTTTGTATCGACATATTCAATATTTTATTGGACCTGGTTTACAGGCTAAAAATATTTGAATTAATGGATAAAAAAATCTGACAACTCTAATTGAAAGTGTGGCGCCGAACCACACTGCAATCCTTATACCAGTAATTTGTAGGATGCACAGCTGTGGCAGAATAATCCATGTGCTCAGTGATGCGTCTTGCTGAGGACCAAAAACTCCTCCAGTGCTTCTTTATAGGCCTAATGACGACCCACAGAGCGAGCACTCAGTGACACCAGCTGAACGACTGCAGCCTCTCCTGGAGTCAGAATTTATAAAGATTAAGATGTCAGGCGCCTGAGACAGAAAGGACAGGATCAGAGTCTGTGTGTACAGTATTAGATGAAGAGGCTTCTTTGCTGCCTCTATATTAGTGGTTAATCTGCCCTAACAAGATAGACTGCGACATGTAGCCTCTCTGCTGCATCACTGATGATGGGACCAGTAATGATTGAGGAGGAAGGCGAGTGGTTGTCAGCTAAGCCGAAAGTAAGCTACTTTGGCACGGGGAGACGTACGGCTGGCCGCACTGCTGCGGGTGTATGTGTGTGTGTCCAGTTATTAAATCAAATATGTGACACCAAGTAGCTTAAAGCACCAATAAGCCACAAGGCCACTTTTGGTTTCATTTGCTAAGTTGAAGGATGAGAGACAACCAGATGTGTTAGACCGCTGCATTTTTAGAGCAATATTGCCTTTGTTTGAACATCAAAAATTTTAATATACACCTGGGACCAAAACTTTACAATTTACATTTAGCAAAAAAAAGATATATTAAGTCAGAAAGGTCTTATTAACAAAACATCGAAATTTCCTCATATTTGGGTCTACAGTTTGCCTTCTTCATAGCTTTTATAGCATAGCAACAACATTTTCCCAGCCCTTCAATACTCACTTGGGTCTCCTCACCCAAATCAGATATAAAGATATTGTCTCACTTAAAACTATCTCCTTTCAGGGACCACTTACTACATTTTTTCCACAGCTCTCCTAAAAGACATTTTTTGACCATCTTCACTTTTCAGGCAACAGAGCAAAGTTCATCTGCTGATAGAGATCATGTGTTGTTACCAAGGTCAAGAATGAATTTCATGACAATATATCCATGACCTGTCAAGATGTTTCGGTCTGGACCAAAGAGGTGGACTGACAAACTGACAGACCGACACTGCATTCCCTAGAGCTACCAGCAAGACTAAAAACTGAACAGTGATTTATCTTTTCAGAGAAGCTATTCTCAATAATACACACAACACACTGTCTTTTTTTTCCAGTGGAAATACTTCCTACCAAAGAAATACTGCTCCACAAACAAAATCCCATTCCCCACTATTGTATTTGGTAGAGTGACAAATCAGAGATGATCATCTTCAACAACAGAAAATGAAAAACGACTACCTGCATGGCTGGATAACACAAGAGACACTACGTGACAATATGTTGAATTGTCATTTGTGCAAACTAGTACTTTCATGATCCAAGATTAGTGCTCTGATGTTTCTGTGTTTCCCCTTTTCACTTTTGGGCTTTTCCTAATTTTGTTTCAGTAAAGTTTAGGCCAAGTAAGTGTGGAGGGAGAACGGCACCGGCCAGCAGTGCTTGCTCTTCCTTAGACTTCAAACAGGCTGGTTACAGTAGCTTCCATGCATGTTCAGGGTCAATATCCTGCTGGAAAACGAATCCTCTCCCATACATATTACTGAGCCAGAAGGGATGGCGCCTCTCTAAAATTTAGTAGTATTTCTATCTGGCTGGTGTGTAGCTGATCCTGTGCAAGTCAGTTGAAACAGCCCCACAGCTGAATATTTCTACCACCACATTTGACTGAAGGTTTTCTGCACTGTTGCATTTACAATATCATGGGCTGTCTCCTCACATATGTAAGCTCTTTGCAAATGTTAACTTTGACTCTTTCAATGGTATGGTGTTTATTTGACCTTGGATGCCGATGCTATCATGAAGATGTTAGTTTGACATACAAGTCTTTACAGCAGGCGTCATTTTGGTTTAGATTTGGATATAAAATGTGTGCACTGTGCATTTACCTCTAAATGCACTTTGTATTTTAACTCAAATTTAGTGGCGTCATGCTGAGAGTACTTTTTCATCACGAAAAACAACTCTGAAGCAGCCTCCTGCACTGTTATGTTCAGCTGGAAGATGTACATTTACAAAACAGTGCAACTGCTGCACAAAAGCCACAACTTCTCAAAATTTGAATTTTACATTTAGGCTGTGAAACATTTTCCAACTTTTTTAATGACATAAACCATTTTAAAACCCATAGGTCTATATAAAACCTGAATTGTCACAAGCTTGAAAGCAAGATGTTTTCTCTTAGCGCACATGGATAACAAGAGAGAACTATTAACTCATTGATTGAATCAACTATGTGAATTTACTTAACTTCTGGTATTAGTCATTGAAAGAACAAAACAGTCCAGACCAGAAAGTGAGTGAGCTTCATTCACTTCATCAAAAAAAAAAAAAAAGGGAGGGGGGGCTTCTATGTTGCTTTAAAGCTTTGGGATTACTGCTAATTATATTTTATGTAATATAAATATTGCTAGAGCCTAGTAAAGGATGCTGTATTCCTGCTAAATTAATTAGTAAAATATTAATAGGCTATTATTAGTATAGGGGAAACAGTTTATAGTCGATTTCTGTTCCAATAGTTATAATATATTATTGTATTAAACCCCTCAAACTTTTTACCAATCGCATCTTTTCACAAAACCAAAAGTAGAAGGTTGGAAAAACAAAAGGCAACAAGGGAAAAAAACTGATGCTGTGTTAAAAAAAGAATTGCCTTAAAAACTTGACACAACTTGACATTTTAAATGCTTTATTGATTCAACGGAGGTTATTTTACAACAAGAGAAAATGATCTTGAATACAGCTGGAACATCTGTTTTTTATAAAGCTGGAAAAAGTACCAAGGGACTAACAGTCAGGTTGTCCGGGAAGACACTAAACAAGCCACAAAAAGAAACTGGCACAAACTGGCACAAGGCAGTAAACATAAGGCATTTTCTTAAAGGGGCTATATGCAAGTTTTCTCTGTGGCAGAACATGGTTTCTGTCTGGGAGCAGGTGGTGGTGATGATGATGGGTCTGAGCAGCGCTACTTTTTGCAGGCAGACTGGACGCTACAGTGACTGGTTATTAGAAAGTGCCAACATGGTCAGACCAGGGTTGGCTGCTCAACATGCTAACATCAGCAGAAGAAAACAAGTGATAGAGACAGAGGCAAACCAAGAGTCAACACTGGTGTGACTTTCCTCTGCTGGAGACAGCTCCTGACAAATAAAGGAGTCAAGTTTGATACTGAACTCCTGATGTTTCTTCTAGACTGGTAAGTATACAGCTGTTAATGCTAACGTTGACTATATAGATATAGCTAAAACTTACATATAGCTCCTTCAACAGAAAAAGGTCTCAACTTAAAATGAACAAAAAACAAGATATTAAAGCCTGTAGCAACTGATGTGACACCAAAGAGCCAAATAATGTAATGACAAAAAAGTCAAAGTATGTATATAATAATTACACAGCTAATTTAATAATATTGACTAAAGATGTTTTATTTATTGTCAATGATGCTCTTATGTTTAAATATTATTTTGTAATAAGCAGAAATGAATTACACTAATGATCACTAGTAACAACAGTAACATGTTATCACATTTTGGGAAAGTATTTTCATAATATTATTTATAGTTTCAATCCATTCAGTTGAAAATGTTTATTACATTTTGACCAGCTCTTATACAGTGATCATTGCAGCTGATTACAGGCCTTAAACCTACCAAAAAGAGTTAGACATTTCAAAGTAAAATGACTCATTTACTGCAACACTCACGGTAACGGAAAAGATTCAGCCAGCAACACATTTGGCCGTGTCTCAGGTGGTAATATCTTGATGCACGGTCCAAAGAAATGAATCAATGGTACAATCATCCACTTAAAGATCTCTTTTCTTCAACACTTGTATTTGGCATATTCTGGGCTTTTATTTTGGAGTTATTTTTTTGGCCTGACTCCTTTCTCCTTCTCAAACTGGGCAATCTGATTGAAAATGTCCAGCAGGTTAGCAGGAAGGTCTTTTTTACCTCTTTCCCCTGCCACTGAGATCGCACCACTTTGCTCGTTATGATTTCCAGCACTATCTGATCTTCTACTGCTTTTACTCCTCTCTTCCTCCTCTCTGCCCTTTCTAGTTTCCTTCTCGCTTATCACATTTTCTATCTTACTTATTTCCTCCCTCCCCCTGTTCTCATACCTACCGCCATCGAAGGAGTTCCTCTTTGATAAGTCATGTCTCACCCTGTTCTCCAAGTGTTTAGAAGCAGAACCAGAGTTTCCTGAATATTCAGATCGAACACTAGATTTCCGTGAGTACTCGGAGTCAGCTGACGAGCAGGATACTTTTCGCTTTCTGTACTCGTCTAAGCTCCTTCTCCTCTTAGAGTCACTGTTTCTCCTGTTATCCTCATTCCCTCTTTCCCTGTTTTTATCCTTCCTTTCTCTGCTCCTCCTCTCCTCTCTTTCTGGGCTTCTGCTCCGACTGCTTTTCCTTCTCCTCGCCTTGCTCTCCTCTCTGTCCCCACTCTTTCTTTCTTTACGCGAGGAGTCAGACTCCTCGTTCTCTGAGGCCGCCGACAAAGAATAAAGCTGACAGATCCTTCTTTCTTCAGCATCCTTCTCCTCTACCTCCTCCTCATCCCTCTCTCCAAACCCTGGACCTCCCTTCTGGTTGAGAAAGGTGGCAGAGGTGTTGGGAGGCGCGGGATACCACTCCACCTCGTCCTCATCCTTCTCCGTCCTGTCTTTCTCGCTCTTACCCTCCTCACTCCTCCTGCTCTCCCTTGAGGAGATCCTGCGATGGCGTTTACTTCCACGCTCAGACCTCCGGCGCTTCTTTTTCTTCTTTTTGGACCTCCTGCGAGAGGAGGAGGACGAGGAAGAAGTAGAAGAACTCCTGGAGGAAGTGGAGGACGATGACAAGGAAGATGTTGATCTCTTCTGTTTTTTCTTCATCCTGAGGGAAAGAGACATCCACTGATAATCTAATTCTGACCACACAGTTGGTTTTTGTTATGAGATGCTTATGTACCTCTGCCATACCTTTAAAAGATCAGAGCCAACTCACCTCTTCTCCTCTTTTAAGATCTTACGCAATTTCTCAGCACTGGTCTGGCCGCTCTTAGTTTTCACCTGCTCCTTAGCCAGCGCTTCTTCTCGCAGGCGAATTGATTTCTTCACGGTCGCCGAGCGAGGCAAGGCAAGGCATGACAATGGCAGGCAAAAGCCCACGGAGACAAATTCAAACAAATACACACCAGGACCCCAAACCATGCAACCAAGACCCCAAAAAATGGCAGTCAGTCATTCATTCATTTATTTATTCAGCCATTCATGTCAGAGTAAGAGGGTATAAGGAGGAATAGGAAAGTAAAGAAGCACAGAGGAAGGTCACAATCAACAACCACAGGTGACAGAGTGGTAGAGGAAAATACAGAGATTCGCATATTTACCATAGAAAAAGTGGTGTGATCCAAGAGCGAGGTAGTTGGGATGGATGAACAGACAGAGGTGTGCGGAGAAAACAAACAGCATTTGTTCCCCATTGAGACAGAGAAGGTGTCAACGTTACCGTATTGGACCAGAGACGCGGCACCACACCCAGTGACCAGAGGAGGAGTCGTTGTCATTGTGCAGTTTGTTTTTGTTTGTTTTTTTCGCCCCCCGAAAGGCAGGTGACAAGGCCGTGGCAGTCAGAGGGTCAAAGGGCAGAGTCCCAGGGTTGGAGACACACACACACACCAAAACACTTCATCAGTATTACAAACCACAGCGTCAGGAGCGTGTTTGTGTTTTTGCACAAAAATCACATTGACAGTGTAAGAGGATGTTGTTCATATTAAAAAATAAAAGCGACTTCTTCTCAGTATGTACAGTATCTGTGCATATGCAAATGTTCTCAGACATGATTCAGCACCATGGACAGCACTTTAAGATGGTTGCCAAGGTGTTTGCACTAATTTGCATAATTAGACCTCTTCATTTATCACCTCTCCCACTCTCCATGTAGTTTTGTTGCAGCTTTTAGGGAAGGACATATTACTGCTTCATCGTTAGATATGTCCCACATGCATACTTCTAAAACAGTCGGAACGCAGACTGAAAATGTTTCGTGTCCTGTTGATGTGGGAAATAGATGAGCTGCTCATAACTGGAAGAATTTAAAATAAAATAAAAAAATTTATTTAAATTTCTCTGCCCTATTTTGCAGTGACATTTTAAATTTGATTGAAATAAACTGCAAGTTTTTTATTTTCATTTGGAAACACAAAACATGTTAGGAAATTAAATATCTTTGATTCTTAATATCCTTTATTTCTTGTACACTTACTGCAAAAACAGTACACTTAAAGGATTAGTATATTCTGTAATAGAATTAGTTTGTTGTACGGAGGTGGGACAAAGCACTTCCTTACAGTGCAGGCAGCTTCGACCTGAGTCACCCTCATGAATCAAAATACCTGTGGCATACTTGGTGAGTGGTTAAGGCTACTACACAGTAAAACATAAAACATTTTATATTTATATATTTATATATTATATTTGTTCTGCATTACATGAAATTCGACTTCTCTTCAGTGAAATGTTGCAAATCAACCATTTTACAGTTGAAACACATTGTATATCCACACAAAATGCTGATGTTAGAATGATTCATGTTTTGATATAAATCTTTAACCAACATCAACTAGTTAACCATTAGCAGACACGCTAAAGTGTCAATGCAAACTGTTTAACTGAAGATTATGGTTGGTTAATGATCAGAGAGTGTAGACTGACAACAGAGAACCAGTTCAAAAGGCTACGTCTATATAAAATTAAAATTAACTTCTAATCTTAGAAAAATGTTAATCTGTCTCATAAAACAAATGACAGCCATTAGAGGAGATTTTTATTGACTAAGCTGCCACCGATGTTACACCCACACTGCCTCTATGGCCTACCTGTAAGACTATTTGAACTCCTTGAGTGAACAGGTTTGGTCACATTTAAAAAGCTTTGATGTGGTGCTTGGTTGGCATAAAAAGTGCACCTTCATTGTTATGTCATTTTATAATCAAAACAGTCTTTAGACTTGTAAGATTCATCCACGTCTCTGTGGTATTTGGATAAAAGTATTTACACTGAGCCAGACTGAACCATGATGATTCTCTTCGGGTTCAACGCTATGAGTGACATCTTTCACGCACAAGTCGTTGCTTGCTCTATCGTTTATGTAAAAATATTGATTATAGCCACTTTAAAGAAAAACTGGACCACACATGCACAGATATTCTCACATCCATCTTAGATACCTGACACAAATACCAATCTGGGTCATCTCAGCTGTTTTTATGACAAATTTATCTGTCATTACAAAAGTCACACACAGTCACACCCTGCCTAGCCTGTTGTTTTTACAGTTCAAACTGGACAATGTGCTCTGCAGCAACAAGCAGCTGCTCTGGTGTTAACCACAGACCAAACTGTGAAACAGACCCAGGCAACAAAAACACTGAGTGATGTTCTTTTGCTGCTTCGCCTGCTTTATTTGTTTTTCTGAAGTCATACGTGACCCTGCATTCAAATATAGGTGTAACAAAGCCTGGATGTGCTCATTATTGTAAGCATGTGATTAATAGTTAAGCCGAAATACAAAGGGTGCATACTGGCCAACTTGTGTGTGTGTGTGTGTGTGTGTGTGTGTGTGTGTGTGTGTGTGTGTGTGTGTGTGTGTGTGTGTTGTGGCCCGCTCACCTGTATAGTTTCCGTGATCTTGTGCAGGGCCTCTTGTGCCTCAGGGTTTGAGTCATCGAGAGATAAAGCCCTCCTGTACAATCCCTCAGCTGTCACTAGTTTCTCTTGCTCTTCAAGCCTACACACACGCACGCACGCACGCACGCACGCACGCACGCACGCACGCACGCACGCACACACACACACACACACACAATAGACTTCTGATTAAATAAGATCAGGAATTTTAATCAGTAACAAAGAACTAATAACAAAATTCCTGTCACCACTCCCATCTCTGCAATCTCTGCCTTTTTCTTCTGTAAACAAACCATCCAAGTTGATGCTCACTCATCTGATCCAAAAAAGCATTTCTGTTTGCTTTGTTTGCTCACTCCTTGTTGTTTTTGTATTGCTCTCACCTGTCTCTCTCTGCCTCAGTATCGCCGGCACCCGCGCTGCTGAAGCTTTGTCTCCGTTCCCCTCTCATGCTCACCTGCCTTCTGCACACTGCTTATCCCCCTGGTCCACTATTACTCCACCTCTGGACACTGTCTAACCATCACTGGATTCATCTCTCCCCAAATCCTCCAAACCCCAGAAGGACTCGCACTCTCTCAGACTCCCTGTGGCGTGCTAATAAATGCATTTTATTGTATACACCATGTGCTTGTGTTTGTGTCTGAATCCAATCTGGGGTCCAAAGCCACTGATCCTCAGATCGTAACACTTCTTCTGTAATATCTATTCAGTGTCGCAGCCACGGAATCTCCAAACTCGACGGTCTCCTAAATATAATTTTAAGTGTAGACTAGTGCGAGACATTTTAAACGGGAAGTACTGACAGGAAAAGAAATGATGCTCAGGTTTAAAAAAAATGTTTTTAGAGGCAGCAGAGGAGGCGTTAACACAGACATAATGATGATTACTTTGGTACATGTGTTCATTTATAGACACACATGTAACAAAGAACATAAATGAGGCTGTGATGCAATCAGAGAAAAATAATCACAGTATTTAAGGAACTGGTTTGACTAAAACAAACAGAACTTTCCTCCTTTGTGCTGTCGTGTACACAGAATAAAGCGCTAAACTGCTTACTGTTTTCCTCTCTCCACCAGTGTCTGGCAGAGGTACTTCTTGGCGTTGCGGTGATCTGGACAGCTCTCCAGAGCCAGCTCAAAGTCTGATATCGCCTTTACCATGCTGCCTTTGTTAGCATACCTGAGCCATGAAGGAAACAACAAGTGAGAACAAAAAACTATACAGAGAGAGAATCCAATCATGTTATTATTTGCAGTCAGTTTGAACTATCACAACTGACAGAAAATTATTAAACCAGCTCGAATGGTATAACTAGATATTTAACATATTATGTTATATATGTCCACAGAAGGAATACAAAGTCTAAACTGCATTAGTAAAACAGGCAATAATGCAAATATTTACAATAAATGTGTGCACTATGATGTGTTACACGTCTACTATGTTATTTATGAGTGAGTTCCCTTTCTGTTCTCTCATAGTAACAGCACCTCACTTGGGTTCAAAGGCATAAAAGATGTGTGATTTGGCTCTCAGACAGATCAGGCAGCGAGCCAAAGAAAAGTTTTTGTTGCAACAACAATGAAAGACAATGAAACACTTTCAGGAACTGATGTGGTATTTGAAATATTGGTCCTCATATTTCTCTCTAAAATACCTGATGCATACTCTATTCTTTGTCATTGCTGCCCAGTTTTTGTTTCAGCTTTACAAATGGTGTAGGAAACATTTTCATCAACCATGTTTAATTAAACAAGACTGCAACATTTTTAACAATTACCAAAATAAAAATACATAAGTCAATGCCTTTTGGGTATGAGTATTCAATGCATGCATGTGTAATAATTCAAATATCTGAAGATGATGCAGAGCTTAGTGAGATAAATATTAACTAATATAAACCCAATCCAGAATTATACCATCAAATGTAGAGACTTAAAGTAAGAATTGACTCACAGAGCTCCCCGTGCCACCAGTGCTTCTACATTATTAGTGTCGATCTCCAAGGCCTTGTTGTACTCATTCATGGCTTCCACATGACGACCATGTTTGAAGTGGTCCACACCTGCTCGGACACTGAGCAGACACACACACAAAAAAAAAAAACAGACATGAAAACTGAAAATGAAGATTACATTCAAATTAATGTCAAGAGACAAGAAGCCAGAGGAAGAAAGATTAGATGCAAAGTTAAAATGTTCATCAGTGGCACAATTAGCGGCACGCCACCATCTATTTGCTGTGGTCAAAATGAAAAAGGTTTAGAATTACCATTTCAAGGCCCAGGAAGCAGACTGCTTCTTCCTGATTGCAGAGGCAAAATCCTCCTCTTGGAAAAGTTTACTGCAGAGAAAAGAGGCGCAGGTTCAAAACAGTCCTCCCTCAACATTACAGGGACTGTATCCCCGTCTACCTGCCTTCCTACAAGACGAAGGCTGCCTAAGCTATTATATGATTTTACAATTCCCTGTAAACTACACGGTGTGAGCATTTTCTCTTAGAGTAAGGAAAATAACATTTGGCAGCTTCCATGTTTCATAGTATTTACTGAAATTATGCAAAGTTACTGGAGATTTTCTGAAGATACGATTATAGTCACATAAATGATTCAAATATGAACCAAGGACTTGTCAATGTCCTTGTTTTTGTTTGCCAGGCCCTGAAACACATCCTTCACTTGCTAATTTCTACCAATTATGAATCTTGCCTTGACATTTGATAAGTAGTGTGAGAGGTAACTCTAATTAGATCACTGATGTTCTTAAGACCTCCTGTGAGCTACCTGAGTTGTTTACACTGCCCTGCCTGGTAAGCCAACTCACTCCTTCTTTGTTCTGGCTTGTCATTTTAACCAGAGAGACTCGTCAATCAATAGTTTGGTTTAAAATGGGAAGCTTGTTACCAAATATACAACAAAACTCTTATACAATGTTGTGACAGATTAATCAATTTGTTGGAAAACAAGATGTCACCCAGTTGCCATGTTTACCTCTGTAGTCCTCTCATCATGGATGGTGGGTGGGCGTCGCTAATTCCCACCTTCTCCAGCAGGTAGTCCACCACAGAGGGGTTGTGGTAGCCGTGGCAGCTCTGCAGTATACACTCATACGTCTCACTGGAGTCGCTGGCTGCACGAACGCTACGACTGAGAGGGGAGAATTTAACAGTGAAATTTGGTTCATATAACTCAGAGGATGTCAATGTGATTGACAGACTGCCACGCTAGAACTGGATCTATGCAAACCTGCAAAGGATCAAAGGTCATAGTGACTGAGAGTGGTCTGTTTATTTTCTGTGGTCACAAAAATCTCATCAAGCTCACAAAGGTAAAGCACAGCAGTGAAAACAACAAGACAGGGTGAAATAGTTGCTATAATCAACAGGCATCATGTAAATTAGATTTCAAATATTTTAATGTGACAATTCTTCCATCTTGATATTAAATGTTAATGTTTCAATTCAGAGTTCTGCAAAACTAGCAAGATGCTTCTTCACTTTGCGCAGTGTGTTTGATTAAGTGTTCGTTTTTCAAATCTTTCACTGTTGTGTATTATCTTTTGTTTTGTCAGATGATGTTGTGATGTTACCTGTAGTGCACGGGCAGCTCTTCCCGGGTAATGACTCCCAGTTTGATGTGCTTCAAGCTGGGAGTAAGAGAGGTCGGCTGGAGGGACACTGTGATCTTCTCCTGGTAGCGGTCGATGTCTTTCACTCCAGCTACAAAACAAGACAGCACAGAGCTTTGTTTGTCAGCCATGTGGAAGAGCAAAAACAGCAACAACTCACAGAGGAAATCACGTTTCGTTGTTCTGCAGTTGATGCTTAAGGAGCTTTAACTGATGGATGGATTTCAAGTGGGAAATCTGATTAGTAAGTGTCTCTGCTTTTCTTACAACACACAGTCATATGTAAAACAGGGTCTGGTAAAAGCCTACTGAGTCAAAAGTGCAACAGAATCTCCAAAACCATTCAAGCATTCATATTACATCTTACACTGGTGCTAATCAAGCGCTCATAGCGAAAACAGCCCGTCATTAAGAACTCAAACACAGCACGAGGTGCCGCGTTGGTGGGGGCGTGTTGTTTCAGGCACTGGTGAGATGATGAAAGGTCGACTTGAGTAACAGATACGAGCTTCAGAGATGATCAGATGCAGAGCGGTTAATATTACTAGGAGGGAGGATTTTACACTGAAAAGATGGTGGTCATCATCCTTCATCATAATGATCATGAGGTAAACAGGAGAATTTGATTAGACAATGCAGGGCTGCGTCAGATTATCTCACACTGCATTGTAGTGAAAGATACAATGCATCCTGACAACAGCATTGTTTTGTTTTTAATTGTTTCCTTTATTGCCGGAGCCCTTTGCAGTGGCATCCTCCACTGTGCCAACACTGTGGTCTAATTGAAATGAATGAGGGAGCTGCACTACCACTGTGCTAATGTTGGTCTGAACAAGGCTTTGGGCACAAACAACTTAATACCTGCTGAAAAGAGCTGTAGTAAATGATCACGATGAAGTTGACTGATGGCAACTACCTGGTTGTCTTGGTGATAAAACCCCGCCTGAAAACTGCATGATACAAAATGGTCAACCTGTATTAATTTGAGTGAGCTCACAAGCCAACCTTATCTTTATGTAGACCACAAGGTCTACATAAAGCTATTGTCTAACCCAGCTGGTTGTTTAAGACAAAGCCAAAGAAGACACTAACCTCTGATGAAGTCCCCGACCTGGTAGTAGGACAGAGGGTCATCGTGGTTTCCAGTGGAGGGAATTTCTCTGATGTGACATAGAGCCTGAAAGCAGAAAGGAAAACACATTACAGATAAATTTTGGTGGGTCTGGAAGAGTCTGGAAAGGTTTGGGGAGCAGAAGGAGGATGTCAGTAGTTGGACTAGTTTGGAAGAAGAAACAGGCTGATTACATAGCATTTTCACCAGTGTGAGAAAGAGTCAGAGGAATTGTTTTTTTCAGGGAAATGTGCTGTGTTTTCTGTTTATCCAAAACGAGACAAACTGGTGGATGTACATTTTTTAAATGTCACATGCAGCCATTTGAGTGTATGATGGATGAGGAGATCTGCATAGTTTAGATGGGCCTCCAGGTGTCTGTCATTCCACCAGATGCATGGTTGGACAGGACAGTGGCTCTGTGAATTCCCGTCACTCACACTCTGAACCTCTGGGTCAGAAGATTCCCAGAAAACAAATGTAGGTCACATTACAGTTACAGCATGGTATTTACAGCTGGGTTACACACACTGTACATCAGTCCACATATAACATCCACATCAGTCATGATGCTTTGCTTACAGATCTCAACCTGTGAAGTACAGACAGGTGACAAATTGAAGGGAAAAACCTGAAAAATGAGGAGAAACAGGGTGACAACGCCCCCATCTCCCATCCACAGGGCACAAAATGTCACTTAAAGGTTTGAGTATGAAAATGATGTGAATCATATGCTATGGTCTTCACAGTCACCAGGTCTCAAACCAACTGAACAGCTATAGGAGATTTTGGACCGGTGTGTCAGACCACCACCATCATCAAAACACCGAATGAGGGAATATCTTTAGGAAGAATATTAATCCATTACTCCAGTAGAGTTCAGAGGCTTGGAGCACTGAAGCTGTTTTGGCAGCTCATGGTGGCCCAACACCTTACTAAAACAATTTATGTTGGTTTTTCCTTTAAATTGTCACCTGTCTGGACATTAAAAGACAAACCCACGGCCAGTGATTCAGGAACTCACAGAACCACACAGTTGGCATTTCCACTGTTTTTGCCAACTGTCAATCCAAGACTTCTTCCTCTCCAAAGATAGACAATTTTTTTTTTTTTTGGATCTGTGACAAGATTCATGACATGGCTCACATGCCTTCACTTATTTTAGCTTGTTAACCTACTGACAACTCCAGGTCTTCTATGTCTCTCCTCAGGCCTCCTGCCATGCACAGCAGAGTGAGAAAGAAGCCATATTCTCTTATGTTGTTGATCCTCCCCACTACGATGTCTCCTCTCTCCAAGTCCCTGTACAGCATGGATTTTCTCTCCTCGTACGACACCTCCATGAACAACTCCGCTGGTGGCATGATGGCGTAGGGCTCTGAGGAGAGCAAAGGCAGAAAACTGAGTCAAACACATCCCGTACATGGACACATTTCTTCACGTCAGACAATCCCTAAACATCCTCAGAGAACATCCACATTAAGCAGCCTAAATTTAAAGGCTCATCTTTTTCTCTTTATTTACACTAAGCTTCCATTTTCCTCACCTGAGAGTGGAGCTTTTCCAAAGCAGTCTCCGGAGTGAATAAATCTTAAAACTGCTGTTATGTGTGAGTGAGGATGAGGAAAACTGAGCTCTGGCTTGTTGGAGACATAAGCCTGCACACCCATGACTGAGGGCTGTGTGACTTAGGAAGGCAACCTCTTCTTGCTTGTAACTTCCTCTGTTATCACTCATTATAGATGTCAGTAAAGCTGATGACAGCTGGTGTCATTAACATGTAATTTAAGGCCCGTGTTTAATCAGAAAAGCCAGCCACCATAAAATAGTGATCTGACAAGTATGGGCTACAATCAAATCACTATTGTACACGTATTCTTTTGTCTGGCACAGGAACAAAAAATATGTAAATAAGCCCGACAGCTGCAGCAGATAGTCAATTAACAAACAGTAAATCGAAAGGAAATTCACTGGCAACTACTTTGATAAGTGAGTAATCATTTTTCTCATTTGTTGAAAAAAATTAGCATATGACGATTTGGCCCTGTTCTTTGTCGTGCACGTTTGGGTGTCTTGAAAACACAGAACATTTGAAGACGTCACCCAGGGCTGAGGAAACTTACAACAGGCATTTTTCATTATTTTCTGACCTATTATAGACAAAACAATTAACAGAGTAATCGATAAGCTGTAGATCTAATGAACACAACTGTTAAATTTGGCTGTATTAAAAACACAGAAGAGGTGAACAAAGAGAGCAGGTGATTGAACTCTGGTTTATTAAGCTAAAGCTTCAGCACTATAGTCAAGCTAGCGTTTCACACTGGACTGAGATCTTTAAAAAAATGACCTGGAAACATTAATGTGGATACACAGTATTATCTTCAAACAAAAATCATATTCAAAAAATGTGACACTTCAGTGTGAATGGAGCCTGAGATATGTGGTCAAACCAACACCACCTGCAGCCTCCTCCCCCTCCTCGTGCTCCTCTTCTTGAAGAGTGGCAGTCTTCCATGCTGGACAGAACAGGATGTCAGCCTTCCTGGCAATGAACTGCTCCACAAGGGGGCTGCCCGGCTCTTCACCCTTGCTGCACAGAAAACATAAACATTCACCAGTGGCTCTTCAAATAACCCTTTGACAGACCAATAGTGGTCTCATTCACACCTGGTAGACAAGTGCATAGGAAAATAAAATAATACAATAGAAAAAGTTGAATGAAGGCAATGACATTCATCAGGCAGCAAAGTTATAACATGAAAGAATCTTTATTTTAGGGCCAAATGCTGCAGCAAGCAGTCGGGATGGGAAGCAAATTGTGAACACATGAGTAATAATTATTACACTATCAGCAATTGAATCAAACATCCTTAAAATGATTCATACAGTAAACAGGGATTCTAAAGGGTTCAAAGTTAAATTTTACACCAATTTAATAGCACACGCAGCCCAACATACGATGGTAAAACCAATCGGAGAATGAATGGACCCTATGACCTAGAATTATCTGTTATTACATTATTTTTTTCAGTTCTTCCTGGAAATATATAACAATAATTGTAATAATAAAAAGAATCAATTCATGCAACCTCCACCCGCATAAACAACATAAGATGAATGGATGCACCAACCAATTAAAAATTATGAATTCATATGACTTGCAAAGTCAAAACCATTACTGATTAAGGCCAGCAAGAAAAAATATTCAAGAACTTCATAAATGAAATCTATGACTTCTATGGCCTTTTTTTTTATTTTATTTTTTTTATATAGTGGTGACTGAATTAAATGCTTTTTAAGACTTTTCAAGAGCCACAGATACTGTCTGAAATATTTGCTAGCTACAGTCCAATATCTAAATGTCAAGAGCCACAGAATATAGACCAAACAAAAGAGCTGATGAGCGAAGCAAGAATAAGAATCAGAACTAAATTTCATTTAGGTGTGTTTGTGCATGCAAGGAATGTGACTCCAGTATCTAGTGGCTCTCTGTGCTGACACGCAGTACCAGTAACAATGTCCAGGTCAACCAGTTGCTGAAGTACTATACAAGGAAACAAGTGGCAAAGGTATGCAAGAGTGCAAGGACTGCTAAAATAAATATGGATAATGAAAAAGGTTACTTTAAATGCATACAGCAGGTGGTTGTATTTAATATGTGCTTGTATACATGTGTAGAGAATACAAAGAATGCTTGTATTTGTGTTTGATGGATGATATGTACATGTTACTGCACAATGTGAGTTTTAAACTAATATAAAGTTGATTTGTAGGTACAGAGGATGTTTTAGTATTGCAGGGCTATTGCACAAGGATTGTTTCTGATGAGTCAAAGCTCATATACTAATTGTAAACATCTTCATCACCTTAAAGTGAAACAAAATCACACATCATCTAAAAAGTATAAGAGTATTTTCTAGATACTTGTGACAAAGGGGGAGCTTTAGAGGATTTCTGTGGAAGCCACATGTGGAGGTGCAGGTACCGGTATAAGCTTCTGCCTTACCTCTCACTCGTAGTCTTGGACAAGTCAGACACCACAGCTTGGAAGTCTGGGTTTTCTGTTTGTTCACATTTCAGTTTATTGAACAAGGATTCTCCATGATACGTGAGACACTGCCTCAGCAGATCTCTGTCCATTCTGTTTTTTTGTTTTTTTTTTTTACACGACTGCAGTCACATTATTGAACAAGCCAAACACACGATTTAGCCGTTAGCAACAATTAGCGAATTTGGTTTTTTATCTTGCGATAGAGACACATTTTTTTAAAGCACTAGGCACAACTGTTCAGATCTGTGTTCAAAGTCGCGAAATGCTCTATTATTAAGTTAGCACTCTGAGAAATGCAGCTTAATGGTTTAATTTAAATGACAACGTTGCTCGGTATCGTTTAGCTAGCTGTCTCGCAAAACAAACGCTAGTTAGCCATGCTAACGCTCCGTTTTTTTTTTGTTTTTTAGTGTGTTATCTTTACAAAATCTCACAATAGTTTCACAAAGTCCCTCCGTTTCTCATAACATAAAACACAACTATATTTTTTACACAGATTAGCTACAGCTGCAGAGTTAACAGCCATGGACGAATGAGCCTGCGTGGAGTGTGTTACACTGAAACTTTCCGGAGAAACAAGCTTCATCTAGGAACCATAGTGACCTTTGATTTGATTGATCAATTTTGTGCTTATTTTTCTAATATATTTTGAATAATTCATTTAGCAATATACTTCAGTCGTAATTCTCATGCAATCCTGTTTATGATGCCAGTTTGTGATAGCAGTCTGGGGAGCTGCTGGAAGAAGTTTCAGGACACCCAGATGTCGTTAGTATTTTTTTGAACATGGAGAATAAGAGAGATAACACCAGCACTGTTCTTCACCCAGAGTGTATTTAAAGTCAAGGCCCTTCCTGTAAATAACCTGTGGAAACATTTTCTTAGACATCCTGATGCCTTCACAGCAATTATATTTAAAGTAAATTATACCATTACAATAAGCCCAAAAACAACCTCAACCAGGGAACTATGCTTTCATGGGCACAATAATTTGATTTCTGATGTCAGTGACTGTCAGTCAACTTAGAAAACCATCAATATTATATTGGTGTATAAATTGCTAAGTTAGGCTTCAGCACAGGTTAGTAAACTGACAAGTGCCAAATGAATGATATGATTTAAGGTTTAAATATATAATTCATGTTTCAGCTATGGTGTTACATGCTGTATGTTGAAACTAATTTGCACAATTTAAAAGAAAAGTCGAGTTCAGAGTTCACTGTGTTCACTGTGTGAACTCTAAACAATAGGAGAGTTTGAACTCATGTGCCAAAAAAGCAATGAGAGCAAAGGAAGAGAGGAGTTGCATTACATAAATAAGAAACCTGTTCGACAACCTTGTTGAGGGTTTCCTGTAATGGTTTTGCTTTGACAAGAGCCCATTAAGTGCGAAGGCATTTGTACAGGGAAAAATTGCCCATGGTGATGTTAGGAAATTCCAGTCATGTGATACCAGCTAATAAAAATGGTTCTAAAACCAACAAGATCCTCTTTGACAGACGTTCCAGCACCATCATTTAGCATTTTTATGCAAAGATGAAATGTTAGAAAATAACTCTGGCAGGCTCAAATTGGACCCCTCGGAGTCAGTGACCTTGTGGATCATTGTGCAGTTTTAGTGTTTAACCTCCAGCCATCAGCCTTTACCTCTTTCCTTTACTTCTTGCCCACTTTCTGATCAATCAGACACAGGAATGGTTAATTCATATCTACATTATTTAATTCTAATCAATTTAAGTTCAAAAGGAAAGGTCATATCAAAGTCTTTCTACAAACATTACAGAGCTAATTGCTGTCATAATTGATTCATCATTTAAATATATTTTTTTTCTATTTTGCAAAAATGCAAAAAAAATGCAAAAAAAAAAAAAAAAGTGAATATTTGCTAATTTCCCAATTTTCTATTATAGCAAATGCAACATTTTGGGGTGAAAAAACTATTATATATATATATATATATATATATATATATAATATGTTAACTTGGGCTTCAGGAAATAATGGCAACAATAAAGGCAAGTTAAACAATACACTCAAATAAAAAATATTTTCTGAATGTTTAGTTGTGTGCACAGAATATTATTTTCATTTGGCAATTCTTGCGGAAAACATTTTAAATAACTTCACCTTCACTGCACAAATCTTTTAATTTGATTCATATTCATTTGCACTATGAGCAGTATATATGTTCAGTTTGATGTAGTCACCCTCTTCAATCAGGCATTAGAGCCTAACATTACTGTCATAATCTCTATTCCCTTCCATGTTGCATCACCATTTAGAAAACCACATCAAGATTGTGACCTGTTTAAAAATTTGAATACAATTTGAATGTAAAATCTTAATAAGGTTGTAGTACCTTATGTGCTCCTAGTGCCACATTGTGCCACTGTTCTAGAAATCTGTGTCATCTGTCTTGAAATCAAACACATCCGGTCCTCAAACACTTGTTAATGAACTCTAAACGATATACTTTAAGTGTTTCCCGTCTTGGCTACAGCTTATACAATATGAAATGTCATCCTCTGAGAATAGAAAAATTTCGCTGATGAAAAACATTCAAACAAAGACCCAAATGTGTTAAGACTATCTGATTTCACCAGTCATGATTCACTATAAGCAATTGTACTAATCGTCAATTATTTTTGAAGAACAGGGTTGTCAACCTATTGCTGAATGGTATAAGGTCACTGCAGATCTTTTCAGCTGTATGATGTGTTCTATGATTTTGTTTGTAGTACCCTATATTTTGTAAACATGTGATCTCACCTGGTTTTTCAGGTTATATGTAAGTAGTCTGTATCACCCGTACCCTGTCACGCCTTCTATAGCTGAGGGAGGAGCAATTCACCAACTAAGCAAAACGTGCAGTCGCAGAAGAAACACCTGCCTGTCCCTGGAGTAGTGAGAAGCAACAGCACTCATCATGGAAAGAAAAATCCTATGTTGGATCTTTTTGCTTGGATATTTTCACACTTCCTCCGGACAAGGTTAAAAATCATTACAAGTTTCTTTACAAATGATAATTTTATGGCTTTGATTGTTTGTATCTTATGATATGTAATACTAACAGTGGCAGTAGCCAGGGGTATTTCCAAAGCTGCTAATATTCAAACCATAACAATATCTGAAAGTATTAAGGTTTTAATTTTAATTATATGTTTTGACTGCTGTAGATGTTTCTTTCAAAAACTATTAATTCTTGTCTAATAGGATAAACTTGAGAAATTTCCACAGTGTATATTGCTGTTAAACAAGATCAGACTACAACATTACACAATTAGAAAATGTGTTTGTCATTAGAAGTTACAATACATTGACTAATTATAAGCAGGAATACATGTACGATGACTGACTAAACCATCTTAAAATTCAAGTTATAGTTAACAAAACTTGAATGATATACAGACATGCAGTACACATAGTACACAAACTCAGCACACACTTGTGTCCAAACATTTGGCTGGTACTGTAAATTACCTGATTAAAATAAGGTAATATAAAGCTGATTCATTATCTTAGTTTCCTTGACTGCTTGACTGTCTCTCTGTCAAGGACGCTGGAGAATCATGAACAAGAGCACAAACATAAATCCTGGCTGGCATACAGCATCAGGTGCCACTCTCTCACCTTGAGCTGAAAAGGTTATCATTTGTACTTTGTAGCAGTGTTGGTTTAAAAGTATTCTTAGACACTGTAAAGTTAATATCACAAAACATTTTATCTGATTATCATTAATACTAAATCCAAAAAATATTCATTCCATATTGAAGATGCACAAAAAACAACAGATCACATGTAAAACAGTGAAACACTCATCAGTCTCAGCCAAGATCAGATTATCAGTAGCCCATTGTATTATGTCAGTCGTTAGTAGTGTACTGTGCAAGTGGGAGAAGATGACAGTATGAGGTGGGAAAAATTAGACCCAATGTCCAGGACTCAAGGTGGCTGGGTCAGCTGAATCACTGAAGTATTACATGTGACTGCTTCTCTGATATTCCAAAAAAATATTTCCAGCTACAACTCTAGCACCAACTACCACAACTGGAGTCTTAACAACAACTGCAGCACCAACCACTACAACTACAGCCCCAACAACAACTGCAGCACCAACCACTACAACTACAGCCCCAACAGCAACTGCAGCTCCAACAACAACAACTACAGCCCCAACAACAACTGCAGCACCAACCACTACAACTACAGCCCCAACAACAACTGCAGCACCAACCACTACAACTACAGCTCCAACAACAACTGCAGCACCAACCACTACAACTACAGCTCCAACAACCACTGCAGCACCAACCACTACAACTGCAGCCCCAACAACAACTGCAGCACCAACCACTACAACTACAGCCCCAACAACAACTGCAGCACCAACCACGACAACTACAACTCCAACAACAACTGCAGCACCAACCACTACAACTACAGCCCCAACAACAACTGCAGCTCCAACAACAACAACAACTACAGCCCCAACAACAACTGCAGCTCCAACAACAACTGCAGCACCAACCACTACAACTACAGCCCCAACAACAACTGCAGCACCAACCACTACAACTACAGCCCCAACAACAACTGCAGCACCAACCACTACAACTACAGCCCCAACAACAACTACAGCCCCAACAACAACTGCAGCTCCAACAACAACAACTACAGCCCCAACAACAACTGTAGCACCAACTACCACAACTGGAGTCTTAACAACAACCGTAGCACCAACCACTACAACTACAGCCCCAACAACAACTGCAGCACCAACCACTACAACTACAGCTCCAACAACCACTGCAGCACCAACCACTACAACTACAGCCCCAACAACCACTGCAGCACCAACCACTACAACTACAGCCCCAACAACAACTGCAGCACCAACCACTACAACTACAGCCCCAACAACAACTGCAGCTCCAACAACAACAACTACAGCCCCAACAACAACTGTAGCACCAACTACCACAACTGGAGTCTTAACAACAACCGTAGCACCAACCACTACAACTACAGCCCCAACAACAACTGCAGCACCAACCACTACAACTACAGCTCCAACAACCACTGCAGCACCAACCACTACAACTACAGCCCCAACAACCACTGCAGCACCAACCACTACAACTACAGCCCCAACAACAACTGCAGCACCAACCACTACAACTACAGCCCCAACAACAACTGCAGCTCCAACAACAACAACTACAGCCCCAACAACAACTGTAGCACCAACTACCACAACTGGAGTCTTAACAACAACCGTAGCACCAACCACTACAACTACAGCCCCAACAACAACTGCAGCACCAACCACAACAACTACAGCTCCAACAACCACTGCAGCACCAACCACTACAACTACAGCCCCAACAACAACTGCAGCTCCAACAACTGCAGCACTAACTACCACAACTGGAGCCTCAACAACAACTGCAGCACCAACCACTACAACTACAACCCCAACAACAACAACTACAGCCCCAACAACAACTGCAGCACCAACCACTACAACTACAGCCCCAACAACAACTGCAGCACCAACTACTACAACTGGAGCCTCAACAACAACTGCAGCACCAACCACTACAACTACAGCCCCAACAACAACTGCAGCACCAACCACAACAACTACAGCCCCAACAACAACTGCAGCACCAACCACTACAACTACAGCCCCAACAACAACTCCAGCACCAACTACCACAACTGGAGCCTCAACAACAACTGCAGCATCAACCACTACAACTACAGCCCCAACAACTGCAGCACCAACTACCACAACTGCAGCACCAATTACCACAACAACTGCAGCACCAACCACTACAACTACAGCCCCAACAACAACTGCAGCACCAACCACTACAACTACAGCCTCAACAACATCTTCAGCACCAACTACCACAACTGCAGCACCAACTACCACAACTGGAGCATCAACAACAACTGCAGCACCAACTACCACAACTGCAGCCCCAACTACCACATCTGCAGCCTCAACAACATCTTCAGCACCAACTACCACAACTGCAGCACCAACTACCACAACTGGAGCCTCAACAACAACAACTGCAGCACCAACTACCACAACTGTAGCACCAACTACTACAACTGCAGCACCAACTACAACAACTGCAGCACCAACTACCACAACTGCAGCACCAACTACAACAACTGCAGAACCAACTACCACAACTCCAGCACCAACTACCACAACTGCAGCCCCAACAGCAACTCCAACACCAACCACCACAACTGCAGCCTCAACAACAACAACTGCAGCACCAACTACAACAACTGCAGCACCAACTACCACAACTCCAGCACCAACTACCACAACTGCAGCACCAACTACCACAACTGCAGCCCCAACAACAACTCCAGCACCAACAACAACAACTGCAGCACCAACTACCACAACTGCAGTACCAACTACCACAACTGCAGCCCCAACAACAACTCCAACACCAACTACCACAACTCCAGCACCAACTACCACAACTGTAGCCTCAACAACAACTGCAGCACCAACTACCACAACTGCAGCACCAACTACAACAACTGCAGCACCAACTACCACAACTCCAGCACCAACTACCACAACTGCAGCCCCAACAGCAACTCCAACACCAACCACCACAACTGCAGCCTCAACAACAACAACTGCAGCACCAACTACAACAACTGCAGCACCAACTACCACAACTCCAGCACCAACTACCACAACTGCAGCACCAACTACCACAACTGCAGCCCCAACAACAACTCCAACACCAACTACCACAGCTGCAGACCCAACAACAACTCCAACACCAACTACCACAACTCCAGCCCCAACAACAACTCCAGCACCAACAACAACAACTGCAGCACCAACTACCACAACTGCAGCACCAACTACCACAACTGCAGCCCCAACAACAACTCCAACACCAACTACCACAACTCCAGCACCAACTACCACAACTGTAGCCTTGACAACAACTGCAGCACCAACTACCACAACTCAAGCACCAACTACCACAACTCAAGCACCAACTACCACAACTGCAGCCTCAACCACAACTCCAACACCAACTACCACAACTCCAGCACCAACTACCACAACTCAAGCACCAACTACCACAACTGCAGTCCCAACTACCACAACTGCAGCCTCAACAACAACAACGTCAGCACCAACTACCACAACAACTCCAGCACCAACTACCACAACTCAAGCACCAACTACCACAACTGCAGTCCCAACTACCACAACTGCAGCCTCAACAACAACAACGTCAGCACCAACTACCACAACAACTGCAGCACCAACTACAACAACTGCAGCATTAATCACAACTGCATCCTCGCCAACAACTGCAGTACCAACTACCACAACCGTAGCCTCGACAACAACTGCAGCACCAACTACCACAACTCCAGCACCAACTACCACAACTGCAGCCCCAACAACAACTCCAGCACCACCAACAACAACAACTGCAGCACCAACTACCACAACTGCAGCACCAACAACAACTCCAGCACCAACTACCACAACTCAAGCACTAACTTCCACAACTGCAGCCTTGACAACAACTGCAGCACCAACTACCACAACTGTAGCACCAACAACAACTCCAGCACCAACTACCACAACTGTAGCACCCACTACCACAACTGCAGCACCAACTACCACAACTGCAGCACCAACTACCACAACTGCAGTCCCAACTACCACAACTGCAGCCCCAACAACAACTCCAGCACCAACTACCACAACTGTAGCATCAACTACCACAACTCCAGCACCAACTACCACAACTGCAGCACCAACTACCACAACTCCAGCACCAACTACCACAACTGCAGCCCCAACAACAACTCCAGCACCAACTACCACAACTGCAGCACCAACTACCACAACTCCAGCACCAACTACCACAACTGCAGCCCCAACAACAATTCCAACACCAACTACCACAACTGTAGCACCAACTACCACAACTCCTGCACCAACTACCACAACTGCAGCACCAACTACCACAACTCCAGCACCAACTACCACAACTGCAGCACCAACTACCACAACTGCAGCCCCAACAACTCCAGCACCAACTACCACAACTGTAGCACCAACTACCACAACTCCTGCACCAACTACCACAACTGCAGCACCAACTACCACAACTCCAGCACCAACTACCACAACTGCAGCCCCAACAACAATTCCAACACCAACTACCACAACTGCAGCCTCAACGATAACTCCAGCACCAACTTTCGAAGGTAAGTGATTCCTATTGATTTTGACTCCAATAAAAATATATTATCCCAGCCATGAACTACAATTGTAGAGGTCCAAATGCAAAGTGCAAGGTGGTTAAACAAATCATAAAATGTCCTTTAATTTGTTTAAGTGTTTTTAAACTTGTTACAATTAGTGATGGGACCACAGTTAGTTTTTCTTTAAATCTTTTTCCACATGTAATGTATTATTAATCCTTGCAGGCCCTGCAGCACTGTTACATGTACAGATGAGGCTAACCTCTTCTGGAGAGCTCAGCAATGGAACCCTCATTGAGCTTGTCAAAGAGGTATGTAAAACAGAATGTGTAAAATAACTTTGGCTTGTGAATTATTTTAAGCCAACATTATCAATGCCAATATCGATCCACTGATGTTTATTCTCTGTGTTTTCTCTCCATGTAGTTTTTTAGAGACAAGATCCTGAATGGAACAGCCCACATGATCACCGTGACAAACATTCAAAGAGTCAGAGTCCGATAGAAACTTAATGTGGATGGAAAGAGTTAAAATGAATACCGCAAAACTAGGGTTGTGCTGGTGGTATAGTTTTAACACACTGTGAAGGGGCACAATGGTTCACCCCAACTATTCCCCCCATAACTGGAAAGAGAAGTTTCTTTTCAGTTTTTCCACAGTTTTAGCACAACACATCAAATGTTAATGTGCTGCAATGACTACAACAACTATTTCCAAACCCCCAGAAGTATCTGGATTACACTCCAGGTATAAGAACTTTTTTTACTAAACAAGTCCCTTCCTATACCTCTTTATTATTACTTTGTCAGATTACATCTAAAATATTTGCAGCACAGGGCACCTTGGAGGCTCACCTGGTAGAGCACATACCAATACCAAGGATTAGTCCTGACTGCAGCGTCCTGGGGTTCGAATCTGACCTGTGGCCCTTTGCTGCATGTCATCCCCTCTTTCTCTCTCCCCAACTTTCCTGTCACTCTCTCACTGTCCTGTATAATAAAGGCAATAAGAAGCCCAAAAAGTAATTTCAAAATTTCAATTTCAAAACAAATACTCGTTACTGTATTTCCCAGGAATGTGAATAGTAGAGATGTACATTTGACTAAAGGGTCAAATTATTTGTACAGTACAATGGGAAGCTCAAACAGAGAAATCTGATCTGTCTAAGAGATGGTGTTTAAGAGGAGACAGTAATTGCCTGCTTTGTAACCGGTGAAGTGGCTCCCACGCTGACAGGCCTAGTAACCAGGAAACTTTTAAACTATGTTTCTTGCTCAGTCCTCCCTTTCCTTTTAAATAAACACCTCACACAAAATGCTGGCAACGATAACCTTGGTGAGTGTGTTATGTCAAGTGCATGTCACGTGTAATCCCGAATCAGGGAAATGAAGGTTATGTCAGAGTATTACTGACAAAATGTTTTGTCTTGTGACATTAAGAATTGCTCGACAAAGTTTATATAAAATCAGAATATTAAAAGGGTGGACAGTGTGGTATAGAACAACACCTAAATGCTTTATGAAGGGGAGGAGGCATTCTGTATGCAGGTTCACCTTTTAAACGTTTAGACACATTAGATCTTTCTCCTCTATATTACTGGTTTAAATAATTTTTTCAAATGATTATTTTTGTACTAAAATTCTTATTTATTGTTCTGACATGCGTTAGACAATTATTTAGTGTGACATTTTGTTTGCAGCGACAATCATTTTCACTTAAGGCTATATGTCCATTTCTGCGCTGTCATAGCAAGACCTTCAGACTTCCTGGTTTAGACCAGAAACTAGATTTTTAACAAAATTAGCTTCTTCTTTTTCTTTCTGTTGTGTTATATCCTTTTGAAAGATAAATAAAGAGACATATCTGTGCCTATTTGCAGCGTTCTGTGTTCTTTAATAAATCTTTTTCAAAGAAACTTTATTCAACAATTGATTTTAAAGCATATCATGTATATATATACACATCAGTTATAAAACAATATTTGAAAACACAAAACAGAATAATATCAAGTGAAAAATTTTCTTTTGAATGTGTAACAAGGCTCAATGTATCAAATTGCACAATGACACAATGCAAGATGTGAAATTATAAATATGTAATCAGACTAGCTACTCTGTTAGATGTCAAAAAGACAGTCTGAAAGTATGTGTATGTTGGAAGTTCATAACTTAGGATTTGGGATCTACAGTTTGTTTTTGTTTTTTTTTTTGAATCATTTTTAAAAGATTAAAACAAAACATGACAGAGAAACTTATTTTGAAGAATTAATTTGAGGGACATTTCCTGTAGCTGCATATGTCAAGTACAGGGTGTCAACAAAATAAAAAAAAACATATGATCTGCTATCTTCAGCAGCCACAAGTCCCATTACTTGTGAAGGTCACAAACACAATTATCTTACGCTCCTTCTTTTCTAAAAGACATTATTGTCTCCATGACACAAAAGCATGTGCACAGCTACTATTATAAACCTGACATAGGATGAATAATGCCTTAAACAAACACTGGGTGAGGCTTTCATTTACACCTGACTGACACGCGACTTTCTTCTCGGTCACATTGTTAATATCGTATAGAAACCTCCGAGCTCCACAAAGTCAGCTTCAGCACGACATGAGGTTTCCAGAAGGGCTTCCGCTTCCTAAACTTGTCATCACTTCTGTGCAGTTGTCCTCTCCATCTCCCTCCGTCTTGAAACGTGTAAAGCCCAGGGCCTCGTGCACAGCTCTGCTCAGCAGCGCCGACAGATCTTCAGCCCCCGCCACCGACCTCGGCAGGAAGAGCTCCAGAGCACAGGTTGAGGCATGGGGCAGACCATCCTGGAAAATGAATTAAAGCAAATGAAATGTGCCATGAACACAGAAAAAAACATTTTCTATTAGGAAACTGTGTCCTCAGCCTTCTGCCTCTAAAAGACACATTAGTAATAAATGTACTGAGGAGGACATTATTATCTTTTTTTTTTTTTTTTTTTTTAAATCTGTCTTCTTTAGCTAATGTGGAAAGCAACATTTTCAACTGCTGATGCAATATTATAGGAATAAGAGTCAGAAAAAGATTTCCCTCAGCTGAACGAAACATTTTACCATCTTTCAGCTTATTATTTCGGTTTTACAGCCACAATTTTATTGCTTTAATTCACCCTGCGACAGTGACAAAGCTTTGAGAGCTGGTGAACACAGTGGATCATTTTAGAGCTAATGAGACAGATGTTTTTCTCAGGTGTTGGTGGAGACCAAAATCAGAACTTAAAGGAAAGTGAATATTGGACATGCATGACACAAACAACTTAAAATACATGCTAATGCACTGTGTCTGCTGGATGTGTAAAAAGCCACTACTGTGTCAAGGTGATAATATGTCAATGTTGTATTTACAGCATGCTGTGTTTTGCCCCCAAGGAGCTAAAATATCATTTAATGCAGGTTTAAGTACAATATTTGAGTAAACGTACTTAGTTATTGATACCATTGTATCTGACTGAACTGGGTATTGTAACAAGCAGCCCTCAAAGTTGCTAGAGTGCCTGTCTCAAGGGGACCTGTTGAGATGTCTCACCCTATAAAAGCCACATAGCCTCAGTGAATCACATTGTCACTTCTTACAGCTGAGATTTCAGTTTCACATGAAGTGGGCAACATTTTAAGGACAGTGACTTATCACCGAGTCTAATGCTGATCTGAGAGATACCAACCTGGGAGTAAAAACGCAGGGAGATCAACCTGGGGAACCCAAGAGGAGGCAGATGATCAGCTCCTGTGGTGAAGGCGAGGATGTCTTCAAAGGAAAAATCTGCCTCACCCTCTGATAGTGCACAGGGAAATATTTTAATTAAAACAGCCTCTCAGTACAACCTGAAACACTTGCAGCATTTTAATGACACTTCCTTCTGCCAGTGTCTGATACAAGAGCCACAAGACACTTTGTTTTCGGCTTCCATCCTTCCATCCTTCCCTCCATGCTTACTGCTGATGAAGCTGAGGACCGTTTCCCAATGCCCAGCTGTTGCCTCCTCAGCTGCCCTCAGCTGACTGTCTATATGGCTGTAGCAGACAGTGAAGAGCTGTTTGAACTCTTCCAGGGTCAGAGGCTCTTGCCGTGCGCTCGTCATCAGAGGCACAAACGCCTCCCAGTGGGACTGTACCATATCCCACAATCCACCACAGCTGTTCAGCCCCTCGGTGAACTGGGAGATCATACTGGCCACCCTGAAGCACAGTGGAGGGACTTAGTGATTGAAGATGACCTTTCTTCACATCAGGTGCAATTTGGAGAGTTTGTGTGCAAGATGTTAAATCACAAAACAAAAGGCTGAAGAATGAGGCGGCACTGATTGTTACTGTCTTGCTGAGTCTCTTGAACTTTTTAAAAACATTTTTTTAAGTTAGAAACACTCGGCAAATCAGTTTATGGGATATAAACTACAAGTGAATGAATGTGTGTTGTTCTGCCTGTGTGTACACGTATGTGTGTTGTACCTGTGATAGATGTAGTGTTTGACCAGGCGGATATAGATGGCTGCTATTTCATCAGAACGGGCTGAATAGATTCCAGGGATCCCACAGCTGGACACCCAGTTACACAGACTGGGAGGCAGCAGCTTCACATTGGTACAACTCTGCAGCTAGAAGAGGAGCATTACTTTCTTTATTTGCATGCGTAAGGGTGTGTCAGTATAAACCATTAACTGATTGTGTTTGTCTCTCCTCACTTTGGTGGAACAGTGTACACAAATCTATCTGCAAAAAAGATTACAGCACTTTTAGTGTTTTTTACAGCAACCCTTCATCCTTCACACTGCCTCCACATGCAAATACCTGTGTGTGTGTGTGTGTGTGTGTGTGTGTGTGTGTACCTGTTGCAGTCGGATCTGTACATCAGCATCGTCAATGTCTGTCCAGCTGAAGTCTTCCAAAGATGGATTGTGGCCACACATCAACTGAATAAATAGTATAAAATACATCACAGTGAGCACAGTTATCTTACTTTGACATTATTACAACTGTGAATGTATAAATTGTTTTAAACAGAGAGCTACAGAGCTAATCCATGATAATGCAATCCTGCAAAAATAAACTCGAAAGGTCAGACCTGCTAAGTTATAAGGTATTGATTAATTACCCACACTTATAAAAATGAACCAAGGAAATGCTGCCATATGTCAAAAAGTCTAAAGAAATTTCAAGCAGAATACTGTAAAAAAAAAAAAATCTTTCTGGGTGCGCAGTGGCCATTTATCTCAAACCATTAGGAGGCCAGTACGTATTTTTAAAACAATTCCTTTGAAACTAGGCAATTAGAGTCCATTACATTTTCCATAGTTACATAAATTGCCTTTTAGCAACAGTTGTTGATAGGTGAGTAATTAGTGCAGATTAAATAACAAGACGAGTGTGTACAGTCTTGTCGCTTGTGGCATTGCTAGCAGCTCTGTGTGGCTTTATTGTGCTTTGATCTGAATGCTTACATCAGCATACTAACAGGTAATGTTTACCATGTTGAGCATTTTAGTTTGGTGTGTTAACATGCTAAGATTTGCCGACTTACACTAAACTCAAAGTAGGCTGATGGTAACATTAGTTTTGTTATAAACCAAAGTGACATTTCGACTACATGATGGTGTGAGATGAAAAGTCAGGGGATCAGCAAAGTTATTGGCTGCGCTTGTTCCTGAGTGAAACCTGAATGTGTGTGCTAAGCTTCATGGCAAATGCCACTGCCACTCAGACAGAAAATGCCAGCTAAAGGAGCTTGGCCATTTGATATGGTGTTTTATAGAATGTTTCTTCTACGCTACTCTGCCTGCAGCACGAATACAATTTGTTAGAAAGAGATTTCAAAACTGCATCGACATCATGCGCGGTGGCGACTGAAAAGACAAAAGACAGCCCTACCTGCAGTATAGAGACTTAATTAGTAGACACCCTGACATCAATAGACATACACAGTTTGAGAAAGGAGAATGTGGGAGGGGCAGTGAACAAACATCCAAGCAATGAGCACTTGGTGTGAACAACGAGCACAGGAATCTCCCCCAGTACCAGCTACAATTACAGAGAGAGAAACACATGCACGCAACCTGGTAGAGTGAAGGGTGAAGACAACGAGGTCCAGGCCCCCCCTGAGCCAGAGACCAGCCAATCAGAACACCTGCTTCGTAATACTTCCTGTTTTCAAGAGCTGCGAGGTCATAAGTCAGAAACAGACGCCCCGGGGGACCCTCGAAGACAGAACATTGCTGCAGCTCGAGAAGAGTCAACCTGGGTGAGAAGTGATCAGTTAGTCATTTATCAAGCAAAAATGCCAAACACTTACTGCTTCACAGTCGCCATTTGGCTTTACTGTGTATATCACTGCACACTGAATATTTTAGGTTATGGACTGTTGGTGGAATAAGTCACCTGACAAGCATTTTTCACAATTTTGTTGCATTTTATGGGCTAAATTATTGATTAATTGAAAAAATAATTCTTAAGAACAAAATGTTATTGAGAGGTCAGTGTTTTTTGGATCGTCATCATTTTGCAACACCAAGCATCCTGTATCCCTCATATTACGAAAAGATCAGTTTAAATACATTTATTCGTGTTGGATCTCAGACTGAAACCTGAAAAACTACCAGATATATGGAAAACCAGCAAATCACGATGGTGCTGTTAATGTTTTACAGTCCAGTTAAGCTGTACGGTTGAACTCACCATAAAAAAAAAACACAGCACATATGTAAAATATGAGGTAAATAATCACAACCTGAAGAACTCTCTGAGAGGCCCCTCGTGGCCATCGGTCTCCTCTCCACTGAAGGAGATGACGGGCGTCGTCCTGAAACAGAACCCCGGCCTCCTCACCACCTTCAGAGCGCTGCGGAGCAGGTCTCTCCTCCTCACCTGGATGTGGGTTTCTACGTCTCGATCCATGTTCTGCTGTCTGAACAGTCTCAGAACGGTGTCCAGGTCGAGTGTGAACTGCACACCAGAGACAGGTTTAACAGGAGACACAGCTCCTGTCCTCCAACTACTGCATTCATACTTTTTATCTCTTGACAAGAGTGAGATAAACTCACCTCCTCTGTGGTCCTGCGAACACGAGGCTGCATCTGTCTTCCCAGCTGGGCGTCTTCCTCCTGGCAGCTCTCTGTGCTGGCCTCAAGAAAAAACTCCTTCCTGACAAGAGACAACACACATACACTCATGTAATTCAGTAATATGGTCCACTGTTCACCATTTTGAAATGTCTGTCCCCAGCAAGTGTTGATGGTTTCTTACCTGTTCACCACAGGCGTCTCGGGTGTTGCTGACCTCCCAGACTCTGCCTGTTGAGAGAAGAGTATTTTAACTTCATGCACTGTGGAGGAAATGTGGAAAAGTTGAATTCGGTGTGTTAATGAAAACAAAGGGAATCTATTATTTTTAAGCTCCAAACCCACAGTGCTGAATCGAATTCTGTCAGAGCACTCACATCACATCGCAAAGGCAACACAACTGGATTTGCGATGAAGTTACAGAAGAAGCTTTCAACGGGAATAAAAAACTGATAACATGAAAATGAGCCATAAAGTTAGTTTTAATAATCACACTTGCTGAGAGGTGTATTGTGGAGACAAACGACTCTACCGCCAACACGTCGACAATGAAATCAGCTGTGGTTTACCTGTGTGTGGTCCTGGTGGCTGAAGATATACAAGGGGCCATGTCCAGAGATCCTGAGTACCTGCTCCCCTGTCCAGCCCTCAGCAGGGGTGTCAGGGACAAACAGCACCCTGGAGCCCTGCACACACTGGAAACAACACATACTATCAACTCATCAACTTAGGGCTGATTTCATTACACGGTTATCATGGCCAAAAAAAACCACGAAATCTATAGAAAATTAGAAAATAATAAAAAATAAAATAACCATAATGCCAATAATGTTTTTTTTCCTCTTTTTTGGCAGATGAATTTGACTCAAATACAAGTGCAGGGAAGTGAGCAGAGAGTCTGTAAAAGCATACAAAAAGAACAATTGTACTCAATGGATAGTGAAATGACAACCAGATGAAATAATAAACAAAAGATCCACAAGGCCTAACAACTTTCATCATGATATTATCATGAGTATAATTAACACCATATCAATATTTCATTTTTTAAATATCACTGTTGTTGTCAATACAAGTATATTGCAACAATCCTACTTTAAATTTAAATTGACTAAACTGAAGATTAATTCTAATAAACTAACTCCCTTGAAGAAAAGCAACATGTCCTTCAGGTTTTATTCCATAATGCATTTGATGTAGGAATACTGCACTCATTCACACTCACATGGACATATAGTATGTGCTATGCTTGTTTTCAGGATATCACGTTTGCTTGCACAAATATCATAGATTCCTGTTGAAATCTTAACAAAAAACTTCAAATCCTAATCAGGATCTTTAAATTAATCAGCCAATCATACTCCTAAATTCAATCTGAGATGATTAACCAAGTCTTAATTTCTCTCTAGAACCTTAGAACAACTACAAAACAAATATAAAAATCCACCTTAAACACACACACACCTGTAGATATGTGAAGGAAAACCTTTGTCCTGCCCATCTCACAAACTGCCCCCTGAAGAGCATCGCCAGCCGGCTCTCCATCTGATTGGCTGACCAGCCGTAGTCAATGGTGATGCGAGCGGTCATTCCCATCGCAGCTAGAGCTGCTCGTTCTTTGCCACGTGGAACAATATGTCTGTGGAGACAGAGAGAAATATTTACCTTCGTATATTTTCACCAGATTCATCAGTTACTCGAGAGGAAGTCCTGACCGATAATGGTGCTTAAGAAAAAGGTCATAGTGATGACAAAACACTCAGAAAGATCAACAGGGGACAATGAATATCCAAACCAAATTTCATTCCAGTCCGGTGAGAAGTTTAGATATTTGTTTTGAAGAAAACCCTGGAAAACAGCCCACACACACACCTCTCTAGCTGTGCCAGGTAGTGTCCTCGGGTCAGACAGACCACATCTTTGACCACCAGTCCTGTCCTCTGTGGAGTCAGTCTCTTCCACTTGACACGACTGCTTTTGTTTGGCGACGGCTGCAACACACAGCACAATGTCACACAAACTTACACAGTTTCTCATATTGTACAGAAATCTCAACTTCAGACAGAAAAATTTAAATTAAGGACAGTAAGTCTTCAAATGTAGCTGCAAATTGAACAAAAGTTAATATTATCATTGAAATAAGTGGTTGATTAATTAGTCAATCAACAGAAAATGAATCAAGAACAAGTAGAATTGTAGGGAATAATTAAATTAAACTGAATCTCTTCACATAAGTGTCCGTTTATAAAAATAAATCAATAAAAGAAAAAAGTTTTAAATACATCTGTACTTTTAGTTTATTTTTACACTCAACTTTGGCCTTTTATTAATCGAGAAATCTGTGATTGTGTTATCTTTGTTGATTAGCAAATGACAAACACAACAAAACCCGAGGAGTCCTACCATTGTCATGATGGAAGAATCATCTGACTTTAGCTCCACTAGCTCGCTTTCAGACACTTTGAGGGGAGGAAACACCTGCAGAGAGGGAAGGAAAGCAAGAAGAAGAGAGACAAAGAAAATGAGGTTTCAAAAAAAGGAATTGTGTGATCTTTAAAAATCAATTACATACTCAGCAGACAATTGTGCCTGTGTGGGCGTCACTAACCTCCATTTCTATCTCTATGTCCTCCATGAAGCTTGGCATAGAGGTGTGGTGCTCTGTCTCCCCCCCTGCAGGGGGCTCTGGTTTGGGCTTGGGCTGCTGCCTGGGTTGGGTCTGGACCTCAGGCTCTGGTTCCTCTTCACAGTCAGGGACCAGAGGATGCTCCAGGTGTCTCTGAGGAGGAAGAGGAGGTAGTTCATTGTGCACCAAACAAAACATACAGAGCTGCATGAGGAGGGGGCATACTGAAATAATGGGTTGGTATTTTAGGTGATTGCACTACGGTTTTGATTATGTAAAACAAACAAACAAAAATAAAAAATTCATTGCAAAACCATAAAGTTTCCATCAATGTCAGCTGTCTTGTTTGGGACCGTTTCAGTCTTTGTATAGTGCTTTGTAATTTTGTTCTAAAATGTGGTATTTAAGTTGTTACAATGAGTATTTCTTATGTTTTAATGGGTCAGTTCACCCAAATCACAAACACACACAATAAAGCCTTTTCACCCTTACAGCAGTAGTTTCCAGCCTTTTTGACCTTTGACCCCTTAAAACAGAACAATGTCTGCTCAAGATCCTCTACCACATCTACCAGTTGTAATCAGTTGAACCAAACAGTAAATTATCAAGTATGTCACAAGGACAAAAAAATCAAAGATTAGAGGAAAAAATCCTTAAAAATAAGCAAATTGTTGGAACAGGAATTTGTTTTTTTCTGCTTCCTGAATCAACTCAGGACTTTGCATATTTTTCTTGCATAACTCAAGTTTGGATGCATTGTTCTTTCCAGAAATAATAGCCCAGGTGGATAATCATCACCCCCAGATGTTTGTGGACAGTTTTCAAAACTTTGAATTGTTCCTGTGAAAAACTGACGACAGTGTGGTCGATAGATTCTCCGGTGACAATTTGTTTCTGAGACGACAGACTTGTGTTTATTTCCTCTGTACTGGCCTGGCAGCAGAGGTTCCAGAAGGACCTGTCACATTAACCTGGCAGTGAAGGAATCAATGGTACAAACTGTGACACATTTATCACCCCTCCTATTGAATGGATCTCACATGACCCTAACTCTCCTGATCTGGAGTCTCACCAGCAGAACATGTTATTGACTTTCTGTGTATTAGTCACAGCTTTAACTTAACACAAACACGTCAAACACGTCATGTTGTATTAGATGTGCAGTGTTACAGGAGACACACCTGGTGGAAGCTGTGTTCTTCCTCCTTCTCCTGTGTTGATGTCACCACGCAGGGCTCCTCAGAGGAGAACAGCTCCATCTCGATGTTTTCCCTGATGGCCAGGAGGGCTGCCTTCTTCTCACCCAACTTCATCTTTTCAGGCACAACTAAAACCTTAGAGCTCCTTTAAATCTTACTCTTTTTTCCCTTTACTGGTCCTGCTTTGTTAGAACAATCTCCTCTACACTTCTCCTTTCCTTAAGTCCTCCTCTGTTCTTTCTGTGTTCAGTCCTTGATTTAACCTAACCCACTCGTTTTATTTTCTTTTTAACTCCTTGCTTCAGTCAACTTGTCGCTTATCATTTTAATGCCATGTTCAACTTTTCATTCCCTCTCTAGTTTCTCCCCAAACAGTTTCACCTCCAACTATTCCTTGGGTGAAGGTGGCCTTCCAAACATCTGAACAGCTGAGCTCTCATTACCTCAAGCTGAGATCCATCAGAGTCTAGAGCTCTGATTGGCTCAGAATTGTCCCTTCAGGCTGTGATTGGCTCTGCGAACACTTGTGAAGGTGTCACTGGTTTAGAGGTTTGTCACAAAGCTCTGGTTGGTTCAGAGTTCACAGAGGGTCAGTAAAGAAGACTGATAAGACAAATAGACCATCAATCAACTCCTCTTCACGCATCCTTCTGCTTTCATCATTGACCGCATGATTGAGTCATTTTCAATTGATTACTTAACCATAATTAAATATTTGTCCCTAAAGTCATCCCATGGTTTCAAAATGCATGCATTTAAATCCCCTGTGAACCCATTATTCTAGAATTATTAAATAATACTTGTATTTTTTTATTGTTTTATTTTGTGGTTTTATTGCACTTGTTCATTGAAATTTTAATTTAAACTATTTGTATTTGAATCAGTTGATTTTTATATCTTTTAAAAAGCACTTTCTAACTTGCTTTTGACAAGTAAATAACAATAAAGTTATTATGATCCTGATGATTATTATTACCATTTTTAAAGTGATCTACTTAAGTGTCTTTGTTTCTTGACCTTTGCATTTAAATAGCAACAGATACACTTATATATAACTGATAAATTACTTAGTTTGATGACAGTGATCTATTAACTGCACAGTGTTTTTTTAATGTTTCACATGTTCGAAATAAAACCTTCACTCATTCATTCATTCATTCAGTGTCTCTGGTGAAACTGTGGTGACCTAAAACGCACACACTAAAAAGAAAAATCTGTAATCAATATATATCAGTAAACTGAAGCAACAATGCGAGATACCTTTGTCCTGCACGTGATTGTTTGTATTATCTGCAACTTGATGCTTACATGAGTTGCATGATCTTGATGAGATGTTATAAAAGCATGAATGACAGTTTTCTCACCTGTCTTGTGAGTAGGAAAGTTAAAGGAAGAAGGAATGAGAGTTTAATAGCTACAAAACATGAGTGCTGTTTGGATGAAATCCAAAATACGTGACAAATGAGAACATTTTTGTGCCTTCTAGAAAAAACACACGTCTCAGAGAGAAAAGCTTTTCACTCAGCTGTGACAATGGCAATGAAACAGAAAGAAAGGCTGACTGATATCCTGGCGAGACATTTAGTGTTGATCTAATCACAAGTCTTCCTCTTTAAAACAGTTTATTACACAATATAAAACATTTCAGGGTTCATTGTCTTGCAATCAAAACACAAAGCTCTAAGGGATTTTATTTTTCACCGCAGACCTCTGCAAATAATGCTTTAAAGACTAAGTGGAGGACAAAAGTGATCAAAACTCACTTCCTGGTCTTGGGACAACAGGACTATAAACTCTAAGTAGTATTAGCTGACACTGAAAAAGTAAAGCAGAACCAACACCTATGAATCATATTTAGAAATGTTTCTCTGTAGACAGCAGGAGATAAACCTGTTTTAAAATGTTCAATGCCATCGGGGGCAATGCACACAAAATTTTCAAATAAAAGAAAAAAAATAGACTGATCAACAATTAGTGTGTCCGCTGTAATGTGCGAGAAGCCTGTGGGAATAACGAAGGACATTTTCACTGACAGCTGTGGTTGATGTATGTCTGCGTTACACCACATTCTCCTGATGCCTGTCACCCACAATGACCCCATCCTTCCTTATATTAGGTAACCAGGTGGTTTCCTGTATTCTGTGTAGTGTCCTGTAGTCATTTATCTGTAGCCCGCTGACCTGTTTTGTCAAAAGCTTTGGTGGTTGTGTTTTTGTCATCAGTGACGACTCTGATATCAGTGTAGTTACCTTGATTTCTTTCTAACCATGTCATTTATATACTGTCATATTGTTTCACTGATAAAACGTCATGATATGATTTATTTATTTACGTTTTTTGCATGAAAATGTAACCAAGTGTAACTGTAATGCTGTGGTTTTATTGGCTAAATGGTAATTAAACTGTGCGCATTGGTTTAGCATGAAAATCCAAATGAAAAAATATTGCAAATCTTATAAGACCAACAACAGCAACAGACTCTGGGTTCAAATATTGTTGAAATGAAATGGAAACAGACAAAGTTTCAATTTTTTCTTTAAATATATATATATATTTTTTAAACGGACTTCTCATGAATACATTGTGATTGTCAACGCATAGAAATGATAGAGCCCGGATTATGTTTTGAGTGTTGCCAAGTTGAATCATCCTCGTCAAGGACTGTCAAGGGGCCACTGAAACTCAACAGTCAACAAGCATGTCATCCAGGAAGCACTGACACATTAGTCCGTGTGTATACGGGGGTGTGTGTGTGTGTGTGTGTGTGTGTGTGTGTGTGTCTCAGGCCAGCAGGTGTTTCTGGCTACATGTCAACAGGTGAGGCAAGAAGTATGCAGCCGTGCCATCGTCAGGTATAAGCTCCAGGAACTCCGTCGGGCTCGTCTCCATGGCGACCACCACCAGCGTCTCTGTTAGCACGGAAACCAGCCGCATTAAACCCAACACCAAAACATCAAAACAGAGTTGATCTCTTTTACTGCTTCTACTGACTCTCACAGTGTTTTTACTTTCATTCTCTCATGAGACGTAATACAAAGCAGACGGTTGAATAGTCAAATGAGACGCTCAGTACAGCCACATCAAAGTTAGTCAAAGAATTGTAACTACTGTGTCTAGTTTTTAGCCTCTAGTTTTGCTTATTTACCTACTTATGACTATTTGATATTACAAATTCATTAAGTTTCAAACTATTTCTTTCAACAATTTATAATGATTTATATTATTGATCATGTTTTTATCTATGCGTGCAAAATGTGGTTATAAATAGTTTTGCTCATTTGCGCTCTGCTGCTTTATATTCTGCATTTCTCCCTGTAATTAACAGATTCTTTAAGATTTTTTTTTTTAAAGATATTCTTTAAGCTTTTTGTCCTGATTTGATTGAGTTAGAAGAGATACAGACAGGAAATGCAGGGAAAGAGAGGAGGACGACATGCAGTCTCCAGCTGGAGTTGAACCAAGGAACACTGCAGCTGAATGGTACGAGTCCTAAGTAATTGCCTCCCAGACTCTCAGTTTAAGTCTACATATTGCTTCAAACCTTCCCTGTATTCCAGGGTTAAAATTCAGGAGGGAAGATAGTGAACCTTTTTCCATTTATTTATTTTTTTTGGCTTAAAGGTCCCAAATTTTTTTATTTTATTTTATTTTATATTAAGTGTTGATATCCATAAAAAGATACATTAGTGGTTTTAAGTACCAAAAGCAATCACAATGTAGTTTTACATCTCCTCTCAGGCTTCTCTCTGGAGCTCTAGCAACAACAGGCTGTCTGTTTTCTGCGTGATTAAATAAAAATATAGCAGATTTCAGGTAAACCGAATCCTGCAATGTTGGATGGTGGGTCAAAGTGGGCTGGAACTCGGGCGTGGCCGAGAGCGGTGACTGCTTCGTTGTGACATCGTGTTACAGAAGTCCTGATGACTCATTTTAAGGCTCAGTTTCTGAATACAGGCTGTGCGCATTTCTCTGTGGACTGAGGCTTTGATACTGAACCTAGACCTGCTTTATAATCAAACAACACATGGACATCTCACCTCATACAATACAAAACCTTAAAAAGTGGCCAAATTAAATCTACAGATTTAATATTTAAAGATATTAGAATTAAACAATAAAATTCCTTTATGTGTAATATTTAAACACCTCCTGGACAGAGCATCAGTGTCATCAAGAGTAACTACAGCCCTGATTTCATTTTTTGGCAGTTAATAAATGTTAGTAAATGTTAAAAGGGGCCAAATTGTCAAATTGTTGGCCAACGTCAAGTCAAAAGCGACTCAGGTAAATATGAAAGAGCCTTTCACCAAACTACAGCAAGAGAACATGTGGCCTTAGATCAATAAGAAAGTGTCAGGTACATTTGACTGACTGTACTGTGAGAAAAGCTTCTACCTTTGAGAGCGGCCAGTAGGATGCTGTTGTCTGCGGCAGCTCTCGTCCGATTACAAAGCTCGGGGAGCAGCTTCTGCCACCATAATACCTGTAAGGGTCAGACATGGCAGTCAGACAGGATGATACTCTGACAGAAGCTGGGTACACATTTGAAAATAAACCACAATACAGTCACGACACAGAGTGAGGCCAGTTTCAAAAGAGAGTGCTCTTCGCAGATCAGGCCACTGCTCAGTACAGACCATGTTTTTGTCTTGTAGCTGGTGATTGGCGTAGGCTATGATGGCCTGAGGACATCTGTCCAGCAATTTCTCAATGCTGCTGTCGTACTGCCCCCTTCTGGTGGCGCAGAGGAGGTGCAGGCTGAAGCCCCATAACGTTTCCTCTGACAGTCGCTCCAGCAGAGGCAGCACAGAACCCACAGACAGGGAAGGACCACACAGAAGAGACTGCAGAGACACAGAGATACAGGAGATGATTAGGATTAAACGAAGATGAAAGGGAGATGATTTAATTTTTAAAATCTAAAATAACACAATCTTTCTCTTACAATTTAAAAAGTTGACTTTATAAGCAATTAAAAACACATCCATCCAATTCCTCCACTCTTCCACCTCACTTTGAAGGAAGCGGAAGGATTCTGTAAAATGTTTTATTGATTTGTTTTTTTTTTTTTGTTTAATTTTTTTTAACTTCTCTATTACTCTCTTTGTAGAAGCTGCCATGACTTCCCCTACCTTCAGCTTAAAGTTGTTTTCAAAGAGTTTTCTCTTTTCTGTCAGGAGTAAAATCTGGTGCAAAAACCTGTTGTTGTATTGATTCATTCATGTGTATCTTCAGATTTCTTGGCCTGATAATTGTGAAATTTAAAGATAATAAGTCTAAAAAAGTAGAGTTATCTACTACTTAAAATGAACTTTGTGTAACTTAATACTAAAATTTTTAAAACGAGTCCCTAAATCCCTGAAAATGAGAGACCATCGAGAGATCAGCTCACACCAGCCAATGAGTACTCAGCAGTTATTACTGCATTATTACATGACTACTTTGTCTATGAACTCTGTGTTGTAACACAGATTGTATCTCTCAGCTTTCATGCTGCAAAAATCTGTACACAGTCAGACATATAAACTCATATAAACTCAAAATATCACCAGTCCTGCTGCTGCAGCTGGTAAAAAAGCTGAGGACATGACGTCTTTGTCCTCAACAGCAGCTACAAACCTGCCTGTTGTTACCCTGCGCTTTAGCAGCTACCATTATGTTGTCACAGTGTCTTCTGGTCACAGTGGTCATTGTTGAGCAAAACTTGGCTGACTTAGAAAAACAGCCTGTTTGGTTGTCATGCCAACAGCTCTCATTGCCAGTCAGCACAATTAAACAGCCATATATTTTTCATACTTACATGAAGTGATGTTTATTTTGTACATATATGCAGTTTTAGTTATTTAGTTCTACATTTTCATACAGATTGTATTGTTGTGTTGTATTAAGGTTCAGTCATACATTTCCTTTTTTACTCTTATTTCACTACAACACCTTGAAGGTAGATGGTCTCCATGTCCCCCTCTCTATGAATGTCCCTTGATTATAGATACTCACGATGCAGCCTAATTAGTAGCAAGAACAAGCACCTACTTTGTTCATAGACAAATTACCTGCAGTTTGTGTAACGACTCCTGGTGTTGGAAGCTGATCGTGTGAGCTGGACTGAGAACAGTGAGCCACGGGTACAGAGCGCCGTAATGGGGGCACGAGTTGATCTGAAACACACACAAAGATGCAGCGGATGAGAGCGATATATCTACATGAGCTGATTTCTGAATCTTATGCCATGCAAAAAGAATGCGGAGAATTTTGCCTAATCAATTATTTGAGGTTAAATATCAACGAGTTTTTTTTTTATATCAGCAAAAAGTCAGCTAGAGAAAGTAGCCAATGTAAATACCTTCAATTTGAATTGAGTTTGTTTTGGTTTTCAAACGAGATCACATACTTATAAATGTGGGGAGATATGTCAGTTGTTAACAAAGCACAGATTTCTGCCAGACAAAGAAAACACAGATTGTACCAGATCGTCAGCGCTCTTCAGAGACCTGCGTCTTGGGGATGTGTGTGTGAAGCTGGAGTGTGTGTCTGAGGTTGTGCAGGTCAGTCGATCGATGTAAACAGAGGCCAGTCTGAACAGAAGCTCCTGGATGACAGCTTCCTGTGAAGAGGCCATGAGCGTCGCCTCCCAGAAATCAACCTGCAAGCAGTTCTCACAGCCCAGCTCCTAGACAGACAGACACACACACACACACACACACACACGTTCATGGGATATTTTCATGTACAATTCATTAAAATGGACCAAAAAAGATCTTGCAATCTATTATTTTGCCGCTTCACTTTCCAAGTCACGACAGGTTCAATGTGACACATCAGTGGGCTGATTTTACGAATGACAGACACACACCTTGAATATGTGATCAGCCTGTTCCAGCTGAATTTTGTTGTTCTCATGAAGAGCCACCATGCCAGCAACCAGCAGCCCTGCGTGGGACTTTGTCAGCTGGTGACTCAACGCTGTGGGACGGATGTGTGTGTGCTGGCCTCCACATCCGTGAAGCAGCAGCCTCGGCTCCTGGATGAAACTGTACACCAGCAGCATCTGAACACACACACACGCACGCACACACACGCACAAACGCACCCCTTTTTTAACAGGATAACAGGAGGACAGACTCGTTCTTCACTTGCTCTGTATCTCAATAATCCTGTTCACCATATATCAGAATCTTTTAAATCACTTTGTGGTTTCAAAGAAGGTCTGGCCAATGATGAGACATTTTCTAGACGGGACTGTGTTATATCCAAGCACTTAAATCATCCCACTGATTTAAATATTATATTCAGTAATTATTTAATGCAAACATCAGTAACATTTTTACACAAAAAAACATGAATAAATATACAGCTGTCACGCACCTTCCATCTATTTGCATTTAAAAAAAAAACCTTTGACTTCTATATAATTTATTCATATCTGCTCATTAAATGTCTCTAAGAAACCTTATGCAATAAAAAAGTAGTTGTCAGTACCTTCTGACAGGTAGAATAATGCACTGTACTTGTAGCTAGAATTCACTGAATGTTAATAGGCTCTAATAACCACTATATATTATGGGATTGCTGATAACTGAAAGAGACCTTTGTGCAAATTTTTGTTTCTTCTTCACTCGGTAGTAGCTTTTAACAAACACACTCCACGTCCCCTGGTCTCCACTAACCTCAGCATGTCTGTCCAGCAGCTGTGTGAACTGTGGCAGGTCGTCCAAACGCAGCATCATGGTTGCCATGGTGATCGTCAGTGGAACCGACACGCCAGATGTGTCCTCCAGACGTTGTAAAATTTGCAGCGTTCGGGCAGGACTGATGTTTATCATGGATGGGCTCGCACACACGCTGATGAGCTCTGAGGGATCTGATTGGCTGAAAATGTCTATGACCTCATCGGCTGACTCCTGTGGAGAGGGAATGACGTTGGGGTTTCATTTATTTCAGTAATTATTACATTTCACAGCTGTTACAAAAAGAAAACAACACATAAAGAAATAGTTATATAATTCATAATCATTTCTACATTTATTGAGAATGATGAAATGATGCAGTTTACATTGAATCGTACACTTTAACCATTTATCAATTACTTGACTTTTTATTCCAAGTTAAGATGAGAACATTTTAAAGTTGTTAGCGTCTACAGTCTACAGAATATTCAACTGTCTTCTGAAAGACGACAGTGAAAGACCTCAGAATGACACAAGTGCAGCGTAACACCTGTATTTATCTATCATCTACCTGACCGAGGATCTGCTCCGTTTCCTCTAACAGGTGATGTTTCAGGTAAAACAGGAAGCCGGGGCCATAGGAGTAAGGGCTGTCAGGAAGTGGGCGGTTCCTGACTATGACCTCTGGGACTGACAGACCTGACATCCTGTAGTATGGTAAAGCCAGGTGGCAGTCCTTCTGGCTAGCCCTTATAGAAAGGATGTGAAAAGAGTTAGTGCTGAAACAATTACTAGTTTGCAGTTTTAATTTAGTATAAAAGTTGATACAAAAGGCACAATAATAAATGAGAAGTGAAAGCAAATCTTAAAACTGTACCAAAATGTAAAAGTTCCAAGGAATGAGGAACTTTAAAGGACAAAGTAACTGAAACCGAAATTAACCTGTTGTAGACTAAATTTGTTTTCAATATGCTCATGAGTCTGCTCTTACATTTATGAGAAAGGAGGAGAACCAGGCTGATTTAAGGTACATCTGGGTGATGTGTCACTTAACGGTGCATAGTTAAAATTGAGGCATCAATTTCAGGGGTTTTACGGAACCTAAATTCATATTAAAAGTGAAAAGATTTAAGATTTCTGTGTTTTTCAGAAAAGAGTAAATCAGTGAAGACTTCACTCCTGGTTTTTCTGCTCAATTATAACTCAGAACACTTTCCAAAAAAGACAATTTCATTCAATTGAAACAAAACTCAAATGAAGCACCTGCTGAAACAGTCTCCCAGCTGTGCACAGTTCTGCCTGAGTGCCTCCTCCAGCTCCCGTCTGTCTGTCTGTGCAGCTGTCTGTCTCTCGGGCTGTGTGTCTGCCTCTCTCTGCAGAGGCATTGTGGGGTCGCCCTCACTCTTCTGTTGCTGCTCTGATGTTTGGAGCAAAGAGGCGCGGAGGAGGAGGTGAGCTTCACTGAGGAGGTGTCGAAGGCTTTGGGCCTGTGGGTTGTTCTCAGCGTATTGGCGACTGTATTCGACCTGTCACACGTACAGACACACAGATGATTGTACAGAATCATAAACGCCTACAGACTGATGTTCAATGTAGTGTTTGCTCTGGTTTTATTTCATGATGATCAATATTAACTGTGCAAAGAAATATAAGAAGTACAGAAGTGCACAAACACAAAAACAGACTAAGTTGATTTTTTTTTGTACAGCAGTAAATACAGTGATCATGTCTGTGTTACCATCTCTTCGTAGAGGGTGAGGGGGGGGACGGTGTCGACCACATACAGGTTCCATCCATGTCCTGCTGAACTGGTTTCCTTGGGAGAGGAGATTGTCCACTTCCTGGTCCTGAGGTCGGTTAACACAGAGAGGTAACAGGAAATACATTCAAACTGAGAGAGTGTCTCATCTCACAGTGATGTTTAGCCAGTCTGAAAAAGGTGCAGACTTCAAAGTGAATGTGGCATCACTGACGTCAACACAAAAAGGACAACGAGTAAAAAATGTATTAGGAGCAATGCAGCACTGATATTGTCCCAGTCTGGAGTCTAGAAACTTTGGTTCAGCCTAAATATCTTCTATTTAAAGTTACTTCAAAGATACAGGAAAATAATGGCCTCCCTGCTTCTCCTCTCTTACCTTAAATTTTCCATTTTTGCTGCTGTTGTAAAAAGGTTTTTAAATCAGTTTATACATAACAGATTGTCCATGAACTGAGCTGAGGAATGATCCTTGTTAAGTGTCAGTATATTCTACATGTGAAAGAACTACACCAGAGAGGAGGCTGTGATACTGTGATCATCATCATCATCATCATCATCTGTATAACACTACATGTCGTGCTACATTTTACATGACCAAACAAACAGTTAGTGAGCTGTTAGTGAACAGGTTAACATAGATAATGTGATGGCCGCTGGACAATAACTGGCCTGTGTAGTGTGTATCTGTGTGTATCTGTGTGTTTGCGTCATGACAGCTATTCACATGCAACATGTGGCCTCAAACCTGTGCTTTTGTTTTTGCTTTTTTTTAATATAAACAGCATATTTTGCAATATACCACACACACACACACACACACACGTCAAGTCATAGACCCTGCAAAGGGGGAAGCTTGACACCAGAGCTGAACTTTTTGTTCATACATCACCTGTCAGAGACATGTGCTCATGTTTGGCAGCGTCGGTCCGTAAGTCCATAATTGAGGTGAGGGGTTCACGGAAGACAGCAACACCCTGCGCTAAAATAGGTGCTGCTGCTGTGTCCCTATTGACAGTAGTCATACTTAGAGAAGGTGCTACTATTTAAATCCCAAGATGCAATCATATGCCATTTATATTCATTTTCATTTTTAATAAGAATATTAAAAATTCAAAATACATATGTGTGTGTATATATGGTTCACAAGAAACCAGGAACCTGTCATGTAAAGCTGGATTATTAAGTTAACTTGGTGAAATTCAAAACAGCTCTTTTTTGATTTCAGTGATTAGTTCGTGAGCAAAACGTCACACACACTGAGGGCAGTTAGGTTGGTTATGGTTTAGGGCTAAGTTTAGGGACTAAAACAGGAAGTGTTGTCACTTTTAGACCAAGCTGCAAAATAGCACAGAAATTTCGATCAACGATAAACTCAAACAGAAAAAAAGATCACTGGCTGCTTTAGGGCTCCAGTATGTTGCCATATGGTTTATTAGCTTCTGAGGAGGTTAAGTCTTAACTGCTATGGGTGTGTCCGCATTTGCTTTTTGATTTCATGCAGAAATTAGCATTTATTGCAGCTGTCAAATTGAATGAAAAAGTAAAGACTTTTCTCAGTAGGCTGTAAAGTTTATTTGGTTTATCAGTCCTTATATGATGCAGTTACTGCACACTGCAGTTCATATGCACAGAATAAATGCAAATCCACGATTAACCTCCAGAATTAAAGTGTGAAAAACTTGAATTTCTTTTTGGTGGAATTTAATATATATTCTAGTAGTCATGCAGCTCCCATGGCAGATACCTAGTGCCCTCTACTTCCTCTTTAAAAAAAAACCAACAAAACAGAGTACTCCAAGTCCTGAAAAACAAGGGTTAGGCAAAAAGGTAGAAAGAAAAACTTTGGACTTTTTCTCCAGAAGGAATTTCTTATAAGGGAAAGACAGATTTTCCAGTTCAGACCAATTCCCACTGTTGCCGCCTTCAATACTGGTTTCACTGGAAAATGCAAAAAAAAAAGAAAAACAGCTGCTTCACTGTATTCTGAGAGAAAAAGCTTTTTGTTCTGTGACGTCAAAGGTGGAACCTGATCTAAGGATTTGGTTAATAATCATCGTCTTTTGTGAGCATTGTGAGGGTTTCCTGGCATTTGCAGCTTGACCTCCAAGTGGCAACAACAGACACTGAGGGGGGGCGGGGTTTGGGATTGTCTTACAGGAAGGGGCGTGATAGAAAGCTCTCCAGAGCCGGCGTGGTTGCGGGATCGATTCCCACCGCCAGGAAAATACCAGTCAGCATGGTGTGTTCTTTCAACTCACTAAAATACACACACACACACACACAGTAAAGAGGTTTATAAATGGCCTGTGCACACACACATCACCAGTGCTGATAAATCCCTCTTGAAATTCTTCTGGTGTCCACAGGGAGGTATCTGAAGATGAAGCTGATGGAGCTGAAAGGTTTCTGACAGATATCTCAGTCACATGTATAGTGTGTAGGTTGTATATAGTTTATATGTGTGTGTGTGTGTGTGTGTGTGTGTGTGTGAGACTTACAGGCCCCTGCGCTGTGTGCTGCGTTCGGTCTCCGCTGGTGTCTCTGTGTCGGCGGTGGAGAGCAGGACAACGTGGCGGCCGTAGACGCACACCGAGCGCAGGCCGATAAACAGCTGCATCCTGAGCGCACACACCTCGAGGCTGCTGGGCGGACAGGCCTGCAAACACGGAGAGAATGCACACACATACACAACATGATTATTTTAGGAACACACATTATACGACTGATTTTCTGGCCACTGGAGTGAAGAGCATCTTCATAACAAACTGACAAATCCACAGGACATATGATCACCTTCAGTGTCAGCAAACAATTATCTACTTTGACACTGAGCATCCATGCAGCTACTTTCCTGCTGGGAATCAAACTGATGGGAGCAAAGAGACTGAACCACACAGTAAATGTGATTTGAAAAAAAAAAGAAAAGAAATCAGCTAAAAGAGGCTACAGAGCAGGTTTCTAGGGTGAGGAAATACTTGTGAAGGATTAGGCTCATACCTTCATGGTGGTATCGATGTAGGGGTCTTCAATCCTGGCTGCTACTGCTGCAATGCGCACTGTGAAACACTGCAACGCATTCCTACCAGGCAGGCACAGAAATCACAATACACTTACTCAATTTCCACACATAAATCTTCACACTGTGGCGATAAAGAACAAGGATCATTAAAGACTGACAGACAGATCAGATCAAATGGTAACAACTCATGTAAATGTTTAATTAGTTAGTGTTTCATTGAAAAAAGTAATGCGTTCCTTTTTTTGTAGATAAGGTAAGTATAGACGGGTAAGGTGTCATTTATTTATTTATACTTTTTATTTTAATTGCTAAAATTTTTGATTTGGTTTTTGATTTGGCTTCACTCGTTGCCCTTCCCTTTGCCCCCCCTGTGTTTTGGGTTGCAACATTCAGTAAAGATGAACTAACTTCCATATCAAAAACCTGAAGCCATACTTTGTTATGACGTGCAACAGGTGGTCTGTTAGCACCGCCTCCAGGACCTTCTCTGGATACTGATAGGCTGAGAGCAGCTCCACTCCACCTTTCAGACTGTACAGGTAGCCGGCGGTGGGGAGGGAGAAGAAGCAGAACACACACGCTGGTTCGTCCATAGACGCTGACTGGTTACCTGGAGAGAGACACAAGACGTGCACGCTCACACAAAACACATACATCTACTAACATTTACTGGCATAGCTACCAGGAGTGAATGTGTGGAGCTGCAGGAACACAGCAGAGAGAAAAGTCCATCTTAACAAGTAACTGTGTCTCTTACAGAGTCTTCAAACTGTAAATCTTCTATAAAATTTTACCTGATTTCAATACAAATCAACTTGAACTAAGAGCTTAGTTTTCTGACTTGTTTAAAGATGCTGAAACTTATCTTACGATGAAATTATCTATTACTGCTTTTAAAATCCTTCCTTTGGTTTATTTTAAATCATACTTGTAAATATTTTACTTCTATTTGATTTGATTAATTAGTCAAATTAGTCATTCTTCTTTGTTTTCTTGTCTTGTGTTTTGTTTGCCCCCCCCCCTTCTCAGCACTGATAAATTTCCATCAGCCTGTGCCTCACATGTACTCACTGATGAAAAGTGGGTAGAGCTGCAGGGAGTGGAGTTGTGTCTCCTCCACACTGCAGCCCTGGAAGAACTCCGGTGTGAAACGCCTGCAGGAGGGAAATGAATCAGGTTAAATATACTGTGCCTCAACTGGCAAAGGATTTAAAGGTCAAACACACACACACACCTGAAAAGAACATACGACAGCGTGTACTGTCCTTTGTCCTCCAGCCCGGTCTTTTCAATGCTGACAGGGATGTCGCAGTCTCTGGCTCGATCACCGAGCAACTCCTGGTGCTTTGGGATGAGCATAAAGTCAGTCTGGTCTTCTAGATGATCTGCTGTACAAACAAATACAAACACACACACACACACACACACACACACACAGAAATCACAAAGGATTCTCTGAATTTGTCCACCAAGCCAAAATTACATTGTCTAATCCTTGGCTGACTGACCTCAACTTACATCTTGGCAAGCAAATACAGCTAAAATGTATTTTTGTTGTATGGTGGTTTTTTTTTTACATCATATTAAAAGAAATAAAACAAACGGTGCTTCTGAAACCTATAGGAATCCCTTCTCAAGAACTGCAGCTCAAATCCAAGCCTCAAAACGGAAACCTATAACTGAAGAAATGACATCAAGCATTAAAGGGGGGAGCAAACACTGATGAAGTTGTGTTATTACCACTTTTACTTGTATCTAATGAGTCGTCCAGGGTTTTGGGGTCAGAAGGTGTCTCCAGTTTCAGCACTAGCACCTCCAGCTCGGCCTGCACTGCCACATATCCCCCACACAGCGCCACCTTCAGGGGAGGTGTTAAAGTAAGACAGACTGAAACAAACTGTTCATTTAAAAATGATTTAGGATGTCCATGTTTTGTTCCAGGCAGACGTCAGACTACCAACTTAGAAGAGTTTTGCAAATCAGTAAGATACTTCAGTTGATCAGAGAAATTAGAGCAAAAAAAAAATGTAACCTGGAAACACAGTGTGGGTATAAGAGCAATATTATATGTATTCAAATGTAAACCTCAGTTATTATGGATTATAATTATGGTTAGGTGTGTGAATCGTGGGATTAAACATTTACTCAGCAACAGAAATCAAACACCTAAACAGCTTGTGTACATGTTATTTACTGCTATGTCTGTGTAGCAGGCAAGTAATCTAAAAAAATATACCACAAAAAAATAATAAAGATTAAAAAAAAGAAAACTGAAGAATAAATTGAAAGTACCTGTTTAGGTGTAATTTTTGGAACATGCACGATGACTGAGCGTTCAAAATCCAGGGCGGAAAAATTCTGGGTTGAACTTGAAGTTTGACCTACGAGTAGAAAACAAGGAGAGGTCAGATCAGTCAGAGGAGGAAACTGGACAGGAGTCAGAAATGTTTCCATCTTTTATTTTTATTTTATTTTATTTTTTAGTTTTATTTTTCCATTTCCTCTAGAAAAGCTCTACTCCAGGTAGCAAAGACTGCGCTCAAGTTTTAAAGTAAATGTACTTTTCTAGTCTCAGAGACCACTCAAAGTGTTTTACATTACTTGCCACATTCACCCATTCACTCACACATACAAACTTCACATCTATACACACTCATGCAGGATGGACCAGCCATCAGAGGCAAGTTGGGGTTCAGTGTCTTGCATGTGGACTGGATAAGCCACATGCAAGACACCACCAACCTTCTGATTAGCCGCTGAACGTCCTGAGCCACAGCCACCCAGAAAAAGACTTGACTGTTACTCTTCTTGAGTTACCTTGACTCTGACTGGAGGTCTGCTGAGCGTTCGGTGAGGGGCTCTGCAGGTTCTGTTGACTCTGATTCTGAGAAAAAACAATGATGCCACGAATACATTTATTGTACCAGAGTCAAGAGTCTACTTATGTTGATTAGAATAGGTAACATACAATGACAAAAACATGCTTAAATGATGAAAAAATAAAACCAGTGATATTTTAACAGTTTTTGAGGCCTGAAAGATGCAATAATATTGACACTTTAATGTCCTGGAAAAGGTCACCTGATCAGAAACTCTGAATCTGTAATTGTGACCTCAACCTGCACTAGAAGTCAAAGAAGTAAATACACTGTTTCATTGCGTCTTTAAGTGAAGATCATTTTCAATAACACCCACAAAGGAGGTAAACTCCTACATTAGCATTGTGATTCTTACCAGGTTCTGCTGGTTCTGTCTCCTCAAAGTGAACAGAACCAGAGTGTTCTCACAGCCGACCAGTAGGTCTCCTGTTACTGAGCAACACGCCACGGCAACAGGGCGCTCTGACAGAGGGATCTCAATGATCTCCATCTGCACTCCGCCCCGCACAGATGCCCCACGCAGCAGGTGGCCCAACAAACGCACCCCAACGCGGGCTTTCTCTTCGGCCTGAAAGGAGAGCAGGAAATAAATACATGAAAACACATGGAATAAAGATGACAGGAGGGAACTTTATATTGATAGACATATGAAAAATGAACTATAAAAGCTTCACATACAGTTATATTCTCTTGATGAGGAGAAGTTTTTGCTCCATGATCTCAATGTAATTCATATCTGTGCTGTTTTCAGTAGTAGTTTGACATTAACATGGGTAGGTGCTGCCCGTACACCCATCAACGGACAGTCTGGCCTTGATTGGACGTAAATTATCTTTAAGATGCTGGAAGAAATAAATCAAACTGCTTTTAAAAGGGCTTGAAATTCATCTCAGACTGGACTTGTAAGCCTTAAACATCTTTTTAAGAGCTCATTTGTCTGCACCAAGACCAGCCCAAAGCAGGTTTAATGTCAATGCCACAACAGACTGTCTGTGTCTCCAGGTATTTTCCTCAGGGAGAAATTGTTTATTAGTTTACTGTTTCATTAAATAAAGGGCTGCTATATGTTTTGTTCTAATCCCTAGTTATAATATGGCTTAAATCAAGATCAACTATCTTTATCTAAAATCATTAAAAAACAAAGCTCAATAGGGGTGTGCCTTTTTTTCGTAGCACTGTAAGTATTTGTGAGAAGGCTCAGGTGGTGAGCGTTTACCTGGTATCGCCAGTTGGTGTAGGCTCGCAGGTAGGTGGCGCTGTTCTTCTCCTCAATGGTCACCAGGTAGTCTCCTGCAAAGGAAAAGCCAGGATGTTAAAATCTTCAGCTCACCCTGGAATCACTACAGCTGTTAGCTGCCTCATTTACATAGAAAAGATAGAAAACAAATAAGCTGTCAAAGGTAGAGCGGAGCAGTTTTATACCTATCTTGCTGTGCTGGATGCTCCTCACAGTGCCCATGGTGGCAAAGCGGCAGATGAGAGGGCAGCCCTCCTGCTCCAGACTGTACGCTTCCACCTTGGTTCAGTTCAACACAGTCAATGTCCTGCAGAAGCTTTTCATTTCCAAATGCTCACCTCTTTAGATTTCAGATGAATATTCCCACAGTGTGCAGACAATTACACTGATATATTAGGGCCTGCCACCTCTTCTCTGATTATTAAATACTAGATATGCATTTGTTGGTCTGAGGTACTGCGTCATGATTTCTACCCCAGTGTTTCTACCTCAGAGGCTTTTTTCACTTTGACAAGAATGGAATTAAAGTGGAAATACACTGTTTTGAAAAAAACAAAATTTGAATGTACTTCATATAAACACACTGTCACTGATTTTAGTCTCAAAGCGTAGATATTAGCCTTCAAACACTTGCACCAGTCACTTCCTCATAGGCCACTGGTTTCTGTTTAGTCTGTATGCATTTCACAAGGTACAGAATCTAGTGAGACAACAATAACAGTATATTTGTAACCCACGATTAGTTGGAGTTATTACTGCAGGTTCAAAAGATGTCACAAACAAGTCATTACCGGAATAATGTGAATGCAGACATCTGGAAACACATTATTTTCAGACAAATACATAAAGAACATAGATATCTGCATAAAAAATCTGCACAGTTTAAGGTCACCTTGCATCCTCCAGTAGCCACCACGAACAGAGCTCCACCTCCACAACAGACCAGTCCAGGCTCCTGCTCCACCTGAGCCACAGAGAGGGACAGTAGATAATGCTACTGCAAAACTATAGTATATAGGTATGATTTGAACCAGTATTTATAAGGCTCCACTGACCTGCACGATCTGTTGTGAGGCGAATGGATGGCAGTTGTACACGTGCACCATGTTCGATCTGTTTCTCAGAGCTCATTCAATTCAGTTGAGGGCGGAAATGTTTATTAGCCTCTGAATGCGGCTTTCTCTTCTTCTGATGGTGCTATGATACAGACAAATCCATCAGCTTCTCCTCTGTTTAATGTGGGCTTCCTGGAGGCTTCATCCATCAATGCTAGAAAAAAAAAAATTTAAAGGCACTTTAATTTAGTCCATCTCAAAATTAGACTCGTACTAGAGCTGGACATTTCATCATTAGAGATATCACATTCTGATTTGAGGCTAGAAATGACCTAGGATTTTGGACAATAGACAAACTACAATACAGGATTTTCTCACCTGTGGTATGTAACTGTGCAGATGCACTTGCTTTTTTAATTTGATGTGTAAAAAATATACAATACCTTCTGTTTATCTTGTGAAAAATTCAGATTTAAGCATGTGCGATTTCAGGATATTTCACATTTGAAATGTAAGACATCTCTTTTGAAAATATCCATTTAACATGTGATGTCATCTGCAAACCACTATTTACATGTAATAAATTCCTAATTTATAGATATTTGCATGAATTTCACATTCCCAGTACAATAGAGGTAAATGGAATTTAGATTGTGGTGTTTAAAGCTTTAAAAAAAAATCATCTCTAAAAACAATGCCCCTCTTATTGCTAAACCACAGTTTGTATTTCATTGACAGAAAGTAGGTCAAATGAAAACTCTTCACAGCTCTATTAACTCAACCATCACTGAAAACCTTCTTGTGCACAGCTCAGTCTCTTCTGAAAGCATCCTAACCTGTCATTACATTGTTGACATCACATTATTCAGTCAAAATTTAACATAGCTTGATTTTATCTTTACCTGAATCCTGCTCTGACTCTTTAAAACCGACCTAAGTGTCAGAATAAGATGCTCGGGAGCCAGGAGAGCAAGGTCAGAGGTTGAGCTCAGTTTCCTCTGTGTTTCCAGCAGATCACCAGGAGCTCAAACAGGGTGACTTTCTCTAATCGATATCACATGCCCCGGTCTTGTGAGCAGCAGCAGCAGCAGCAGCTCACACAACTCACACTAACATCATTAATCGTCGTTTTATTTTTATGACTTACGACCCTTCATGGTCTTCACACAAAACGAAGGAGGGTTTTTTTTTTTAGTGGATTACCTTCTTTACTGTCTGCTGCTCCTCTCTTCCTGCTTCTGTTTTCTCTGCTGCAGTTTATTGATTTCACGCTGCAACGCAGGAAGTCAACCACCACAGCAAACCAAAGCTGCCCCGCCCCCACTCGATTCTCATTGGCTGCCGTACCTGCTTGTATTGCGTCTGACGTTGCCATTGGCTGTCGAGCTGTCATGGACTTTTAGGGAGGATCTGCCTCTGTTATGATTTTCATAATTCAGTAATCTGCTTCAGATGCCACTGAAACGATTATCAATCTAAATTATGCTTTCAAACAAGCTTCATACTGTTGATCACTTGATACTAAAATTAACCAGGATTGTTCCTGTTGAATATTATGCAACTGATGTTGAATTTTTTCAGACCTATCTCATCAAACACATAATTATATATTAGTAACAGAAAAATCAACAATGGCCATGTGTACATATCAAGGGGCCCCATAAGAAATCCTGATCCCACAGTTGAGGAACAAAAACAACTTGCTATCTGAAGAACAGGTAAGTGTAGCTTGACCCTATAATGCCAAATGCATCAAATTTGATACAAGCATTTCTGAGACCTATTGCATCACCTTATGGTAAAAACACTCAAAACCCTCTTGTATCCAATCTGGTACTTGTCTTCCAGCCCCTGGTGGATACCTTTATCACTACAACAACTCAAACACAGTACATGGGACAATCCAAGTTGGCCACCTTCAGATAGTTCCCAACTCACTGGATCAAGGTCAAGAAAACTGAGATTTTTACGATTTTCCAGTGACATTTTCTTTGAAATTTTTAGTAATATTCTAACATGAACACTTAATCTGTTGAAGCAAGTTATAATTACATTTTTTTTTTGCATTTTAGTATGTAGTAAAATCGTGTATAAAATTTGGAAAAACCTATATGCAAATAATTTTTTGTATTTTTTTTTTTTTTTCAAATTTTGTGAAAGGGCCAAATAAAGGTTCCAGATTCAAGAAATCTGAATTTTCTGTCCATTATTTCTGGGGTCAGGCATTACAGGGTTAAGTAACCTTCATGCTACCACTGCATTAGCTGCACTTTTTTTTTTCCTCTCATGTGAGGACAGACATTGCCTTCAGCTGGGTCGACCCTAACCCTGTTTCCATGTTCATGAGTTAAGGGGACGACTGCAGTGGACATTTCTTTGCCACAGCCATTCTCAGCTTCATGCTAATAAAGGAGAACAAGTGGCAAGATCATAGTAAGGTTGTTTACTTCATTGAAAAATAAAATACCTTCCACAGTCAGGTGCGGTTATTTGCAATAGAATATAAAGACAAAAGCATTTCAAAAATTTTAAAAAACATGCACATCCTGAGATAAAAATGTAAAAAGAACGACATACAAATAATAATTTACTTAATCTGACTTTATATCCAAAATAGTGAATGACGATATCTGTGTTCACTTCACTGCAACCTGCAATTAATTAATGTCCCTTTCTGAGTAGAAACTAAAGTTTAAAGTTAAAAAAGACATCAGTGAGGGCAGTAATTATACTGACTATCTTTTCACTCAACCCCCAAATTCACAATTCACATGGACACACATTGCATACATAGAGATATTGCAGTGATCAGTAGGGCAAGCTTATGAGAAGAACTATTTCTGATCTGTTTGATGCATTTTGTGGTAGTTTATTGTGGCGACATTAATAAAGACAGACTCAAACTCGAGTCACAACAAGAGAAGACGCTCTGGCTCCCTCTAGCAGAAGCTTCATGGTGCAGTGACAGGGTTTTTTCATGCTGACGTCAACAATTGCTTTGAAGTGGGTTTTTTTTTTTTGCTCATCTGTGCATATTTTTCTAAAACTCCAGTGTTATTTGAACAACAAATTAAAAACGAAAGTTTCTTGCAGTTCCTCTTTTCATTTATAAATTAAGCCCGTGTGTACTATTCCCTTTGCACTTAAAAGTGCATAGAAAAAAACAATTCAAGTAGTATGTTATAGCCTAATCAAACCTCAGTGTGTATGTGTGAGGTACTGATTATCAACTGGGTGTTAAGTGTTCAAAATAGACACTGGATGTTTGGTGATATCCTTAAATTTATTCCCATATTATTTGATTTAAAAAATTTAGATGTATTTATGTAGGCAACATAATTTGATGATTAATATTTAAAAATGAAAAGTATGTACATTCCCCAAAAAAGTGGTACTGAAAAAAGTGTTGCCTTGGAATTGTTACTGAAACTCATTGTCACATGATTCATGTTGGGTGTAAGAGAGACAGGAGAGGGGAAGGAGGGTTTCTATAGTGGGATAGGCTATATGATGGTGGTTGTGTAACAGAGAGGACTTGGAGTCCAAAGGTTGCTGTGAATCAGAATTTTTTATCATGTTTCGAATGGTTGCCAGGTTGGACTTCAACGGTCTGTGACGGGTGGAGACAAGACATAATCTCAGCTCAGTAAATCATATGGACACACCTCTCTACACATGAGGTGTTTCAAAAGAATAACCTCCTCTCACTCTTTACCTTACAAGCCTACAGTATGATCCTATTTGCTAAAGTTCATTCACTGTGTAAGACCTTAGTTAAGTCATTTCCATTGAGTCGTCGCTTATGAAATCTGAGGACCACAAAGTAAACCTCATCTTCTCCCGTTCTGATTCCGTCATAAACTATGAAATACACTAATATCTTTATCTGGTGTCTGTAACAGAGCTTTAAAACTTGAAGCTATGAGATCTGAGCAGGAACATGAACTTTTGACAGAATAACTCCTGCACACTGTCAGTGCTGCATATACTATTACTGTGTAGATGTGGTGCTGCTGGAGCAAGTGAGGAAGTAGGATATTCTCAGTTCACGTAATCCGGTTGAAGTTCATCCACATTTTTCTTAATGGTGAAACCATTTTCTCTTACATGCACCGTGGTGTCCCTGCTTCTGTTTGTGTGCTCCCAGATGGCCGGGCACCTTCTTCTCCCTCTTGTTTTTTGAAGTACACATAGAGTCAGTCTCATATTTGATGATGTGGTCAGTTATCGTTGACTAATGTATGTAAACCTGCCACCGCAGGAACAGTAGAAACTCAGGCCTCATAGGTGCCCTCCGGTACTTACAGCACTACACCAGTGTATAACTTCACAGGCCTTCCTCACATTGAGACGTTGCATTTATTCAGTTCTGAATTTGCATTTTTATTTTGCATGATTTGATTTGCCGCCAGGTGTGCAATGAACAGCACTTAAGTCCTTGAATAATCACGACTTCAGGGTGATGGGCATGCAGTGCATCACATTTTCTGGCATAACATTGATATATGAAATGTTTTTATTTATGCTGTTCTTGCCTTTTTATTATGCTCAGGTTCTTTGGCCTTTTCTTTTATCTGATTTTACTTTTTATGTAAAACACTTTGTAACTTTAAAGAAAACTGCTACATATGTATAAATTATTATTATTATTGTTACTGTCGTTGCTATTTGTGTTAGTGTTATTATTATTATTATCATTTATTATGCATTGTAGAGAAATCCTTTATCAGACATTTACACTATAATTCAGGGAGATAAGATGATTATCAAACAGTTCAACACGTACATTAGATGTGACATTTTGTGATTTTTAAATACTGTGACATTTCTTCAGAGTTTGGTCTGTGGTTGCACACGAGTCAATGAGGTGGGTTGGGGGTCTGTGGGGAGAATATGGACCAGACTTTGGCAAAAGTCTAAATCATGCAACAGCAGCACCAAGTCCTAAAAGTGGACCGTGTTGAAGGTTGTGTAAACCTTTTCACGGGGGGGAGAGGCTGCATTTTGTTCTCAGTATAATGGGCTGGCGCGTCGCCTTATCGCGCAGTCATGCGTCCCACCCACCGGCTGCAGCCTGTGTGGTATAAAACAGAGAACTTCTACCTTCAAACACGACCACAGCCCCTGAGTTTCTCCGCTGTTGGGTCTGCGAAGGGATTTTCACTTTCGTGTTCCTGCCTGTCCGACACTTCCGTTTTCTTTTCGCTCACACATTCAACGTGTGTGAGGAGAGCGCACGCTTCAGTCGCCGCGGACCTGAGCAGGTAAATAACAATATGCCTGTAACACACACACACACACACACACACACACACACACACACACACACACACACACTGCGTCATGGAGCCTATTCCCATATGACCTGAAATCACTTCACACCACCAAGCGCGTTACTGGAGGCTGAAGGCGTGCCGGGCGACTTCCTGGTGTCAGGGCCGAGCACCGTGAATGCAGAGCCGCAGTCAAAACGCTTTGGGCTGGTTTTGCTTTGAACACGCGTTGAACAGCGGGTTAAACCTGTATCATCACAAATGTAAGGGATTCCCTGGTTTCTCCTTGAACCAGGTGGTGAACAGTGAAATCAGACTGTCACCAGACAAAAGTTATCTTCATGTTTTTCTTTATGGCAGAATTATGCAATAAGGAGCTTTTCAAACATTAGGCTACTTTTTTTTGCATTTTGCCTTCTTGATAGTGAACAGATAGACAGGAATCATGGGGATGACACCCAGTCAAACAGGGGTTAATGAATGTCAGATCTGGACCACTGGGGCACTCCCAGGATATGAAGATTTTATTTAAGCTGTGGTTTAAACCTCCCTTCAAAGGAGCGTATGCCTCGAGTTGGACTTGTTTTTGTCCTTGAAGATTTACATTCAGTTCCACCTTAAATTCCCTTCACATTTCAACCTATGACGAGGTTTAAGTGTGTATTGAGATAGGACATACTGGGTGTTGTTCGCTTTGCGCACTAGGGTGGAAAATGTGTCCAGCTTACATTTTCGTTCCTATAAACACTGTCAACTGTGAAATACAAACTATGTGCATTTCTGTTTAGATTAAAGTACGTCTTCAGCCATGGCCGCCATCAGCAGCTCAAACACAGTGTTTGCCTTGGACCTGTTCCGTACTCTGAGCCAAGCAAACACGGCCGGGAACATCTTCGTCTCTCCGCTGAGCATCAGCTCAGCCCTGGCCATGGTTTACCTGGGGGCTAGAGGAGACACTGCTGCTCAGATGGCACAGGTAAATCACACTGTCTCTCTATCACATGCACCTCTGTCATGACACCATGTCATCTCAGTGTAAGTTCTTGCCCAGTTGTAAAAAAAAATAAGTATTACACATTACTAGATTCAGTCTCCTGGGCCTGTTTCCATAAAACAAGTTCAAGGTTTCTGGTCCAGGTGTGTATCCAGGCACAGACTGAAAGGTGTGTCATGAGGCAGGTGAAGTCGTCTGACAACTGTACTTTGACCTCAATAAACACCCAGCTCTGAGACAACATGTCTACTGTTCTCTGTAGGGCAGAACACTCAGGCAGCTCCACACTCAGCTGCAGTTTCAGTTCATGAAACCTGTTCGTAAGCCTTAGGGTTGTTTTTTACTTTGATTAATGACTTCTGTGTTGTAAATGTGCCAAATTTATTCATGTGGCAAATTTTCATCTGCAGTGCCACAGTATGATAACAATTCATGAATGAATACATAAAACACATCAACATACAGATTTATACATATACTATATACAGTGTATACATTACACCTTCCTGTGATCGTTCAACACTGACGTTGTGGTGATGAGGTCTGGCTTCCGTTTGGCGTTCCAGTTCATCCCAAAGATGGGCTTGAGATCTGGGACCGTAATAAGTTAAGATTGGAAGAGTACAAGATAAGATTTTTCTCAATTTGGTATTACAGAAACATATCCTTAACTAACTTGAGGAATACTATCTTATTTTTTGTTCATCCTAACTTATCTCAGGTGAGGAAATCCTACAACTTTATACCCAATCCAACAACTTTTATGTCCGTTACCTAGCAACAGATGATACTTTTCACATCTCATCTCACTGAGATATTTTTGTAACCCATTAGATTTCTCATTGAAGGTAAAAAAAAAAAAAAAAAAGAACTACTGCAATAATGGATACTTAGCTTCAAGATATTTGAGTCAGAAGTGTTGGTAACATCTGTAAAAAAAAAAAAAAAGCTTTTATCTCCTAAACAAGCAATTTGTATTCAAATTGCAAAACATTGTTCGGGTCTGTCATGAGCCTCTCAATGAATAAGTTCTGCCTCTTGACATTTTGTTAGTTGTGTAAAAACAATAAAAGAGCAGCCATATGGATGAGGTTAAATTAGCAAGGTGGTGGAAAAGTGAAAGTTAGGGCAGATTAACAGTTATCCCAAAGTTATAAGACTTTATTTAAGATTTTGGGAAGTTAGGAAGGTTGTGTAAGATACTTTTCCTGTCTTAGGTTAGGACAGGAACTATTCATCTCTGATGGCTTTCTTCCTAAATTAGGTCAAGATAGGATCTGCAAGTCAGGAGGTTTCTGTAATATGGCTCCAGGTCTCTGTGCAGGCCAGTCAGGTTCTTCCACACTTTCGTTTTGTAGTCATGTTAAAACAGGAAAGCTTTCCCCAAACTGCTGCCACAAATTGGAAGCACACTATTGTTGGAACTATCACTGTATTCTGCAGCGTTACGATTTCACCTCGCTGGAACAGAAAAGCAGAGGTCAAACCATGAAAAACAGCCCCAAACCAAAGTATGTGGACTTGCCTGTCTGTATACTTTTGGCAGTAAATCAATGAAAGGCACATAACGCATACTGTATAAAACAGATATGTAAATGTAAATCAGTCAAATATTAACCTCCTATAAAGTATAGGAACCAACATACAGTACAATAATGAGAGAAAGGAGCACGCAGGACTGAGGTTTAACAATAATTTGCATGGCAAGTAGCCTGAATATGTCATAAGACGGGTTGACAGACAATTGACAGTACAAGGCTATTATGAAATATGACACCACTGTTATTTGTCCAATAACTATAAAAAGGTCAAACTTAGAGTATCAGTCATTTCCACTATTTGCAACACTTTTTTATTATAATTTTTTTTAATGTTGTGTGTCACTCCAAACTTCCACACAGGCCCTGTCATTCGGCTCAGGTGAAGGCGTCCACGCAGACTTCCAGACACTTACCGCTGACATCAACTCACCATCTGCATCCTACATCCTGAAAACAGCCAACCGTCTTTATGGAGAGACAACCTCCAACTTCCTCTCGGTGAGTGTTTGCTTATCACAGACGACGCTGATACTTTGAATCAATAGCTTCATCAGACTGAGTTGACAAGATGTCGTCTGCTCCGTGCAGCAATTCCTCGCAGACACACAGAAGTTCTACCAGGCAGACCTGAGGGCTGTGGATTTCATCGGGGCTCCAGAGATGTGCCGAGAGGAGATCAACAGCTGGGTCGAGCAGCAGACAGAGAGTGAGAATTTACATCTTAATGGATCCATAAAATTCACTGCTACAGCTTGTGCAGCAGTAAATCATTCTATACTGCGTTCTGTGAGTCAGCGTTCAGTGGTTGCATTGTCTGTTTCATTTCAGATAAGATTAAAGACCTTCTGAAGCCAGGGACAGTCAGCACAATGACACGACTGGCTCTGGTCAATGCCATCTACTTCAAGGGAAACTGGATGAATCGCTTTGATAAGGCAAACACCAAAGAGATGCCCTTTAAAGTCAGCCAGGTGAAAACTGAGCTCACATTTAAACACAGAAAACATAGTTTGACTTGTGCTGGAGCTAATCAGAACAATATTAATAAACTAAAGAGAGACTTTCTTTTAACTTGATCTGCCTGCCTTGATTGTCTGTGTCAGAATGAGACCAAGCCAGTCCAGATGATGTACCAGATGAAGAAGCTGCCTTACAACTACATCCCAGAACACGGTCTGCAGATCCTGGAGCTGCCGTACATGGAGGAGGAGCTCAGCATGTTCATCCTGTTGCCTGACGAGTCCGCAAAAGGCTCTGACCCCCTACTGAAGGTACATGACCTAGAAATAAACCAAACCTTATCGTGCTTCTTCATACAGAAGAGGATCCGGCCACATATGATTTTTTTTTTTTCTCATATGGACGTAATCCTCTTCCATATCTTTAAGCCCCAAGTTGGCAAAAAAAAGTAATGCAGCTTTAACAAAAAACAAGTTGTAGGTTGCATGGAATATAATAGAGCTCTATTGCAGAGATTATGAACTATTTTCTCTCTTTAAAAAAATCCAACATATATATATATATATATATATATATATATATATATATATATATATAAGTAATAACATGCAGAATAACACCTTTTTTTATAATTCTTAAATTCTATTTTATTAATCTGGCAGCAGCCAGGGCCGGAGGCATTATATTTTTGGTTTGTCTGTCCCACTTTCATGAATGAGATATATCAGCAACGCCCAGAGGGAATTTAATTGCATTTGGCGCAAACTGTCACTTGCACTCAAGGATGAACTGATTAGAAATGAATCATTAGAAAATTACAAAGTGATGACATTTTAACATAATCTGAACATAAACATGAGTTTGAGAGATGCAATAGAATGTATTTGTACTGTTGCAGCTGGAGAAACAGCTCACACAGGAGAGGCTGGATGAATGGACCAACAGGGAAAGCATGGACGTCAGCTCAGATGTCATCGTTCATCTGCCAAAGTTCAAGCTGGAGGAAGACTACCAGCTGAATGACCCTCTGGCTAAACTGGGCATGACAGACGTGTTCTCCTCGGCGAAGGCAGACCTGTCCGGCATGACCGGTGAAGGAGGACTCTTCCTGTCTACGGTGGCCCACAAAGCCTTCGTGGAGGTGAACGAGGAGGGTACGGAGGCGGCTGCAGCCACGGCTGGGATTGTATCATTCTGTATGTTGAGGGAGGAACACTTCACAGCGGACCACCCCTTCCTCTTCTTCATCAGGCACAACAAGACCAAGTCCATCCTCTTCTTCGGCAGGTTCTCGTCTCCTCAGTAGACGGAACCGGCAGAGGAAGATGATGGGCCGCTTCAAATAAAAAAGCAAAAAGAAAATTCTTTAAAGGAGAGCTTTGTTTTCTTTGATGTTTTGGTAATTAAAGAACTGTATTTTTATTTGCTTCTGCACTTACATTACAGATGTTGCTATTAATTAATGAAGGGGTTTGATTATTTTTTAGTCAATTAATGGTTTTGTAACTGTGGCTTTAATATTGGAATGAGTCTAAGGGATCCACCACTTACATAATATTTTGCATGTGTAAGTAAGAAATAAAGTTACTACACTGTTAAAACGGAGGTTTCATGAGGACTGTTTCTTCAGTAGGCAGTCATTCAAATGAAATGTGTTCAGTTATTGTTGAATTTTTAAATTCCATTTTCAGTGTGTAAAACACTACAAACAAAATCCCATTCATTCAAGGGGACAGGAAGGAGAGGGAGAGCAGGGAGAGGCACACAGTCTGGGTGTCATGTGCTGGAGGGGATAAACAAACAGTTAAAATGACACAGCGGTTTTCAGAAAGTTTACAGTAATATCGTCAGCAGGACAACATGACCTGTACTGTATATACTGCACTTAACTTTTTTTATTGAGACTGAGGCCGAACTTCTGGTGGGAAGTCAGCAGGGAGGTTGTTCCAGAGCAGGGGGCCCAGTATGAAAAGGCCCTGCAGTCAGCAGACATCTTTTTAACTCTGGGACCAACAGGAGCCCAAACTCTGGGAATGGCGAGCATGAGGTGGAATGTGAAAAACTGAATTTGCTAAATTGATCCTTTTAAGTAAAATGTAGACCTGCAGCTTATTTCATGTTTTGACTTTTGACCAACAGTGATTACTTTTTATAGATTTAAATAATTTTCTTTCAATAAAAAAGAAAATATATAAATATAGAACCTAAGAAAAATTAATGGTGATAACAAGTGATCATGTATCTGTTATTGCTTTAATGATGAACCTACAAGACTGTTTTTTATCTCACATAACTCCACCAGGCTGTGAAAAACAACTTTGAAACATGAAAGTAAAACATTCAACCAAAACCAACACTAGAAGTACAGGAAAAACAAATGATTAGTGAACAGGAAGCCAAGTATAAACTATGGTGGTTCTGTAAATGCTGTTCCCTCTCAGTCAAGCCTCTGGCTGCAACTCTCTCTCTGTCCACTCAGGGGCAGTGAGGAATAAAGAATAATGTACCTATCATACAGTAGGAGGGCCTAATACAAATACAGCTCCTCCACCTAATCAGAAGCTGTCAAAAACTACATATCAGTTCCTATTGGATAACTAAAGACAAGATCAACACATTCTTCGAACACCAGAAATTCTGTAGTGAAAGTTAGAACTTGTATCAATTAAAAATAATTATTAAATGCATCTTTAAGTTTAAATACATATTTATATTAACTTGTGTCAACAACATTGTCAATAAACGTTTAATTTGAAGGTTATAATTTGAAGTGGAATTTTATATAAACAATTTAAGTATTGGGGGTAAAAGAGCATTATTAGAGCTATATAATACGATTTGAGGAGTGGGGTGTTTACCAAACCAGCGATCAGTTATTGTCCTTATATCTAAGCCAGGAAAGGATCCACAGTTAGCAGAAAGTTATAGACCGATGGCTCTGACTTCTCATGTAGGAAAAGATATGAAAAAAAAAAGGTAAACGAGACTAAAATGCCATGTAGAGATAAATGAATTATTAAAGAATTATCAAAATGGATTTAGTAAAGGAAGATGCACACCTGATCCAGCTCTTTGTTAGGAAAATGAAATTAGAAAAGCTCAAGTGAATAAAGAAAGCGTAGTATCTGTACTGTTTGATGTTGAGAAGGCATATGATATGATGTGGAAGGAAGGGTTCAGGATCAAATTATATCAAATGGAAATAAAAGGTAGAATGAATAGATGGATAAAAAAACGTTTTAACAAATAGATTGATATCAGTAAGAATAGGGAAACAGTACAGTACCAAGCATTTAGTGAACAATGGAACTGCGCAGGGGAGTATAGTTAGTCCAGTTCTGTTTTCAGTTATGATAAATGAAGTATTTAGTAGGATTGATAAATCTGTTGGCGTGGCATTATTTGCAGCTGATGGGGTTATGTGGAAAAGGGGAAGAAATATAGATTTTACAGTTTATAAAAAAAAAAAATACAAGAGGCAATTAAGGGAAGGAGAAACGTGGATACAGGAGTGGGGTTTTAGGTTTTTAGTGTCAAAAACAAAGGCAGTCTTTTTCACTGAAAGGAAAATACAGGACCAGGATAACATTCAACTTTATGGGAAGAGAGAGTTGAGTGTTTCAGATATCTGTATTTGACAAAAATCTAACTTGGGCAGCTCATATTGGGAAGATTGGGAAGGCACTGAGGCTCTGCTGTGGTGCAATAAAAACAACACCAGCATCTGCTTTACAAGGAGAAATGAATGAAATGCCAGTAGAAATCAGAAGAGCCCAGATATCATTGATATATTCGGCAAACTTAAAAGGCCATCAAGACAACCATTGTACTCAGAAGGTGTTACAGCCTTCCCAAGAGAAAGAGAAACAAGAGTGCAACAGCTTTGGTTGGACAATAGGAAATAGTAATGACAGGGGAGATAATGTTAAGCCCCACTGTGTTGCTTTCTGTCGTGTGCACCTTAGTTATTAGAGGCGGCCGTGGTTGACTTGCACCTTTTGGAACAGAGTAAAGAGAAAAATATAGATAAGATCCAAATTAGTAGATACTGAGAATGATGCCTAAATAGAGTAGGGATTGCATTAATCATTCCAGCTCTAGATGTAATGCCAAACAAAAGAATCAACAATAACTTGTCAGTATTTGCAGGGGAACTTTTAGCCATTCTTTCAGCACTCAGCTGGGTAGAAAACATCAAACCAAGTAAAGTTAGACAGGACATTGTTTTAGAAATATGTCAAGCAATCTTTAGAGTCACAAAAAACAGGAACTACTGTAAAGGACATTTGGGTTCCAGCTCACATAGGGCTGGAGGGAAATGAACTGACAGACAAATATGCAAAAGATGCAACAAAAAAATCATAGAAGTCATGGCAGTAAATTATAGTAAGACTGAAGTTAAAAGTATAATTAAATCAACAATGGTGGAGAAATGGCAAGAAGAATGGAACAGGAAACTAAAGGCAGACATTTTACAATATCCAAAGGAAAGTTGGAAAATGAGAGAAACCAGCAGGACTAAAAAAGAAGAAGACATCATCTCAAGGAGGTGAAGATTTGGACATACTAATCTTAACAGTACACTTGCAATTGGGCAAACATACAACCAGGATGTGTGAATCTTGCAATTTACAGGAAACAGTGGAGCGTGTAATTATGTATTGTCCTCAATACCGGCAAGAAAAACAGATCCTCAAGCACAAATTGGGAAAAAGAGCATATCAAGTCTGAGCTAAAAAATATTGTTGCAATTTAACTCTGGGCACCTAAAAGTTGTTTGCCAACCGCCATAAAAAGGAAGAAGAAGAAGAAGCAGCCGCAGCAGCAGCAGCAGAAGAAGAAGAAGAAGAAGAAGCAGCAGCAGCAGCAGCAGCAGCAGCAGCAGCAGCAGCAGCAGCAGCAGAAGAAGAAGAAGAAGAAGAAGAAGAAGAAGAACCGGCAGAACCGGCAGAACCGGCAGGAAACCTCCGTGTAATTTTAAGGGCACAACCGGAAGCGGGACTTTATATTAGTCTAACTTGACAGCGGCCCCTCTCCTGCCTGTGCAGTTTACAGCAAACGGGTAAGAAACAACCACTTTACAAATGTCGTTAGCTCAGATTTAGCATTACTTTACTGCACTGGCGCTTAGTTAGCTTAGTTAGCCACCTTAACATAACACTCGCCGAAAGGAATGACTGTGACGGCGGTTACCTGCTAGCTAAAACCAACTTTGGCTAATAACGTCAGCGTCTGTGGTTAACATTGCACAGCACAACACAGGTTAACTACATATCAAGACAAGCAGACGACAAGTAGCATGTTGACCCGTGGATATCGTCATTACACATTACCCAGAAACAGAGGTAAGCTATAGCTAGTTAGCTATACTATGCTGTGGCTAGTTAGCTGTAGTACGTTAGTTATGGTTAGTCAGGCTTGATATAGTTAGACGTCCAATTTCCTTGACTTGTTTAATTCTCCCTTGTTTGATTTGCTTCGTAATAATACAATGTTTTGTAATGGCTTGTTAAAAAAAATCATATCTGTATGTATGAATAGATATGTATTGATATTTGTGTGTGTGTGTGTGTGTGTGTGTGTGTGTGTGTGTGTGTGTGTGTGTGTGTGAGAGAGAGAGAGAGAGACAGAGACAGACATACATACAGACAGCAGGTAAATGCCACGTCATTTAGTGAGTGTGGCTGATGCTGACGTGCTTACCCAGACAATGAAAAATTAAACAAACAAAAAAAGGGTTGTTTACATAGCTTTACTATAAGGTGTGGCTGTCAGGAGAAAGTTGATTGGAAGTGAATTCTGTCAAGGCTTTGGCTGGATGTCAATTTGTGTCTCTTTGTGGTCATTTGGCATCTTTTCATGGTCATTTTGTGTCTTTCTTGCATAGTTTTGTAGTCTTCTAACTGAGCTGTGTGACTTTCAAACAAGAAATATTTAACAGTCTAGGGGTCAGGGGCTCCTGGACGTGTGTCTCATAGGTTGATCATATTACAAATGTGGGTCCAGGTTACATTAATTGATTCATTATTTTGCTAGGAATTACATAAGTATTATTATTATTGTATCCTGTTTATTTATGTACAATTCTTATGCCACAATAAGCATTTTGTATGCCTTGCTTTTTCTAGATGAACTGTCAGGGCGATCACACCACTCCAATGAAGGTGCTTGTGACAGGAGGGTCCGGTTTGGTGGGCAGGGCCATACACCGTATAGTCATAGAGGAGAAGGGAGCTAAAGAGGGAGAAGAATGGATTTTCCTCTCCTCCAAAGATGCCAACCTCATGTGAGAGCCACACCTCTTCTGAATACTACCAATATGTAAACACATGTTTTGAAACTTACATACTCAAAAACATTTCAGAGACTGTTCTCATGCTGTGTGTGACCTCTGTTCAGGAACATGGAGGAGACACGGGCGGTGTTTGAGAAACATCGGCCAACCCACGTCATCCACCTGGCTGCTATGGTTGGAGGGCTTTTCAAGAACATGAAATACAATCTGGACTTTTGGGTATGAGGAAGTTGCTCTTCTGTTATCACTGCTAATAAATTGGAAGGCATTTGCAGCATTCTGTTATGTTTATCCAGTATTCAGTTGTTTTCAGATTTTGATGATATGTCATTGTCCTCCAGAGGAACAATGTCTACATCAATGATAACGTGCTGCAGGCAGCACATGAAGTGGGTGTTGTCAAGGTGGTGTCATGCCTATCCACCTGCATCTTTCCAGATAAGACCACTTATCCTATCGATGAAACCATGGTGAGAGTCTCTTCACTTCAGACCTTTGCCACCGTGTGTGTTGTTTAGTGAATGCCAACCAACTTTCCTTTATTATCTTTGCACCAGATCCATAATGGTCCGCCTCATGAGTCGAACTTTGGCTATGCCTATGCAAAGAGGATGATTGATGTTCACAACAGGTATGTGAACTGTAGCAGTTGTTCTTTTTACTGTAAATCAAATAAATCAATCTAATTGTCTAGTCACATGAATTAGAAGTGTTTGCTGAATTATGTTGTGTATGTTTCACAGGGCGTATTTCCAGCAGCATGGGCAGTACTACACTGCTGTGATTCCCACCAATGTGTTTGGTCCTCATGACAACTTCAGCATTGAGGATGGTCATGTACTGCCAGGCCTCATCCACAAAGCCTACATTGCTCAAAGTAAGTCACATTCTTGTACATGGTGGGTAAGTAGGAACGGGCCAAACAACTGCAATTCAAGACAATGATCTCAAACCACTTCACCTCAGTGTGCAAATGCTTTCACTAAGTACTGTCCTCCTGTGTATTTTTCTGCGTATCTCGCCATCATTGCAAGGGAAACCTTAATGATTTTCGAGGCTTGAATAAATAAATGAAATCAAATTTATTTTCTCAGGGGAAATGTAATTATTATTTTAAATGTGTTACAAGTTGCATTTTTGCCATTTTATAAATGCCATTGACTGAAGACGTTGTATGCAGTGTTGATCTGGCCAGTGTGGGCACCAGTTTGATGAGTATTGAGCTGATGCATCCCTGTGAGTAGACATAAATAACAGTAGGACTTCATGGATTCATTTAAATGATGAACTTCTTGGGGCACCTGCCTGTTGTTTTGTTTAGAGGAGGGGAAGCCCTTGGTGGTCTGGGGCTCTGGCACTCCCAGAAGACAGTTCATTTACTCTTTGGACTTGGCTCGTCTCTTCCTCTGGGTCTTGAGAGACTACCCAGAGGTCGATCCAATCATTCTCTCAGGTGAGTCGTCATACTCAGCACAGTGATGATACTGATACTGAAGCTGAATTTTTCTGAAGCGTAATTATGTGTTGTATGTGTTGGTTGCAGTCGGAGAGGAAGATGAAGTGTCCATCAAGGAAGCGGCAGATGCAGTTGTTGAAGCATTAGGCTTCAAAGGAGAAGTTATTGTATCCTTTCAATCATGCAAGTTCACTGGTGAAGTGTTTCAAATAATTCTGTAAACTTACTCTGTGGACACAAAAAACTGACACACATGGTGTGAATTTTAATGATTTACTGGCTTCTAGGCAGCCAGTAGTTTTAGCCAATTTCAGTCTTCTATAAAACTAAATCTGCTGAGACTTGAGTAATAAATGTATCAAATATGTGACATGAACTTGTCGTAATCAAACAGATGCATAAATTGTGGAATTTTTACATAAGCTGCAAAGGTGTGTTGTGTTGTGATTTTCAGACACGACTGAAATAAATGATAATAACTGCCCTTAAAGGTAGGAAATCACTTGTTTTTTGTTTTTTTTTTAAATTAGTTCAATTATGCACTTTGTAGTAAATGGGCTTCGATATGCAAAAACAAGATATTATCATTGTTATTAGTTCCATGTGTTTTCCTTTTTCCTTCACCTCGGACCTGTAGTATGACACCAGTAAAGCAGATGGCCAATTCAAAAAGACAGCCAGCAATGCAAAGCTGTGCCGCTACCTGCCAGACTTCACCTTCACGCCCTTCAAACAAGGTGAGACTGGCTTCTCAAATTACAGCATGGCTGTTAGGATGGAGTTTTTACATTTAAATGTAATTGAATCTGCTGTTTGTCTTCACTGATATCTCATGTTTTCACTTGCAGCTTTAAAGGAAACCTGCGATTGGTTTGTCGCCAATTATGACACTGCCCGCAAGTGAAAAACTCAGCTTCACAAGTTGGCACAAAGTCTCATTCCGCCACCTGTTCTGATGGAGGAGAAGATGATGGTGATGGCCGAGAGAGCGAGCTGGAAGAAAATTGAGGCTGTGTGACTCCTGTCTTTGCAGTCAGTGAGCTGGACTTTATGTCTCACCTTCAACTAATGTCTGCAGCACCATAATGTATTATGGTGCTGCAGACTTGTTTCTCTTTGGGTATAATAAGCAACCTCTTGTACTTGTAGGCAGTGTTAATCATTTTAATTGACTGCTTCAATCTTGGAATCCAGGTGCTGGCACAAATTTTAATTTCAGTAACTGTCTTACTTAGTATAGGCCTTTTTCAGCAATACAAAGTTGTATGACTGAATTACTGTTAGTATTGAAAGGGTTGGCATTTTGGAAATTGAATGACTCTGCCTTGATTCACTTTAATGACCAGAAGGGAGGTTAAGGTGTGTGGTTTACTGGTGACTTGATTTTTACTCGGTATGATGGCACTGAGCAAAATAAAAAATATTTTATACCTATGTTCCCTGTACCAAGCTGAGTTTTCTGATCTTTTTTTTGAAGGTTTTCATATTTCACGAGAAAATCTAAAATCAACTCACTAAATTTGGCTTTGTTTAAATACAGATTCACAGGTAAAGAAATAATTTATTAACTTAAAATGAACATAAAAAACATGGCACTGAAAATGTAAAAAATACATTTAAAAAAATCTGCAAGCACGGCACCTGTTTAGCAAAGCAGACAGAACCTAACTATACAGACACAGTAACACTTCATTAGAGTTTTTTTGCAGAGAAGTCTCTCTGCCAAAGAAAACAGTTAAATGAACTGAGAAGAGAAGTCTAGCATTTCAGGAGTGAACGTAGGAGGTGTGCCCCCCTTCATGGACTCTGCAGTACTCATGTCCCGGCATGGCTCTCTTCTTACAGGCCTTCCCTGTTTTTGTGATTCCGTTGCACAGCTGACGTCCTGTCAGGGAGCTGGCACAGGAAAAAAACTGAAATTCAGGATGAGCTTCTTAAGACTGTTGAGACTAAGACTGAAGTGTAAAACACTGACCTGTTGCTAATTACTGACGGGGTTGGACTCGCACTTCGCGAGTCATTCATTAAATCACGCGAGTCGTTCACTGCATCAAAAACTCCTCCCAGGTTCCTTAGTGGTATATCGTCAATCAGAGCCTAAAAACAAAATAAAACCACAAGGTTTGTTTGCATGTATGAGTGACTCATTAAGACTTATATATACACACACCAGGACATTGAGTTTTTTTTCCTCACCGCTGAGAGGACTGGCTGTTTAATCAGCCTTGGAGTGGAGTGAGTGGTTGTGCTGGTCACTGGCATAAACCTGGACTCTGGCAACAGCTTCCTGTGAGGGGGAGAAACTGCTAATACACCAAGGTCACCTGCTTACAGAGAGATAAATGAGAGCAATCATGCAGTTAAACTCCAATGGAGTTATTTCTAAAACATTTCTCTGTTGAGGTACAGTATATGATGTATATAATGCACACCTGATATGAAGCTGTCCTCATTCAGCATGTCATCTTGCTCCATGTAGCCGTCCTTTTCATCTCTGAGGATAAAAGAGTAACACTGCATCAAATACACCAAGTACAAAGGATTAAGAGCATTTATCTCCTGCACTGCTAATAATGCAACATATACTTTTTAGAATAATAATTTTAAAAAAATCTAATATGTTTAAAGGAATAATAATTAATTGAATCAGAGCTTTGCCATAATTTATCTTTTGTTCATTCGCTTTACACAACTACACCAAATTTTCAGTTGCTACAAGTTCTTATCAGCCCTGCTGAGGTGTCAGTTGTATAGTTGCTCAATAGAAAATTATTATTATTATTTTGATTGACGTGATTAATGGTCTGAGTCAATTTTAATAATACAAAGCTAGTACCTGCATCTTAAATGTAATTTTCTGTTTATAATCCATTGTAAATCAAACATTTTTGGGTTCTAGACTGAAATGATACCAGGCATTTTAAACAATTTTCAGACATTTCATAGACAAAATCAACCAGAAGAAGAATCGTCAGGTGAAATGAGAATGGTCATCAGTTGCAGCCTCGTCTGCAGACTCACTTCTGCGGTGTAGAGGACGGTGGATAAGAGTGGCAGGATGAAAGTGGCTGCTTCTGTGGCTTCACGATGTCACATGGGGCCAGTGCCAGCGGGACAGTTGGCTTTCCTCTGATCTGGAGGCACGCCCACAACCGGTTCACAAACCAGTGACCTGCACACATGGAAGAAAACACCGTGACCAGTGCCTGAGAATAATGGAGGCATTGTATTTGCCTTGTGAGTAGCTTTGGGTCCATACCCAGAGACAGAGTGAGCAGCAGCAGGCTGAGGCTGGTGAGATCCAGCGCTGGCTGCTGGTTGATCTCGGCCACTGCGTTGAGAGGCACAGTGAGCAGCAGCATCGCTCGAGAGAAACCTGGACAGCGCAGGAACGTCAGCAGCACCGCGCACAGCACGAAGTAGCCCGTATGAGAAACACATGTCCACATGGCCGTCAGGCTCAAACCTGGTAGCACAAGAAGCACAAAGGAAAGAGCCACTGATCCATGAAAATCTCTCATATTTACTTCCCACAATATTTTCACCTCTGCTGCGTTTCTGAGGAAAGAAACATAACATTTCTGACATTTTTAAATCCATTTTTAGCAAAGTTTAAAAAAAAAAAAAAAAGGTATAAACTATAGATAGGTGAACAAACTTTGCTGTTGCACTGTTGGTGTGAGTCTCACCTGCCCAGCCGAGGTAGCCCTGGATCATGTGAAGCCTCTCCTCCATCCGGCTCTGCATGTTGTCGATGTAGTGCAGCATGAATCCCAGTGTGCTGTTCATGCGCTCCAGTTTGTTCATCAGGTCGGTGTAGTACTGGGAGGTCTGGTCCTGGTACTGCAGAAACTCGATCATACTGTGGTCTGATCAGCCACAGGTGCAGGGGAAGACAGCGCTGATATTAGCTACAAATTTAGAAATGATGTGATGGCTGTAGATTGTGATGCTCTGGTTTTAGTACCAATTTTTTGGTAGATGTCTTGAGCTTGGTGTCTGACATCTGCGAGGTCCCTCACAATGGCCTTGTGGTTGTCCTGCACCTCAGAGCCTTGTACCTGCAGGTGCTCACTCACGTTCTCTAAAAGGACAGGAAGATAAATATGATTTCAGACTGGACGACTGAGACATCAGCTCAGTTCACACGGCGCGCCTCTAGTCCAATAGCATGACAGCGCTCACCCATTCTCTTTGTGATGCCCTGAATGAGCTGGGCTACCAGCTCCTGTCCAGAGGCAATGAGGGCCTTCTCCTGACCCAGACGCTCCAGGTTGTCTTTCAGTGAATTCTCCATTTGCCCCTGGCCTTCATACAGTTTACCCTGCTGGGCCTGCAGAGCACTGTGGCCCTCCAGCAGCTTGTCCAAAGAGGCTGCCGTCATTTCCCGCAGCTCCAGCTGGCCCTCCTGTTTTTTTTTGTTTTTTTTAAAAACACAACACAATTAAAAGCCAAATAATCAGATGACAAACTGTGCATCTGAGGCTGAAAAGATGTATAATCCAACTGCACCTTCAGGTCCTTCATGGCATCCAGCTGGCTGGTGGCTGTGGAGATGAGAGCGTTGACTGTGTGCTCTGCTCTGCGCCGGAAGAGCTGCTGGCGTGTTGCGTAGCAGACGGAGCGAGCTCGGTTGCTCACTATGTGGTAAGCATTCCACGTGTCTGAGTCCATGTCTGCTGTGCACTCTTTAAGAGACTGAAACATCAAATTTTAATTAAAGAGACATCATCTGGGGAAAATAACATGAATATTATTAAAATTAAAAAAAAACATTTTGCAGTGTAAATTTTTGCTTACCATCTCGTCTGTACATGTGTAGGTCCGCCGCCCCTCGATCTCCGCCTGGCAGTTAAACAGTACCACTCCGAGCTTTGCAAGCTGCTCCTCTGAGAGGCTTTCACAGCTCGCCTTCAGCCGGGCGACCACCTAGCACAGGACAACACCGTTTTCACATGTGACAGACGAACCAATGGACGTGTACCAGCACTTGATATCAAAGACGGGAAAAGCTTTACAGCAGTTTGTTGATTAATTAACTGGCAAGACATTTGGTGAAATTGATGGATATATTTTTTTTACTTCCTGATTCTTGCCAGTCACAAAAACGATTGGCAGATCAATGAGCGTAAGGTGCAATTGTTACCCTGTGATGACAGCTGTCCAGCGGGCTGAGCTCCATCTGCTTTGCCTCGGCCAAAAACTTCTCATCCGCAGTAGTCATTTCAAACTGAGCATCCTTTGTAAGAAGTGCCGGAGCCACAGCTGCTGGCGGTGGAGCTGCTGCAGCTGGAGGAGCCTCCGCCTGCCTCAGCCACTCAAACAGCCCGCTGACTGCAGGACACTGACAGGCCAGAGTGATGATCAGCAGGAGATACTGGTGGCGATGCATCAGGACACGGCCCATGTCTGGAGGAGGAAAAGATGAGAAAACATGTTGAAATCAAAGGTGAGCTTAACAACAATAAATTGCAAAGAAATATGGTAATTGATTTTATATATTTTTCTGTCGTTCATTCAGTCCTGTTGATGGATTCATTGTTAAATGGTTAGCAATTGGACCTTATATTCTAGTAGTTGTTGTAGCACTTTACAATTTCTCCAAACAGTTACTGTATTTTCTGACTTTTCCTAAAATATGTGAGTGATCTACATCAAATAATCCACATTTGCAACAACATATCTCCTGTTTCCAGGCTGTAAATACTTTTACCTTGAGTGTAACACAGAACTTGTGTACATGTTAAACTCAGATTCAAGGTGAGCACAGGTGAATGAAAAGAACTGGAGGGGAACTGTGAAATGACCAAAGGAGATCACTAGATGGCGACATCATCAGAGTCTATGTGTTTTGATTATTATTTTTAAAAGTATGTGTTGCATTTTAGATATTGCTTATCTGAAGTTTGTGCTGTCTTCTAAGCTGGGGAGAGCTGGGCATAGCCGTTCATCCATCCATTCAGTTTTTCATTCATTTGAACGAGCACCACACTGGGGCTTGCCCAGGCATGTCTGCACTGCTGCACAAGCCCTCCTGAGGCTGCATCCAATTTAAAAAGCATAAAGGCAGCGTTCACGCACCATCGGAATTTCCCATTTAATAATGAAAATGAAAAATGTAACGAAATTAGTTAAAAAAAAACAAAAAAAAAACTGGCATCAGGCAAGTGCGCATGTGTCGGAAGATCTTAAGATTTTTGTTTCCATATTAATTTAAGCAGAAGAAAGCGAACTGCACAGTGCCCAAAGGGAGAATGGGAAACAAGAAAAAACACATTCAAAACACTCAGCGCCAACTTTTTACAGACATATATGCGAGTAAAATACCTGAAGATGAATTAACTCGCCTTTCTCCGCAGGCTGGATTAGATTCAGAAAAAAATAAATATTCCTGAAACATGTACCTGTCGTTTAATGTTGCAGGATGGTCGTTTGCACGGCGGCAAGAGAACTTCTCCCTCACACAGCTGATTGAAATGACAGCTAAATTTTTTTTCGTCCACCTTCTCTCCGCCCTGAACGACGCGGAGGCAGCCAATGGAATCACACGTAGCGGTCGGTGTGTTCGATTTATATCCCCGCTGAAAAGGGAACGGCGCGGGTTATGATTCTGAAGGCTCCGCCCACCTGACGCACCGTTGGACACGTTAAAAAAAAACAAAACAAACCCACCGATAGTTCCTTCGCACTCAGCCGGTTGGTTTGTGGATGCTGTGGGTGAACCCGACGGTTAATATTAAAACTGCCCTTTGAGATTTACAAAGCGTCGGACATCTGCATATCTGAAACACATCAGGTGAATAAATATCCTACCAACCGCCAACGTTAGTCGGTGTTGTTTCGCGGCGTCGGACCGTGTTTATGTCACTCCGTGTTACTTTATGGTTGTCCAGTCAACAAGAAACACGTGCATTGTATTTCTAATCTAATCTGTCCTGGATTATTTTCTCGCTGTCGCTAGCTAGATACCAGCAGCGGGGCTAGTTTTCGGCTATCGTGGTTTATGACGAGAGGATTTGAACATTACACGGGCACGGTTTTCACGACCCGTGGGTTAATTACAGCTAAGATCTTTTAGCTAGCAGCTGCACGGCTCCGGCCCTGCCAAATCAGACATGCTAATTAGCCACCTAGCCGTGTGAGGAATCTACCGTTGGGCTAGCCGGGCAGCTTTGCCACAACAATGGACGACTCTGGTATCAAAAAGCAGAATTGGGACGTGAAGGAGACAGAGTTATTTCTCGAAATCCTGAAGGAGCTGGACATGAAGAAATGCTTAGACGGGAGGAAAGTGCGGAATAACAAACTCTTCAAGGTGGCGCACAGGAGAATGACAGCGGCTGGCTATCACAGATCCGTGGACCAGCTAAAGTTTCGCTGGAAACTTCTGAAAAGTGCGTACTACAAGTGCAAGAGGGAGCCCCACTCCCCGGCCCCGACCAAGATACAGGGCTGGTGGCGGTACGAAAAGACAATGATCGCTATTATGGAGTCCAGACACCCTCTTGTCGGAGCTGGGGTGAACTCTGACAGAAATGATGAAGTGACTGAAGACTCGGACGGAGAAGCATCGATGCTGCACTGGCCGCAGCCCTGCCCGGACAATACCACTCAGAACCTGGATTTAATTGTAGGGGTGACGAAGTGGATGCGGTGTCGTCTGTCATTAGACCCTAGTTGTGATTTCATTTCTTTCCTGTGTTGTCTAGATGCATGCATTCGTTCGCCAGCTGTGTGTCCTAGTGTGAATGGACAGTTTATCAGTCAAAGCTAATGCAATCTAACAGAGCAGCCCTGCATTGTGTTTGGGTGGAAAAGGAGCCAATTCAACTTTGTGTTCATCTTGGAGGCTGCAGGTTGTGGTGCAGTTGAATGTTATTTGTTGTCATTCCAAATGAATCAATAGTGGAAAAATGCCCATCACTGTTTCATAGAGTCCAGTTCGACATATTCAGATGTCTGACCAACAGCCAAAGATAACACGTGCCATCATAGTAGGGCTGCAACATAAAACATTTTTTTTTAAATTAAAATTATTATTATTATTATTTTTGGATAAATTCAGTTCACTAATGCAAGATCTTTGTTTACTATAGATACATTTCAGGAATCTGATCACTCACAGCTCAAACCTGAGAATATTTGTACAGTGTGTATGACTGAAACATTAATCGATTATCAAAATAGTTGATTGATCAACTGATTGTTGCAGCTCTACATCATAAATTGCTACAAAAAACGGCTCATAATCAGATTTGAGAAGCTGAAAGCAGTGAATGCCTGGCATTTCTACAAAATGATTACATCAAAATAGATGCCTATTACTGTTGATAGACTAATCCATTAATCAACTATTTGTTGCTGGAGATTTTGTGTCTGTTACTTTACATAACATCAATTCAACTGTATCACACGCTACAGCCTCCAGAATAACCATAAAGTTGAATGAGCACCTCTCTAAAACAGTTCAACAGTACAATCTTCATAAAGGAAGAATTTATTGCAAGACTTGTATGATAAGTTTGAATGTAATTGGTCTCAAGAGGGAGTTCGGCAAGTAATTGCTACAGCAACATATAACCACATACTACTCTGGTACTAATATCTAAATACATTTTATTGCCATATCTTTAGGTGTGCGTCTCATGAGTATTTTTTTCGCTGTTGTTTCTCAGTCAGTTTGTATAAAAGAAAAATGCCCATCGCAGGGGCTCCAGAGTGGCATCTTTAAGTTGCTTTGACGACCAACAGCTGAAAACTCAAAGGCCCTGTTCAGACCTGCATTAACATGCGAGTCCACACCTCTTAAGTACGTCAGTTCACACCTGGCATATATATATGAGATATGGTCACTCGAGACTAACGTGTCTCGTGCGTCACTTGGGATCATATCTCACTTCCTCGCTCTATATGCAAATAAACATGTAAGCGTTGTTTCTAGCTGGTGACAGATGAGTCTGTTGCTTTGTGTGAGATGGGGGGGCAAGGAGGGGCTGAGCTCCACAATGAAATAAGGTTTTAGCCATTTCAAACTGTGGTTGAGGACGTCAGTTGAGTAGGCAGTCCTTCAATGTGGCCCAGGGCACATTTGTGTTACCACTGCTGCAAAAATGTGGCCCAGACCACCTGTGGTTCCAACCTGTCATTAACTTGCATCTGATTCGATCACAAGTTAAAATGCGTCTCCACAAGCTTCTCAAGTGACCACTTGTGATCAGGTCTCACCTCCTCGCTTCAAATGCAAAATATGTTTCTTGCCAGTCAGTGACAGACCAGCCTATTGTCATTATGTTGTGTGTGTGTGAGAGAGAGAGGGAGGAGGGGGCCCTCAGGGGGCCCCCAATGGGTCCCAGGACACATTCGTGTTCACACTGTTGAATGTGGCCACAGGTCATCCAGACCACCTCTGCGTGTGCTTTGAGCGATCGGATCTCAAATGCGTCCTGGATGCGTCCTGGATGCGTTCACACCTGTGCTTAGACCTGTCCGCTTGTATTTGGATTCCCTGAGATACCAGGTCTGACCAGGGCCTACAACTATGTTCAGTTTGGAATCAGCAGCAAATCCTCACATTTGAAAAACTGGAACCGGCAAATGTTTTTGGATTTTTAATTGAATTCTCTTGTCAGCTGACTGATATCGATTTCATGATGCGTTCTCTTCGTATACAGCAGATGCAGTTCAGAAGTCTGATTACAATCAGCTTTTACTAGTGTCCTGCTTTCTGAAACATCAGGTTATGAGAATGAGGGAGAAATCTGATTCAGAGTCAGACTGACTGGTCTCTGTGCTGCTTCTGTAAACTCTCTAACTGGGTTAAGGTTAAAAAAACAAAAACAACAGACACTCGGCTGTGGCAGCAGTTATGGGGGGAGGGGGAGAAATCTGATTACTGGCCAACTGTCAACCAGGATTTAACATTATCTGATTTCTTGCCGTAACCTGATTTCTCACAGTGATCAGGTTTCATGTGTGCATGCAAACAAAGTGGACAGTCACAATGCATCTCTCTGTTGCCATATGTTGATGCATTGGCACCAGTGGTTTCTTGTCACGTGGAGTTCCAAAACTGTATATTTTCATGTGTTTTTTTTTTTTTTTTTTTTTGAAAACAAAAACAAAAAGTGCCTTTTTGCTTCTGTTAAAAATGTCTTGGTAATAGATGGTTGATCATCTGAAGGGATGGATATTTTTTCCGTCATGCCAAAATTATGTATTCAAATTGCTTCATTTATTCAACCAGTGATCCAAAACCTAAAGATATTCAGTTTATTTTAATATATATAAAGCAAAAGCATCAAATCCTCACATTTCAGAAGATTTTGTCATCTTTGCCGGAAAAATTACTAAAAAGTTTGCTTCATCATCAAGATGAATGTCGACTAAGTAATCGATTAACTGACTAATCGTTACAGCTCTAACTGCTTTGCAGTTTTATTGCGTATAACAGACTCTTGATATATATGCATGAGATTGGGTCATTCTGTTACTGTGGGAAACATTGTTCTGTGGGTTCACAACTTTAGTTTTTAGTTAATTGTGAAACTGTCATATTTTGTTGATGTTCTCGCTCTAATTTCTCCTCTGCCTTTATTTGTTTCCAGATCAAAATGGACCCTGAGATGGAGACACAGCTGAAAATCGGCTTCATCGGTGCAGGGAACATGGCCTTCGGCATAGCAAAGGGCATCCTGTCAGGTTAGTCAGAAAAACTATGGGTAATGCAGGCAGAGAGATCTGAAGTAATAGGTTCAGGATCTAACTCCAGTTTCCTCTACAGGAAATGTTCTTCCTGTAAATGTCAGAGTGAGCGCGCCATCCTCCAGGAACCTGGGACGCTTTCAGGTGCGTTTTCTTCTTATTATACTTGCAGGTCAGTGAGCAGTTTTGGTTAGGATCATGGTTACTGAGGCCCTGTTCGGACCTGGTGTTAACACCTGTCTCAGGTGATCTGATCACAAGTGGACAGCTCTAAGTTCAGGTGTGAACACGCCCAAGACACATTCAGGACGCATTTGAGATCCGATCACTCAGACCACATTCAGAGGTGGTGTGGGCCACATGGGGACACATTATTTTAGCAGTGTGAACACAAATCCTGGCCACACTGAAGCACGCTGCTGACGTCCCCTGCCACAGTCTAATGAGTACCACGGTTTCACAATGAACTGAAATTATTTCACTATTTCAAATGGCTAAATTTCAGTGTAGAGCTGTGAGCAGAGCATTGATTCACATTTTAAATCCAGGTGTGAACAGACGTACTGTCCACTTGTGACTGGATCAGTGAAGATGCATGTTAATGCCAGGTCTGATCAGGTGCCTTGTGAATGGATGGTTGTTGTGCTGACCATCTCGTTGTAATGTAAAGCTGATCTGTCTCTGATTCTCTGTCTTTCTCAGAGTCTTGCAGGTGTCATGTTTTTTTTTTAAATTCATTTAAATGTGTGCACATAATATGGCAATTATAATGTATGAATTACTAACCCCTGCACAGGCAGTTGCAAGTAATGTTCTCACCATTAAACAGTCTATCCAGTAAAATATATTTAAGAGATGTCAAAGTTAACACAACAAAGCTAAATTATATCCAGCTGTTTAAACAGAAATTAGGGCAGCAGCTAATTGTCATCTTCACTGATTAAACTTCAAATTATTTTCTTGATTGTTTTGTCTATGAAATGTCAGAAAACAGTGAAAACCATCTTGACATTGTTTGTTTTACCCGACATACAGTCCAAATTCCACAGATAATCAGTTTACAATAATATAAAACAGAGAAAAACTGCAAATCCTCACACTGGTGAAACTGGAACCAGAGAGTGACCCTGTTCAGACCTGGTGTTAACGCATGTCTTCAGTGATCTGATCACACTGGACTGCTCTGAGTACGTCTGCTCACACCTGGATTTAAAATGTGTCTCCAGTGACCGCTTGTGATTGGATCTCACTTCCCCACTTCATATGCAAATAAACAGGTGGACAGATGGGTCCGTTGTCAATGTGCTTCTGTGTGTGTGTGTTTGAGTGAGTCAGTGAGAGAGAGCAAGTGAGAGAGAGAGCAGTTCGGAGGTGTTGAGCAAATCAATGCTCTGTTCACAGCTCTACAGTGAAATAAGTGTTTAGCCATCTGAAATGTTGAAATAGTTTTGGTTCATTATGAAACTGACAGGACTAATCAGACTGCGGCAGAGGATGTCAGTAGAGGAGGCAGGTCTTCAATAGGGCCAGGACACATTTGTGTTCACACTGCTTAAAGAATGTGGCCCCATGTGGCCTAGACCACCTCCGACTGTGGTCTGAGTGATCGGATCTCAAATGCATCCTGAATGTATCTTGGGAGTTTTCACACATAAACTTAGAGCTGTCCACTTGTGATCAGATCACCTGAGACAGATGTTAACACCAGGTCTCGGCTGAAACAGCAACAACCTACAGCTTTTGTTTCTATTGGTTGTAACTTGACACAATTTCTGAGTGATGTGTGGAAGAAGCTTTGGGCCTTTCTGTCTGTCTGTGCTGGAAAAAGACTTGCAGCTTAATTCCAGAAAGCACGGTGACCTCTGGTGGTTTGAAAAGGGAACAGTAGCTCTTCAAAGAGGAGCCACGGCACCACAACATCTTTTATGCGTGCCATAAGAATCCAAGAAGCTTCTGTGTTATTTATTAAATCTGTAGCACTCTTGTTCAGAAGTGTAGCAGTTACTAAACTCATTCTAAAAAAGGCTTATATATCTCATATCATATGTTCTCATTGGCACATTCAAGTGTACATCACCATGTTTCTCAGTTACTCTCCTGTTTTACCACCAGTGTAACATCACTGTGTTGTTCAGCTGTGAATGTTTGAAATCTTTCACAGTGAATGAAGCACGTTTTGAAGCACTGGCGTTGTTTGATGCTTCGTCTGTCATCTTTCACATGGTTTTCCAAACAACAGTACTGAATGAGTACACTTGAGTGAAACAAGTTTCTTACACCCATCACTACTATTTCAAGATTTAAACAATTACTGATTAGGACATGAGGGAATTAACTAATTTGTGCACACATATTAACATATTTACTGTCAAAATTTACTTATTCTAATGTACAAAGTGTCTGCAAAATGACCACCGACACCTGCTGGGCTCATAGTTGTCCTGTACTTGGATACTGTGTTTCCTTTATTTCTTAAGAAATAATAATGCAAGGTGATCTGTTGGTTTATCTTACCTGTGTGTGGGTTCATTGTGTGAGAATGTGTCTACATGTGGGTCAGTAACATCTCCTCCACTTGCTTTCAGGAGCTGGGGATTGCTGTCACTCACTCCAACATAGAGGTGGTGTGTGGTTCAGATGTGGTCTTTGTGGCAGTCAAACCTCACCTGGTTCCACTGGTTCTCAATGAGATCTCACCGCACATCACTGACAGACACACAGTTGTGTCTGTTGCGGCAGGAGTGACGCTGGCAACGTTAGAGGAGGTGAGCGCCAAAGCCGAAATGCAACAGTGTTCAAACAGGAGGCCAGTTCTGTGATGATGAGTGGTCTTCTCACCTTCCTCTCTGTCTTTGGGGTTCGAAGCTCCTTCCAGAGAATTCAGTCGTCATCCGGCTGATGCCAAATCTGCCGTGTATGGTACAGGAAGGGGCTCTGCTGTTTGCACGGGGAACCCATGCAAAACAGGAGGATGGAGCTCTGCTTCGCTCCTTGTTGCATCGTTGTGGTTTGGTGGAGGAGGGACCTGAGACCTGGATTGACATCCATACTGGACTCAGCGGGAGTGGAGTCGCTTTTGTGAGTGAGCTTTTGTTTTATTTTGCAGGAACTGACTTCAGTACAGTCGATTTATAATTCAGCTCAATAGTTTAATTCTCAAGTTAGAGTGACAGAAATTTTTTTTATTGATTTTAATAAATAATTAATACATGCTGTAGCCCAGACATTACTACAAATCACAGATCATTGACATTCCAGCTATTTCTTAAAGCAAGCTGTAGTCAATTAGATTTTTGCAGATGGCTTCTGGTTTGAACTCCTTTCACTGTTGTACAGAAATCAACTTGCAGAGACTTGAATGCTGCCTGTGTTACGTAATCACAGTGAACCGCAGATCTGATCTTATTATTACCAAATGGATGTTATTGTTTGGTGGCCGTGCTTTGTTGAGCAGAACGATATGAAAAACCTGCATTATATTAGGATACCACAAAATATGAATGGAGCTTTGACAGGAACATTTTTGTGTATGTGTATTTAATATATGTTTCAATGAAATTCTATAAACTAGGGCCTTCATTTATACATTTTACAGAGACTTGTACAGAATACAAATATAAACTTTATAAATGTGATACAGAGAATATACATGGTCAAAGACAAAGTTACAAAGACATATATTAACCTTAAAACTAACCAAGAGCTCATTGTACTGGCTATTGTGCCACAGTGGAAATACAGACCCAGTCAGCACCAACTAACCAAAAAAATACAAATATTAACCATTTAATATATCACATGGATTATGTTTTGGGACATTTTGTGCTTTTTATTTTAAAACTGCCAGTAGGAAATAATGGGAAGAGAGGTTTAGAATGACACACTACAAAGGCTCAAGGACCTAAAATATAAAAAATTAAAAAGGAAATCAAAGAAAACCGTTGGCCGTCTGCAACTTACCAATGACAATGCATGTCAACCTCTGCAGATATATTGCTTGTTTTTGTTATGCAGCAGAAAAACTGGACCGTGCTCACCTTTTTAATATTCTGATGCATGTGACTCTTCTGTGCAGGTGTATCTGTTTGCTGAGGCGCTGGCAGAAGGAGCTGTGAAAATGGGCATGCCGAGTGCTCTGGCCCAAAGCATCGCATCGCAGACTGTTCTGGTCAGTTTTACAGTGTTTGTGTGTGTTTTGTTGTTTGTCAACATGTATTTTTTTTTTTTAAATTATTATTATTTTAATAGATTTTTTTTTTTGGCATGAGGCAGATAAAAAGGAGAATGAATAAAATGGATAGTGGTGGAAGGGGTAACACTACCTCGAAATCAGTCTTTGTGCTTTCTCAGGGGCCACATTTTATAAGCTGAAGTTGAACAGAAAGCCTCAAACAGTTTGCAGTCACTGATTTAACGCAGGTGCTTTATCATAATCCAGAGACTGAAAATACATGTATTTGCTGTGGTAACTCATCACTGATGCCATCACCACCCTCGTTCATTTAATTTTGCTGCCATGTGCTGCAGGGTGCTGGGAGATTGTTACGTGACTCTGGGAAGCATCCGGCTCAGCTTCGCTCCGAGGTCTGCACGCCAGGCGGGACGACCATTTACGGGCTTCACGCCCTGGAACAAGGCGGCATGAGGGCAACGACCATGAGTGCCGTGGAATCTGCCACCGAGCGAGCCAGGGAGCTCGGCCGAAAGTCAGCAGCGGGAGGCAGAAAGTGACGGCTGCTGGTTGCCTTTTTAATAGCTGCTCGTCAGACTTCAGTGAAGCCTAACAACGAACTGACTTTTTGGCTCAACCTCATCATGGAACACAAAGACAAAACAGGAGTTTTTATTTCTGTTTCTCCCTCATTCTCCCTCTAAACAAGTGCATTTCTTACTTCTCTTCTTTTTTTGCCTCTCTGACCAGAAGGATTTGTTGTGAGCAAAAAGTGAATTTTGGCTTAATCCTAACATTGACACTGACAAGTAAATTATTTACTCATGACCCTGTGATCTTCATTTTTTTGAGAGGATGGCTACTTTTGCATGCACAGCAATAATTCATATTTTGGATTGTGGCAGTAATGCAAGTAAGTTGGAACCCGATGTGATTATCACCATAGTTCTGGATATTATATTCACAATAAATTCCCATGTAGTCAAGTTCATTGAAGGCCATGTTAGACTGTGAGTTCTACTACAGAAGAAAACAACTGATGTCCTAATGTAATGTGTAGAGAGAGGCTTACGGAGCATCGATCAGTCCAACTAAACAACTTGTGTAAACTTTGAATTTGGAGTAATGCCTTATGAGCTGTGATTGGGTTATTCTGTGCATGTAATGTGTGGTGCAGAATGGAGGTTAATGTGTAGATGTATTTGGTTACATCGGTATTTAACATTTGGCCAAATGAAGCAAAAAAAATTAAATCTGGGATCATTTAAGAGTGATTGTGGTTGTGCAGCTGCATTCCAGTGATTGTATCTGTCCGAGGTGTCGCTTCCATCTAGTTGCTGGGGTTTTGTGGCACAATGTGTAGAGAAATATTTATGATCTACAATTCCAAGTGTGTAGAATTGACTTTCATAAAGTGTAATGTGAACTGGATCACTTTGTGCATTGCCTTGTTATTTATCTATTTATTTACTTATTTTTAGTTAAGTTGAGGTTTTGAAATCAGGCATCAGCTGATCTTTGGAAGCTCAATTTTTTTGAATGAGTTGGAGCTAAACAAAGATACACAGATAGAAAAATAAAAAAGTGGAGGGTGGAAACCTTAAACAGTAGTAAGAGTAAATTGAATACATTTTCAAGCATAGGTATTTTCTGCTTCTATTGTTTGATCAATCAGAAATAATCAACAGATTAATCAATATTATAACTGTTAGTTAGAGCTACACATTGCATTCAACCTATGCAGTGGGCCCAGCTGTCAGTCCTGAACTTCTGCCAATGAATGTCATGTTGTGTGAGTGAAAGCTCCAGAACAGTTGTGATTGTGAATATTTCTTTTAGTTAAACTTTCTTCAAAAACCTCGGTCTTGTAAGTTGTTATACAGCCATGAGCAGTAACAACAAAGGTGTCAAAGGTTTCAAAATGAACATTTTAAGAGAATAAATTAGGGCAAAAGTCTTTCTAGTATATGACTAGTATAACTTGTCATAAACTGTAAAACCTTGTCCCATAAGCACAAAGGTTGACGAGGCAGAAATAGTCATTTAAATTAAAATTTGACCCAGTTGGGTTAATACACACTGTAAGAAATGGCAGTGAAGGTCACATATTTATCTACATTTTACCACATCACTGAGTGTCAGCGATGCATGAGGTGGAGCAACCCCCACCCTCTAAGATCACACCGTCACCACTGCTCTTTGCTTCCTCCTCCTCCTCCTCCTCCTCCTCCTCCTTCCCGTTGCCACTCACGGCTGGAGAAACACGCGTCTCATCCACTGGCCTGGTCCCACTCCGACAAGAGAAAAAAATCACAGCAGTAAGTAACGTCCACCCTGTCTGACAGTCTTGGTTTTAGCCCGGGGATTAGAGTCGGTGTCCTGTTAGGAGAGATTTGGGGAAATTAATGGACGCTCGGTGGTTTTTTAGGGACAGCGGGGACTCGGCGTGTGTTAGCCGAGGCTAGCGAGCGGCTAGCTGAAGGCGGGGGCAGCTAGCTAGTGCTAACGCTGCCCTGAGCGGCAGTCACGCCGGGCGGACGCCGGGTTCAGTCGCCGGCTGTGTCATTTTACATAAACATTAAAATTAAAAAAAAAAAAATGAAAGATTTAGTGCCACATTTTAAAACCACCATGGTTATTCTGGCGTCCCCGTGAAATGCTAACCACCAAGTGAAGGTATTTCATCCTAGCTAGCACCTACGTGGTGATAATGACAGACGGCTAATGTTAAGGTTAGCAGGGCAGACCTGATGATGATGATGATGATGATGATGACGACGGGGCTGTGGAGGGTCCGAGCTGCAGCAGCCGACACGACAGGCTTTTCCTAATGTGATCACACATTTGTGAGCTTTTTAGTGAAAGAGCTACGTTGTTTTGGGACCTGTTATCCCAGTAAACCTTATTTTTCTTCCATTGGTTTCATTTTCATTTAAGGTAGCAATTTGATTTTCAGTGGTGTCATATTTTTATGACTCTAGACAGTCACTTAAAAATATGTTTTCTTTGTGCTTTTAGCAAAAAAAACTGGCTGAACAATCTGAACAATAAAAAGCATTGAATTGAGCTTAGTAAGTAAATATTGTGTGTGCATCCACAGCCTGAAATAGCTTATTTCTCTGCAGCATAGAGCTCCATTGTTATCCAAAGACTATTAAAAATACATCAATGAACCACTCTGTTGCACTGGCTGACATGTTCTGTGGTTTATTTTGAGTTGATCCCACATTCACTGTCCTGCTGCCAGAAATACTTACAAGTGGACCAAATCTGTGCCTAAAAATAGTACCAACAAATACACTATCAACATATGTTTAACTAAAAACTACAGTGAGTCTATATCCTTGATCTATTTAAGAAAATTATACCATCAGAAGGAACAAAGTGCTTGGGACTAACAAATATAGAATATTGCTAGTGTTGTCCTTCAAATATATTGTTTTTGAGTTAGTACACTGTTAATAGAGCTGCTCCAAAATGAGTGCACCCTAAGAGCTCTTGTAAAACACTCATCCTTTCCTCCACACATCGTTGTCCTCTGTGACCTGGAAATAAATGCTCATGATTTCATAAACCTGTCGTCCTAGTAGTGTAAATAAGAGAAGCTGCAGCGATCTAGCCGAGCAAGGAACTGTAGGAGGAAAAGAAAATCTTAAAATGTGGCCAAGTAATCCAGCAAGTAATTGCATATCCAGCTGCCAGCATGGCTCAAAGTTAGTATTTCAGAGTGCATTTTTTGAAAAGTTGTAACATTGCTACTAATTTGCTTGATTGCACCATTGGACTAAGCAGTTTTGAAGAAACTGCTTTAACAGCAAATGTCCATGTTTGTGGAGAGAAAAATGAATGATGGGTGAATGGATGTGGGGAAGAAAGGGAGGTTTTGGGATGCATCCAAGCTGTTGCTTGATGTTCTTGTTGGATTTGAGCAAATGATACTAAAAGCATTTCGTATATTTATCATCACCCAAGACTAAAAGGAGACATGTTAAGTCTGTAACTAGGCTGTCTTTGATGTTGAGGAATTGTTTTAGAGACATCTTTAACATGTCACCTCTTTCCTCTCCATGTTGCATTCAGAATTTGACAAGTGAGTATTCCTTAAAACTTCAACATGTACCTTGTGTGAGTCTTGTGTTGCTTTTTTTGTACATAGTCGTATCCCCTTATATTAGTTTCATTGTTTTGCAAGGTGGTGATTGTTAAATTTATTTTTCAATGGCTTGCGGCAAACTGGATGAAAAGAACGTGTTGAGCATTTTAAATTGTTGCTAGTTTGAGCTCAGCAACTTCACAGCAGAAGGTGAGCTAAGAGCTTGAATAGATTTTTTTAAATAAACATTAAGTAGGAAATGACTTCCCAAAACTGTTTCCAATTCAAATTCTTTTCATTGGGGTGTTGGATCAAAATTACTAACGTTCACATGATTAAACGTTAAGGGAATGCATTTCCTGTATTGCAACACAATACTGCAACCTCATAAAAACTGCATGGCTTGCTCTTTGTGATTTGTTAACAGAGAATCTTGGTCCCTATTGAATCAGATGGTTTGCATGCATGTGCATGTCAGTTATCCATCGATGTCAACTTGTAATTTTTGTATTCCATTGTCCTAAATATTTTGCCATAGACTCGTCACACCTTTTCCTTTCTTTGCTCTTTGCATGCTTTCATGTCACTGTGTCACGATTGGTGCAGTCTTGTGACTCATCTTTAATGTTAAAATAAGCTGTTTTGACAGAAGAATTTATTATACAGTTTTGGCAAAATAGTTCTAGGTTAGCCGAGCAATTTCCTTTATTTGTTTATGTTGGAAAGCCATTGGTGATACTGTGCCTGCAGCAGGATGTCATGAATAATCAAGGGTCTCCTGGGTCCTGTTCAGTGCTGGCATCAACATGCATCTTGGGTGATCTTACCACAAGTGGAAAGCTCTAAGTATGTCAGTCCACACCTGGCATTAGAGTGCATCTCCACATGTGTCTCGAGTGACCACTCGTGATCGGATCTCACTTTCTTGCTCTATATGTAAATAAACATATGACTCACGTTAATGCCAGGTCTGAACAGGGCCTTGATGACTTACCATGATGTTAAGGATCTTCTCCTCTGTAAATGCATGTTAGGGAAACACATAATACTGAAACAGAGCAGATAATGCTAACTGCAGTACGATACACAGATATCCACTTAATATACTGATTCATATTGATATTTATCTCCCAGGATAAGCATAATAACAATGGGAAAGCTTGAATGCTCTTTTTTTAAAGTATGAAAAAGAAGATAAATGTATTTTCTTGTCTGGCTAAACTTGTAGAAACAAATGATGAACAAGGACAAAGGACAAATAACAATCCAATAAGTAGATTCCATACACCAAACATTGTAGTTCATCTGCATGGACTTCTTTTATTTTTTTCTCCTGCATGCTTTTTGTGTTTCTCTGGGACTGATTTGTAGACTCTATTTTGTATTATATGTACAGCTCTGTAATAAAGCAAATGTTAGTGTCTGTAGTGCTGACTGTAATAGATCAATCCCTTTGTGTCTCTAAACCTTCCTGCGTCTCTCTAAATAATCCAAAAGCCTGTACTTGTTATTCTCTTTTTTTTTTCTTTTTTTTTTCCTGCAACGGATCAAAGATGATGTCTAAGAAGATCCCCCAGTGCTCTGCAGGGGATCAATCGGAGCATGATCAGCCTCCCAACCATTGTCAGGTGGACCGGTCCACAAACGCAGCACTTGGCTGTAGGAACAAGACTGAATCGGGTCAGAGAAATGGCGAGACGACCTCATCCTCCCCAGAAAGCGGCAGCTTGAATGGAGATGGAAAGCGCAGCGGCAAGAGCCGCCGCCGCAAGAAACGTTCATCTAATCCCGAGAGCCGCCCTGAAGAGAAAGTCGACAATAAGACTAAGACCGAAGAGAAGCCAGGCAAAAAGGCCAGCCAGCCATCTGACCCCCGTGCTGGTCTGATGGGCCTGCGGTCCGAATGTGCTAATGTGTGGTTTGAACGCAGCAGCTATGAGCGAGCAGAGAGCCTCTATCAGTGCTGGTTGGCGAGCTCTGCCAATGGGACCACTCGGTCAAACGGGTCACCTCCGGCCCCAGGGAAACACTCAAACTCCCCATCTGCTGTGGCGCCATCTCTCTCAGGACTGGCGTGCCACCATGGCAATCAGGTGGCTTGCCACCATGTAGTCCAGTCAGTGTGGGTAAACAAGACAACCTTTGACCAAGCAGAACGCCGCTTTGTTGAAGCATCCATGCAGCCGTCCATTCCAAACTCCCTGAACCTCCCATCCCCACCTAACCGCTCCATCGCACCCACAACGCCCGACGAAGGATATCAGTCTCTAGCCCCGACTCCTGCGACCCCTGTGACCCAGCAGGCGGCCGTCACACCGACTAATCGACAGTCCATTAACGGATTGCCTCGCATCCCAGTGGAGTTGCTGAGAGATGTGTGGCTGGAGAAACCGCTGTACGACCGCGCTGAAGCAGCTTTTTATCAGAATCTATACGGCAACAATTCCTCCAAGCGCTCCAGCAGCACTGCCACATCCAGAGGTAGTGACCACCCTCAAAGCCTTGTGGAAGAGGAGGAGGAAGAAGAGAATGAGGAGGTGGTGGTGGTGGAGGAAAAACGAGCGGTCCAGCAGGGAAAAACCGAAGTCTTTCACGCTCTGCACCCGATCCAAGAGGAGGAGGAGCCTGGTGAGGTCCCCGAGAAGGAAATCGTGACAGGCGCAGGAATCTGTTACTTCCTTCACCCTGACAGCGAGCGTGTGTGGCTGGACAAGTGGCGGTATGATGCTGCGGAGAGCCGTTTCCATGGATACAGTGGGAATAAAGCCGTGGTGGTGAAGAAGGGTCGGAGGCCAGAAGCTGAGGCCTCATCAGTTGCCTCCACCGCCCCACTGAGGGACAAGTATGACCAAACTGGGAGAATGGAGCCGCTCCAGATGTTTCAGTTCATCTTTCATTGTTTTTCTCTTTATGCCATCATGTGTTTCCCTTTTTATTGAATGCGTGAGGGTTTTTTTTTTTGTTTTTTTTGTTTTCACCTTGTTCATCTTGTGTTTTTTCATTTGTCTTGGTACATTTATTCCTTGTGGTATGTTTTTAATTTTCTTGAGTGACTGTTTGTATGAACCATTGTTGTGTTTTACCAGCTTTGCTTCATTTAAGGTTTCTTTTGTATGGTTGTGTTGGGATCATCTGTTTGCGGGGAGTGTAGATAAAATTACAATACATTAAGCATTTTACAGCTCATAGATGTCATATTCTGAATATAGATCACACGTCACATGATTTTTAAGTATAGATTTTCTAATTATTAGTAGTAACGTACATTTTTCTTTTTCTCTTTTCCCTAACCTGCTGTGTCCTGTTCATACATCCCTCTCTTGTCCTTCCTCACTCTTTCCTTCGTAGCAACATGAGTGCAGTCAACTTTCTGGCCCAGGAGAAGATCTGGTTCGACAAACCTCGCTATGATGAGGCAGAGAGACGCTTCTACGAGCGAATGAACGGCCCCTCACAACCAACACAGGTACCCACGTTAGCTCAGAGCTTGAGTTTATTTTCATTTGTCGACATTGCACACAAAGGTGATGTGATGAGAGGAGGAGGTAGAGGGAAAACTTAGAAGATCGAAATAATATAAACTACCACACAAAAGTTAGAAAATCTTCATTTCCACTTTTTTAATTGAAACGTAAGCCTTGAAGTCCAGTGAATAACCTCGATGGTTGTGTGTTTGGCTGTTGAATGGGTCAGATATCGAGATAAGACTCTCTCCTCTCCTGTTATTTGTTCTCTGCTTTAATTTCATAGGACACTAAGACATTAAACTGTAAAAAAAAAAAAAAAAAAAAAAAAAAACTTTTGACATGCAGTGTAGCTACAAAGACACATTGCACATTGAACCTGTAGATATTATCACTCAAACTTTACAAAGTAAAGGCTGACTTGACATAGCCTTCTGTTGATTTTCTTGAAGGATGTTGGAGCTAACACCATCCTGCAAGACATTGCACGGGCCCGGGAAAACATCCAGAAATCTCTTGCAGGAGTAAGTATAATTGTTTGTGTTGTATCTGAGCTGTTTTCCACTCATACTCAGTTGAGTTCTCACTCATTTCATGTAGGTTCTTAAAACATAAATATATGTGAAGCAACAGAATTTACTTTAGTTTAGTGTAGTTTCTTAAATGTTGATTACATTTTCATTAGATTCTCTTGAATTCAGTTATTCTGTGAAGGTCCCACAGCCACTCTGTCATAGTGGGAAGATGAATTTCAGCCCACAACCAGGGAAACACCTGTTACAAAAGTTAATCTGAATCTGGGAGTCAGTGCCTGTACTTTTCTACTGTGGAAGATATTTATTATTTATATAACGTGTCAAACCACTGCACACATCCAGGGTCATGTGGAAATATATACACATTAATGCTTACACACTGTTAACAGTACTTTTTCTTGTGACCAGGATGTGGTCATTAGTGCTGTTAGGTTCTGCAGTTTCACTGTGGGGTCTGTGTCATTTTGACATTGTTCTGTGTCTTTGTGTAGGTGATGTTAACATAGTAAAACCTTTGGTACAATAAAACATGTGATCTGAATATGCTTAGACATGCGTGACAGAGTTGGTCTTGTTTTATTACATTATTTATTAATGATATCACCTAGAGTTCATTAGTGCAGTTTTTTTGTCAGTGGTGTATCGCTTGTTGCTGATTGGTTACAATACAGATTGGTTCCTGCTTGGAGACACATTACTGATGTGAAAACTTGAAAACTTTTAGTCTGATCTTTTTTCATGAGTTCCCAGCTCAATGTTGTTTCCTTGGTTGCTCTGTGTGATCTTCAGTTCTCCTTCAGTAGCTCTCCCTCAATTTTTTTCCTGGATTTTTCCTTCCTTTCTTCATACCTGAAATCCCCTCCTCCTCCGCCTCCCCTCCCCCAGCTGAAGACCACACTGTGTAAGCGAGAGTCAGGTCAACCTCCCATGAGCCAACACTCCCAGCTTGTAAGTGCCACTGAGCCTCGTGGCTGCTGCCTTCTGCTTTGTCAGTGGACCTCGCTGTTATCCAGGCTCCAGTTTGAGTTCAGTAGAGTTCAGACTTTAGTCGAGGATGATTTCTGTGTGGAGTGCTGCAGACTGAGTAGCTGCTTATCGCCCTTATATTTGTATCTGCTGCCGCTGTCTATTTATAGATGCTGCTGAGATGGACACTGGCTGTGTGTTGTGTGCCGTGGTCACTTGTGGGGGTCTGTGTAACACTCCTGGGTTTGACAAAGGTGCTAACGTTCTGGTTCGTCCAGTAGATGTTGCTCTCACTAAACTATTGTTCCTCTCTGTGTCTTTCTTGTGCAGAGCACCAGCAGCAGCAGCACAGCTGATCAAGGAGAAATCATCTCTCGCATCAAGAGCCTGGAGCTGGAGAACCAGAGCTTACACAAAGGTCAGTTTGTTTGACAACTTTGATCAAATATTCATGCATTTTGTTTCTTTATCTGTGTGAGGACTGTTACAGTGTCCATAGGCACCGTGTGGGTTATTATTATTATTATTATTATTATTATTATTAGATCTGCTACAAGATATTTGCAAGCATCAAATACAGTGATGACTTGAGTACAGTTATAAAAAACTGAAAGTTGTCAAATAAAATCACCAAACCTTTGTGGATTCCAGCTGCTCCAGTATGAGGCTCTGCAGCTTTTCTTCATTGAGACAAACAAAGATTTTTTTTTTTTCTCAACTGTTGTTGAGACAAAATAAGTAGTTGCATGATGTGATTTTCATTTGTCCCTATTCTCTGAAAAAGGTAGATAAATGAAAACATTTGTTGCATAATTACTCAAGAACCTGATCAATTGGTGTATTCGTCTGTCCTTGTAAAAGACTGATACATGTCTAGAAAACTGCTTATTTTATACGATCAGAATTCATTTAATTCAGTTTTACCAGCTTGAATTATTTCATCACCGTGTCTCCTGGTCATAAGAAGATGTGATTATTTATTTATTTTTTTAGTCATTTCCATATAATTTTTTAAAATATAAATAAGACTCATTAACTCTGGGGCTGTTTGTTTAGTGGTGGAAGACTTGAGGGCAGCACTTTCCAAACTGGAATGTCGGGTAGCGGTTCTGGAGAAATCTCCTGCAGCTGTGACCCCAGCTCCTGCTCCTTCAGTCCCGTACACTAATGTAAGTTTCTACAGAAAGTTTCTATCAGTTCAGTAAATCATTCGCTTCGCTTTTATTTTAGCAGCATGTATGAGTAACTGAGATTTCTCCTCTCAGGGCACTACCACTACCGTCCAGCAGAAGACCAGCGCTCCAGTTAAAGAGGAGGAGGAGGAGGAGGAGGACGACGATGATATCGACCTGTTCGGCAGTGATGAAGATGATGAGGCAGATAAACTGAAAGAGCAGAGATTGAAAGAGTACGCAGAAAAGAAGGCCAAGAAGCCCGCCCTCATCGCCAAGTCCTCGATCTTATTGGATGTCAAACCCGTAAGTCTGTCCCACAGGAGCTTCAAACTCGAAAGAAAAAAAAAACCTGCACAATAAAATCGCTTAAACTGACTGACACACTGCCCGATATTAATCTGGTCTTTTATCACCGCCCCCCTGCTGCGTTTCTTCCAGTGGGATGATGAGACAGACATGGCGAAGCTGGAGGAGTGTGTGCGCTCAGTGCAGGCTGACGGCCTGTTATGGGGCACGTCCAAGCTGGTTCCTGTGGGTTACGGCATCAAGAAGCTCCAGATCGCATGTGTGGTGGAGGACGACAAGGTGGGAACAGACATGCTGGAGGAGGAGATCACCAAGTTTGAAGACTTTGTAAGTACTGCTCAGTGTTTCTGTAAAGGTCACACACAGTTACAGACCGACAGAAACCCCCTCTGGAATGACTGTGATTTAGATTAACTAGGATTTAAATGGTGTAAGTCTGGTAGATTGAGTTGTGTGAATGTAGATCACAGGCAGCTGTAATGGTCATGTAGTTGATTTCAGGCTGGAATAATTTAAATTTTAAGCTTCAAAAAGACAAAGTTATGCTGTTTATTGCAAACTGATCGATCGATTCAATCAGACAAACCCATGACTTCCCGTCATTGTGACCAGTGTACATGCTGATTTACATTCTCAGAGACTGAAACTCACAAACTCAAAGGGTTTTTGTGAACTTGCTCTTTATTGTTATGGCTTATATTCAAAGACACCAAAAAAACTCAGTTGCCAGTTTAAGGTTCTGTTTAATACAATAAGTAAGATACATAAGTAAATTCTACCTTTTTATAAAGGTTATGTTTTTGTTCTTGAGTTTATTAAACTTTGAGGATGATGTTGTTTGTGGTGCTGTTGAATTGTTGTATACTACACAATTTAGCACCACAACAAACAGCCTCCAAAATAACCACGAGGTCTAATTGAAAATAGTTCAGGTTTATTAACTTTGTTATCTATGCTTTATCTATAGTCAGTGTGTTACCTGCAGCTCCCACTTTAGAGAAGCAGCAGGAGCTCCAGCTGAGTGACGTTCTGCTGTGGACGGGTTCATCTGCAGAAAATGTTTTAGCCACTTGAAAAAAAGCTGCTATCAATTGAAGTGTACACTTTATTTTGAATATTTCTACAGCTTTATCTTGCACGTCTCAAACGGATGATTGCGGTGTAATACAGTCGTTCAGCGGTTGAGCAAATTTACTTCCAAAGGAGAACTCTGTTTTATGGCAAGATAAAGTGGTGAAAATATTCAAAATAAAGTGTACGCTCAAATTGACACTGGCTTTTTTTCAGTAACACGTTTTTGCAGATGACTCCATCCACAGCAGAACATCACTCAGCTTCTGTGCTGGTGCTCCTGCTGCTTCTCTAAACTGGAAGTGCGCTGATCCAAATCTACTGCAACTAACACACCGACTATAGATAATTACCACACGTTAGGTGAACCTATTACATCAGTCAGTGAATCTGACATACAATGCAGCAACAGTTTTGCAAGAGGTATCTGATTTCACATTGTGCACCATAATAACTGTTGCATTTGAAATATTGTAAACTCATTTAAGTCTCTTTGGTCCGTTTTAGGTTCAGAGCGTCGATGTAGCAGCTTTCAACAAAATCTGATTCCAGTCTGTCTTTTCCTGTCTTTCTCCACGCCTTGTTTCTCTGCTGATTGTGTCAACGGTTAATAATGAGAAGAATTAAAAACCAATTCTAGCACTGAAGCTAATGTCTCTAGTGTTCTTATCCCAGGTTAGAAACAAAGTCAGTTCACCCAAGTTACAAAAACATTTCCTGATCTACCTCTGTTGACGTCCAGCCGTGCAGACAGTTCTGCTTTTCTGCTTCCCACCCAGTCAAACGAAGGTGAAAGGAATTTTGTTTCTAGTGCTAAAACTTAAGTAACATTTCTTTCCAAAACCAATGACCTGATTACACTGGATAATCCACCTATTTCTACCAACGCAAAATGAATGATGAATAAACTGTTAGTGAGGCCTGTGGACTGTTCGGAGGAGCAGGGACACTGTGTCTGCAAAGAGGTGTTGCTGCTGATTTTGTTATGTTGTCAGCACCAAAAGCCAAATTCCATTTACCTCCTTTGTAACAGGTGGTAAACTGTCTGCAGGGTGAGAGACAACTGGAGGTAAATGTTTGTTTGTTTTTTAAATTTGGGTGAAATGACTTCTTGATATTTACAATACAATGAATAACACAGGGATCAGACTACATGTTGTACTTTGGACAGCATGATGTTAACTCACTCATGACTGACGTGAGTTGGTCAGAGAGTTGTCAGACTAGTTGAGGGCACACAGGTGTGGCCTCGTGACTCATAGACAAACTCAGCTGTTTGTTTTGTGTCTATATATAATCACCTGACAGGATATCATGTAGTCTGGTCCCGGGTTAAAGGCAAATCAGTCAAAGAGGTGTTCAGTGTTATACAGTGACAGTGTTACCAGCCTGTACTTATAATATACAGTATATCCAACTAATATTCAATCCTAGAGCCTGACTGAAACCAACAACTTAAACATATACTACAACCAAAATGTATTTAAGTAAAAATAATTAAAGTCTTAAAATGGTTAAAAATCAGACCTATGATAAACAACTTTGAAATATATTATGGATTAAATGTAGTGTGAACATTAAATGAATTTGATAATTGAAATTGCTCCAATTAAATTTCATCTTCATGCATTAATTTATACTTTTACCCGTTATCTTTCTGTACGGTGCAAGCTACAAGACAGATATTAAAATGATTGAAATTGCCATTTCAGAACATGCATCTGTGCAGAAATGTATTATTTGGTTGTCATTTTACCAATAATGATGTATCAGTTAGGCTCTAGTCAGTACCTGAGTCACTTTTTCTAAATAACATTAAAAACTGACTGACCAGCCAGCGCCTGGACGTCTCGATGCCCGTGCTCCATCAGTCCACGGGGCAGAAGGTGATGGTGGCATTCGCTCCGAGCCACACTGCCGGGTAGAGAGGCTGGGTGAAGCTGTTCTTCACCCTGTGCAGGAGGTGGACTCCTCCCGGTGTCACTGTGTAGAAGCAGAGCAGTCCCGCGCTATGGTCCAGATACACCCCAAGCCTACGGGATGCCCAGCTGGAGGGAACCACCACCGCCTGCTCCTCGTTTCCATGGCAGAAGGTGAAGGAGGAGGAGCTGCAGCGGAGACTCCATGACAGGGAGTTGTGTCCCAGCCTGCAGCTGTTGGACGATCCCTGATGGAAGCAAAGCAAAGCTCAAGCAGACACATCCAGGAGCAGCTGGCTCAACAATAAAAGAGTTGATTTTAAAATGAGGCTAAAAGCTCTGGAGGAGTATAACTTGTAAGTGTTTTTGTTTCACCAAACCAGGAATAATTTGAACATATAAGTTTTAGTCCTAACATCATGTTTTATAATTTTAGACACAGTAAATGAAGAGTTCAAGCTTGAGATAAAAAATGATGACTGTTTTGTCTCAACCAAACATTCAAAGTCCTGTTTGACTCTACGCTTAACACAGAAGAAGAGTGGTGATGAATGTTTGCTGACAGAAATGTTGGATTTACATGTCAAAATGAGTGAAAGTGTACAACTGTGCAGGAGGCCTCGTTTCTTCTCACTCTGCTTAGAGGAAAATTCCCATATTTGTCAGCCTCAGCCTTACTCTCACTCTTTTGTCCATTTTGACTATGGGTCACGCTAACGGTGCTCTTCCCACATCCACAGTAGAGATTTGGGGATTGCAGACTGGTGAAAACAATGTGACAGGTCTCACTTTAAACACTACCCACATTTACCCAGGGCTGGTAAAGATTTTCTGAGTCTGAGTTAAGGTTTCCTTAAAATTAAAACAGTTGCACAAAAAACCCTTTAAGTCTTCTCTGCAAGGATTTCTTCTTAGTTTTATACTTTAGGAATCACTTAAAGTCAGTAAAACTGTTGCACAAAAGATCTTAGGAAAAAGCTACTTTCTTAGCTACTTTCAGCAGCTTTATGACTGCTCTATGGTCTACGGTTTCCATGGAAACTGTAGAATTTTACTGCTGTAAAGGCTCTTTCACTGCTGCAAATGTCTTAACTTTTTTCCTTACCGAAGGACACCTTTTAATTAAACCCTTAAGTAACTCAGCTAAGGAGATATTAAAGCTGAAGTATCATACTTAAGTAGAAAACTTAACTAATACTAATACTTTTGCAATACCAGAATTTCCCTTTAAGGCACTGACTGACCTGGGGACATTCCTACCTTTCTTCCGATGCTCTCGTAGGTGAGCCCCAGTGCCACCTGCTCTCCGTCCCACTTGGCCTCCCAGTAGCTGCGGCCCTGTAGCCCCTCACGGCACAACACCTGACCCCAGGTGTCAAAGCGATCAGGGTGGTCTGGGTAGGACTGATGTTGTCCGGTTCGACTGACCACACGGTTCCCCTCAGTCAGGGAAAGCTCCCTGTGCGCCGTGAACGGGTCCAAAGACAGCGGACTGAAGTCTGCAAGGAGAAGAACAGATATAGGGATTCAAGAGGACCGGCTACTTAAAGTGGTTTAGACTGTTAGACCAGAGTGGTGCTACTCACACTGGAGGAGATCACTCCTATTGTCCAGAGCAGGGGTGTGTGCAGAATCACCAGACTCCAGTGCTGCATGAGTGAGAACAAAGCGAGGACTGTGCTCAGAACTACGTCTCGGAGGCACAACATCTTCTCTCAGCTATAAATAAAAATGAAACATGGCTGAATATACAGGCAGTGACCAGAAAAACAGAAACTGAAAAAGGGGGTCCTGGTCATCTGTGTTGTGTTGTTCATGCAACAACAACCTTTCTGCATTTGCAGAATGAGCTGAAAGCCTAAAGTAGGTACCAATTCATTCACTGTGTATCACCATGGGAACGGCTTCTTTCAACCACGTTATTCTCGCTGTCAGGAATCATCCAGGGATGATTTGAGAGGACATCGATGAGTCTGAAGCATTCGCCCGTCGACAGTGAGAGTTCAGTTGAGGTTTGAGTTTCCAGGATGTAATTTCAGTATTCAATCAAACTCAAGTCTTAACAAGACACATGACATGTTTGCGGATTAAATTTCTCCCTGAATAATTGGCTGAGATGTGAAGTCGACTGTGGCAGACGTTACGAGAGTTTCTTTTTTCTGGTAACTGACTGTACTTCAGGTATTTTACATAATACTGACACAACTGGTGACGAAAGACACACTCACCTTTGTTGGCCTTTTCCATCTGCAGGATGTTCACATTTTTCACTGAGAAAACAGCACATCAATTGTCACAAGTTAAACAGCAACAGCCTGGAAGCGAATGTTCATCTTAATATAATAAATGAATGTGAAATTGATATTTTGATAAATGAGCAGACCTGCAGAGCTGACAGCTGGGAATTCTCTGTGATACAGAGTCTGCAGCTGCTCTTTCAGGTCTGAGACGGCTTTCCTCACAGGCCCAAAGGAAACGTGTGGACTGACGGTTAGAGAGCTGGTTGATCCTGCAGGGCCTGGACTGTGGTAAGACCGACACATCTACCGACGCAGAAACAGCATCAGCAATCAGCACTGAGCTCGAATACAAGACAGTGAGACACTTGACCCCAGATGTTCAGAAGGGGAAATGTCTTAGATATTAAATACTGCTCACCTGTATGATCAGGTGTTGGTCCTGGCTGTGCGACAGCTTCCCCAGCTCGGCGTCTCTCCTCCGCAGCTCTGAGATCTGCTGCTCCAGACGCTGCAGCTGGTTCTCAGCTCGCGTCACCTCAGCCTTCTCCTGAGCTCTGATCAGCTCCTTCATCTCAACACGCCGCCGCTCCAGAAACTCCTGCAGCTGTGAGAAGATCCTGCTGCTGTCCTTCACCGCCGCTTTGGCCAGACTCTGAGGAAACACACACCAACACACTCATGGATGATATGAGTGTAAAAGCTATTTTCATCATGGCTTTTATATTGTGATTCAAATGTTTCACCCCTAGTTAAGCAATGTGTAATTTGCGTAGATATAATAATAATAATAATAATAATTGTAACATGAGTCAATCATTTGACTGTTAAGTGTGAAAAAATAAGATGTCACATTAAGATGAGAAATTACTTAAATGATTAATCTACAAAAAAACTGTAAAATATCAAAGATGTGATGACTGTCGGGATTTATTTGTTTTTCCATTAACTTTTTGTTTTGTTTTTCCGACCTGATGCCAGCTGAGTGTCGATTTCAGTTTTAAAGAAATCACGCTAATTAACTTGGTGGGAATAGGTCATTATTTTTGACTACAAAATAAAACGATTGAAAAAAATTGCATAAAATCAGTTGTGTAGAACTTGTATTTAATTACAAAATCTCTGATGGTGTCAACTTTAAATCAAAGTAACAGTTTTTACCAAGAGGTGCTTCAGCATCCTGATAACATTATCACATCCACATTACGAAGATAAATGCTGCATTAATCAGCAATTATCTCTGTCAATATCCTCCTCTTCATAAAAACCTGGGTGGTATTTAGGATTAAGATTTACTTTTATTATCAATGAATCTGATCATTAAATCTATCGCAATTTCCCAGCGCATTAAAGATTGTGATGAATAATTATTATTTATTTTTATTTTTTACTATTAATATTTTTTTTTTTTTTAATCTGGCTATGTGAATTCTGTATTTTGAACTATTTTTTTGTACTGTGAACTCTGTAAGTCTGGTATTTGTGGGGGGTGGATGGGATTTGTGGTCATTTTTTTTGTTCCTATGTTAAATTTGTAAAACTAAATAAAAATACCTTGATCAAAAAAAAAAAAAAAAAGATTGTGATGAATAAACATGACGATAATCAGTGCCGCGCTGAGGTTTGACGTGTGAAAGCAGCTCAGGTGTAGTTGGATGCAGAGTGACAGATGGTGTTTCCTCCACTCACAGAGAACGACCGCAGGGTTTGCTTCAGCTGCTGATGCTCCACCTCCCTGTCTTGGATTTGCTGAGCGAGACGCCTCCGTGTTTCCCCCAAAAGCCTCTGAAACAGCGACACGACGTGGGATTTGAAAGATGTGTCCATGAAAATAGTTAAAAACTTAGTGTGTCAGAACCTGAGGAGAAAGCAACAGTTAAGAATCAGTCGTGAGTTCGTGCACACCCACTCACCTCTCCGTCAGTCCTCTCCGGACCAACTGAGGACACGTCAAAGGTGGCGTGCACGAAGCCTTGGTCCCCTGCAAAGCCCCTGTCAACATGCAGAGGAGGAGCTGAGGGGCCCTCATTTAGCCTGACAGCACCGAGCCTCTCCAGCATCTCCATCAGCAAGGTGTTCCTGCCCAGTGCGGGTCTGGGACTGAAGGTGGCCCTGCAGGTCGGACAGCCGCAGGCGGGCTGGCGGTCCCAGTAGCCCGTCAGGCAGCTCATGCAGTAGCTGTGGCCGCAGGGGATGGTGACCGGGTCTCTGAGGATCTCCAGACAGATGGAGCAGCTGAACTGGGCTGGGTCCACACTGAGAGGGGCCTGAGCCATCGTAGCAGGAGGAAGCTGGACAAAGAGACAGGCGATAAGAAGAGTGTGCAACGAAGAGCAACACTGCATCATGGCTGACCTCAGAAAAGCTGATGAGGACCACACTGCCACACATTTCCTGTCAAGTTTTTACATCATAACAAACCACTGAACAACTGAAAAACTACATCTTTGTTTATGTATCGCTTCTCTTACACTATTCTTCTTTTCAATTGTAAATGGCAACTATGAAAAGGGAGAAAACTAAAATGTGATGTGCATTTTTTTTGTTTTTAATTCTAAAACAGGTTCTGCAGATGACTGGAGACACAACATGCTGCCTTCAGTGTGCACACAGTGCGTCTGGGGAGAACCTATGAATCTACCTTTTCCATGTCAACAGTGAACTTTCACTCATAAAATGTTCAATTCCACTGAAAAGCTTTGTTTTTCCCCTCCTGTTTTTAAAAAAAAATTTATTTTTTAAAAAAACCCCCAAAAAACTATTAGCATTAAACAACACTGAGCAATAATTCACAGCTTTCTCTCAAGGTTTTCCAGGTAAGGATGTGAGGTGTGTCTGTCGATTCATCTGTGTAGAAATGTAACATCTGAAAGCTCATTCATCGTCTCTGCATCTTCCCACAGCAACAATCAGCTTAATTAATAACACGGAAAACCTGAGGCTCCGCAGGCAGCAGAGGAACAGGGACCAACGATGATCCGGGAAAGACAAGAGAGAAGAAATAAAAAAAGAGTGAAGTTTTAGTTCGACTGCCACCTGCAGGTGAAACACTGAATCACTGAAATATTAAACAAACAGCAGCCTGATTCTGTCAGATGAAAAAAGTAAAGACAGGAGAAAATCAATCCTGTCATGACCTCCTGCAGGAGCCCGGACCCTAGGTTGGAAACCAGTGGACAAAAGTAGTTGTTACAAAGAAGTGACAACTGGTTTCACCCTGACCAGCTATAACAAAACTCTGTTAACACATCGATGCTTCACTATTAAAACTTTACTAAAGCTAGATATAGTAAGATACATTTGACTGGTACTTTTATTTTGAAATCCTACATGCATTTTGCAAATATTTCTGTGCTCTTACTTTAGAAGGACTTCAAACTCTCATTGCTGTATCCTTTGTTTTTCCATCAGACAGTTAGTGATCAGGAAGAAATGCAAACCCATGTTCACTGTAATACAATCAATAAAACAGCCTGCATTCAGCTGAATGTTAGCTCATAATGTCAGCACCGTGTTCCCGACAACAGCATCTTGTCTTCATAAGGTCAGTTTAGTAACTGGAGCTTTCAGTCACATCACATGGTCTTCAGCAGCAGACTCTAAGGACTTTGAGTTGCCCATGTTGCTTTACTACAATCTGTTATCTTCTATAATTTACTTTTGCATTGAGATGAATCATGAACCACACTTACTGATAACTCATCAAAAATAGTGTCATGATTGTTAATTTTCAAAATAAAAACTGTATTCTGGGTCATTGGGTCACTTTTCTGGAGGTATAATGATTTCAGTCGCCCACTAGATGGAACTGTTCATCTTAATATGACGCACCAGGCTGGGTATAATGTTGACGGCCTGCCTCTCTGGTGGTGTTTGTGCACGGCTGATACTAAACACAAAGGAAGTTAAACAACTTTTCCCTACAATCCTGGGAAAAAAATGTTTAAATCAAACTGCAGTCGAGATGAAAAGGCACAGTGTGCCGCAGTGTAACTGTTGGAGCCAAGTGAAGGATGTGTCCTCTTCACTTCATTTACCTCACGCTGTTAAGATGTTCAATGTACTGTGAAATGTCGTCTTTGGAACACAAACTCTGAAACAAGACATTTACATAGTTCAGACACAGTAATTAACTTTATATAGAACTTTTAAAAACAGTAGTTACAAAGTGCTTGAGGGAGAAAAAAGGGACAGTAAAAGAGAGATGCTACAACACTACAACACAAGCAGCTCTGCAAGGCCGTGGGCTACTCAGGCCGACTGAGGTCATGCTAACAGGGCTATAATGACAGTTTTCACCATGTTCACAGTCTGAGTTTAGCCTGTTAGCATGCTAATATTTGCTAAGCAGCAAGAAACACAAAGTACAGCTGAAGCTGATGGGGTTTCATTATTCTTGCAGCTATCGAGTCATAAACCACGTGCTGGGAAATCTGAAATTTTGATCTGATGAAGGTGCCAAATAAAAAGACGGAGGATCATCACAGTTGTCACAATTCGTCCTGAGAGGAACAGGAATGTCTGAGCAAAAGTTCAGTGATCCAGCCAATATTTATGGGGAAAACTTCGCCAAATTCAGTCGTTTTTGTGACAGTTAATGGAGTAGTTAGTGGTGGCACTGGATGAAATGTTGGGAGAACACTAAAGTCAGCAGATTAATCCTCTGTACAACAAGAATGTCTGTGTCAAATGTCATGGAAATCCATCCAGTAGTTGCTGAGATATTTCAGTTATAACTTATTTAAGTTTTAACATGCTTTTAAAAAAAACAAAACAAAACTTATTTTACTTCTCTCCTGCTCCAAGGTCAATGAGCGACATGGTTCAGTAGATGAGTTTAAGTTGATGAGTTGTTAGCGGCTGCACTTCAGGATGAGGCTGTATCAGTTTCTGAACTGGAGGTCGAGGGTCAAGAGCCAGTTGTTGAGCATGTGTGGAATCACTCAGAGACGACAGTGGGACTGTACGTCGGTCAGTTTGTGCAGATGATGCATTATGTGCAGCCCGGTGTGACCCATAGTTGGGCCGGGAGCAGACAGGTAAAAACAACAAGGTCTCCTCTTTGTTCTGCAGCATTTAACATCTGATCTCCTCTAAAATAAAAAACATGCACTCTGCTCCCCGAAAGCTGCTCCAGAGGTGTGTGAATTTATCTTCCTTTATTTATTTATTTGTGAGGAGCTTGTTTATTTTTACTCTAATCCTTGGGGGAAACACATCTAATGGAAAGGAAAAAAAAAGTGTTTATTCTAATTTGGGCTTTGTAGCTTGCCTTATTTATTTTTTAGTGACAAAGTGACAAAAAAAACTCCAGATAAGATGTTAATTTGCATCGAAAAAAAAAGAAACAATTATGTCAGACTGACGGCTTTCCTTTTCTTCCCTGAAGAAAATTACGTTTTTAAAGACTCAACTGTGCATTTAGTGGCTTGTTAAAATAAGGCTTTTGCAGTAAAGCCCCAGTGGCTTGTTTCACTGCACGGACACAGCTGGTGTTGCCACAGTTAACAGCCTGTGTGTCTGACTGTCTATCTGTCTGTGCATCCCGCCACTCCCATCCGGTTTTAGAGGGCACTCTTTGACAGGGTCCTCCCATAAAGGAGGCCCTGTCTGGGCTTTGAGAGGTTTGCAATAGCCCCCTGGATGACAGACGGGTGGATGGATGGATGGATGGATGGCTGAGTTAAAGACAGAGGAAGCTGTAAAGTAGATGTGCACAGCTTCACTTCTCATATTCTGTCTTTTTAGTCAGTGATGGGTGAACAAAAAGCAAAAGTCAAAGGAACAGGAACAGACACTTGGGCTGAGACGGGAGCAATTACCGTCTGAGACGTCATCGGCCCCGAGAGAGGGAGGCAGCCGGGGAGGGCAGGAAGAAGAAGAATAATAAAGGAAAGGAAGTAAAACCACAGGGGACTCCTGAACGTCCTCTGGATCTGAGCAAAGGGGGAAGTAAAAAAGCAACAAAGACAACATTAAAAAAAGAGACCAAAACTTTCTCTCTCTCTTTCTTTCTCCTGTGAAGGTGACTCGTGTAAGCAAGCGAGCTCGCTGGTGGCTTCTCTTCCATGCCAGTCGTGTTTTTAAACTACAGCAGGGGCTTTGTCCCATTTCAGGACAACATGCAAACCTCCGAGGAGCTTGAGTGCTAAACGCCCCCTGTGCTCAGGTATTCTGTATATTCAACCTGTGATGAGGTGTCGCAAGCAGCCACTACCTCATTTTAAAGGTCACCAGCCAAATAACACTGTTCTAGTCTGTTATTTTCATCATCAGGACACACTGAAGGGTAATATTGTGCTGATACCTCGAACACTGACCTGAGGAAAATAATCTACAATTTTGAAGTGTGTTTGTTCTCATGATCCATTTCTGCCTCTGCAAGTGTGATGTTTATCAAGCAAACACCACCGTAAAAACCAAACTGAATTAAAGGTCCCAGCTTTTTCACTTTTCCTCCAAAAGGAGATATATTTGTGGGTTTAAGAAGCAAAAACCATCTAAATGTAGTTTTACATCTTCTTTCTCAGGCGGCTCTCTGGAGCTCTGGTAACAACAGCTCAGTCAGCCAATCAGAAGAGAGAGTCTCTCTTCTGATTGGCTGACTGTTTAAAATTATAGCAGATTTCAGGTTAACACTCAGAGAACCCAAAAAAAACCTGAGAGGTTGGATGGTGGGTCCAGGTGGGCGGGGCTTGGGGCATGGCTGAGGGCGGTAACTGCTTTGTTGTGACATCACAAAGTTACAGAAGTCCTGACAGCTTGTTTTAAGGCCCAGTTTCTGAATACAGGCTGTGAGCATTTCTCTGTGGACTGGGGCTTTGATACTTTCACAGTATTAATGTAGAACCTAGACTTGCTTTATAATCAAAAACAACAGTGATATCCACCTTTAGACTATATGGGACCTTTAACCACCAGCCCAGTTCCACTGACTTTTGACACAATTCAATAAACTAAGCTGTTGCCTTTTGCTAAAAGTATAAATCTGCCTTGGGTATGATTTGCTGAACATATTGGAAGATCTTTCCCCATCAGTCTGTCAATTCCATCTCTCCATAATCAATCATCGCCAGAAACTCTAGGAAGTTTTGGCTGTTGTCGTCAGCTGGCAGCAGCTTTGATGATTATAGTTATAGAAGCTGCTTTGAGCCTCTGCGGTGGCTGATTGGGTCAGCGGAGTCCTCTCAGGCTGTCTCTCTCACATACACACCAGCACACAGAGCCATAATCTTCCCCCATGCTGATCAATAAACCTGATAAGAACTCCATCCTCCCAGCTGGCAGGGACTAATGCTCTGGCAGTCACACGGCTCCTCCTGAGAGTCGACAGTGCTGAGAGAGAAGAAGAAAGAGAGAGAGAGAGGATGACAAACCACACAAAAGGTGTGTGTGGCACCAGTATCGGGAAGACAGCATAAGACTTCACAAGCAAACAGGCGGCGTAGTAAAGCTACATTTAGAAAGGTCATGAGCATGGTGAGATGGATCCTGGATGGGTTACCTTTGAATTCCTCTTTCTCTCAACAATAATTTGTCTCTTACATCCTCACCTGTATAACCAGTTGCACCCACGCACAGCTCACATATCATATATGACATTTAGAGAGAGCTGGCTGTGGATCATTACACTGCTGTTCCCATCGTTTCATCAGTTTGACATTCAATTCCTCATCTGGTGATTCACAGTTTTCCACCCCGGTGAGTAGACTTTACTGACACTCTGTGGGAAGAGGGGGGCGGTTCCTTGTCAAATAACAGAACATATTAAATGTACACTGTGTAGATATTACAGCCTCACACTCAGTATGGGGTTTGCTTTTTACAATCACAAAGGAACATCTAGTTACTCGCTTCCAGAGCTCATTTGCAGCAGCTCTGTTTGCTCTGAAGGCGGTCTGTCTGATTGCTGTGCTAATTTTCCTTTCAGATCTCTCTGCTTGAGACAAATAACAGCTTGACGTAAACAACAACACTTTCTGGAGCAAGGATAAGAATGTATGCAAGTCTCACAAAGTATCAGACAGGACCAATTCTGAATCATAGGTCAGTTTTGTTAAACAGTCACGCTCTTGTTTGGAAATAAAGTCCTTGTTCAGTACACTGATGGCCTTGTGCTTTTAATGTGAAAACCCTGTTAGGTGGAAGTGAGAGCAGGAATATTAGACTGGGTGCTGCTCCTTTGTTGGGATTTGTTCAACTGGGTACTTGTTCAGAACTGTGTCGTTCTGATGAAAAGTGCAAATTAAACTAGAACAACCGTCTCACGGTTTCAGATTACGTATGTTTATCTAGAGTCATATAAAATTATAACCATTTGTGTAACATGTTATCGAAATTTGCTGTGTGAAGTCTTGAGTAATGGCTAAAAAGTATTTTGACCTTTGACCTTTAGCCACCAAAATCTAATCAGTTCATGCTTGAGTCCAAGTGAATGTTTGTGCCAAATTTGAAGCTATTCCCTTGATGAGTTCTGAAGATATTGTGATGTCAAGGCAAAAACCTTTTGTGAGGTCAGTGACCTTAACCTGCCGGTGCAAAGGCAAAGAAAGTGCAGAAATATAAATATATATATTTTAAAAAAACATGAAATCCTTTAGCTGCACCTCAAAATCTTTACAGAATTCACAGATGAATCATTCTTTAATCTCTGTGCTTGCCAACCTGGGACTTTCAACGCTTGTTGAAATGTTTCAAAAATATGAAACCAAAGACATTTTTAAATCCTATGGGGCCCGTGGTGGCTGAGGGGCTGCTTATCTTGTTTAAAGACATACTCCATTGGTTTTACACATGAAGCTCAGCCTGCGGAAACTGTTCAATAATTGCTTCTGGGATTCTGAGGGATTGGGGGGTTTTCTAAAGTTTGACAAATTAATCGTTAAAATATTGTGAATCTGGATGGAAACACACGCTGAAACCCACGAGCACTTCAAATCAAAGGAAAGACGTTACTGAGATGCGTTATGTGAAATGTAGGAGCCGGTGTGTGGACCACAAGAACTAAAAATCAAAACGTCTCGGCCTCTGCTGCTTTTTTTTTTAAATTTCTCTTTCAAACTTTTCAACTTTCAACTTTTTTTCACCTTAAGAAATCCAATACTGAATCACTGGAGGATCCGTTACACACAAAGTGTTGCTAAAGAATTAAGATGAGTTTTGTTGAGTTCGGGAAACTGAGTTTTAGGTGATTTGTTCCAAAACACTGAACTGTGTTTACTCTCTAAAACTTCAAAATGAATTCTACTGAATACTTCTCACCACCAACTAGAAAGAAACTCACATTATGACAAGCAATAAAGAAATGTATTTGAACAGGCTGTATAACTGTCCCACACACTTGGTGATTCATTATACATGGAGGCCTAGATTCCTTTGTGGAGAATGAATAAATGCATCATGTTTGAATTATTGAACAGTGACATAACCCGTGTGTATGAGCTGATTGGCTGTTTACACCACTGATGTGGAAGTTGGGTAAATAAACCGTCTTGTCCGGCGGTCGTCTCCATCCATGGATTCTTCCTCTGTCGTATTCCTACAGGGCTGCAACTCATCTCCACAAAGCAAACAAACACGAGGCCAGTGGCGCACGGAGACACCACGAGGAGGACCAGGACTTCCAGAATGGGGACAAACACGAATGAATTAAACATCAGGGCGACTTCGGCTCCTGAATTCCTGCCACCGCCGTCTCTCCGTGTTTGACATTCTATCAAACAGAGGGAGGACACACAAGGACCGGTCTATGCTGAAGACTGACACAGATTTAAAAGGAAAAAAAGAACTGCTAAAACTGACAAGGACATCAGCTCCATCTATAAACAGGAAGTGGGAGGCAAGAATGAGACAACGGAAAGACATAAAAGACCGGATGTGCCCAGAATAAATGAAAAGAGGCTTTTTCTACAGAGAGAAAAAATGTCACATTCATCTTTAAAAAGAAACAAAGACACACAGGACAAAACAAGAAGATCATGATCAGGTCTATTTCCAGTTTTTTAAAAGATTACAGGAGTTATTACATCCCCACTTTAAAAAAATTATACAATAGGAAAATAAAAGGTAAAATCATTGATTCATTTTGATTATTGTAGCATATTTTCATTACATAAAAAACTCTTAATTTGCAGCAGTGTGAAGATATAATGGATATAAAGTCCCAGGTTTGCTTCAAAAAGTCATCCTTCATTCATCATCACCATCATCATCGAAAAAAAACAAAGACAAGATTCAACATAAAAATAGAAAGCAAGATCATCATATTCTTTAATCAGATTCGGAGGCAGCTACAGAACAGATCTACGCCTGAATATTAAAATAAATCACTTTCCTTCATTTGTTAGAGCAAGAAACAATTTGCATATTCACAGATATTGTTAAAAAAAAAAAAAAAGAGCCACTGAATATTTGCATAAAATATACACTGCTGTTCCTTCATCAGGCAATACAAAAGAAATCTAGTTTAGTGGTTTTTATAAAGTAAAGTTATAACTTTCTAAAGTTACTCCAGATGTTTTAAAAAAATATCTTCAGCGGCTTTTCAAGGACATTTTCTCCAGACAGTCTGAAGCCACTTAGCATCTGATAGCTTTCACCTCCTGACTAAATACAAGCAGCTGTAAGTCTGAGAGTGTGTGTGTGTGTTCATCCAGGTGTGTGTGAGCTTAGCGACAGACTGGTTTATCACCCGAGTCCTAAAAACAACCTCAGTGTTGCCTAAAACAAAAAAATTAAAAACCAGAGATTACAATCTACAACACTTTTTGTTTAAAGGTCTTAAAAACATATTTTCTCAATTAGCTTTTTAATGTAAGTGATGGAGTCGAACATGAACACAACATCTTCTGCTCGAGTTCAGAGACTTGTGGTTATTTCACTTGATAGATTTCTATATTTGATTCTCTGAGCTTCTCTCACTGGTTTAAAGTTTGCAGAGCTCAGCTGAAAAAACACCATGTCCTATATATCTGAATTAAAATATAATGAGTTGGTGGCTTGTTTGCTAATGTTGCTATGCTACTGTCAATCGAACTACACCCACACAGTCGTGATGAAACTTTAAGTTTGATTGTTGCACATTTAGTCACAAATGTTTTAATGTTATAGAGAAATTAAAAAAAAAGACTTTGAACGCAGATTTTCAGGAGGAGTTGAATTAGATTAAAAAAAAAAACACAACTGAAGCATCAAAAACTTAAAAGAAAAGCTTTTAAAATGATGTCCTATTTTCAATGTGTGTGATTGATTGAAGTTTTGGTCTCATTTTCACTGTTCAAACTATAAATGTCATAGTGCTGATGAGCAGTGTTGCACTTTGTGACCTGTCTGCACAAGTTAAATAAAGGTCAAATCTATTTTTCTGCTTCATTTGCATAATATTAAGTCCATCAACTTTATATGTTGTTTCAATTTGCCCAAAGTAAAAACATCTTTCATCTCATCTTATCCAGCCATGCAAACTCCATCCCACTCCAAAACAAGGGAGTTTCGTTTGTGCTGCTCAAAGCTCTGAAAAATTACATTTGAAAAACTCAACAGCTGCAAGTGCTTCCACAATAAGGGTTTTTCCCCCAGAACTTCAAGTTGATTAAAAAAAAAAAGATAAAAAAAAGAAGTAAAACTGTCCATAAAAGGTCTGTGGAGTGTGAGATAAAACAAATTGGGATTTTTTTTTTTTTTTTGTAATTTGGCTAAATTGACTGATTTAATAGTTTGGCTCGCAGGCAACATCAGACATTAGTGACAGCTTTAAAATAAATGGGGATCTTCATGCCAGTGACAAAGTCAGTGAGACAGGAGACAGAGACAAGGCGTCCTTTCTCTACCGGAGTCCGGCTCCACATTCCTCTCATTCTGCTGGGCACGACCTGACCGCAGCTACAGCTGGCTCTGTGTCCACCCCAGTGTCTTCTGGGAATAGCTTTTGCTATTTTCTGAGGTCAGGAAATCCCTACAAGGACACAGTGGTCATTTATGGAGGCCACCCATCACTTTCAGGTCTGGGATTGGAATCTGAATCCAGTCACAAAGATCAGATCCACAGATAACAAAATACTGATTTCCCCTTATTGTGCAGCAGCAGAACAACTGAAGATCCAATGATCAACAAACTCATCTTTCACCTGCTGAACACACCTGACCCTGTCCCGCTCTGTCAGATTTAAAACAAGGATATGAATTAAACATGTTATAAATGCTTTGACTTTGGTTTTCACTTTTTCATTTGAAGTGAAAATAAAGGAGAAAAAGTCTCTTCTGTGTGAATTATTGCTTCTCTTCACTCAGACAGCTCTGTAAAAACAATATGACAAAAACTACCTGTCTGACTGATCCACTAATTTGTGTCTTTGGTCTGTCACATAATGATCTGCTTGAATAAAACATACCTCTTTCATCTCTTGCTGATGACAACTAATTATCTTTCATCTCTTTTGCTCAAAAACAACTTTTCACCAGCCCGCCCTCCACATGCCGCTTCTCCATCCACTCGCCTTCAGGCTTTGGGGGGTGATAAAAATCCACTTTCAGTTCAGCCAGTTCAGAAAAACTGTTTTTATCAGCAGCCGACAACTGGAAGTCTCTAGATTCTTATCAAAGAGATAAATTGCTAAATTTTGTTTATACTGACTAATTTTATTTGGTGCACTGGGTAAAAAAAATATTATATTAAAGTTCCCGTATTGTATAAAGTGAGATTTTTTTTATTATAAAGCAGGTCTAGGTTCTATGTTAATACTGTGAAAGTATCAAAGCCTCAGTTCACAGAGAAATGCTCACAGCCTGTATTCAGAAACTGAGCCTTAAAATGAGCCGTCAGGACTTCTGTAACTTTGTGATGTCACAACAAAGCTCCAAGCCCAGCCCATCTGGACCCACCATCCAGCCTTGCATGATTTGGTTTCTGTGAATGATTACCTGAAATCTGCTATATTCTATCTATTGTTACCAGAGCTCCAGAGAGAAGTCTTGGAGAAGAGATATAAAACTAAAGTGAGATGGTTTATGGTTCTTAAACCCACAAATCTTCTTATCTATCTTCTTATGGATATCAACACTTCAAATAAAACACAGAAAAAGTGAAAAATGCGGCCTTTAAGTCTTGACAGTGAAAAATAGCAGAAGAGAGTAGAATAAAAAGAGCCAAACAAGCTCCAAAACAGCTTCTGTTTAAGTTGGAGTTCCAGAAAAGTACCAAAAGATTAATTTTTGCACCATTTTCTTCATCTAATTTTAATATTTTAATTATTTAAAACGAAGATTTCCAGCTTTAAAAGGTCAATCTCAGGGTCTCGCTCAAGCTCTGTTGGTGTTGCTGCATCTCCTGCAGGACCAAAATGAGATGTTTTAACATGTATGAAGCCAAGGGTCAGAAGGGCTTCAGGCCTGATCTCACTCTGGCAGATACGGCTGCTTGACATTCTGTACTGACTGAAATCAAAGTGAGCTTCCCCCCAAACCTCTCCTTCTCCATCACATCCACACTCGTTCAGCCCCTCACACTCGTTTCCTCCTTCCTGAGTCTGCATTCAGTTTTCAAATATTTCCTCTCACTCTGCTTTTTACAGTAACTCTGGTTGTCATATTAGTTGCAGTTTCTAACTGATTTTGTTGCAGCAGCTTTTTGTATGATATGAATTTATCACTAATATGTAACAAAATGTCCCTTTACATGGATTAAAAATGATGATATTGTAATTTATTGCTTGATGACATAGTGTCTCATATCTTAGAAGTTATTTCTGCTCACCATTGATTTTACATTTGCAGCCCATTAAAGGGACATTTCATAAGACTAATTACATTTATTATTACATTATCTGCCATTACTTAAGCAGATATGACATGTTATTAATATGATAAGTAAATCTGAATTTCCACTGCACTAAAATGAAGTTCAACCCATCTTCTCTCTTGCTGCTTATCCATCATCCAGCGCTGCTCAGCCTTTTTTTGATTCATTAAGAAGAAGCTTGTAATGTCTGACTGACCCTAGATCAGCCATGCTGGAGGACCAGATTTTATTAGCATGACCTTTAAACTCATCCACACTTTCGAAAAGCTGCTGAAAAGTGAAAAAGCAACAGATTCAGCTCCTGCTCCGGCTCCTGGACCTACTCGCTCCCTTTCCCTACAGCAAAGCCTGGAGCAGGGCGAGTTATATATTCAAAAAGTGGCAGTGAATATTTGATCCTCACTACTTATTGCAGTCTGTTTGAATTACTGCCACAGACATCCGCAGCCTCTTGAGTAGAAATTAAGAGAAAAAGTTCCAAACTTTTGGAATCATACTGAAATGGTATCTGGACCCCGGCTCTGCTCGTTACTCAAAGGAAAGCAGGTCTGGGTGGGGCTCTGCATCTTCAGCGCTCACTGCTGTGCCTTTACTGCATGGGGCGCCGTTACCCAGCAGGACTTCCTCGCCCAGGCTGATGCGGCAGGGAGTCTTCCCTGAGCAGGGGGTGGAGGCAAGCCGGGAGTCGGGCCCTGTCGCCTTCTGCCAGATGTCGCAGGCTTTGGCTCTGGGCTCCAGCGGAGGGGGATCTTTATTGATGAGGTCTGGCACAGAGAGCTGGATCTGGGGTTGATGTTCCTCCACGTCTCCCTCAGTGCCCCTGTCTTCCGTGTCATCTTCTTCTCCACCTGTCACTCCATCCACCTTGATGTTGCTCCCCGTCGTCTCTGGGTGAGCAGTGACTTTCTTCTCTGCATCGCTCAGCGGCAATGTGACATCCTTCGACCCCTCCTCCTCCTTCTCACCCTGCTGATGCTCCTCGCTGTGCCTCAGCTCCTCCTTGGCGATGAGGGGCATCTTTTCGGGGGAAGAGAGGATTGCGGAAGGGTCTGCAGCGTCCGGAGAGGAGACCACTGGGTCAGAGGAGATCATCATGTCCTGGGTGGTCTTCAGTGCTCGAGGGAGGCGCTTCTTCCCGGACGGGGGTGGTGGGTCCAGCCGAGGGAAGGAGTCGAAGGAGGAGATGTGACTGGAAGAGAGGAGAGGACAGGAGGTAAACACAATCAGGGAGGTGGAGTGATGGAGAAACACAGAGACAAAGGGAGGTAAAGAAGTAAGAGTTGTGATCATCGCAGGTGAAATGAAGCCAGTACGGCGCCATCAACACCTGTAGTATAAACATTCAGTACCAGGCTTTATACTAAAACTGGCAACCTGCTGAAGTGTTACACCCGAGTTTGTTGTTTAGCTAGAGGCAAACACAACTGATGTGCAGCTGTTTCACTAGACCAGAGGTTTTCAAACCGTGAGTTGTGCCTCCCCAGGGGTGTGGGGTGCGGGGGACTTGCAGAGAGGTGGGGTGCAAAGGGAGAGACATGAGGCAAAGCTACTGCCTGAGGTGAAAGGCACAGGCGTAGGTCTGTCTGCTGAGAATGATGGTAAGTGATTAATGTTCAACACCATCAGCAGCTGGAGCAGCAGCAGAGGCTGTGACACAAAGCTGATGGAGGCAGTTAAAGCGACTTGAAAACATTTAGTTTCCCAAATGCTGCAATTTGTGTTGACCCTGAATTGGGCAACACACATGATCAATGGTGATGACAATAACAATGAGAGAAAAAAAACAACACAAAGAATGTGATGCAACGTCAGTGACTTGTTTTGAGTGTGCTGATGTGAGAGTGTTTGTGACTAACAGAATTACTGCTCATGTCAAACTGATAGAGCTTAACCTTGCTTTCCACTGCTGTCGTCACTGTGTGCACGGCAGACAAAAACATCAGAGATGTTTTGTCAGTGTCAGGACATTTCTTTTTTTTAAAAGTTATTTTTCAGGCATTTTTCCCTTTATTATAGCCACGGTGCGAGAGAGAGAGACAGGAAAGTCAGGAAGAGAGAGAGAGGGATGACACAAAGGCCCTCGGGCCCCTGTGGTAAGGGCGGGGCCTTAGTGGTATGCAAGCTACCAGGTGAGTCACCTGAGCATCCCAATGTCCGTACATTTCTAGCCTCGTCTGTACAAAGTAGACTGATGTTTCTCATGAATAAAAGAAAATACAAAGAGTAATAATTCTGAGTGGAGCTACATTTCTGAATAAAACACATTAATATATTATTAGCAGTAATATTTGTAAGCTGCAGAGGCTACAGACAGAGACACTGACATTAAGACTTCTACCATTTTAGTCACCGTAGGCGACAAAATTAATCACGAGCCTCCTCTAGCCTACAACGACTAGATGAGGCTTGTGATGTAGATTTCATGTCGAGGAGCTGAACAGCGTCCACCAGTGAACAGAGGCACTTCACGTACGTACATCAAGTTCTGCACCTTTAATACACATCAACATTTCTGAACACATCACATTTTCTGATGACTAACTGTGTGATTTCTGCTGAAAAACTAACGCGTCAGTATTTGCTGGAGCATAATACATAATAAATAGTGTCAAATATTCAATGTAATTGTTATTTAAAGGTTTCATGCTGATTCAGGAAGGATTCGCTACAGCTAATGGCTCCTCAGTGGGTGCAATCAAAGTGTTTACAAACAGACTAATTTCTCAAGCTGTTCACAACAATGACAGAAAATTACCGTGGTAACTGTTTTCCATGGTGATTAAAAATAACAAAAAAAAACAACAAAAAAAACAACCAACATCTTATCACTGCTGCATGATCATTCACCGGAGCTGACAGGGACACATTTAGTTCAATAAACACTGCTGTGCTGTGTGAGAGTATGAAGAGCACAGATACCTTTATTTATTAAAGGGTTAGAAACATTTCGGGCTTCTTCTGTAATGATGAATAAGATGAATTACAATATAAATACCGGAAGAAACCTCATAAGATTAATTCTACTTTTTATTTCAAAGTGGACACGTGAAGAAAATGGCAGAACATTATGGGCTTGAGTCAAAATTCAACAATGGGGGGGTCAGTCAGTTATTACTTCAAAAATTAAAAAAAATAAAATAAATAAAACTCTCAGCTCTTCCCGTGTGAAGCAGTTGGTGGTCCAGCAAATTCGTCACAGATCATCACCGGTAAATTAAAGAAAATATATTCACAGTCCAGTAAATGGAAACAAATGAGAGCAGAGCTGCTGAAAAGGGACTTCTGCCTGAATGATCTTCAGTTGGAGAGACAACACATCGATGCTTCTGGAACAAATCCACACATTCAGACACACAATCGCAACCTGAAACGCACCAGTGTGTGCACACATGAGCAAGTAATGAATCCAAAATTAAAAAGAAGTTTCCATGGATGGAGAAGGAATATAAGAAGTGAAAAAAAAAATCATTCGTCTTATTCAATTGCAGACCCCTCAGAGGAGCCTTTGATGTGTCATCACTAATTTAAAACCACATTTCACAGTAAAAAGCTTAAATTATTCACCTTTTCTGACCTGATGCCTCTGATGCTTAATTTGCACTGACAGACACTTCTTTCAGGAAAGGTAATTTAATATTTTTGCCTGCATTGAGATCATGTTTTTCAGGGGTTTTATCATTAAAATGAATGTGTAGCTTTGGAAAGTGATTTTCATATATTCATCCTAAAAGTACAACAGCACTAAAGAAAACTATTAAAAGAGAGTAAATGTTTGATTTATGATGATTTTTAATTTAGGATTAGGATTAAAGTTAAATTTAGTTTAGATGAGGCTACATTTAAACTGAGCTTGTATAAATTATTTTAGTCCTCCTACCAGCTCAGGCCGTTGGTATGGGTGCTAATATGACCAGTATACGTTTTACTAGCAGCAGCTGTATGTTGGAGGTTTGAAACACTTCCTCCTACCTGTTAGTCTGGTTGATCTGATCCATGCAGCTCCACACAGCACCAACGTTTTTGTTGACCTCAGTGACCCCGATGTCCCCGAGGTGGCTGGGCTCTTTTCGCCTTAACAAGTCATTTACCTGGAGGGAGGGAAGGAAGGAAGTAAATAAGGGACGAAGATAGACAGACCTCTTAGTCAAATGTTTCAGCTGAACTGATGTGACACTAACGTAATAAAACTTGAACTGGGTTCTGTATTCTGATTACATTCCATAACCTTCTATCATAGGTTAAAGGAACAAAGGACGTATGTACATTAAGACCTGCTGGTCGCAAAGCTCCATTTTTGTTTATGTCATACCAACCTTTGCCCCGACAGCCTTGCCCAGGTTAATGGCATTTTTCAGCCTCTGCTGGCCTCCGGAAGATGGAGAGTCAACGGAGCTGGACCCCAGGTTAGGATTAGATGATGCTGTGGAGCGTCGGGCCGACTGCGGACCTGGCCTGGAAATCTGGGGACTCTGCTGCTGGGCAATGGAGTTCTCAAACATACTTTGATCAACTGAGAAAAAGAGAGAAGACAAGAGAGAGAAAGATAGAAAAGTAAATACAAAGCAGGGTTTAACAGAAGATGTCGATGTACGTATCTGTGGTTACAAAGCTGCAGACCCTTCAAGAACTAGGTGATATCGATGGGATGTTTGCTCTGAGAATGAGATGCAGAAACTCAGTTCTTGAAGGGAAATAAAAGGAATAGTTCACTGAAATGTTCAACATGTTCAAGGTACCCTGTTTCTCTTCAGCATGGCCAAATGTGCTACTTCTGTCTTGTCATCTGTTATAATGGATATAAACTCTGCTGATAAATAGCATATTTAACAATTTCAGGCAAAGCCACAATTAGTTGGAATGTACTGGGAAGTGCATTACACTGAAAAGTTTCTTTCTAGTATTTTTTGTTGTCTCTTTGAATTTAAATCCACTTTAATTGCAGTGAACCAAAGCTGACTTCTGCTGCCATCATCCATGAATAAGAAAACTGCAAACTTTTTTAATGAATACTTTTCTTTTTCCTGCTGTTATGGCTCAGGTTGAGGAGAAATCAATAGCATGACTCAAAGACACTGGTATTTATTAAGGCTCGGCAGGCAGAGGCAGGCAAAGGCAAACAGTAGGTGAAGCGAGGGAATAAGCAGTGGCTGGTAACAGGCAGGCACATAAACCAAAATGCAAAAGCAGCAGGTAAAGGGCAAAATCAGAAAGGCTGGAAAGCCACAGCAGAAGAGACAATCTGGCAGGGAACGAGTGGAAGTGGGCCGGCATAAATACGAAGAGCTGATTAGGGAACTGGGAACAGGTGAGTAGGTGGGCGAGGTTACTGCAGGGTGTGGCAGGGTCTAAAATGACAGTATAGTAAGTGATATGGAAAAGGCAGGCAGAGAATGAATGAATGAAACCTGACTTCCTGTGTTGCTTTGTATCACACAAACTGATGTTGCACCACCAGAGGAAGGGATCAAAGGGATTTCATGAGAATACTTCAACATACAGGGTCCACATGGCAAAGCAGTATCACTGCATGTCAAATAATAGGAAGTAATGACACATGCACACAAACAGTAATAAGACCCATGAAAAGGAAACAGAAATACACCAAAGTGCAGGATCAGAAACAACAGAACATAAAAGGGGGCTCAGGTGGTTGTCAATCCACTGACGACAGAAGTTCTTACCTCTTGGAGAGAATTGTTTCTCAGAAGGCATTTAATGAGAAGAATCATAGAAGAATCACATTTCAGACCTTTCACCTCTAAAGAAGCAGATTATTGAACTGTTTTAGCTTTCTCATAAAAATGTTGCTGATTCGTGATCTATGAGGGGATGTGTCAGGGGAGGTAATGAGTATGAGCCAAGAACTGTATACGCATATCTGAAAGGTACACTGTCTTGGCCAGATAAATAAAGAGAAAATAATATACCATTTAGAATCAGATAGACCATCAAAAATTTACGGAGTAGGTAACCTTGACTTCACATTGCACACACAAGCATTTCACTTACAGTCCCAATCAAGATATAGAGATACAAAAGCACATTAGCCAGGAGCCAGTGGAAAAGTGATCCAATATCATGAATCAACATGATCCAGAGGGCACATACTGTAGAGTAACCTCAAGATGTTAGAGATATGAGAAGAACAGAGGGAAAGATACACATTTACAGCAAGCTGGCTGGCTCTTATTCTTAGAAGTCATCAAATCACAAATCAATTGCTACAACAGACTGCTGCAAAGTGAAACCACACCAAGGCTCATAATAAATGTAATTATGTAATACAGATGATTTATGTGTGTATGTGTGCAGATATGCAGGTATTGCAGCTGCATTCAGGACTGTGTTTCAGTGCATTTAAGATGATAATGGATAATTACAATGAAAATTTGAGTGTTACATGGTCTCCCCTGGTCATGCTGCAGCATCAGTGAGTGTTCAGACTAAAACAGTCCAGTGTTAGAAATTGCAAGAGGCTGCGATGGTGTGAGTGTGGATAAAGTGGGAATAGTTGAGTTAGGTTCAATATTGCAATATAACTGCGATTAGGCTAATGAACATTAGCACTGCCAAGAACTGCACTGGTGTGGAAGTAAGATGAGATATGATCAAGAAGTCAAGTTACAAAAACAAATGCAAAGGGTTAAAGGCTTATCACATAACAAAACAGTGTATATTGGTTTATAATAGCATGAAGCATGTAAACGTCTGCTAGCAACCTCGTTAGCTTGGAGAGCTTTTCCTCCCCAGTAACAACTCCTTATTGAATGAGATATTGCACAGGTCTGAGAACAAAATGTCAGGGAACACAGATGACCCAGTACGGAGAAAACAGAAAACACCTTGCAGTCACCACATAAGTGTGATGAATTTTGCCGTCATTTTTTTTTTTGCCTTTGTCAAGAAAAACCTTGTCGTTCTTCATTTGTAATGAGGCGCGGTAGAGGAAACTGTAAAACAAATATCAGATGCTGTGAAATTTGCATTTTGTTGCAAATTAAGTCTTACTTATTAGCTAGCATTGCTGGTACCTAGTTATTAGCATTGCCTGTCACATGACTCAGCAGTTTGTTGGTAAAAGTTTGGTTTAGCTGTAATGCGAGTTGGATGGATTGTGATTTGTGTTTGCATATTCTGTTTTTCTTGCAGTTTTACAAACTGCGAACCGTTGAGCACTGATAGGGGGAACTCTTTGTGGACAGTTTACGGCCTGTGTAGGTTTTACCCTTGCCTATTCATAGCTGTGATAGAAAAGGCACATCATTTACGTGCATTAAGTCTTTGTTCAATATTCAGCCTATCTGCCAAGGTCATTCATGTGTACCGACTGTACATCAAGGTCATCAAGTGATCTCAGGATCGATTGTGTCACATTGCACAGGCTATAAAAACATCCTTATTGATCCCTCCAGACAATGAGGCCGCATATTCCTCCCACTTTAACTCCTAATGGAGAAGTAATGGATGGACTTGTAATGTAGTAAGCCCTGTGGAGGGCTTTGTGAAGGGCACTAGAAAGGGAAACTGTTTGTGCAACCAGACTTACAATGTGCGCTGTAAAATCTATGTATAATTCAACATTTAATGCCTTACAGATTTTCTCTCAACATGCCTAGAAAGCCATGCTGCTGAAAAGGTAAAACCTGCTGTTTGGAAATGAGCCCAGGTGTCTTAGTTTGGCTCATTAACACACAGATGTGATTTATCATCACTATTTATGAACATTTGTCAGCTGGACTGTCCCAGTGCCAGCTCTGAAACTCTTTGCTGTGATGGCTGCTGAACACTCCACATGAAGGCGAGTTTTCTCAAAGGCTGGTGAATAAAGTGCAAATGCCAGTATGTCCACTGAGACTAGAGGTCAGTTTGTCCCAGCTAAAGAGAGTTACAGTGACAGAACTGAGGCCAGAAACACACCTTCAGTGAAATCTAAAACAAAAAACAACATGAGTGATGCTGGAGTTAGAACTAATTACATTGGAGGAAGATGTAGATATGGCTGGTTTCAAGATTACATTCAAAGAGGGGACGCTGAGGTTATATGTGTGTTTGTGATACTAATATTTACAGTAACAACAAATAAACGGACATGGAGGTGGAATCAAACAAGAAATTATCTTCTAAAACATTAAAGACATTAAATTAAATATACATCTTTAAGCTATCTATGTTCTAAAAGCAACCCTTCACCCTGAAAATAGAATAACAAACTTGTCTTCATTTATTTCATTATAAGTTAATTTAATTCCAAATCATCCATTTTGGTGTATACTCTGCATCTATGTGGATATTAAGATTGCTGAGTGCAAGAACTGGCTGAGTGTTGTGCATTTCGGGAGCTGATTTGAAGTCTGTCGACACATTGTCAGCTGTGGCCACTGCCAAGTCCGAAGTATGGCACAGTGCCAGGGCAAACTGTAGCATAGTGTGTCAACATCATGCACCGGGCAACAGGAGCATGTCGAGATATTTGTTAAACAAAACAATGTGTAAGACAGTAAATGTGAAATGTGGGTGGATGAGTGATGCAGATGGGATGTATTCTCTGAAGCAGTGACCTAAGGTGTTTGTCATAGTTGAAGAATTGAGGAAGATGAAAAAGAAATCAGCAAGAGCCCGTGGATTACACTTTTAAATGTAAGTATTGAGTTTACAGCTCAGTTTAACAGCTAATGGTACAACTGTTAAAACCAAGAGCCTTAAAACCTCAGGTTTTTATGAAAAAAAGTTACGTGTTGTCAAGGTTGCTAGGCAACTAGAGCCAAACTTTGAAATGCAACGGTAAGGGCGGGCACAGCTGGTGACGGAAAGCGAAAATCCTCCACAGACCAGACCATCTCATTTCGGTCCGGCCTTCGCAGTCTACAATGACTAAGAAGAGCCACACCTTCATAGTCCTCCAAAGGAAGCGGCCCCTTACATATCCAACAGTAATACTTCCCAATTAACTGTTGTGTGTATTTATGTGTATGTTGTGGGTTTACATGCATGAATGTTGAAGGAAATTAAGACTGAGCTTCTCCTCCATTATGGGTTGTTTTCAGGTTACACTGTGGACAGCTGTTATCTCATTGGTTGTATATTGAGAAGTATTGGACAAACAAGATCAAGTCTGCAACTGACTGGAGTATAGTGGTGCGTATAAACCTGGAAAGTGATTCTGTCTCTGATTGTGTGGAACAAGCCTTAGGAGAGGTTCTTTTAAAAGTTAGCTGGAAATAAGTTCGGGAACGTAAAGTGGTGCCAAGGCCACAAGGCAAAAACAATCTGTCTCTTTGCACCTGTTTCTCTTACCTGTGCTGTGTGACCACCATGTTGAGGAATGCACAGGCACAGGTCTCTTCACTCCATCACAACACCTGGTGAAGACCATTCTCTCTCTTTCAGTGGGCTGAATCATAAATACCAACACTGCCATTTCTCTCCGGAGGTCATGCTATTTTAATAACCTCAAATTGAAAGATCTAATGTTAGTGAGTCGTGTTTCCTGCCGACAGGATTCTTATTCACTGCTGTAGAGACGCTTTGTTCAATTTGTCACCTCTCGTCCTGAGATTTCCCACAAGCATCTGTACCTCACAAGAACAAATTGCATTTGGGACAAATAGTAAATTTGTGTCCTCCCAATTAGTGGAAATGGGACAGACTTGTGTGATGCAGCCCCACTGTGTTTTTTCTACAAATCTTGCTCACTGAAGCATCACAGTTTGACAAGTAACTGTTAAATAACAGTGCACTCTACTCTAACTTCAGCAGACCTTGTGTTTCCGTGAAGACTGTTTTAAATCAAACGGCGTTGTGCATATTTCAGGTCACACATTCAGTCATAAAGTAATTATTGTGAATGAAATTCACTTTAAACCTGATGGAAGGTCAGGTACCTGTGTCCCAGCTTCATACTATACACAACATCCACCAATGTTTTGTTTATACAGCATAACAACAAAATGAAGACACACATAAAATTGCCAACATGCAAACCAAAACCAAACTTGATATCTGAGTGTGGTGTTGATGTGCACTGCTGTGCCACAACAGACACAGGACAGTTACTCACAGCTGATCCAAGTGAAAAGGAAACTATAGACTCTGGTGTAACAGCTCCATTGGCAGCTCAGGAAAAAAGTAATAAAATCATATCAAGTATAACACAGCATTTCAAAGTCACAAATTGGCTTATGTCAGTAAAACATGGTTTTGCTTGATAACTGCTATAATCGTGTATTAACAGCATTAGCACATAGAGTATGCTCTGTGGTATTACCTAAGACAAAATTGAGACAACTGCAACCCCCCAACACTGGAAGTATATAACTGCTGTGGAGACAGTGACTTTTGCTATGGCACCATTTTTATGCCTCGGCACTGGCGACAGCTGTGGCCAGAGGCATTTTGTTTTTGGGTTGTTCACCTATCCGATTGGGAATTTCGAAGGAATTTCTTCAAATTTTGCACAAACTGTCACTTGGAATAAAGAAAGAACTGATAAGATTTTGGTAGTCAAAGGTCAAAGCTCAAGGTCACTGTGACCTCACAAAACATGTTTTTGGCCTCTTGGTTTTGGTGGTCAGTAGCCAGGTTTCCACTGTACTTCTGCGCAAAATAGAAGCAAATTTTTTAAAAAGTCGACAAAACACAATTGCGAATGGTCTGTGGTTCCATTGAGTGATGTTATGGGAACAAAGCTGGATTATCTCCTCTTGCAATATTATTATTATTATTATTCCAAGTGACAATGGGTTCCAGTAGTCTTCCTCTTGGTTGGAACTGGCTCCCTGGGGCATGATACGACAGGTGCCACGACTTGAATGTGAAAAGTGTTTCCATTTCAGTTTTACAAAATATGGCCTTATCGAACAGCCTGAAAAACCACCTCCTGTGATCGTATAATTTTTTAAAAAGTTTTTTCAAAATTCATGCATGCGTTTCTATAACTTTTTTTTAAGTTTGCAATTTCTAATTGCGTATTCAGCAGGTTAACGGAAATGCACCTAATGATCAAAGGTCAAGGGTTAGGGTTAGGTGATCGCATGTGCTTGTGAATATGGGACGGATGTGAGGTCACAGTGACCTTGACCTTTGATCAGTCTAATGAGTTCATCCTTGAATCCAAGTGAATGTTTGTCTCAGTAACGCCTGGAGGGAATGTCTTTAAATTTGGTACAAAGCATTCAGACAGACAAACTGAAAACATAATGCCTCCGGCCACAGCTGTCGCCGGCTCAGAGGCATAAAAAAGAGCAAGCTTTAATCAAAGTGAACATAAAAGCTGGAGAGACTTTCACTCCAGAGAACTCCTGCAGACTGTTTGTTTAATTCAGCAGGACTGTGTACCACTGGCAGATTAGCATGCTAGCGTGTGTGTTATATTGTCTTTTAATTACAAACAAGCCTGAAGGATTCCATCTGTAATAATTATCGTTCATTAAGACTGAAATGAGGATTTTCTCTCTTTCTGTCTCTAGGAGCTGCTGTGGATTAACAGCATTAGTCAAACAACAGCCAGATTAGAAATGGAAACAGATACAGAATGTTCACGCTGTTATGAAAGCAAAGTTGGGAAGGCTATTTTCAGGGTGTAATTCAATGTGTAATCCCTCCCCACAAACCCTCTTCTGATTTGCTGTTAAATTTCAATTTTACCATATATAATCACTCATTTCAAACCTTTTGCAATAAGATTTAATCAGAGGAAGATGAGAAACAGAGCAGTAAAAAAAGAGATATTTATTGGGCAAAAAACAAAATGGTCAACAAAACCAAAGCAGAGAGCTCTCACGTCTACTCATGCAACGATGGGAGTGGGCAGCCCGGCTGAGTCAACTGAAATGATAATGCAATCTTCTGCAACACTAACGAAATAGGAAAATCTACCCCAAAAGGAAAATTCATGTTAATCTCATGGTGTAATTATAGTTTAGCCTGAGTGCGAACAACTGACGTCTCAAGAGATCAACTAGAGTCCAGACCAACTCCAGTGACAGGGAAATATAAGAAAATAAAACTAGTCTGGGTGTAAGAGAGAATTCACTGAGACTGTAAGAGAAAAAGTAAAAAGACTATTTAACTGTATATATTAACAATTAAATAACACGGAGGAGTTTCATGGCTGATTTTCCAAGAGCTTAAAGATCTGAAAACTATCATGTTGCATTAGACAGGGGAAAAAAATCAAGTTCATATTATCCACAGCCACTTCCACTATAAACCAAACATAATGTCCCTACATGCTCTGTATCTATGGTACCATGACTAATCACTGAGTGTTATATATACACTCAATCTAATGTTTAATTACAGTGTGATTACTCCTGACACACTGCAGATCGACACCTCTGCTCCTCACACTTTGAAAACATTTTATTTTTTCACCGCAGGCTCATTTTTCACAGACATGCTTTCTCTTAAAAAGGAATGATTATGAATAATGATGTAATTATGATTGTAATTTTTAATTTTCATGTGGAAATGGTAATTGGCCAAATCAGCTCCCTGTGTGACTCTGCATTGACTCTGCCAGACAACCAGCATGAGGTTGTAATTAGCTTTGCTCGCTTTGGCATAACCCATCAAAGTGCCAAACTCTTAGCTTTGTTCTTATCTGAGGGTAACCCACTTCTGTCACTGAGAATGAACATACACATACACACACAAACACACACACACACAGACCTTTTGCTTCTTCTTGTCTGAAGCATATAGATAAGTCTTTCCCTCTTACATTAAGGAGTTCAGTTTAATCTTACTTTCACATGGATTCGAGAAACTCGCAGTATCTCAACACATAAGTGAAAACATGAGTGTGCCAATTATTGACTCTCTATACCTTATTTAAAAAAAAGAGCAAACACAGATAATTCACAGATTTCTAATGCAAGTCAAGCTATCGAATATTCTGGAGCTTTGAGCCATAAAACACGCCCCCGTCAGGAAGCTGAGATCCAAACGCCACCAAACATACAACTCAATTTGCTGAAGAAGACCATGTGAAATGGTCACAATGTCTAGAAAAAGCTAGTAAGTGGACTATGAGTTTTGAATGAAACTTTTAATTCAATATGTATGAAAAATCTTCGCCTCCATGGCAGCTGAGGAAACTACTCTACTGAATATGGTCAAAAGAGTGAAAAAGTGAAAATTCAAACTGTTTAAAAAAACAATGAGAAACAAGAGGAATCGAGGGTCATTTTCCTGGTGCTGGTGCATTTATCTGCTTGTTCTGTCTTGTTCCATTACACTACGTCTAGACAATTCTTCTACTAAAATTGCTCTCATGATGTCTCCTGCATATTATCTAGTTTTATGACAAAATGTTTTGAGGACACATTAAGAAAGTTAAACTAGAATTATTCTTCTGAGCAGGTTCACATAAACCTACCCAGAGACGTTTATGCATACGGAGTGTATAGTATAACAAACAGCGACATGAACATTTCTGAATGACGCCTGCACACATTTGCCTGCGTGACGCCCGGTAAAAGCATGTCCCGGCCTTAAGACAGGTGTTCAGACAGAGTTTAAACAGAATCCTCTGTTTGGGTGGTGAGGACGGCTCAAGATGTGCTTCTGCTCTCAAAAAGTGAGGCAAAAGTTTCTGTTTCTGCCACTGGTCTGCCAAAGTAAAAACCAAACAGGGAACTACACATGACTTATATGGATAGCATTTTGCAATTTAATAATCCTAATATGAATCAATTTTTTGCCGTTTCTATTTATTAATGAAGAATTAGAATTACCGCCTCATGGTTGTATGCCTCCACCAACCACCCAACCAACCAAGTTGCAGGAAATATGGTCACATTCTCCCCTTCCTCAGTTACAGCATTTAATAATGGCCAGAGGCGTTTTTGTAGAACATTATGACATCACAGAGAGGTTGACCTTTGACCATTTGGATATAAAATGTCATCACATCACATTTTCTTCTGTTAGACATTTGTCTTAAATTGTGTCATAATTAGCATATGCATTCTTTAGTTATGGGCAAAAATGTGATTTGCGAGGTTGCAGTGAACTTGACCTTTGACCACCAAAATCTAAGTGAACGGCGGTACCAGATATACCAGAAGACAGTCCCTCAAGACGTTCCTGAGATCTCTTGTTCATGAGAATAGAAGCGACAACCTGAAATCACAACACCTTCGGGCTGTTTCCTCTAATCTAAAATCTAAAAGGAACGAGTGTGATGATGTTGTGGTGCAAGCTGCATCAGACTGAGCTGCTGTGAGGGCAGAGTGTGTGAGAGACGAGTGCCAGGCTGAGAGGATGAGTGACCTGAAACACACTCACTTGAACACACAAACACTAATCCTCAAGCCAGACTGGGTCATTATCACTGATGTATTAAATTAGAGCTCCTCACTTGGCCATGTGTGTCTTTGTGTGTCTGTGTGGGTATCTGCGATTTGAAAAATACGTCCCTCTCTTTCTGGCAGTCACTCACACACACACAGACACAGACACAGACAGACACAGACAGACACACACACACACACACACACACACACACACACACACACACACACACACACACACACACACAAAAGGTAGAGCCGCAAATCAATCTTTAACCTGGGTTCATTATAACATGACTGATTAAAGTGGGTGGGCTCTGGTGGGGGTCTGTCTCAGATTGATGAGGGACAGGACTTTCTGATTTATCTGACTAAACTCTGACTGTTATGCAGCCTTTTACATCATCACTCTGCCTCTGCTTTTAGTCTTTTTCTGTCTGGATTTTACAGCCAATTTTATGGAAGATCAAATGTAAAATTCAGGACTTTCTGTTTACAGCAGTAAAAAATGTTGTTGTTAAAGGAAATATAACTATGTACTGTATTCTATTTTTGTATATATTCATAAATTGTATAATAGGTATTTAAATGGGTATGTAAACATAAGAATGTAAATAATTAATTGTTTTCATACCTAACAACAAAATCATTTGTTTTCACCTTGCAAATTGACTCATATCAGGACCAGGACAAACATTATTAGTGTTTCCTGATCCCAGTTATAACCCTAAAGATTTGAATCAAATCAAACACAATTTTTGACTGTGTCTTTCTAGCTTATCATTCTGCTAAGCCATTAATTAATGGTCACTAATGTAAGGTATTTACAATCATTGGCATTGACTCAGTGGCAGAGTCCGTCATTCCTACACTGGATTCAGCTGGCTTGCGTTAGTCAGTTCAAGTATAGCTACAGCAATTTATGAAGACTTCAAATTTGTAATGTAAGCAGATGTGTTTAAGTTGCTCTTCTTCTGTTGTATATTTCTGTTAGAACAGCTGCTCAAAGTGTTTTTACTGCCCCCAGTGACTGATAAACATGTAATTTCAAACTACTATACTATAAATAATGAAGATAATCATTATTTGCAGCTATAACAGAGTCTAAATTTATGGTCTAGTTTAGTTTAGGAAACAACAACTTCTTGGTAATGGTTCGGGAATGATCACGGTTTTGGCTAAAAAGAGTGCAGCATCGACTGCTGGAGGGAAATGGGATGGAAACCATGGTGATCATCCACCCCACCCTACTCGTTGAGAGGTTTTGCTGCAATAACAGTGAACATCATGCTACTTCCACCTTTACTTCTGAGAGACAGCAGTCATTAAAGTTGTTTCAAGTTCTAGTATGTGTTTTTCCTCCCTGTAAAAATCATTAAAACATGAATATAAAAATAACAATCATACTAAATGAATAAAAGTTAACTGAATCATATTTTGTTATACTTATTTGTTGTTGGATTGTCAGTGTTCAGTTGTTTTAATTTGTTCATCTTCAGCACTCTTTGTCTCCATCTTATCTACAACATTTTCTGCAGCCTAATCCCCCCCTGGGACATCATTTCAGGTTTCTCTGATCTAATTAGCCAAATTTGCTCATTCCCCTGCTCTCAGCGGAGAATCAGAGGCTGAAAGCAAATCAGTAAACTCCGAACTCTGCAGATGACTAAGGCTCCATACACAAAGCTGACCTCTCTTCCTCTTGTGTCACAGCTGACCTACCTAATTGTAAACAGAGCAGGGCAGCAAACTTTGAATTCCATGCCCAAAAACATCAGTCAGCATCTGTCTTGTAGTGACAGGCTGAGCATCCCAGTCTGACCTCGGTTCCAGAGGAAAACAGACGCCCCATTTACAAAATCGACCTGTCTTCTCCCACTCCTCCTGTTCTTCTTCTGCCTTTCCCTCCTCTACCTAAGGTAACCTCTTCACATAATGTGCCCCCGCTTTTATTGGCAGGTACTGTCAAATGAAACAATACTAATGAATCTTTGAAAGAAGCCTAAAAGCTAAAACTCTGTACCACAACTCCATCACGAACCCTAAGACTAGCACTAAAAATTTGATACTGCTATAGAATTAACACCATGCCATGAATAATCCTGTATAATCTCCACTGAATCCAAGACTGATTTGTAATCAATTTCATAATCAGCTGGCACACAGATACCTTATTTGACTCCAAAAAGTAGACTGGAAAACATTGGATTAAATTGGCTCTTAGCTGGTTCACATGAACTATTTATCCTGCTGTCTTGGAAGCCATACACCTCTTATCCTGTCATGACCTTGCAGACCCCGTTAGATACCTGAGTCGCTTTTCCACTGCTCATAAAAATGAGATTCAACCTGAATGTTATTCTCCATAAACTCTTAAAGAGCAGCCAGAGTATTCTTGTACCTGAAGTGTCTCTCAGTGACATGGAGCCTCGGTGGGTTCTGTGCATTGAGGTCATACAGGTCAGACAAGGACAGAGCAGAATGTGGAAAAGTGAAAGCACAGCACAGCCAATTTGTGCTGAAGTTTAAATTTGCCCATTGCAGAGAGTTTCTACCAGGTCAGCAGGAAAGACTGGAGACAAATATTCTGCAACTGACTATTCAAACACATTCTATAGACCCATTGTCACAAACTTAATTGTTGAGAAAGTGCTTTAACACGCAGCAGGATGCATTTATCACTGGACACACAGAACTTCTGGGACATTGATGAGTCCAACCACACAAAAGTCATCAACTCCAGGCCATGTAGAACCTGAGCGTCCTGCATTTCCCAAAGGTCATGACACCTATTATCCCCTGAACAGAGATATATTACCAAAAGTTAGTTATAAATGTACATGACTCAGAGTCTACAGCCATGCTAGCAGCTCTGGGAGACTGCACAGTGGTTCTTTGAGCTGGCAAGTGCTGATGACAATGATAACACCTTATGTTTTCTACTTAAGTATGAAACTTGAGTTTTTTTTTTCTCCTCGGCAGAGGGAGTTACTTTCGAATCTCTTAAAAGGTTTCCTTGGTTACGTAAAGAAGTTACGATATTTGCAGCTGTAAAAAATATTTTACAGCTGTAAAATTCTACTGTTTCCACTGAGTTTGTTTATTTGCTGCCATTAGTTCTGTTATACCTCTTATCACTTTTGGGAAGCCGGTAACATTAAGGAAGTGCACCGCGATCCCATCCTCATGTGGTTTTGATGGGAACACAGTGTTCAGCAGATGTAAGAGCATTTTAACTCGGCGAGTGACCCAGCACACCGCTGATCTGAGAACAACAAACACCTCAACTATGCCTGACGAGAAAGATCAAAGTCAAGAGATCCAACTCTAGGCGGTCGGACAAATCACAAACTGACTGCTGGTCAAACCTGTAATGTAAAATCAGTTCGTCATTGTCAAGGGTATCTCCCACAACAAGTGGAACACTCTTCTTGGGATGTGTTGATTTTCTTCATTTATCACCATCAACTCAGCCATGTTACAGTTAAGGTGGAGTCAGAGATACCTTTGGTTTGCCCTTTTGTGCAATTGTTTAACTGACTTTAAGAGATTCTTAAAGTGAAGTATAAGACTAAGAAGGACTAAAATACTTCAGTGAACCTTTTAGGGAAAAGACTTTAAGGAAAGTCTTATTGCGTTTTGTGCAACCAGCCCCTGATGTCTAGTGGATATAATGTTAACCATCTTTACCGTCTTAGTTTAGCGTGTCAGCATGCAAATGTGCGAATTAGCACCACACAAAAAGTAAAGCTGAGGCTGATGGGAATAGTATTAATACGTTTTAGATCGGTCTCAAAAAATACTGGACAAAGTTAAATGTCAACCTGATGACAGTGCTGGAGGAAACGTTAATGTTCCAATGTAACTGAAGGGAACATGAATGAACCAGATTTTATGGTAATACATCCAACAGTTAATGAGACATTTCACTTAAAACCACTCATGGTGGCACTAGAGGAAAAGTCAGGGGATCACTAAAGTCATTAGAATGTATCCTGTGGGCACTATAGCTATCTGTACAAAATTTCATGGTAACCCATCCAGTCTGGACCAGTGTGGTGGACCGGCTGACTGACGGACACTGCCATCCATAAAGCCACAATGCTAGCTTAGCTAAAAAGTCAAATACAAAAATCCACAGAAAACATGAAATATTTTATATTTCTGAGTCAACTTTTTTCTGCAGTGTTTGCATTTTCCTGACCTGCAATGTAACATCCTGTCTAAACATTTCCAGTAGAGGCAGCTATAATCGAGAGAGTTTTAGTGCAAAAGCATGAACAGTGAATGTCAGATTTTTCGCTTCCTTTTCAGATTCCCTGTGTTCCACTGTCTTTCAAAACTAATAACGCACAGGAAGAAACCCCAACATAAAAAGATCCTGAGAAACGATACCGACTTCTCTTCTTTCTACAGCCTCAAAAAAACCACCCTGCAATGCAGACACAGCACGTTTTGTTTTGATTAAAGGGAGCAAATGTCAGTGTTTCTCAGCTGGGAGAGCTTGCTTCTTCATCTCGGAACAGTATTACGGTAATATCATGTTTACTCTCTCCACACGCATGTAAAAACCACGGCCACATGGAGGGAGTTCACTCCATTTACTGGCACTTGTTCATAAGCATTCTGGGAAATCACTGACCTAACTAGATGCAGCCAAGGCAGTAAATTACAAAACTTTATCACAGAATACTTGTTGAAATACAAATAAACATCAGCTGAGCAACAACACTGTAGGACTATCTAGTGCTGGGTTTATGAGAGCGAATCTTAGGGATGGCATGAGCAGAGGAGAAAACAGCATTGCAGGTTGTTGCCAGACATGTTTGGGTGCTTTCTGTCTCCTCTGTATCAAAGTCATCAGATCAATAATTCATTCAGCCATTTGCCACATCACTGTCTGTCTGACCCCGCAGCTCCCTGGAGAGTGTGTGAGCGTCTGAGAGACTGAAGTACGAGCGTAGCTACGGGTGAAGCAGCGAGGGAAACGAGGCTGCAGCAGAACAATGTATCTGTCATTCCTGGCACTGGCTTACTCTCTGCCTTCCTCCCTCTCTGATCCTCTTTGTGTCTGTCTGTGTGCCTGTGGCCTTGGGGTTCCATCCTTGTGAGAATATCTGTGAAATCATGTTTCCAGCCTGGACTTTTCAAAGGACTGAACGAAAGATTTTTAGGATAAGAGGTTGGATGTAGTTGAATCAGAATTAAGTGGCCAAAAGTATGTGCACACCTGAACATTACACCCACATGTGATGAGTTAGAGAGAGTGGCCACTGATGGTAGGTGATAAGAGGTGATGGTAGGGGCTCTTCAAACTGAAGTATACTATTGTCTGAACAATTAAGAATCCCCTTCACTTGCAATAAGGCCCAAACCATGAAAAACAGCTCCAGAACAAATAAAACTGCTCAAAAACATGTGGACAGGTGTTTGTGTCCACACATAGCAGCGAGGCAGTGAATCAAAGGCATAACAGGCCTGACAAGCCAGACAAACTGTGTTATTTTTGTGTGTCCAGCACCATCTAATCTGAGTTTGTTAACGAGACGACGTGAACAAAAGGGGGCTTCTATGTCTTAATGTGTCTTATTTTAAGTCTTAATATGACACATCAAACACCAAAAAAGTTAGAATATTACCGACTAAAAGCTACAAACGATCAGAGGTATCTCTTGTCTTTCCCCTTCAGCAGCTGCGTGCCTCAGCGGGAGCTGTTCTCTTTGAGGTTTGATGCCGACTTTCACCTCTGTTTTAAATTCAGCATGTGTGCATGTTACATTTGTCAGCTTTCTTTTGTGGGCCTTTACGTGAGGAGACACAAAGGAAGGTGCAGAAAAAAAGGGGAAGAAACAGGACAAGACAGATGGGCTGACAGACAGATGTCGCTGAGACAGGCCTTCAGCTGTGCTGCGATTCAAAATCAGTTTTAGCTCTTTTAGCTCTTTACATCTGGAGCTCCACATGTTCCAGATTATGGGCCACGCCAAGCTGCCACTCAGCATGGCCTCTAGCTCTGCATCATGGGAACATCAAAGCAGATTGCCACCACATCCAGATGTCGGTGCACGGCAGAAATCAAGTCAGAACATGAACACGGCTTTGCCTCCAAATGTCTATGGATTTTTGTGTGAGTGGTGAGGCAAAAGCAAGAAAAACGCCTCCACAAGGACGGCTAATCTGACTCTACAGCAGCAGCAAAGAGGGTAGAGATGTGAGTGGAAGGTCGCCAGTTCAAATCCAATGGCCCAGTGGGAAAATTTGGTCATGTAGTGTGTATGTAAGGCTGTAGAGGGCAGCACTCAGTTGCAAACTATGGTAAAGACGGACAGACATAAAGTTTAAAGAAAATTACACATGGGTTGCATAGGAGTATATTTTGAAATTCCTGAGTCCAGAGGAACAACCCAAAACCTGAAGACATTCAGTTACACTGACACAAGGCAGAGAAAAGCACCAAATACTCACATTTTAGAGGCTGGAACCAGCACATGTTTGGTATTCTTACTTTTCTGTTGATTATTGATTAATCAATTTATTCTGTCTGGACTAAAGAGCACCGAAAGCTCATAAATAAAAGATGATAATGCACACAGAGGCAAATACAAGGACAAACGCGTACACAAATTTAGCCCATCATCAGAGCAGTCTATAAAGAGCAGATACGTTTGTTATAATCTTAGTGTGAATCTCGTCTGTCTGGCAGGGTCCGGCTTGGCTCTGATCATTAATGTTGAGGTCAGGAGGATTAATTGCTTGGCTTTTAAAGTTCTTTATTCCCTCTGCTCTTCTGGTGCAGACATGGTCATTAATTTTGGCACAGTGATGGGTCTGCTGCAAGTGTTTGTTTATACATGACCCACTAACTCACATGTCTCTGTCAGCACTATTTCACATTAACAAAACCTCAGCCCGCAACTCACAAGCACAGGGGACACTTAGTTAATGCTCTGTAGCTCTTTGTGTATGTGTGTGGTGTTCACACAAAGACCCTGACATAATGAATGTGTCTCAGTATCTGGCTGCTTTGTCTGTATGTTTAGAATCATTGTTTTATCTACATTATCAAAAAAGAGCTACAGGCCAGTTACTGGTCACCCAACATGGGAGTTGAACGTCAAACAGTTTTAAAAATAAAAGTCAGCACTTTAATCTCATTGTAAACTTCAAATCCAATTTGTAGTTCAGAGTACAGAACCAAAGTAATGAAAAAGTGTCATCGTTCTAATCCCCAAACACTGAACAGTACATGTCACAGCCAACCAGTAGAAATATATATAAGAGTGTGTCAGGCCTGGGTTGGCTGAGTCTGATCCTGCAATATGTGTGTATTGGAGTGTGTCCCCGCAGCTGACAGACCGGGCCTGTAAAGACATGTATTGATCCGCACTGCTCCCTTGCTGTCCCAGTAGTTAACCCCAGTTTCAAACAACATGTGCCTTTGATGGGGAAATTGATACAGGTCACCAAACACGGCTCTGCTTGTCCGGACTGGCTGCCAACATGGCCTTCAGGTGGCAACAATGAGCCCTGCCGGGCAATTAATGAATGAGGAGAGGAGGGAGGAAACCACAACAGGGTGAGAGAGGTAAACTGGGAATGAGACCAAACTAGAATAGAGAAAAAGGGTTCAGTCTTGACACTATAGGATTAGGAAAAGCCAATTAAAAGGCTTAAATGCAACACACCGGCCATGTTGCATAGTGTCACAACATTTAATGAACATTAGCTGACACCTGCAACAAAACCCAATTCCATCATACAAACAGAAGAGGTATTTGAGATACTTTACAGCAGCCAGGAGCGAATGTGATAAAATGGCTGCTTTCTGAAGTACGTCATTGTTGATTTCTCTCTGCAGGTCAATGTGCAAGTCCCATGTTTCTACAACAGGACTAATTCTGACAAAAGGAAATATAAAAGCATTATAGAAGTTTGCTGAAAATAACATGACAGCTTCAGGACAATTTAATGACTCTTGAGTCTTACATTTGCAAAACTGAATATTCAACATTGTGAAACTTGTTACGGGCTTTCAGACGCTTAAAATAAATGAAAAACCCCAAAGGCCGCAGTGAGGCTGATAACGTGTGTGTGTCTCTGTTGAATCAGAAAGTTAAAGCAGTTGACACTGCGGCGTGCTCTGCTTGTGCCCTGTTCTGTGTACCCTGGCAGTGAGTAGCAGCGGTCCCTCCTGTAACATAACGCTGTTTGTCATTATTCATGGGGCTGAGTCGCAGTCTCAACCAGTGATGCTCAAATATACAAACAGAGAGCAGCGGAGTGTTGCATGACAGCTCTTGGTTTGTTTGTAAAGAGCAGGTGTGAACATGAAATGGACCAGAGCAAAGAGGCAGCAATGAATAATTTTTTAAAATTTTTTTTCAATCTTGATCCAGACCAAATGAACCAAACTACAGCTGTGTAAGCAACCTATGAAAAAATAACTAAATGCCTCCAGAAGCTTTGGAAATGATAGGCTTTATGGTTGCATTGTATGAAACATCAAAGGTGTTGTAGTTTTCTTTTCTAGTTCAGTAGTAGATCACGGGTTGCAATGTGGACAGAAAACCTTTCAGAAACACTGGTGAAAGAAAATCTTTATTAGAAAGAGTTCCCAAAGCGAGGGACACAAAGGACACCCTGACTGCCACCCTGGAGCCCAGGACTAAAAATATGGCCACCATGATCCAGATGTCATGATCCAAACTATTCAGGCTCATTATCTAAGCTGTCTGCTGACACGGGAGTACGGTATGGTGCATGACCTCGACTGACTTCACTCTCTCACACACACCAACAACAACAACACACACACATGCAAACACACACTGTCTTCTTGGCAGAATCCGACTGCACCCCATACATTTATTAGAGGCTGAATCAATAACTATTTACAAATGTGGGAATGAGCTTAAACTTTCAAACTTTCCTGAACCTGACACAGAAATACACAGTAACTCAACAAAGAAACTCATCTCCTCTCTGCTTCTGTTCAGGCTCTCACTACAAACCCCTGAACAGTTGGTTAATATTAGTCAAAATCTGCTCCTCACAGCTTCTCGGCCACAGGCCCTTCACATGGGGATTACTGAGCTCCAGCGTCTTTGTCAAGGTAAAAGGCCAAAGGCTGTAGTTAGGTTTTTACAACCACACGACATGAATAACTAATAGATAAATCAGCAACAACAGACCGTTCAGAAATACAGTACATCTGACATTCTGGAGAGGTCGGAGACAGAGCTACGTCCAAGAGGCGACAAAGGAAGGTTGAGCACATGTGGGAGAAATATTCTGCAGATGATATGAAAGGGAAGGAGAAGAGAGAGAAACACAGACCATTTACCCTGGAGGCAAGAATAAAGAGCAGAGTCAAGGGCAGGCTGGGTACATGAAAGAGGAAGTTTAAAATTAGGGTATGCAAGTAAAGAAATGTCAACTGTGTGTGTTCATGTGTTTACTGTTTGTTGTACACCTATAGTAATGTCCTTGGAGGGACAGGAAGATGAGAAAATATTGACAGGTCTTAACATCTTTAATCAATAAATCAAAATTCCATTATGACTGATTGAAATTTGCATTTATAAATTTTACCAATTATTTTTTTATTAATAGAGCAGTTATTTACTTTGCAAAATAAGAGAAAGTACTGAAAACCACCCCTCACAAGAGTCCAAGGTGACAGCTTCAAATGTCTGGTCCAACAAAACAGTACACTGTGACACTTATCACAGAAAAGTAAGAAAACATGAAAATATTCATAAATAAGATAAGATGCTGGAACCTGGAAAATTTTGGTCCTTTTGCATAAAACTTTACTTGAACAATGACTTGAACAATGAATCCATTATCAAAATTGCTGGGGATAGCCAATGACAAATTTGTACACTACTTTCAACTGGTCAACAATAGTCTCTCAAGCTCTAACAGCACTGAGGATATTTTGCTTTTCACACTTCTTAACAAAAGAAAAAGAAAGTTCTCTCTCTCTCTCTTGAGACTACAAGAGGATGAGCAGTGTGTTTGAGGTAAGATAACAGTGGTTTTATTTGTTTACAAAGCCACAAAAGCTCCGTTATACTTTAAGTGAAATGAAGCCTCTTGCCTATTCCTGTCATTCACCTTTAGCTTTTATTGCGAGTGGTGGCCCCAGGCTGTAGTAACGACTCAGGATTATTTACTGACAAAGATGTGGATCAAGTAGGTAGAGAAAAGATGCCAGAAGGACTCGTGCTATTGCCTGGATCATACAGATATATACACATGTTCAAACACATTTCTTACAGCAGTTTTTCCACTACATAAAATGCATCTTTGGTGCACAAAAAGCAGGAGAAACAAAGATTTAAAGTATTAGTACTGTGAAAGTATCAAAGCCTCAGTCCACAGAGAAATGCACACAGCCTGTATTCAGACACTGAGCCTTAAAACCAGCTGTCATGACTTCTGGAACTTTGTGATGTCACAACGAAGCAGTCACCGCTCTCAGCCATGTCGCAAGCCCCGCCCACGTGGACCCACCACTCAACTTTGCAGAATTTGGTCTCTCTTAGTGTTTACCTGAAATCTACTATATTTTTATCCAATCACTCAGAAAACAGAAAACCAATCAGAAAAGAGGCTCAGATCCTTTCTTCTGATTGGCTCATTGACCTGTTGTTACCAAAGGTCAGGGAAGAAGCCTGAGAGAGGAGATGTAAAACTACACTGAGATGGTTTTTGGTTCTCAAAACCACAAATATATCTTCTTATGGATATCAACACTTCAAATAAAACACCAGACAAGTGTGAAATATGGGACCTTTAAAGAATGTCCACTGAAAATTCTTCATTCTGATTGGCTGGCGGGTGCCCCATTACTTTCTAGTAAATAGACCGTGTACCTTGACACCTATTAGGCAGGTGTTTGTATGCAGTTTCGAATGAATGTGCCAGGATTAAACTGGAGTTTTGTTTTTGGATGATAGACATTAGATTTAGTGAGAGATGGAGCCCTCTGAGGTTTTCAGTGAGGCAGGTCTAAACTATAGCTAACCACTTTGATGCAAGTCCTTCATTGAGTCAAACACTACAATAGTAGAACAACTTGTAAATTAGGTTTAAGTATTCATTCATTTTAAACATGAAGTGCAAACAGTTTCTTTTTGACATTTCTCCGACGTTAGAGACGTTTTTCCTGCAGAGTTTTCAATGTGTGTTGGGTGGAAGGCGTCTTTACAGGCGGCAACTTCCTCAGCTTGAAGTTAGATGACAACTTAAGATGAATGACTGTGAAATTCTGGACTGACAAAATATCGATGAACGTATAAATAATCACATTTGAGGGTGTAGGTCACAGAGGGAGGAACTAAAACTACAATAACTTACTGACAGTCTTATAATGCCTGTTCTCCAGACACACCCTTGTCTCCAGCCTTGCAGGTAACCTTATTCTACAGAGCCTGATATTGAAGTCATTATTTCCCTGATAATGTCACAGATTCTCTGATTACAAGCCATCATTAAATCATGAGATGGGTGACCTTTTTAAATTATTGCAATATCAGTGTGAAGATGAGTTTAACAGGCGATTTATTACAACAGGTCTGAATATCTTTTTTTTGTCAGTGTCAATAGCGGTTTTATTACATTCTAACTTATCACATTATCTGGAATTGATTGCATCAGTGGCTGGAACATGATTTAAAAATGATCATTTTTACAGTCCAGAGGTGCCACTTGATGAAACATCTGTTTATTAATGTCTTCTACCCATGAACCCCACTCTTATCTTTTGCCCTGGTGGTGAGCTGCACCAAAAGAAACATCAGACAGGAAATAAGGAAGACAGGAAATGACGAGAGAAGAGAAGAGGGTGTCAGAGAGGACATCCTTCACGCTGTTGCTGGTTTGACTCATGTCTGATCCGTCTGTTTCCTGTCGTCTTGGTTAAACACTTTAAGAGCAAAGCGAGTGCTTCAAGGGAACAGAGAGAAAGAAAGATAACGGTGAAACAGTCAGTGTGGGATTAGGAGATTTTTGAGTGTGTTTCAGATAATTTCCAGCAAATGTTCAGTTTATTTTTAATTTAATTGAAAAGAAAGTGTCATGACAGGGTGCCCTCATGGCTTATAAAGCATGGACTATGAACCATGATCTGTGTCTCCCATCTTTACTTGTCACCTTTGTAGTAAAGGCATTAAATATTTCTAGATACCAGAGTACTGAACATGTAATCACTATTGCAATAGTGCAAAGACTTACTCTCAGGAACAGACGCTGCACTTACAATTTCATTAAAACAACAGGTAAAATCTTCCTGTTGTCAAAATTATAATGATTCTGATCAGGGTGGGGTCCCCCTTTTACTGCTGCAGGTCTCAGGTCTCTGTGTTAATATGTCTACATGGATCCAAGTGGACTTCCTGCCAGCTCTGATCAGATGGTGCTTCATCATCTTCACAGGAAGTGAGATGAAGAGTGTGAAATGCCACGTATTTATTGCTATTCTTCTCATCCACCGCTGCTTGTTAATTGGTGGCGCACTATTCTGCTGCCAGTGTTCTCTCTCTGTTTGAGTCAGTTTTCTCATTGTTATACTTCAAATGGAGTCTGACTCCAGGCGTCTCTGTGAGATTGGGTCTTTTATTTAGAAAATGAATTTTCTCACGTCAGGTTCAGGCAGGTTTTCCACGGGTCCATTTTGGATCAAGGCCAAAATTTGCACCTGCAAAGACCAATATTTGGACTGAATGTTGATCCATAGCCCTTTGTCTGAATAGTTTTCAGCTGAACACACTTCACAGAATAACACACACTCAAATTTCAACGCAAACTTTCAGAGAAATGAAACTCTGATAGAATCACTGTTATCCGTTAATACAAAATCCTTCAGAAAGCGAGTGGCTAACTTGGAGTAAGTTTACTGGACTCTCACTGGACTGGTTTGACTCCATCAGATCAGGCTAAAGCTCTTTGTAAAAGGAGGCTAAAAATTGGCCTGATTCCCCTTTAAATCTCTGCAGCATCTACTTTTCGCAAAACACTGGGCTGTCTGCATTGATTGGACAGGATTGCTGATCTGATAAACACGTAGAAATAAAACTCTGTGGCTTTCCTCGTGAAACAAAATGAACACTTTAATACTGCATTGTGCCTGGACGCCATACACAGAGCTGGGTTTAAACAAACGAGACCACTTTTGGCTGTCATCTGTGAGCCGCCGTTCTGGCACGAGGGAAGAGTTTTTGTTTATGGAATGAATAAAAGAAACAAACAGCGTTCCTTGAGGTCCAACTAATCCTGGCTTTACATAAATTAAAAGGCAGTGGAAATGTGTGGACGAGTGAAAAGAGTGCAAACATGCTCTGACTACCAAGTCAACAAATTAAGAGGAGACAAAAAGAGGGTTGCCAGCGGGAGTCAAGGACGGAGCAGTTCAACAGTTCTGTGAGATGACGTAGAAAACAAAGCTTGTACACACAGGACAGATACAGGTTTTTGTCTAAAAATAGTCTTTGATTAATTATGAACAGAGCGAGAAAAGAGTTTCTCCCTCCAAACATAGAGACTGTGATAAAGTTCCTCTCCGGATTTGGCCCGAGTGTTCATCTTTCCTCGTCAGAAGAGTCACTTTTCACTCCATCAAGGACGAGAGCTCATCAGTCTCCCCGGTCCCCGGCCCCGGTCGTCTTGTTCCTGTCAGCGTGACCGACAGCTACGCTCCCAATCCTGACAAATTGAAAGCTTGCCCCTGAACTAACCTATGAGAGATAATGTGTCTGTACATTTCTAAAGAGGAGCTTGTTTAGCTTTTGCTTTGATTTTCTGTTATATCCTGACATCTACGTGATGAAGACGAGCAACACACACAGACTGATGTTGGATTGAATTTCAATCTGTTGCAAGGGAGAAAGACTCCTGTACTGACACTTTTAAGGTAAATACCTGATTTTTTTTTTTTTTTTTTTTTTAAATAGAGCCCCTGAATTACAATTTGAAATTCAGCAACAGTGAGCTGGTAGGATGTTGGGAGTGTGTAAGTGAGTGTGTGTGGATAAAAGGCCTGTGTAATAAAAAAAGAGGCAGAAGAAGAAAGGAAAGGAAAGCAAGAGACTAGAAGGAACCAGAGTATATGCATGATTATGCATATGGATTAGAGATTAGATTCACACTGTTGTGCCCCAGATGCATCCTTAAAGTGATATCAATATTCTTCAGGTGAGTTCAGACTGAATGTGAAGCAAATTGTTGTCTAGTTTTATTCACAGAAACCTGACTGAATGTGTTTTAGTGGCAGGAAACAGAATGTAAATGTAACAGCTTAAGACTTCTGTGTCTGTCTGTGTGTGTCTGTGTGTGCTGTGTGTGTGTGGGTCACTTAATAACAGGACTCTCCTGTATCTCTTGTCTCCCCCACTCATGTTTTCTCCTGTTGTCCCTGTCCACTCATGGAGTTCTACCTGTAAAGCTTCAGGTAAGTGTGACTCAAGCTGAATCATATCTAACTGTAATTGTAGCCCTGAACCAGGACTGTAGTAGCAGAAATAGTGGTAGTATGACATAATTTAAATAGTTATTAAATAATAATCCATTTCTTGAGTAAGAAAAGAATTCCCTCTGAGAAACTCATGTTTTTTTGGTTTATTTACCCCCACGTGACATTAAAGTTTCCACCTGAATAGTTGCAAAAAACACTGCGTTCCCCACAGCGAGCTCTTATTTTCAACACTTTTTCCTGTTGCAAATTTTCTGAATGATTGAAAAACTGAGATGTTCTGGTTTCCTCTAATGTCCTCAGGTGTTCAGCCATCAGGGACAGAAACATCAGGCTTCTCAAGTTGATGCATTTTCACCTAGTTTATAATTTTTTTGTGTCTACTTGGCCTGGCCTGCCTTTAACAGTGTAGGAGGCTGCATTGGTGGGTGTGTGTTGTTTAAGGCACCGGTGAGCCGTGAAATTCAACAGATTAATGCCTTTAAAGTCTTATCAGACACTTAAACACTGCACAACAGATCACTAACACTCCCAGACTGAAGCATCTCTGAAGCAACAATTTTATCGTTAGTCACAAGATAAATAGTTGGAATTTGGTGCTGACATTAAAGGTATTCACCAGGATTGTGCACGTGCACCAACGTATAACTGTGTGGAGTCTGGTTCTACTGTTTTTGTTGAGACCCCCTGCACTGACAGGTTTAATTTGCTTCATGTTCAAACTGAAGGCACCTTAATGCTGATATCTGATATTTAGTGGCAATAATCAAATACAATAAAAATAGTGGCTGAATATTTCTGTGGTAAATTGACAAACTGATGAAATGGTCGTTCACTTCTAAGGTTATCCTGCTACATCTTGTTCCTGCAGAGGAGTTTGAAGTGAATGGACAAAAACAGTTAAAGGCTATTGTGTTGACAGTAGGATTCTTCGGGGAGGGGGAGGGGCAGGTTAATGTGTTAGACCGCTATTTCATCTCCCAGACAGTCGGGAGTTGCCTGTCTGTTGAGGACATTGAGCAGCCTCAGTGTCTCCTCGTCCGTCCCCCAGCCAAAGATATCCATCTCCTCCTCCTCCTCCTCGTCTTCCCCCTCGTCCTCATTGTCATCGCTGTCGTCTGTGTTCGACTCGTACTCTGAGGCGATACCTGACTCGCGAAACCTGGCAAAGTCCAGGCAGCCCAGAACTTTGACCTCATGAGACAACAACTCTGCCGTGCCCTCAGAGACATCAGGGCTTTTGATCTCTAGCCTGTTCAGCTTGAGCGGCGGGGGAGGCGAGGGAAGTCGAGGAGGCGGAGGCCCCGGCGGTCCCGGGAGGAAACGGAAACACTCCAGTTTGAGAAGACACTGGTCCCTACCTAGGGGGCTTCCGAGAGTCCCGTTGGAAGATGAGAAGGCATTGCTGGTCCCGTCATTGGTGCCCAGTGCAGGAAGGTTGAGGGCCGACACCTCAGGTTTAGGGGTTGTGGGGTCACAGATTACCGGAGGGACTGTGGATCGGAAGGTGATCTCCAACAAACTGTCCTGGGAGCCCACTGGAGGAGACAAGGTAGAAAAGGAGATAAAGGAGGGAACAAATGATGAATAAGCAGATCAGACAGATCAAATATTTATAACATATTCACAGGTTCCACTGTGCCTTGATTTAAATTCCTCTGCTACCACTCTCCTGCTGCTGGATCACAGCAGAATAATATATGTGATATGAACTGTGGGGAAGCAGAATCTTAACAAAATCCATCACTGTGTTACCTATTAATCAATGCATTTTGTATTGAGGAAGAAAAAGAGAAGAAAAAAAAAAAAAACACATTTCAAAGCATTTCATCATCATCAGGGCTGCACAGCCAAACATGTTTTGCATCCTTTATGGGCACAGGGAGCTGACCTGCAGCCGGACAACTGATAGAAAGATACATTAAAGGAATAGTTCATCTTTTCAGGATCAAACAGTAGTAGTTACAGGGTTCTCAAAAATCTATAAATACATCCACAGAAACTTCGGAAACACCTCCTGCAATATAATCTGCCTCCTCTCTCTGTGCATCTGAAATTTTGTGGGTGAAAGAACAGCGACGGGACATAATGTGGAGACAGACAAAGCAGAGCGGTGACACTCTCACACTGGCACTCACAGATTTCCATTTAGAAGCCTGTCTGGGTGTGCAGGGCCGTCCCTCTGTCTGCTGTCTGTTTGATAGAGAGCTGAATATGTCGGCTCTGTCAGCGTGTGGGTCATCACGTGTGGGGCTGAACGTTTGATCTGTCACATGCAGATTTCACCTGACAGTGGAGGCATGTGTTGACCTGGACCTGGAGGCTTAAAGGCTGAATAACCATTCTGCCTGACATCTTATTCTCCTTGTCATTGTATTGCTTTAAATTGTGAACAAACCCAGGATGACTTCAAAGACTTTGATTTTGAGCTTTTTCACTATTTTCCAACAACCTTGGGCCAAAAAACATTTCTGATCTCCTTAAAGAACATAAACCCAGTTCATCTCTTAGATGTTTAAGGAGAAGTATCATGATCGTATCTTCAGTCAGAACCAAACAGCTGTTTTCAGCTGCTTGGCTGCACACACATGAAACTAACATCCTGATGATGTTAAACTCAAGCCACTTTCAAATCTAAATCTACAACATAGGTTTAGTTCTAACATTTTTTTTGACACATTTATACCATCAACTGTGTATATTTAGAATCAGATGTGGATCCCTATGGAAAACAGAATATCTAAACATTTTTTGTCTGGGCAGAGCAACATTCTATGTTTGTCTAGTTAATAAGAAATCTTGTATAATAATATATAATAATAAGACATTGTAAAAAAGAAGGATGGAAGGGATGAGTTGGCTCTGGAGCTCTGCCACACACTGGACAACATTTTATATCTCTGTATAAAAACTCTCCTCTTGGCAAAAGTGCCCCATACATCTGCAGCTGTACACACTGTAGATGTCTATGCATGTACGTTTACGCGCACAGGCATCCAGCGTGCAGGATGTGCAGTATGTGGGCGAGGCTCATACAAAATCCACTCACTTGAGTTTGGTCCAGACATTTTGGTCTCCAGCTCCTGGATCTGTTTAACCAACAGGGAGATGTGCTGCAGCAGGTCCTTGTTCTGCAGCAGCAGCTGATGGACTCGGGCCTGGGCCTCCAGCCGAGCCGTGGCCTCTGCGCTCAGCTGGTCCTTCAACAGGTGGACCTGGTGAGATGGACAGATTGAGGAGAAAAGAAAAAAAAACAGAAGAAGGGAGAGAAACAGATGCTCAGTGCAGTAGTAGACAAACATTTTCCCCTGGTCACTGCTCACACAGTCAGCACCACTATCTGAGAAAACACAGATACAAGTACACACCACTCCACTTGAAAGCCACGGCCAAAGTGTGCTGACCTTTCAAACATTATTAGCTTATCAGGGAAATCAGGGCTGAGCGCTGTTTACTTCAAATGTTTGAGTAAAGATAAAGGCAAACAGTGGACTACAGTAGGCTCCTGAGCTGTGTCCGTGTTTCCCTGAATGCAGAGGGATCCTCTGCAGTGTGGTAAGAACTACATTGATATTTTGGATTTTATATGTAATTATTTTGACAAGTGTAGTGTTGCAAAATTGTAATGTTTATGTCTGCAATTGTAGGAACAATGGTGAAGCATTGCATTGTGGGATTTTGAGTGAAAGTTAGTTTACATGCTTGGGGTGGTACAATTTTTTTTAATTTATTGTGGGATTTTTCTGAAGGCGCCCCATCAGGTATTTTATATCTAATACAATTTTATTTTCAAACTTATATTTATTGAGTAGTAGTTTTCTAATTTGAAGCTGCAGGCTACTTCATGAGGGTTTGCTAAATTCCACCAAACTGAAAGACTTTGTTAAAGCAAATCAAATCTTTTTAAAATGTCAAATAGGTTTTTTAGTGTGATGAGGAATAAGAAATAAACCCTGAACAGTAAGTAAAGGATGTGGTTCTATATTAGAAGTAATAACTTTAGAAACACAGCAAAAGGGTTAAATTTCAGAAAATCCATGAACTCAACTGGCATCTATCAGATGGGAGGAAAAACAGAAAAACAGCACCAGGAAAAAATGGACAAAAGTTCCACTGCACACATCAAAAGTCACATATCTCACGAGTACAGCTATTGTTCAGACCTCCACCTGGAGCCCAAATGCATCAGGAGACGAGAACTCGCTGAGTCAGCTCGGCAGGTGGCAGCGACTGATCAATCACACTGTATTTTCACTGCCTGTTAATTAATCAAAGCAAAGTCGGAGGAAAAAAGACAGAATCCCCTCTGAGTGTTTTTCCAGTTGGAGGTAAAACTGATCAGTCAGTGACAATTCAGTGAGGACGTGTGAAGAAAAACTCCACACAACAAACAGAGCAGCAGTGCTTGTTGCACATCGGGCTGAAGTTTGATCATTATCAGCTGAAAAAGTCGTTTAAAGTTAGATATTAAACAGATGGGTAATTTATCTAAGAACCTCGGTTTTGGCTCAAGCTCAGAAGACGAGTTGTGAGAGTTGGGTTCTGGGAAATTAGTCGATTAATCAAGATAATAATCAGCGGACTGATCAGTAATTAAAACTAATGATTGGTTTTAACTTGACCTTCTGATTTTTTTTATCCCTTTCCATTACGTATACTCACTAAATACAAATACAGAATCAGAGAGAGCCAAGGTGCTGAGGAAACATCAGTGACAGACGCTACGTCTTTGTAATCACCGTGGTTTTATAATCTTCTATTACATTTTTATTGCAGAACCGGTGTAGCTCCTGTCGCAGCTCTGATCCTCGTGTAACCTTAAAGCCACAGTCTGCTGTGGTCTGCAAGATTAAAGCACCAACTCTATTTCAATTTAAGACAGAAAGGCTAACACTTCTATTCACTTTGAATCATTTATATGAAAAGGAAGGGACAGGAAAAAGGTTGCGTTCACTCAGTGCATACATAGTCAGACACGCACACACACACACACACACACACATATACACACACCCATATTGCAAAAGCTTTAGTAGGAGCAATGACTCCCCACTTTTACTTCAAAGTACCCTCCAAATCAAATGTCAGGGGCCCCACCTCCCACCCTCTTTTAGCCTTCTCCTATCGTGAGCACATAATTGCTTTCAACAAATTCAAAGAAGAAATTCTCAAGGTTTCAATTCAAAAGAATGGTTCAGAATGAGCCCAGTGTGTTGAAGGAGCCCACTTACTAATGATTTTCTGACAGCACAACTGACGGGGCTCTCAACAGTTTGATGAAGCTTTACCCTGGAGTCTGAACATGGTCCAACGGGACTTCAAATGTCAGCTGTGTAGCAGGCAAAGAGGTGCTGAACGAAGTTTTTACCCAGTGACTCTACACGCATGGTGCAATACTGCTGTCTGTTTTGTTCATATAAATAGCTTAATCAATACTAGAGTGTGTCCGAATGGGTGCCCGTAAAAATCTTTAGGAGAGCAGTTGTTGTGAGGGGCCGACAGCAGCGGCAGGGTATTTTCAGAATGCTGTGAATCACTGAGCTGCAGGTACAAGGTGCAAGTCACTGACACTCATAACGACTCCCTGGTTCCTCATTTCAGCTTGATGTGGTAATACAGAAGTCATTACTGTGGCGGCATGGAGGCTCTTGGCTCCAGATGCCAACAGTGACAAATATCAAAGGAAAAACTACAAAACGAACTGTAATTGGTGTTGGAACAAAACACAGAGGACACTTCAGCATCCTGTAACACTGCTGTGCAGCACAGAGAATCTGGAGAGAGCCCTTTAGTATTATATTTAGACTGGAAGCCATTTAAATTACTTTACTACACAGTTTAGTTTAGTTATTTAGATCAGTTAGTACCTAATAATTCAAATTGCTCACGTTGTGGATATGATATTTAATGTTTTGAGGTGTATTTTAATATGTGGTGAGTCTGTATGGCTGGGATCTTGGCCAAATCTTTTTTAACTGAATGGGACTTCCTGGCAAAATAAAGGAAATGTTGCACAATGTTGTCTTTATTGCTCTGCATGTTGTGTATTGTTGTTTTCATGAGGACCTGACGACATAGCATAACAACATTAATATCTTTTATATCTTTACGACTCATGCTTCGAATCTACTTCAATAACTTTTATTTTGAAGGGTTTTCAGGGTGACTGTGTAACATCTGTCCAGGTACTACTGGCCTTTTTGCCAGCGATGGTTAACCTGCTGTAATATTTATTACTGTGCACCATCTCTGTTTATTAAACTAATGGACAAAGAGTGAAATCATCTTCAAACTGACTTTTTGCTTGTACTTTCATATACATTTAATTCTAACTAATACCAAATAAAGGATCAAAAATATCACTCTGAGCTACTGATTAACCCCTGGAGAAATTTTTAATTGAAAGATTTAATCTATTTATCATTTGGTCTGTAAAATGTAAGACAATAGTGAAAAATGCCCATCATCATCTCTGATGGTGACAATAATATCTCCTGTTTTTTTTTGATAAAAAAAAAAATCAAAATCAATCATCCATAATCTCTTCTACTCTATGCTTCTGTCATGTTCCTTGTCTTTCTTCCTCCTCTCTTATTGCCTCCTTCCTTCCTCTTCTCCATCTTGGATGGAGGCTCAATTTTTGATTCTCTATGATGAGACCTCCTCACTCTAACAAGGAGCCAGTGAGGCAGAAAGACACAAGATGGAGTCAAAATTCACCGTCTCTGTCCCAAGGCCTCCACACCTCCTCCTCGTCCTCTCTCACACACACTTGCCACCAGACAGAAAAACAAGTTTTCGAGGAAGGCAGTCATCTTCGTCCATTATCCTTGCACTTAGCAACAAATAGAGGCGACTCCAGATTGTGTTCAGGCCAGGCTGCCTCTGCAGACCTCATTTGTAAAGACTGACACCCTGATGATGACTTTGGTGGTGTAATTTACAGCTGACAGGACCTCATCTTGATCTATGGAAGAGTGGAGCTCGACTCTGACATGCGCTGCCCTGCTGACAACTCTAATAGCGCACCAGCCACTCCTCATGGTTTATACTGAGGCCTTGGGAGCAAGTGTCACATTTATCCTGATGTTGTCCATATTAAATGTCTCACTGAGCTGAGATGCACCGGCTGGTAAAAGGACACAGAATAATTTCATGCAGAAAAGCAGAGAACATGGTAGAATAAACGTATTCTTCTAAAAGCCAGACTTTGGCTTTTTCTTCTGGATATCTGATGAAAAAAAGCACAAAGTCTTGGTTCTGAAGCAGCTACACGAGGTTAAATTAGGTTTTCTTCTGCAAATGATCAGACCTGGCACATGCAGAAACAGAGCCTGGTCCTGCAGATAAAATAAATGAAAAACAGATAAGATGAGCAATGTTAAGACCTAAATTATAACAGCTTGATCTCTCTGGTGATTTCCATCTGTCCATTTGTGTGTCTGTTTGTCTGGTGACCTGTGTGTCCACTTCATTTTCTTTCTATTGTCCCACCTGCACTAGACTGTCACTTCATTCGCAGATGAATACAATATTTAGTGGGGCTATTTGTTGGGATTAAATAGATATTCTTTTTGCTGATTGTCTGTGGGAGGCTGTTAACCTGAGGTGACTCTACTCTAACATTTTGATCCAAGATAGTTTTTAGTGATATTATTGTCATTGTTCCCGTCGCTATTTTTCAGGTAAATGCAAAAGATTGGATGTGAAAAATGTTAAAATGTTAATAATTATTTCATTCTTACCAAGTTATTATTATTTTAGTGTCTTCTATCTTTGCTTTAGACTTTAACAGTGAATGTTTGCTGTGGTTTGGCAGATTCACGCTAACAGTGCAAGTAATCTCACCTGGGTTTACAGATTAACAGACTAAATCAAAATATGATACATTATTAGTTTAAACTGACACATTGATCATGATGTTACCACAATCCTGGAGAGTCTGTGATACCTGATATATTGCAAGACAATCATCCATTATCAAAAGATTTGCACCTAAACAGGAAAATATACCTAAGGGAAAATAATCCTTGAGAACAGAAGTGGACTTCTTCAATTTAATGTATAATGTGCTTTTAATTAGAAAGGATATATGTATAATAACAAAGTGCGTATGAGTCTGAGCCATAAACTGGAAGGAAAAAAATGTCTGAACTTCCAAAAAACAGAACAGTCCAGTCTGTGGTAAAATGTGAGTCTGTCATTGTTGCCATGGTACTGACGTATTACATTGACCTGATTTTAATATTGGAGGGAGGACATACTGCAAGACACATTACTCAGTCTATTATTTCTCCCATTTCTACAGTGATTGTTAATTTGCATGTGGAAATGTAATGCTAGTGCTGTTATAGCTCCAATTTTCACATTATGTTTTTCATTTTCTATGGATGTGCGTATCAGTGATGCAACAGACTGGTATCAAGACAAACATAATTTCATCCCTCTGCATTACACATTTTAAGACCTAACACGCAGCGGCCTTGTTTGTGTCATTACAGCGTAATCAGTTGGCGAAAAACAGAGGATGGGTGGAACATTGGTTTAATCAAGGTAAAAACAAATACGCTGCAAGAAAAGGGGAGATAAGGTTAGCTCTTCTCCTCTTGCCTGTCTAAATTGAAATAAAGACATTAAAGGATTACAGTACAACTGCACAAAAAGCAGAATGGACACAATCAGCCAGACTGTCACAGTATAACAATCCACTTCTAGACCACAACCCACTCGTTTAGACCAATAATGTGTGTATTCCCTTTAATGAAGGGGGAACTAAAATCTCTTTCTAAAAGTAGAACTCAGACAAAAAAGCAATTAAAAGGTGCTCCCCTTGTGTTTCACTGTGGTGGTCCCTTGGTAGTAAACCTGCTGCTACTTAACGTTTTCCTCCCTCTTATCTGAGTGTCCTGAAATTGAAGGAACTTCAAGCGACTGAAATGGCTCCTTAAAGCTCTAATTAGGCAGCAGCATCTCTCTGCCTTTTTATTGCTTTCTTTGTTCAAAACTGTTCTCCAGAACCGAGCAGTGCCCAAGGACAATTTTCATCTTTCCAACTCCTTCTCTCACAACATTCCTCTATCTCATTTCCTTCCATATTTCAGTTCATTTTAACACAAAAACCAAGATTTTTTTTTTAAATAACACAGATATTTAGAATAAATGCTATGCAGTCTGATTTCCCAAATTATGTTAGAGAGCTCCAGAGGTCTCCTCAGGACTGATCAGTAGTTATGCATGTTCCACATTCTGGAAACTTATGATAGTTGTTTAACCATTCGACGTCTGTGATAAAACTCACACTCCTATACAACATGATTACGTTTAAGACATGAGAGATTTCAAAATCGATACATGCATATGTTCGTGTGTGGTTGAAGGTTGTGAAGGTTTATGTGACGCAGCCATGACACATAAACTGATTCAGTGATGGAGGGAGGTAACTGTGAGCAGACAGAACTGTCCTTATTAACAACACCTAAGAGTCGCTGCAGTGACTTTAAGCTTCTTTATACAAAGCTTCAAAATTCTTCCTTTTTACTTAGAAGTCTTTGACTCAAGTTTAGGACCAGTCTTAGAGGTGTGATTCACACTGGCTCTGATAAATGCTGGGTTAAGTCTTTCCTGTCATATATCTTGTTTAAGATTTTTTTTGTTCATTTGGAGAAATTACAGGAACCAGGCAGTTAGGATGAGTGTTGAAAACCAACAGGGCTTAAGACAAAAACAGCCATTTACAGAAACTCAAACTTCTAAAAATCCAATAAAAAGAAGACACACTGATGATCTGTTATCACTGGAAAGTGCTCTGTCAAACCACTACAGCTGAGAGCACTTGGTGCTACAAGCAGAGACGAGATGAAAACACAGGGCTTAAAGCAAGGAACATTTCTGTTTGGGGCTGGGGGTCATAGTCCAGTGAGCCCAGTGAGCACGCACCAGGCTCTCACGACCACCCCGAATGACGGGCACACGGAGCCCACCAATGTGGCGGCTCACCAGGATTTGCTCCTGTATACTTGATGGCCAGTCTGACTATGACATGTTAACTACCACAGCTGATACAAATAGAAAATAACATTGTACATATGGTGCACATGGGGACAAGACATGAACACCAATCTAATCATTTCTAAAGGTGTATCCTCATATTATCCTGAAGGGCCAAATGGTAAAAAACTGCATTAACTACAACTTTCAAAACCATAAACAACGTATGCATCATAATAGGCCTATTGTTTTCAAACAATTACCAAATTAGTGCAATAGATTGCGACAATGATATGAAAACAAAACTAACAGCCTGTTCTTTTGGTGCTTTGTCAAAGTGGAGCGCTAACATGTATTCCTGAGCTGAAACTTTGCTGAGCCATAGTGTAAACAAAGTTTGTTGTATTTTTATAAATTTGGTCTACCATATTAATACTAACTATAAGGTTCCTTATGGCTGTTCACATACAAATCCAGCCATATTCTTGCTGTGCAAATATTTTTGATAGACATATAATTATGTATTTTTGAATCTAAAATGGCCCTAAGCCTGAATTCCTGGACAGTGCTGGAAGACTTTGAACTTTAATATTCACAAGTTTGTGTTTTACCTCCTGAATCACATGCAGAGATAGTAGAAAATGGGAAATATGACTGCTTACATGAAACCTTTCCCTTGCGGACAAGACTGAAAAATTGTGATTCTCCCATTGGTAGTGTAAGGGGATTAAGACTGATGCTCGTGTGCTGTGACTCCACAGGGTTGGTTGCCGAGGATGTACTCTTCACACAGGATTATCATCACTGCATTGCCTGCCCACGCCAGGTCCCTTTGATGTGGGAGTGTTTCAAACCCCTCCAACACTGGTTTGTCTCTGTTTTAATCGCGGTTTTGGATGAAAATACTGAAGGGGAAATGATCGCTTTGCTGGTGCAATGATAAGGAAACCATTAGAATTGCACTTAGACTTGTAATGTGAGTAAGATGGCGAGTAAGTGCTTGATGAAGTGAGAGAAAACCAGAAATGTCTGAGGAAGAATGTAGGAAAGAGTGAGGGAGCAAAGATGGATGGAAGAATGATCACTCTGAGCAAAGACTGATGAAAAAAGAAAGAAGAGAAGAAAAACAACAGGAGGAAAAAGGAGAAAAAAAGGGAGGAAACAACTGAAAGAGGAACAAAAGGATGATGAAAGGAAAGGAAAGAAGGAAGTATGGAATAAACAAAATAAAAGGAATTAAATCAGGGAGCAAACTAGAAAGATAGAAAGAGGTAAGATTTCATTAAGGAGTGACAGAGCAGCGTCTGCAGAGTGAGTTTCATCTTGAAACAGATAGTCAATGCACTCCCTCACTTCCCTGACTTAATTAAACATCTCCACTTCCACTCATCCCTAAGTGAGCAGTGATTAGTGTTAGCTGGCTCGCTAATTTACCTCCATTTTCTGTGACCTCCGCTCAGGCTCTGCGGCAGGGTTCAACATCAAGAATATTTTCACAGTTCCCTGGTGGGGCCATGAACTTGCAGGCATTTTCATCAGCACAGAGGGGCAACGATGACAATAATCGCTACTTCAGCCTTTTAACGAATTTCTTTCATAATTAGATGGGACAACAAAGGAGCTGGCGATTTGCTTTCATGTATAAAAGTAACATCTCTTTGGAATACAGCTGTCGAGATGACCAAACTAATATTTGCCAAATACAGATAGGTGACAAATTAAAGGAAAATAAGGCTGCACAAAATGAATAATAATTTTTATTAGCAGCTAAGTAGGACCTGTGTTGTGCCAAAATGAGAACTCCTTAATAAAAAAAAAATTAGCTGTTTCCTGGCCGTATGGCTTTGTTTATCACTGCTGTCTGTAGCTGTGCTGGCACTGTACAACATCACCATGGGTGAGATGCCCTCAAGCCAAACAATGCTGCAAAGTCAGTGGGGAGCTGCTGTTTAAGATAATCAAATCATAAACAATAGCAATATCTGCTTTTAACATAACTAAGTAGGTTACTTGTCATTTTATTTTCTGGTGTGAATCTGAGACACCAGGGAAAGCAATTTTCTTCTGTAGAGGAAACAAGTTTTGGGACATACAAAAACACAAATGAACACACACACCTACACATCTTCACACATTCTACTGGTGTGTCAGGCAGGTTGTGTCTCTCTTCCTCTGTGTCTTCATCCATCATGTGCATTATCAGGGCAGAACTAATCAGCTTATTATTTTCTACTGTTTAACCTTGAGTGGTGGAGTTAGCTGTTCCCCCTCATTAGAGCTGGTTAGAAGTAGCCTCAGGCAACTTTACCTGTGAGAGGGAGACTGCCTGAGAGACAGAGAGACCATAGATATTTTTATGTTCACAAACAGACCGAAGAGTTTCCTTCTCTCTTCTGGTAAGCACTTAACTATGTCTGACCCTCTTGAGATTCCCCTCAGCACGCTGATATACTGTAGCTCACTTGTGTGCACGTGATTCTACATGTTTTAAAATCATCCACCAGTCAATCTTGGTGAGAAATTGTGAAAAAATACTGTATGTCTTTATGCTTCTGGGTGCGTGTCTGTGTGTACATGGACACACAAACACTAGAGTGACACTACCATGAAGTCGTGATGTTAAATGTTCTCGTGTGTGCAGCCTGAACAGTGGAGAAAAGTCTTAAACTGCAGCTGCTGTAAATTGCTTTTAATTACATTGCGTGGCTTTAATTAATTCTGGTTTGATTAAATTCCAATTTGACTTGATTATGGAAATTATAAAAAAGGACGCACATTAAAACAATAATGAATGATGTGAGACCAGAGTCAAACAAGTTATTTCAACACAACATTTTCCATTACAAATCTTTTCATTATTAATTAATGTTGATTTTTCTTTTATTGATGGATTAATCATTCAGTTAATAAGATTTGAAGACTTTGTGATAAACAAATAAATAAAAAAAAATGAGCCCAAGGTGACATCTTCAAATCTCATTTTGTTCCATCAACACCCAAAGATATTTATGATGTATGTTTATAACAGGGAAACTCAACAAATCCTCTTTTTGAAGGCTGGAACCAGATAATATTTGGCATTTTTGCTTGAAAGGGGACTTTAAACATCTCACACTCTTTTCGTTAAATAACTGTATAACTGTTACAGGTGCAAAGAAGTACTGCTGCTTTATTTTGTGTTTTCACTGAGAGGAGGAAACCTCTGGAGATAATTCAGCTCCAGGTAAAAACCCCCTGAACCACTGATGGCAGTGGTGGTGAAGACAACAACTCCAATGCTGTTTAATGAGATCACCCAGCATTGTCTATTGTTATTGTTTCGATTGAGAGACTCGTAGTGGCAGAAGTTACATAATGTGCGTTTAAAAGCAGGAATAAACAAAAGCATCAGCAGCAGACAAAGTTAGACTCACAAGACAAAGAAGCGTTGAAAGAAAGAAACTAAAGAGTCAGTGGAAACTAATTTAGATGCTGTGTGGGAGCAAACTGTACGAGCAGCTCAGCCAAGTTAGGACCACCGGGAAACCTTGCTAAATGGCAATAGAGCCCAAGGTCAGACAGAAACTCTTCTGGACAGCACAAACTCATTTGAAGTATCCCACATTAGGTAAAAAAAAAAAAAACTCCTTTTATGTGCAAAAAGCAGTTTGGACTCATTTAAAAAACATCGACACCAGCGGACAGTGACCCCTGGCTTCATCAAGCTATAATTGCTGGCATTTATGTCTGGGCACGCTCTACCTGAATGTGTGAGCCGTCAGCTGTAGCAGCAGCCTGTCTAACGCCGCTCAGGTCAGGACAGCTAGGTTCAGTGTGAGCTGGCAGTTTAATCAGGACCTCTGCATCCGTCTCTGGAAGCAGCGAAACTTCAGTATTTAAGTGTCCGGGACACTTCTGGGTCAGGAGAGTGTGGGAGTGTGCATGAGGAACACGGTGTGCGGAGATTTCAAACAGCAGTTTCTAGTCCTGAGGCCTTTTGCAAGCAGGCTGATAAAGTGTGTGTGTGTGTGTGTCTGTGTGTGTGAGTTGATCTGGCACATAAGCCCGAAGCCATTGCTGTTACCAGTCACTTCTTCACTGCAGCCAATGATTGGTGACTGATGTCTGATGCCAGGTACACTCTGTACTACTGTGACTTTACACACTCACCGGGACTTCATCCACTTTTGGGTCCGACTGTGGGTGTCACTTTTCCTCTGTCAGAGGTCTTACAATCTGACGCTCTGATGTTGGAGTCGAGTCAGAGTTTATCACAGTCAGTGGCCTAAGTTCATTTTCTGTTTTCTCTGATGAAGACCAAATTAATATTTGAATCTTGATATATTTCTCTATAATATAAAATTAATATACTCATTTAGATATAAGTATGGAATACCAAAATAGAAAAGAGCACAGTGCTGCTGATTACAGTCATACACTCCACACATCTCTGTCATCTATTTATACTGTATATGTAGTCATATATATGGGTTTTGATGTGGGTGCATCTATACTGTTGATCCATGGACAATGCACACACTGTAGAAACTAATTCCTACACTGGGAACTATAAAGTCTATTTATCTAACACAACCAGTGTTCACATTATTCAAACAAATGTAAATCAGATGAGGGTGAGTCGGGTGTAATGCTGCTGTCACTGCTCTAGTTCTAGAAGAAGCAGCAGCAGCCGGTGTAGTTCCCAAGGCAACAAATAGTCAAGGTTAAAGTCCCACTTGTTATGGTAATGACCACCACACTGTGTGCAGGTGTTGGTTGAATTGTAATCTGACTGAGAACAAGGAATTTTGCAAATGATGAAATCTCTTACAAAGCCATCCAGGAAAATCTATAGTTACAGTAAGAGTGTGTTCACAAGCATAAGAACAGCACTACAGTCTGTATAGATCACAACACTCAGTAACACACTGTGTGCATTGCCTGTGAGTGGTGTGATATTTTAATTACTGAATAGTTGATTACTCTGCTTGAGCTGTCGTCAATTATTAGCAATTAGAATGGCTGGCCAATTAAAAGTTGCGTATTCGAAGGGTCTAGCTCTTTATAATGATGCTTTCAACCTTTTTTTCAGTTTTACATTTGAGATACAATAGTTTTAAACACACAAAAGGGTGTGTTTGTGTATGTGTGAGAAACACACCTGTGCTACAGCCACTTGAGTCTGCTGCTGTTGCTGCTGGAGCTGCTGCTGGAGCAGTTGGATCTGGTGGTGGACAGACAGGGGTGCACCTGGTGGCAGCGTGCCCGATGCAGGGAGCAGCATCCTGGGGCTGGACATCAGCAGAGAAGCCTCCTCTGAAGCCTGACACCAGGGACAGAGACAGAGAGATGAAGTCAACATTTAGTGGCCTAAAATAACTAAGACATGAACTCTACAAAGATTCAAACAGGATAGAGAAATGACGCATATTGGAAACTTTTAATTACCATTCATGCCATGGGTGAAAAGCTGGCATATCACCATTATATAAAAAATTAAAAGGTTTAGCAGGGGGCTAATTACTGCCTTGACAGAAATATTACTGCACAATCCAACTTCTTTCAACTTTATTTCGAATTATATACTTTTCAGATGTGGCTTGAAAGGTGTCTACAAAACTAATATTCAAAACAACAATCAGTTTTATCAGTTTTCAAAACTTGAGTTCACAAAAAGTTATCAGATTGAGGATGCAAATACACAAGACAAAAAACACAGAAAAGACACTAATGAATATATAATCAGGACAAGCAATAGCATCAAAAAAATGCCCTAGAGAACAAGACATCATCAAAACAAGAATGTGAATTTGAAATGTAGAATTGCTGATTAGTTGCACCAGTGCTGAGAATGCAGATCGGCAGCACTGAAATGCTCCGCTCCAACAATAATGAGTTCTGAGACTCACTTCTCCTTCATCTAACGCCTTCATGCATCCTAAGTGTTGCAAGGCTCTTGTAACCAATGACACATTATGCTCCCTCCATCTTTCTACCACTCCAAAACATTTTTTTGTTATGCAGATGTGGTGAATTGATCACTCTGTGGCTAAACTGTAGCATCAGCACCATTTGGTATTTGAGGATGATGATAAGATCCAAACTAGCAACATCTGAGAGTGCATGGGGAAAAAATTATTTAAATTAAACGATGTAGATGTTCCTATGACGACATTCAGGTGTTATTCACCTCTTCTTCCTGCAGTTGGTCAGTGTCTCAACTGTCCTTCTTAATCTTTCCTGCTGATTTGAAAAGGAAAAAAAATCACTTGTATACCATTGCTTGCCATCAACAACTGGTAATGTTCAAAACATAACTGATTGGTGACCGCCCACTGGGAAGCCAGTGAGGGATAATATCCATGTTGATGCACTTGTGGCTCCCACCAGTTGGTTGGGGCAGTTGTAAGGAGATGGGATCTTGTGGCAAAGAGTAAACTTCCTTGTTTGCCCCAGTGCTATCTAGGAAGTAGCTGACACAGGTGGAATGTCATGTTGGACATGAACGATTTAGTTTGAGCACATGATGGCTACATTTACGCCTTTTCAACACTTGGCCAGAATGTGTCGCAGCCCAGCTTCAGCAATCCAGTCTATCTCTAATGCATTTTAGATGCGTTTACACATTTACGTTTTCAAGAACTACTCAACTGGACAAATAGCCAGAAAATATATTCAAACGTGAAATGCATGAAGTGGGCAAAAAATGTAAAGGCAAGCAATGAAAATGGATGCGTTTCAGCTCTATGTTGGAATAATGTGGACAAATTTGTTCCTTACTGAAATGGCTAATGTGATTTCAATTGCTTTTTATTATTGCAGAGCTAATGTTGGCTAATTGGCAAGTTCCTGCTTCACTGGCAGTTGGAGAACACATTTCTGAAGCTAAAAGAAATGTGCACTGCTTGTTCATCTATGATTGGCCGTACAATTTTAGCTTTACTGGTCTCTGAAGTCGTCACCTCTACTTCCCGTTTCCTCCAGCTTGTACCAGTTACAGTAGATCCACAGCAACTGGTTGCATTGCTGCCAGATCTGAACAATTAGGTTGCTGACTGAATCCAGACTATGTCACATGACTAACAGGGCACACAAGGTTCTTCAGAGTGACTGTTTGGACGCAGGGAGGGATCCGCAAACAAAGTTGACACCTGATTAAACTGAACCTGAACCTGCCTTAAGGAATCCATGCCAAAACACTTCTCCATCTGTCTCTCCTTGACACACAGACAATGGTTTGCACGCAGGCACAGACACACACAAACAATGAGACATATTCTCCTTGAGAGTGACTGATAGCCTGTCTGAGGCGGATCTTTTAGGTTAATGAGAGGAAATTATCCAAGTTGAAGGGGTTGTTTGGTGCCATCGTGTAATGAATGGCTGTGCGTGTCTGTATGTGTGAAAGAAAAAGAGCAAGAGAAAAGTTGTCAGCAGAGACTCCTCAGACACATTAAAGATCATATAAAGTGGGCTCACTTTCTCTTGAAGTATCTCTTCTGCGGATGCCTGAGAAGACTGCTCAGCTGCTAACTGAGGGATGTTAATACAAACAGTGAAAGTTCAGTAAGTGGAAGAGTGGGTAAGATGATTCAGCACTCAGACTAACAGAGGGGAGAAATGGTGACATGTTTGGATTTCAAGCACTGTGGACACAGGAACTGTTCTCAATTATAGAGAAACTGAAAGAGACGACAGACGTAAACAGACTGTCAGCAGCAGGAGAACAAGATAGAGCGAAGGCAGAAAAGAAGTCCCATTCCAAATGTACGTGAGCAGTCATCTCTAACAATATCCCATAAAAATATATCTACTTAATTATTCTCTCCCACCAGTTCTTATAACAATGATTGATTAACCTATTACCACAGAAAAGACATAAGCAGAACCTTCCACAGTTGTTGGATGGAGATTTTCAGTCAGTGAAGTAAACATGTAGCACCAAAGACGGAGAATAAATTCAAATCCTGTATTTTTGACACAAATGACTACTTTTAATGTAAAAGTGATATTAAGCGCCAGGTTATAATAGACAAGAAGTGGTTTGTATGGCGTGTTATTGAACCATGTTGGAAATCAAAGGTGTTTATAGCGATACAGAGAGAGGATGGAGACGTGATGTTTCCTAAATGTGGGGATGACAGCACAGACTGAAAGCACAGACATGTCACAGGGATTCATAGTGTTGCTCTCTGTTGTTAATGTGAAATGTGACAGACTTTAAGGTTAAGTTTGATGGCTGCCATCAGCCCTCCTATATCACACTGTAGGCAGCTGTTTTCAGCAAAAGAGCTCAAACAATACACGCTACCTTTTCCACATTATTCATTTGCACTGCTGAACAATTAGGAGGAGTGGTCGGCAATTCAGAGGCTTGGACTGAATATTGGACTTGCATTTGTGGTGAACAGAAAGTTAAATTCAATGGGATGATAATGTAGCTCTGTGTCTGCTGGATGTGTAAGTAGCATAGACTGGATATAGAGGACGTAGTCTTGATGATGTCACCAATGAGTTTCTGAAGAGAGGTTTTGAAGCAAGTAAACATGTTATTTTCTGCTGTAAAGTTGGGCCTTATAACATGAGAGTGTTACGACTCACTTTCGGAGCCAGCCTCAATTGGCCATTAGAAGAACTGCACTTTTTGGCACTTCCGTCTTAGCTTCATTTTTCAGCTGCTTGGTAAGTAGACAACCCTTAGCTAACATGTTAGCTATAAGAGCTAAGTGACCTTAGGACCTAGGGATTCAAGTGTATCGGGACGTGACGTTGCTTTGAATATTTCTGCCCCCTGGTGATCACAAATCCCATTATGCAGCTTTTACAGCAAATTAAAAAGCAGCCAAAACATATAAAGAGGCAATGAAAAAGCAAATTAGCTGTTTTGTAACGTTTTCTCCTTCTGGGCAAAACAGAATTCTCTTGCTGGAAAATGTCACCTTGTTTTGACCTGTAATTTAAGCGTCCCCTTGAGCCAATTACTATAATTTTAAAAATGCCATGGCACAGTGGGCCTGAGCAGCTATGAAGAATGGACAGCAAATTATTTTTAGGAGTCGATACCTGGAGTCCCTCCTCAAAAATGGGTGAACGAGCTAGGGACCATGATGGCAAATGAAAAAAATGTAGGGCATTTTGAGGCACCCACTGGATGAAGATTATTCAGGAAAAACACATTTGTAATCTTATTACGGTATGTACGGGCACTGGGAAACAAAAAAAAATATTCATAAAAATGCTTCTGTAGTGAAGTGATCCATCATCTTTCAAAGTTTGACTTGGAGGTGTCATGTGATGATGGAAGGATGGATGAAAATCCACAGTGACAAAAACTGAGAGAAGCATTGAATCCATCATGAATGCTTTTGTACAACTATGTCTACACACACACACAAGGCCACATCCCAACACAAACGCAGTCTTTCTAAGTTTGTTGAGTGGAAACCTGCATAGTCAAACATTGTTTTAGCCTTTCTCCACTGTGTTTACTGTGCGAAATGAGAAACAGCAATCCAGCTATGTACACTGAATCCTGTTTAGCTGTTTAGCAGTTTAGCACAGTAAAAGCCAATTATAGAGAACAGACGATCAGAATATTCAAAACTTAGGGTGGTAAAGAGGAGGGAGAAAAACAGCCCGCTACTGAAAATCCTCATGATAACTGCTCAAGTCTGGTCTGTCTGAGAGAAACTCAGCTATTACCATCTAATTCCCACCCATACACATGCTAATACAGGATGTTAGCAAGCAGCTGGAGTCTGCCTTTATCTTTTAGCCTCTCGTTAAAGAAGGTTTAAAAAACAAAAGATAGATGACATGGGATAAAGGAAGTCTTTATTTCTCTCCCTCCAGCTGTGATTACACTAGTTGGTCTCTGTCGTACAGACAATCCCTCCCACACACACAGACACAGACACAGGCAATAAACCACTAAAAGGTTAGACAGGGTCTGTCTTCCTTCACTGGAGACAGCCTCAGCAACAGATTTTCAACTTTATCTGGGGCTCTTGAGCAAACAGCTTGTGAGATCATTCTACTGTGCTTTGCCTGTAATATCAGATCATACCATCAACTCTAACCGTCATCATATAGAAGTAGTTTGAGGCTATGGCCACGCTAACACGTTTTTGTTTTAAACAGCATTTTAAAATGAAAATATATATAAAAGTTTGCTGCCTCGTCTGAAAATGTCTCAATACTATTCAGCACTAATAAAAACAGAACATGGGCAGTAGGAGGCAAATTACATCACAAAGCTATGCTTTTTTAAGTGTCACAGATTTTTTTTTATTTAGTTCCATGAATGGTGCACTAACTCTGAGCTAATTTCAAAAAAGGTCTTACAGAAGTATTCACCTCATAGCAAAGCACCTCTTTGACTTTGGGCTTCCAAGTGTGAGCAAACTTGCTGGTCAAACTAAGCTGAATTTTTAGCCCCTTTTATATAGAGAACCTGCTATAATGCCATGAAGAAGACCCCTCATCATGCTGCCTTTCCTTGTGTAAAGTGAACCAAACCAACCAGTGTCTTATAAACCAGCGGTTATAAAATCAGGATTTTAGCAGCAGCAGAGCAGCAGCTTGTTTCATTGTCTTACAACAGAAATAGAAAAACATGTAAATGAGAGCAGCTTTGTTGGGAATTCAGCTGTTTTAAAATTTGGTATATGTGACCACAGAGGAGCAGACAGATTAATCATTTAGTGACATTTTCTGAGTGGGCTTTAGCCACTTTCCTTTGACATTAGCTGTTTACTGCGCCTCCACAACAGTTTTCAGCTACAGTTTTTCAACACATTGTCCATAAGTGGTCCAGCCATATATAAGGTTTTGACCCAGTCTTGTTAGTTTGTCACTCTCTGTTTTCCAGGGAGTTAAACTGTCCATTTCGTGGACACGGGTGTCTAAATCTTTTATGAGAGACTTCTGCACTGGATACTTGATTGCTGGCATGAGCACGGCCCAGTTTGGAAAAAGAGTTTGAATGTCAGCACAAAATGGAAGCTAACAGAGCGTAGAGTCAAGTGACAGAGGCACAGACAGAGCAAGACAGAGGGGGGAAACAAGGCCCATGTGTGGAAGTGAATGTGTGTGTGATCATTTGAGCCGGTGGAAACCTGAAAAATAGTTAGATGATCCTGATCAAGCCTGGACTGATTTCACCTCTGCCTAGGCTCAAAAGGCCACTGCTTTATTCTTCTCACTGGATAATTTTTTATAGGTTATTATCAGCTGTCAACTGATAGGAAAACATTTCCATGTGCAAGGTACTGAGAAATCAAATCATCAGACTGTGAGACTATCAGGAGAAACAACCCCAGCGGTAGAAAACTAGGTCTGCTCTCTCTGTTATAAATGGGTCAACAGATAGGCTGTATTTTTATTTCATGCTTGTGTGTGAAGAGTATTGAAAAGATAAATCTCTGTCCTGTAATGCTGCTGAGGACGCAGCCAGGGAAAAAGGCTGTATATAAGCAGTTCCACTGCAGATATTTCGATTGCCAAGTACTTTGTCACTAATAAATAAATGAACAATATACAGCTCTATCTCTGTGTTTGTTGCCAATCTCACCTATCACGTCTGCCCTAGCTGACTCTTCCACAGCAGCATGTTAGCTGCTGTCCTCCTCGTCCTCTGCCTCCTCCGCCTCCTCCTCTCCTACATCTCTCTTGTCATCCCAGCTATCCCTTCCTCACCCTCTCTCTGGCTGCTTCAGCTGCCACAGCAGCACTGGCTGAATCCTGGCAATACTGGAAACAAATTAGTTGGATAACTAATCACACTGGTTGGACTGTTCAGCTTTCCCACGTGTGTTTTCTGAAGTTTCTCTGTTTTGCTAATAGCTCTGTCCAGACTGTCTTTGAGCCTCCTCAGGATGAGTCCTTTTGAGTTTGACAATATTTGAGAGGGGGGAGAGAAGATAGAGATAGAGAGAGAGAGAATGGCTTATTTCCTCTTGCTTCCGTGATCAGATCTAATCTAATCCTTGAAATGTTTGCCAAGTCACATCTTTGTATGCAGATGATGTTTTACTTTATTTATGTAATGAATTCCTTGGTTTTTATACATTTCAGAGAACTTTGGTTGATTCAGGGACTTACATTGATGATAGTCATATAGTGTACATATGTACAGTGTACTCTCTCTATTCCACACTCACATTCAGCATCTGTGGTTTGTGTGAACAAACTTCAAAAACTTAATCGACTGCATTTTAGGAAGTTGTCCTGTGTCTAACTCACCGTTAATCCTCCAAGCTCTGCAGCCTCTCCTCTCGATCGATGGCTGCATGATGTACGTCGACACATTTCATTTTCAAGTCACACAGACAAGAAAACTGTGATTTTTACACTTCCTCTCTACTTCCTACACAAGTCTTCATGTCATCATCACACCGTTGTCCTGAGGCCAGGTAAATAATCTTATGTGTGAAAACAAAATTCATGGTGTTTGCAGTCTCACTGGATAAAAGCTTTAAGAGCGAGGAACAGAGATTGCTACTTTGGTACTAAAACTCTGCACTGCACTGTGGGGGGTGTTTTAAAGTAATGCAGTACATCCTTGGAGTCAATTATGTCAATTATGTCAATTTTATATTTGCATACAAATTTCTCAAATATTAGCACCATTCATAATAATCCAATTATAATATAGGTTTATTGAAAAAGGGACCTGAAATTTATTACCAGAACCATCATCATGTCAAGATTCTGACATAGGGTTACTACTTCTCTTCACTACGAATTCAACATTAAAAACATGCACTGCACAAGCACTTTCATGACCAGTTTTATCATATGGATTACACTGAACAGAAACACATTCTGTAAGTCTAATTTTACCTTTGTACCACAAACTACAAAGGTTTGGACAGAATGAACAACACACTATCAATTTGACTATTCTTGGAAGGAGGGCTAGAAGTGTAAAGTCTTCATTAGATCAGGGTGTTGAATGATCAACCTATAAATAACCACCACACGTGGGCTGCATACCCAGAAAGCTCAGGTGTCGGCTCAACAACAGCATCTGAACTTCAGTATTAGGATTAAACTGCTGATAAAGAGAAGCTGTCAAAGCTTCCGGTTTCAGCAGATTCACTCTGACGCTCCTCCGCACTGATATCATACTAAACACGACAGCACGCTGTAGAAAATATGGTAAACCATCAAAGGAAATTGTGAGACTTGGGTAAATTTTTTTTTTTTTAAAGCTGAGATATTCAGCTGTTTTCATTTAAACCGCTTTAATCATTTTACTTATTTTAATGATACTATAGTCTCAGTATGGTGTCCAGCTGTAATATAAAGGCCAAAAAAAAACCCCAAACTATGTAACAGTTTATTTTACCGGGCTGTAATTTCCTGTAAGTTTCCTTGAAAGGAATGATAAGGAAAAGAGGAATGTCCCTAAACCAGAGTGAATGTTAATTCATTATTTTTTTATTTTTGGAAATGTTTTTCTTCACGTTTATTTGTAATGCAAATGTTTACATGCTCATCTGCTGTGAACTGAATTGTTAGTACTTCAGACAGTACTTCATTTAAATTGATTAATTAGCAATGTAACAACTAATCACTGTCTCTAAATCATACTCTTTTTACACCAACATTAGCAGGTATAAGCAGACTTTTTAAACACAGGTACACCTGCTAAAAAAAAGCGACTGACTCCTTTTACACTGGCAGCAGATTTTGGCTTTCTGCTCAGACTGAGGACACACGCAACTCCAGGGAGAAATGTCATCAAATGCAGTTACAGAGCACCCACACAAACACAGGGGAGAAAGAGAGAGCTGTTATCTTCCGTGCAATCTCTCATCCCCGTGTCTGAGGCTCTGTGTGAGACTTCGATCGGTGATTGTGTGTTTTAAAGCGAAGCGTAGCCGTGGTGTTTCTGATTTAACAGCCCTGTGCTGGACAGGTGACATGTCTGTTTACAGTGTACGACTCTGAAAGACGGAAAAAGGGGCGAAAACTAGCGTGTTCACCCAGGTGTTCTGTTTACATCAGTGCCAGTCGGAGCTGGAGCTGATAAATACTGTGTGAATGCCAATTCTATCAATTATTTCCATTGCCAACAAAAGCCAGATGTTAGTGGGTCTTGGTGGGTTTTTTTAACACTGGAAAAGGGGCTTTACATAGTTCCATTGTGTAAATGTCTTATTTATGTCTTTGGAAACAGTGAATCTGTAAATAAGGAGTTATCAAAAACAAATACCTAACTAGACTTCGTTAGAAATACTCAGTACTGAAGAGTCTGAAAAAAGGCACAGACACATCCCTACTTCAAACAGAGGTTCTGAATCAGAGGGCCCTCTGACCCTTTGGACCCTTAAGCCTCTGCCCATTAGGCCCATTCAGTAATCCATCCATGTAAGGCTGTGTTTGTAATTTCAGGTCTGGACCAAATGAGGCAAACTAATGATGGGATGAGAGAGAGAGAAAGAGAACAGGAGTGCTGTCAGTGTAGCACTGCCTGTAGTGCTACACCCAGAGATCAGAGTGTTTACACCTGCCTGACAGCATCTGAAAGTGGGCCAGAGGCAAAAACCTCTATCAAAGCATTTGTTATACAGCCTCACTTTAAAGCACACAAGCCCAAGTGAACACGCCACACACACACTCCACGTCTCATTTACACACAAAGGAAGCAACAGCTCTCACTTTCACTATTGCACTGATCTGCTGTTTTTGAACGGCAGCTTATAAACACGAGATTGATGTAAAAGAAGGGAATTCTGCTTCGAGGCTTTGAAATCATCTTGACATTTTGCCTCAGGCACAATCTGATCTTTGTTTTTGTTTTTTTTCTTTTGTAATGCACAAAACTGGCTTTTTATTGAAGCCATCGATAACCACCTGCCTCTACAAAACAGTTCATCTCTTGAAACCTGTAAAGTGTAGGTATCTCTAAACTGTGATTTTTTTGTCTTTTCAATTTGTCTTGTATTTAATTCCAGCCCTTTAAAAGCCAACGTCCTGACTCGACCCTGTGGACACAAAGCCCCAGGTAGGATTGATGCGTCCTCCCCAAGTCCTTTGGCAGCGTTTGAACGCAGGGCGCCGAGAGACTTGTCAGTCTAACGGGAGCTGACAGGAAGAGAATGAACTTTAACACTCACAGGCTGCTTTCCCTTTCATGAGCTTCCAGAGAAACCCCGTAGTGCGTCAAATCCCTCTGCTAGCGAACGTACACACACACACACACACACACACACACACACACACACACACACACAGCTTTGTGCTAAAGATGCATACACACAGGCACACACATCTTATTCAGTGTTACCTTCCCCCACTTGTCCCTGCACATTCCCATTTAATCTGTCAAACTGTTAAGAGTGACAAATCTGTCCAAGTAGGAAAATTGAAAAGAACATATACAGTATATGTACGCACAAAAGCAGCTACACACACACACACACACAGACACACACCTCCTCCAATGACCTGAGAATAGAGGTCATTGCTGGGAGCTCGTTGTTTCAGTGATTTCACGCCATGTTGCTTTCAATCAGGGGCTGTAATGAAAGGTTTCATAACTCTACGTTAATGGGACCCAGAGACTGTTAAACAGCTGAATAGCTTCGGTTTTTGTAACTCTGTGTCAGGACCCAGAATGTGTCTCAGAGTCCTGCTTTGGTGACTTTTGGTGATATGAGCAAACAGGTTTGTTTCAGTGAATTTGGAGCCTGAGGTGACATATCGCTCTCACTGGGGTCTTGATGAAAAAATTAAGAAACTCTGGCCGGGAGTGTTGCCTAGCAGCTTGTCTGTTTAATTATTTACCATTAATTGAGACTGCCTAAGGAACCAAAAAATTACCCAGAAGTAACTACAGATCAGGGCGTTTCTTGCAAAGGACAATTTTAGAGGCAAAGTGAAAAACAACATGGAGAGCTGAAAAACTAAAAACTTTTTCTTTGAATCAGGTTTTGTTCAGAAACCAGAAACAGAACATGACATATTTTTAGTTGTGTTGACAGATTTGCTCTCTGAGATAATTTGTTTGTCAAGAGGCAACCTTGACAAACGCTGCAACTTTCAAGCCACAGCCTCTCTCTCAAAAGCTCTCATGAATGTTGGTGCAATGATTTCTTTACATTTTTACTCTGTTGATTTAGAAACTACACCAGCGTTGTGTGTCGTTAGGTTTAAAGCTGCAGTAAGCTTCAAAGATCCAAACACTTCTAAAAAGCATAAATGACACCTGGATAATGTGAAAAAAAGGACTTTAGAGAGAAGCTCAAATGCACCTCCGCACACCTGGACAATGATTGTATGAAGTGGGTTTTGTTGTTGGATTGTCTAATTCAGAATGGTATAAATACTGTTGGCCGCAGCCCCACTCACCTACAAATGAGACATAAACTTTGTTTGAGGCATATTAAGACCTTTAGGCCACTAAAACACTTAATCAATGTTGGGGAAACATTGTGGATTTGGACTGTTTTGAAAAAGTCAGTGTCACGACTCTAACCTTATTCAGGATTATCTCAGGCCTGGAAGTTCACAGTGGAAAGCTCCAGGGAGTGGCTGTGCTTTGATGGCGGTGGGCTGATTAACCAGACACACATTTGCAAAACCAACCAGCTAGTCCTCAGCTCGATGCACCACAGTGAGCTGAAGATTCCATTGGTCCATTGGTCAAAAAACCCACTAAACCCGCGGACATCTGGATTTTGTTGACAGTGGAAAAGGGTACAAACCTGGGTCAAAAGACCCACCCACACACCCACGTGAATAAGCTAATTCCTGCCCCTTTTCCTGCTGTGATCATTCAGAGCACAGACACTGCAAACACACCTGCCCAGCACGGTGCTGTTAAAACAGAAACACTGCAGCAACACTGCACTTAGGCATGAAAGAGTGAAGAGTGCAGCCTCAAAATGAGTTTTAAAAAGGCACAATCTCAGATGGAGGCGTCTCACACGGAGGCTCCAACACTTTTAGGGGAGCACCAACCTGGAGATGAGATGTGACAAGTCAGTTTTACTGTGTCTATGCTCTAAGTGCATGTGCATTTTGGTTGAAAAAGGGTATAACTTTCCCAAATGACAGAAACTTCAAGGCTGATGACTGATTGGTTGTGCAAATGTATGTCAACCGTCCCCCCCCTTCCATTAAAGTGGAGTGCACAGCCACTGCCCAGAGCTTTTCTATGAGAGCATCCAGGACTGTCTCGCCCACTCTGTGGGAAACATGCTTCAAGTCAGAATTGAATTTAACCAAAACCATAATCTTTCCCTGCATAGAATTAAACATGTTAATCACACTTTAGTTGCCAGGAGCAGCTATTTGGGGAAAGCTAATGAAATGTTCTGCAGATATGTTTATGTGTATTTAATAATGTTTCTCCAAATTGTTTTGAAACAATAAACTATATTTCCCCTCGACAATGCAGTAAGGATGGAGCACCTGGAGCCGGTCCAGGTGCCCCCTCTCTCACTCAGCAGAGCCCAGGAGTGGGAAGTGATAAAAAAAAAAATAAAAAGATAATAAAATGATTATGATGAAACATTGCTGCCAGCTCCATGCAGAGCTCAAGGTCTGGAGCCAAAGAGTAATGTAATAAACATCACCCCGTACCCCCCTCTCTGCCCTCATCATGCAATGTCTTCCTCCCACTGCTGCCTCCATCAAAAACACAATTACACCTCAGCGTAGCACTGGAAATCCCAGCTACTATGCTGCTCCGCCAGCTGAGCCACGCAGCCGGACTCACACACCTCCAGCCGGGACAGAGAGCATTTCTTTAGTTATAGATAGACTGCTCCCGGCCAGAGAGCAGAGGCTCTGAGTCTGACTGAACTGTATCATATCTCTAACACTATCAGGCCGCACAAACACGTGAACTAGAAGACTAGTGCAGTAGCCCAGGAGCTCAGCTGCCAACATGCTGCCGACAGATTCTGAACAGAAACAGGATAGTGGCAGACAGAGAGCTATTTCTACACTTGGCAATAACGTGACATTACTGCTGCTTAATGTGTTTTCAAATCAAAGTCAGAGACGGTTTTTCATTTGGGGCCTCAAGGAAACACATCAGTAAACACGTAAGAGTAGAAAATCTTGTGTAAACTCTGGGTTTCCAGCGTTACACTCGGGGGTCAGCCTGGCAGGAGGTGAATGAACAGATTTCTGATTTCCTGCCAGGTTTCCATACCTCAACCTGAGCTGACTTCAGATTTTGATACGCTTTAGTATCAAGTCTGTGGGAGCTTTTTCCTTGACTTCTTTTCCCTGAACCCCATTTGTTTTCTTTGACTAAGCCAAAAAGTTCAACAGCATTTAACATCAAGGCAATTTTTATGATATTGTTAATGTTTTTTTGTTTTGTTTTGTTTTGTCTGGCCTTTACCACAGAGCTGACAGCAGAGAGAGGAGAGAGGTTCCCAGATGGATGTGCAGGTGTGTCACGGTTCATGGTGAGCACCTTAACCACTTTAAAAGCAGTCAACCCCCCTAGAGCACCCGCAGTATATCTTCTTTTCATAAATGAAGTGCCTGTCGAGAAAAATGTCAGTATATCCTTCTTTGCTCAGGTTGTACCTTTTAGCAGCATGTCAGATTTAAGGACATGAAAGCTCACATTGCTCGTCAAAAAGAAAGTCCAGTAGCTGCCAGATGAAGGAGCCAAGATCATGATAAATGTTTTTCTTGGACTATGACCGTGTATTGACACATGGTATTAGAGAAAAAGTAGTTTTATTTATGTCCTCCTAGTTTTATAATTGCTTTTTTCTTGAAGTCAGTGCCAAAACTCTGAAAATGTGATGCTTCCTTCAGCACCGTAGGTACTAAAGGTACCGTAGATATCATACAGTCAGGTCCATAAGTATTGGGACATCGACACAATTCTCATCTTTTTGGCCGCTATACATGCCCATGCCATTACTTGGCCCATTACTTTTGGTCCCTTAAAAAGTGGGAGGCACATAAACAAAACTGTTGTAATTCCTACACCGTTCACCTGATTTGGATGTAAATACCTTCAAATTAAAGCTGAAGGTTTGCAGTTAAAGCACATCTTGTTTGTTTCATTTTAAATCCATTGTGGTGGTGTTTAGAGGCAAAAAGATGAGAATTGTGTTGATGTCCCAATATTTATGGACCTGACTCTAGGTGCTGGAGATGTGATTCTTCCAGGACTGACGAGAGCAGTGTAATAACACTACATGTGTCCCAGTCTGACTACAAACTCAAGGGAAGAAGAAGACAGGCACAGTGAACAACATGTGGAATGACAGCAGCTGGAATTACAGCAGCGATCGCAGCTGCAGCTACAGGCCCACAGAGAGAAAAAACACACCTGACTAGTGTATGGAGATATTTTGTATTTGACGTGGATCATCAGGGACAAGTTACAGATGACCAAAAGCCAGTGAGCAAACAGAGCCACAGGCAGCAGGAAACAGCTGAGACTTATCTGAGCAGCTCAAAGACAGAAGTCAGATCTGCACACAGAGCTCAGGCTGAGTGAGTTTCAGTTGTTAACCTTATAAAAAGCTTAATGGGAAAACAGTATAAAAGGACAGATTATAAAACAGCTGATATATAATTAAAGCACAAGACTAAATGATTAAATGAAAGCACTTTTTAGCAATTTATTTTAAAGACAGTCACAGTTTGGGCAGATGTGATGTCCACTGGGAGCTGGTACCAGCAGTGGGCAGCACAGCGGCTGAAAGTCATTTCTGTAGGCACCACTAGCTGACCAGCTCCTGCAGATCTTAGAGACCTATGGTGGAAAGAAACTGCTGGAAAGGATTCTGAATGAGGAAAGGTGCAATACACATTCAACCAAGTCCAGCCTTTTCTGTCAGAGTCTGCACTTTTGTCCAGTCCTTGAAATACTGTGTGTACTTCAGAGAGACGCTATGACAATTAGCCCTTCTCTGAATAAGTATTCCAATTCAGGACCAATGATACCAGCCTCGAGCGAATGAACCTTGACCTCAGGAAAGCCATCTTGCAAAAGCCAAAGGAATATTTTTTTTTTATCTTCACTGAGATCGGTTCTTATTCCCAGGCTGCATATCTTCCCCAGAAAAATCCCAAATCTCAGCAAACCACTTTGAAACTAAAATAAGTTGATGATAGTTCAGTTTTACTTATAATTCTGTCAGTTCTTTCTAGTGCGCATCATTTTCAAGACATTATTTGTTAACAGCCATTTGTCCACAGCAATGTGATGTTTGTTGCCACACATGGAGAAAGCTCAGTAGGAGATTTGACCTAAAAGCCTCTGCTGTTCAAAGGGAACAAAAAAAAAAAAAAAAAAAAACTCCACATACTGTACATAAACATACATGATGTAATTTACCTTGTTGTCTGTGTGGTTTAGATCAGGTGTCTTGGCTGTGGCGTCCAGATCAGTCACTCCTCTGTTGAGGTTTAACTCCTCTGCCGCCGACACCTGGCTCGCCTCCTCCGCATCGATGTCCGTCTCCTCGGCGGCGACCGTCGTCTTCTCTGCACCTGTTAGCTCCCGAGCTGAGCCGAGGAAAGTACACACACACACAGGTGGATAAGCACGCACGCCTGCATACACACATGTGGGCATGAGCATGTACACACGCACACATGAGGCGGACACACAAATGGACTCGAGTAAGAAACATTATACAGCCATAATATCACATATGTGTGACTATGTCTTTTAAATAAGCCTAAAGACCAAGTGTTTTAGCTGTTCAATAGTGCAACTCTCAAGCAAATAAACAGTGAGATTTGTCCCCATATTTCCACACAAAGAGCTACAACACAATGCAAATACGAATATACAACTCTGACAGCACTCTCCTGTTTCTTGGGTGTTTCCATTTAGTGTTCTGAGTTTTTAAACAGCATACGAGTTGCGGTTAATGCATTTTTAATGGGACATATTGGTGCAAATGGGATACAGTTTGTGGTTTGACTGAAGGAGATATAATCAACAGTGGAGATCAACAACGCTAAAAGTATTAAATCATTCACTGAAACACTTGAAAGATTTTAAATATTCCTATAAAATCAACACAGAAGTCTAACTTCTACTGAAAGGTGTTGATTTAACCAGATTGGTTTTGAAAACCTTCTCAGAGCTTTTAGACTGTCTCTGCCTTCAGCGGTCCGAACTGTGCAGAACATTTTACTATTTCAAGTGTATTTGATTTGCCTCACCAGAACAAAAACCCTAACACTGTTTGTCACAGTTGCTGGAACACTTCCTTCCCTCGACTACAATGCCTCAAGTTGTTGGCTGTGTATCACAACCTCACCCAATTCAAAGTAAACTGTATAACTGGAAAACTACAAGATCCCAGAGCTCTGGTACATTGTTAATTGCATTTGTAAAGCAAAGTTATCCACAACTGCCTGTGAGACATAATTGCATTTGCTTTCTGCCAACTAAAAATAACTAGATGCACTAGGCACTACAGGGACTGGGGTCACTTAAGTGGTAAAACTATTTCTACACAAAACAGATGTCAAGTAGTTATTCCAGTTCCAGTAAAAAGAAATAATTTTCTTTTAATTTCATTTCATAATAATTTTAATTATGAAAACTACTCAAAATAAGTTGATCACACTATATGCTTTGCAAACAGGGACACAAACATTTATGACAAACAAAAATCTTCTTTCTTTATTGGGACAATGTGTAAGAGTTGGCCAACTCTCGAATTCATCCTCCAAACAAACAGGGGGCAGCATATTACCAGAAAGTATTATAAGAATCAACAAAATGCACCCTTTGGTCCCTCCTGCCCTTTACCCTTCCTCTGTGCCATAGTCAAATTTGCCACTGGGCACAATGGGAGAAATCCTGGTGGGCAAAAAATTCATAATGTTTTCACTTGCCCTCCCTGTGTGCCTGTCATTCAGGGTGCACATGAGAACATGCTGCATTAGGGCTGGGATCATTGGCCAATCACAACAAAGTTTCAACTCTGCCCCTCACGCTAAGCTAACGTTAGCTTGAATAAGTTGACTCATGGGGGACTCATGCCTTCCACACTGGTTTATCTCACAGTCTGATTATGTAACTGGTTGTCTATTTCGGTTATTGTTAGACTGATAGCGACGACTTCACACCCAGTCTGCCCAGTCAGAGAGACTGGGAGGATGTAGTGGTGGTGGGAGGAATGTGAGGGAGAGCAGCTGGGGCAGCAGCATTGACAGCTGAGCTTGAAGACGGAGTGGAGGAATGACGCTACAACACAGGTTTACAGCTACTAACAGTTACTACTTCTTCATCCTCTCATGTTGGAGAGCGGCCGGACTGGACGCTACAGTGAGACAGTCTTGAGGTACAAATTAACATTATGAGACAGGCTGGGGCTAGCTGGTTAACATGCTAATTTCAGTAGATAACTCTGCAACACAATACATAGACGTCTTTGATATAATGTTTTCACCAAAATACATCTCACCCCTTTAAATTAGCATAAATGAGCAATTACGAGCAAGGAGCTCTTTTCAATAATTAAACTAGGCCTTGATGACTACTTCGTTTATCAGGGAAAGTGCATGTTAAGTAAAACCAGTATTGTTTGGAAACATCAGGGGAACAGTTTACCATCTCGGGAAATATGCTTATCACGTAAAAGAAACATCTGCACTGGCTTTCGACTCATCTGGTAACACATATCAAGATCACTAATATTTTTTTTAATTAATCCATACAGAAATTTTAAGACACGTGAAAAAAAAATCCACAGTAGAATTAGTGAGTCAGGTAACGTGTTGCTGAAAAAGGCAAAAAGATGGTGGGAACCGGGTAAGAAACAGAGAATGAAAGGAAGGGGGGAAAAGGTGACAGTTAGCCTGGTTGTTAAAGAAAAGCTGGAGGTGCTTTGAACAGGAGGTGACATTTTTCTCAGTTTCCTGATCACCACAGTACTCTTCCTCTGGCTCCTCTTCTCATATTCTCCTTTCAGCTGCCAGGTCAGTGATCTTTTTCCTTCCTTATTCACCCAAAGAGACTTGATTGTAATGGAGAATTAGACTGAATGTTTACTCTGCTAAAAATGTGCTTGATCTGCCTTGCCACATATTTTTATCAAACTGGATCTGATCAGCTATTCAATATATTCTTTGGTGCCCATATTTTCTAGCTGTTTTCTGTCTTTCATCTCCATTGCTGCTCCTTCAACCTCTTACCCCTGTTGTCCATCCTCCCTCCACCATCATCCTTGTCTGTCTCTTCTTCCACTTAAGCTTGACTTCTTCCTCCTCAGCACCCAGCTATTAACGCCATCCTGTCAGTCCACTTAAATCTTATCTCCAGCAATCTGGCACATGCACAGCGTACCCTCTTCTCCTCAAAACCTCATCCTTGATAACCTGCTGCCAGCTCCAACCTCACTTCACCCCCCATTACTGCTCCTCTTCCTCCCGTTCCCTCCAGATCTGTGCTGTGCTGTCCTTCCTCCCACTTTGTGCTGCTGACATGTCTTCCTCCCCTCCTCCATTTCACCTCCTCTCACTTGCATCGGTTTAGATTTAGTTGAATTTCGGTTACGGGGTCATATGTTGTTGCTCTTGTTACAGGGTAATCACCTGTGATATACTCTTCGTTAGTGAATCATTTTTAATCCCCCACACCAGTGACAGCCAGGGCCGGAGACATCATCTTTTTCTCGTGAGCATGATATCTCAGTAACATCGTGAGAGAACTTCTTCAAATCTGGTGGAAACTGTCATTTGGATTCAAAGATGAACTTATTATAGTTTAGTGATCAAAGGTTAAAGGTCAAGCTCACTGTGACCTCACAAAACACATTTATGGCCATAACTCACAAATTCACACACTATATTACTGAAATGTCTATAAAGTGATGACATTTTATGTCCAAAAGGTCAAAGGTCAACTTCACTGTGACATCATAAACACCTCTGGCTATTATTCAATGCTGTCACTCAGGAAGGGGAGATTGTGACCATATTTCCTGCAATGTGGCTGGTTGGTGGAGGCATACAAACACAAGGTGGTAATTCTAGTTAAGTATTTATTTTGGTAGTTTGCTGTCATGCAGATAGACAGGAAACATATGGAGAGAGAGGGGAATAACATGCAACAGAGGCGAAAAAAATGAAATTGGAGACATTGCATTTATATGGTATGCATCTTGGACTACTAGTATTTTAGATTTATTTTTATCTTACCTTGTGGGGTCAGATGAACCCCTGAGCAACATTACTATCCTCTTTGTGTTGGTATTATAATGTTACTATATGTTAAATGTGCAGTATAGAATAGTTTATCTTATCTACTAATCAGTGGTATGTTGCAAACTGTGTGATTTGTTTTTCTTGAGTTGTCATTTTCTGGTTTCTCCTCTGGAGATAAAGAAGTTATAATAACATGCTACTGAACTGAAATAATTTGCCTTATTTAAGTCACTCACCACTTAAATAACTCAAAGAAGTGAAACTACATTGGAAACAAGTCTAAATACCTTGTTTGGATAAATGTTTTTTTGTTCTGTAGATTTATTCCACAGACAACATTAACGTTAGTGAATATTGCTGACAAGCAATATTCAGTAAGAACCTCCATCATGTGTCCTGCAGGCTTTAATTCAGTGTTCAGTACTTAGCGTTCACTGAGCGGCTAAATGGAACTGCCTGTGGCACCGTTATGTCTTATGCTAATGTGAACTATAATGATAGTTTTCCACTGAGTGGGCATTATTAGTTCCAATGATGTAAGCCATTCTATACATGGTTGTTTATTTTCTAATGAGATTATATTGTTTATATTATCTTGTAAAACTTTGTACAATTTTTCTGAAACGTTGCAAAAAACTTTTTTTTTTCTGAGAGCAAAACATCACTTTTTCTGCACTTTTCTCTCTCCTCTTTTCTTCTGACTCCCTGCTGCTCAGCCTAGTTCTCCATCCTCTTTCCTCTTCTCTAATCCACTTCTACATTTCATCTTTTCTTCTTCCTCTATTCCTTTCTCCTCTAATATCCATCTCTTCTTCCCCCTTCCCCTCCCCTATCCATGCTATCCAGATTTCTGTTTCACTAATCCATGATCTCCCACTCTCCTATCCCTTCTCCTTTCATTGCTATGATAATTAGTTCTCCAGATAAGCTCATTGGCTGTGCACGGCGGCTCCTGTGTTGCTTAACACACCATGACAGCAAGTGCGCGAGTGTTTGTGTGTGCAGGACTGCAATTGTGTGCATGTGGGGTCATTTCACTGTGTGTGTGCATGGATGTACAGTTATAGCATGTGGGTGATCTCTGGGCTCATCAGCATGTGAAAGCCAGCTCGTCTCTGGAGGGCTGGAGGAGGCTGTGCAGATATTGTACCCCAGCCTGATGCTCTCACATCAGGGGGAGGGCTGACCAGCACTGGCTGCTGTAATGACTGGAACGGTGGATTGAAAAGAGCCGAGTTCATGGACTCTTCCAACTGCTGAATCTCCGTGTCTGTCATCTCGGACCCCCCTCGGAGCCACGTGTCCCCGCGCTGCAGTGAAAGCCATCCTGTCCAGGCACGAGGCAGCGGATAAAAGTAGCTCATCCCACCAGTGTTGTTGTGCAGTCTTTCTTTGGGTTGACTCATCCGTGACATTCAACCCAAGCATTGCGCTCTCCTGCTTGCCAACTTGGGCACAATGCAGGCAGGAACCACGTCTGTGTGTGTTTATGTGTGTGTGTGTGTGCATGTACAGCACAATCTGTTTGTGCTAGCTGATGAGATATGACTGTGAGAACTGTGTAGGTGTTTGTGCGCGGTGGAGGATGTGTTGACGAGGCTTCAGATTTTCCATTATTTTTGGACTGTACATTCAATTTCCACCATCTCCACCGTGTCCTTGATGATACAGTTTTTACATTGTTTTTTTGTTTTACTGGATGACCTAAAAATAAACTTCCACCCTTGTTTGTTTATCTTGTCTTTCTAGAGGGGTGACGAATGAGCTCTGCACCTCTGCTGAGCTGAAACCTTGTTCACATGGGGGTGGATGGATCCTGGCTGCTGCTCCCTGGAACTCTTCCTTCCTGACCCACTTCCCTCCAAAGCCCCTTTAAATGATTTAAAGGAACACTGCAGCTTATTACAGCTCAGGTTGTACACAGCTCGACCATCAGTTTTATGATTGATGATAACAATTCTCAACTCAACAACGTGGAAATGTCAGGACACCTTTTTGAGTATACAAAATATTGTGTTTATTAAACATGGACTTTCAGGGAGAGAGGCCATACATTTAATGAGAAAACTGTTAATGCTGCCATCTGGCAAATAAACTGATTATGAAACAGGACGCATCATGACGTTGTGATCATTATATAGTATGTGCCTTCTCTACTAAAACTATTTTAAAGGTCCCATATTGTATAAAGGTAGATGTTCATATCTTTTTTGATTATAAAGCAGGTCCAGGTTCTATATTAATATTGTGAAAGTATCAAAGTGCTCAGTCCACAGGGGAATACACACAGCCTGTATTCGGAAACTGAGCCTTAAAATGAGCCGTCAGGACTTCTGGAACTTTGTGATGTCACAACAAAGCAGTCACTGCTCTCAGCCATGCCCCAAACCCATCCCACCTGGATCCGCCATCCAACCATGCAGGATTTTGTTTCTCTGAGTGTTGACCTGAAATCTGCTATGTTTTTATTTGATCACTCAGAAAACAGCCAATCAGACTAGAGACTCAAAGACTCTCGTCTGATTGGCTCCCAGAAGTGTTGTTACTAGAGCTCCAGAGAGAAGCCTGAAAGAGGAGATGTAAAACTACATTGAGATGGTTTTTGGTTCTTAAAACCACAAATTTACCTTCTTATGGATATCAGCAGTTCAAATAAAACACAGGAAAAGTGTAAAACATTGGACCTTTAACATATTTTGATGTAAAATATTGTGGAGGAATAAGGTTGTACTCCCACACAGTATCAGCACAGTTTAACAACATTTTTTCATGGACTTTCTTCAAAAAGTACACTGATTCTAACCCACAGCCAATGGCCATCTATAAAAATAACATTACAACTAGAGTTTGAACAGCCAGTGGTGGTCAGACAACACATATAAACACAGATTAGCAAGGTAGCACAACTTCTGTTTGCCATGTGTGTCTCTCTATTCAGACAGTTTTGTTTTGTTTCTCAATTTTTAGACATATTCAAACATTTTTCCATCTGGATCCAAACACACCCTCTGTCTCCTCCATCAGCAACACTCATCTCTCTGGCACACTGAACCCTGAACCGTTACATCAACTCCACTCACAGGTGACTGCCTCTGCATTTTCTCTATTGTTCTGCTTTTCCAAAAAAAAAAACTTGTGTTCTGTTGTGTTTACCTCTGTTGAACCACCTACTGTGTTTTGTGCAGGAAAGATGTCATACCCCGCGAGTCTGATGTGTAAATTGATGACAACAAATTGATGTTAAATGACACTAAAGTAAGAAAAGAACAACTACTGATGAAAGTCTGATGAAGAATAAGAGACTTCTTTACTTTCTGTACTTTTTCCTTTGATCAAAACGCAGCGCCCCCACACCAAACATTCCCCCTGCACTCTGTTTTCCTCCTGTCTAATGTCACCTTCTCATTCCTCAAAGTTACCATATAATTTAGAAGTGAACAAGCACTCAGCACAGCTGTCAGATTTTCCAATAACTCCTGCAGCAGCGCAGCAGAACTAAACGTTTACACGCAGTGCCAGAAAGAATGAGATGCTGACTGTGTGGCAGGTGCGTGTTGGTCTGTGTGTTCGTGTGTGTTTGTGTACCTGTGACGGAGGAGTCATTGCCGTTCTTCTCGCTGTGGCAGTCCTCCTGTCCGTCTGCGTTCTGCTGCGTGTGCTGCAGACTCAGTTTGTGGCAAACCTCGAAGGCCTGGCCGACCGTCCGGACGATACGCATGGCCTGACTCTGGGTGGGTGAGGAGAGACAGACAAAGACAGAAATACTGTTGTAATTCTAAGAACGAAATCCGTAACACCTTTAAGCTGTCATTTGTTTCAAAACACACATTACTGTGCAGTGTTTTCCAGTCAAACATCACACATTTCATCCTGCGTTATGTCTTTTTCCTTGGTTTTTAGTTTCTTTTCTTTACTTATCCTGCAACCCAGTTCTGTTTCCAGGAAACACTACAGTCTTAAGCTTTTTTCCACTAGTGTCAGATTCAGACTGGACCCAGATGTGAACAGAAATTTGTGTATTTAGTATCAAACAGACACATTAGGCATTTCATATATGTAGGTCACAGAGTCAGTTTCGAATTCAGTGTCACTGTTGTGTGTGTTTACCATCCACAGGGTCATTTCTATGGATTGTTATTTTATATCCCGTGGTGCATTGAATTAGCTCGGACGTGTCTGCTTATCTCCCCTCTTCCTCTTTCCGCCCCTTTCTGAAAAGTCCGGTCAAGTGAAAACAACTTAGGTGACATCTATCTGCCGTCTGCCCTCTCTTGTCTGGCTTGTCAGACAATAGAAAGGTACAGAGGCAGAAAAGATTTCATTTTAAAGCACAGAGCAGAACAGATGCCTCATGGCCTGAGAGCCAGAGCACAATCAAGACTCTGCCAAAGGAAAAAATCCTCTCTCATCCCCATGATCAACTCTGGAGTGTTCACAAAAACATATTGTGACCTAAGACAGAATCAGATGAAAAACTACACTTTATTAGTTGCTCCCGAGTGTTTTATTAAATATGGAGCCTAGTTTTTGCATCATCGAGGTCCTGGGCCTTGGCACAGACACACATATTCTGATCATATCTGATCTGCATTACTGTAAAAAATATAATAAAATAAAATAAAAAGCACAGTGATGTCCACTGAAATCAAATTTAGATCATCAGAGCCTGTATTTATACAAAAATATTACAGCAAACTAACTACAGAGTATCTTGTGTTTGTAGAGCTGTTCCTCCCACCATGGAGGTCATGTTTTCACCCATGTTTGTTTAATTGTTTGTCATCAGGATTACATAAAACATACTGAACTGATTAGTACCACACTTGGTGGAGGGATGGGGCATGAGCCAGAGCAGGAGCCATTAATTTTGGTGCTAATCCAGTTAAAGAGGCAGATTGAGGAATTATATTTATCACTTTCCTTAACATTGCAACATTTTTGGAGAATTTTATCAATTTCTCAGAAAATAATTTATTGGTGTAAATACAAAAAACAGACATATTAATTCTCTACTAAAACTCTACTATGACTTTGTAGAGTAATAATACTCTGGATCCCACAGACGTGTAGGATTGTTTGGCCCTGGCTAAGGTATGCGCTCCATTCTAGTTTTATGTCTTGATATGTTTTGAAAGGGAACATGAATAGTGTGAAGAGTGTGACTATGATAGGCACCTTTAACTTTCCAGAGACGGACACCATGATGGTAAATTAAAAAAAGCCTAAACCAACTTTAGCTCTTTCTTCATTTGTCCTTCTGACACTTGTCTTTTTCTCTTTTCCAATTTGGCCAAAAGTATTAATACCCTGAAGCAGATAAGACAGATGGCTCTGACAGCATCGAGAAAGAATAAGATGAACTATTGTCAGTTGAAGAAAAAAATTGCTTCAGAGCAGACAACACATCAAACTAACAGAGCCATATAAAAATACTCAGTCAGGAGTGTTGTCCTGTGTGTTTAAGACCTTTATGGGGTATAACTGCGTTTGCACTTTTTATATGATGAGATTGTTCGGAGATGGGAATATATACCCTCACTCTCATCTTTCTCTCACTCTCTTCCTCCTCACACCCACTGTTCAGTTTCTTGACGCTGTGCTGTTCTCTTCTTCTTCATCCCCACAGCCACTCACCTGTCTTCTCTTCCTGCTCTGTGGACACTCTACTCATGTCTTTTCACTCCATGCTGGTCCTCAGCTTGACAGTAAACATATGTGTTTTCCTTTGAAGAGGTTTCCAGAGCCAGTCATACAGGGGACGAGAGCAGACGCTGGTGTTATTGTACACAGTCAACACACCAAAGGCTCAGGCTCCCCTAAGTCATACTGTCTGACCGTCTGGAAAATGCACAATCAAACACAACACTGTGCCCACGCTTTTTTTCCTTTATGTGTACCTTACTCTCTTTCTAAGCCCAAACTGAAACTTTTCAGTGACCTCAAAGAAAAGAAATGTACCGACTCACCCCAAAATCTCATCCAAATGTCAACATTTTTGTGGCCATTTTTCTAGTTCTGGCACAAGATGATGGCGTCCCCGTTCTACAACCCCCTATTTCTAATATTTTAAGACTGAACACAAAAGTGCAGGATTGATATGTAGTGGTAATAACAGCTTCTAGGTAAAAAAAGGTGAATTTTTAGCAGGTACTTTAGATCCAAGACTGCAGCAGGCAGCTTCACTGTACTCTTTAATCTTCGGTACAGGAAGCAGAAGAGAGTCTGTGCATCTGAGGGCACTGCAGAGGTCAGAGACATGTCTTTGGAGCATATCAACTATACAGTCAAGTGCTAGTGTGAAAATCTATGTATATTAAAAAACCTAAAGCCAGTGCAGGCTTAGAAGGAGCAGAGATGTGAGGTGGGTTCTTTGCTCAAGTTAAACACTACCAGCAGAGTTTTTATAAACTGCAAGTCTTTTATGGACTTTTTTTGGGAAACTGGAATGCATTAGAGTAGTTTAACCAAACTGTAATAAAAACATGCAAAAGCTTCTCTGTATCCGACTTCGGAGGGGGGTCATTTAAGTGTGGACCTAAGCCCTTTGAGGTGATATATGACGAATATACTTGATGTATCACAGCTTGTTCCACATGGGATGTGATAAAAATGAGACCTTTGAAATGTCTCCTCAGTGATTCTTGTTGAATACATTTGTTTGTTGCTTTGAGCTCTGTTTTCGTTAAAGGTCAAATTTAATTGGTTGTGATTTCCCCATTTTTGCTAATTAAAAATTGTTTCTATAGAAACCACAAATGAATTAGACAAGAATGCAGGCAAATGCTGCAGAGACTAGAATCATCATACTGATTTGATTTTATGCATCAAAGGGTTCAATCGCACATTTATAAAGTGCTTTAAAGGAGACTTAAATATATATATATATATATATATATATATATAGCCTAAAAATATTGAAATAATATTCATAAGCTGTATCACTCAACCCTGATTGAGGCAACTTTTGATTTGTGATATTAGGCTGTATAAATATCATATATAACACATGTACTGTTAACTTTAACCACTCCTAACTTTAACCATGACCGTGATCTTTCTTTTTACAATAACCACTGAGTTATACTTGGTAACCACATCTTAACCACAGAGGTGGCTGATCAGAAAAAAACCCTTTCTTGAACAGTTGTATGTTGTAAACTCCTTATAGATGTGCCCCGTCAGACTATTCAGTGTTATTTACACCTTTGTTAAATGGATTGTCACTTCCAACACACTCATCTTCATCTTTTCACTCGCTTTCTGTCAGGTTGGTTGTCCTGTACCTGGACTTCTTTGCTAACTCTCCAATGGAGCTCCAATTACAGCTGCTGACAAGACTCCTCAGAGATTTGTCACTCAAATGCTAAGACTGTATATCCTGCTGTAAAGATATGAACCAGCTCTTAAGTTGGACATCTGTCACTATCTCTGTCTCTCTCTCTCTCTCCCCATCACTTTTCCCCTCTGTCAATTCAACTGAATAAATGTACCCTCTCTGCATCTCTCTCTCTTCTCTATATATCAAGCTGCCAGAGAGCTGGATCTCTGTAGCAGATAGGACCAACAGTCAGAAAGCGTGATGCATTATTTATCCCAGATTACCCACAGAGGTTCAGCTGTGTTTTCTCTGCCCTCTTGGAAGTTTTGGCACAAGCAAAGAGACAAAAGGGAATATAATGCAATCCACAAAAATCAGGGTAAACAACGAGGAGGATGGCAGGGGAGTAACTTCTGATTAAAGCCTTTTCTCTGACTCTCTCTTCCGGTGATGAGCACATTAATGTGTCTTCTCTCTTGTTTTCTGTGTTTACATATTCACCCCATCTCTCTACAACTTATGCATCCATTACTCTGCGCATGTACCACAGCGATGGCTACCTCTGGTTTATTTCTGCTCCCACTAACCTGATCCAACTTAAAGCAGCAGCAGAGTTTTACTTTCATCAGCGAGACAGTGGTGAAACTCTAATGATCAGGGGACAGACGGACCTGATGTTCAAACACTGTGCTTGCTTTGAATGCTTTAGTGGGAGAAATAATACTGGGCAGAGTGTGAGTGTGTGAGAGAACTGTGGGTAAAATAAGTACTAATCAATGGACACGTTTGTTTGTGTGTGTGTGTGTGTGTGTGTGTGTGTGTGTGTGTGTGTGTGTGTGTGTGTGTGTGTGTGTGTGAGCATGAGGTAGGTGAAGTGAGAAGAAATGAATTCATGATGCCTCAGTGACTCTTCTGAACCATTAGCTCAATTTCCAGTCTGTGCACAAAGCCAGAGAACATCATACAAACATACACACACTGTCACACACTATGCCCTCAAACTAGACCTGGGTACGGAGCCTACACCAGTAACACAGCAGAGCAGCATATGGAGCAGGTCTGCTGAACATGTGTAACAGCTGTCACAGCAGCAGAGACTCCAGTTTAGCTCCATACACTGCTGAATAATTACAAAATAAAAGTTTCTATTCCTCTCTGTTTCTCTCCACCTTTTGTCTCTCTCTCTCTTCTTTCCTGGATTTGTTTGATTAAATGAACAGCTGGACAGCATTTTTAAGCTCATCCCACCACGGTCAGAAGGAGGGTAGCGATGAGGGGTTGAGGTGCACTGACCCATTCAGATGAACTAATAAGACATTTTGACAGGTTGCATTAAAGAAATTGGTGTGAAATAATTCACTAAGCAGTTGAAATGTCAAAATGTTTGCCTCAGCCAGTGTGACCTGTAAGCCTAATACTTCTGTTTCCTCCCACAGTGACAACACAGGCAGGTCAGGAAAAGTGGGAACTGCAGTGTGAATTTGAGTGTAGATGTGGTGGCCTACATGTGTTAACACTGGGACAGAAAAAACAGGTATAGAAGATGATGATGGTCGGGGTCTATTGTTCTCATAGACAGGGTTCAGGTGTAGATGACTGAGTAGACAGCAGGCTGGATAATAGGCCTGGGCCAATATTCAATAATACTAAATATTATGATATTTCCCATTAATTTGATACTTTTCATGATATAAAAACCAGATTTTTATTAGTTTTTTTTTTTGCATTGTCTGCCCTGCTGCTGAGTTTCACCGCTTTGCATACTGTATATTGAACTCTGGCATGTGACAAACGAAAAATTAAACTTTGAAGTGTTGTTTAGTGGCAGCATAACATCGTAAATCACGGTATTTGGGCTGGAGTGTATCCAGATATTAAAGGTGTGTCCTGCAGTTCACCTAAATGCCAGACTCAACCTACCCCTCCACCTCAGATGGTCTGACTAATCAGTGAAAGAGAAAGAGTCAGAGACGTTGGAGAGTACGACAGACTTTATCATGTTTCATAAAAGGTACACACGACCAATAAAACAGTATTGACTTCTGCCTGTGTTTACATCTGACTTCTGACACCTCATGATCGATACAGCACACCACTCACCTGCTGTGTCAATATGATGCAAACACAAAACACACATACACTATGTATACAATAACATGCTCAATAATGACTGAATTCAGCCTCTGCTGTAAAAGCACCACAGCCTTGACAAAGAGGATAAATTAGATAGAGAGAGTAAAAATAAGACAGAGAAAGAGAATAAAAGCTTAAGACAGACAGATCATTTCACTGATATATGGTTATTCAATACAAACTGCTGAAAGGCTATTAAATCCAAATATCTTAACCAAGCTGTGTCCAGAAAAAAGTCCTTACCATCAATCTGTCTAGAAACAGCCTCATGTCACTTTATATCGGTGTCAATAATGAAACCATTGGTTCTCAGCTTCTGTCACAGGCCCAGTCCTGGAGCTTTACCCACACACACTCTTTACTATCTAAACCCAGCTCACATTTTTACACCACCTCACAACATCGTTTTAGACCATGACTGCTTTTATCTATCATGTAGCTCACTCAGTATTTTCAGATGTAATTATCTTTGAGCAATTTTTCAAAAAATAAAAAATGTTCATAAAGTATTTCGGGATCATTTGGGCTTTGTAATCATCCTCGAAGGCAGAAGATTAAACTCGTCATCTTGAAGCCATTAGCTGACACAGAATGACAGCGTATGGTTGGAGGGCATCTATCCAGGGAGAGGGAACTCAATTAACACTTGACACAATAACCACAGCTCTCCCTCCATCTCATCAACCAGCTGTGGAGGAGAGATGAGCCCTTATCCATCATAACCATTAGACAAATAAATAAATAAAAGACCAAAAGATGTTTTTAACGCCATTATTCGTTGTTTTTATGATTTCAATGTAGTGGGTGTTAAGTGCATTTGCATAACTTTCCTTATTAAGAAAAATAAATAAATAAAATGTGTGGCCTGTCAGTATAATACTTACAATGACAACATAATAAAAGCACATCTGGCAGCTACAAGGCTTCCACTCAGCAGCAGTGATTGGATGTTTTGTGTTGTAGTCTATTATCAGGTTTAAAACACCATAACTGGGTTTTATGTTTTACGTCTTTAATCCCAACGCTCAGCACTGGCATAAAACTGAGAATCTGACCTGAGGATGAAAGATCACAGACAGGCTTCATCCCCTGGGGATCACGAACGTGCTAAATGTGTGTAAATTTTATGTCCCATTTGATCTTTGTGTTTCTTGTGTATAAACAGAAACTCTAAGGATCCATGACTGTGACAGGGGGCTGTGGTTATAGACAGCAGGGTGGAAGGCGGACCTCAGAATCAGTATCATTTGTTCAGAGTGCACAGACATATTAATAAAAATGTGATATTTATTAATCACCCGGCGTAAATCCGCACTCCAACTCAGGGATTTGCAGTGGTGGCATCAGCCATCTTTTCTGCTGTTGTCTGCTGGAGCAGTCGCACTGCTGGAAAAAAAGAGGCGGAACAAACTGGCCCGCAGGGCCTCGGCTGCCCCCCTGGACACCGTGGAAGTGGAGAGAGACGAGGATGATGGCTAGATTTCAGGTCATCCTGGACAACACCTCCCACCCCCTGTACAGGTTCCTGTGTACCCTGGGCAGCTACTACGGCAACAGGCTGCTCTACCCACGTAGATCCTTTGCCCCTGCAGCGGTCAGACTCTGCGACAGCCGTCAGCACTGCTCGCAGACAGGTCTCACACGTGCCCTTTCATTATTACCAGTGTAATAATTATTATCACTGTAATGTGCCATGTCTGTGGACACTGAACTGCTCAACTCTGTGCTCTGTGTTTATATATTAATGCACCATCACTTTGATGCAGTTACATCTCAGGTCCTGAATCTTTCTTTGTTTTGTATATAGTATATTGTGTATTTATATAGTTATGTCCTTTTATATTCTGCTCTCATCTTGTTATGTATTGTCTGATTTTTGTTTAGATTTGCTGCTGTAAAGCTGAAATTTCCCTCCATGGGGTCAACAGCGTTTCATCTGATCTCATTCAGTATTCTGATGAAGACTCCCTGCTCTCTGATCACTCCCTCTCCAGTTCTATCAGAGGCCAGGTCATTCATTAGCTTCCTTTAAACTGTCGATTCGAGGAAGAAAGAGGGAAGAGCGAGAGAGCATGAGGGAGAATGGGAGAGAGAGGGGGACACAGCCTGTCTGAGTGTGAGAAGTGATAGGCCACTAAAGTCTTTTTATGTCGCTGTGATTTAAAGCGCAGCCATTCTTTCACTGCTGGTAGTTAAGAGGGAAATAAAGTCTGCTTAATCTTGTACTCAATCTCACACTCACAACCTTCCACACGTCAAAACACACTCACACCAAACCACACACTGCCTCAGATGACATTTTTATTGCATGTTTGATATGTATATCCCTTTTTCATTATGGTAGTGTTTCATTCTCTTTTTGTCTCGCTCAGTCAAATTTCTGAAACTTTGCTGTTCAGAAATGATCACAATGTGTTAAAAGACAGAATTATATTGCATATGTATGAAGACTGTTTCAAACTAATGTTTTATTTTATGTATGTTTGTACCGTTATATTTAAAGCTGCATTGATACGTTTTTTTATATTCGCAATGGTTTAAATGAAAGGTGTCATTTGTTCTAACAAATCCTCAGATAGATCTGAGGGGACACTTAAATTTAAAGACTCCCATTCGTCACTTGTAATCAGTCAATAAACACTTAATAAATGGTTTATAATAGTGGTGTTGCAATAAATCAGTATTGATGACAATCATGATAGTTGTGAATGATATATTGATATTGTGTTATTTAATACACACATGATAATATCAATAGCCTTGTGGATCCTTTGTTTATCAGCTCATCAGTTTTCCTTTTCAGTATCCATTAAGTCCTTGTTCGCTTTTGCACAGTTAAGGTCACGGACTCTCTCTCTACCTCGCTACATTTGTATTTGCCAAAGAAGAAACAAAACACACAATTAACAAAAGGAAAGATGAGTTTGACTGATAGAAACATTATCATTTTTTAAATCTTCTATAGATATCCCAATATTATTGTTATGTTGTAGAAATCTGATATCCTGACAGCCCTAGTTTAAAACATACTTATAATGTCGTTGATTTGTGTTTATTAACAGCTGTAAGTCCTGCTATAGACACCCATAAGTGGATGGTGCTGTATAAACAGATAGTGAGAGACAATATAGTAAAACAGTTGTAACTGTTGATAAATACTGCACATTAATGAATACTTTGAATGTTGATTATACACGATCAATAGACTTCAAGTAAATTGTTACCAAATATTCCTCAGTTTTGCTGTGCTGAGCTTTTTGGTGTCTTTGAGCTCATTGTTTTTGGTTCACCAGCCTTAAAATTTCCCTGTTTGGTTCATTATTACCACTCACATCAACCTTGTTTCCAGTCACAGCTGTTTTCACTAAACTCACTGTACTGTACCTGACCAGCAGTAAATGACAGACAGACGTAGTTTGCAGTTAGCAGGTGAACACAGTGGAGTGTTGAGCTGCTAAAGAGCTAGAGTGAGAAAAAAAGAGCTGAAAGGAGAGTGAATATTGGATTTATCTGCCATGTTTTCAAATGATTCCAAATTCGTAATTAAAATAACTGCACTATGTCTGCTGGATGAGTAAATAGGCAACAGCTTCCATGTTCTGCTGTATCACCTTTGTGAAGAGGTACTATGTTAGTGTGTTTACAGCTTGTTGTGATTCCCCCAAGTGGCCACAAACATCCCTCACAGTTGAGCCAAATGAACTTTTCTTTGTTTTGGTAACTTTATGTTGCTGCACCAGTGCGAATGCTTTCATAGCGCAGGTTGCCCCCATTCTGTCAATCACCAGACAGCCACAACAGAAACATTTCCCCACCTACAACAAAACATACCTCAGAAACATACTGTCTTAAAACTCAGTTATTGCTGTTTGAAACAATGGCAGCTGCTTTCTGCCACAAAACATAATGAAGTTTTTCATTAAAATTAATATATCCCATTTCACCACTATACTATGAAAAACATCACACACACACACAGTATATTTCCAGCTTAATGGCTTAAGGGCCACTGCTACCCCTGAGAATTTTGGAATGTGTCACTTTCCATTTTGCCTTCTGAACAGATATGCCTGTGTGTGTGTGTGTGTGTGTGTGTGTGCCTGCACGCATGTGTGTGTGCGTGTGCGTGTGCGCATGCGCGCTCATGCTTCAGTGTCGCTCTGTCTGTTACAGATAATGAGGCAGTGTGTGCTTCACCCAGCTGACCCCTGGACTTAAGCATTAACTTCTACAAACTGGCAGCTAAAGAGAAACAAAACGAGAGCACATTTTCTAACTAACTGTGTCACACAACTGGACACAACTGTTTTCACTTCGTCTCTGCTCAGCTCAGCTCTGCAGCGGCACAACCTCCCCAAATGCACTAACAGCTAGTTCCTCAGACCTCATCGCTGTCAAGCCCGCGGTGCCGGGAGGTTTCACTGCTGCTCGACAGCCGCATGTCTCTTTATTGGAGGTTGTCAGGATGTGACTCAGACAGTGACATGATTTAAGACAGGCGGAGGAATTCCTCTAAACACTGTGCGACTAACAGACAGTAAAAACCCTGAGAATGACACACTTTGGCTTTTTCCATCTCGCCATGATACAGAAACAAAGTTTGATGAGTTGGCTTCTGCAACATGTGCAGAAACACAAATTCTGTCACTTATACAACAAGAAATAAAAACAAGTCTTTTTTTTCGTACACTAAATTTGTCAAATCTAATTCAGTTCCTATCAGGGCTGATCAATTAATCGAAATATTATTGAAAACACAGTATGGCCATATCTGAATCGCAGGAGCTGCAAATTCTTTGATAAAAGTAAAATCAGTCACAACAGACCAAAAACAATCAAATATCTAGATGCCTTACATGAAATCCCTTCAGAGTTTTCTGTTTCAGACAGGGTCACTGAAGGTTTCTGGAGTTTGGTATTTGTGTCTAAATCCAACTGGATCCAGTCAACACAGAGTCAGAGTCAGGCAACATTTCTCAAGCCCTCGACCCTGAATCAGGCTCTGCATTCATATAACATTTCAGGGGTTCATCACTGGTCAAAAGGAGGAAGAGTAAAACTCTTGCAGGCTGCCGTACCTTCTTCTTGGACTTAAAGACGTTACAGCGGAAGACATTGCTCTGTCCATCTCTGGCGATGTAGCTGAAGATCTTCAGATCCTGGGAGTCATGAGACACATAGAATATCCTGAAATAGAAAATAAAATAGGTCAGACGTTAAAAAAAAAAAAAAAAAAAAGATTATGATGCAAAACAGAATCAGAGCCTGGCAATGTTTCTAAATGTATTTTAAGATGCAAAATCGGCACAAAGCCTGTTTCTCTGGAGTTTCCATGTGACAAAAATATATAAAGGTTAAGAAAGTTGTGATTTGTCTGGGGGGGGGGGGGATCAACTATCAAATGTTTAAATAAGCTGGCAAGTACAGACTTCCTCACAGATTTCTCTATTATTTATAAGGGAATATGGGACAAGAAGCTCAGTGACACACATTGAAAGTTAGGTTAACTTCCCCAGCAAAAATAATACTTCAAATGAAAACAGCGCGAGGAGGAAACAGAGGAGGTAATACTATTATAACAAACATTTTCTTGTTTGAAAGGAGGATGCAGGGGGAACTAAGTTTGAGACAAAAATAGAGTTCCGCTGGTACGGAGAGAGTGGGTACCAATGACAGTGAGAAGATTTACAATATCCTGCAGAGCACGTAAATAGGAAGAAATAAGTTTGGGAGCAAAAGAGAGAACAAAAGAGATAATACACGATAACCTGCATGAAGGAGAACACTGGATGAGTTAAGCGCCAGAGCTGATCTAATTTATGATGACAAAAGAACACAGCTGGACAGATACAACTCCGCTGATGACAAGACTGAAACCAAGATGCTGGGAAATGTCATGTTGAGAAACAAAACAGAAGCTAAGAGCAGTGTTGGTTATATTCAACAAACACTCTACATCTCTGAAAGGTATCATTTCTTCAAGAGTCTACAGAAGTTAGTGAGGAGGTTTTTCCAAAGGGGCCGGAGGTTTGCGTCCACTGTGAGCAAGCGATGACAATACAAGTTATTATTACGAAACTATACTTTCAGCCTCTGCGTTTCACTTCAGACCTGATCGCTGCGTAACCTGACAAAGAGATGGATCAATACGCTTTGAAAAGTGCTAAGAAAAAGCCTTGTCTGCTGCCGGCTGCTCCGACTACAAACCAGTGCACACAAGCTTGAAGAAGCAAGGCTCTCCTTTGCAAAAAGTTTCTTTATTGTAAAGAACTATTTCTGTATACTCATAGACAGGAACTCAATCCTCATGCAAACCATCAGACTGCTAATTTTGTAGGCCTGTCTGTTTTGTCAATGTAACTAGTACCAGAGTAGTTATAAATTTGGCCACTATGTTCATCATAGATTATAGAATACCAGCGATAATACAGATTTTAAAATGCTAAAATTTGTAAGATTTGTTGGTCTAATGTTGAGGAAGTACCTATTTTAACCCAAATCACCATCTTTTCCTGTACCTAACCAAAACATGACCATTATTATAGCAACCACGGCAGTGAAGGTAGGTACACTGCTGTTGGTAAAGTACACTTGTATTACTGTAACCATGACAATCAAGTCTGGTACGCCTGCCGCTGTAGGCTATTTCAGCAGACACTGCTATGGGTCGTATCAGAGGGTTGAAAAAAAAAGATTGGTTCTGGTTGTTCAATTGTTCAGGTTGGGGACTGGTTGCCCTCTGTTGCAAAGTTTCCCTCATCTTAACTGTAAAGAACTTATTTAAGTGTCGTCATGCTGAGATATTTCCAAAGAGTTCTAAAAGCCTCATTACATCTCAATAAGTTAAGTGATTACCATTAAAATTGTGTCACATTCTTTTACTTTTTCAAGATTGTTCAAAAATAAAGAGGCTGTATGGCTGAATTTTGAAGGTTAATGAAGGAATTGACACTTGACGTTGCTCAATGCAGTGAACTTGAAATGTCAAGTGGCTACAGGAAGTAACAGAAACCTCAGGCACCGCAGCTTCCTAATTAGGCAATTAGTGGATAGAAATTTGGAGAGGTTTATTACAGTGAGACAATGGACAACAAGAGCAAGAGCAAGAAATTAGGTGAAGATTATGCAAATGACCCAGTGGTCTCAGTCCCAGTGTGTGTCCGTTTGAGTGTGCTCGTTTTGTATCAACGTGCATATTTGTGTGTCTGTGTGTGTTTTTGTACTCGAAAACAGGGGTGTCGTTTATAAACTCGGTGACATTTCTGTGGTATTTGTTTTGGCCTCTTCTCCGGGAGCCAGACGAGCTGAGGTCTTGTGGTATGGATGGAGTCTTTGTCAATCCTGCTTAGCAGACTGTCAAAATACCAGACATGGCTATCTGCAGTGACTCACACAGACACACACAGACACACACACACACACACAGACACACACAGACACACACACACACACACACACACAGAACTGAACACTTTCTGCCTGATATCTGCTCCAGTGTGCTGCTGCAAATATCTGAGGTCCACATGGTCAGCTTATCGAACAGGTCAGTATTTTCTCCAGCTTCACGGTAGAAGCAGACCACTGCCCACACATTAAAAAACATTTACTGTGACGCACACGCGGGCACGAGTTAGCATCGACAGTAGCTTTGCACGTCCCCACTGAGACAGCAAATGATGTGGATCTTCCTGTGACAACTCAGACTGACAGAGGCACTGGCTGGAAAACGCTCAGGAATAAGGCAACAACATGCACAAGAGAAAAAAAAGGCAGTGAAAAGTCAGGCAGGGTGGGGCGAGGGGGGGCAGCCACAGCTTAATGTGTTTCTGTACGTGTCTATGTCAACAAACACAGAGAGTCTCTATTATCAGCCCATGTCATCTACTGGGAGAAAACTGACCGCTCCCATCTGACTGATCTTTGCAGAAACCCTTTAGTTGCCTCCTCTTTCAACTCTGTCTTTACCCTTCCATCACACAACCACTCCCTCCTCAAAACCTCCAGCTACTGTGATAAAAATCAGTCCCCCAACAGAGTCTTTCTTCTATGTCTAAAACAAAGGAAAAGGTCTTGTGCTGTGCCAAACTGCTGCCTACAGGGAACTGAATATGATTCAAAAAAAAAAATGTAGGCAGTGTTAAAAAGAAACATTATATCCTGCCAGAAGTGAAGCTCAGCTGAGAGTGAGTGAAAGTGAGCCTGGCTGACTTGGCTTTAGCTGACAAATCCCCAAGCAGCACCGAGATGACAGCTCAGATACACCTCTATCAACTGTTTCCAACAGCTGCCTCAGATAGATCAGCTCTCGGAATAAGAGAAACAAGCCCAACATGAAAGCAGTCAAAGACGGTTTACGGCAAAATAAATCTGACTACAAACACTGCTGACAGAAAACCTCTCATCTTGTGTTTTAAGGGGGCTGCCCTTCCTGTTCAAAGTGACAATCCACAACATAGTGGAAGGTCTATTACAATAGCTATAATACAATTAAACAAAAGAGGTGTGTTTTGTTTTATTCGTACCCTCGGAGGCAGCTGAGATTGAGATGCAATTGTTTACTCTGCTGGCAGAAATTAAGCAGAGACCAGTGACACATGAAACAGTGATCTGCCACCAGTAAAATAAAAAATGAGAAAAAGTAAAGATGGATCAAGGACTCAAACATGAGGCAAAACTTTTCTGCCAAAAAAAAAAAAAAAAAAAAGACTCACTCATTCTGTGTTGTGGGGGTCAGCATTAATCAATTTTTGGAGGACAAATCTAAAACTGAGATAAGAATTAAATTAAAATCTGCCCTTGCGTCTCTTTGAAAAATCAACAGGCAATGATTTTACATCAGCACCTCGGGATCAAAATGCATCTGCCTTGCTCCTCACTTATCATTTTTCAGCAACAGTGAACAATCACACTATGAGAAAGTCATTGAAGAAAAAGGTCAAGAGGCCAAGATCTTCCACCAGCAGCTGCATTAATAGACCAGAATGAATTGTCTGGTACCTGTAAAGCTACCATTGCCATCCTATTAGTAATGTAGCCACATAATGGACAGATTCTATGCAGCTTCTTTTTTATTTTTTATTATTTTTTCTGGCTCTTTATGTCTTTATCTGTAGGTAAAGTGAGAGAGAAACAGAAAAGTTGGGGAGAGAGAGGGGGGATGACATGCAGCAAAGGGCCGCGGGTTGGATTCGGGCCACGGACCGCTGCAGTCAGAACTAAGCTTGAATGCTACACGCTCTACCAGGTGAGCCCCTGAGGGGCCCCAGATTTTATGCAGCTTGTGACAACTCAGTTCAGTGACACCACTGAAGACACTGAGTTTGCTGGGGACGGTCTACACTCTACAGCTTAAACCAAGCCTCAGTGGATATTTTATGGACTGATTCCATTGGGGTTGTGCTGATGGATCATGGATGATCATAAGAGCGATCACCAACTGCTTGGAAGCTCGTTCACGTTCAAGCTCATTCAGCTGCATAGAGAGACACGCCTGTGGAGGGAAGGTCCAACCTCGAGCTCGCCAGGCAATACTAGTGACTCTCTCCTATGGGAAGTTGTTATGGTTTATTCAAAAAGTCACCACATTTGTTGCTTGGTGACTTTTTTTTGAGACGTCTGAAAAGTTGATTAATCGAGCAGCAAAGGTGCTAAGTTGGCAACACTGCTTGTTAGCTCCAGATCATTTTGAAAGCCCAATGGCCAATGAGGAAACTCCAACACTCAGCTGGCCGACCAATGGTGTAACTTCATCACTCAGTCACTGAGTCAGTCAGCGACATTCGTGTTTGTAGGGCTGGCCCCAGCTGGGACTTGGACTTGTGTCCTCACTGTTTCTACAGCCCAGGCTGTGACCATGTTGGCAGGTAAATAAAGAAAAACTTCAGCACAAAAATGTTTACTTTCCTAAAGTAACAGTAAGTTTTAGTTGTATTTTTTTTATAATCATTCATATAGTTTCAAATGTACTCCATCTTACTCTGACTGTTCATACCATCTGTGATCAAAAAGTCTATTGTTCCACAGGGAAATATCTTGGTTTACGAAGTATTCCTCAGTCAAAAATGTCTCATTTTGTTATGTCTGCCTCATATATCACATCATCCACCAGTCAGGCTCCAGTTCTTTTAGTTTTGCTTTGGATTTTCAAATGTAGGCTTGATTTATTTTAATCATTTCATCTCGCAAGATCAAGTTCTACAGTCAAAGTTTCTCCTTTGAGGTGTCACAGAGAGCTATAACCCTATCTTCAACTGCTCTCAAGTGTTTTAACTGTAAGAGGCAACAACAGTACAAACGAAGAGAGCTGAAAAAAATGTAGATAGTTAAGTTCTTAAAAGAAGCCCTCAGAACAATTCTGCCACCATGAGCAGCAAGCGGTGCCTAGATTGAATTCATTGTTAATGACGGGACATTGTATGGAAAAAAAGAGTGCGTGAGGCAGAGACAAGAAGAACCAAAGACTGTGACTGAAAGCTCAGACAGTGAGTGAAACAGAGATATGGACACTCAAAGAAAAAGAGAGGACGGAGAGATGCAGGAAATGAGTGTGTGAGGGATTACGAGTGAATGGCGAGAGGGAGAGAGAGGGAGAGAGGAGGAGGGAGAGACAGAGATTATGCATGAATAAGGAGCTGAGAAGAGAGGGAGACGCCGGCGCAAAGCAGATGATTCATGACTCATCCAGCGAGTTAAAGTTCAGTTGTGCATTGAGAGTTTGACAAAAACACATTTAACCTGCCGCAGCCTCATCTCCATCAGCAAAACACGACCAGAAGAGGATGTGTTGAGAGGCCACACGAGTCACACATGCACAGAGAAACATACATGAAACACAGCGACTGGCCCCGGCTGCGAGACCAACACTCTCACTGACCACACTCACTCACTCACTCTCAGCTAACCTTGTTAATAAGCCCTTGTTGTTAACAGGCCGAGTCCGTCGCGCAGGGGGCTGTGATGTGATGTCTGAGTAATGAAGTGGGCTTGTTTTCGGCGGCCTCGCTCATTTTTTCTTTGATAAATCGCTGCTTGTGAAACGCAGCTGCCATAAATCAAAAGCTAAGAGGCAATGTGCCACACGCACCGCATCGACAATCTCACACTTACTCGGAATCAATACCATAACGCACCTGTGCCAGATCAGGCTTTAGCAACAGCGTCGTGTTCAGGAATGGAAGCCAAATCTGGATTAATATCATCTCTCAGCGTTCAACAACCTGTCATTGGAAATCTATCAGCTTCAGTAACATGAAACATACAGCAGGGTCATCCTGAGACCACGGGCTGGGTGGACCACTGAGCACATCCATAAACATCCTGCCGGCTCCTGAAGGGCTTTTCATCTTAGTTTGGTTCTGGATAAAACATTTTGTCCCTTTTACGGCACATGACAAAATGAAGCAGAGACGCCTTGAAGACTTAATTATGTTACACAACCAGTGCATAATTAATAACTTCCATCATCCCTGCAGCTTTGGTCAAACTATAGGCAGCGGTGTTTGAGATAAAAACTTTAAGTAACAAGTGGTGTAAAATTAAGAACTACACCTCATCAGATTAAACTGTTAATCTGTCCGTTCAGATTTACAGTCTGATCTCATGAGTATAATTAGGCCTGTTTGTAAAATTGGCTGGGTTCGATTGACAGGTTTAGTGTCAATCAGCATCACAGAGGAGATTTTACGGCCTCTAAGGAACCTGTAATTACAGCATGCTCAGCACATTAGGCTTATTAGTGCTCCAGTGCCAGAGGACAGGGCCAGGAAGTGACATCTCTGGAAGTTCAGTTCAAACTCCACATGGGAAACACAGATAATTTTATAGACTCCCTCAAAAAAAACTTCATCTACAGTCAGCTTCATATCTCCATTCACCATCTCATCAAAACTTTTATCCTCCAGCGTTTTTCTCTTTTTTGCACAGACTGACATAAATCACAAAGGCCAGATCTCTCTCATAGCTGTCCCTTTCTATTTTAGCAGAGATATTATATGTGATGTGTTTTTTTTAGATATCGACAAGTTTCAGGTCTGTTCCCAGCTTATATACGAGAAGAAACTACAGCATCTAAGAGGAGGTTTTCACCAGAATTATCTGAATTATCCACAGAGGTGTCCTCTGCTCCAAAGCAAACACACCAGCAGCTATTTCTTGAGATCCAGACATGCAAGGACTAAAATCCTTCATCTGGTTAAAGTACTTTTACCCCTAAAACCCTTTTATTTGGTTGAAAATGACCCAGATCTAAAAAATGTATTGTAAAACAGTTTCTCTTTTGAGGCCTCTGGCAGGCAACCACAACGCTGACACATGCACATCGGTGATATGATGCCATCTCAGGCGACTGAATGAAACGGACCATTACCGTTAAGTTATTTTTTTACATTTTAATGTGAAAAAGTTACATATTATATCTTTGAACCCTGCACCTCTCTAGGACAAAAAGTTGCATCTTCATCTCAGTTTTAATATTGAGGAGGAACTTTACAGTTTATCGCTGACTCTCACTCATTGAATGGTTTTTACATTTTTGACAGAAAAAAACCAGTGAGACGTCAGTGTGTGAATGAACGTCCGGCTTCAGTTATGTTCTGGAGGCTCCACAGGTCAGTGTCTCTTTCCTTGTAACAGACTCTCCAGCTGAATTTGAGTGTTGCTTTAAACAAAAGAACATATAAAAAGGCCGTTCAGTAGTAGGAGAAACGCTGTTCTGCTTCACAAAAACAAAGCTCAGTTCTTTCTCTTACATGTTTTATTACACAGAGCGGCTGTTGATACAGCCCTGACCTAAAACGTTTTTTCCAGAACAGCATGGGTTTGGCAGCGCCGAGATAAACCAGACTTAATTACAGAGCATACTGATCAGGCATTATGTTGATTAAAAGTGACTATAAAAGGCAGGGTGAAAAGGTAGAGGTTCATTATCAGAAAAGCTGCTGTGTGAGCTCAACCTCCGTGTGCCCACATAAAGACACCCCTGAAATTTTATAGCACAGACTTGGCAATTCTGAAAGTAACACAACAAAACAGACTTAATCATCCAGCAGACAGGCAATTTCCTTCAGCACCTGTAAAAGTCAAGGTGAAGAGTTAGCAGCTCAGTCTCATTGTTATTCTTTGATGCATTATTTACTAAAAAAGGTAAACACTTTAGTTTGTGAATATTTATTAGTATGTTTTGGGATCTTTTATGAGAAACGAGATCACTAAATGAATACCTCAGTAAATGGAGGTCAGCTGAGACGAAATAAATAAAACTCTCACCTTCTCTCACACAAACACAAACCTCAAAACAAATCAAGACTGAGGACGTCTTTATATTCTGCCTCAAAGGCGCAGAGCTACAGGAGAGTTTTTGGTCATGTGTACACACTGGTGTGTGTGTGTGTGTGTGTGTGTGTGAGTGTGTGAGTGTGTGTGTGTTAACATGTCCTGATATGTGCAACCAAATCTGGACTTTAATACTAGAGGATGCTGCATGCACCAAAACACTGAGTAATGTTCAGGGATGGACCAATCTCCAAACACTCAGGCATCTGTCAATACCTGTTCCTTAAAAAAACACTGCTCTCTTTTCTCTAAGATTAAAATATCTATACCTTATTGTTCAGCTCTTTCTGATAATCTTTATGTAAAGTAACAGGATTACTGTGGCATGAAAAACTAGCACAACTTTTATACTGATAGTGACAAAGACACTGTGTCTCTGTCACACCCAGTCATTACCCAGTACCTCAGCAGTTTGCATCAGTGCACAGACGAGAGCACAAAATACTAATAACAAACCATCAAAACAGCAAAGTTGACAACAGCAAATGCCCCCAAATCTTAGCTACCCGAGTGCTATAATAAATAACAAAACATATGAATTTTAAAAAGGTGATACATTTCTAAAATTGCATCAGTTTGATTTCCCCAAGAAGCACTGACGGAGCCTTTTCAGCCACCAGAATATATTCATTGGAGGAACCTTTGTGGCCTGAATTAGGCTCTTCAGGCAGTGAGACATGAAATTATTGGGGAGGTTTTCATACTGACAAGAAATTTTAGATTATTTACTAAAACTTCTGCTCAATATCTGGCTGTGAAGTTAGAATTTCTTATTGTACTGTCATCCCATTCCTCAGTGTCTCCTTTATCTAAACTGTTTCTCGCTGTTTTTTTTTTCAATCTAGTTCTTCTTCTTTCACAATTTATTGTTTACTCCATTTGCCATTTGTTGTCCTTCTTAGAAAAACAGCATTTTCACTTCTATTCAAAAGAACTTGTGCAACATGGAAATAAAAGTGTGACAAATGATGCATCAGCAGCATCTTGGAGGTCAGCGAATGGATCAAGTATGTGATGGCAGTTCTGTTAACACAACAATGTATGAACCAGCACACTGGTTTTGCCTTTTTCTGGGTCTCCTGAGAACTACAGACAGAAGAGAAGGATGAGAGGGAGAAGCTGAGCTAATAAATCATTTCAGGGATACAAATGAAAACGAACCAACTGCAGAATAAGCGACAGAAAACCAATGCACAGGATCATAAATATGAGGGAGAGACGTTCAGTCAGTTGAAGCTCCTGCTCAAAGTGCACTTTTTCCACCATGTGCAAACAGCAAAGACCTGATTCTCACATATTTAAAATTCTGTTCCTACAGTAAATATTATTGTATTTAAAAGTGGAATTTATCTGATACTCTCAATTATCTGCCAAAGCAAAAAGCAGCTCTGAGTGTGTGACTGATATTTACATCTACATCAATTCAAAATGCATAAAAGTGTGAAAGACTACAGGAAGTCCCTGTCAGCAGTTCTCTGCATACATCTATATGAGTGACCACTTGTAATCAGATCTCACTTCCTGCTTCATATGCAAATAAACAGGTATGTGTTGTTGTGTTTAGCCAGTCAGATGGAGAGAGAGAGAGAGAGAGAGAGAGAGAGAGAGAGAGAGAGAGAGAGAGAGAGAGAGAGAGAGAGAGAGAGAGAGAGAGAGAGAGAGAGAGAGAGAGAGAGAGAGAGAGAGAGAGCAGGGGCCCAGGATGCATTTGCATTCACACACTTGGAAAAAAAAAAAATGTGGTCACATGTGGCTCAGACCACATCCGAATGTGATCTGAGTGAAATGCATCCTCACTTCATCTTGGGTGTTCACACCTGAACATCACCTGGGATCACCTGAGACAGATGTTAACACCAGGTCTGAGCAGGAACTTGGGCATTAGTGGTGCCAGTGAACAACCTTCCCAAGGACAGAGGTTAAAACATTATTTCAACAACTAATTAAAATGTGCTTCTCATAATTTCATCTATTTTAACCTTGAATTACTTTAATACAATAAATACTTAAATAATTGTACAATAATACAATAAAATACTCATACTATATTCTTACAATAGTCATGACTCTACAGTACAATACCTGTCTAAACACAGAATATTTATGGTTGAAATTAATAACTTTTGACTTGAGACTGGAACCTGTGACAAAATAATTTAAACTCAAAGCTCCACTTAGCTTTCAACCTTCATCTTTACAAGATCCAGCTTTGGTCTAACTTAACATGTAAGTCAACACTCACTTATGTAGAACAAATTAAATGCATTAAATCTGCAATCTAACAATACAATAAAGTGGTAATGCACTCTATGGTTTAATATGAACAACCTTCAGGGAGTAACACACTAAATACGTCAAGTCAGGTTTCAACTTAACTGTAATGTCTATTCCACTGTGTGTGAATGAATATGAATGAGTGTGTGTAACACTCAGTGTTGTCATGACTGTTTATGAAAATTAATCACTTGGCTGGGTGGGAGGGTAATTCCTTTACATCCTTAGTCAGGTCTGCAGAGCTTAAGCTGAGGCAGCACACATGCCTTATGTAAGCATATAGTAAAAACGTGCAAAAACACACACCCACCCACCCACACACACACACATAACATAGTATGATTGCAACGAGCACCTAGCAAACAATACTGCAGTATGTTCATGGTGTAAAATGTTGAAATGCATTGCATATAATGTGTTTGTTGGTGTGTGTGTGTGTGTGTGTGTGTGTGTGTATATATATATATATATATATATATATATATATATATATATATAATATTTATATATACAGAAGGACCATGTGACAACACATAGTTAGGGAAGGCAAAACTGGATGAAAGAAATTAATATTTAAGTGCAAATAAATCTTGCAACAGGCGACGGAGAAACTTCTGCTGCATGCCTGGGAAAATAACCTGTGAAAAATCTGATTAAACTGAGCAACTCCTTTTTAAAATTCAAAGTGCGTTTCAGTGGAAAAAAGAAAGGTGAGAAATGAAAGCAGTAAAAATTAAATACAGCTGTATCTATACGGTGCAGGACAGTTGTGTAAAGATGAGGACAAACAGAAAGAGCCCTGACACCCAAAGACAGATCAACCCTGTCCTGTTCTGTGTGCTGATCAGTCAGTGTCGGTGTGTGTGTGTGTGTGTCTGTGTGTGTGTGTCATATCCAGGCACCACACCAAGATCTACCCAGGAGAATGTGGACTGTCTTCTAATACAGTCACACAAGCCAAGGTCATGCTCACATACCTAAACACACACTCAAACAGCTACACACAAACAGACACAATGCCCAGAGGCAGTGGAAAGCAGTGAGTGGGCAGAGAGGAGCAAAACAAGAACTGAACCGTCTTCATCTTCATTTACATTCAATTGAGAGAGGTTTACAGCAGCAGCTGCAGCAGCGGAGCGCAGGAGCCTCTGGAAGAAATAAATAAATGCAGACACACAAACTGAGGCACTTGCGTTCCCAGAAAATGCAATCTCTTTAAGTGTTAGCAATGGTAATAACACGGTGCTATACCCTCTGAACCCTTTTAATCTAGATGAGGGCTCAGATGATCAATTTACTGAATGAGTGAAAAAATACTCCGGACTGCTGCTTTGCATAAGAAAAGCTTTAAACCTGGACCAATAAAAGAAAGTCACATTAAAAGGCCTGTTGTGTTTGTAATAAGAGCACAGGAAGTGATTAAAAGGCTTGCAACACCTTTCCAGATATTTGTGTTTTGTTTGGAATAGCAAGGACAGTAAATCCAATAACAGTGGCAGCTGTGTAGCCATTTTCTCCAGTTAGTGCTGTTTTCTGTGAGCTGCACAGCCACAGTTAACAGCTAAAGGTCGTTTCATACACAATTACAGGCCTGTAGAACTAATGTGCTGCCATTCTGCTGCTCCCGCTGCTGCTTTCCCTTTTCCAAACAGCTAATTTAGTGTTACAGTTCAATTTCAGCGGTGATCAATGCTTTGGAAGCTATGAAACAAAAAGGTAAAACAGTGCTTTTTAAAAGTTTTGTGAATCTCAGAGCATCTGGGAGGGTTCAAGAAGAAAGGATTTAAGAACTTACAAACCTGGCAGCCAAAGCAGATATTTGACAAAACATAACTCATGAAGGAAAGATGCAACATATGTCTAGTGTTAGGGAAGCAGTTTGAATTAGGAAGGTGTCTTATCCTGTAAATTATAAGAATGTAGAAGTCACGCATCCAGACCTTCATTATCATGGAAATTAAAGAAACAGGTCTCCAGTCATTTAAGCAGGTGACATCTGTTCCCTCGGGGGCAGAAATGATAAAAGTTGGCCAAGTCACGCAGGTCACAAAAGGACTTAGAGGAATAATGCTGGTGCAGAGGTTTTACTTAGCACTGCTTCTCCCCTAACTTCTCCTTTATGAATACCATGAGAGGAGAGGAGGCTGTGGGGTACACTGTTATGTGTTCAGACTGTTAATGATTAAGTCTTACCCATGTTGTTTTTCTCAGATTTGGACACTGCCCAGCACTATAATACTGCAGAGAACCACAGGGTCCATCTGATCTGGGTGTGGGAAGAGGCTCGGCTGGCTGTGCTAAACACTGGGTTCAGGATCCACAGCACAAAGAATAAATTAACTAATGAAATCCTGGTTTCTGTGGGCGCACAATGCGTGATGACGAGCAGTTAAACTGTCTGTGCTAAAGGTATCACCTTTTGGTGTTTATACACGGTATTTGTTTGACTACTGAGTGTCAATGAAGCACACTGGTGGCATGATTTTTTTTTTTTTTTTTACACATGATCTTGACCAAAGATTGTCTCCTTTTACCAAAAGTTCTGTGCTTTTCAAAGCTCCAGGCCAGCCTCTACTGACACAGGCCAGTTGGAAGTATTATTCACCAGCCCTTACTCTGATTGGCTGGCAGTACTGCTTACCTCACCTCCTCCTTTGACAGAAGGTATTCAAAAACTGGAGCCCAGTGACATATTGGTTTGGCTGACTCAGTAACAGGAAAAAAAGAAATGACATATTCTTCCTCCTCAAAATGAAATGTTTAATTCATAAGCAATAAAAATTGTTTTGCCATTACAGCCTTACTTGGTCTGGTATGACCAGTAGCTTATGATGACTTCAGATAGATATTGCTGCGTAACTGACATCACTGATTCTGTTTGCTGACTGATTTTACCCACTGCTACTGGTACTATGGTTACACTATGTTTTAGCAGCTACCGTTATCCTTTACTTCAAAAAGTACAAGTTCTAAAATCCACCTTTCATACTCTCCTGCTTTAACAATCAATACAGAGTCCATGAATTTACACTTTATCAACACCAGTCTGTGTCTCCTTATACAGGGTGATGCCACTTTTAACATGAAACCAGTCTGAGTTGAAAATACCTGGGTTACAACTTACAATGGCATTCCTCTGTCTTTGTGGGATAAAAAAAAGTTTAAAGTAATATTCATATTAGAGCTGAAATAATTAGTTAATTAACAAAATAGTCAGTCAACAGAAAATGTATAAGCTACGATTTTGATAATCAACCGTTAAAGTGATTTCTGAAGCAGAGATGGTTGTAATTCACTGGTTTAGGTGAATATTTCCTGTTTCTATCAGTCCATGACAGTAAAATCACTGCCTTTGGGTTCAGCACCACTTTTGCAACAAGAAGACGTCAATGCACTTTCAACAGGCAATTTTCACGATTTCCTGACATTTCATAAATCAAATGATTATTCCTGAATATAAAAGGTAGATAAATCAATAATAAAAACAATGATTAGTTACAACCCTAATTCCTATAGGGACTGATTTTCTGATATGTCTAAACCTTAGAGCAGCTGATCAGGACTGTCTGACTCCAAATTCTCCTCAATGCTGTAGCAGAAAAATTACCAAAGACAAAACTTTCTCTTTCCTCAAGTGACATCTGGTCATTTAGAGCGTTTGATTTTGAGGTAAATGTGTCTGTGTTTTCTGCTGTAACTTCAATACAGTGGAGCTGAATATAATTTACTTTGTGGTGCTCAAATCCTGTAAAAAAAAAAAAAAAAGGCCACTGAATGAACTCAACACTAACTTTCACTGGAACTACTTTCTACTGCAGAAATAGTCCCTACAAAGAGTTTACAGTGAGTCTGTAGATTATCCCAAACAACCAACCAACCAACCAAGAATTGCCTTGCTTTCCAAATGACATTGTTCTCTATTATACTGGAATTGTAGCAGAAGTTTTCAGATGAGGATGTCTTAAAAATCTGGGCACTTTCACACAGAAACTGTTCGCATGACCACTTCTTCTATAATTTGAGTGCACTGACCCTTTAAATGTAGCCATCTACCAGCTTTGGGAGTGTTTTTGTCCGAGGGAGATGGTTCTCTCCATCTCTTTATTCCTCTTTATTCCTCTTTATTAGCTGTTTCCCCTTTAGCGAAGTAAGCCATCACATTTGACTGGACAGTCCATTAGCTCAGAGCACAGGATGCTGCTGAGACAGAGATTGTATGGGAGGGAATGAGGTTGTGAGAAGTTTTATGGGCTCGGATGTGTGTATGAGTTTGCTGTGTGTGTGCTGTGTGTGTGTATTTTACTAACAGAGTGAGGACATTTTGGGAAAGTGAGGACATTTTGGCCGGTCCTCACTTTTTGATACACCTTCAAATCACATTTTGAGGGTTAAGACTTGGTTTTAGAGTTATGGTTAGAATTAGGTTTAGGTTAAGGTTTGGGTCAGGGTTAGGGTTAGGCACTCAGTTGTGATGGTTAAGGTTAGGGTAAGGGATAATGCATTATGTCAATGAGTGTCCTCACAAAGATGGAAGTACAAGTATGTATGTGTGTGTGTGTGTGTGTGTGTGTGTGTGTGTGTGTGTGTGTGTGTGTGTGTGTGTGTGTGTGTGTGTGTGTGTGTGTGTGTGTGTGTGTGTGTGTGTGTGTGTGTGTGTGTGTGCATAATGGGTACGCAGTATGTAATCAGGATGGCATGAGCATGCTGAAATATCAAAGTTTGTGTGTGTGTGTGTGTGTGTGTGTGTGTACACTTGATATCACAGTTTGTTTTCCATATCTGGTAATCAGGGTGTTTCTCGAACACACAAACATCAGATTGACTTGACTCTAATTGGGTGGGTGTGAACTTCTCACTGGAGGGTTTTTAAGTGTCTGCTACTGTGAAGTGTTGGGTGGGAGTTTGCGAGGGCGGGCTGCTTCTCACAGAAAGTGACAGCAATTACCACAGCTGAAGGCCGGAGAAGTTATAACCCGAGACAGATCCTGCATGTACACACGTACACACACACACACACACGTACACACACACACACACACACACACACACACACACACACACACACACACACACACACACACACACACACACACTAAACAAAGTCTCACTCCTGCCAACGTCCTGATACACACCCAATAACAAACACTGCAAGTCACCAACCATAGTGGTTCTCAAGTCTGGTGACACTGCTTAGTGGAGTCATGTTTAGTGTTGGTGAGACCCACAAACTTTGTGTAGAGTCAACACGGAAAGATATAACATCTGAGACACACACTGTCACAGCTGCAGTCCCCATGATTCTGGATTATTTAAACCTGATACTGATATAGATGTTTGCGTTTGGTGATTGTCTGTCTACTTACACAAATGTGTGTAAAGAGTCTGAGCTTGAAAATAAAATTAAAGTAAAACTAAAATGTAATGTGTATTGTTATTTTCTTATTGTCAAAATTGATTTGAAAAAATTGGTATGCAAAAAAGTATTGTTAAGAAGAAAGTCACAGTATCGGTATCAAATTATTTTTTATATACCCAGTCCTATGAAATAGAACCCAATTTAGGCTCCAGTACGATGATTTTAATTCAGACATGATGATGCTGCCAAATAGTCTCAAAATTTGTAAATTTCCCCCTCTATCTTATCTTAAAATATTCGTATTATTCATATTTTTAGATCATGGTGTTATTAAAATAATGTGTGTATTATTACAAATATATTATATTATGTATATTAAATCTTGAATGCCCGAATGTGCATTCAGATGCCAGGATACCAACTTATCCACGAACCCACTTAATGGTCATTTTATTTTCAAATTCAAAACTGACATTATGAGCTAGCTGTAATTTCACAGGGAGCTAACAAAAAAAAAGGGAATATAACTATGAGAATGTGTTGTAGGTAACAAATAGAAGAGGTTTTCAGAAGTCAGTCTAAATTGACCAAGAGTTAGAAGTTGTTTTTTGCATAAGAGGAAAGATTAACTCAAACATATGAAAGATCAAGCCTGTTAATTTGATCAGTTTCCACATGAGAATAATCAGGTGTAAAATGATGATGAAACAGGTGCATCGACAGCGAGGTGCATCCCAGACCTTTAAGATGCTTCCTTTATTATCTGCTGCTATGACTACCGTCTGTGCCATCTGTTCATTGTGGGACTAAGTGAGTTAAAAAATACCAGGGAGGGAAAAATAAGTGAGTTCTCAAAAAAGTTCAGCAGATTCACTAACCAAGTGAAACCACGAACACCAGTCTATGTATTAATGTGCACTAAATTAAAAACCCTGTGATTCAAGGAAGCTGAAAAGTGGAACTGTAGAAATCCAGCAGCTTTATTGTCAGTTTAAACTTGCGTTCATTTCAGAGATCGAATGTGTGTGTTATCTCTTTCTCTTGTGCGCCTGCCAGCACTCAGACAGATGATGGGGACACCAGCAATATCTGTCTATTACAAAACATTTCAGCCTTAACTCTTATGATGGCTGGCTACAGTGAGAAGAGCTCTTAAGATGTCATTGAAATTATTGATCGAACCATTTATAAGGAATAATAATATATGCATTCCTGAATTTATAACCACAGCATCTGGCAAACTGGTGTAAGGGAAAATCTGGGGTGTGTTTTCGACAGAGCAGAGATCAGACAAAAGTAGATGTGCACATTTGGTTTCCACATGTAGAAAGAGGCCTGAGGTGAGGTTATTGAAACAAATGGTGATTTTGAGACTGAGTCCTAAATGAAACAGTTTGAGGAGTTTCTAAATTATGGAGGATAAAGGTATTTAGCACTCTAGGCTTGACTTTGGTGTTGTTTTTTTTCCCCTGCAGCTCCAGCCCTGACCTGGTGGGTGGCCTCCAGTCATATAGTAGTGTGCATGAGTGTGCATGAGTGCTTCAGAGAAAAATCAAGATTTATTGTTTTTTTCAGATTGGATACTTCTCTTGTGTGTATGTGGACATTTGTGTCAGTCTTCAACCTTGTGACCATGGCTTAAAAAAAAAAAAAAAGGTTCAGGCTGTCAGTTTGATGTGTGTGTGGGGGTGTATATACCTGATCCAGGGGATTCTGATACACTCCTTACTGAGTTGGTTTGTTGGTTTTGCCCTGAGGCTGTGGCTCTCTGGCAGGCAGAAAGTAAAAGACACACACAAACACAAACCCTGTCTGTGTGTGTTAGGAGAGCAGAGCAGAGAGACTGACACCTGTAAAATGTCAAGCGACAACAACAACAGCAAAGTGACTAAAAGTTTTCCTCCTGGTGGCAGACTTCCACCCACTGCAAACGTCCTCTGCTGTTGTTATAATGGTCAAGACCTGTGTTTACTCTAACACCTCCTGCAGCAGCCAGCATTTGGTTTACAATGTTTTCACAGTTTGCTCATTCTTATGGGCAAAACATCAACATTGTTAACAAAAGCCAGTTTCCCTGGCTTTCAGCTATTTTCAGCTATCAGTGAACTAGCAAAAATAAATACTATTTACTTTGTTTGACTGTGTGATATCTATGAGACACAAGTGTCACGGCTGTAAGATGCCACCAGCGTCACTAAAACAAGGATTTCACTGATAAAAGGGAGCTTTGAAAAGTATGAGCCTCTTCAATTAGTGTATATGAGTGTTACTGAGCTGGTGGCATGGACGGGAGCGAGAGATACACCAATAGGGGGGCCTGCATGTCAAAACAACTGTTCTGTCCTCCTGCTAAGAAAAACAGAGGGATCTTTTAATTAAAGCTGTATCATTACCCCTTCATATCAATCATTTTGTTTGTAATAAAAATCCATTCGAACGTTTACAAGACAGGACATTATGATGCGTCCTCTGAGCAGCACTGCTTTTACATACAGGACGTTACAGTGACTCGTATCAGAAAGTTACAGGGCAGTCGGAATGGGCCGGGGCTAGCTGGTTAGCATGCTAACTTAAGTTCAAAAAAAGAAGTTGTAGAAATTGAAGCAAACAAGAGGGTTGCTTTCAACCACTGAGAAACAGCTCCTGGTGGGTAAAGGAATGAATGTTGATGCTGAACTAATGATGAAGTAAACAGCTGTTACTGCTACTGTTGGCTATGTAGCAATAGCAAAACTGACAAAAAGCTCCTTTAATGTTATAAAAAAAAATAATAGTCTGAAAATGTACTGGGGAAAACATTTCAGTGGATAAAGATAAAGGAGACAGGGTTGTTTTGTTGGCAACACAGAAGTGAGCTCTGCCACAGTTATTCCCCTGCCGCCTGACTACAACACACCCCAAGTTACTTTCTTCCCTTGACAATACATCAAGGTCCTGTTCAACAAGGACATTCTGAAAAAGGTGCTATTCCATTGCAGGGCATTGTGATCAGATGGTTTCCGATGGGGCTAAATTAACTGAATGTGTTTCTCATTAAGAACAACAGTCCTCTCTGTGGATGTTTCCAGGTTGGTCTCTCCAAACACTCCTGCTGGCTCGGGGGCTTCAGGAGCAGCCGCACCTGTTCACTGCCAAGTTCCCTTTATAATGAAACCAGGAGACATTTCATAGTTTCTCCTGACTGTCAATATTCAATATGCCTAAGGGGAGAGAAACAAACAGATGTCGACACTTGATTGAAACATCCATCTCATACATCTATGAGATAAATGTTTTGTATCAGATGGCTTGTGCCCATCCAGTGTTTCTGTAGATGTACAGATGAACTGTAAGAAACAGATGGTGTGTGCAGCCACAGAGTAAAGGAGGCATTTCCCCTTATATAACTGGATCATCCCTGATGCAAATTATGGCAACATAAACCCTCTCTATAGCAGCTATTCTTTTTAATTGTTAGAGATCGTTTGGCTCCCCCTCAGGGAAATTATTCACAACGGTACAAAGAGAACAGTGCATAGTGGTGTGCTCCATCATCTGGGGCAGTGTGCTGCTCACAAAGAGTGAGTCAGGGTTCCAGTTCTATTCAAGAAAACATTTCCATTCTTCTTTTGTGGTCGTCAGATTTTAAGAAGGAGGAAACTCTTAGAGCCTTAGACACTGTGGACATTTTGGCATTCTAAACACGCACAATGTTACATCTTTCTTGTTGCCATGCAACATTAGGTTGACATGAGTGATGGGAACATGGCATTCCTGTTGTTCGGACGGAGCAAAAGAGTTTTGATTACTGGATCCAAGCCCACTACAAAAACAGCCCCGTGTGGATTAAAGAGAAATCATAGAGGTCACAAAGAAAGAAATGTTCTGCTCTTTAGTCCTCAAAACAATCCATCCTCAAACTGAACAATCTGAGAAGGAAAAATTACTCTTTCATGAAGTGCTCAGAACTCATGTCCACAATATGGCCAAAACCTGTAGACGTTGCAAGATCTAGGGAATCACAAGCCAAAAAGTGACTCAGATAACTATTTAGGTGCTAACACAAGCTGTGGCTAAAGTTGATGCATGTGAGTTATAGCAGCTGAAACCCTCCGACCCTCTCTGAGATGATCACTTCTCATTGGCCTTTTGCAAACACCTGAGAATTAGCACAGGATTGACGATAATACCATAATCTACAATGGTCCCTCTCTTTAGAATTGACATAATACGAAGACTTTGGCTGATTATACGCTTGTTTGATGTCAGTGGCAGCTGAAAGCAGCTGTGAATCAAACACTCATCTGTGCTGGAGCACAGTGGAGGCACAAAGCAGACAATGGACCGGCATAATAACAATGATTCTGTATTCAGTAAACAATAGTGAAGCCTGCAAGTCAAAAAAGGAGTGTCTGTCACTTCTGGAAGAGGAACACTAGTTTGCAATGCAACACACCACAGTTCTCTTTATCAGTATCATCAATGAAACGTCTTCTTTGCTGGAAGTGAATGTTCTGATTGTACTTGGCTTTTTGCTTGATTTTATTTATGTTGATTTATCTGGGCTGTCTTTATATGTCTTTTTTTTCAGTGCACACTGACTGAAACTGGCTTCACACTGTGCAGAGTCACCCCCAAGTAGTTTTTGAATCAGGGAAAATTTGTGAGTTTTTTTATGATTAGATTGGTATTTTACAGCACATGTTGTGGCTCATTGTAGTCTTCCCTGAGTCTACTCTGTGATGTGAATCCAGTACTCTTGAAAAATTCAATTACAGTTTCTTATAACACCTGCTTCCCAAGCAAAGTACTGTAAAGGTGCTTTCACACCTGCACTTCTTAATCTGGTTCGTTTTCCCCCTTGGTGCAAACAGTAATCACACTCAAGTGTGGACCAAAATAATCACAATTATTACTCGATAGAACAATGCAGCAAATCTCTCAACAAACTCATAAATATATTTTTAGAATATAAAGATTAGCAGCACTTCAAAACCAGGGGCACAACAATTAAGCAAATGAAGGCCATCATGAAGTTGTTTTTTCCTTTTGTTTTTTCTGAGAAATAACTTTGTGCTGGTGGTTGGTGCAATAGGGGATCGGGGGGGGATCAGTGACAGTGGGGCTCTCTAGCCTTGTTGATAAGGCTGATAGCAGACGGGAAGAAGCTGTTTTTGTGGCGAGAGGTTTTGGTCCTGAAGGACCGCAGTCTCCTGCCAGAGGGGAGTGTCTCAAAGAGTTTGTGTCCAGGGTGGGAGGAGTCGGCTACAATCTTCCCTGCACGCCTCAGAGTCCTTGAGGTGTACAGGTCCTGGAGGGATGGTAGATTGCAGCCACCTTCTCAGGATATTATTATTGTGCCAGAGGGAGCAATCAGCAGTGCACCACCTCACATGATCTGACGTCACGTGATCACATGGAGGCTGTGATGCAACAACAGAGTTGTCTATACTTCAGTGAGAACTTGAGGTGAGAATTTAATTTAGTTTAATGTCAACAGTAGAATGCTAGCTAAAGTTAGGCTAGGGTGTTTAGGGCTAGAATGTTTACCGTTGCTGGGCAACACTGTCAGCTGCTCCGGGACTGAATCATTTCAATGATTCAGGGGTGGGGGGGGGCATCACATTGCCAGACACCTCCCCAGCTGCAAACCTGCCTTCTCTGTCAGTGAATTGATGGTTTGAGCAGCTGGTGGTGACAGTGTGGAGGCTTCTGCAGCAGTGCAGCATGGGACTGCGAGCAGCGTCCGAAAGCTGTCAACTGTCTTCTTGCTTAAGTGTCTGTGGTTTGTTCTAAAGGACTGTACATAAACCATTCAAGTGTGTGCGCACTTGTGACTGTCTGAATGAATATGTATGAGGTTGAAGTTGTGTCTGTTGGTATGTGCATGTTTCTGAGAAGCTCTTCTTGCCCATATGTTAATGTTGGTACATATGTGGTTTGTTGTTCCATCCTCATGAGAAACACTCTGAGTTTCAGACCCTCAGAGAGAAGATATTTTCTTTATTGTCTCTTTGTTACTGGACTACAGCAGATGTATAGTTAAGATGTGGTAAATAAATGTCAGTGGAATATCACCACAAGTGTCCTTCGACATGTTTAAGTGTTTAAATGTGCCATGTCACCCCCTGATGTTGCACATGAAGCAGTGGACAGCCTCAGTGGCAGTGAGCCAGCAGCTCCAGCTACACAGCAGCTGAAGATGAAAAGGAATGTAAAGAATTGCAAAGCTCTCAGCTAAATCCTCCCAAATGATTTAGACACACGGCATAAGGCCTCTGTGCATCTGAAAAACTCCCATAGGAGCATTTGAAAACAGTCCAGGGTGTTTGATGTGCATTTTTCTCTGCGTTTGAGAGGCAAGATGCAAATATGGATCACATTAGTTTATAGAGAGCTGCAATTCAAATATAAGATCAAAAGGTTACATTCACACCATGTGTTCTCACACGGGGATTTCCACTAGCTGAGGGAAGCCTTCTCATTTACACTTTGACGATATGAGGCTGATGCAAATGCAAAAGCTTTCACACATTTACATTTACAGACTAATCCTTCTCCTCTCTTACAACTCGACAGCACGCTGCATGCAATCACTTCTAAAAAAAAAATCCTGATACACGACGCTCAGGTTGGCTGAGAGATACTGTATATACTGTACATGCTGCTGTCTTTGCACACTGATAACAAATTAACGTCCAAGGTTACAAACATCACAGTACTGTCCCAACTGCGACAGGTGACAGGTGAGGAGAACAGAACAGAGAGGTATCATTAATTTATATGAAAATGTGACTGATTATTAATTTCATTGGATCAGTCAAAGCCGCCAGGATCCCCTGGCTGATAACAGAACAAGGTCAAGAGACTGACTGCTGCTCTCATCTGGTATGACTCAGGGTTTTCCACATCTGTTCACAGCGGAGGGGTTCACCTCTAATCAAATAATTCAGTGTCCAGGCCAATGACACTTTGACATATGGACAGCAGAAGCCGACACTAGTGGACAGCTCTTTCCACCTCCTGAGCCAGAGACACCTCTTTTAGTACAAAAGTTGTGATTCATTGTGATTCCACAGACAGTGTTTCCTTTCTGAGCCACAGTGGAGCGGTGCATCCTCATTTAGGTTTGTTGCCAAAAAAAACCCTGATCACTAAATCCACAGGCGACCACCAGGATCGCCCCGGCTCTTAGGAAAGCATGTTTACACAGAATGAGGGCAGAATGGACGAGATAAAAGAGACCAGTAAGGACGTGCGTCCATATTGCCTTGTCCCAATGCTTCGTCAAAAAAGCATTATGTGTGGGTTTTGTTTCTCTGGCAACATATCACCGTTCACTGTCTGGCTGATCCACTCCCACCAGGCTTTTCTGTCCTTGTTGATGTAGTTTCTGTCCGACGTATCAGAAAGCTCCGGATAGACAGAAACAGCCAAAACAAGCTTCTCCCCTATTTCGTTGGTTACCAGGGTGACAAGTCCTGCCTGAGAAGGAACCTTTTTAAATCAGCGCTGAGAGCGGCCGATTAAAAAAACGCTCTGAAAAAAAGGCTCCAGGCGGCGGCACACACTCTCTGCTCATTGGGAACTGAGAAAAATACACTGGTGCTCAGAAAAAAAGCTACACGGACACACACCACACTGTACGTCTCCCGATGAAACCTGTCTCTTAAGTAAAATACTTCTTCACTGTCCTGATCTTCATCTTACAACTTCTTCACAAAACTACTGACAGTTGTGGCTTTAAAGAAGTGGAGCATTTCAAAAGGCTGAGACCATCAGTGCCAAATTAGACCTAAATTCAAAAATGACTATTGTATTCAAAATTCAAGTTAGCTAACAAGCTAAGTAGCTAGCAAACTGGCAAACTAGCCTGTTAGTGGTCTTCACCTGCTCAGTATTTCTGAGTCATGATGGTCATTAAGTTTGGCAGCCTGGCCTTTACCACAGGTTTGTAAACAGAAAGCGTATGGGTCGGAGTCAACAAGTAATTTTTTCCCTAATATTGAAGACTCTGCCCTCGGTGCGCTCTGGGATGGTTTGGTGCACTGAATGTAATACAGCCTGAGTTTGTTGACACTTGATTGAGATATGGTAGAGGACACACATCAGAAACAAGAATATCTCATCATTTCTCATAAATGGAAATGAAGCCTGGATCTGCTGAAAAGTTTTGATTTGAACATACTTTCTATTGTTAAGTTTTCTAGCTCATATAATAAGCCAAGAGCTGTAACCAGGAAGAAGAATCATTAAAATACAATTCCTTGGCCTTAGCCTCCACTAAGATCAGAGGAAAGGCACGCACTCACACTTCAGGTAAAAGTTCAGGTAAAAAGAAGTAAAGAGTACATTTTAATAAGTGAGGCGACTGTGTGGATGTAGTTGTTGAACAGAAAAGATGAGAAGTCACGAGGACCTGTCAGACTCAGCTCAGCACGCGACAGCGACTGATGGATGAGTGAGTCTTACCCATCATACTCTGCTTTACCCCCCCCCCCCACCTCCTCCTGTGGGGAAACTTTGTGACTGAAATATTAAAAACTGCGCACAAGGCTGAAATGTGTGGGACAAGATAAGGCATCTCCAACCAAACTAAATCTCTCTAAATTCCCATGCTCAGAGATGCTTACACAAACAGCCGGCCAGAATCCATCTTTCTGACAGAATCATTTCCAAAGCCAGAACCCCCCAACTGGGCTCCTGGATGCACTTCTGAGCTGTACCCGCCTGGGACTGAGCATGTCAGTGTGAGTGTGTGTGTGTGTGTGTGTGTGTGTGTGTGTGTGTGTGTGTGTGTGTGTGTGTGTGAGTGTGTGTGTGTGTGTGTGTGTGTGTGTGTGTGTGTGTGAGTGTGAGGACAGACAGAATGGATAAAGTATGAGTCAGTACAGAATATGAACTGTGTGTGTCTGTGGTGTGGTGTGTCTTCGGTTTTCTTTCTTCTCCTGAAGGTTTACTAGTTTAGTCATACACCCGTTACTGGTTTGACCAAACCTCTGTGTGGCTGCATGTATGAGTGTGTGTCTGTGAGAAACAGAGATTAATGGTGCAGACATCTCAAAGTATTCCTCTCATTTCTCAGTGAATCTTTCTGAGCCACTGAATTCACACAGGCTGCCTCTCAGTACTGTGTATCTGTGTGTATCTGTGTGTGTGTGTGCGTGTGTGTGTGAGTGTGCGTGTGTGTGTGTGTGTGTGTGTGTATAGCATGTCTGTTCTGATAACAACAGACTGTGGTATGGGCTCAAATCAAAGAATAACAGCCCTGCAGTAAGTGGTCTGAATGAACCGGACTTCATGGTCACAGTCCTGTGAGGTTGGAACCGAGCGCACACAACCATAAATCCTTGTAATTCTGTTCTCATGAGGTCTATCCATTGATTAGATCCATTGTGTTTTCCACAACATCAGCACAAACCTTGTTACGTACTGCAATCCTAATTCTGATCTTACAACTAAACCAGGTTTCCTCAGCCTGGTGAAGCCTCAGATTCACGCTGCACTACTTCACTGTTACCGGCCGTGACAGTGTGGCTGGGATTGTTTTCACCCTGTGAGTTTGTGTGTGTGTCATCGTGGCAAAATGTGGTCCAGGAGACACCTACTCCAGCAGAAACTACCAGAGAGATGCCTTTAAGTACTGTGGCAGGTGTTTGTATGTCTGTCTGACTGTCTGTGGACAGATTTTGTCACGACCTGCCAGATGCAGCCACTAAACTTTACAGGTGTGGAGTTGAGATCAAAATAAAGGCCGAGTTTGGAGATGGATGTGATGTGATCCAAGAGTGTTGAGTAGTCACCTAATAATGTTGTAATAACTACTACAAGGTTAACAGAGGACATTATTCTCCATGTTGACGTAGGTGTCATTCAATTTCCTATTTAAGTAAGTGATAACACATAATGTCCTGCTGTAGGAAATGATGGATGAGGTAGAGTTGAAAAGTTTCAGGATGCAAGATAAGAAAATGGAGAAAACTTACCAAAAAAAAAAACAAAACAAAATAAAAACAGTATGAAATCTATTCAGGACATAGCCATAAATCAACTGATGTGGGTATAAAAGTGAAGCTACCACCGCAGCACAGGCTCATTCTGGAGACGTCAGAGATCTGCCACTGAAACTTAAACTAACTCAGGATGGGCTCACGGTACTTTGATCCAAAAACCATCTGCAGTAAATGAGGCTCCTCAGTTCAAGCTGCCACCCTGAGACACTCAGGCTGTTGTGAGATGTGCATGAAACATCACAGTGTGATTTTGACAGAACTGTGTTGTTACAAACAAATGCATAGATGACTACTGCAGGAGTGACACAGTGCTGCCTTGTTAAAAACAATGGTTGAACAATTAAGAGTCGAGGTGATAACATTATAAAAAGGCTGAAAATATCAACACTAAAAAAAAAAAAGTTTGTCATTATTGTGTTGATTACAATAACAGTTTCACATTTGAGGACTTGTTTCCATTACCTCTGCTTCTCTCATTTATTCCATGCATTACTAAACTGAATTTTTAAAAAGCCTTTACTGCAGCTTCTGCTAAATTACATTCTCAAAATACAATATTAAAAAAATACACTGTTCAAAAACCCTTTTCTTAGGTCACACATTTTTCTGTCACATTTCTAAATTCCATGTTCCTCTACTCTCCTGTATACCATATTTATTTATCAACAATTCTGTTTCAATACCTAAGAACTCATCTCATTTCTCTTTGTGGCGCTCTGTGATGGAGTCAGTCAGAGTCATCAACGGGCTACAATATCTTTCTTTCTCCTAGATGTCAGCTCTTACTGTGACAGAGACAAAAGATTCTAATTTCCTGAGCCGACAACAGTGCGTTTAATCAAGTTTGGATTAACATTTGTTTGGGAAAAGGCCTAATAAGCTTGAAGTCATTACAATGAGGATTAAAACCAAAAATAAATTAGCATTTTCAAGTTGAGCGGAAGCAATGTTTTGTTGTTATTAAAAAAAAAAAAAAAAAGTTATGGCCAACTTACCTATAAATGGGATCCTGCATCACCATCATCTTGCTCTCATCCCATGTCCACTCCTTCTTCTGTGGAAACAAAATATAAACTGTTCATGATCACCAAATTGAAATATTTTAAAGGTCCCATAGTTTACACTTTTCCTGTTTTATTTGAAGCGCCGATATCCATAAGAACATATATTTGTGGTTTTAAGAACAAAAAACCATCTCAATGTAGTTTTACATCTCTTCTTGCAGGCTTCTCTCTGGAACTCTAGTAACAACAGGTCCTTCAGCCAATCGGAAGAGAGGCTCTGAGCCTCTGAAACTCTCTTCTGATTGGCTGACTGTTTTCCGAGTGATTGAATAAAAAGCAGATTTCAGGCAAACACTCAGATAAACCAAATCACCAAGGTTGGATGGTGGGTCCAGGTCGGCGGGGCTTGGGGCATGACTGAGGACGGTGACTGCTTTGTCGTGACATCATGACAAAGTCCACGAAGTCCTGACGGCTCATTTTAGAACTCAGTTTCTGAATACAGGCTGTGAGCATTTCTCTGTGGACTGAGGCTTTGATACTTTCACAGTATTAATACAGAAACTAGACCTGCTTTATAATTAAAAAAAAAAAAAATGGAAATCTCACTTTATACAATATGGAACCTTTAATACCAGGCTTGGTCAATATCAAAAATGTTATATCTTGATGTAATCCAGGCCAAATATTGTGATATACAATAGTATCGCAGGGTGGTGGGGATATCAGCCTGAGCCTATTTAATACATAAAGCTAAGAATAAAGAGGAAAAAACTTGTTACACATTACACCAAATATCGTAAAAATAAAATTAATGATGATTTTAACATTTCCATCTTTGAGAGATTTATTTACATTTTCCTTTTGTCTGTATGTCCATTTGATTAAATCTACCGCCCAGTTTAATGTCACAATCAAAATGTCAACACGCGAGCGCACAGGAATTATTCATATTGATTTCTATCTCCACAGAGCGCAGCTAAGTCAATCATCCAGTCACTCCTGTCTTTCATCGCCTCCACCATACTCAGAAATAGATCTCTGCCTGTCACGCTTGACATTTCAGCTTTCATGCCAGGGAGTCAAACAAGACAAGAAAACAGGTGAAGATCCTTCTATTGCCCGGCATTTCAATACAGTCAGTCAATTACTCTGACATTGACCCTTTGATGATGATGGCTTAAATATTACATCAAATCAGCCAGTTCAACACATTTGAACTGGGCCATTCAGTCAAATCAATCCATCACATCCTCTCTCCTTTGCTTTTCAGACAACTGAAAACAGACTTCTGGAAAACTTACCCTGACCTAATGTGCATAAAGTCATTTTTTATAATAAAAAAAGACAACAAATCAGCAAAGCAGAGCAGACTCAGGTCAGACCCGATCCTAATAGTCTAAAAAAATAGATTTAATTACATCTGAACTTTTCTCAAGGTCTCTCAAGGTCTTCTTTTTTCATTCTGAGATCAGCCCAAACACGCCCCTGCAGACATGTCCCTCCTCCCTGCTCTTCACAGTTCACAAGCTCCATTTCACCTCCATCAATACATTTTTCTCTCCTGAGATGATCGTAGCAGACAACATGATCAGAGCTGAGAGCAAGTCAAGTCTGAGTTACTTGGACCTAAATGGACCTGTGAGGACTCCAAAACAAATCACACCTGCTGAGTGCAGATTCGTTTGCTGGTATATTCAGTCGCTAATGATCTTCTCTGTTATCAGTCAGCGTCAGTCATATCAACACTCTCTGAAAAGATGGAGCCTTGCCTATGTAAAAAGTTTATGAAAGAGAAATCAGATTTTAGTAGCTGTTCGCTCAGTGTGATGGTTCTACTTGAAGACCACTGACCTAGGAGTTTTCTGAGATTCAGTAGTGAGTTTTTATGGTCTGCATGTTGTTTCAAAGGTTGGAGAAACAGTGAACTCTGTAGGAAAAAAAGAACTGGAGAAGTGCAATAGTTCCACATACCAAGAGTGGGCGATATAACGAATATACTTGTTCTACGTGGGATGTAGTTAATGACTATATTGTGGACATCAAGTACAAATTGTCCCGTAGTCGCTGCCGGCATGAAATTTGCTTTGGCATCTCTTCTCTCACAGACAATGCAGCCCCCCACCCATCCAGAAAACTCTTCTGGGCGTGTGTGTGTGTGTGTGTGTGTGTGTGTGTGTGTGTGTGTGTGTGTGTGTGTGTGTGTGTGTGTGTGAGGTAGGTGAAGCATGTGTGTTTTTGTATCTGGAGTGGAGCGAAAGAAGTGAAGCATCAAACTGAGTTTATCCGTGTTCAGAAATGGAAAATTGAAGATGAAGATGGACGAAATGGTTCAGGAAAAAAAACAGCACTGGGTTAAACGTCTGTCTTGTTGAATTCACTTGTTTAGTTTGAGCTCTGTTTTTGTAAAGAGTCAGATTTCACTTGGTTGTGATTTCCCCCTTTTTGTAAATTAACTGTTCCAATAGAAACCACTAATGATTAAATAGTAGGTAATCATATTTTTAATCCAGACGAATGCTGCAGAGACTAGAATCATCATCCTGGTGTATAATGATCTGAGGTGCTTAAGAGGAGATTTTACAATATCAGGATATACATCATGTATTGTGATATAATATTTATAGGCGTATCATCCAACGCTACATCAGCTATCAGACAGTCCCAAGACACAAAAATATCAGTCAGGGTAATTTGTATGGATCCTAGTCGTATTCCAAATATTCTCTAAATTCTGTGATTTCCATACACAAATGAATGTGGACATGCAGACAATCTCTCAGGTCCACACACAGTTACATAACTAATCAGTTATACTGCTGTAATGAAAAGGCCATTCCTTCGAGGGCCATTTAGACAACTCAATGAAGCCTCTTTTTCATGAGACACTGATGTATATCAGTAGAGTACAGTACATCTGGCAGTAAGAACAAGTCAAGGTCAATACTACGTACAGTATCTACAGTCTTTCAAACGATGTTATTTTTCAGGCTGAGGCACTAAAGCAAGACTATAAAAATCAATAAATGCATGTTAAAATTTCAAGTTTGATCAATTTAAATGAATAAATTCAACATTTTTCCAGCAGAGTTTGCTGGCAGCCTTAAAGCTCTGGTAGCAGTTTTACACAAAGTCAATTCAAATCCAACCTCATGCTTCATGCAAAAGGATCAAAAAGTCATTTGAAGTCTTCTTCCTGACAAAACAACCAGGGAAATTTGCCATGGAGTGAACGGTAAACAACCGGACTGTATGGCCAAACTGACCTTTTCAGTTCTCAGAAGCCAATCACATTTTTGAGCTACCGTCTCTCTCTCCCTTTCTCTCTCTCCCAACGTGCAGACTAGTAAAACAATTCAACAAGAGCCTCTGGCCCTGCACACATAGTCTGTCTGAATAGAGCAACCGTTTAAACACCAGATGATGGCTGACAGTCGCTGGTGTTACAATAAATATTAAATAGCTCAGAGGAGCTCTAAAATACAGTGAACGGCCTAAAGTCTGGTTTAATGAATTAAGATGAAAAACTTAATGCTGGGGAGGAAACTGGATGGTACGACTAAATGAGCTTCACTTTGTTTCCAGCCACTGGTTGTCCACCTGTCAGACTCTCTGTGATTCTGGGCAGGTGAAGTCCACTCAGTTCTGTCTCTGTGGATTACGGCTGTCAGCCTCACTGCACCGACAAACACATCCAGCCACAGCGCCCACCCCTCCAGTTTCTTCAGGTTTTCTCCTCTTTTAACTCCCTCCTCTCTTTCCATCACTTCTCTTTATTCTTCAGAATCTGTCACTCCTTTTTGTCCTCCATCATGCTTCCATGCCATTTGGATATTGCACTTGGACATATTTTGATTTCAATAATATTTCGATTAATTCTGCAGCCCCACTGAGCGCCACTTTGACGCCTCATCATTCCCCAGCAGAACGGTCACGACTGAAAACTAGTTACCAGCTGAGTAAAGAGCCAGAGCTAAAGGAACCTGAGTGCAGGAAGAGGTAAGATTTATGATGGAAAATAACTTTTTTTGGTTGTCATGACTACAGTTTCACACTGAGGACATGTCACCAGAGAAGTACAAAAATGTGTTTTAATCAAATTAGTTACATTATCACCCCACCATACCTGCTTGATATCATTATTAGCTCCTATACAGGATCAAAGAGCGGCGCACTGTCGCCACTAGAGAAGAAAAATCAGCTGATTTTCTCGTTGTTATGAGAGAGGGGTTCTTTTAATAAGAAGAAACTCTGAAGTTAAATAATATTTTTCTGATGATCGTCACATAAAACGACTCTTTTCATTTGAACAAGAAAACTTTTCTTGTGATAACAACATATCAGCTTATTGAATCAAAAGAAGTTTGTATATCATTACAACAAGAAACTCTCATATGCTGTTATAATGAGTAGGAGATCCAATCCACGTCACAGCAGCCTATATCCCCTGGGACATGAAATATTCAGATTTTTCAAGATCAAAATCTGCTGCTTGTATTATGAAATGATGATGATAAGGGTCACTCACTTTTTTCTTTTTCCTCAAGGCTACCTTCACGCCGTCTACAGACACCACGATGTTGACTTTTTTCTTCTTGATGTTTTTCACCTTGAACTCATACTGCAGAGAGAAGACAGACACAGACGTATTAGTATTTGGGTGGATTAAGGTCGATGGTGACATTGGAACATCCTTTCAAATATTTGTCAGGAGGGGGTCAGCCCGATGAGTCATGTCTGGAGGCAGAAGACAGCTTAGAGAGATAAAGGACAGAATGAGAATGTGGAAGAAAGTCATCTTCACTTCCAGGTTTTTGTTTCATTGTTTGAAAGAATCATATCACAAGACCGAGCAACATCCATCCTAACACGTAGTCAAAGCCACAACATTGTGCAGACTGGGATTTTTACACCAACAGATTCTTTCTCTTTGCTCCCACCAGAAAATGAGCTGAAGTCCAGACACACAGAGCTGCTGTAGCCTGAGACTGAAAACGTGAAGGCATGGATGACCTTCAGTATCACCAGTGGATACAAAAACGTGCTGGTGTCCTTCTGCTCATGTGTCTATCATGAAATATCATCTTTACATCCCTGCAGTCAGTTCCCATGTGTGTGGAACCTTACAGTCTTCTCTACATTCACATTTCCTACACAGCACACCTGTACCAAAACTAGAACAACTTTAATAAAACAAAACATTTTTTCATACTGATTTTTAACAATACTTTCTTCAATATCAATTTTATCAAATCTGTTTTAACAAAAAGAAAATTACAATACACTTTACAGTACAAAATTTATTTTTATTTTCAAGCTTTGTTTGAAAAGCTCTTTACACACTCAAACATGTTTGTGTTTACTTCTAAGATATTGAAATGTGGTAAATTTTCCATCCTCGAAAGTATCCATCCAATTCAGCTGATGCATAAAAGTATCAAAGTTCAACACCCAGCCCTGGACAAAACAGAGCAAACCTCTCATTAAAGTTTAATGTTGTCTTAGTGCCAAAACTCTGCCTTAATAAAATACTACATAAAATTAACAATATTCTGATTGAAATCATATAATATCTGATCAAAGAATAATTGAACAAGATGTGATCACTGTGTTGGGAGTACTGACACATCCTTTCACACTGCCAATAGCATGTAATTATACCACTGTCAAACTGCAGGTCTGAAGATGTGTTTTCAGACAGAAACACAAAGAAACTTATAACCTCTTGCACAGTTTCGACCAGTTTGTGTTAATTTGCCTCGAACAGCAAAGATACCAGATGTACAGACAGTAGCTGTAGGTAGTAAGTAATGAACACACTGACAGGATGTCTTTGTGTTTGTGTGTGCGTGTGTATGCGTTTGTCAGCACAGACTCTATTTAAGAAACACTTCAAAAATCTACTTGCAGTGTTCTTAATAATAGACCAGGAATTACCAACCACTCCAATTCAACATTTCACACTAATGAAGAACAGATTTGTCACAGAAACTGACGGATAGCCCTGGTGAATGAACACAGCATGGTCGGCAGACCTCTTCCACAGTCTCTCCACGCACCATAGATCACACTGAGACAGCTTCCATCACCTCTGCTGCCTCTAATGGAGCGATGAGCACTGTCAGACAACAGCACTCCAGCAGGAACCCACAGTCAATACTGTGTGGAAAAACACTGTTTGCATAATAAATACTCCACAGGTGTAAATAGTGGATTGAGTGGCTTTTATGTTGTTGTAGGAATCCTGTGTTAATATTCATGCCTGGTATTTGAAATGAGTGGGATGTGATTGGGATGTGATTGGATTGTACAGAACCACCTGTCACTGCAGCCTGGAGAGAAAACACCGTCTGTACGTCTGTCTGTGTCTGTCGGCAATCTCACTGAGTTGGTCGGTGTGTCTCGCTGGGTGATACCTTACTGGGCTTCTGAAAGTGGACACTCATTAACGCTGCAGTAGGTGGTTATCTTATGTAGAAAAACAACTGTATTATGAGCCATATGCCTCGAATCCTGAGATGCTGCACAATTCCGCTTGTTAACTCAAATTAAACTCTATGATGCTCGTGGGAAAACTGCTCAGTGCGAGGAAGTGAGAAATCGAAAGTTAAGCAGTGAGACAGCAGTGAGAGAAATACCAATCCACATAGAGCTGAACTCAGTGATGATGCCCGACTTACTTCACCACTTCCAGCAGACACTAAAATGATGATTTAGTTGACCACTGCCACCTGATGTGTTTTCACTTTAATGAAATCCTTCAGCGGCTCATAGTGACCCTGCCAAAAATCAAGGTTTTCTGGCAACACTTTGAAAAAAAACTGCACTGTCACACACTTACTCATACAGAAGCAAATGTCTTTGATGGTGAATGATTGCGTTTATCACCTGCTGTGTTTGCATTCAGTAACCTCTAAATCAAATCTGAATGTAGATGCTCTGTTGAACCTCATCTGTCATGTTTTCCCACCTTCTTGCTAGCACTTCCTGTCAATCAATCTGTCAATATTCCTGCTGCTGTAGCTGTCAGTCGTCCTGACTGTCAGGAGATGGTGCTTTCTTCTGCTCTGTATAGTGTCACTGACTCAATATTGACTTAGTTTTCTCCAATTTAGTTGCATTTCCCTTGTGAGAAAAAAAAGCTGTACGCATCTCTTTGATTCACTCACTCGCCCCCTGACCACAAGAAGCAAGGTTCAAAAACCCCCATGTTGCACACTGGTGATACCTCAAATGAAAACCCATCATCAGGCTATTTTATATATTGTAAAAATAGTGATGATAATAAATGGACTGCACTTAGAGACAGAGAGAGAGATCTTGTCTACTCTTATCACCCATTCAGTGCTTTGAGTCACAAGTTGCATTCACCCATTCTTTCACAGATACAGCACGTTTTCTATGCATTTAGTGCTTTTCTATTAAACACACACAGTCCCACACCGATGATATGTCAGGGGCAATTCCTCGTTCAGTATTTTGCCCAAGAACACTTCGAAATGCGGACTAGAGGAGCTGCTGCTGGTTCCATCCCCCACCTTCCAATTAATGGACGAGCCGCTCTACCCCCTGAGCCACAGCATAAATTAAACACCTATAATAGTTCAGATTTTTGCTGTAATTGTGCCCTTGGTTTGTACCAGGCAGCATAAAATAACTAGAACATTTGAAATGTGTCAGCCTGCCTGCTGACAAAGTGACTCCATGTGCATGAAAGGGTGCAGCATAATGGAAGATGACACAACGCAGGACTCAAGGCCTCAGAAAGAAAGAACGAGTCGAGGAGCTTTACCAAGGCTGGACAAGAACTCAATCAGCTCCTCAACCCGGGGTTACAAAGTGTGCTGACTATAACATACACTCTGTACATAATGCTCTTTACAAGGTGCTGCACTGCAAGTTTTTTTTTCTCCCATTAATTCACGCTGTGTCAAACAACCCTCCCCACCACAGGCTGGGTCAGTGTGGGTGGATTACACCTTGTGACTGTCACAGCACATGCAGGCAGCAGCGTGAATGACCGGCACACAGAGAGGGCCAGGAAAGAGACAGACAGGGACGGTGAAAACGTTATGGATTTTTCTGATGGTCCAGCAGTGATGCAGCGAGATTTCTCATGGCTCAGCCAAAGTATGAAGCCAACTTCACTGAAATGTCACAACAAAGAAAATGCAAATTAGACGCGTTACCATCAACTAGTATGGAGCTAATAAACTAGGCTGTGTAGTATGTCACCAGAAGGTGACGGCCAAAAACATTAAGAGGAATATTTTTACATCGTTTTATTTTTGTGTGTAATGTCAGTTTGTAGACTGAGGAGAAGTGATTCCTCTCTAGCAGGCTGTAATAATGACGGTCCAGACGTAGATGTGTGTGTGTGTGTGTGTGTGTGTGTGTGTGTGTGTGTGGGGTTCCCATACACTGATTAATTTGTGATGGCCTGCCACAATATCAACACTGACCACCCCTTATTGATTTTCTATATTTGTACTATTTCAAATCTTATTTAATTAAAATCTTATTTCATTGTAGAGCAGAGCATTGATTCTCCTATTTCCTGCTTTCCAAACATATCTCTCTCTCTCTCTCTCTCTCTCTCTCCCTCTCTCCCTCTCTCCCTCTCTCCCTCCCTCTCTCTCTCTCTCTCTCTCCCTCCCTCCCTCCCTCCCTCCCTCGCTCGCTCCCTCACAAATACATGGTCAGTCTGGCCATCAGTAGCAGCTCTGGGAGGAATCCTGACCATAATAATCATATCATAATAAGCCTGTCTCTTTAGCAGCACCTCTCTCTCTCTCTCTCTCTCTGCACCACACAATCTAATTCTGTGGGAATCACTGCGTGTGCCTTCAGTTTTTCCCCTTTGTGTGACCGCATCAAATCCCAATGGAGACACAGAAACATTTTGGCAAACTTTACAAACTTCAAGGGACCATACAGAAGCCCTTATTGACCACAAGCCAGTTTAAACAACACAGGTTTCAATAACCCTTTCGAATTTATTCAAAATGTCTTTAAGTGAGGCTGAGGTCATTTCGCACTGATGGGTAAGGCAAAACTAAATAAGTCCCCTGTAGCAACAAAAAAAAAAAAAAAAAAATCTGCTAACATATCAACATATCAACATATCAACAGCACAATCTGCACAGAGGATGTGGCTCATTTTCTTGCAACAAAAAGCTGGAAAAAGACACAGTACTCTTATAACCGCTGTACTGAACACCCTGTTGAAAACTTCAACAAGAAACAGAAAATACACACATACACACTCAAATTCTCTGAATATATTGTCATAGAGTAAAACAGAGAAAACTGAGGCACTTTGGCTGTTATTTTCAATTCTCAAAGTGCATGAATGTTGATGTGTGAGGGTTTTATGACTGGTTTTACGGCCATGTTGTAATCTGCTGTAACGCCGACTGCTGCACATGCAAGATTTAAATGTTGGTGTGCCTGATAGATTGCATGATCGACCTCTGCGGAGATGATTACAGCAGCAATTTAACAAATTTCACACAGGGTTTGACTGGCTAAGTGTATGCAGAATAATATGACAGAAAGCACTTATCTCTAATAAGCCTGTCTATTCCTGTCTGATACGACCCCCATCATTGAATCTGCATCAACCAGCGCACGGCTCCCACCCTCCCTGGTGCTTTCAAGCTTCCACTCCAGGACACAACAGCAATAGGATTTATTATATCACTGCTGCATCTATCTGTATATGAGAAAATGAATTCATGTAATTAAAACACTTGTACCACAGAAACAGCTCCACTTGAGGAATGAATGCACAGGCGTTCATTTTACACAACTGGCAATTTATCTAGTCTGACTTTCCCCAAAATGCAGCCCCTCTGCTCCAACAGGAGGCGGTGGGGGTGTTTTAATGAGCACAGATAACAGCTCACAACACAGTTTAGGTCATTTAGTTTAATCCCTAATGTCTCTAGATGAGCTGCCTGGATTCACAGCTTGTAAAGCAGCAGGAAGCGAGCAGGGGACAAAACAGGACAACAAAATGACTGAAATTTTGATTAACGCGGGAATGAAGGCCTCTGCACTCAGAGTGCTTTACTGTTGATAAAAATGTCAGTCATTACAAATAAATACAATGTAATTACACTTGCACAAATCCAGAGCTGTGGTCCATTATAAACTGTTTCAGACACATCTGGATTTTCTGCATTTATGACTGAGCCTCATCTGATGGAGAAACATCCACTTTTATTAAATGCATCAAGGCAACATGAAGTTTACACAGTATGAGCTTCCAGCGTGTTTATTCAGGACCTCATGATGTTGTATTATGTCTTTTATGTCATCTGTGATTTGTTGAAATGTTACCTTTTAGCATCACACTGCGCTCCGACATCAGACAGTAAACACTGTGGTGAATCAGCAGCAGCTCCAGAATCAGCTCATGAAACTCTCCCTGCTCTGAACATCAGGAGTGACAGTCATCACCGGCTGACTGATTAAAAACAAATACTAAATACTCCTTTTTGTTTTCAAATGAATTATGTGCTTGGAGAAATATGCTGTGAGCTATGGTCAATATTTTCATTGATTATTCAACTACACAAATAACAAAACAAATCAGTTTTGTTAAGAATTTATCAAATGAAGATAAAACATTTTTTGGTTAAAACCTCAAGTGGGGTCAGTTTTTTTTTACTGCTACATTAGTTCAGCAAAACTATTCAAAGATGTCAGATGTTATTTTTTTTACATTTGACAATAATAGAAACTGAGATATGACTAAGAACACAGTGAACCAACAACAGGACGTCCCAGGTAAAACTGGTCCTGTGCTAACAGGGATTTATTCTTGTATCTGGCTCTGGGTTATAGTAAACAGGATTCGCTTACGCGCAGCGGTTTGAAGGTGGACCACTTGGTGACGGTGACAGGATATTGGCGTGCATGTAAACAAAGTGAAATGAAATGAATACTTAAGCCTTAAGAATAGGCTCATCCATCATGCAAATAAGTCAGTCTTAACATTTGCAGCCACTGTTTCCCGATAAACAGGTCGTTATTTCCTAAAGGTCCCTTCCTCCTGTTTCCAGTATAATCCATCATTTTGGCAACAAAGACGTGGAGACCCACTCACACAATAGTGTCCTCAGCCAGCACTCCTGTTTTCACTCACTGAAATATCAGCCGGTAGCCAGGAGAGCACAATAAAGGCTGAACATACAGGGAGGCGAAATAAAAGATTCAAATAAATATGCAGACACATGCCGACACACACACACACACACACTTACACATATACAGTATGCCACCACGCTGGGTCAAATAACGGCAATCAAAGCGAGTGTTTGACGATCTCAGCAGGGCAGCAGACAGAGTGGTGGATGAGGTAAAGGTCTGCTGTTATACAAGCTCTTTATTTAGCTCATTGACAAAGGCCTTTCTGACATGACTGTGGCGTTGTAACGTGTCCAACTTCTGGTCATCACACAGGGAACACAGCTTCTACTTCTGTGGTATCCAGCCCAGCTAAGTCAGCCAGACATCCTCTGTCTGCACGTGAACACTCACACACTCTCACACACTCACACACACACACACACACACACACACACACACACACACACACGGCCAAGAGGCTCCACTATGCCACATGCCAATTTGTTCCAAACCAGAGCCTTTTGAGCAGCGAGTTTCCTCTGTGGCCAATCATGAGCACAGATGCAACTCAATGACACGACTGCTCTGGAGAGAGGAATAAAAAAATAAAGAGGCCTGTAAAGCATAATAGAGAAAAAAAAACAGTGACAATGAGACGATGAGAGAGAAGAGAGGGGGAGGGAGAAGCAGTGACATAGTGAGAATGAGAAGTTCAATTAACAGCTCAGCTCATTAAGCTCATTATTACACAGACTGAAAAGTCAAGGTTTCTTAGATGTGCAAACTGTCGTGTTGTCATTAGGTGCCTGATGAACTGAGAAGCATGTGGTTTCATCCCTCATAGAGCACCTGGAGGTGCTGCTCACCTTTTTTACTGCTGATGCACTGAAAGATGATGTTTCTTCTCTCTCACTTCTCTCTACAAGTCAAACTGCTGCTGAATCAATCATCCATCCAGCTGAACATTCATCTTAAGTTCTGTGCTCTCCTGACACAACAAGCTTTGTCATTTGACAGCATTAAATGTACATTCACAGATCAATCTCTGGAAGAGAAAATGAACTTGTGGCCATATGACTTAGTGATGTACAGGGTTACTGAGGGTTCAATTCCCTGGTCCAACTGTGAAGTTAAATGTCTGATATTTACATACATCCTTAAATTGACACGTAGCAGTCCCAGTCCAAGGTTTGGACCTTGACTGACCAACACGTCTTAAAATCATGACGGAATGTCATTTCTCTTAGTTGAGAAGTTCTAGACATGATACTGATTAGTACAGTTGTAAACCAACACTACCATGACACAACGCAACTGATGGTCTCAATAATCCCACTAATTAACTTTAAACAAGGCCCACGTGTTGACTGAAAAGGATTCCTGGCGCCTGCCTCATGATGCTGGTTCAGATGATGCCAATATTGTGCAAAGCTGTCATCAAGGTAAATGATTTATCACTGGATTAGAAGGTGTGTCCATACTTTTGACTGGTACCGGATGCAAACACCACTTTCCTGTTAAGATGAATGGGAATGTTTATAGAGGTGTGCAAACACCAGTAATTTATGCCCAGGTGATGTGTACCCGCAATGTTCAAGTCTAATTTAGGCACGTGAGCGAGAAGAAAAAAAACATTTTCTCATGCACATTTTACACACCTGCTTCTCCTCCACACTGCATGTCTTAACTGCAGAGGTGAGAGATCAGAAATACCTGTCATTTCCAGAACAACAATATTATTGTGTCTTTCACTATTTTGTATGAGGGCTTGATGACAGAAGATCAGAGAGGAAGCATCACCGGAGTATAAGACAAGGACAGAGCCTGAGTAGTAGGAAGTAGTAGTAGGTTTAGATCACTGGAGACACTGGGCACTTGGTCCGAGTGTAGATGCGCCTTAGAGCCATGAACCAATCAGTGACTTGAAATTACCCTGAGAGGGGAAGCAGACAGGATCTGTACCGCTGCCCCCCAGGGAAAGGCAGAGGAAGTGCCAGATGAAGACAGAAAAAAACCAACAATCAGAGCTGTAAGAGGACGAGCCGAGCCTCCGCAGATGCTATATGAAAGGCTCCCTCTCTTTGTTCTCCACCACTGGAAGAAACTAGAGCACTCCTGCAGAGAGAAGCAGTGTCATCCTTACCTCAGTTTTATCCTCCTACTTCACTTAAACCTTTCTACAAGAGACATTCTAGTTTTTTTTCCCTCCTCAACTATCTCTGTGTTCCCTATTTTATTCTGGATGTTTCCAACAAGTCCCCTGTGCTGTTGCAGTATGCACAGCAGAGAATGACGACATTTAACAAAAAGGAGAAATTACAACATAAATAGACCTATGTTTAAATTATGAAAATGAGCATGGTCTGTTTCTTAGGAAACTGATGTGTAAATGATGATTACTTTCTTCAGTTAATCATTTAATTTAGTCTTTAAAATGTCATGACATCATGTACAAAGTGACATCTCTGTTTATTATTGTGCTTTTAACCATTTCCCTGAGGATTGACTAGAAGCAGCAGGAGGCTGACCACTCACCTTCTGCCTGAAAACTATCAGGTAATTTTGCTAAATTCATTTGAAATTCTCTCAAGCCATTACTGAGATATTGTGTCCACAAGAATGGCACGGACGGACGGACTGACAACTCAAACACATACAGTAATGCCTCTGGCCCTGGCTGTCGCTGGCATGGAGGCATAAAAACATAGTACGACTTTTTTCAATTCACAGAAAGACTCTAAAATGAATGACCAATGTCAGGAACATGTTGGAACAAAAAAAAAAAAAAAAACTGAACTCAGAAGTACAGGGTACATCTGCTACCAGAGTAACAGCCACTGCTGTATTTCCATTCATGTGTGAGGAGCTTCTGCTGCATCTTTTGATTAGACCACAGTTTCCATCTCAACTCCCCAGAGACGCTGTCTTTCTCAGGTTGATCTACCACCATATACCTGTCTCTCTCCTACTAAACACAAAGCTTTCATCGATTTCTCTCCTCTGTACATCAACCCTGCTGAATTCTGCTTTTTCCTTTCAACCATCCATCTTAATCTTATTTCTTTACTGCTGGTCGTTCTAGTGTGTCTGCATACGTTCATTTTCCATCTCTTCCTGCTTTGTCATTTTTCTTTCTCCCGTTCCCACGGCCATATTCATGGAGCACGGGGCCACTTCTGTGCCTCTCTCTCTCTCTCTTTCTCTCTTTCTCTTGCTTTATCATATTTTTTTCTCTTTTATACTCATGCTCGTCCCACTCTCTCCCTCTCTTTATATTTTCTTTCCACATCGCCCCCCGCCCCCCTGCCTTCCCCTTTTTCTCCACAGACCGGTGGCTGATTCAATCTCAAGCAATGTTGTTTATGAAAAGGCATTTCATTTTCCAAAACCATTTGTGTTCAAGACGCGACAGGGTCCATCACGTTTCATCAATCTCAGCAACGCCGCAGTGTTTTTTGAATCGAAGCCAAAATTTACAATTGAATGTAAGTTGGTATAAACACCAACAGCACACACAAACACATATGCAAAAACATATACACAAAAGGCCCTTTCATTTAGTGTCTAACAAGAAAAACATAATATATTGTAAAACTCAGCAGGAAAACCAATTTAAAATCACATCACATCGATTTAAAAAAAGTTTGTCCTTCCATACAATGTGCTATAAAAAGGAAAACAGTTTAAACAGTATTATGTGGCTCTACTGAAGTGTGTAGTGGCGAAACAATTTCGCATCTAATGATCTTCTTTAGCAGATGGATTCATGCAATGTTGGCTTAATGTTGAGGCTGAAAAGTCATTCCAGCAGTTGGCAGAACAAGATCCCATCTACAGAAGGTCTAGAAAGAACTTCTGATCTCAACTTGGAAATCTGGAGACCAGTGGTCAACTCTATTTAGTGATGAAGATCCTGTAATATGATCCAAAGCTCCAGAACAGCTATTAAGTGGATCTGGAGGTGAGACTGTTTGGCTAACTGCTGTTACCAAGATCAAGAAGTTTTCAAACTGCATGGTTTCTTTTCTTTGTGGCTTTTAACGAAACAGTTGCAGATTTTTCATATCTGCACGTTTAGCTGACCAGACTGTCCTGTCTGACATGTTAGAAATTAATCCATAGTATAGAACAGCGGTACTCAATTGGCGGCCCCCGGGCCGCATCCAGCCCGCCGGCCATCTATTTGTGGCCCCCAAACAGTTATTTCTTCAGTATGTGTTTTGGTTGGGTCAACACCTATACCTATCGGGACTTGTCTCCATGCCAACGATACACAGACAGCCTGTTAATGGGTCGCGCTGCATTTTTAAGTTTCACTTTCGCTTTTGAAGCCGTTCACATTGTCACTTTGCCAGAGAGCAGGGGAGGGAGCCTAGATTACGCACGAAAAAAAAAAAGGTTGCACAAAAATGGCGTGTTCCAAATTATCTGCCAAAAGAAAGGTGGACAGTGAAAATCGCCAATTCAAAGAACAATGGACTGAAAAATTTCTCTCATTAAGCTGTGTTTCACACTGACACACTTAGAATGTAAAATAGTTTTTCATTATATTTGATTCCTGAGATCTTGATATGTTTGTTTGTTACCTGTTACGACTCTATGGAGGTGCTGATTTATTTTTGTTAAACTTAATGGTAAACTGGCCTGACCGACCTCAATAAATGGACCTTTGAGTCACTGAAAATCATCTTTGTGGCCCTTGAAGATTTGTATTTGAGTACCCCTGGTACAGAATCTACATGGTCCTTGTAGAAGAACTTGACTGGTCTGTATAGCTAGAGCCATGACAACCTCTCAAGCTCATCCCACACCGTTGGGATGAACTGGAATACCGACTGTGATCCGGGTCTTATTGCTAAGACCAGCGGCCAACCTCATTAACACTCTTGTGGCTTTGGGTTAAGTCCCTGTAACCAGTTTTTGAAATCCTCGAGACAGCCTTCCCGGAAGAGTGGAGGCTGTAATAGCAGTGGATTAACACCCATGGTTTGAATGAGATGGAATGAAAAGTTAAATATTTGGGTTTCCATAGATTTTGTTCTGTTGTCCATATACATCTTACATAGCAAAGCTTGGGAAAAAGAACAATGGAAAGCACAAATGGCTTCATTTTATGCCTTAGTAGACATAATGCGAACAGTTGATTAACTGTCTAAAGAGCTTGGGGAACTGTTGGTGTGAGCCAACTCAATCAGTTACAGAGTCTTACACTGGTCGTCTACAGCAGTGAGCTGTCGGTTGCTGGATTCTGCATCAACACCTGTTCACCACATTCATGAGCATATTTTGCAGCAGAAAAAAAACATCCCCATAAATATTGGCAACCAGTTTTCTCGTTGCTAAGTGGAGAAGCTAGTTTGTTCCCACATGCATCACAAATACATGAAAAGTGATTGCATCCAATTAACAAGACATTCCAACATCTGGACCGTCTCCAGTGCGAAAAATTCAACATCCGAAAAGAAGTTTAGTCATCAGGCTTGATGAATGACACGTTCCAAGACTGTTGGCAGAGTTTCGCTGTTGTGTCCTATAGGAAACAAGAAAAATCTATTTTTTTGTCCACTGTCACAGCGTTAATGCATAGTTAAAGACCTTCTCCTCTGTCACTTTGACACTGCCTCCCATTCTTGGCTTCTGGTTTCCACGTTTTCTGCCTCCCGTCTGACCAATGTCTTTTCTTTATCATCATTCTTACCATCTGTTTCCTCTGAGGTCATACATCTGTGACTGTGCTGGATGGATTTGTACAGAGAGACAGAAAAGCTTCAAAGACAAGAGATGCTTATCATGACACCTAAGGTATCAAAAATATCTCTATATCTCACTTGAGAGTGAGAGATCCATGTCAGCCCGATCAGTACCCTTAAGATGACTATATATCTGATTCTATCATCAGAAACCTTGATGGCCAGTCTTTCTACCTTTATTACTATTGGTGTGGTGCTGTCGCTGGACTTTCTGTGAAACTGATTAATACATTGCTTGTTTGTGGGAAACTGAATTGAAGATGTAACATCTTGTATTATATGATGATGAATTACAGAGGAGTTTTATGATCAAAGGCAAATCTCTGAGGTAATTTAAGGTCATTTCCATCAGTCTCTCTCATCAACTTCAAACTTATCCCTCAGTTTTCCTCCACCTACAGCCATAAGAGCAGGAGGACAGAGGAGATGAGTTACGGAGGCTTTTCGTTGTTCTTACTGAACCATGTCAGAGGAGAAATCTCTCGCTTCCCCAAAGGATAGAGAGACAAACTCAATTTAGAGGCAGTTGGTATATCGACAAATCATTACGGCTCACTTTTATTCTCAGGGCCCCGCTGTATAAAAGCTGAAGTGGCTAATGGCCCGTGTTTGTTGGAGAGATTACAGCTTTCTTTCATACATAATAGATTTTATTTGATGATGAACATGTCGAAGGAAAGTGGAACCACTGATTATGCCAAAGTGAGCCCATCGTATTTATTGTACTCCTCCTCTTAATGGGGGCTCAGCAGGCTAAGAACGCTGTGTTTGTTAGAGAATTGAGCTAAAACCCCACTATAATCAGAGCCAGTTGACCCTTAGCTTGACCCTGGCACCATCAGGTATTGTTGCTCTGCCTGTGAGGCTTTCTATTCTAGCACTGCTGACAGATATACCATCTTAAACTAGTAGATATTTTTGTAACAATTTTTGTCCTCTGTTTAAGACAGGAGGAGGCGAAAGTGACACAAACTCTGAGATGGTTGAAAACTGCATCTGCGAATGAACCCTTTTAAAATGAGAACCCTGCAAAAGCCAAAACCAATTTATGTTATATATTACCTAAAGTAAAAATACGGCAGACAGAAGAAGACCCGGTTTTATAACTGCCACAGTGATTATATCAGAGAGAACTGTGACTTGGAGAATTGGGAACCAAAGCTGTCTGGCAGTAGAAAAATAAAATAATGTAATTAAAAACATCACTGTCACATCAGTACCACAGAGATTTTAATTGGAGAATGAGACGTATTTGAATACCCACATCAGTAACAGAGCAACTTGTTGAGTAGCACAGCAGGATGAAAAGCCTGAAGGGCCAGGAAGTAGGTTATGGAAACTTTTTTCTTTCCCTCTGTTTATTTGACTCACGCACAGCGTGATATCAAGAGGGATGGAAAATAGATTCTGTCTGCATTTCGTTCATTATCTGTGTCTTATTTATTGTCTGTGAATATGCCAAATCTGAAATCAACAGGGTCTTCTTCTTATCTCTTTGTACTTTTGAGATGGACTAGTCCCAACAAAAACAAAGCTTTGATAGGAAATGTTTTAGAAGTTCAGTCTGCTCTGGGACCAGAGATGATGCTAAACTCAAACAACTTCAGAAAGTTATAAAAAAAAAAAAAAAAAAAAACAAGAAGAGCTTCCAGTTCATTCACTTTATTTCTCATGAAGAGGTAGTTTATAATTTCCAAATACCAAAACCAATGCAGAAAACCAGGCAGCCATTTTAAATGTGATAAAATAACATGAATTAAGTCATATACGGTAAAATGAGTGACAGCAGAGCCAACTCCCGACAAGTAGTGAGCAAACTGTGCGTGAATATGGGCTGCAATTAAGTCTGACAGTAGTTATTTGAATAGTCTACACCAGCCTTTTCTCTGTAAAGACTCACTAGCAGTGAGTGTCTGGTCCAATGAAAGACACTCATTACCATGTCAAAGGCTGCCAGTCATACCCTAAACTCCTAAGTGACACATGCCAAGAGATACTCTGTGTGTGTTCACAGACTACAGTAGCTTTAATGTGGGGTGGCTGCTCTCCTCCATAGACATTCATTTTATTTATGTCTGCAGTATGGCAGGGAGGTTTGATGCTTTCAGCATGCAGCTAATAAAAGCCTTTTATTCCAGCATTGGGCCCATTTATTACTCTAAGTCTGATGGACTCAAGGCACTGTCTGCAGCCTGAATAAATCAGAAAGGCAGACCATGCAAAAAAAAAGAAAAAAGGGAGGGCACAACAGGAGCAGACGGATGGAAATGGGTGTGGATGAAGTACAAGTCAAAAAACACTTCTACATTTTCTATTATTTGTTCTGTTTCTTCCAAAAGGTTTAACCTCGAAGGGACACACAAAAGACAGCTATTCCCGATTCCAGGGATCATTGATACGTCACTTTAACTTCAAAACTAGTCCGTGATGAGGCAAAGCAATACCAGAGAAAGTGCTTATAGCTTCTCACTGTGCTAGGTAATATCATGTAGAGATGGAATAAAACTGGACTGTAAGACAAAAATGGCCTTTTCAGACAATAATGGGTGTATTTTCTTTTTTTTTTAAAAAGCGTCTATATATACAGGAGGCTGCAGACATTGCTAAAATGTGGCTAGCCACAGACATGAAATGTCCTTTGACTGTTCTATGGAATGACTTTACTTCTTAATTATGTTCTTCATTGTTCCTGTGACAAAGGACTGTGAACTTATCTTATGCGGATGTTTGGACATCGAACATGTAACTGATCAGGTTTACACAGCACTACACCCCTGCTCAAAGACAACAACAACTGGTCCTCAGTCCTAAACTACCAAACAGCCCGTTTGTCAGAAGAGAAAGAGTCAGAAAGAGTCCCATTATCCGATCTGGTGCTCTCACCCACTTTAAAAAACATAGCAAATGGCCACAGAAAAAAAAACACATTCTAATGAGCCTCTACTATGATCTGCTTTTAACATTTAGACATCTAAAACTATTTGATTAGGGACAGATTGTAAACAAACTACACACAGAAAATAGATGGTTTTTACAGGAGCTATTTGTGCGTTCTGCAATTGCTACACAACATTAGCATTAACAGCTGTTTACTTACCAGTCTAGAGGAAATGTTACGAGTTCAGCATCAACCTTCATTCCTTTGCTTGACAAGAGCTGTCCCCAGCGGGAGGAAGCGACGTCAATGTCTTTTCCTATGAAGTTAGCATGTTAATCAGCTAGCCCCAGCCTGCATCAGCCCATCTCGTCACCTTCCCAGAGTGACTTACTGTAGCCTCCAATCTGCTCTAAGGACGTAGCGCTGCTCAGAGGACTTATTATAACATCTGGCGTTTCAAAGACAACAATGGCCGAAGCTCTTGTCAATCCACAATCACCCCCAGCCGCTCCCAGCAAGAAACCACATTCAGTGGCAGAGAAAACTTCCAAAGACTAATCTTTATATTAATGCGACTATGAACTCTCAAAGAGCCATTTATTATTTGACACTTTTTTACTGAACCAGTTGGGTCCAAAAAGACATCGATTGAAAAAAGTTCCTAAATGACCTACTTCTGTTGCAGAAATGGTGTCTCAAAAAACCATTCAAATGATTCTTTGAAGCCCATTCAGTTGTTCTTTTTATAGCCATTTACAGAAATGGTCCTTTAAAGTAAAAGGTGGATTTAAAAATTGTAGAATAACTTGGTGAAACTGCATATACGTGGTAATGTTTAGGGAAAGATAGTAATAAAAGATAGTCAGACACCAACATCAACTGTTGTGGGAGACAGGATGTGACCAGCGGTCTCCCACAATCAACATACGACGTTGTTCACAGGTCATGTTTGAGCAAATGGCCAATCCTGTCATCTCCCTGCTGTCTCCAGGAAAACAAATGTTTTAGAAGCTGGCAAACTCCATTGGGACAGCTTGTTGCTTCAGAAAATCATGGCATCCTGCTGCGAAGCCAAGTTGTCAGACTGCACATCCCCTGTTACCAGCACTCCTCCATATCCCAGCACACACCACACACTGGACTGGAAACCTCAACAGAGGGCCAGCCAATAGCTGGACACTTCAGGACACAGGAGAGAAACAGCCAAAGCAAACACAAAACAACGCTTACAGAACCTCTGTGGTACCCAGGCTCAGCATAACAGCTTAAATCTCTTTACCTCAGAAAGAAACACATACATCGAGACGTACATTCACAAACAGGAGGCAGAAAAAGCAACCCCACCAGACAACCAATCACAGGGAGGAACCTCAGTTGCTGACAAGGTGGTCTTAGCTGGAACTAAATTACAGCGTGGGCTGAGCAGTTCCTGGCTGACTGTCATGATAAAGCCCACCTGAAGACAGAAGCAAATGATTATCAGCTCTTACAGCTTTAATTGGCAGGTTAATGAAGTCGCCCACAATGTCTCTGAAAATGCATTAAAGGCAGACATCCTGTTTGTACACATCAATTACACCTCGGGGTGAAATATTAGCTGGAAAGGAGACTGCGAAGAGTATCATTAGCAGAGATCATATTCACATCACTCAAAGTGCATCGTATAAAACGACTCGTGTAACTTCCCTACAATATCATTAACACTGGTAAGCTGCGTTTTACAAGGGCAATTAGCGAGGGATTAGGGAAAGGTGTCTGCTTTTAAGGAAGAACAATATTCACAACAGTGTCTACTATAACAAGGGGAGTATTAGTTGGGGATTATCATCGGTGGCATCTGCCAATGAGGGAGGCCTGAGGGGTTTCCAGAGGTAAATTCATGTTATCGTTATGAGGAAGTCATCCACTTTAATGGCCCATCAGGTCTTACGCAAATATAGCTTTAAAACCTGAAAGGGGATTTCAATCACATTATATAAACACAATTCTCCATTTAAAAGATGTAGTGCCTTGAGGTAATGAAAGATCAGCACTGTGTGAAGCTGTAGCCTGAATCCTAATTCATTTTTTAAAAAGGGCCGAAGATGAAGATGAAGTATCTGTTTTAATAACTATTTCATCTCATGAGTAAGGACACTGTGGTAGGGTGCTTTTACAGCTTCCAGCTCTGGTTTGGATGTGTCTGCAGCAGCTTGGCACATCTGGATTTGGGGATTTTCACACTTGCAGATTTGCTCAAGCTGTAAGTGTGTGTGAGGTGATATTTTCTAGCCATTACACACATTTTCAGAGGGACTGAAGTTACTCATTCTTAGTGTGTGTCCAGTGTGGATGTACAGTTAGGGTCATCAATATCGTGTTAGGCCAGACTAAATTACTGCTCCGATTTAAGTTCACTTGCATTCTGAAGAGGGTCTTATCAGGAATATGCCTGTGCCAAGTTTCTTTCATTATGGCTGCTATATCCTCACAAGTAACTGCTGCTGAAATAAACCCACACCCACAAATTATAGTTTCTGCTTGTGCGTAGCTTTGAGGAACTGGGTCATGTATAGGGCTGGATATTGCCACTGATTTCCCAAACTGATTCGATTCCAGTTCACAAGGTCCAGATTTGATGTGATTCCTGATTCGATTCCAATTCAATACTGATTCAGTGTGAGATATTTCAGTTACGATACCAGTTTCTCTTGGATATGAATGAGATTCTCAGAGAGCTAACACAGTTACATGAATGCACTTTTTAGTTTAACTTGACCAACAGTTTGGACAAACATCCAGAAATAGTAGGTAGTGAAGCTATGTGCATTGTTAATATACCTCAGTGCACCAGCTACAGTGTGTACGAACAGGTACACAGTGCTTCTCCTGTCAGCTTCTTCTTTCACATGGTTTTGCTTTTTGTCAAGCTCTTCACTGTCTTCATAGTTTTTAAATCCTAGATGCAACCACACATTTGCCTTTAGACGTGCTGACGCCTTCAGCGGAGCCACGTCTGCTGTGTGGTCACAAGAAGGGTGGTCACGGGAGACAAATAGGATTACAGCTTCACACATCCACAGGAGACTGTAACAGACACATATCATAAGACCATGATCTTATGAATTGATACTGAATTATTCAAATCAAGATCAATTTGAAGCAGAGAATCAGTTTTCTTCAACCCAGCCCTAGTCACGTAACTTTCTGTCATCTACATGTCCATGAGAGTCCCCTCTAAACACGGTGACAAAAGTGAGCATCTGAGAATGTGACAGTCTGTGCCCTGGTTTTTAGAGACAGTGCTTTCTCACTATGGACCAGGTACTCCAGTGCTTGGCAATTTTTCTTAAATTTTTAAATTTTTCATTTATCAGAATGGTTGCTGATTAATCAACTAATCGTTGCGGCTGTGGTCCTTAATAAACAAATAGTGTGTTGTTGTTTTTAGAAACAGAATAAATAAATTCTACATGTAGTGTCAAGTCTCTGCGCTATAGTGGGATAAAATGATTTATTCATCAGCTTCATGTGTGTGGTCATGCTATGTTTGTTATTTGCTCATAACACACAAATGAACAACCAGAGCTGCACCAGCTTAGAGACCAGGATGGGTCAGAATGAGCTGCAGGTTTACCTGTCACCACATATCACAACTGAGGCTTAAGTGCATGAGTAGTGGCTGTGGATGACAGCTCTAATTGTCCCACCACAGGCAACATGCTGACCAGAAGTAATTAATATATCAGTGAGTCAGATAGTGCCACACATGTATGCTTCAAAAACTCATCATACAAATAATTAATGCTGAAATTCTCGAGAATATTTAGCAGAATACCTTCCACTTCTTCCTCAAGATAAATGTGTGCAACAAACAAAGTTGTGTTTGTATCACTCATCTCTTGCTACGCTGAGCTTGCTGAGGAAGCAAGACAGGAAGGGAAAATAGAGCAGAATCATCCATTGTTTGTCCTGGCAAAAGCCCAGCTTCTCATTATTTGCCATTAAGGTTGTTTGGATGTGACACTGGCTATTATTTACCTCCAGACCACAAGTCTGAAAATGTGAAAATGCCTGTTATGTAACTGGCGATCTTTGCTCCTCAACCACTAGCATGTCTACAGTTACAGTTGGGCAGTAACATCTGCTGGGATTCGCCAGCCGCACTGACGCTGTCTGAGGAGAGCAAGGCAGCAGTGCTTTCAGGCTTTCAGATGATCACTCCCGCTGGGGCCATTTTTACTCAAAATGTTATTCAACCAGGCTAATGTAAGGCGCTCTGGATGAGAGCCTTCACCAAGTGGTTATACATCCAGAATTAGAGACCAAAGCACTCTACTTCCAGACATTCTTGTCTCAAAAAGCGTCTCTCCATGCACACAATTGCAGAAAAGAGCTCTTTCCTTCTTTCCCATGATCCCCTGCTAACCAAGACAGCAGCAGCCGACCGCAGGGGTCAGTATTTCTGCTCCGTCTATAAAGGGTCCTGTTAAAGGCCGCACAGTAATATGGGCACCAGACTGATGACCGCAGCATTCCTGCTCCATGCAGAGTCAAGAAAATGGTCTTTTTATTGTCTTGGACTGACACTGCTGCCACAAACCCACTTATCAGACAGACACACACACCCCCGCAGTAAAAAAAAAAAAAAAAAAAGTCACACGTACACACAACCATGGACGCTTACAAGCATTTACAAAACACAAGTACACACACAGGCAGACAAATGCAAACACTGGGAAGGACAGGGATTTTCACAGACAAATGTCACTGCTTGCAGAAAACACAAATAAAGAGGCAGGACGCTCCAGGACACACTTTTCCCAGCAGCTATTCCTCTTCCAGTGAGATTATTCCACCCAAATCCAAACAAAGCCTGAAACAACCTGACAAGGAAGGAACCTCACAGAGTCAGGGGGAGCTGTGGTATCTGTCAGACACAGAAAACACACAGCGCACACATGCAGAGGCAGAGTGTATTTATTTACTGTGCCAGCTCTGTCCACTCTTTACTGTTACTGATATTCCAGGCACTTGGGGCAAGAGAGTTCCCCTGTTCTCCTCAGCTATCTTATCTCATGGTATTGCTGTTACAAGAAGCATTAACAGCCTGTTCCTGCTTTCATCTGCACAGCCAGTGAGGATGACCTGTGTGACTGTGGAGGCTCCATGTTCAACAGTCTTATCACCTCTACCACCACTTCCCAGCAGGGAAGCGGGAGGAGAGCGAGCTCCAGGGCAAAGAGAGAGAGGCATTCCTCATTCCTAACATCATAAACAATTAAAATAAATGCAATTTAAATTATGGACAGAAAGGGACAAGTGATTATTTTCACCATGATTGTTTTTCATAGTTTCTCTGGAACCAGTAAATTGGCATTTTGTCTGAATAAATCACTTTTATTTTTGTTTTATTTGACTAATCAGTTAATCGACTAATTGTTTGAACCCATTAAAATCAAGTTTAAAGCTGCAATAACGGCTATTTTTATACTCACATTGGATAAAATGACATGAAACGGGGTCGTTTGTCATCATAAACCCTCAGAGAACTGTCACTCAACTTTGCAGTTCCCCTCAGCTCTGGACATTTTTAGCCTCTTTCACCTCATTGTTTTGGTTTCATTTGTTTTTAACCGTTTTGGTTTAGTCTCAGTGCTATTGTCAACCTTGTGTACAACCGCAGCAGGAAGCTGAGGAAACGCTTTGAAAAATGCACTGTGCACCTTCCAAGCACCAAATGGCAGAAGCTAGTGGAGGGAGAGAGAGAGTTCAAAGAAGACTGAGTATTGCCCTAGTTGGATGGCTAGTGAATGTTGCTCTGTGTCTGCACGATGTGTAAATAGGTAACTGAATGCTGTATGTAACATGCTCACCACAATAAATGTATAAGGTGATGTTGAGCTGAAATAAAAAAAAAAAAAAAAAATCAATTAGTGCTGAATAAATTTGTCTTTTTTTACTTATATTTCCACATCTTGATCAGTGTTAGTTTACTTTTTGGTTTACCATCCCCCAGTAATAAACTAGTACCTTTTATCCCCTCTTACTGGAGTGGGCAATGAAGATAATTATTTTGTCTGATACAAAGAATGACTTTATTTTCTTGTTTCAAGGCCGCTTCAGTCAATAACACAATGGAAATATTAAACCAAAAACCATCTTGCTCCTCCAGTTTAACAATGATTTTTGGGCGTAAGTAAGGTTTTAGTGCAGTATGAGTCATTTTTAAATCAAGAATAAATCAAGATAAAATTGTGTTCAAGCCATCTCAGCTAAAGTTAGCCCACTATTTCCAGCACTAACAACCCGGAGGCACATCTTGAAAATATGCACCCAAATAAGCACCTGTACAAGTAGTTATGTTTAGTCATTTTCTTGAAACTGTGTAGTTTTTTGTGTGAAGAATAATAGAATGTCATTTTTGGGCAATTTTGACAGCAGCAATATGAGTGACAAATTTGAACGTAGCGACTTACATTAGTTGTTATTTTCTTACTTCTCTTCAATCAAAGATTGCTCCAGTGAACAGCCAACAATTCAGAAGACTGGAACATTTCCGCTCTCAAAATGGTTTCAAGCCTGACCCATTGTCATATTCCAATTCACTTATAAGCCAATTTCATTCCAGGAAGCAGCTTTTACTCTACTGATAAGGTCTGAAAAAATGACAGAAACCTTTTCACTCAAACGATATCCAACTCAAAAATCATACCTGACCTCCTCGCCATCTAATTATTTTGTCCTTTCTTATTTTTTCTTTGGTTTATTTAGCCAGTTTCTCTCTTTGCAGCAATTTCTGCAGGCGCTTAATCTACATTCCACTATTGCACCTATTCAATATCGGGATCAGTAAAGCAATCAGGGGAATTCTCAATCTCATCTCCCACGCAGCACACTATTTCCCCTGTGCTCCATGCAAATGCCCCGCTTTGTTCTTCCACTCCATAAGATGGTGGCCAACATTGGATTTCCCTTACAGCACTTGCTGGTGAATTTAAATGGATTTTGAGGAGGAGGGGAAATCCTTTGTCTGAACAAAATAACCAGAAAGAGGGAGCCAGAAAGGTACGGCGAGCTGTTCCACTCTCTGGATATGAGAAATCTGATTCTTGAATACGAGCAGGTGGCAGGCGTGACACTCATGGAAAAATAGCGAAAAATGCAGCTGCCTGAATCAGACCGTGTGGAGTCAGTAACTGGTAGAAAGAAAAGGAGAGACAAATGCGGAAAACTTAATTCAGAACGGTGCAGTGTCTACAAAGTATGGAGCACTTTGACTTTGGTGTGGCAGGAAAATCAGAACAGGCTGGCAGCAGACAGACAGCTGTCTGTCTTCTCCACAGACAGATAATATTAGGTGTGGAATAGAGAATATTGCATTAGCGATAGTGATCCCCCATGATCCCCTCCATTACAGCAGAAGCCTGGATAAGGCCATCTCAACCCAAGTCCTCCAGTATAGGAAAATGAAATCTAAATACTCAGCTCAGCATCTCGCATGTACCAAGAAAAAACTCTTTGAAAGCAGATTCTTATGTAATTCAGTCAGGCTCTCTTAAGAATATTCCCCAATAACCCAATCTGATGATCATTTTCCTCACAACCACACATCAAACATTCCATACAGGCATTTCCATTAGTAAAGGGCATCGTAAATTTCCCCTATCGATGTTTCTCCTGATAAAACAGGCCATGATTAAGGGAGTTATGTCAAAGTGCCTTTTTGCAAATTAAAAATTCCTTTAATGCTCCAACATTATTATTCAACTGCTCCACAGAGAGTGGAGTAATCTAATTTTCAGTTATTCCAAAGGGTTTCGGGGGTTTAAACCATCTCCCCTCATCTCCCGTTTCATCACAGGGATACACATGAATTCCCTCGCATCTGGAGGTGCCAGTGAACAATGGAGAGACACTGATGCTGTTAGATTTAGGGTGTTAAGCCATCCTCCACTGGAGCAGCTGGGCTCTGGATCCAGGTGTGCAGGTTTTAATCCAGCTTTCTTATTTGTCCAATCAAGTGGTTGACTGCCCTGCAAGCAACACCTTTATTTGCATGATATTTAATTAACGTTTGTATCATCTGCATTGTTACCAGATTACCCTTTGTGTAAGAAACACATAACATCCAACAGCTGCAAATGCTTCCATGGTCTAACAATGGTAGTTGTTCACACTGTGTTGTGGGGCCGACCTGGTCGCGTGCATGCTCAGCAGACCGCAGCGAAAGCAGCAGAAGGAAACTGTGGCCGAGGTCTGACTGGCAGCTTGCTTTGCTCCTGATATTTCTCAGGGAAACCAAAAAGACCCAGGCGCCTCATCAAGGAGGAGCAGGAGAACACCTACACCTACACATGACTTACTGACACCGCAGCCTGTTCAGCTGTGTCAGTGATCACAGATGTCAGTATCACAGAGCCGCCAGCTGTGAATTTGAGAAGGTATGTGTAACAGAGGTTCATTCCTCAGAGAGCACAGTCACTGTGGTCATCTTGAATTCATGTTGGTTTCAGCAGTGACAGTTTCAGAAAGGGAGAAAAAAATACTAAAAACATCCACCAAAACTTTTCAATTCACACCAGCTGCAGCATAATCCTCTTCTTCAATGTTCATTCATATTTACATTGTGTCCAAATAACTAATTGTCAAAAATCTCAGTCTTCATGCACCAACCTGAGGCTTGTAAGCTAAGATGTTAAAGTGTCTGCCTGCAACTGCACTTTAAGTCATTTAAGGCTGCAAACTAAGACGACTGTCCATGGCAGACTAAGAGGTATCTTGCAATCGCTTATTTGAAATGACTTTTTCTACTCTTTGCATGTTTGTGATTGCTCCTCTGTCAAACTATGCCACCTCGCTCCTCTCCCTCCCATCTCCTACTGGGTGCTGGTATAAATGGGAAGCTCTTACACACATCCCCTCGCAGCACTCCCTCTCTGTCAGCAAGCACTCTGACACACAGCCCAAGTCAGGCTGGGTCTCGCTCGCTCTCTTGACACACGTTTTCATTAATGCATGCACTCACGCAGGTAGAGTCGAGCTCAGACAGCTCTCTCGAACTTATACAGAGCATAAAAACAGGGCAGGCTGGCAGGCTTACGCAGTGATACAGGCTTTGCTTTGCGAGGCGAACTAACTGTAATTGGAGTGTCTTTCAAAGCCTCAGCTTCTGCAGAAGAATGGTATCAAAGCTGACAGCAGTTGCTGGATTTCTTTTTGCCGAGCTCACGGGCCATTGCTCCACTCTGAGCTACACAACTACCAACTCTGGCTTCAGAGCAGCACTGAACACTGAAATCATTTCTTTCTGTACCTCCAGCATCACTTGAAGTTAGTCAGAGAATCCAGTTTCCCTGAATCCAGTTTTCCCCAGTGGCTCTGGCTTTTACATCCCACTGTACATCTACTAAAGTATCTGAAAAATGAGTGTACATTTAAAGCAGAATACTGATTCAGTCTGATCCTCCTTCCATGGCAGTTTATTGTTCTGATGCTTTAAAGGTCCCACATTGTATAAAATGAGATGTCCATGTTTTTTTATTACAAAGCAGGTCTAGGTTCTATGTCAATACTGTGAAAGTATGAAAGTGCTCAGTCCACAGAGAAATGCACACAGCCTGCATTCAGAGACTGAGCCTTTAAACAAGCTGTCAGTACTTCTGTAACTCTGTGATGTCACAACAGAACAGTCACTGCTCTCACTCACGCCCCAGGCTCAGATGCTCTTTTCAGATTGATTCACTGACCTGTTGTTACTAGATCTCCAGAGAGAAGCTCGATATCTTCTTATGCATATCAACACTTCAAATAAAATACTGGAAAAGTAAAATATGGGACTTGAAAGGAAAAAGGCTTTTTTCTCACTTTCATTTTGAAACAAAGATGTGATGTCAGTGTATTCACGTAAAAAGCTGGACACTCAAGCTAATCAGCTGACTGTGAGGGCATAGAGCCATTAAGTTCTCATTAGATGGGCATGGTCAATTTACAGAAAGAAATAATAATTCACACCTTGACACATAAACAAAAATTACAAATCTCCATTACTGACAAATGATACAGTCACTCATTATCTAAACCTGTGCTTCTGAATGTTCTAGGCTGAGCCCTAATGGGGGCAGGGGCCAAACCTCTGGTGGGTCACACATGACAGGACTGCTAATTTGTCATAATGAGCTCGGGTCTCAGGACGGGATTTCTCAGTGAACTCGGAGCTGTTGAGGAATTTGCTAGATGCACAAAATAGGCATGCACGACTGACTTCACTTTCTTCACTTCTTTTATTCTGTTCGACGAGTTCTTTTGTGACTTTAAGCTGTAATGGGGAAAGTGACATTCTAGCCATCAAAGGCAAATCTGGTGACTCTGGAATACAAATAATGTGATTTATAACAGGAATTATAAATTAGTGATAGCACTGTGTCAAATAAATGCATTCATTTTAAGAGAGAGCGCTCTAGTGTCACAGCTGGGGCCTCAACTTCCATTGCATGCAATGCAAAGTCATTATTGCTCGCAGATTTCAACACAACCACACTGACTGCAGTCCCTTTCATTTACAGCTGTGAGTGAATATGTGCATGAATAGTCTGAGAATCTTTAAATTATCTGGCAAAATTGCTTAGACAATCTTTGATTTATTTATTTATTTTCGTACAAGCTTTAATTTTAACAGTTACCTGAGCTGGTTGCTATAATTTTTCTGTGTATGTTCCTCTCATCATCAGTCTCAGTCTACACCTCTTTCTCCTTTGCCTCTCTTCAATTACACCTCTCTTATCCTCCTACAGCTCCAGCTGTTACCCTTCAGCAACTTAGCATGGTAACTATGGTAACACATTCCACCACCACCACCACACTGGACTTTTGCTGTCACTACCCTCATTATCATCATTGCCATCACTGTCGATTGTAAACTGCGGGACCTCTACCAATCTTCTGATCATATCCTGATTTGCATAATGTGAAGAACGGTGTTGCTGCCGAGCGGGGACACGCTGGCTGAAGAATAATCAGCAGATGTGAAGATCGGTATTTGGAAAAAAAATGTAAAAAAACGGGAAACATGGTCACATGAAAACAGGTGTGAATATGTTTCTGCATTTGAGTATGTCTTGTTTGCTCCCAGGACATTTTCATCTCCTCCTTAAGACCGGCACTGACAGAGCGCCTGCCTGTGTGTGTCTGCCCTGGATGACCCACAGGAGTTTTCCCTCTACACTTCCTGCTTCACGCTTCACTGTCTTGGCGATGTTATTGGCAGCAAGAACCAAAGGGAGCAGTTGAGCTTGTACAGAACACTGTACACCAAGTCCTGTGTTTCCAATCTTGAAGCTAAGATTGGAGAGGTTAGGCTACACGGCTCAGGGTTCATGTCTTTTCTCTTTCCTCCTCATTTGATCAGGGGCTCTCATTCTCCCTGATTTTTGCTTCTGTAAGAAAATGCCTGAGAACGCTGCTGAAAGATTTGCTCGGGAGAATGTATGCACACTAATTGTGGCGAGGAAACAATTCAGACCGAAACAGTCTCAAATTTCTCCTCAGGACCAACAGTTTATCACGTCTGATCCATAGTAGGAGACTGGGATTACATGAGGAAATTCTTGGCATGCTGGTCTATATACAGCACACAGTTAGGAGATGTGAGCGTGCCTCAATCTGATCCTACACATACTGTAAATAGCCTATATGCTTGTGTAATAAATTCAACTCCAAAGCAACACTGCTTCTATTTAAAACTTTTTACCTTGGTGACAAATGGTGCTGCTCTATGTTTTAGTCAAGATGGTTAACACTGGCCCAGAAATACAAACCACATACTTCTGTTTGGTTCAATGCTAATCTGGTTTTGATATAAATCTCGGAGAGGCTAGGAATGTCTGCCTTTTTACCTTGCTTTTTCAATTTTTCTCTTGTAATCAGTCCCTGTCTTGCTGCTGGCATGAGGTTACCCAGCGCCCAGCAGGTGTTACCATGTATCATTGGGACTGTTGGCTAAGATAGAAAGGCTGAAAACTGCAGCGCACACTACACTGTGCTGCTGCAGAGTTTTTTTCTGCAGGTATCAGACAGCCAAATAACAACTGGTTCAGTACAACTTAAAACTGACTTCTCGACAATAATAAAACCAAAGTTGACAACACTTCCCTACAACCGAGAGTAGGAGGAAGTTTTGAAACATAAAAAGGGACAGCATGATAAAAACAGAAGAAAAAAACATAAAACATTTAAACATTTAAAGAAAGCACTGCAAAAAGACTGCAGACCAGCTTGCTATTGCTTTTTTGTTGCTCTATCAATCATTGGGTAGATAAGAGAGTAGCCAGCGATACTGTGACCTGACTTTGGTGTTGGGGTTGATCAAATTAAAAGGTTTGTTTCTGTTGGGGGCAAGAATGAGCACCACAAATACTGTGCATTTGTGATTGAGCTATAAGAAGTAACTGTACCCAGGTTAATAATCTTGCTTCCACAGTGCGGGCAGGAAAGTACTCTACTTCCCCCAAGCTCGTACAAAGCAAGTACAGTTCTCATCTGATCACGCCCTTCCTGAAGTGGTAAAAAAAAAAAAAAAAAAACAGAGGTTTACCTTTTGATGCAAAGAGGTCAGTGTGGAAATGTATTTTCTCCACTTGAAATCTACTTCACAGTTAATTCCTAATGAGATTTGCTCATCTGGAAGGTTGGACCGATTGTAGTTGGACCATGAATGTGTTTCCAGAGGTTTTTGCCTAAATGAACAATGTCCCAGGAGAAAATTAAAGTGTGGCCTGCTGGTGGTGCTGGGAGGGTTTACAGTCACCAAAACCAATACGTTTCTTCATTTTGGTGGTGGAAGTAAACGTGCATTTCATGACGATAGGGATAAAAAGGGGGATGTGGCTTCAAACAGTATGCTTGCCAAATGTGCATTATCAAAGTACATTCAGTCCAAGAACGCCAAGTCGATGCCTGAGGAGATCGATCTTCTCAAACTGTCTCTGTGTCTGAGACATGGATACATTTTGAGAACTACTATCAGCTTGGTATTGCACAATCACTAAAGACACTGAGCTTTTTACTTCTGTGCCGTTTCAGCTGGCTTTGTACAACAGGAGCAGCCCTCCTTCTCGTTTGTGCCACAGTGTAACTTTCCTTCTCACTCAGCCATGTGGAAAAAGTGCGTCGTGCTTTCTTGAGATACAGGATATCTTGTTTTTGAATTGAAGCTCCTCAAATGTTGTTTCAGAGGCTTTTCCAACACAGAGAGGAACATTTCTTGGGGCAGGAGGTCTGTTTCCTGTATCCATGTTTGACACTGACTGCTCATATCCCCTCTTTTATTTTTTTCTTTGACATTTAACCTCATTTACTCAACACTAAACCTCTTTCCCACACCATCTTCCTCTATCTTTCTAACTTTTCCCTCATGTATTCAAACATGCTTTACATTTTAAGTATCTACGAGACAAACTTTGAAACAACCTGACCTTTAATTAACGCCCATGAGGAAAAACCCTACTCACTCATCTTACTTTTCCCATTAGCTCACTGCAGTTATCTTGATCATTAGCTACCTATGGTATGCAGAGTACCCCCCCATCGTCCCAGAGGTGCTCCTCTGTCAAAATGGCCTTCAGTTCCTGCTGTGTAAGTGATGCATGAACTCAGTTAATACCCCCAACCTGTGAAGAACATTATGGCCATCCTATTATAAAAAGCACATCATTTCTGCCTGGCTGGCCCTGATGAGGCTTCTTCTGATGGATGGACTCTGGCCTACTGAAAGTTTTGGCAATGAGACAGGGGGTGGGGAATTGCATTAGCTGTGGACATTGTCATTAGGTAACAGTTAAAAGTATGGTTCAAATCAAATGAGCTCTGAGCGATGTGACAGTTAGGGACTCGTTAGTCATAAATGGGTGTTAATAAGAGTCCAAGTGGTTTTCAATCTGGCTTCAGGGCAGTATTTTTTCTCCTGTGTGAGGAGAGGTGCTGTCTTGCAGGTTGGACTCTCACAGGAAACAATATCTATCTGACTGTTGCAGAATTACCATTTCGCACACAGCTTGAAGGCCAACACACTGTCCAGAACTGTTTCAACAAACATTGCACCAATATGTTGACATGGAACATTAGGAGTAAAATTAGCTCCATTTCAGTTTCACATAACATAAAGCAAATTTTTCACCTTTCATTATTCATGCAAACTGGAATGTTCATGTGGCGTGTGTCCATGTTTGCCCATGATCCAACTCTGCAGATGTTAGCTATATGCTAGGTAGCACTTACTGTATATGGAAGACAGCCTGTGTAAATATGCAGTCACTTTTTGAAAAAAATCAGGTTTGAAGAAATTGGGACTGGCACGTGATCTACAAACAGTATACTCCTCTTTCCTCCAGTCTGTGTTCATTTATGAAGAAAATTCTTAAAGCCCCATGATGTGCTAAAGTTGAAATATTCATCTACTGAATAATTAATCAGGGGTGGTATTTTCACTAACTTTGCTAAAGTGAACTTCAGACTGTTTTAATCTGCCATAGACCAAAAACAGAACCCATAGCCGCCATGAAAATATCCCAGGCAGTGTGAGAATGAATTACTTTTAAATACCATTAGCACCACCATCTGCCCAGTAGCTTATTGGTATTTCAATTCTTACCAATCTGGGACCAGTACCAATTTCACACCAGGGTTACTTCATTCTTATTCCACCATCATTATAACACTTTTTATAAATATTAAGCAGATGAAGTTGGACTGAGGAACTATGGACTGATTTTTCAAAATGACCCAAGATTAACATACTGTTGGCTCCTTGCCCAAGAAGAGGTCAACAAGAGAACACATACACACTGGGATTGATAACATTACACAAATTCCACCTCAAATCCAAACTGATAGTTTATGATCGTTTATGTACTTTTATGTACCCGAGATTGCTTTGGATGGTCTGTTTGCCTCAAGACACAGTTTCACACACTGGGCCGTTAGGGCATTTGTGGGATTTAGTTTTCATCCAAGGAAACTACCACAAGTGTTTCTCCACAGAGATTTCCTGAGGATCTGATCCAGCAACAAACTAGTATAAAAAACTCACTTCCACTCTCCTTCTACACTTGGCCTGAGTCTATGGGCACAGTTAACGTTTTATTCTAATTTAATTAGCAATGCAAATGGGGCCACATCTTCAATCTATTACGCGTGGTGTGATAAACACAAGGGACGAAACAGATTTTGAAAAAAAAAGAAAGTTTTAATTTCAAAACCTCTTAATTCTTTCAGCATCACTGGTGATATCTACTTTAATTAGCATGATCAGAAGCTGTATCAACTAATCAGTGCGGAGGGAGGGAGTGCAAATGATGTGTCTTGTGCCAAAGATTGAGACCATTTTCTCATTTCTCCTGCCTCATTACTACACATGTGTAGTATCTTGACTTATAAAATAACAGCAGATAAGAACAGATGTGGGGAGAAAGTGAGTAACAAACGTAAGAGAGAATAAAGGAGAAGATTTTACATTGGAGAGTTTTGAGTTAGATTGGAGTGAGGTGGAGGGATACAGCTGCCAAATAATTATACCTTACAAGCACTTACAAGCCTCTTAACTGAGTTGGCCTATTTCAATTTCTCTCTGAAATGAAAAAGCCTGCATCCAGGGGTAGGTGTAACAGTTAGGGCCTGGAGGCTCAGACAAGTAGCCTGTGTCTCCACCGTCAGCACAGGGCAGGCTAGACAGATCCATCCTAATAAAGCGTTCAAATGCTCAAGAGAGCTGCTAGCATCCTGCTGTTGATAAGCCCCACATGACACTCGCCTGGAGAACCAGACAACCCAGGCGGGACACTTAGTTTCATTTCTCCAATTGGATTTCATTTAGTCTCCTGTTGAGATAACGTGGAGCTGAAATGAGTGAGGATGGGCTCTGCCATACACGCCACTAGATTGGAGACAGAAAAAAAAACTGTAACTACAATATCAGACATCATTCTTCACACCTTTTGAGGGAGGCAGAGAAAAACTGCCAAGCTTATAGAAATAATGACCCTGTGCCAGGTGTCTACAGTTTTGGTCTCTATAACTAATTTCCCCCTTCATGGCAACAGGGGGGTGAATTTTTATATAACTTAAATTTTACCAAGGTTTAAAGTTATGCATAGTTGAGGGTGTGCGTGAGCGTATGTTTGCCACAAAACAGCATGCAGCAAAGTCTCAGCTCCACACACGCCCCACCTCTTTGGCAATTTTTTGATTAGCCAGGAGTGAGGTGGAGTCAGGCACTGCCAAGATGGCAACAGCGGACAGCCCACTCTGAGCCTCAAGACCGCTCCTTGTCACAGAGGCTACTTCTATCTTTATATAAAGCCTAGGGTTTTTCCCCAAATTCCATTTAAAACTGAATATGGCTTTCAGGTATACAGCAAAAATCATTAAACAGATACAGAGGGGTCAAAAAGTTTGAGACCAGTTTGGGAAAGTGGTCCCAGACTTTTGGACACCACCGTGTAAAAATGTGTGATATATATTGTTAATCCATCAGACTTTCTATATTCATGAAAGCACTTTGGCCAGGAGTGGTATGGAAAATGTTTTTCTGTTTAGTAAAGTGAAAAACAGCTCAGTCCTCAGCTGGCATAATGTAATTGTGTGTCTCAGTGTGACAGCAGGACGTGCTCGGCCAGGAGACAAATGAAGAAGAAAAAACCCAAACTTCCCTTCTCTGGCTGGAGGAGTTAATCAATATTACTTCTCTTGCTAGTCTGGAAAGAGGAACACACAGCTCTGACAGTTTGTTTTTGTTCATATTCAACAACTCTACCTTCATCTCAGACATGATGGGAGCATAGTGTTGAGAGACCTGCACTGTACTGATGCAGTTATAGGTGTGTAACTAGTTGTGTATCTAATGCAGTTAGTGACATATTTCATGGCTTTAATGACATCTGGGTTTCATTTTCACAGCTCATTGGTATGTGAAGGGGTGGGAGGGGGTGACTAAAGATTGTTGCTATTTCAGCAGAGGCCATCTCTGGAAGGTGAATAAAAAGAAGATATGATGTGAAGTGAACAGAGTTGGAGATTTCAAAGTTTTCATTAACGTCAGCTGAGGGAAGTGAAAGATGAAAGAATCTAGGGTGACGGAAGCACCCAAAGGAACAGGGTTCAATGTGGTCTTAGTTTTGAAGACACAGCTGCCACTAATAATATTCTGATGTTCTGATGGTAAAGACGACTCACCTGCTCGTGCAGAAAGGCTCAACCAAATCAAACCTGAGCGAGTGTAAGAGCTGCTCGTTTCAGACCCGTAATTATTCCTGTGTTCTTCGGAGTTGTTTGCTCTCCTGTACCGATATTCACCTCATAATTGATTCATTACAGGGGTTTGTAATTATTTTTGATCATTCTGATGGAAACACTTTGAAGTCTATTATCATGAGCACATTAGAAATAAGCAGCTCTTGCATGAGAGTCACACCAATTAGGCAACCTCATGCATCCAAGGCACGGTTATTAGCTATACGTCACTATTCAACACTTTAGTCTTACACCATGTGAATTATAATGATGGGATTCTAAAATATGATTCATATTCATTGTCCAGTGTTTTATAATATGGAAAGGATCTTGTGGATGTGAAAGCTCTGAGGTGCAGGCTCAGCGTGTTAAATGTGAAAATGAGCCAGCCCATCAGGAGGAAGCTTAATTACAGGGTCATTCGAAATCAGTACAACACTAAACCAGGACATTAGGCCCATTCAGGCAAATCTACAACAACATTAATGGCCTTGTTATTTGCAGTAAACCCTCACCAAAGCCTGTGATTACAAACACTCATGGTGGCTGCAGATTTTTCTGTGCCAGCTTTGCCATGTAATTACCCACCAGGACCCACCATCCAACCTTGCATGATTCAGTTTCTGTGAGTGTTTACCTGAAATCTGCTATATTTTTATTTGATCACTCAGAAAACATCAGCCAATCAGAAGAGAGGCTCAGAGCCTCTCTTCTTATTACAGGGTCATTCAAAATCAGTACAACAGAACCCTTTGGAGCCTCTCTTCTAATTGGCTCATCGACCTGTTGTTACTAGAGCTCCAGTGAGAAGCCTGAGAGAGGAGATGTAGAACTACATTGAGATGTTTTCTGGTACTTGTATCTTCTTATGGTTATCAACACTTCAAATAAAACACCGGAAAAGTGTAATACATGGGACCTTTCATTATTTTCTTTTAGACTTTATTCGAAGGCACAGGCGGCACTTTTTTATTATTCCTTTCTTGATGTTTTGTTCAAGTAGATAAATAAAAAGAGGAAAAGAAAAATCAAAGAGAGTTCTAAGTCAAAGAAAATATTGTATGAACTCACAACATCGTCCTCATAATTAATGCATGGAGCAGCTTCAACCTGCAGCTCTGAACGTGTTGCCGTCTCCTCTTATATCGCAGCAGACTTCATCAGTCATTTCAAAGCAAACGCTCTGATGACAATCTTGGATTTATTTCATGTTGTTTATCAGCACAGCACAGCGACGACAGGCTGGAGATCCACATCTCCAAAAAATAAAAAATAAATAAATAAATAAACAAATAAAGTGAAGTTGAAGGAAGTCAAGAGCCACTTTAACTGCATCAGCCGCACAGCACGACCGTGAATGAAAAATGGAGTTGATCCCAATTTATATTTTCTGTCTTTGGTTGTCATTAATGAGGAGAAGGATACAGGTGTGCTGCAGTGACTAATTGTGCTATCACGGCTCACTGCATCGGGCAATTTATCATCACTGAGGGGTAGTGGAGGGGAAGCTAGTGGTCCGCATCCCATCACCCCTTATTAGCACACGATCAATGTTTAATAGCATGGCTAAAGAAGAAACATAGTACACTGCAGGAGAAAGGCCTTCACCAAGAGCACAGTCCTATATGTCTTTATACATGAGCTAATGCCAGGCACAACTCATTAGCCAATCATGCATGAAAGAAAAGGGGTGGCTACTGAAGGACTTTTAGGACTTTTTTGAGGGCCTGTTGACTCACACCATTGTTTCTAGGGACTGACTAAAACCCTTTTTCCTGTTGGGCAGGAGGGGCATTATGTTGCAGACTGAACAAATTCTGCAAGGACTGAAGGGTTGGAGGGATGTGGACAAGACAGCAGGCTGAGTACGGAGTTGACGCTGAGTTCAGCATTAGAGCAGAAAGCTACACATTCACAAACTGTCCTCTGATGGCTTTTTGCCACATAATCAATCTTGTCCCTCGAGAGTGCTGTGACATCAGCTGGGGATATCAGTCGTCCCCCACAGCCCAGCCCCCCCGCACCCCCCGACAAACAGTGTTTTCAGGAAGATTCAAAATGCCATTGTTGGGCTCCACACAGGAGCAGGATATGCAGCACGCTTTGAGCAGCAGCCTTTCTTCATAGGAAATTCTGTCACAGGTGCGAGTGCACATCAAAGCTCTGTGATAGAAGAGCTTATGAATATTTTAATAACAGGTTACAATGTTCACTTCTGAGGATGTGCTATCAAACTTCAAAACTGTACATCCCCCCGGGAGCGCCTAATAATTTTACTGCAGCCAAATTAACAGTGACAACGTGACACACATCAAGCAATTAAATGTGACTGAACTCCAACACAAACAGTGAGATAGTATGGCTTTTCACTTTGTAAGATTTACATAACATCATAGCCTTATTTGGTATTTGAAGTGTTTTTGTATACTGAAATTTTTCTTGACCACTTACTTCAAACAGACTTGAGGAAAACAGACATTTGAACCCTCTTGACTTATCATTTACACGACGGGTCAAAGGTTTATCCAGTTTTTTGTTGCAATTTCAGCAGCAGTTCAAGTCCAGTTAATAACTTTAAATGGTACAAAGGTCAGCAATTAACTGCCCAAGAAAAAAAAAAGTTTAGGTCACTAAAACCTGAAAAATCCTGTCAATTCCATAGAAAATAGGACTTCATCAGGGATTAAGAAACTGGTGAACTTCCAGTTTTCTTGCAGCAATGGAAATAAATGAAGTCTTGAAAGTTAATGCAAACAATCCCTACAGCTTTGATGACTCACAAACCCTCTGTCTGTACGCAGGCAGTGTTGGAACAAACTGTGTAACTACACCCATATGTTGCTATCAGAATGGTGAGAAAAAGGTAAATATGAATGAAAGATGGGTGGCCAGAGGTTCATCCTACAGTAGGATGACGAGCCAGAACATTAGCAGAACATGATGAAGAGCAGCTCAGTCTCCAGACTTAAACCCCATGGAGCTAGTTTGAGATGAACTGGACAGAAGGAGAAAACAAAGCAACCTGCAAGCGCTCCACATCTGTGGGAGCTTCTGCAAAAGTCTTGGGACAAACTTTCTGAACAACATTTTGTTTCCATTGTAGCAAGAACATGATGAGTGAATCCAGCTTTAGATTAAATTTAGTTCAACAAGGAGATTCAATGATTCAATGATGATTTCAGAAACACATTAGGTTATCAATTATTTAAATAAGAGCTGCAAAAAGTGAAGGGTTATAAAAGTTTTAACTGGTAGTGTATGTTCCACTAGATTACCTAATAACATAGCTGCATATAACTGCTGTTAAATCAGAGGCCGCACAGTCATGAATGGGATTTGTTATGGTTGTTCATACTGGCATTTATGATGTTATAATGAGCAAAGATCAATCATTGATCCAACCATCTGTCCATCCATTAATCTGTAGCTAAAATTATGAGCTGACTGTAAACCTGTCCATGCAATATTAATTTAAGCGTCCACACCAGAGGTTAGAGGACACAAGGACAAATGTCACAGGAGGAAGATGGTCAACTGGATACAAGGAATTCCATCACAGAAAGTCTGGCAGGGTAAAACCAGATGACACAGTTGTTTTTGGTCGTAAACCTGTGTAAGTTTGCTGAATTCGGATTTGGATTGTATATATGGCTTAATTCACACAAACGATGAAACGCTTTCCGGGTCACATTTAAATCTAGTGTCTTCATTTCATTTCCAGGAACCTGCATTTGCAGGGAAAATGCATGAGTATAGAGAGGACAAAAAAACTGCACTCAGACTGGACAACAGCTGAGATTTAAACTCCTGTGGAGGGGCAACAGTGACGAATACTCTTACAAAAATGATTTTTAAACAAAATGCTACTCCACGTTTTTTGCAAAAGCGTATATATCTCAATTCTGAATCTGGCCTTGTCATTATAATAAGTAATTTGTCACACTCAAGGTTATTAATGATTTCCAGCACTAAATGTTCTGATTAAAAGAGGGGAAGCTGCGGTTTGAAATTTCCAAATGAGTCCATTTTTCATGTCACACGTTTTTTGCTGATGTTGTTAATGTAGCACCTGAGGAAAAAGTGCCGTCAGCGTAAAACAGAACCTTAAGCCATCATTTGCCTTCCTTCCCATATCGATTCATTTCAAAGATAAGTGTATGCAAAAGAATGTAAATATGTCAATAACCCTACTGCACCAGCTGCTTGTGGAGAATATCTCGTTAGCCGCTACATTAGTGCATAATCAGACTTAGGGTGTTTACATGCATCTACTGAATTAAACTGTATATCCTGATATATCAGCCCCTTCCACATCTCTCAGCCCTGCAGGTCTACCAAGAAACTAAAAGTCCAGTGACATTTAACCAATAACTGAGCAGGCCGGCTGGTCTTACACAGTTAGTTTGTTTAACATTAAACCATTGGCTTCCTGTGTCAGTTACGGCCCAAATACCAAGACATTTTATTTACAGGACAATTAGGATCCTGCAAAGTGTGTAGATATCTACAAAGAAGCCTCTAGATAGAAGTGATTAGGTGGTTATGCAAGATCAGTACAGCTCTGATTCACAGGAGGACAAAAAAGTAAGCAATCGATCAATATACAAATCGGCTCACCAGTTAAACAAAAAGTGATGAGCCCAGTGCTGACCAACCAGCCTCCAGTCGGGACCTCGCTCACAGATCTGTGGTATCTGGGATCACGCGAAGGGGGGGGCAGTTTGCGTCTGGCTAATGTGAACTGTGCAGTGGCCGGAAGGTAATCCCTCACAGGAACGAAGTGCCCTGAGTCTCTGGAGAGATGGCAAATTAGAGCAGTTCCAAGGAGCACTGAGGATCAGGACTGTAGTCACTAACAACATTCCAGCAGCTCAGTTCTACGACAGCTCGGCACCATTGGAAGTTTTAAGAGAAGCTTTAGAAGATTTAAAGCACAGAAAACATCCAGGAGGAAACCTGAAGTACAGAGGCTCTGAAAAAAGTCACTTTCAACCACATTCAGTAAACGAATGCAACTTAATTGTTCAAAATGACTGTAGTGCAGCTCTGCTATCTCCATCAGTGTCTGGGCTATGTTTGGCCTCACAGCTCCTCATCCACTTCCTCCACTCCTTCCTTTCTTTCTTCCTTCAAGGCTCATCAGTTGTTGTGTAGTGTTCCTTAAATTAGAGCGACCAGGCTTAAAGCACTGCAAAAAATAACAAGATCTGCCAGGAACCTAACCCTCTTCTGTTGTCTACTGTTACTTTCCAAAATCAAAATCACAGACTATGGTGGTGGATAAACTCAGGTCAGAAACTCATGTTATGGAAACATTGGCAATGCAGTGACTTCCTTGTAACAACATTTTACATTCTTCTATAAATGTATGCTGGATTTTCTTAACATGGAGGACATGGACCAACATTCAATTAGGTAGACTCGTCCGTCCATTCCTTCAAAGACTTTCATATTGTAATGTTAGAAGGCATGCTGCAGCCTTTCAATTTTAGGTCTTAATGCAATAAAATCTTGCAGCTTTAGAGTCTGAGTTTCTCCTGCTGAGTGTGTCCTTTTGTTGCAGTGCAGTCTGCCAGCTCACAGCCCCACTGACCAGATTGTGCTACTCTGAGGTCAGAGGTATTGTTCTCCCATTTCCCCTCCATAAATTCTCCTTCCTGAAACCGACATATACTTCCAGTACACACAAACACAGACACACACAGGCACAGACACACACAAAAACAAAAACACACAAACACAAGTACACACACACACACACACACACACACACACACACACACACACACACACAGTAACCAACTGGTAAACTACATTAAAGCTATCCCAGAGTTCAACAGAGGAGGGAGGTTGAAAGGAAATGTTGACATTGCACACATCCTGAGCATTATAAAAACAAGTCTACCTGCACTCCTTTACCCACAACAGACACCCACCCAATCCCAAGCCCCACCCCCAACACACACACACACACACACACACACACACACACACAAACAATAGGTACATTCCCATGGGATCTTGTTATGTGTACAGTATGCCCTGCCTGTGTGAGTACAGCTTTTCAACATCTTGTTTTATTCATGATGCACAAATACCACATAACATTGGTCTATTGATCTGTGGTGATTTATGGTAATACTCCAACATGTTGGCTCTCCTTCAGCCTGTTTTTCTTTCCATCTGTTAATACAGGACTTGTATTGGGGTAAACACGACACTCAAGTGTGTGCCAAAAGAGAGCAATGTGCATTTAGTTTTGTTTGGACTGAGAGAGGTTTTTCGACTCTAACGATGGGTTCTTAAGTGAGGTAGCACCAGTCTAAAAGGACAGACCAGTCAGCATGAACCTTGTTAACCTCTTAGCGACTTGATTGTCCAGCTGCGGAGTAGAAAATGCTGCTTCTATGTTTTAAAAGGGCTTGTTGCTTTTGCTTTCCGGAGGATGACTGAATGAATGCCTGTATTTCTTTTCATGCACACCTGAGAGCTGCCTTTAAATTCAGCACGTGGCTGTTGGCCACTGGCAGCTGTCCAGTATAACCAGCATTTTATCAGCTCATCATTTAGCAAATTAATTTAAAATTAAAAACTGAAATGCCTCATTTAAAAAAGTATTCAGACCCTTTGCAGTCTGGTATAACAGTGTGTTGGTAAATGCTTAGATATTACTCTGTAAGACTCAGTTTGTCTATTGCCTCAACACTATTATTTTTAATAACCGGCCTTTCATCGATCAACCCCCGACTTCCAGTCAAATCCTCAACAGCAGAAGAAAATTCTTTTCCTTCAAATCATCATTTGTTCACAGGTTCTTCTTCCCTTGTTGCTTTCTGTCTCCTGCTGCTTGTTTTGTTTGTTTTTCCTCCTCTTCAGAAATACTTTTCACTCTCTCTCTATGATGGCTGTGAAGTTGTGATCTTCCCTCTAACTGGCTTTATATTTCACAACCAACTAATGAGATGAAAAGGAAAAAAGAAAAAAAAAACCCACATCACTGAAACAAGCAGCCTTGATCAGTAAAAGCAAATCAGACACACAAACACAGCAGTCACATCTCTTAAGTGATTGATCGTGTGTGTTGTGTGCACGGGCACTGCACTGTCTGCTCTCTGATGCTGCCTTATCAACACAGCAGCTGGCCTCTGATGACTCAAAATCCACAGCACAAGTTGATTCATTAGACGCAGTTTTGTAAACTTTGCTGAAGTTAACCAAGTGCAGCCGAGGTCTGAAGCTGCCCCTGAAGTTATTCTGATTCAACGACAGAATGTGTGTGTGTGTGAGTGTGGGGGGGTGGGTTATCCTGATGAAATTTCATCATACTGCTTTGCAGGGGCAATTTGTGTGACGAGTGTGAGCTGGAAGAGTCACAGCAGACCCAGAAAATGATTTCCACTCAGACGGAGTTTGTCTTATGAAAACCTGTGGGATGTGAGGGGAGCTGGATCACTGGATTTATGCTTGAAACTCTCATAACTAGATACATGAAGAAGAGTCTTAGAGTTAAATCAAACATTAAAGTCTCACGCTGTCAATGTCTGTTTGCTTTACCTTCACAGCAGCACGTCCAGTGACTCACTAGTCTTGAGAACATTGTTATTTGAAATATTTAAGAGACAATTTCTTCCATTCATTATATTTGTCGAGCTTATATAACTGGTGAATTATTTCTAACTTTTCTGTTTGCTCACCAGTGATTCGAGAACACTAAGGGGGCAGGACACGTGGGAAAAGCAGCATTAATTAAACATTTCAAAATCTGCCGCAAATGAAAAGCACTGTGCAAGTTGAGGTTTGTTATTATCGATCTGGATGTCTCCAGTGAATTTCAACTCCACACCAGGAAGTAGCTTGTTAACAGGAAATAATTCTGACCTCCTGAACTCATGTAAGGACAGCTGAAGGCAATGCTCTGCAATGCAGTAGAAAGGGTACACAATGGCAAAGGAATGTAAGTAGAGACAAAAAAAAAAAATCAGGAACAGGACATCAACTGCAAATGAATGAGTGTTGTGAAAAACTACAACTCTGAATAATCACTCAGGGCTCAGATCTAATGGAGATGGTGAGAATGAGACTGTGTATGGTTTTACGCCTCTTCCGTTAAGGAGGTCAGTGCCATCCAATAACAGCGTTTTTTTCTGTAAGTTTCAATTAAATTATTGCAATGGGATCTGCCATGCGATCGTGAGCCCTGTGTTAAGAGCATTAACCCAGAGTTTTACTATCACAGAAACATCATTTCATTGAGTTAAAAAACAGAACTTTGCCAACCACTTTGAGCATTAACATGAGATAATAAATGCTGGCAGCTGGCCAAGAAAGAATGTAGGTATAAAAATCTGACTGCCATTAACTTCACTGAAAGCGCCAAATCAACCCTTTTAGAGTAAAACAATATTCAGCAAACTGTGTGTCCATGAAAAGTATAGCTGATGAAACTCATCATCTCTCGCACGCTAAAGTGCGAGGATTCCATTGGATTAAATTTGATCAAATAAGGGTTTGTGGCTCTCAGCATTTTCAGCGCAGCATCTGTGGCATAAAAACATTTGAGAAACTCTGCAGTTAAGCAAAGGTCAAACAGCATTTAGGTATATTAAAAAAATACACAGAGTCTTTGCTTTCTCAAAACAAAAGTTCCTTTTTTTCTCAACTGAGTCAAGAGACACTGTGACATACTCACATAATTCCTGACGATAGTTAAGCAACTAATGAAGCCAATTCATTCTTCATTGCTCTGCAATTTCTTGGGCCACATCCACACTACTTTGTTTTCGTCTCTCATCCACAAGTTTTCGAGCCGTTTAAACACTGTTTTAAAAATGAAAACATAGTAATGTGTGTGTGTGTGTGTGTGTGTGTGTGTGTGAGTTTTTGCGCAGGTGGCAGCAACATTAACTTTGCACCTAAAGGATAAAGGGCTGATCCTCGTTTAAAAAAATAATCAGTTTTTCCTCATTGATATGCAAAGTTAAGCAGCAAGTGCTTTACCATATCATCTCTTAAGCTTTCCATTTACCGAGTTTGATGTCATAGTGTTTGTTCTACATTGAATTTATTCAAGTAGATTTTGCCACCATACAAAAACAGGTATTTCCATTGTTGCATAAATTATTTTTACCTTACAAAAATATATAACTCTGACTCACTAAGTGCAGGTTGCAGCTCCAACCACTTCTTTCTCAAAGCTGATTCAAGCAGAGCAACAATCTGTGTCAAATAACATGACCCAATGAGACTCAATAGAGCTCAATGCAATACACCACATGGAAACAGTACAGCTTAAACAGATATGATTTGTACTGCTGCCATCATAAAACAGCAAACAAGATTCCTGCATCACTTCCAGCAGAGTCACTGACAGAACTCTAATTCTATGCAGCTCAGTCTCTGAACAACAGAGATTGAAGATGCTGATCAATAAATTTACTCTGTGCATATCTGACACAGAATTTAAGGCTGGCATGAGTCTCTGGCTGCTCCCCAGCACATACTCCATGTGTCACTCTTAATGATGAAGCTAAAACTGTTAGTTCTCCAGTTCACCAAAAAAAAATCAAAGACAATAACAGCACAATAAGCAGACATATTTGGTGGAAATAGGCAACAAAGCGGCTGGGCTGGATGGACAGGTCAGGCTGAACAACCAGGGTGAGGAGAGAGTTATAATTAGACTTTCAGGATTCTTCAAACTATGTGATCGAACTCTTCACCAACACAGAGAAACAAACGTGGAAAAGAAGAAAGTGCAGGTATGTTTGGTGTATAGACATATACAGAAATCAAATGTTAGCTACTGGATTCATCTCAAAAGTCTAAGCTCCATAGCTGCTGAACAAGCAGGGTGACAGCAATGTGAATTCATCACTTTCTAATTGTGGTGTCGTAAAACAGCAGAGAGCAGACGGAAAGTCAGCATGTCTGCAAGTTTCAGATGATTTAAAGCCCATTGAAATAAAATTCAAGAAACTGAAAAGCAGAAAAATGTTTCAAGACCTTTCAGAGCGAGTTTGCATGCTTGTAATACTCCATGCTTTCTTAACTCGTAACAGCTAATGGGAGCTGGGTGCAGGAATAATAAAGATAACTTAACATGCAATGCCAACTAATCTCCTCCACAGACTTTTTCAGGACATAAGAGACCCTGAGGAGAGAGGAGAGTGAATAAAAGGGGACGCTGAGCTTCTCACCTCCTCACTCTGTGTTTTTCAGCCTTTCCACCTCCAGCACTGGGAGGTGGCGGGTGAAGATGACAGTGATGGATGGTCTCCATGCTACTTTACCCCCCAAGACTAAACCAGAATCAATTAAGCGCTGTGCTCTTCTCTAAGCTGTAAAAGAGACAATCAGCAAGATATACATCATCTTCGCCTCGTTCCATCTCTGACAACGTGTACGGCAGGAAAAAATGACAGCCTTGTCAAGCCGGGTGAAGAAGCACAGTGAAGAGACGACAGCAAGAAAACAGCGTTACAGAGATAAGTGAGCGGGTCTGATAATCTGGGCTGATACCAAGACAGACATCAAACCACTGTCGCCCCTCTCTGCAATGGAGACTATGGGCTACAATGGTTATTTTTTTGTTATCAGGTAATCGCTTTTTCTTAAATTTAATGATTCATAGTTTGACTGAAATGTCAGAAAAACTTTTCCCAGAAACCACAGGTCTTAAGATTGTTTCTATACCACCAAAGGTTCAAGTGTTAAAAACACTCAGAGAAACCAAATCCTGCAAGGCTGGATGGTGGGTGTAGGTGGGCTGGTGACTGCTTTGTTGTGACATCACAAAGTTACAGAAGTCCTGACGGCTCGTTTTAAAGCTCAGTTTCTGAATAACGCTGAGAACATTTCTCTGTGGACTGAGCGCTTTGATACTTTCACAGTATTAATAGAGAACCTAGAGGTCTAGGTTCACCCGCTTTATGATCAAAAAAGCAATAGAAATCTCACTTTATGAGATCTTTTAAGGACTGATTAATAACACAAACACAAATTGGGAATTACTTAAAAATTCTGAATAGATTTTTTCTTCAAGGATGCAACACTACGTCATAAGACTATTATCATTACTGTGAGCATTAGTAGTCATAGTTAGTAATATTTCAAATGCTAAAGCAGTTAACTTTAAAATTACCTCTAAGTGCTACTATATATCATTATAAATACAATTTTATTTTATTAATTAATCTATTAATCTATTAATTAGAAAATCCTAAATAAAATAATTAGTCACAGGTATATGTTAGATTTTTTCAGAGCATAAAATCATCTCAACATGTTGAATTTAAAAACTGTACTTTACAAGTGCCTTTTGTCTGTATTGTTGCTGATAACTGATCAATTGCTGCTGCCAATTAAATGGTTGAAAGAGACAATAAGAAGCAGGAGGGTCAGCAATGGATGGGGGAATAAAGGGAGATGGAAATAAGCAATAGAGAGAGAGATGAAAACAAAGGAAGATAAAGGACAGGGAAACATAATACTGGACTGAGGAGTGTTCGTGGGTTGGGGGGCTTCCTGAGGAGGAGTTTATCCACATAGTGGCTGTGGGTAAAGCAGGGCTGGCAGCAGCAGCCTGCAGCTTTAATGAAAACGTCTGTGGAGGAGAAAAGGTTTCATTAAAACCATATTGGAGGGCAACATCTTTTCATCCTTGCAGCCCACACACACACACAAACACACACAGTCACTCTCACTCTGGACAGCTAACAATCTCTGTAACCTCCCTATTTCCTTGACTCTCTTTCATTTGTGCTGATCTAAAAGGCAGGGGAATCATTTGAAGCAATAGGCGGATGTGCTCTGATACTCTGCTCGGCTTGCCAATTTTTCTCTTTTTAGTGCACAGAAAATATTATAGCCCATGTGGTGGCAGTTACAGCCAGAGGAAACCCTCACAGCAGCAGAGCGAGTAAAGAATTCAAGACAGCTGTATAGCGTTTAATATCGTTATTGTTTCACAGATGTACCATGGATGATGGTTTCAAACACTGTTATAGAAGTGGCTGTCAAACAACAACAAAGTTATTTCCAATCAGCTCAAAAAGACATTTTAAAGGGGGATCATTGTTTGGCAGACTTTAATTTGGCTAAAGGAAATGCGAAGGATTCGAGGAGGTTAGTTGGAGCAGAGGACAGAGAGGGTAAGAACTGGGAGCCCCGAAATACAACCGAGGTTAGGAGAGGTATTCTGATCTTAATGCTACTAGCAGCATTAAGATACAGCAGAGGGAAGCAGATAAGGGCAGGAGGGCCGACTGCAGGATTGAGACACAGCCACAGAGAGGAGATAGGGAGAGGGATGGTTACAGTGGCCAGATAACGCAGAGGCCCCGGGGCTGATAGATGAGGGCAGCTCCAAGGTCAGCCTGGGAGAGGCAGATGACTGAATAACATTATAATTCAGCGGTGTGCTGCTGAGTGTGTGTTTTTATACATCCATACATCTGTGAGTTTACAGGATGAACAGGTATAAATCTACGAGGACTGAATGTAAACTATGCAACCACAACACAACACACAGCTGGAAACATCCACAGCCTGACTCTGAAACGACTCCAAAAGCATCAGGCAGTATCATCCAAGTCTGGATGATGGGTAGAAGTCCGATATTTATCTAATTACAGTTTGTGTCCAGCTCAGACTTCAGCGTTTGGCTGAAAGTGATGGTCGTCTTTATCTGCTCTTTATAAGCTTCAGCGTCTTCAGCTAAGAGATAACCACATACATATTCATCAACTCAACCCAAAATGTCAACATTCGGCTTCACAATATCTGGAACAGTTGAGAACTAGTTCTCAGACCTGCATGGGTTTTCATTTACATGTGAAACGGTAAATTATAATAATAATAATAATAGTAATAATAATAATAAAAGGAACCTCTTATAATAGGATGGAAACTCCCTGTCAAAGAATGGAAAGCCTCATCTTTGCGGCACACTTCTCTTGGTCACCTGGCTGCCATAGAACAATCATCATAAAGGCTGCTTGATGAGGTGGAGGAGAATCACTTGAAATGGGGGCAGTACCATTCTTATCTATCAGGTGTTTAATTGCATTTCCAGGTCATAAAACTAACAGTAATCTATTACATAAAGTGCAAAGTAACTGAGGGATACATTTGTTTGGTAATGCTGTACTTTTAAGTATTCTACGCATCACTGTCATGATGTTTTTGATAGCCTATAAGTTTCCCCATGGACAAATCGAAACTGAACTTTACATAGCTGAAGATACGATTCAAAGCTGAATTTGCTAATATTATCTACTGTCTATGGGCCTTACAGTTTATCACACCTCAGCCCCTTTACTACAAACAGGAAGTGACATCTTTAAGGAGATTAATCACACCCACTGTGAGCCACCTCTACAAAAGTTATTACATATTATGGTCTGTTTCACCTGCACAACATACTCTGGGGTTTGAAGTGATGCTATCAAAGATGCTAGCAAAATAAAAAGTGCTGTTAGTGAGTATTTAGCCGGTGTTTGACTAATTTACTGCTCCCATCGTTGTATTGACCCCGGCTTCCAATTTATTGTTATCAAACCCTGACCAATGACTCAACACACATTTAAAACCTTTGCTCCTGCAGAGTTGTATCACAAACCTTAAACCTTTAGCTATAGACAAAACAAGCTAGCAAGCACGTCAACTTCAGCAACTGAACCAAACATGCTAACCCATTATTCAACAGTTAAACAGTAAAAGAGTAAAGTTGGGAAGAATATGTTCATCTATAATGAATATATAACATTCTCCAGAGTTTTGGCCACTTCAGTTGTAACTCATCCAACCTGCATCATTGCCAAAAACTATTCAAAACACTGCCATCCGTAAACTCGCCTACCATCTGAACGTCGACATGATCCCGTACACAGCTTTGACCTAAAATAGGAAAATGCTGAAATAATTGTCCAGAACAATGCAATATTTTCCAGGACATTTTACTTTTCCATGACTGGAAAACTGGTCAATCGTATTCCAGATTTTCCAGGTGATTGTGTTTTATTGTAAAATCATAAAATTATTAATCACAAGGAAAGTAAGAAAAATATACTGGTATTTATAAAAGGATAAAAGGCTGTATTCATAAATAAAAGACAAACTGGCCAAGCCTCTCTTAAGTTAAATGGTTTAGTTCTTACTATTTATTCCTAGATTACTATTCTGCTATTAACAATTTGTGGACAGAAAAATCAGGTGACACACTGTGATTTTCTCTTTTTCTTCTGGTTCTGAACTGTTGTGAAAATGTCACTTTCAGGTCAAGTAACTTGTGGAAGTAAGTCCATTAATTTCATACCCAACTTATTATCATTGTCCAGTGGTACATTTAAACAGAGTTTGGGCCAATCTTTGCTTAAAGTGTTAATTAATTAACTGATGTACCTTTGGTTAATATGGAAACACGCACATGCTCTGTGTGTATGAGCGGGAAGAGTCACTCTAGCTGAGGGCTGAGCTATGAAAACCATGCTAAGTATGCAGGCGCTATGCAGGGACAGCGAACTCTCCAACAATGATTGAAAGTACACTGAGGAGGGAGGAGTGGGGGTGGCAGAGGAGCATAATGAAGAGAATGAGAGGAGGGGAGGAATGAAGAGGGAGGAAGGACTAAAGAAGAATGAAGAGGAGAGGGAAAAATACAAAGGGGAGGAGTGAAGGGGGAAGGGGAACAGAGGGAATGAAGAAAAAGATAAAAAAGTGAGAGGAGGGGGAGGGATAGGGTTAAAAGAGGAGGTAGAAAAGATAAAGTAAAGAAGTGGAGGAGGAGAGGGAAAGCTAAAGGATGGGGTGAGGCTAAGGCAGCAGGAGAGGACAGATCTTGGGAGAGGAAATCCAGAGAGATAAGTAAAGAAACAGATAAGAAGAAAGGATGAGAAGACGCGAAAGAGGAGGGAAAGCAGAAAAAGCAGCCAGAGGGAGAAGTTCCTGCACAACGCTGAATGTCTTGATTCTCAACCTGTTCCTGAAGGCGATCATAAATAGTCCACTTTCAACTGTAAAGTGGCTGCTTTGCAGATAATGAAGAGGCCAATGGAAGCAGAGGGGTGCAGGCTTTGAAGGGAGGAGGAGCACTGAGGCTGAAAAGCAGGCTGTAGGAGCAATCGTGTGTGTGGTCTGTCAGTGAGCGGTTTGTAATCCTGTAGAACGGTTGCTGGAGGTGCCAAAACCTCATTGTAATCTCTGTCTCACTGCTTGTTCTCCTTCGATCTTGCCCTCTTAGCCTTTATTTGCCTAATGGCCCAATGTGCCGAGGAAGCGCAGAAGAAGAACCAGAGTCTGTAGCTTTTAATTCCCTCCCTCTCACAGTCTGAAAACAGAGACAGTGAGAGTGACACCTCTGAACAGACACAGTGGACAACCACAGAGGCATCCAGGCAGCACTTACAGACAGCAACAGCAATGAAACACCAGCCATCGAACGTCTGCACCCTGACACCTCAGCAGGGACACCTCACACTTCTCTAAACTGCCGGACACACACACAGAGGTCTGCAGACCACCGTGGTTACAGACAAGCCCCTCAGTGGTCGAAATAGTGTTGGTGCTTATTTGCATTATTCATCAAAACACAAAATGCACTCTAAAACCCATAGAAATTCAATTATCTAAAGCAAATCCTAACACTTGACTAGAAAGTATTTGGTATTTTTTGTTTGACGCAGAGGGCAGTGTAATTGTTATTGTTAATTAATTTTCCATCACTCTTCTAATCAATTAACATGAGCAATAATTTCAATTGAGAAAGTAAGCAACGTGGAAACACACACTTGTTGCAACTAGTATTGCAGTATATCTTGCTCTGACACTACAGGAAATGGTGCTGCAAGAAAGGCTCAGAGCGTAACTTGTTAACTAACAGAGACCTAACAAATGATCGCTTCATTTTAAGACTCAGCTCACTGGCTCCCTCATTGATCACTTCTCTGTTCTGTAGAAAAAGCAATAACATTTGGCTGCTGAGCTAAAAAGTTCATTTATTCAAATGAACCATTCAAAAACAAAGCTTACATCACATTACATACACATACAAATGCTGGCGACACAATAATGTGAAACTCTAAGTGACACATTGACTGGTGGAGAAGGGATGTAAGAATCACTGTATTCAGTATTCAGTTTGGAAATGATCATCATCTGACACTACAACTCTCCAGTTACATGAAATATATTTACTATACATTTCATGCATGACACTGACTGGCATGTACCTTTTTTTCCCAGGTGAGGGGGATTTTTTAAAATAATATAATGATATTATTGTATTTTATGTTTCAGGTAAAAGTAATGCTGCCACCAAACAGCAGTTCAAAGTTTTATTTGTCACATGCCAATGTACAATGTACAGTGAGCAAAGCAGTGAAATGAGGGTCAGACTTGGCAGCAGAGCAGATCAAGAAAAAAAAGATGATGAAGAAGATTGAAAACTTTCAGCAAATTAAACCTTCAGCTTTACTTATGTTGAAGCAGGTGTTTTACTTTTGACAGCTGATGGATAACACACTGATGTTCCTCTAAAGCTGACCTTCCCTCTACATCTGAAAGCTCTCCCCTCTCTGCCAGCACGATGGCACCCTCCCATGTTGATGCTGCAGGGCAACCATGTCAAAGTTGCGACCGAGTCAGCGCTCTAACATCCCCTTACAACTCTCCTAGATCACCACCGTCTCGCCTCCTGGCTCAGGGCACAAGCTAGACTCCTTCTCCAATTTACTGCTGACATTTACAGGAGGGGGTGGGGGGTGGAGAGTCAGGTGTTGTGCGTGGGGGTGACATTGTGCGGTGTTGTGTGGGGTGGGACAAGTGAAACACTGGGAGGGAATCCTGCAGCATCTGTGTGCTATTACATTACATTATCTTGTCAGAGAAAGAAGATGAGCAAGCAAAGCGGTGGGTTGTGAACAGCAGCATCTGAGAAGCATCCCAGAAATACAAGCAAAAAAAAAAGTGGAGGGAGGGATCAAAGGAGGTTAAGATGTAATTGGAGTGCAGTTAATACTGCTGACAGCTCAGTTTGAGGCCGATTGCCTAGTTTGTCATTTCCAGCTTGGAGGCTGAAGAGGGAGGTGTGTGCTCTCCTCAAACTGGGAATGTCTTCATCACGCATAAACACTCAAACTCACTGGATCAGGATTAATTCCATGACTAAACCAGCAGCAAACATACCATGTATCTTTCATACACAGATAAAAAGACACTCTCTAAAATGTTGTAAGAGACAAAACATCCTAAAAATGTATGTGATCAACTGTCATTTATCAGTTACATATCCTCGCAAGGTTGAAATGAATAAAAAGAAAAATATCTACCTCCTTTTTTTTTTTTTAATCTGTCAACCAATTTCCTGCCTACAGCAACATTATCAGAAGCACAATCCTTGCTCCTCCAACCAGGAGTAAAGGAGAACGCTCTACTTCTTGGTTATTTAATGTTCCCGAAATTAAAATGTTAATAAAAATTCTGCAGGATGAGATATATTTCGGTGGCATGGCGGACATTAATTATTAGAAGGGTGGGATCGAATTAAGTCAGTGTCTCCATTAATTAAAGCAAGGACTCACAAAGGCCCCTCTGTTTCTGAGAGAAGGAATCGTGAATCAGCCAAAGTTTCACTCGGCCTCTGATGAAGGGCAGGACAATGTGACAGGCTTAACAGATTGCTCAGGGGAAAAGGACGGGGAGAGAGGCCAGCCCCACTGGATGATACCAAGAGGGGGGAAATGAAAAAGGTAGGGGATAGGGTGTAAGGTGCAGGGGAGAGAGAAATATGAGAAAGAGAAAAAGTTCAAGCTGTAGGAGGCAGAGAGGCAGAGGGGTCAGGAGAAAACTGTCTTTATGGTCGATTTAAGGTCCTAAGCTTCAATGGGAAAACCAGACAGGAGGTGTGTGTATACAGCGTATGTGTGTGTATGCAAGTAACAGAAAGGGAATGAGTTGTCGAAGACAGAAAACACACAGAAGGATAAGAGCAGCCCGATATAATATTTACTGATCGTGTAGGGTAAATCCAAGGATTTACAATAAAAGACAAAGTTTTGAGGTCTGAAATGCTTTTTTTTATTTCAAGTTGAGTTTCTATCTGCTTCAGAGGCTGACAAATAAAGGTTTCATTCAGTTCTATATCCAGTTTGCTGCTGGAAGACCTTGGGATCCTTCAGGTGAAGGTGGAACGCAATGTGCTTAGCTTACCTGCCACTGTGACCCTGGCCAGACTAAAAGGAGGAGAATGCACGGCTGCATTTGCTTATGAACAGACTGTTTCCTGATTAAAAACTATAATGTACAATTATGAGAGATGTCAGGGAAGGAGGGGAAAGTGGGAGAGTGAGAGAGAGAGAGAGAGAGAGAGAGAGAGAGAGAAATGGAACGACATGCAACACTGATCCCCGGTCGCACCCCAGCCGCCTAATGCAAGATTCATCAAGCACCTGACAAAGACCAAATACCTGATGAATAATACATCTTAAGCATGAAATTGGACGTGCGTGACACTGAAGTGTTTCATCTGATTTTTTTCTGTTTTACTGAACTGTTTTACTATTTTTTACTCCTTTCACTTCAGCCTGTTTTCAGCTTCCTTTAAGATGTGCTGGCATGCAAGGTAGCCTCCTGCAGCATCAGGCTGCATAAATCATATTTAATTCACAATTGAGTTACTTAACACTTTTAATAAAGCCTTGCATACTTGCGCCTTTAGCTATGAGTAATTTCATTTTGCATCTTGTAGCAGGCGGCCGAGTCATAAGTAGCTACAACAGACAAGTTTCCAGGGTTTGACAGCTTCCACTTTGACTCACGCTCTATCAGGCTGTGCACATGTCATCTGCCAACAATCAGCAGCTCGCCAACCCATTTACTATCTGGTGAACAATAAAGCTAGTTAAGCATTAGCCACTTTTCAAATACACTCGGCTTATGTAGGATTTAGAGCCTGCCTCCGAAGCACTTCACTAACAGCCAGCAAGGACAGGAGAAAGTGGCAACTGCGTGGATAAACGTGGCATCCAGCAAGTGATGAATAACACATTAATGTGACTTACACAAATACCCATCACGCTCAAAAAGAGCCACCAATGCAATCACCTCAAGTGCAGGAAAATCACAAGTTGAGGAGTAAAAGGGAGGGAGTGGGTAATCGACCATGCATGGGTCATTATTGGCTCACTTTTTCACCTTTCAACTGTGACCCTGAGTTGGAAAAAAAGAGCCTCTGAACAATGTCAGAGCTCAGGGCAGAAAAAAGAAAGGGCTTGAAGAAATACAAAGAGATGCTTTACAATAATCTTCATTTCTATTCAGAAATAAAATGTTCTGCAAAAATTAAATATAAATTAAACTAAGAAGACTAACATAAATTGAAGGTCATCTTCTCCAGGAAAAAAAACATGTTTTGCAAAGGGGCGAGAAAAGCAGGCCTCTTCATATGCTGATGTGCCGGAGACTGCCGGATTTCTAATAGGCCCCTGGTGAGCGTACATGTCTGAAAAATGTGGTAATAACCTTTTATAGCTTTATAGCAGATGCTCCTGCTCTCTAGTTTCTACCTGAGGTGAATTGCATGTCTGCCATTCATGTTGTAATTTCATTGAATCGTGACATTTATGAATGAGGCAGAAATGACTCACAAATCAGACCAGAGGACAGTGAATACACCACACCTGTCATCAAAGGAGACGCCACTTATTAACCTTAATAACCTATTTAGGAGAGAAACAGTTTAACTTTCAACAATGATGCAAACAACAGGCCAAGACACCAAGAACCAGACCTTTTAAACATTGATCTGGTTATGTCTTTTTGACTCTCTGTTTCTTTTTGTCGCTTTTCTGGTCAAAGTCCCACATGGGTGAAATAATGCCTTTTTATCTATTTTCCTCCATTCTCCCCGAAACTATGAATGTCCAATGAGCCTGGATTTAAGGCTCAAAACAAACCCACAGTGAGAAGACCGTGTCTCCACTTTTTTCTTTTGTCTGTTTCTACATCAACAGCATTTTGCAGGCTGGTTCTTTGATAGTTCACACAGAGAGAGCACGCCAGGCTCTAAGACACTTAACTATCTGACCTGAAACACAGAGAGCCCTCCGCTAACATACAACAAATACTATCAAATATCATACTAAGCCTCAGGAAAAACAAGCAGTGGCTCTCACAGAGTAAAAGCAACATATTAACTGACTGAGGAAGTTGTGACTTAAACTGGTAATGACACATTACACTGGTAATGACACATTAATCTGGTAATGACACATAAATCTCTCTAATCACTCAAGTTTTACCAATTAACCTAACGTGCACATCTTTGGACGGTGGGAGGAAGCCAGAGTACCCAAAGACACGGGGAGAACATGTAAACTCTGCACAGAAAGGCCCGAGGACCGGGGTTCAAACCCAGAACCTTCTTGCTCTTGTGATGGTTTCAGCTTCTGAAATATGAGGATTTTTCTCATGTTTCATTATATGGTAAATTGAATAAGGAAGAAAATAAGTTGAAGCCCTAACTGCAGCCTGAATGAGGTCATTAATTAAAGCCGCCCACTTCATGTCATATCAGGGTAACCATACAACAAAAAGTTTTTCACAAGTTTGTCCATGAAAACAGTGTTGCTACAGAAGTCAAAGATATTCTGTTGTAAAGCTGTGTCAGTGTTTCTTCAGTGACATCTGGATGAAAACATGATCTCAAATGACGCTGTTTCCTGTTTCAGACCCACTTATTCAGAGCAATTTTAGGAACCCGATGACAATTGACAGTCAGTGCCAGTGCTACATGGGGTCAGCAAACAGGATTTAATTGAGGGAATGAATAACCTCTCTGGTTCTAAGTGAATTCAATTCAATTCAATTCAATTTTATTTGTATAGCGCCAAATCATAATATACATTATCTCAAGGCACTTTACAGGGTAAGGTCAAGACCTTACTTAAGTGAAGGGCACCTTCATTCAAAGCACCACACTTAAAAAGGAAATGGCACAGAGCTACTTTAGTCAAGAGCCCAAAAATGATATCAAGTCTGCAACTGAAAAAAAAAACTCGGTTTAGGGAGCCTTACTCCTCTCCACCTCATGGTTTCTAGCACAATTAGGTAAAATAGGAAGGCACGTGAGGCTGATGACAGGTACAGATAGAAGCAGCAGAACAGGCTCGTGAGTGTATTTCCTCCGACTTCGACAGTGACAGTGCTGTGTCTGCTGCGTTGCTCCTCAGAGAGTGATTCAGACTCGTGTGTTACTCAGACATGTTTAAACACACTGAGCTGCTACTCCACTGTTGCTGTGGTGAGAGGGGATCATACACAAGCATGTATGGAGAATGGCAGCCAAGTTTGCCAAGCCCTTAATAAACTGAGCTTGGTTTTGTTCCCATTTGGTTTTTGGCTGCACAGATGTATTTCAAAGTAAATGCTGGTTCTCTGAAACACATTCCAGCAATATATTTTTTAAGAAGGATGAAACCACTTTTCAGTGAGTTGATGACACTGAATTTTTTTTTTTTAATTTTTCTTTTCAGTTTTGCACAGTCTGCTGCTGCCAAGTCTGACCCTCATTTCACTGCTTTTCTTATTGTACATTGTACCTTGGCATGTAGCAAATAAAACTCTGAACTGCTGTTAAGTGGCAGCATGACTTATTCCTGAAACATAAAATACAATAATATAATTAACTGAAACATAAAATACAGCAATATAATTATATCATAAACCCAGAGCCAAGGCTAGAGCACACCATAGTTTATTTCCATTATTACAAGTACAAACTAAAGTAATTTTCAATATCGCAGCTGCGGTGAATAATTACACAGCAACTGAGGTTGCAGAGTATGACACTACTGAGTGCTGATTAAATAACTTTAAGCCATGAAGTAAAGAAAAAAAGCCCTGCATTCAACGGGAGCATAGATAGCTGATGAAGGAGTGCTTGATGTCTTTCCTGAGGCGAGACACCTCTTCTGAAAAGCACTTTTATTAACACTAGTGGATTAACTAGACAGACGCAGAGCTTCTATGTCTCATTAACATCAATCAAAGTCAGCCAGGTTAATCACAGCTGCCACTCATTAAAAGGAGAGATGTGAGATAGTGGCCGAAATAAACAACGCTCCAGCTGACGCTTTCATGAATCAATAGTGTATCATGATCATCAGGTTTCTACCTCATTCATTCTTCCTCTTTTCCTCTGCTGCTCACTTTCCTCTATCACACACTAGTTCTATATCAAAACATCCATGTCAGGACTTACAAATAAGAAGGCCCCTTTAAAGGCTGGTAAATACAGTCACCGCGACATCATGAGTGTAAGGACTGTATGAGTGTATTTTCCTGTTTACATAGCAGATAGACTTTGCATATTATCGTCTAAGTCAAAGGCCCTAACGACCATATAATTACTTCACTGAGTCATTCATCTTAGCTTAGGTCATAGCGCTGCCTCACCACAATGATTATAGCTTGTTCATGCTAGTGTGATACTGTATTGATCCCAGCTGAGACAGTTTAGGAGGATGGATGAATTAAGTCACTGTTCGCTGATATTCAATCATTTCAAACTTCACAAATTCATTTGATCGGTTGATTGACAAAAAATCATGTGCTCACAAATATGAGTCTTTGGAATTGGATTAATTCATAGAGTTTTTGCATTGACAAAGAGACAAAATAACCTCATTTGTCAGATATTTAATTCATTGAGTGAGCTACAAAAGTTAGCAGTTGTGACTATACCATTAACTTTCCAGAAATGTACTATTTCGAGATATATAACAAGATCATGATTAGAGCTGAATCTACTGGTTGATGAATCTGTCATTTAATCAACATGTTTCACTATTTTTTAGACACTTCATAGACAAAAAAAGTCATTAATTCGTCAAAAAATTTGTCGGCAGATTAGTCAGTAATGAAAATAACAGTTAGTTGCAGCGCTGGTGATAGGATTTCAACCAAACTGTTCAGACCAGGTGTTAACATTTCCATGATCTTCACATTTTCTCATAACATTGTTGTACACGTGTTGCATGAGGCCCTGGGGGTAGATGAGTTCCCACTAGAGCCATCAGATGAAAGTGTTATATGTCAATCCCAGTGGCACAACACGTCGGTCAATGCTGTAGAGATCCCAGCTACCACCCACCCGGAGAGAAACTGTCTTCAAAGACACTGTTCATGTTATTGCTCTCCGATGATGCATCATTAAACTGATATACTGCGTGATCAGACTGCCTTCTGTACATTTCTGCACTCCAGAACACAACTCATGAAAAGCAAAAGAGGATCATGGGACACTAAAATGTACAGTGAAATCCAGACTAATGAGCCTCTACTGTGCTTTCTTATCACCAGTGTCAAAAAGATGCGCGCTAGCTGTCCAGTGGAGGCACAAAAGGTCCTGGCCCACCTTGTTCAGCCTGGCTGCTCGAGGGATGGCCCAAGCATTTCCGTTTCTCTCTGTTACCCCCTCTCCAGCACCACCACTGCGCATTTCCAGTCTCTACTGACGTCTCCTCAGACACATCTAATCTCCTCATCCCATGCTGTTCAGTCTTCCTACAGTCAGTTAACCCAGCAAAGAAAGATTAATGAGAAATTAATCCCTTTAATTCACTGCAAAGGTCTCCTCCTTTTAACCAGATAAGCAGCTACCAGACTTTGCCAGACGATGAGAATAATAAATCTAATTTATAAAGAGCTGTATATTACACTGTACAGCACATTCACCTTTGTGTGGACTCCAGCTGACAGCGTGAAAAAGCGAGACAAGAAGACTTCATGAAGGTCTCTCTCTAAAGATCCTTCAGCCCATATCAGGCCGCTTACATCATTTACCTACAAATCTCTCATAGCTAAAGCATCTGCAATTATCAGTCCAATTATCAATGGACAGAAAATTCATCAAATATTTTGTTCAATACACCTCGTAAGTCATTTACCTAGCAAAAATGTCACACAGCTGGTTTCAGTCTCACGTTCTTCGAAAGAAATGTTTTTTTTACTATATTCTGACATTTTATAGAAAAAAACATGAATTGAATTATCAAATAATCACAAGAAAACAAACAGACTTATCAATAATCAAAGTAATCATGATTTGCAACCCTAAACATAATTCAGATACTAGTAAACAAAAGCAGGAAGTTTCACCAAGTGAAGCTTAAATTGCATTTCAATCTTTGCTAAAGTGTATTTCCTCTTTCATTTCTGGGAAGAGGAATAAATCATTCAAGAATAGCATGAACAACAGAAGGTGTGTGTATGTGTCCGTGTGTGACTACGAACATGTGAGAGCAACAAAACCACAACCGATCCTGCAGCGCTGTGCGCAGTGCTGCACTGTAGGTATCTATTTCCTGCTCCGCCATGTCGTTAGGTTGTTATCAGCTACTGGCTTACAGGTGACTCATGCACACAATGAACAATGACACCATACATCAACCCGGTTGCCTGGCAACCAGATCAGCTCTGACTGACTCTGCAGAAAGAAGGAGCTGATAGAAATCTTGGAAAAGACCAGACAGTGCGGGGAGCATCATTTTGCAAAACTTTCTTTCAGAAACTCCACAAGGCATCGAAAGATTACATGAAATCGTAAACGAGAAACCAGACGAGTCTGTCCTTGCTGCGATGTCCCTGAAGTAGAAAGTGGTACAAAGACTGCGCTCGATGCAACTAATAGCAGTGTCAGCTTAACTTCATTTGAGGGGAAGAAATTTCTGTGGTGACGTTAAACTTCTGCCAGACGACATGATTAAATGAATTTACGTCTCTTCTGATTCCAAAAGTTTATACCCACATCTTGTAGTGACAGAACAGGCGTTGTGAGGCGTGGAAAAGCTTTTAAGTCTTTGTAAGGACCATCATAGATTAAATAAAAGTCTGTGTACTGCATGTGAGTAATGCAGTCTGTACTGTCATTGTTTTGATGCATCTGTATATTCCTGTTCATTCAACAGATAGAAGTGGAAGCCTCTGATTTGTGCCTTTGTCAGCAAACACTCCAGCACTTTCTGTAGCTGCTGGACAAAAACTGCTGGAAAAAAAACACATCCAGCAGTTTAGGGTATAATAACAACCTTTTTTTTTTTTGTTGCCATTAGATCAACATTCAAGTAAGCTTTGGCTTACTCGCGACCCAAGTAAAATAAATGGTTTCAGAGCTCCTTCAGTGGTCCCATGATTTCCAGTGTGACTGCCCTTCCAAGTTGGGTACCTGTGGTTTCCCTCGATTGTGTTGTCAAGCCAGTGTCAAACCATTTTGACACTGGAGGAGCCAAACCAAAGTCTGTTTTCCTGCCCACGACAACAGCTGCCATGGCAGCACACTGGGAGGTCCACTTTACAGGAGCGGGTCACCTCTCAAAAAAAAGGGCAATAAGAACATTTTGCACCTTTTGCTCAACTGTGTGCACACACATGTATCTGAGAGTGAGTGTCCTGCGGGAATGATCATCAGTACATAACAACAGATACAGACTTCACCACAGCAGCCACTGGCTTTGCTAACCTATAGTCAGTGAATAAAAAAATGGCAGCTATTTGAAACAAAATTTCAGGAACTGCAAAGCCGTATTTAACCCTATTGAAATTTTTCCTCTCAAACTTATTTACAATTATTAGGTAATAAAATACAAAAAAAAACGTGTACTTGTGTTGCCTGTGTAGCCATAAGTGTGTTTTTGTCTGTGAGGTCTTGAAGGGATCATTGATGTTACACAGCACACCTACTAGTTCATCACCATAATCCTCAAATACCTCCACACCACTGGCACAACCTATATTAGGCTGCTAAACCAACTGCTGCCAAGCTGGCAGACACACTGATTAAGATTAAGTCTACTCTCAGGAGCTGAAAAAGCTGCACATCTTAGGTTTACATAGCAGAGGAGAGAGGGCGGGAGGGAGAGAGGGAGAGAGATCACACTCCAGTGCATTGCTTCAAAGGAAACTTCAAAACTGTGATGGAGCACATGGGAGACCAAAACCTCCAGCCAGGCCACCCGAGTCCGGGACAGTACAAAGCCTGTTCATTTCAACTCCATGGTGCTTTCATAACTACCACTCACACCATCTCTATGTTTCAGTGATAACACTGTAGTTTGTGCGTCCAATGAACTCTGTCACACTTTTTATGAATCATTGTGGTGATTTATCATGACATTCTCTGCGGCCTTAGTGGGGAAGGTCACCAAGTGGTCCAACCATTATTCAAACCACCAATTCTTGCCTTTAGTAAACAATACTCAGAATTTTGGACCCCACTAAATATATTTCACAATTAAACTGATCAAATTTCTCTATCAGGGCAAATTTCTCAAAAGCAACATCTCACTTTTATAATGACTGTTTTCCTAGGTTCTGAATTAAAAATAAAACTCAAACCACAGGCGGCTTCAGTAATGTTTCAGTCCACATATTGCCTCAGTCGGCTCACAATCTTCCACCACAATTAATTTCACCAGGGTGGAAAGTCAACCAACTCAAAAAGTTAACGCTTTCCTGATCTAAGCAGCTCTTTGGTTAATCATATTCATGCCGAATGTAACAGTGAGCTCCACTTAATCCAAAAGCACCTCAGGCCGTACTCCCACTGATATACTCATTGGCTGATTAATGAAGATATGTTAAATTGCCAGATTTTGAATGGAACTTCTGAAAGCTTCCACTCACCCGTATCCTTCTCATCGCAGCCACGATCTCCACCCGGCTGCTCGGCCGCGTCACATCCAGGCTGCCGATGTACTGTGAACACGAAGGTGGAAAAAAGAAAACACGGCAGGTACAACACATTAATTAAACTAGATCGCTAATTAGCTTTCACTCAGTTTTTCGCTTAAGATAACTGATTAACTCGGCACAATTCTCCACTAGCTTTAACTTACTTTACCTGCCAGTCAGATCTCTTGCAGGATTACATTTCGGTTTCAGAAAAGGTCGTTATCTCGGTTATTTTAGCAGCGGGTTTTGGATACGGTAGCTTCCCCCAGCAGTGTTAGCGTTAAACGTTTGACTCACGTTGGCTAACGAAGACAAACGGTCAAAAACGCGTCATTTGAATGTAGACGTTGGTGAATTCGGTTTGAATCAGACGTTAACGGCTTGAACCGTGTGCGTTTAAAAGTTGCTCGTCGACTCACCTTTGCCTCGAAGTTGATCCCATGCTGGAAAGCTTCCTCGTTGTGCAACGGGATCCTCAAATCGTGTCCATCATCGACGAGGTTGTACTTGGTTTTTCCAGGCATTTTCAAAGTATTTAATACTTCCCACACAGCCAGACGAACCGAGAGAGCGACAACGGGAAGCGGCCCGGGTCGGTTGAACAGCGGGTAATCCGGGAGAAAACAATCACAAATCCAAGTCAGTTCATGTTCTCCGTGGCAGCGAACCGTCCCGGCACCGTGAGGCTGTTACACCGCCTTCAACAGCGGACAAGTGGCGGCAACTGCTCCACCAGCGCTCCGGCGACCTGCCGCCCCGGTAAGGTTCACCGTACTAGCGTCAAAAACACACGCAGGCCAGCAGACACAGAGACATGCCGGGAGCGGGGCAAGTGTGTTTTCCCGACTTTTCCAGTGGTGAGTGTGGAAGTTGGTTGGGTCCTGCCTCCTGTCCTGACCCCCCCCCCCCCCAAACACACACACCCCCCCACACAGAGCTCCCCTCCGCACAGAGGGAGGGTGTGATTGGAGGAGTACGGGGATCCCACCTGTTTCCATTGGAACACAGGCTCACCGTGGCTCTGTGGAGGCGGGGCCCAAAGTTGGTACCTGCCCCCTCCTGCCCTGCCTCTTTTACACACACACACACTTGTACTTCCATCTTTGTGAGGACACTCATTGACATAATGCATTCCCTAAGCCTGACCCTAACCTTAACCTAAACCTAAACCTAATTCTAACCATGACTCTAAAACCAAGTCTTAACCTTCAAAATGTGATTTGAAGGTGTCTCAAAAAGTGAGGACCGGCCAAAATGTCCTCACTTTCCCAAAATGTCCTCACTCTGTTAGTAAAATACTTTTTTTGGTCCTCACTGTGTAGCAAGTACAAGTACACACACACACACACACACACACACACACACAGGGAAAACCTGAATGTCACTCCTCCAAACTAAGGCGTGGTGTAGCCTACTATACACTCACATTTCTATTCTGTAAACTCTGGCTTTGTTAGTAACAGAAATCATACATTAACTTGCAACGTTTCTAAGCACAACATGCACACTGGGAAAATAAAAATGCAAAAGGAAGAGCCTCTATTTGACTGAAAAACAACACTACGTCAGAAAATGTGTGCTTTATTCATCACCTATGATACTGGCTAGAAGATGAGGTTGCTCCTTGCACACCAGGAAGTAAATGAGAACAAGAAATGTTGCCATGGTTTTACAGGTGAGGTGGTTGTATATTAATCACAAATCTGTGCTTCTGAATTAAATAAAAAGAGCGAGGCTACCAACTAGTGGCCATATCTGCTAGCACCTACCTGGGATACAAGGAATTCCTGTAGAGATATTATAAAAGATGAAAATGTAATAAGAAATGATATGATTTATCTGTTCTTTCTCTGGCAGACACATAAAATTAACCCACTTAAATCCTTGAATGTTTAAGGATTAAAGGCATTTTTTTAACCTTCATTTTAATATGAAAAGCTCAAGTAGCTTTTAGGTAAGGACTTCTATTCATTTCTGAATGCAAGGCAAAACAGCAAAAATGACCTGAGGCCATAGAGGTTATAACAAGTATGCTCATGCAACAATCACAAAGATTAATAATAAAGAGCTGTTCAAGCGTCTGTGGGTTCTGTAATATCAAAACTGTCGCCTACTTAACAAACATAACACTGATTCAGAATTGCAGCAGCAAGGGTCAGGAATACATTTTAAGATACTGAACAATGCTAGAAAAAGAAGTGTTTGAGATTCTCCACGCTGAGCATTCTCCGCACATTCTGTGAAAGCATCTCCAGTATGAAGACCTTTCACAAACCACACTGGTGCGTGGTCAGTATGCACACTCGAGCCGTGTTCATGTTTAATGCAGTTGTCATGTTGTATAATGCACAGACCATCTGCATCACCCTGGGAGTAAAGATGCAGCACTCCCCTCAAGGTGGTCCCAGGCATGGAGGGAAGGGGAAGTGGGGCAGCAGTAATTCACATTCTCACTACCTCTTCAGAAATATATCAAGCACTGCTGCTAATGGTGACCTGAGGGCTTATAGCAGGAGGATGCTGCACATGATTTACTCTTCTTGGGTTCAAAACTGGGATCTGGCTACTAGATTTTGTCAGTCCTCCTCTTGATCATTGCTTTGCTTCACTTAATACAGTCAAATTAAAACATAAAGATCATCATTCATCAAAATTAATTCCCCATTTAGCAACTGAAGACAGACAAAATGACTAGAAGCAAAATGTTCCAGGTTTTAAATATCTAAGCCTCAGGTTTTCAAGCACATTGCCAATGAGGCCCACACAGTACTCATATTATTGCCACAGTTTATTCTATAGATAGATATTTCAAGGATATCTCCATTTAACTGCTGTATTGCACTATTTTTCTTACCCTCGTGACAGCAAAGGAACTAGATGGCAGACAAGAACAGCTGCTGTCACTGCATGAGGAATTATTGCTGAATAAAACCAGTTCCCCGCTCCGGGACCCCAAGTGCTCTTAAGGCTCTTAAAAGGGATAGAGAGCAATCTAATCCCTGCCTGGTCTTCAAATACATGTGATCTTTTGATTAGGGTTTTGGATTTTAAAGCATACACTGCCTTCATGAAGTAGATCTTGGTAAGCAGTATGCCAAAAAAAGCACTGTTCATTTTAAAAGACAAAAGGCAACAGGCAAGGATTTCAAAGCCATGTAGCAAAACCTGGCTGTAATACTGTGTTCTCAACAAGTCCTCCCACCTAATTGACCATATAGGTCACTTGTCCTTAGGCTCAGACACATAGGACCCATAGGAATATACCAGCAGCAGGTGTACTAGACCTTTGTTGTCATGGTAACAGTAATAAACAGGCAGTTAATGTTGTGGAGCGGTCGAGGTTCGGTTAGGTTTAAAGAAGTGCTTCCTTAAGGTTAGAGGATACGGTAAAATTGTTACTGTTTGAGGTGAACTGTGTCAAGCTTAACATTGCTTATGTGTCTTGGGTGCACAAGGCCTCTTGCCCAGTGCATGCTGGGATAGCTTTCAGCATCCCAAGAAACTGAATAAAACAGGAGGTTTAGAACAAGAATGGATGGCTGATATTCATGGGTGTCTGTGTTAACAAGGTGTGTAATCCCGACATTTGCATCTGCAAATCCTCAGGTTTTGTGTTGCATGCCCCAAAGTGCATTATTTTCTACCATTTGAAGTAGAATTTTTAGCATGTTTCAAGTATTCTGACGACATACAGTATATATTGTAGAAAAATGAGACAATGCAGTCTATGTTATAAGTAACTGGTTTACAGTGTCCCTTGTTTCGGTCCATAGAAGAGGGAAGAGAGGTAGCAGCATGAGTTGCTGTCTACCGCATTTTTTGTTTCTAATGCAACTGACAACGAACACTTTCACACTGTTCCACTTATTGATCATCTGAGGTGGTAACATGCGATAGACTGGAGCAATATGAGAGCACAGACGAGAAAGACAGCAGTTGCCAGCCTAAGTAAACATGTACAGTACGTAAACAATACAAGCCTGAAAAGTCAGCCCTGGAACGTTTATATGGAAATGGACCTCTATGTTGGACCTGGAGGATATATGCAGTGGGTTTTGGAGTGAAACACTGAATGTAAACATAACATAATTTGTATACAAGAAAATTACACGGGGGGCCTTTAAAGTATGATGAAAAAATTAGCACAGTGAAGAGAGAGTTAACATTTTCACTTTGTTTTAGGCAGCTGAGAGTTCTGCTAGAATCACTACCTACTGTACTAATCGTATTTATTTTGTTCTTTCTTATTTGTGTTCATGGCGGTCCCACTTGGTTCAAATGAGTCCACGAAGAGCTACACGAAGCTAGCTCAGGAAGTCTGGGCCTATTTTCACAGTAATCTGGCTCGATCTGAAAACTCATCTTTGTCTGTGTCCACACTAAACTGACATTTTTCACATCCAAAACCTGGATTTTTCTCTCTTTTCTCTTGAACACACCTAGTTTGTGTTTCAGTGTGAAATAGAGGTAATATTTCCTTTTGGTGCCAGCTGCATTCAATATGAGGTCAGTGTGTCAGCAGAAGTGCTGAACCTTGCTTATCCTCCCTGTGGCATTTATCTCAGCCACAAGCAACTGCAAGCACACACTAGTGACTGTGTGTGTACAACACTGCGCACACGCACACACACACACACACACACACACACACACACACACATTTTGAGAGCTTCTTAAACTGAATTAGTAATGGCGATTTTTAAAGAATGTGGGGCACACAACATGAGGACTAGACTGAGTTCTCCTGGAGAGCTGACAGACAAGAAGGGAAACAGCGGGACAGACAACAAGTGCTTCAAGCTGAAAAATGATTTGATTAGAGTACACACTTATACAACCCAGTTTCATTTAAGTAATGTGCTTGGAGTGTAGCTAAATGACTCTTTGTTTGTGTGTTTGTTGAGGCACCAAAATGGAAATGTGAGGGTACAGTCAAAAGGAAGCATGTTCAGCATAGTACTCACTTGAATACCTCAGTTTAATGTTATTAAAATTTAGAGTTTAGACAGCTGATATGTTTGAAAAAGAGGATCCCTTCACAGAGATGTTTGGTTAAATTAGACTCCAGAGGGCTCGCTAATAACTTTTAGCAACCGACATCTACAACACTAATCATATTGCTGTACTTATTGAATCCATTTTAATGCTTTATTTATGACAAAACGTTTGGACTGTAGAGAAGTTTAATGGCTTAGGTGCACCATCCATTAGAGGCTTGAGAAGTTAGCATCCTAACATTTGCTAATTAACACATGAGACAGCTGAGTCTGATGGAAAATCAGGGGGTCACCAGAGTTATTAAAGTTCATCCTGAGGGGGACATGAATGTCCCAGCTTTCATTGCAAAAGGAGAAAAGTATTGGTTTTAAATTAACAGTTCAGAACAATAAAAACAACCAGTGGTTTGCAGCCTTTTTGACTTATAATGCTCACAGATGACCTTAGCATGGACATGAACCGTAACTTTCCTACTCCAGTGAGCTCATTTAAACAATTTTCACAAGCCTCAAGATGTGGACGTACCCAGTATTTCTCTGTATTTTCCAATCAAAAGTCTATTCTATATTTCTGGCAGGACCATATTTATTTTTGTGATAAAAATACATAAGATAAAAAGTCAAACCTCATCTTATAGACCATATTACATCTGATCAAACTTTAGTTGCAAATTCAGTGAAGTGAAAGCAAAAGTAAGAGTGACACCATGTGGACACAAGGTGAAGTTCAGAATTTTTATCAATCAGCTTCTCTGACCAAAACAATGTCTATTTATAAAAATATGTGTCTGCACAATTAGGCCGTTTAGTTATATCTTGGTGAAATTGTTTGACAGAAGACAGACGTGAAACTGGAAATTTTGAAAACTCTGTTCATTCATCTTAATGGGAAAAGATGTCAGAAAAACTTTTGGAAAGAATGAAATGTTGCAAAAAAACTGAATAGGCCTACATCTGATAATGTCCTAATTGAGATGAACATTTTAAAGTTTGAATGGAGTTTCTATGTTGAAGCGTGTGGAAGGAGATACAAATCAAAACAATGGGATGAAGAATTTTTGAACCTGAGAAGAATATATAGTTGGACTGCATTTGCAGAAATCCCACCTCAATATGTTACATAGGGCTACATCCACGCAGACTGTGTGTGTACGAATCAGCCGATTCTTATCCTGTGGTGTTCACACAGGTTCAAGAGCATCACGTCGTTGCCGTGGATGCGATTTAGTGGACTTTCGGCAGCTTTGTCCGCTGTTGTGTGCCTTTGTATTTTCCACAGTCTGTCTGACATGGAGCAGTTGCCCCGGCGCTCCTCAAAAACCTGCCGTGACCCGGATTCGAACCGGGGTTGCTGCGGCCACAACGCAGAGTACTAACCACTATACGATCACGGCGAGCTGTCCGCGGGACCGGAGAACAGGGGACGACAGCTGATCCAGAGCAGTGTGTAGGGACAGAAATAAAAACATTTGTTTCTCTGTTCATGCTCTGAAGCTAAATCGTAGTTGTGATTTGACTAAGGGTGACTTTTTATTTTTTTTTAATTTTTTTTTTGCATTCGGGCTTAGAAAAAATATTACTATAAAATATACTATTTTTAAAACTAAGTGTCATACTGTCACTGTGTACCATCTTGATCCACATTAACCACAAAACAGACACCAGTCTTCGAAAGGTTACCATACAAACGGACAGTGGGGAAGTGGATTATGCTGCTGTTACTTTTTGCAGAGTTAGTAATTTATGATCTTTGTTATCACCATGACTCATAGATTTTTTTGTAGCTGTTGTTGTCCAAGCTGACAAAGCTGTAGTAAGAAGCAAGCAACACACTTTTCACAATGTACCTGACGACCAAAACACGCAGTGGGTTTTCAGTTCTATTAATAAAGTACTATTTATTTATATATCAGTCTATCAAAATGACCTGCGCTGTATTTGATGAGCTTTTATTTGATTCAGTTAATTTCCCCTGTTCCCCAGTGCATTATGACCTTTGAATCAGTCCGAGCCAGCCATTGGCCTGTGGAGCAGCAGATAGCAGCTGTTTGCTCATCTTTTGGGAGACAGGGGAAAGTCCACCATGAGCCTCACATGTCTGTCCAAACCCTGTCAGGAAAAACCAGGATTACAGGTCTCACAGAGGGAGATTTACAGGCCAGGGCATTTGTTAGCCTAAATGTTAAATTATCTACCAGGGTAGGCTTCAGCATTTCAGCTGGGTGAAATTAAGGTTCTTATTGGCCTCAGAGTGTGTGTTAGAGGATGAGTGTGTACCTGCTGGTGCTATGTGTGGCTTTGCTGCAGCAGGAGGGAAGAGCCAGTCCAGACCCTCCAGGCTGCAACAGCTCTGAGGCAGTGAGAGTGGCAGAGGAGGTTCTGGAGCAGATCAACCAGGACCGGACAAATGGATACATCTTGTCCCTCAACAGACTGTACGACCTCTCTCACACTCCTGAAAAGGTGAGGGTATACACGTATGCATGCACAAAAACATGAAGGGGGTTCTGCACCATCTTGCATCTTGAAAAATGCAACGATATTTGCAGAAAGAGGGTGGATGGACCAGCAGCATGTGTGCAGAGCCTAAAAAAAGAAGAAAACTAATTTAGTATTAAAATATGTGAGTGTGCCTGTTTGTGTGTTCAGGACAAAGATGGGTCTCTCTACAAACTGACCATTGATGTCATGGAGACCAAATGCCACATCATCAGCAGGAAACCATGGAAACAATGTGAAATCAGAGATATTGGTGATGTTCCAGTAAGTACCACATGGGGGTGTATCTTCACTCTTTAGGTTCAACACAGTGAGTGCTTTTTTGTGGGCCACAATCGACTTCAGCTCATCCCAAGGCCAAACTATAACACAATCTGCTTTTTAAACATGATTTGAGATACAAAATTTGAGTTTTGTTTATTGTTTTCAAATGTTATTTGTATTAGATCATTTCACAGGTAAAAAATGCAAAACAAAAGAACCCCTGAGTTTAGTTTTTGTTGGCCTGACTGCCAGTGTGCGCATGTGTGTTTGTGTCCTTCAGGTGTATGGAGAATGTGAGGTGTCTGCCTTTGTTGACACTCACGTCAAACTTCAAAGCTACTCCTGTGTACTTCGTGAAGGTAGATAATTGGAGTTGTTTCTTCTTTCTCTAAATATTCTCGCAAGTGAACAATTTGGCAAAGTGAAGTAGAATACATTTGGATAAAGCAAGAGAGAGAGAGAGAGATGCTGAAGGATGGAGGTTAGAGAAGAAGTACCTGTCACTCTGTCTGGGTGGGTTCAATCCTCAACATCAACTTTTGCCTCAGCTACGTCCCATTGACCTCTACCCTATTGATCCTAGTTCCTGCAACTGCAGTGGTGGATGTGTGCCCGGACTGTCCCACAGCTGATAATTTGAACGAGCCTGTTGTCAAGGAGACAGCCAATCTCTCCCTGCAGAGGTTCAACGAAGAGAGCCGTCTGGCCAACTACTTCACTCTGGAAAACATCACAAGAGCCAGTTCACAGGTTAAAAGATAATTAAGTAATCATTTAACCAATGTGACTCATTGTTAAATGTGGCAGCGATGTGTAGCAATTATATCAGATTGACAATATTTGGGCATAATTATCTAAATGTGGAAGTACAAGATTAGAAATTTTGACTGAATCTAAAACTTGACTTCCCAACCATTAACCATTTCTATACTTAATGATTTAAGTAATTTGCAGCTGTTAAGCATACTAACACAAGTGCATGTACGTGTGTATACATAATGCCTCTGTGTACTTTGTATTAGTGGGTGGTTGGTCCATCCTACTTTGTGGAGTTCACCATTGTTGAGACAGCGTGTTCAAAGAAAACAGATGCCAGTGAACTGAGCAGCTGCCCACCTATGGACTGCCAGTTTGCCGTGAGTAACATGCACACAGATGTAGTGGGAATATTTGAATGAATAAGACTCACTCAGCACAAACAGGGCTAAAGTTTAAAGCTTAACAAGTGGCAAACACCAAAAAGGCTGATTGCTGGATGTGAAACGTCCCTGAGACCTTCAGGCCTCAAAAGCTAATTTATCACTTTTTAAATGACTTTTTGGGAGATGTTGCTTGTGCACATCACCTTGCTTCCATCCAAACTACACTTCACTGCTGAATCTTTTATGGCTGCAACAAGATGCATAAAGACGTCAAATCTCCAGCAACACTTGCCATATACAGAATAACTTTATTATTATTGAAGTGGGCCTATGCCATGCCAATTGCCACATTATGAGGCAAGGTTTCTTTTATATAAACTCACATACCATCCCCTTGGTGCACTTTTCTAAGTTTTAAACTAAATATGGTGCCACCCATGTCCTCTTTTGGACATTACTCTCACTTTTCTACCAGCCTGAAACAACGATTGGCCTAAAGCCACATCACCTTATGCCCAACCCATCTTTTAGAAGTGCCATTGGTAGATATGTATATGTTTGCATAATTACCCTATTTAAATGTTGCTTGTGACGTATTTTGTCAAGGCCCTGATGAAGGCCACAAGCTGAAACATGTCTGGTCTTTTAGTAAAGTTCTTCTGTTTACTTTAAGAGTTTTTTTCACCCCCTTCGACTTTTTGCCTTCTCCCTGCACTGTGGAAGTAGCTGAAGTTGTGCCAGAAACCTCTACTTTGCTTTCAAACAAGATGCTACAAAATTGTGAATCCATGCTTAATTGTTCTTGATTTCTTTTCTCTCAGCACAGAGGCTCCTGTTTGGGCTCTCATATGGAGCTTGAGGAGCAGTTTGTATTCAGACCCTCTGCTGGAAACAAGGGCAGCTCATTTCAGAAAAGGAATTCTGTAGATGTGAAGTGTGAGATCTATGAACCTCAGGTACCTGCTTTGACTTCAGTGATGACCCACACAATAAGACTAAATATATATCTGATCCTCAAGATTTTAAACAACAAAGTAATTCCATTAATCTATGAATCACATCTCTGATATCCCAGTGGAAGCTCAAGCAGTCCGCTACACTTTCTCTCTCTTTTTCCTCCTCTGTAGGCTGCTGTTGTGGAGGAGCAGGCCCATGCAAAAGCAGACAGTGGGCACACTGAGCATCAGCACCACAACCACACACACCTGCACCCCCATGAGCACATGCACTTAGTCACACCCAGCTCAGACCTCACTGTCTCCAGGCCACGGGGCTCCCTTGGGACTGTGGTGGAGCAGCCTGCCTCTCCCAGATCTGCCCCAGCAGCCAGTTCTTGCCCCGGCCCACGCAGGCACAATCTGGGTATAGACAGACCTAAGCTCTGACTGGCTGGAGGGCTCATCTTTCCTGCAAGATGTAATTAGTCACAAAAGACATGAAATTGTAACCTAGAAGTAAAATATGGGAAGACAGTTATAACCAACAGTAATCCTTGTAAATAATCAAATTACATTTATTGTTTGATTAAAGCATTTACAAAGCTGGACATTGTATTATTTCCTCCCAACCTGGGGATTGTTTGGCAGTTTGGAAGTTTAGTCATGCAAACATATGTGAAGGAGCACAGTGGTCTCAGTTTTTTCTGAGGGTGTGCTGTCAGACTTTGAAAACCCTTTTACATCAATATTTATACCACTGGTTTATGTCTTTTTTCTGAGTCCTAAATAATTGCAAAGATTTCACACACTTAGATTCATGCAGTGTCTTCACTTTCAAAGCTTTTGGTCTATCAGTTGTTACCTCCCTTGAAGTTGGTTCCTATATCACATAAGAACTCACTTGGTGTTCCTCTCCAAGATCTGAACTGTTGAAGTGACTATATGGAGGAAGTGGTTTGTAATTGGAGGTAGGCTCAACCCTCACCAAAGCTATCACTCTGTGCTTGTCATAGGCGATCCTGGTCTGCTTTAAGGTAGTCAGCTGCAGAAGGATTTACACTGGAGAGAGATCAGGTAGTAACATCCAGATGGTCTTGGTAAATCTTGAAACTGTTGGTGTTTGGAATATTAGCAATGGTATTGATGGCAACACAGAAGTAAAACTTTCTCAACTTTGCTTGATCATCATGGGGTTCATCTGATGAACAACTGACATTTTGGGGAGATGCATGAACAAACTAGTATGAAGTTCAACTCTCAGAAGTATAACAGCGAGGGATGGTGACTTGATGAAGATAATGGAGTTCTTCTTCCCTGGATTTCCAAGCTGTTAGGAGGTCATGTGGAGGACGGGGATCATCCCATTCCCACTCTTTTATCCAAAGCTATTGAACCAGAATTTTTGCACCAGCTGTGAAAGGTAAGAGTTAGCCTAATGGATCATCGAGATGAGCAAGAACTCTGTAGATGTGTCGCATTGTTATGGAATGTGCTTCCAAGATTCTGTATTTGTACTTGAAAAGGTAGGGTTTGCAGTTCCACAGCAATCCCAGTGTACACACTTAGGGATCAGTCCAATCTTCAGAGAGCCAGAGTTCACTGTTTTCAGACCTTGCTTTGGATGGTAAATGGCTGATCACAGAGGGATCATTGCTCGCCCACTGGTGGAGGTCAAAGCCCCCTGCCAAAAGGGTAGGTCTCAGTTTGTCAAGGAGTATTTGAGCTGTCACTGATGAGGGAAAGCTTTGGAGGTAAATGTCATAGAAACATTGGGTTACTGAATACTGCGCATCTTTCTTTTATTTATGCTCTGTACCTTTGCAGAGCATAAATCATATAGCAGGGATTACAAGTGTTACCAAAAGGAAGAACCTGCCATTGGTACACTGAAGGGGGAGCATCTTTATTTACGTCAAACCTTTGAAATCGAAGAAGAGGCCTTTCTTGAGGTAGGAGATTAATTTAGTGGAACATGCATGTGGCACCACTTACTGCCACAGCATGTTCCCCAAAGCGCAGCAGCACACCAAGGACTGACAGCCCAAGGATTGGTCCTGGTAATAGGTACTTGTTAAGGCATTTTCTTTGGAAAGTGAATGAGCAGTCAAATACTATGCAATCTTTGTTGTTATGCGTTACCATATGATGAAGAATGTACCAAGATTCTTCTGTGATTTTATTTTCTTTGAAGGGATGTTACAGGATAAGAATAGTCTGAATTGATCTGACTTGCATTAAAGGCATGTTTGACTGTGACAGTCTTCTTAGGGTATGTGACAGGAAAGATCTGAATGAATTAGAAAGTAAAAAAACAAAAACATCTTGATGAACAGTTCTGAGTAATAATTTCTTACTTTTACCATTCAGGTGGATATACTGAGCAGCAGAATGGTACGTTGTGAACCATCATCAAGGACAGCATATGTTTCAAGGGTTTGCTTCCTATTATGGAGAAATGCTTTTACAACTTTCAGGAGTACACCATTGCAGTCACTTGGTTAAGATATGTCCCCACAGCAGGACTTGTAAAATTGTTGGATCTTTGATCTAGTTCATACAGTATTTGCAAATGTCTTCCTTTGCAGGTGGAACAAGATTTCTTCAAATCCCATTTCGCGAAAAATAGGGAAATTTACTACGACGAAGCTACAAACCTTTAGGAACAATAAAGTACTATTTATTTATCAGTCTATCAAAATGAGCTGTGCTGTATTTGAGGAGCTTTTAATGATTCAATTAATTTCCCCTATTCCCCAGTGCATTATGACCTTTGAATCAGTCTGAGCCAGCCATTGACCTGTAGAGCAGCAGATAGCAGCTGTTTGCTCATCTTTTGGGAGACAGGGGAAAGTCCACCATGAGCCTCACATGTCTGTCCAAACCCTGTCAGGAAAAACCAGGATTACAGGTCTCACAGAGGGAGATTTACAGGCCAGGGCATTTATAAGCCTGAATGTTAAATTATCTACCAGGGTAGGCTTCAGCATTTCAGCTGGGTGAAATTAAGGTTCTTATTGGCCTCAGAGTGTGTGTTAGAGGATGAGTGTGTACCTGCTGGTGCTATGTGTGGCTTTGCTGCAGCAGGAGGGAAGAGCCAGTCCAGACCCTCCAGGCTGCAACAGCTCTGAGGCAGTGAGAGTGGCAGAGGAGGTTCTGGAGCAGATCAACCAGGACCGGACAAATGGATACATCTTGTCCCTCAACAGACTGTACGACCTCTCTCACACTCCTGAAAAGGTGAGGGTATACACGTATGCATGCACAAAAACATGAAGGGGGTTCTGCACCATCTTGCATCTTGAAAAATGCAACAATATTTGCAGAAAGAGGGTGGATGGACCAGCAGCATGTGTGCAGAGCCTAAAAAAAGAAGAAAAAAAAAATTAGTATTAAAATATGTGAGTGTGCCTGTTTGTGTGTTCAGGACAAAGATGGGTCGCTCTACAATCTGACCATTGATGTCATTGAGACCAAATGCCACATCATCAGCAGAACACCCTGGAAACAATGTAGAGTGAGACATATTAGTGAATCTCCAGTAAGTACATGGTGTATCTTCACTCTTTAGGTTCAACACAGTTAGTGCTTTTTTGTGGGCCACAATCGACTTCAGCTCATCCCAAGGCCAAACTATAACACAATCTGCTTTTTAAACATGATTTGAGATACAAAATTTGAGTTTTGTTTATTGTTTGCAAATGTTATTTGTATTAGATCATTTCACAGGTTAAAAAAAACACAAAACTCTGAGTTTTTGTTGGCCTGGCTGCCAGTGTGCGCATGTGTCTGCTCCTGTACCTGTGTCTTTGTCTTCTTCAGGTGTATGGAGAGTGTGAGGTATCTGCTTTTGTCGACACTCACGTCAAACTTCAAAGCTACTCCTGTGTACTTCATGAAGGTAGATAAATGTTGTTTCTTCTTTCTGTAAATGTTCTCTGTCCCAAAAAATACCACCATAAGGCAAGTAAACAGAGAGAGGGAGGGGGAGAGAGAGAGAGAGAGAGAGAGAGAGAGAGAGAGAGAGAGAGAGAGAGAGAGAGATGCTGAAGGATGGAGGTTAGAGAAGAAGTACCTGTCACTCTGTCTGGGTGGGTTCAATCCTCAACATCAACTTTTGCCTCAGCTACGTCCCATTGACCTCGACCCTGTTGGTCCTTGTGTTTAGTTCCTGCTAGTGCAATTGGGCGTCGGTGCCCGGACTGTCCCACAGCTGTTAATTTGGATGAGCCCGCTGTCAAGGAGACAGCCAATCTCTCCCTGCAGAGGTTCAACGAAGAGAGCCGTCTGGCCAACTACTTCACTCTGGAAAACATCACAAAAGCCAGTTCACAGGTTAAAAGATAATTAAGTAATCATTTAACCAATGTGACTCATTGTTAAATGTGGCAGCGATGTGTAACACATTTATCAGATTGATGATATTTGGTCATAATCATCTCAGTGAGGAAGTAATGGTTTAGAAATCTTGATTAAATTAGATGCCTTCCCAACCATTAACCATTTGTATACTTCATGATTTAAGTAATTTGCATACTAACACTTGCATTATTATTACATTGTGTCTTTGTGTACTTTGTGTCAGTGGGTGTTTGGTCCATCCTACTTTGTGGAGTTCACCATTGTGGAGACAGTGTGTTCAAATAAAACAGATGCCAGTGAACTGAGCAGCTGCCCACCTATGGACTGCCAGTTTGCCGTGAGTAACATGCACACAGATGTAGTGGGAATACTTGATTGCTGGATGTGAAATTACAGTGACATGCAATTTGGCTGTTAGATACTTGTTTTACAGTCTTGATGAAGGACGGCTCTAAGAGTTCATTAGACATGGACACACAAAATGTATATCACAGTCAGCTTTTATTTCCACTCATGTAAATTTACACAAGAACTTCAGGCTCTGAACTTTTCTACCAGCCTGAGAAAACAATTGGCCTAAAGCCACATCACCATATACCTAATCTGTCTTTGTAGAAGCCCTATTGGCAGATGTGTATGTGTTTTGTGATGACCCTGATGAAGGCCACAAGCTGAAACATGTCTGGTCTTATAGTAAAGTTCTTCTGTTTACTGCAAGTGTTGCTGGAGTTTTGGCTTTTTCCCTTCTCTATGCACCTTGAAAATAGCCGAAGCTATGCCAGAAAGCTCAAAGTTGCTTTCAAAAACATGATGCCAACAGGTTGTAAATCCATGTTTAATTGTTCTTGATTTCTTTTCTCTCAGCATAGAGGCTTGTGTGTGGGCTCATACATGAGGCGTAAGGAGATGCTTGTACACAAACCCTCTGCTGGAAACAAAGACAGCTCATTTCAGGAAAGGAATTCTGTATTTGTGAAGTGTGAGATCTATGAACCTCAGGTACCTGCTTCAATTCAGTGATGACCCACACAATAAGTCTCAATATATCTGTTCCTCAAGATTTTAAACAACAAGTAATTCCATTAATCTATGAACCACATCTCTGATATCCCAGTGGAAGCTCAAGCAGATGACCACGCCATCTCTTTTTCTTTTTTCCTCCTCTATAGGCTGCTGTTGTGGAGGAGCAGGCCCATGCAAAAGCAGACAGTGGGCACACTGAGCATCAGCACCACAACCACACACACCTGCACCCCCATGAGCACATGCACTCAGCCACACCCAGCTCAGACTCCAGGCCACGGGGCTCCCTTGGGACTGTGGTGGAGCAGCCTGCCTCTCCCAGATCTGCCCCAGCAGCCAGTTCTTGCCCCGGCCCATGCAGGCACAATCTGGGTATAGAAGAACTAATACTCTGACTGGCTGGAGGGCTCATCTTTCCTGCAAGATGTATTTAGTCACAAAAGACAAGAAATTGTAACCTAGAAGTAAAATGGGAAGATAGTTATAACCAACAATCCTTACACTGATTGTTTGATTAAAGCATTTACAAAACTGGATGTTGTATTATTTCCTCCATACCTGGGGATTGTTTGGTAGTTTGGAAGTTTAGTCATGTAAACATATGTGAAGGAGCACAGTTGTCTTCACTTAAGTTTCTAAGCTTTTGGTCTATCAGCCTTCATCAGGGCAAACCTGATTTGACGATGAATAGGCAGGCACAGATAACCAGTCACCTTCTAATCACCAGCAGTGTGCATTACACCTGTTTTCACCCTGGTGGGAGATTGTCAAAAATGAGCCCATAGGTCGTTTGTGCAGCAGGTTATTATGACCCATAGTTACATTTTTTTGGTAGGTGACATCTAGCGACCAACAAAATTATGACTGGAGCAAAGGGAAAAGTGATGTGATTTAGTATATGAGGTGACAGAGTCCATGTCAGGAGGAGGTTGGGATGGATGGATGGATGGGTCAGCAACACATATGACATTGTTACAAGAGACAAGGCTTTGATTCCCATGAGGGAGTAGTAGTTTATGTTGTTTCTATTATGTACAGTCTATGTCCGTGACCCTTCAACAAAGTTAACCACGTTGTTATTGTTGTAACCATGACAACAAAGATTGTCTAATGTTGAGGAAGGAATGAGGAAGGAACCCAAATCACCATCTTTTCCTAAACCTACACTAGCCATGACCATTATTATAGTATTAATAGTAATAAGTATAGTATTATTATAGTAACAGTGCTCTCAATACAGTCAGCATCTTTATCACTGTAACCATGACAACCAATGTGCAGTATGCTTGCCACCTTAAGGGTGTTATTTCAGGAGACGCTCTTATGGGTCATACCAGAGGGTTGAAAAAATGACCTGTGTTGTTGTTCAGGTTGGGGGACTGGTAGGGCCAGGACCAAGCCTTTGTGGTACGCGCTCTACCGTGTGAGCCACTGGGGCGCCCTCATGAGACAGTTTAATCCATCTGTTTAAAGATCATAAAGTCTTTTGCATGTCATACTCTTAGCAGAGGTGGGGGTCAAATAAATACAGAACAATAGGTATTTTATCCTTTTGTCCAACTGGCCACTGCATCTTCTTTATGTAAAAATGTAATAAGTACATTGAACCTCCTGTGAGCTCACCTGACCATAAAAACAAACAAGCAGACAAACATAATCCGTGATCACCTACATAAGTCACATTATTGCACATTGTACTTGGAGTTTTTTGCTGTGAAAGCATTTGTTTTTCTACCCATTTTTGCAGCTAACCAGGATTGCAGCAGTGACTCGGGTCTGGGTTGTGTTTACAGGCTACAGACCAAAGATAAGAGCTGTTTGCTGAGTGTGTAAAGCTAATGTTACAAGAGTGGGTGAATAGTTTCAGCTGCTGTTGTGTTTGCAGTGTGACAGCAACAAAAAGTTAACCCTTACTTCTTCCTCCACAGTTAACCTATATTAACATTACCTATTCTAATTAGTAGGATCTTGTGAACTCATCTGAGTCTCAAATGGCATTATATCACAGTTCTTTTTTGGTAAATATTTCACACAATTCAAAATAACTGGTTTGCCAGAATCTTCCGGGCTCTGTTTAAGCCATAATTAATAAATAATAAACCTTCATACTATCCTATGAAATTTATTGGACTCTCACACCATTATTTCAAAGATGTGTTTGTACCATTGATCCCTGTCTCATAACTCATTAAAAAAATATATATATATATATATATATATATATATTTTTTTTAGCTTTAAGCAAAGATAGGTTCCTCTATTATGGGCTCTTGTCAGTACTTGCTATTATCAATGTTCACCAAAGTTTAACCCAAATTTGAAGTCCCGGTGTAGCACTCGTATTTCTCAGGATTAATATCATCAAAATTATAATAATTATTATTAAATGTATTCATTACAGTATTTAAACAACAAATTTAGATTATTCTGTGGTCTGTAAAAGGACTTTTGTACAAAGAGACACAAGAGAGGTCAGTGGTTAAGAGGCTACTGAGGAAGTTTAGGCCTGCAAAAAAATGCACACAGTATTCAAAGCTCTGAATCAGTTTAGATATAATAAGAAGGAGAAAAGATTTCTGTCAGCCTTTTTAAATACATTGTTTACATTATATACTTTAGGCGCACATGTTACGGATATGATCACAAAAACGCCTGTTAAAACAGATATTTTGATTTCATATCATATTTTGGTGTACTCAGTGTCAGCAAATTCGTGAAACAGCACTTCTCTAAGAATAATGGATTGGTTAGAAAATCCATCTGAAGATCATTTGACAGCATTAACAATAGTGAGATCACAGTGAAAAGAAACAGGATGTTGGCTAAATGGATTACCATGGTCTTCATCTATCCATTATCTATACTGTTTATACGAACCAGTGGCTAGAGCCAATCCCAGCTGACATTGGGTGAGGGCGGGGTACACCTGGACAGGACGTTAGTGTATAACAGGGCTGACATATAGAAACAAACAACCATTCACACTGACAGTAACACCTACGAGCAATTTAGTCCCCAATTAACCAGATCTGCATATTGTGGAGGAAGCCGTATGTACCCGGAGAGAACCCACACAGGCACGGGGAGAACATGCAGCCTCCACACAGAAAGGCCCCACACCCGGGGTTTGAACCCAGAATCTTTCTTGCTCTGAGGTGACAGTGCTAACCACTGCACCACCATGCCACCTATGGTCTTAATAAACACAAAATAAAAAAGAAAACGGGGATGATTTGTGGTATCTTTTATTATTCTTTGCAGCCAAGCACAGATAATATACAAACACAGAAAATGTTTGCTCTTTATTGCGCAGTGACAATTTGAAGGTCCATACTGTTGAAGAAGGTTCCTCTATGTGAATATGGTCGGCTGTTTTGTTGTTACATGGAGAAAATGAGGAAAGAAACAGGGTTGATGTTGTTAATGTGGTGTTTTATAATGTGCTCAGTTTATGACATGATCCAGATGTGTTGCATTGTCTATTAATTTGTCAAGTGTTACATTTTCCTGCTTTTACTACACTGCAGTCTGTGCCTGTGGGTGAGTTTCCATTCAGTTTCTACTTGAGTTCCATGGACCACCTTATGCAGCTGGCTTGAACATGGGGTCCTCAGCAAAGAGCTTCTCCACCAGAGTTTCTCCTGCCGCTGGGGGGGCGCACTGGGCTGAGACTGAGGTGGGGAAAGGCTGCACTACAGGCTCTGTCTCTCCTGGGATCTGGGGGTCGGGCTTGAGGGGCAGGACAACTCCAACCTCACCGACGGGGGCATCAGGGAAGGAGGGCAGGGTCATGGGCTGGTCTATGGCGGGCAGCGTCCTCACTGTGCCCTCTGGGTGGTCGTGGGTGGTGGTCTCGTGGTCGTGATCATGGTGATGGTGGTGGTGCTCGTGCTCATGCAGATGAGCATGCTTATGGTCGTGGTCCAGAGCGAGCTCGTGGTCGTGATCGTGGGTGTGCACACCGTCGGCATGCTTGTAGTCGTGGTGGTGGTTGGGGGAGTCGCCGCTGTGGTTGTGTGCTTTGGCGTGATGCGCATGCACGTGATCGTGGCCGTGGCCGTGGTCGTGGGAGTGATCGTGAGCGTGCTTGTGGGCGCTACCCACGTTGTGGTCGTGAGTGTGGTGGTGATCGCTGTCTTCAGTGTGCGTGGCGGTTTTGACGTGATCAGTGTGGCTCTTGGTGTGGTCGTGCACGTGGTCGTGTGTGTGTGCCTGGTCGGCGGTGTGTGCTTGGTCATGGTCGCCGCTAAGTGTGTGTGTATCGGTGTGACTGTGGTCAGTCTCCCCGCCCAGCAGGTGCAGTTTCTTCTCTCTCTCAGCAGCCTGGAGAACACAGAAAAGTAACATAAGTGATTAATGGTGGATAATTTGTATTAATTAGATTGAACATGTGTGTAGCTTCTACTACACCCATTTTTCTGGCAAAGTCCAGGTCAAGTCTCAAGTCTCTTATCTTTGTAGGTTTGGCCATTGCCATATCACAGAATGTGATAACATTTTTATCAGTCCGTGGACGCCAGCAAGACAACCTGTGAATGTCTTTGGCCTATTGGACGTCACTGAAGTCTCAGCAAAGGTCCCAAGGTCCCATATTTCCCTTTTCCAGTGTTTTATTTGAAGTGTTGATATCCATAAGAAGATATATTTGTTTTAAGAACCATTAAAAATCATCTCAATATAGTTTGAATCTCCTCCCTCAGGCTTCTCTCTGGAGCTCTAGCAACAATAGATTGATGGGCCAATCAGAAGAGAAGCTCTGAGTCTCTCTTCTGATTGGCTGACTGATTTCTGTGTGATCAAATACAAATATAGCAGATTTTCAGGTTAACACTCAGAGAAAGCAAATCCTGCATGGTTGGATGGTGGGTCGAGGTGGATGGGGCTTGGGGCGTGGCTGAGGGGGGGGTGACTGCTTTGTTGTGACATCACAGAGTTACATAAGTCCTAACGGCTCGTTTTAAGGCTCAGTTTCTGAATGCAGACTGTATGCATTTCTCTGTGGACTGAGGCTTTGATACTTTCACAGTATTAATATAGAGCTCAGACCCGTTTTATCATCAAAAAAGACATTGAAATCTCATTTTATACAATATTGGATCTTTAACCATTATTTATTGAGGATAATTTTATTGTGAGAAAGCTTCTCTTTTACAGGAACTCCCTGTTCAATTCACACAGATACACACATTCATACTTGGAAGCTGCCCAGTACCACACAGTCTGACCTGGCGACTGACCATCTCTAACCTATGATCCACCACATCTGTTAATTACTTTGGCCTTGTCTTTTTTGTTACTTGACTCAAAGTCTCAAGTCAACAGCACTGATAGAATGACATTTCATTATTGCTATAATTGAATTCTCATACATTTAAGACAGAAGAATTCTCGTTTGCTTTTTCCATTTATCTCTTTTCAATAAAACCTAGTAAGTCAGTACGACAGTGTCGGCTTTGTAAGTCTTACCTCAGGCTCGTAGATCTCACAGTCTACACTGATCTCGCTGTCACCAGTGGGAGTCAGGTAATGGGATCCCTTACAGAAGCCCTTGTGCTGAGGAGAGAACAAGAAAACACAAATAAGAGAGAAGACAGAGCAGAGGCATGGTCATGCCTGTGGATTTACCAAATTTCAAAGTAATCCTCTGCTACTTGATGTGAATCCAAAATATTCTGGTCCAGAGTTATGAGCAAAAGAGGATGCTCTGGGAGGACTTTTGTTACAGCATTATAAAAAAAAATCAAACAAATAATCTCCTGATTTATTTCACCTAAACCCAGAAAGCCATAATAAAAATCCGACTTAAATTGAATTATTTCACTCAAAAGGCTGAATGAGAAAATGAGCTGAATGTTTAACTGATGGAAGCATTAATAAACACAAAGGTGTCCTATGTCTCTTTTCAGCTAAACTGGAAGTTAAAATAATCCATTTGATCATGCAAAAAATAAAATAAAATAAAATAAAAAATACAGTGAAATAACAGTTTGTCCTGACTCACAGCGAACTCGCACTCCATGATTGGGCACTTATCAGCTGCCTCTTCCGCTGTGCTCTTGGTGCAGGTGGTCTCCTGGATGGAGTACTCTACATGGTAATACATCCTCATGGCCATCTGGTTACACACACGGACACAAACAGAAAGGTTTTAGCAAAGGAACAAGCATTGCAATATAACAATATGATGTATCTGGTCGGGAGTTTTTGAGGTTGCAAGTGAGTGAGTTAGTGAGCTTCTGACTAATAGAAAAGCAGGTGGGGGTGATACTGTTGATTTCATGGTCAGCTTTTCGTGAAAATGGATTTTCCTGCAGGAGTGGTCTGAGAGTTTGAGTCAATTATTATAGGTACAGTGTGAACATGTTGCATTTCTTCAACTCCTGCAACAAGTTCTTCAGTGTTTTTTTACTTTATTGGGATAGGGACAGTGAAAGAGTGACATGCAGCAAAGGGCCCAGGCTGGATTTGAACCCAGGCCACTGCGGTAAGGACTGAGCCTAAATGGTATGTGTTCCACCAGTCTACAAGTTCATTGTTTGTGGGATTTTATCCACAATCTATAAACTCCGCAAGGCTTTAGATGGTTTTGTTGGTAGCCTCAGGAGCATTCACGCCCTCCCCCCAACTCAAAATAACTGTCTGTATCAGCCACCATGTTCTCTGCATGGCTTGTGTGTTCAGAATACGTTATGTGACATCTTGGTGTTTTGCACACATGGAAAACTTACCCCAGCGGTAGCACGTGTGACTTTGAGCAGAGCGAAACGATTGCCCAGCCCGCTCTCCTTGTTGAACTTCTCCAGTGAGAGAGACACAGTCTTCTGAATCTCAGCATTGTCCAGGGCCATTAAAGATGGACAGTCGGGACAGGTTTCACTCACCCTAGCTGCAGGAACTAAGCAGAGAGAAAAGGTTTTTTTAAATGTGCACATATCTCAAGATTTCTAGAGAAGATTTTGAGTTGCAATTTTTATCAAAAATAAAAGAAATCAGTTTTATATTTTCTCATTTTCAAACCAAGAGTCAAACATGTCAGACAGAGCTGAAGAGATGTGAAACTGTCACTCTACTGGCAGAATTTATCTTATCTGTTTTTCTGGTTTAAACAATGTATTTCAGCTGAATTTAAAAGAAAACACTGAGGTCTTGTGTTTGCTTTTATTATTTGTATTTGTATTTTTTTATTTCATTTTTTTTACCTGGTCTGACAGTGCAGCTGTATTTGTAGAGACGCACCACTCTGTGCACCTTACTGATGTAGATGGCAGCTTTGCACTGTCCATATACCTGCATAGACAAATACAATAATTGCACATACAATATCTTAGTGAGCTGCACATGCATGAGCAAAATAATTTGACCTATATTTAGATTTTTAGGTTTTTAGGTTTTCACAGGACTGAAAAGATGACATAATGAAAAGAAAACCTGGGACATAAAACAAAATAAGCCTTGTATTTGTGTTTTGTAAAACATTAATGAATGGGGACTTTTGCTGATTATGAGTGCATATTTATGTGTGCATGCAAAAGTGTGTTTGTGTGCGTTTTCTAACCGGTGTGTCGTGGGTGGGACGAGCCTCGCAGGCCTTCCATTCCTTCCTGCTGAGAACGCTGCAGTTGGTCTCAACAACATCCAGAGTCAGGTAGAAAACAATGCCGTTCTCTCCCTGTGAGACACAAACACACACACACACACACGCACACACAAACACACACAGGGAGCAGTAATCACAGTCAGTAACATCCTGGGAAAATGTGTGACTGTTTAAATGATGATAAATGAAGCCCTAAGTTTCCATGACAACCATTACCCTTCCAGTAATCCTTGGTATCTCTTGATCTTTCACAGAATCAGAACGAATCAGTTGACACATTATTAATAACAATTAGACTCTTAATTAACTTATAATGAATTTCACAGCTAAGATATAATTCACACACTCTTATTATCCGAGTCTCTCACTGTGGAGACTCAGCAGGTGGGACTAACACAAAGCTGAGTCTCTGGGTGGAGCTCTACCTGCAATCACATGAAGAATTCCCTCTTTTAAGACGCATGGATCTTATTTTGACGATTTTAGCCTTCATCAGTTGTTATGATAATCTTTTATCTGTCAGCTTAAGTGTAGAAATACAATATAAAAAGTTTGCTATCTCTTGGTTCAAATTTAACCTAATGTTTCACACTTTACATTGTAATAGAAAAATGTAACGGTCAGTATTTGTTGTTAATTTTAAATAAGTAACTGGTTGATAGTGAGAATTTATTTAGTGGAATCCATTGTTTCTGATGCTGTCACGGGAAATGTTTGACAGATGTGGATTCTGCCACAGACTGTTACGATAATCAGACAGATAATCAAACTGATTATTTTAACTCCAGGCATTAGTCCTTCATTCTGTTTGAATGGCTGAACAAACTGGAGTTGTAGTGGGCAGTGATTCTGCTAGAAAAGAAAGAAAAGGGATTCCCCTCCTAAACAGCCTTGGTCAATTTCCAAAGAGAAACAACACTGCATTTAAGAATATTACATGGTTTTACATGATGGTAGCGCTCGCTGAAGTGACTCACATGTTTTGCCATGTGCACGTTGGACAGGCGGTGCAGTCTGAAGATGTAGCCCTCCTGCCGGTCCTGGTTGATCTTGGTGAGAGCCAGTCCTGCAGCACCCAACGCTGACGCGTCTTCACATGACCCCTGCTCCAAGCCTTCCTGCTCCACCGGTGCGGCGTGGACGTGCACGCAGCCCAGCGCCAACAACAGCGACAACAGCACACACTGCTTCATGGTTAAGGCCTCCGTTGAGATACCCAGATGGGGATTGTGTGACCTTTTATATCCTGCAACTGTTACACCCACTCTCTCTCTCTCTCTCTCTCTCTCTCTCTCTCTCACACACACACACACACACACACACACACACTCACAAAATCACTGCCCTCATGTGTCAACTAAAGTAAATATAACCATTGACCCCCCACCCCCTCTCAAAACTCACGGCCCTATCAAGGAATGCTGCATCTGTTGATCTATCCAATCAGCTACTGTACAGACTTGCACAATGAAGCTTATCAGTAGGGAGATGATCAGATCTGCAGTCATACTCTTTTCTCTGGGACCAGTGGGGACAGGGTAGGGGATCCCTTGATCCACTCTCGGCATTCTTTAATTCTTGTTCAGGAAACCAGCTTTGCCAAGACAGTGACTGTTTAAAAGAATGATGTAAACACTCTACAACCAGCTACCAGCTGACCAAAGCAGTGTCAGGTGTGCACTGTCCTCGTTAAAATGAACTGATGCCTCCAGGGTCAGTCCATGATTATATCACAGTAAAGCACGGAGGAATGTAGCAGCAGTGACCTCACTCTTTCCATTGATTCAGTACTTTTCTGTGAGATTAGATGTGATTTTCTTTTCTACTCAGGGAGCCCTTAAACCACAGCTAGAAATTCCCTGTTATTCTACAAGACAGCAGCTGATACTAGATGCAGAGGAGGCTTTAAGTAAGGTGACTTCAAAATACTTCATGAAGGTAGAAAATAGAGTAGACATTTTTACATATTACTTTAGTCGACCTTCTTTAGGTATATTCCACTTCAAATTCACCTGTGAAGTCTTTGGTCCTCACTGATCAACATCTGTACTAATGTTTTGCTTAATCTAATAGTGAATCAAGTTAACCTTTGTCATAACAAAATAAACAGTCCATGAAATCACCAGGCTAAAAATCAATGTTTTCTGTGCAGCTGCTGTGTTGCAACTTCTATCAGGTACACTTATATAAGAATTGTTTGGACTCATACACACTGATCTGAATGAAGTAAGCACCGATTCTCAGATGGAGGTCACGATGGAGGTCATATTGTATATGTGAATGCATGAAATGCAAATGATACAGCATGATGCAATTGTTGTGTTGAACAACTGAACAACTGAAGACTATCACAAAAATGACGTTTTCTTATGTTAGCTAATCAGTAAAACATATTTGAAAAACTTGAAAGTAAAGGTTAAACACTTAAAACAAGAAAAACATACTTCATGTGCTGACTACATGTTAACATTTCAGCTGGCACTTTCTTGCAGTTTTTGAAAAAAAAAAAAAGAAAAAAAAAAGACAGTTCTTATTCAAGGCGCAAACAGAAATACACTTCAAAATATTTGAGCTTTTGCAGGGAAATGCAGTGTGCCAAAAGTGCTCTTTTTAAAATGTACAGATTCAAATTAAAACGAGTCTGCATGTACAGTGAGGGTCGGGTGATACCGGATAACTGGAGTAGTTTAAACACCACAACAATATGAGTTGAGAACTGAAGTGAATGGAGGTGAAGGGTTACATACAGTATGTGGACACTCAAAACCAGGATCTCCACATATTCCCTTTACAAAAGGGTTTTCCAGTTTTTTTACAAGTTGAATTCAAGGTGGAGAAACATATTTGTCATCTTTATTGCATTGGTGAACAGTGTTTTTAGCATAAGTTGTTGTGTTTTTATGATTGAGTGAAAGTGGGCACAGTAATGATTTATATACAGTATATGTATGAGCACAGGCCACATCTTGAAGCCAGCAAAGGGGCAATGTGGGAACTGGATCCAAGAGACTTCAATTTTTTTCTTTTAAAAGAATAAAAGGTGTAATTTTATCTGTGCGTGGGGAAATCCTTTAATGGGGAGATTAGGCTCTCCTGCGTCAGGTTAAGGGGAATTGGACGAAGTGGTGAAGCATTTGTGGAGGCGCCAGCTGAAAGATTCTTGGATGACTGCATCAAGGATCAGTTGGTTAAAATAGCTGATTATTACAGTGTTGATGTTGGTGATAAGCGGAATAAAGAGACCGTGAAAGCAAATTTGAAGTTTAATTTGTTGAAAAGGAAAGTGTTGGATGTGGCTGGAGCCGTTACAGAGGACTCGTCCCCGCCGTTAGTGAGTCCTGGTGCGGGTTTGTCTTTTGAGCAACAAAAAGAATTGCTCTTGTTGCGGATTAAATTAGAAACTGAGAAGGAGGTCGCAGTGGAGAAGATGCGGCAGGGTATCGAGTTGGAGAAGGCACTGTCAGTGGAAAAAATGAGACAGGAGATGGACCAGGCTAAGCTTGAGGTGCAGAAGGAAAAACTGATCTCTCTGTTGTCAGCAGCACCTCGGAGAAGTTGGATATGAGCGATGTGAGGTCAGTTCCTAAATTTAATGAGAGGGATCCTGAAACTTTTTTCTCACTCTTTGAGCGTGTGTCCGAGGCACGTGGGTGGTCTGATTCCACTTGTACATTAATGTTGCAGTGTGTGTTCACTGGTAGAGCTCAGGAGGCATACTCCTCTTTGAGCCATAGTGACAGTTTGAAATATGCAGTGGTGAAGTCTGCGGTTCTCAGGGCGTATGAGCTTGTGCCTGAAGCATATCGCCAGCGGTTCAGGAGTTGGAGAAGGGGTGATAAATCCCATTTGGAGTTTGCGCGCGATTTGTCCACCCAGTTTGACCGGTGATGTTGTGCAGCTGGGGCGGGCACTTATGAGCCTCTGCGTGACCTGATGATCCCAGAGCAGTTTAAAAATTCGGTTCCGGAGCGGATTGCAACCTATATCAGTGAGCACAAGGTTAAGATGGCAGCTGAGGCCGCTGCGCTGGCGGACGATTATGTCCTGACGCATGCCGGGGACAAACTGAAGAGACTGTTTCGCTTTTAAATCTCGGAATAAGCAGTCTGTACCTGGTAGTAAGCCCAAGCCGGCGAAGTGCGCTGTGCCAGTTTCGGAACAGTTGTTGGAGGTTCCAGCGTATGAGTTAAAATCACAGGTGCGTGGTCCGGACCTAGAGTCTTACTTGCCTTTCATTACGGAAGGTTTTGTTTCTTTGGTGGGCAGTGAGGAAAAAGTGCCTGTCAGGATATTACGGGACACTGGTGCTTTTGATCTTTTATTTTAGCATCAGTGTTAGTCCCTGAGCTCCCATGGTCTGTGTCTTATGATGAGTTGGTGAGGGAGCAGCGCGCCAATGGTTCCTTCAAGATGTTGCTGGAGATGGCTTGGCCCTGGAGTGAGATAAAAAATCATGTGCAGGGGTACTTCATTCAGAATGATGTACTGATGAGGAAATGGGTTCCTCATAGTGGTCATGTTATTGGTCAACCTGTTCATCAAGTTGTTGTGCCTTCTAGGTTTCGTAGCATGGTGTTGCAGATTTCCCATGATGAGTCTGGTCATTTAGGAGTCAGGAAGACGTATGATCGCATCTTGAGGTATTTCTTTTGGCTTCGGCTGAAAAGAGATGTTTCGGCTTATATAAAGTCATGCCACGTCTGTCAGTTAACTAGTAAGCCTAATCAGAGGTTAAAGCCTGCTCCGCTTTGCCCAATACCAGCTATGGGTCAACCCTTTGAACATCTAATTATTGACTGCGTTGGCCCTTTGCCTCCATCTAAGTCGGGTGCTAGTTATTTACTTACAGTAATGTGCCAGGGTATGAGGTACCCAGCTGCTTATCCTTTACGCAGAATTACGTCCAGGTCTGTGGTGCGTGCACTGTCGCAGTTTTTTTCTGTCTTCGGTGTTCCTCGAGTCATTCCGTCGGATGAAGGGTCAAACTTTTCTTCGCGTTTGTTTGCACAGGTTTTGAAGCAACTGCGTATAGACCATAATCAAGCGTCTGCTTACCATGCGCAGAGCCAAGGCGCATTGGAGCGTTTTCATCAAACTCTCAAGTCCATGTTGCGATCGTACTGCATCCAAATGAGCCGGGACTGGGAGGAGGGTTTGCCCTGGTTGTTGTTAGCAGCCCGGGAGGTGGTCCAGGAGAGTACGGGGTTTAGCCCCAATGACCTTGTTTTTGGCCATACGGTACGTGGTCCCTTGGCGCTTCTGCAGGACAACTGGAAAGAGGCACAGCCGCCTCAAAACCTTATCGAGCATGTGAATGGTTTTAGGTATAGGTTGTATAGAGCTCAGGGGGTGGCCAGGGAAAATTTGGCCTCTGCACAGGGAAAAATTAAGCAACGTTATGATCGGCAGGTTGAGAATCGTGTTTTTCTCCCAGGAGATCAGGTACTGGCTCTGTTGCCTATTGTTACCTCTCCGTTTCAGGCTAAGTTCTCGGGTCCATATTCGTGTTGAAGAAAGTATTGGATCAGAATTACGTGATAGCCACTCCAAATCGTAGATCATCTACTCAGCTTTGTCACGTTAACTTGTTGAAACCATACTATTCTCGTGAAAATCAGTCAGTCGATCAGGAAGCACAGGTTTCTGGTGTACATCCGTGTTGTTTGTCAGTGTCTGTGTCCCCTCATGCTGTGGCAGGACAAGGGGGGGAAGACTTGTTGAGACCCGATGAGGCTGTACTTTGTGGTCGTTTGAAGAATTCCGAGTTGCTGACGGATCTGGAGAGCTTGTTGGGCCATTTGGAGGTATCCCAACGCAGTCAATTGATTGACTTGATTAAGCGGTATTCATGTCTGTTTGGAGATACACCTACATGTACACATTTGGTGGAGCACAATATAGATGTTGGGGATAGTAAACCTATTAAGCAGAGGTTTTATCGGGTTTTATCGGGTTCACCCGGAGAAGCGTCTTGCTTGACAATGGTATTGCGGAGCCTTCTTCTTCCAGTTGGGCGTCACCCTGTTTGCTTGTGCCAAAGGCCGTTAACACTCCTAGATTTTGTTCAGACTTCCGTAAGGTGAATAATGTCACAAAATCTGATTCTTTTCCTCTTCCTCGGATGGAAGACTGCGTCGATCAAGTCGGGGCGGCGAAGTACATTAGTAAGTTTGATCTACTGAAGGATTACTGGCAGGTTCCCTTGTCAGAGAGGGCACGGGAGATTGCTGCGTTCATTACACCGACAGGATTATATTCTTACACAGTAATGCCCTTTGGGTTGCGGAATGCACCGGCTACCTTTCAGCGCTTAATGAATATGGTTGTTGGAGATCTGGAAGGTTGCTCAGTGTATTTAGATGATGTGGTCGTCTTCTCAGATGATTGGGATAGTCATCTTGTCCGGATTGAGGAACTGTTTGACCGCTTGGCTCACGCACAATTAACTGTTAATCTGGCTAAGTGCGAGTTTGCAAAGGCTACAGTCACATATCTGGGTCGTGTAGTGGGTCAAGGTAGAGTGTGCCCGGTACGTGCTAAGGTGACTACGCCCCGCCACCGACTAAAAAGGCGCTTATGTGTTTTTTGGGGCTAGTTGGTTACTATCGGTGTTTTTGTAGGAATTTTTCTACTGTTGTCGCGCCCCTTACAAACCTGTTAAAAGCTAAGGTTAAATATGTCTGGTCAGCAGAGTGCCAAAAAGCTTTTAATAGTGTGAAGGGTCTCATATGTGGTGCTCCTGTTCTGGCTGCCCTGCGGTGGGATAGGCCGTTTAAGCTTGAGGTAGATGCCAGCTACGTGGGCGCTGGGGCGGTGCTGCTGCAGGCCGATGATTTGGGAGTGGACAAACCAGTTTGTTTCTTTTCTAGGAAGTTTAACAGACATCAGCTGAGTTATTCAGTTATAGAAAAGGAAACATTAGCGTTAATATTGGCCTTGCAGTACTTCAGCGTGTACATCAACTCCGCGCCTGTGGTGGTCTTTACAGATCACAATCCTTTAACTTTTCTCAGTTCTTTACAGTGTCCTAATCAGAGGCTGGTTTGTTGGGCTCTGTTCCTCCAGTCTTACAGTCTGGACATCCAACACATCAAGGGGCAGGACAATGTTGTGGCGGATGCGTTGTCCCGGGCTCCTTGTTAGTAAGCTTCTGTGGGAAACTTAAATGGTGAGGTGTTGTTTTTTTTTTTTTTGTATTATATATTTTGATACTTAGTTGTTTCATTTGTATTTTTTATAGAAAATAATAGAAATATATGGGTTGCCCAGTGTAGTGTGTGTTGTTTTGTCTTGCAGGTCCTTGGCTGGGTGGGGCTGAGGACACATCACAGTAACTTCCAACACCTGGCCAGTGTTGGAAGCTACTTAAGCCCTCCAGTCTAGATGCCACGGGTGGTCTTCTCACCCACCACCGAGCTCGACACGCTCTCCTTTGTTTGGTTGGGTTATTTTGCTTTACACTGACAACATGCACCTCTCATCCCTCACCTTTCATACACCATCACACACCACTGATTCTGATTCCCACACCTAATTGATTCTTGTTATTCTGTTGACTATTTGTTCTTTATTTAATAAATATGAGTTTATGATTGCCGCACTCCAGTGTTAATCTCCCTACTTTGTTGCGGTCTCTGAGCCGGACGTAACAGAAGAAAGGGAAAAGTTGCCTTTAAGAAAACCTACCTCTTGGACTGTGGCTGCACATGTATGTAGAGTAAATAACAGAAAAATAACAGTGTATATATAATCATGAGGATCTATGACAAGGATGTAAAGATAAGGTTGGAAATTAGCCAAGTGGTCCTAGAAATACTGTGTCAGTTCTCAGGTTCTCTCACAAGGTGGTGCTACAGTATAATGCAACATCAGACCAAAAACAGACACTTGGTTTAACTCACATATTGAGGTTATAATAGCTTGTTTACAAGTGTGAGGTAATGCTACAGCAGGTGTTGAGGAGGCCTTATTGGTTTACTCGGAATATATGTATATTTACATCAAAGACCACATGGATTCATAATAGAGGGCAGTGAACAGTGCAGGAGAAAAAGAAAAAGTTAAAGGGAAGATGAGGAACAACTGTGGCTCAGTTAATCTCATCTCACTTTCAGGTCTCGCCTGTCACTTCACACCTGGATAGTCTCTCTTTAGATGGTGTATGACATAATACATCTGGATTTCAGAGACTGTTCCTCCCTGTGAAGGACGACCCCAAAGGTCGACTGCACCAGCAGCTTAATAAAGACTCAGAGGGAGTCAGGTGACGCGGTATATAGTGATAGAGTCTGTGTTAGTCTTCTGTTTTTGTACAAGACAAATCAAAGGATTTAAAACTGTACTTAAAAATCATAATTTACTTACATAATTTTTTACTGTATCTTTGTCCAACAAACGCAAACTTTCACAAACAAGCATCAAAAACTGTCATTTCTCAGGAAAACATTATTGTATTATTTTACCACAAAAGGCAATAATATATTTAAAACACTAAATAAATGGAATTAGCTTAATACAGCTCTCTGTAAGTGATAATACAAGGAGGAGGAGAAGAACAACCATGCCCATTATTTCTCTATACCAGGCCACAGTGTAACATTTATATAATGCTCATTTCACCAGTGAGATAACTAGAGTAAAGCCTCAGGGTAGTTGCTGTGATAATGTACAATTGAATATAGTTATGCACAGACTTAGAAACAGCCCATTAAGAGGAGCTTTTCCTGTGCTTATCTTCAATTTCATATTCATGATGTTAAATAAGAAAAGAAGTGGACATTAAGGAGTTTAGGTGGGTTAATCTCTGATGAACTGAGCTGTACATGAGATTAGAGCTGCTGATGTTTCCCAGTGCTGCTCTGTGCTGACCCTGTGGGATCAAGTGTTCACTGCACTGGTGGGCCAGTCCTCCCTCAAGGACATACAGCACAGGTCACTGAGTGCTCTATACACTATGTCAAACCCATCTGTAACACACACACACAAATCTCTTGTAGGTGTTACATAAGATGTTGTTCTTTTCTGATTGGTGAAAAGTTAGTACGGTAATCAACATTTAACTTCCAATACTGATGTGTGTGGTGAGAAGTACAGAGACGGACCAAATACAAAAGCTCTGTATTCAAACTAGTAGGTACTGACGCTTGATCAGAAAAGCTCCACATTTTAAGAAAATATTATATATATAAGTTATTTTTACACCATTACATTTATATGATTGTTGTCAATGAAAATGAGGAGATTAACTATTTGCATTCAGCGTAATGTCGGCTAATAAATGAAGCTCAGGATGGGTTACACACACACACACACACACAAAAAGTTTCTTTAAAGTGCCAAGTTTTTATTGTTAGTTTTTATTGTGTGCTTCAGTCTCAACAATATCATCATGTTTTCAGTGGTGAGCAGCTGTAGGACATATAACAGCTAAAGAGGCAGACATTTTTCTCTTGAGTTGGAGGAGAACAAACCGGAGCTAAAAGAAGTGAGTGAATATTGGTGCACAAAACATGTGTATGTATATGTATATATTTCAAATTAATGCCAATGATGCTCTGTGTTTGCTCAATGTGTAAAAAAAAGCAACTGTTCCCTTTCATGTCAGCCTTAGTACATTAATAAGGTGGTAATATGTTAGAGCTGCACCTCTGTCAGCTTGGGTTCTGCCCCCTAGTGGCCAAATATCAATTAACATGATAACAATCATGCTATTCCTCATATTAAAAAACTTTAGGGCATTATATCACTTGTTTACCTCTAGGGAAGTTAATTTGAAAAGCATGAATTTTACTTGTAATGGACTGTCTGATTGTGGTACTGGTACTTGGATCAGAGCACTTTGACCTGTAAAGAGCAGCGCAGCAGCAGGTTTCCCTCATGTGTTGAATTACCTTTACAGGATGTAGCTACTGCACCACCAGCCTGATCTTAATGAACCTTGTAAGGAGATCAGAATCAGAATCAGAATCAGTTTTATTGCCAAGTATGTTTCCACATACAAGGAATTTGTTTTGGTGATTGGTGCAATTGGAGGTTCTTGTAAACAACAGGTTTACACAGTTTTAGTTTCTGCCTGTATCTGGGAATCAGGTGGACCATGACATGGTCAGATAACAGTACATGTTGTTACTGACTGGGGAGAGAGCATCTGAATAATTCATGGGGGATGGTAAAATTTACCTGTTGATTTAAAAAACATCAATATAACTTGGATTAGTTGTGCGCATTTTGACCCTGGAAGCCGGATCCTTTTTGTACTAGTTATAAATCCGTGTTGACACTGAATTATTACATAACAACGCAGATTCTCAAAAAACTATTTTCTGCAGCACAGAGCAGGGATACTCAGTCCAAAACACAAAAACAAAACCAAAAAAAAAACAAAAAAAAAAAAACAGTGGCTGAACTGTACAAATTAGAAAAAACTTAACTTTAACTGACAAACTTTAATTTGTTTTTCAAGTATGGTGAAGCTTCTTTTTTTTTCAAAGCATAATCCCAAATTAATTTCACACTGTAGTCTGAAATGCTCCTTGTCCTTGTGAGAGCTGAACGACAGTTAAGAGGAAAATGGCCTGAAGTAGCATTTTCCATGACAAACACAGGCAGACGGCATCACTGACTGCAGCCTAATGCCCCAAATTAAGCACCTCGTGACCAGCTAATGGAGGACCTGGTGTGACCGTTTCTTTGGCAGGGAAAGGACAGACAACACACACATACACACACACACACACACACACACACACACACTCTGACATGTGCATATGCATGATCACGCACATAAAGGAGATTTGCGCATAGGAAAACTCATTTCACAGCTTTTTGAATCAACGTTATTTACTAGACAGAAATACACAATACATTACACACATGGACAAGCAATGATTATAAGACATCAATATTTACTGGATTGTACACTTGAATTATGAGTAAGTGCAACCCAACTAAAATGCTGGCACACTCATTCATACGAGCACTTTATTAGTAACACGTGTGCGCCTGCTTATTCATGCAGATACAGCTCAGGAGCTTCAGTTAATGTTCACAACACACAAACATCAGTATGGGGAAACAGTGTGATCTCAGCGACTTTGAACATGACATAATTGTTGCTGATCTCTGTCACTCAAAGTGTTGTGAAAAATAAAAAAACATCCAGTGAGCATCAGCTCTGTCGAGGAAACACCTTGTTGATGAAAGAGAGGAGAATGGCCTGATCGGTTGGAGCTGACAGAAAGGCTACGGTAACTCAGATAACCACTCTTTCCAACTGTGGTGAGCAGAAACGCATCTCAGAATGGAAGAGAAATCTGAAGCTACAGTGGGCACAGGCTCACCAACACTGGACGGTAGGGTCAGAATTCGGCATAAACAGCATGAATTCATGGGCCTAATCTGCCTTGTGTCAACAGTCCAGAATGATGGTGGTGTAATAGAGTGGGAAATGTTTTCTTAGCTCACTTTGAGCTCTGTAATGCCAATCAATCATGGTTTGAATGCTCAGTCTATCTGAGTATTGTTGCTGACAATGTGCATCCCTGTGTAGCCACAGTTTACCATCTTCTACTGGCTACTTCCTGCAGGATAATGCTCCATGTCACACTGCAGAAGTTGTCTCAAACTGGTTTCATGAACATGACAGTGAGTTCAGTGAACTCACTGCCTCCCCAGTCTCCACCCAGATCTGAATCCAGGAGAACACCTCAGGGATGTGGTAGGACAGGAGACTGGCAACATGAATGTGCAGCAGGCAAATCTGCAGAAATGATATGACGTGATCATTGAGCAGAATCTCAAAGGAAAGTTTCCAACATCCGGTGGATATTTTCTGTGTTTATAGCATGGCAGTGCTACAACCGCATTTCACTGTGCCAAGTATTGTATTGTAATATAACATTATCATCATCATCATCACACCCACAATGCATTATGAGTTGTTTACTTTCCTTCAGGAGCCATGTAGATATTTACTGCTGATATATTGCACTGGAAAGCAGAAATACAAGGTCTGGCAGGTAGTCTGCTGATATTAAAACAAGCTGGATGCGTAATAAACCATGCGCACTCTGACATTATCACAATACGCAGAGGTTCCCCTTTTCTCTCTGTCACAGGAGACTCTGGGATTTGTTATTACACAGATCATCCTCCAGTCCAGCTGCTGTGGCCTGCGGCTATGACATGGCTGTCTGATGGTCACATCATGGCACCGGAAAACACTTACAGGCCGTCTGCAGACCCGCAGTCTTAAAGTTTGTCTCCAGAGGGGCCAATGGTCAATCAGTCTCTGACTGTAATAGTCAGTGTTTATATGACATAACCACAAATGTCATTATATTTATAGAAAGATGGTGTGTGTGTTTATGTCCACATGCACCACATCATTTATGAAGCATTAAACTGTAACCATTATAGGTCAAGTACACTGACTGGTAATTATCACTAGCAGAGCTTAATGAGTGCAATGTAATAAATGCATCAATGATCTTATCATCATGGCAGGTTTCACATCACCAGCACAAATGATTTGTGTATATAGTGTTGTACAAGAAGCGATTTAATGGGATCAGCAGTTCTGAGAGCACTTCTCTAGTTTTAAATTGTCTTCCTGAGTAATAAATTTGATATTTCAAAATTGCCCACAGGAACCAATTCTGTGCTGGAGAGGCTTAAACACAGACAACTGATTTTATGTGTCTAGTGCAGGCCAGCAAGCTGTAATTATTCAATCAAAGGTAGAATAATTCATAGTTTCTTATGTTAAACATCACAAATCAGGGAAGAAAGTTCAGTAACAGCAGTACTTTTTTAAATTGACCTTTCTTTTTTCCAATGAGAGGGTGGCAGCAATATGTCTTGTGACATTTTGCGAATGTGACAAAGTGAGTCTAGTAAGTGTGATTTTTAAAGTCGACAGAGCCGTAAAGCAACTGAGACATGACAGCAGCTCAGCCTTGCTGGGGTTGAAAATGAAATTTTAATTGAAACATCAAGCCAAAGATGGATCAGTGTGGCCTTGTGTACATGTATCTATCAGTTTCACGCCATTTGTCATCGAGTGAGTGCGGCTCCTATTACACCAGGTATGCATGACTTTGATACAAATGAGGAGACAAAGCATTTTAACTCTCCCCATATGAGAAAGCTGTTACACACTACATGCAGGCAATCCCACAGCAAACTCGCTCACTCAGTGCCAAACATGACACAGATTCAAGCATGCGCGACCACACACACACACGTCAGTGACTCATCCATCATCGCGCTGTCCCCGTGTTTGATCAAAGCTGTGAGTGTGGCCACCCAACAACAGCGATCCTGATAGGTATCTGAACCTGCATGCTGTTCCACACGTAGCCTCATCACAGCTCATTATGGACTGACTTAACTGACCAGGACTTTAAATAATCATTAGCCTACTCTCTTCCTCTGCCCCAGCACCGTGGAATTCTGTGCCACGGGTCATTTAGCTGGAGCTGGAAAAGTTTTCCTCTTTGTTTGGGTTCGATATGCTAACGGGCCACGGCTCAGGGCGTAAAATGAAAGCTGTCCTTACGGTAATCCCTGAGCAACCTTTTATTATTGGAGCTGGTGTTTAAACTGTCATGCCACAAGTTACCATGTGTGATGTTTTCTTCAAACAGCTTGTCCTGTCCATGTCCTCATGTGGAGCCTGCGTGGTTTGAGAATGAGTCTGTGTTTACTCGAAAAATTCTACCTTCACTTGCAGCAGCTGCACAACTGGAGCAGTTTCATGAAAACAACTACCTTTGCTGCTAGCAAACAAGAAGGGAACAAAGTGTATTACTCCACAACTTTCAGCCAGTGACCAACCAAGTTTAACAGTCTATTTGTCAGTTCTGCTGCATTTACAGTACAAGAGATTATATGTGCAGTCTGAGCAATGCTTCTTCTTCAGGGCAGCCTGGATGCTACAGTGACTCGGTATCGGAAAGTGAGACCATTAGCATGCTAACTTCAGTAGAAGAACAGAAGTGATAGAAATAGAGGCAAAACAGAGTGTCACTTTCCACTGCTGGAGACAGCTCTTGGTGAGTAAAGGAATAAAGTTTGATCTTTCCTCCAGACTTAAGTAAACAGCTTTTAATGCTCACGTTTCCCTTAAATGTTTTTGTATACTTATCAAAAATAAAAACCCATGAATCTTGAAACTTAATCATGCGATGGATGAGCACAAATCATTCATAATATTCAAAATAATAATTTACTATCACGGCATATAAACAAGATGGCAGCCTTTTTTTTCCTCTCATGAACACATTCTGCTTCTCATCCATATGAGGGTAAAGTTGTTGCATGGGGAAATTTATTGCCCATGTTGTCACCTTAGAGGTGACACCCTGAGCCAGAGAGGGGATGACGAAATGGATCCTGCTCTGCTGTATCTACCTGATGAGTCATAAATGGGAGGACAACTATAATGAATGGATCTTCTTATTATTATCAGTTCAGGTTAAGGACATGTACGTTATATAGGTTACACTGATCATGTGGTCATGTCCTAATCTGAAATTTGACCATGAATAGGATATTTTGAATGTTGAGGTAATGCAGACCCACATGTGAACTGGGATACATTACCAGCCACTGCTTTTGGTTCTCTCAAGATTCTTATCAGTATTATCTTATTGTAAAAGAAGCACAGTAAACAAGAAACGTCAAAAAGCAATAATAATGTCAGACTGGGACTGCTAGCTCCCCTGCTTTAATTTCCACATCATTGGCTGACAGATTTACCTGTCTCACTGAGTGTCTCTCCAGATGATAGATGCAGCTCTTGACCATATGAGACGTGCAATTATCCTTCGCTAACTGATGGGAATGGAGTAGATGGCTTATGAAGGGCTGTACTGTCCCTCCTCTGAGGAGTTGTGAGATCTGTCAGGTTGGGACGAGGCATGAGTAGCATAATTTATTGAGACTAAGCCATTACCAAGGCTTTTCCCTGTCAACTTATGTGGTTTATGAGGGTCCATATCCACTGCCCTGATGCTACCTTGGCTTCTCTTGACCTTTGAAGCCATGGATAGAAAATTGTAAATGTGGTGTGTCCCACGTCCATTAAACACACACACACACACACACACACACACACACACACACACACACACACACACACACACTTTAAACTCTGATGATTGCCTTCCTACCAAATGCTGCTGGCCTCATTGAGCAGACTTGTTTTTGTCAGTACTCGTGTCATCTTTGATGTTTTGCTTTGGAAACACAACCTAATCAAAACCTTCAGTACAAAGTTGAAGAGAAAGATTTCTAATCTGAATCTGTATAAACACTGGAGGCTAATCCCCCTCACATGACCTACAGGACAAGGGTATTCTGAGGTAACTTATGGTCAGTACAATTGCAATAAAGTAAAAAATCCAAATGTATGTAGAATATAGAAATGGAAATGAAAGGTCGGAAGTACACCGTGAGGAGAGGCAAATGTTAGGGGCCCCCAGGGGGAATGGGGCCCTTGATGGCCCCTCATATTGGCACATTTTACTATTAGAACTATAAAGCCTTTAAATCTCCCATAAAGGTGCTATACAAAACCCCCTAAGTGGGACCACTGATGATGTGGTGGTGGTCTGGTGAGGCGTTTAGGGGACATCTGTAATCTGCAGCAACAGAAAATGGCAGAAAAAAATAACCTGATGTTATTTACTAATTAACTAATGAGGTTAAAGCATGGGTAAAGGGGTAAAGTTGTGGGTATAGCATTTTACCCACAACCCTGTTGACTTAAAGTTACCTACATGAAGGTTTAGCATGATCAATAGTGACCTATATTTTTCTGTGCAGTATCCCCTTGTGGTGCCAAAGACTGTGGGTGCATGGTATGGTAAACTGCCATCTGTCTTTACAGTCTTTAAGTGTAGCTTTAACTGTTAAAAAAAAAACAAAACAAAAAAAACGTTTTTATAAAATCAAGTTTATGGACCTGAAAAAAATCAAGGCAATCAAGGCAATCTTTCCCTAACCAGAACCAAGAAGTTTAGTTGCCTCAACCCGCTATAGGGGTGCGGATCAGAAAAAATGCCCATATGAATCCATTGTGGATTAGTAATATAGGTCATTTTGGAAGCAGATGACTAGGTTTGTCTTTCAGATACACACACACACACACACACACACACACACACACACACACACACACACACTCTGTGTGCAAAAATTGACTCCTTGATATGAATATATATATATTCATATCAAGGAGTCAGTTTTTGCACACAGTATAATCTCATAAATTTAATCTCATAAATGCAGATTTCTAAGAAATTTGCTCATTTAATTCATGCTCTTCCAAAGGATGAACCCATCAGAGGTTATTTGACCTATTTCTTTTGTTAAATTCCATCAGTTTTAGAACCATCACTAATAATATATATATATATATATATATATATATATATATATATATATATATATATATATATATATATATATATATATATACACATACATATATACATATATACATATACATATACATACACACACACACACACACATATAATATATAATTTATATAATAATAACATATTTACTATTATAGTACATAAAGAACTGATACTCTTCACAAACTGGTTCAGAAGCAAATAGTCTGTCTTAAAGCTCCCAAACATTTACAATAATAAAATGTTATTAGAGGTTTTCATACAACTGTGATGTGCACAAAATATATTGGGTAAAATATAGTGGTGCACATGCTTACATTTCTTTCTTGTCTTTCATCTATAATTTAGACACGCTCTTTTTTTCTGTGCATTTGTTGCTGTCTATCGACAGGTCTTACCCAACACCTGCACATCTGTGTGTAGCTGCTGCGGTGTATGATGAGGTGTACTGAGGCTTAAAAAAGCCTGTTGAGAGATGGGTGCAATGTGTGACAGAGAGTGTGTAAGTGCCAGGAACACACAGAGCCATCATCATCATCATCATCATCATCATCATCATCATCATCATCATCTTGCTGCTGTGTAAGCTGTGCCTCTGGCACTCTAATGACATCCTGCCGTCTGGATGAGCGCTGGTTAGCAACAGGAGATTGAACGGCTACACTGATAATCAACCCCTTGTTGACAGAAAACGAATAGAGATATTTTACCTGGCCGACAACTGTGAGGAGGAACAAATGATTGTATTCTATCCCGAGAAAGGAAAGAAAAACTGCCGATCTCACCAATCTGAAGTTTGTAAAGCTCAGTTTATTTTTGGTCACTCAGTACCGTCGCCAGCTGAGGATGATGTTGCACGTCACCATTCCCTTGGTGGCAGTAAGATGGAGAAATTATTTATCACACTGATCACATTGTTAATGTCTTCCACCCTGTTGGTTATGGCAAAGTCATGAAGCATTGAAACAATAAAATGTAATGATGTAATACTTGAGATGATTTGATATCAGTGATTCATAATGAATGAAATGCTCTTTTGAATGACTTTGAAAATTGATAACTTTTCTTCTTATGTATTTATATTAATTTCAGTCTTTAATACCTAAAGATGAAAAAAACTAAACAAAATAGTTGATAGCATTCTTGAGCTTGGAAATAATAGTTTGACACAACAATCCCAACTCAATATTCACCTTTCCAGAGGTTTCAGCTGTAGCAAATGATCTTCATCAGCAGATATTGGATTGGGATTCTACTGTTTACTATTTTACAATGTCAAAAATGAACCGTGATACTTAAAAGTTAAGTTATAACAGATGAGTGATACAGACAACTTTTTATTGATGAAGACTGTGTGTGGTGTGAAAACTTATATTTTCCCTATTTGCTGTTTTACTTTACCTAATTAAATTACTGTCTGAATCAGTTTAGATCCCAGTGATGCATAAGGAAGAAGAATACAGTTGAAATGTTGACTGTGAACGTTTGAACATTTTCTCTTATGTGTAAATTAAAGAACAAACACAATTTCTTAAGCATGAAGTTTTTAGAATGGTATCAGAGGACCATTTGCCTAATGTACAAACAACCACCATGACCTCCTCTCTGATTGTAGTCAGTTTTTAAAAACTTGGACACACTGTTTAAGTTCATTCTTCCTTTAAAGGAAACCTTTGGCAGTCCTCCATGCCTTAAATGTCTACATATGTTAGCAACAAATCAGAGAGGTACGTTTGCTTCAGCTGCTCTTAGATCACGTAGAGAAAACAATCCAAGCTGCTTTTAGGCTTCAAATAAAAAGAAAACAGGTTCAGGGCTACAGATTTAGATATGAAGTCATGTGTACAAGAGGTGCCAGGAGTCAGAGAGACGGAAACAAGGAGGTGATGCTGATTTTCGTGCATGCTTTTCGCAGAAAGTTATCTTTCAGGCTTTGAACTTAAATCTGCCTAAAGCTTAATGTAATTTATTTATTACTCGAGAGTGAGGCTGCAGCTGTTTGATCCTGCACAGCTTGAAGTCTGAGGCTTCACAGTCCCTCAACACTTAGAAAGAAGAGATGATGATATGAAAATACAGCTCAGGTGATACCTCATTCAAAACAATGATGTGTACTTTCAAGCTGTACTGAAGAAGTTTTAATATTTAATTCTTACTGAAAACAAAAGCAAACCAAACAATATTTTTGATCATGCTGGAGCCTCCCTGGCTTTTGCTTCTCTGCAGGTTATTTACTGTTCTGACAGTGTAGCTGTGGAAACTGGGCAGTGAAAACATCAGTTAAGTATGAAACTATGCAGTTCCTCATAGACAGTGTCATGCAAGATCTTCAAAACAACTTTGCACAGAGATTGTGTTTCAGTCACAAAAAGTCCTGAATGATAAAGGACATTTTCTGATCTGCCGCCATTACAGTTTGGGAAATGGTCAACAGAAAGCCAGTGCTGATTGTCGGTAGGAGACAGGAAGCAAACAGAGTGTAAAAACATCACAATTTCCTTGTCCAACTGGCCTCCCTAACTTTCTGATTGACAGCATGTGTACCTGGTCTCTGACACTTCAGTTTTATTTATTATCTATCAAATTTATCTGCATTGATTTTATCTTGGTCTGTAAGAGATGGTTTTTGATAAAGACTTTTTTTGCCACAAAGTATTTTTCTGAGTTTACTTTTCAAACTTACCTTCAATAACATTTGTGTTGGGCCAGTATTCGTGTTGGAAAGTTTATTACACTTAGATAAAACTAACACAACAGTCCTGTAATAAATCCTCCTTCATAACTGTTATAATGTTCAGTTTGTGTTGAAACTGTTTTACAGATGTGGTGATACAACTTTATGGCAGCAGTTTGTGGTGCTGTTGAACTGTTTTGTGTTATACAGAGAGGTGTTTCTATTATTTTATCACTCCCATTTATATCAATTATGGTAGGCTAGTAAACAGAAAAATTTCTGGCAATAGTTTCGGCTAGGAAGACCAAACTAAAGCAAAACCATTTCAGCAAACACACCAGAGCAGGCCTCGCTATATTGATGAGCTGGTTTTGGATTGATGGATGGATGGATGGAGGTCGTCTTGAGGTTGAAACAGGTCCTGATCAGACAGTGATGTTGAGAGATGCAGAGGGCTCATCTAAAGTCCAGCTGTCTGGACATCTGGATCTAACTGTTGCTCCTCAGCAGGTAAGTAAGGTCAGTTTTCAAGTTTTCTTCCTTTGTTCATCTTCACTTGACCAAGTTAGTTATTGTTAGTAGACCTGGTTGGAACTGGCATCATAAGTTCAAAAAATATTATTTACATATAGTGATATCAGTCCTTATGAACTCTAGAATATAGTACATATCGTATGCAGTTAGTGTCTGGTATGAAACTGGGACATACATTTCCTTGGTTTGAGTGCACTGGTGGACACTATTGTTTCACATTGCAATGCACAGAGGAAATGAGGGAGCTACTAACAGCTGAACAACATTGAAACAAACTGTGGATTGTGGAGAGACAGATCCATAAAACTGAGGGATAAAAACAAATAAATACACATCCTTTTTGTGAAGTTTAACAGGCAGTACGATTCAAAAGTTGTTATACCGATAAGTGTTTCTGTTATTTTGCCCAGCCCCTTTATATCAGTGAGGTTAGGCTGAATAACAGAAATGATACAGTTCAACAGCTGGTCAAACTACGGCCTCCAAAAGATCACACATCTGAATCACTGATCATTATAACCTTGATGAGGGAGGCTGTACTGTAGGACGGTTGTATTAGACTGAATGGGGTTCATAATGAACTGTAGGTTCTTTGGTGCTTGACTGTAAACTCTCACTGCTGCGTGCTGAGGAAGGGTGGGCCGACCAAGAAAAACACATGACAACACCGTCCTACCTCCTTGAATGCACTTAGCTGAAATGTAAGATACTGGCAGCTGTGTCCCTGCTTGGATCAGATTGTTGCTCACTTTGATGAATCTGTCTGTTTTTTCCACAGAGGGATGACTTCATCAATTCTTAAAATCCCTCAGTGGAAAACACCTTTTGTTTTGGTTATATATGATCCCTAAATTCCCCCCAGTATATCCTCCCTCCCTCACTGTGTTTTTTTCCACTTTCTCTCTCTCCCTGCTTGGTGTGATTGGTCAGTTCTCTGTCAGCGTGCAGACTGGAGGTATAAAGCCACTGCTGGGGGTGGAGACTCCCACAGCCTGCTGCCTAATACTGAAGAGTGCTGCTGTAAAAACTCTGCTCCTCGCAGTCACACTGTTGTCTCCCTGTTGTCATTCACAGCAGCAACATTACTGACGTTGGATCTTTAACAGTCCACTATGTGTAAAGGACTTGCAACACTTCCGGCAACATGCTTGAAAAGGTAAGACTCATTTGGTTTCATCAACAGGTGGGTACTGATATTATCTTACTGCAAAACTAACTGCAAAATGTAGTTTTTGAATATTTCAGGATGATCTGTGCAAATGCGGGTGCCTTGACACTTGGTACTAAAAAAAAAAAAAGAAACCTGAAATCAACAGTTATATATAGCAGAAAAGGAACCAGTAGACATTCACACAAGCGAGCCTTTGTGCAGATATTATTAATGCAAACAAACTAAAGTTTCACTCACTGCCTTCTCATCTGCCTCTCCACAGCGCCAAAGACATCAAGCACAAAATAAGTTTCTTACTCCAGAAGCCTGACCCCCAAACAGCGGATCAGAAGCAGCTGAAGGAGAAGAACGTGGCTGCTGCTGCTGCAAAAAGGTCAGAGGAACTCATCTCTGCTGCTTCAGTTTGTGTACAGTTTAACACATCTGTTCTGGTTTGTGTTTATTCTTCAGTTCCCGCATTAAGCTTCCCTCACAAAGAGAGTTTAACCCCAGTCACACAGATTATAACCCTTCATTCATGTGTCTTGAGAGAAACTCTGTGTGTGTTGCATTAGAAAGGGAATTCATGAAATGTGTCTCCATCTGGAAGTGCTGCGCAGGGAAGTATGATGAAGGTGGTTGTGGTAGCAGCCTCAAAGAAGATACATTGCCTGATTATAAAGTGATAAATGCTGCTTCATGATAAACTTGTTCCATTAATTCAGCTGTTATCTTTAAACACTGCAGGTGGGAGCTTTAACATTTTGAGTCTGAGGACAATTTACACTCCAAAAACCAGGGGCTCAAGTCTTAAGGTCAAAATCAAACTGTTGACTGTCTGTACTGACAGGCCCCTGAATGAACCATTTTCTTTATTCTATTGCCTCCAGTTGTTAAGGGTTCGTTTTCAGAGAGATGAAGGGGTGAAGTGGAAGCAGAGGTTGCACTGCCATAGTTGAGAAGCCATTTCATTCCATGAGAAATAGATCACTTCATTTTTTAATATTTAGGTTCAGTGATGCCTCCTTTTTTTGTTTTTAAAACAGCCTTCATCTCCTTGTTGTATTGCAGGTGTTGGTTTGTGCCATGGAGAAAATGACTGATATTAGTTTGTTGGAGTGCTCACTGCTTCTGTACGCTGTGTAGTTTGAGATATTGAATCACATCTGCCGAAGAACACATTGAGCCTCTTTTTGGACTTCATGACCTGTCCTCCGGTCGTGTTCCCTCTTATTGTTCTTTATGAGCAGGTTAGCATCGATGACACTCACCCTGACCTTTCCTTTTCAGAATGGTGGAGCCCATTCAGGGAGTTATAGATAATTAGTATTCAGGTGCCTTGCTGTGATTGTTTAGCAGCTGTATCCCTCATCCCCTTCACAACACAGACATGCTTTAGAGCTGCGCACCATTCAAGAGATTTATAGGGATATAGATTATTCTTTCCTAAAAGGGCAGAAGCTATTAATTATTCTGATTACTGCTGTTGTTTCTGAGGCGATTAAATCTTTAAGGAAAAATTATTCGATGATAGGTTTTGCTGTGCAAATGTCGGATGACGCATGACGGTATGATTAGATTTGCTGCCGTTATTGATCAGTGAATTCATGCAGCAGGCATCAGGATGAACTGCACTCATTTAGTTCTAAAAGGAAAGAAACCTCCTCACACAGATGCCATATTGTGATGTAAATACCACTGAGACAATATATCAAATGCAGTTTTTTGTATTTGTTCGAATGGGATATCAGGAAGCCAGCATAGCAGTTTATCTACCTGTTCAGTGGAGGAATCACTGTAACAACAAACTCTTCATTAGACCTTGTTAATTGAAGTTTTATACAAAATCCACCAATAGGAATACATCCTGCATGGGATAAACATTGAATTAAACCATAATCTGAACACAAATTGTGTGAATCTCTGGAGTGTAATTTACTATACACATAGGAATAGCTGCATTCATACATTTAAGATTCTGTGCAACCTTATTTAGAAAACCTCTCTTCATTTGTGTTTTAGGGTCCTGACTGCAGCTGAGCTGAAGAAATGGAAGGAGTCTTTCAGCCACATCATGAACAGTGACAGTAAGTGTTACATTACAGTTTCACACCTACAAAAGAAAAAAAAAAAAAAAATTAACCTGGACTGGAACAAGGCTAATGACGTTTTGTTAAATTCCAAAGACGCCCAAAGGACTTATACTGATACTATAGACTGATACTATAATAATAATGACATTAGCTGTCCAGCGGATGCTTGGCTCATTAGTTCTCTAACTGAAACCCTCTCAGGGTTTATTTAAAAAAAAAAAAAAAAAGAACATGATCATTCTCATGTGACATGATGGTGGTGCAATCATGGGAATATTATCAGACCAGGCCCTGACCTTCACATTCCTTGCTAATGGTTCCTGGTTTTGGGGATCTTAAAGTGATGTTTGACCTTTGTGAGGCATAAAATTAAAAATCAATCAACTACAGCACAACAGATGTGGTGATTTTGAAATGTGCAAATTAAGTTGCATCCCCCTGCGCACATTATGTTGAAGAAGAGTTAAGTAGACTTGGCTGACACACACACACACACACACACACACACACACACACACACACACACACACACACACACACACACCCGGACGCATTCTCATGCTCTGGTTTTCTGCTACGTGTCTAGAGGCACTAGTCATTGGCCCCTCAGGGCTTGCTGACCAGTGCTGAGTGTGTGAGTGTGTGAGTGTGTGAGTGTGTGTGCAAAAGCCCTCTGAGAATTACACTGTGTGTGTATATATGGACACAAAAGGGGAGCAATGGCCCTGCGGGAACCAGCTGAGTTCTGACCTGCTCTGTTCCATGACCTCATTCACTGACCTCCTCCATTATCAGGTCTTCCTTCTGCCTTCCCGACTTCATCTCCCTGCTCTCATTGGTTGGGTCTTTAGTTTATCTTATCATGGTCTCAATGGTCTCCTCAATCTGTCCTTTTAGTCATACAGGATTTAGACTTCTACAAAGGGCGTTTTTCTATTACATGTAGTTTTATAACTTCAAAACACTTGTCTATATTTTCTATCTAAAAAGACATAATTATCGCTGCTACATTTTTGATAAGAAGTCATATCTCATTATAATTGTGCCATTTTGATGCTTAATGGCTTTGGTTGTTGAGTGTATTTTCCCTTAGGAAGTTTAAAGTGACTTTTTCATCCACTGCTCTCCCCTTTAATCATTTTCTGTCGCCATAAACTAAGCTTCATTAACAGGGGGAGAACAGTCCCCTCTTTCACTTTCTGCTGTAAATCAATCCACCTGAGGTCCTGCTAAATCAGGTCCAGGGACCTCAAATGCAGCTGTTGTCGTGTTGTAATTATACTAATGTCTCAAAATGAATGTGTTATGTTTTCTGGCACCTGGAGCAGCTGGAAGCTGGTTTAAACCCCACATGGTTTTCAGATTGGGCAGTTTTGGCTTTTCTCTTAATGACAAACCTCTACACCTTCACTCATGGGTCTGTGAGGTTGGACTTCATATAAAAAAGGAACAAACACTCTTTTTCTCTCTCTGTGTGTTAGTGGGTCGTACAGTCTTCACCAGCTTCCTGAGGTCAGAGTTCAGTGAGGAGAACATGGATTTCTGGGTCGCCTGTGAAGAATACAAAAAGACGGCGTCCTCCAAGCTGGTAACCAGAGCCAGGCAGATCTACCAGGAGTACATTGAGGCAGATGCTCCCAATGAGGTAATTAGTTTTTCTAAAAAATGGCAAAGAAAGAAAAAATCAAAAATCAAAAATCTTGAGACCATTCAAAAAGTGTTTTTGTAAACCTTATTACTGCAAATGCACATCCTTCTACAGTGAGGTGAGCTGATTGTGGCTGAAGGCTTTGAATGTGCACATGAATAGTACTGCCGTGCTAATGACCATTCCCTCATCTGTGTGATTAAAAAGGAAAGAAAATTTGGCGCACACCTCAGACTTGACATGATATTCTCTACTATACAAATACCACAACATAATTGACAGAACTTTCCAACCGCATTTGAAAGTGACACAATGACAGCATAATGACTAAATTGGTCATGGGTTTCAAGCACTGTCTGTAATAAAACACACAAATGAGGGCAGTTGTTGAATTTGTTTCAAGTTAAGGGTGCATGATGTGAAAAGGTTTGAGGAACCACTGTTTTAGATGATAAAGGGTCATGATTTTTACCAGGGCCCCATATGTTCTTGAAACCCCAGCAGTTTTTGTCTTTTGTAAATTAACCCTTTATTTCTGCTGCCTCTTTGTTGGTTTAAGGTAAACCTGGACGCAGCGACCAGAGAGCAAACGAGGCAGAATGTCGAGAACCCCTGCCCGTCTTGTTTCGACGAGGCTCAGAGGATGATCTACGTCTTGATGGAGAAAGACTCTTACAGACGCTTTCTCAACTCCAAACTGGTCCAGGATCTGTCTCGGACACGGACCGCCGCAGCTAAGGAGGAGATGAAAAAATGTGACTGTGCAGAGAACAGGCAGGCGTTAACTGGTGGTGCCTAAACAGGAAGGAAGCATGCATCGTTTTTATTTGAACAACAATGTTAAGCTATTAAATGTCTAAAGTAATATATCAAGTTCTTTTTTTAAGAATGACCAAACATAACTGTAAGTGATGAGAACAAAGACATTAAAATAATAAGTTGACATATACGGAGTGAGAAGCAGTGATGATAACCTACCCGTCAGTGTTAATTTATTTAATCTAGGGTTTTATATTTTTACAAATAGATTTTTATACATTTTCAAAATAAAATCATAAAACCACAACAACTGATGTGTACATTGTAACAACATTAAATGAACCGTCATGTATTCACCCACTGTGCAGTTAGTTTTGGTTGTCAGCAGTCTTTAGTTATGGTTATTTTCCATCATATTGTCTTAGCTTTACATTTGCTACAAGTTCATAATTTCCTGCTCTAATTATGACTTTTCACATGTTCGTACAACAGCAAATGGCTGATTCTGATGTCTATGTTCTCATTACTGCAAGTATATAAAGTTGTTGATCTAAAACCTGAAGTATATCTCAATGAAAGTAATTGTAACAACTGGCTGTACTGTATAAACATCTGTGCAAATGTTCGTCTTCTCCAAGTCAGAATTTAAGCATGCTTTAATATTGCAGTATTGATTTTCCGTCACATGTTTTATAGGTTTTTTTTTCTGTCAAATTGTGACTCATTTGATTTTTAAGAGTTAGTCAAACTGTTGTGTTCAGACATTTAGTGCTGTAATTTGTGCAGGATTTTTAATAATGTGTTGACTTTAATTATGTTTCAGTGGCCTTTCACACTAAAATGTTTTATCAAAATGTACACTGTGATAGATTAGGAAACTATACTGTGTGTAGATATTTATTAAATTATGTCATTGTCCTATTTATATCATATCTGTGAGTAAATCACAAATAAAAAAGCACCAGTCAAACCTGATAAAAAACACTTCAAATGTTTCGTGACTCTGTCCCGAAATGATGTTTAAAATGTAGTTTTTTTATTACACATGCACAAGGTTTCATGACACCAACTGTCAGACCTCAACTAACTGTGTGTTTGCGTCAGTGCAGCAACACAATTGGCTGTGATTATGGCCGTTATAAAGCAGACAATTGGCTGTTTCCGGGAGAGGGGTTGGAGATGTGTCATACAGCCGCCATATTCGGCCTTACAGACTATTCTATTCAGGATTATTTAAGTGGTTTGTCTCTTCCCCTTTAACGGCTGCGAGTATTGATGTCCTGCTAACTGCCAAGTAAAGTACAGGAAATCAATACTCACTTCACTAAGTTAGTGAAAGCCAGTAAAAACAGTATGATGCTGATAATTGGCAGGTAATGTTCATCATGGTTGTCATCTTAGTTTAGTTTGTTAACATGGGCGAGAGCTTTAGAGTATGTTTTTCACTAACCCACCCACCCACCCACCCATCCACACACACACACACACACACACACACACACACGTGTGCACACACGCTGGCCAGGCCATTGGAAGTAACTGGTGTTCACTTTCTTTCTCAAGGACACTTTGACATGGGTACAGCAGAACAAAAGTTAAATGCAAGTATAAACACGGCTCACGGTTGATTCAGAGCCAGAAGTGAGTGCAGTTGTTTGTCCTGTGATGATGATGATTTCCAAATATGTTGTCATCAGATCTCAGCCAACATCACAATTTTGTTTACAAACAGGGAGCAAAGGGAGGGAAATAAAACATGAAAAAACTCCCAAACCCACAATTGTATGCCACATGTTTTGGTGTTGTCAAGGTAACACAATGTCACAAAGTGCTCTCCCATTCCTATATACACACTATTTTGAGCCCTTGCAGCCTCTCAATCACTAACCAGGAGATGTCACTTAAGTCTGAGAATTCAGGCCCTTGTCTGTTTTGTTCCCTCGTGTTCGTCATGTCTGGATTTTCCTGTTGCCTGCTTTTGTTTCCTATCATGTTCCACAGTATTTTTCCCCGAGTACCCGTTACCTGTGTGTTTTTCCTGTACCTGTGTTCCACACTGCCAACAGCTCATCTGCTTGTGAGCCAAGTTTTTGCTTCAGTAAAGTATCATCCCTGCATCCACCTGCCTTTCAGCGTGTGTGCGTGTTTGCCTGTGCCGTGACATTCCCAGGTTGTGAGCAGATCTTGTTGCCGAGTGAGGTCGAGCTGAGCTGGATACCAATGTTTTGTGCCAGTTTATCCAATAGTATTTCACTGAATGTGTTACTTTGACCTGCTGGTGGCAGAAAATGAAATTTCAAAGTCATTAAGTTGTATTCAGTGGATCTGTCCCAAATTTCATGGTAATCCACCTCAATAATTTTTGGGATATCTCACTCCACTTCATGGTATTACAAGATGAAATGAAATGGGGCCGCCAGTGTTATTAGGATTCATCCCATGTGACCCTTGACCCATGTGTGTCATGGCAATCCAGCCAGTAGTTGTTGACAGCTTGTTGTTGTCACTTCTCTAGAGTCATGTTGCTACTGTGGCTACATGCTTTGTTGTTTATTTGCTCCAGCTGTCACAGTTTCTAGCAGCAACTCAAACACACAGTGGCAGACAGATGTAGTGACGTACTTGTAATGTTCTTTTTAGCGAAGAATCAAAGAATGAGAACTGGCTGAAAGGCGAAGTTCAGGCAGGCAAACAAAAACCAAAAACCCAGACGATCCAAACTCCAAACACAACCAGGAACAAAAACAAAAAAACGGACAAACAAAAGGAGTGAGGGGCAACACAGACTTAATACTGCAGTGAGGGGAAGACAACGAGACACAGGCGAAACTAATCAGGGCGGGGCCGACAATCACGACAGGTGGGAAAACACACCACAAACACACATCAGGTTTCAAAATGAAACAGGAAGTACTACAAAAAATCCAAGAGGGGCAGAACATGATACCGGCTTTGCTTGCACATTGCAGCCAATGTGATTTAGTTAAACACAAATACATACAGCAGGTTCACACACATCATCAGGGAAGGTCATGGTCAGTATTGTTCACTGTGAGATGTGTGAAAGGAACCAGCAATATTTTCTTGTTTTCTGGGCAATATGTGCTGATTTATTTTTTACATTTGACGATGAAGCTTGTTGAAACCATGAGACAGTTATTGTGGGAGTTTTTTGTTCTTGAAGAGAATTGTTTAAAAACTTTTTCCTGATCTCTATAATCTCAGACTGTACCTTCCTAATCACATGATAATCATCTATAATCAGCAGACACAAGGCGGGCTCTGTAATCTCCGGTAGTGATTGCATAACATCTGCAGGATAATAAATTGTTACCACATCTAACATTATTATCCAATAATCAGCAGAAGACAGTTTTTATATTAAGGTTATATCATTATTTCATGATCAAACAATAAACTAAGTGACTTCACATCCGACCAAAAGGAAAAAAAATAAACAAAAAGAGAGGAGAGAACAAAAGAACCTGACTCTGTTTGTTCCCACCCAGATTTGTTTGATCATTAATCTTCAGATCCTTCTCAAAAACAGTGTCAGACATACAGACGGTCAACAAATTGAAGGAAAAATCTGAAAAATGATGTGAACCGCCTCCACAGTCACCAGATCTGAACCCTGTTGAACAGTTATTGGGAGATTTTGAACCAACGGGAACAGTGCTCTCCACCGCCATCAAAACACTAAATAAGGGAATATCTTTTTCAATTATCCTGATAGCTCCTTGGCATTTTCCATCCAAGCCTTCTGTAGGACTAAACCAATTAAAAATAATAAATCTGAGTTAAATTTGATAGTACAGGAGCAACTAAGGACCAGTGAAGTAAATCAAACCATCGACATCAACCAGAAAAATTAATAGATAATAACACAGAAAATACAAAACAGAGAAACCAAAGCATTTCAAAAAACCAAAACCAAAAAGTTTGGGTGCTACATGACACTGGAATCCCTTTATAGAAAGGGCGATTCGAGAAAAAGAAAAATTACATTATACAATACAATGATGGATATACAGGTGTGATGTATCTTATCCATCTTAACCATATTTTCATCATTTTTTCCTGTCGCAATCTAACATAAAAAGTAATTCTTTCCATCCTTTCACAAATGATCGTCAAGTCAATCTTCCACGGTCAGCGTTTCTAGTTTGAATAAGATTTCCTTTAATTTGTCACCTGTGTGTCTGAAAGAGCTGAAGATCTGAATCTTGTCAAGGAGTATTCAAAAGCTCAGAATCAAAGGCTTTTGTGCCAAATTCTGCTTACAAATATCTGTATCTAAATTTTAAACTTTCAAAACCTGTTTCTGAAACCATAGTTCACTTTCAGAATGTGACCACCAACCTTTCAAATCCTCATTTTAGTCTCAACAATGATCCTCATAGTTCAGGCCTCCCCTGGAGTTTGTTTGGATTCACCTTCACGAGGTTTATGGTGTTTACTGCAGCTTTTTTCACATTCACAGCCTAACTTCATGTCTATTTAAGGGCAACACATTTGGGACCATGACGCATTATACAGTAAATAAGTTGAATCTAATCTGCAAATCTGACTTTAACAGTGAAGGAGAGGACAAACATGCCTAAATATTTACTGTCTGTTAATTCTGTCTGCCTGCTTTTCTGCTTAGTAAGAGAGCAAAAATAGAATTAAAGATGCCTGATGTTTTTTTTTTTGGAGCCAGAATCTGTAAAAGTGCTTGAGTTAATAATTCACCAACACTCTTTACAGATGCTTCAAAGTGGATTAGTACTCCCAGAGTTTTTCCATGCAGACCTAAAATGGGTTAGTTTTTGAAAAGATCCTGAGCATGCTGAGTTAAAGCTGCCATTTATCACGGGCTGTTGATTAATTCATCCTGTGAGAGGATGATTGCAATGACATTTTAATGTTATTTTTAGCAAAATTTCTCCTGAGGTAGAATCATGCATACATAAAAGGAATGACTACATGCATGCTCATGTCTGCACAGACACAGATCCTCGTTTCAGTCTGATGCACTGCAGTATGTCAGCTCGGATTCTGCAGTTAAAATGCAAGCGTCTACAAGAAAGTGATAAATCCACTGGGGCTGGTGTGCATCTGTGAATTCTTATCTGTCGTCTGAAATGAATGAGAATGTAGGGGTTTGGAAGACTGTGAGAGGGAGCCAGCAGCAAGAACTTGCACCATAAAGTTCACATTTTGGACTGGGGCTAACAATAGCCAATATTTTTTAGATGGTATTTGATGCCGAACACTTCACCATGATGATGAATATTACAAACATGAGTTGGATTGGTTTTTAATCCTTTATTTTATTCTGATAAGTATTCCAAATCCTTTGAGATGGCATCAAGAGAAGGTGACATAGATTCTACAGGATTAAAAAAATCTTGTTGGTGGTGTAGCAGCCTATTAAGATGGGATGATTTGGTTTTAGCTGCCAAACTGACACCCCTTAAAATTCTGCTCATCTTTGTCTTAAAAGCACTGGATGACAAAACTGACGAAAAAGAGAAATCAAACATATGTAAAGTTGGACATCATATGGTTCAACATGCCTGGAGCTTTATATCGAGATGCTACTGTCAGTCATAATGATATCCTTCAAATTTTGATTCACCAGTTCCTGTGTGTGCAGAAGTATTTCCCACCATTGACCCCACAGAACACTATAGGACCTTACATACATTAATTTTGGTAAATAGAAACCTATCTACAGCATCAAATGTAGGACTTATGTTTTACAAGACTTTTGTTTGTGTACTTTTCTTTGCCTGCAGCAGTAACACTGGCCGGAGTCTGTTCAGGCTCAGACTCTCAGGCCTGAGCGGAGCTTCATTCAGCGCTAACCTGCTTATTGCTGGATGTTCCCTCCTGCCTTTCCAACCCCAAGCAGCCAGCAGCAGCAGCAGCAGCAGCAGCAGCAGCCGAACACTAATTAAAACCTGACAGGAGGATCTGGCTCTCTAATGTGATCCCGCATGTGATGAAGCACGTACACAGTGACACATGCACGCGCAAAGCCACTTATCTGCACCACACAAACATGTGCATACACTCAGTACGTACAGAACACACATGCATGTCTGGATCGCTTGTTTATTGTCTGGAGGGGTTTGGATAATAAACACAGCAGGGCTGAGCTGCTTCATCTCACTGCTGTGTCTGTTTTTGTTACTGTGTTGTATTCATGTTCACGCTGGTGGAAACATCTGTGCAGGTTTGTGACAACCTCGAGATATGTTTTGACACTTGTGAGTAAGTGGTGACAGTGCCTTCATTAAGAATTTATTTAACTATAATATAAAACTATGTTGGTTTTCAAAATAAAAGTCTGTACCTATAGCTGAAATCTGTTTTGCTCAATGCACTCTCACTTTGTTTAATGGAGTTCTTATGAATTACATCCAGAGGTTTTTGTGGACAGTGCCATTCCTCCTGATATTAGCAATAACTACAATTACTCTATTGCAAAAATTGGATGTATAATGACTTTTTAATGCAAAAGATCTACCTCCCCTTCATCAAATCTGCCAGTGAAGATAAAGAATGAAGGAAGCAGCAGAATCTGAAAAACAGCCTAAAGAAATCTGCACCACACCCAAAACAATATGATTCTAATTTCATAACAAAGCAATTTAGATAACATTTTTCAGTGCATTGTGCATTTATACTTGAAATGCACAATGATGAAATATACTGTCATTGTTTTACTGCTATTTTTTCTAAGTTAAACTTCCACAAAACATGTAGAAATGAGTGCGATGCAGTTTTTATGCATTCATATAACAGAATGGTTACTGATTCTGATGATTGTGTCAGAATATAACTCTTAAAAAAATAAAAAAAACATTAAATAGGTGCTCAAAAGTGCAGGAACCTGCAGGTAATTGAGAGCTTTCACAGAGAAATCATATTTTTGGTGACCATATGAGAAAGATATGAATGTGAAGGTAAATGCTGTGGAGTTTTACTGTGAGCTTTCTTGTGTCCACTCCTACATTTCATAGTCCTGTAGGAGTTCCCTTCCAAGGCCAGTATAACCAGTATAACACATTACATCTATTATCTACCAGACTGTTTGGAAAACAGAAAAAAGATGAGCAGTCAAGTGACACCAACAACATCAGTCAGTGGACACATAGTGAGTGGGCCCACAGTGGCAGCTGTATTATTGTAGTAGCGTAGGATCAAATGCACTTTATAGTCAATTGCATGACTTTATTGCTTGTTGAAATAGGTTAAAGTACAATTTGAACATGGGAGCATAAGCGGGTGCCTGCATGCATGCGTGTCTATGTATCTGTGGCTGTAATACATTAGTCAATCCTCATTTATTTGAGCGAATTATTGCATTAGTATTAATTTTTTGATTCAATTAAATTATTAAGCATCAAAATACAAGACACAAGCTCATTTACAGAGTGACGCCAGCTATGACTGTAAGAGGGGATCATGGTTTGGGAGCAGAGATTCTTTTGTCAGCATCTTCTTATTGGCAAACACATGAAAATATTGAGGTAAAGAAGAGCAGAGGTGATTTTTATGTGACAACATGACAACAGCAAAGAAAAATATGAAGTGCAAGTTGGGTATATCGTTTCCCTTTGGCCCTTCTTTTTAAACTATAGCCACCATCACATTGGAAATTATAACATTATCCATGCATTTTGTGTAGCAGGAGAGACAAAGTGTAGAAGACTTCCATTTCATATAACCGGCAGTGTTGAGGTCAAACAGAAATCTGCCGAAAAATATGAATCCTTGTTCTAGATAATGAAAAACTATCATTTCCCTCTAATTACGCTGCCATTCCCCATATAACCTAAAGCCTGAGACTCATTTGTCATTTTATTATGTAACCCCATTATGCCACTGGATCTACTCCTCCCCTGTCTGTAATTAATTTGCTGGTTTAGTCATACATTAACTTTGCAAGCAGCTTGTTAATTATAGCAAAGAGCAAAGGGGCTGACCTAATCTGTGCTACCTCTGCGAGGCCCATTTGTTCAATGGCAGGTTTGATGGAGAGGAAAGGGCGAGCACTTTCTCCATAAAGACAGACTAGTTAAAAAGAGAGTGTTGGATACTCAAAATATTGTGGGTGAAATAATTACTGTAAGACAGCCCGGCAAGGTAACAAACGTTAACACAAGCCTGTTGTTGAGTGAGTGTTAAACACACATGATGAGGAGATGAGGTGCAGCTGTGCGGTCTGGCACCAGATCAACAGACGATGGGCTGATAAGGAGCAGGTGTGAAGGCCATGGAGACAAACTGAGGGCGGCTGATGGCCAGGTGAGAGATGACTCGGCCTGGAAAATTAAAGACCTTCTCTCTTCCCTCCAGAGTGTCACTCCGCATTAAATCAGAACGGCAGCTGCAAGGTGAACTCCACATTAATGCTGCGTTCAGGTGCTCCTCAGATGGTCTCATTTCCACAGTTGGGAAGTCGTTCTTCTGACTTCGGCGTGTTCATTTGCTTTTAAGACGGAATGTGGAAACAACAAGGACAACATTGTTATTGTTATTGCTCAGAGAGTTCAAACGATATGTCGATAGCAGTTTCCAGGATTTGTGTTTCTTATTTTCAGGGTGACTGCTAATAAATTGCCTCTCCAACTAATTCAGGTCACACAGCAACTAATCAACCAGCGCCTTGGTTGTCAGGGTTGCAATAACAAACAGACAGTGGTCTACCTTTCTTCGTCACCACGGTTACTATAATAACAGGTTAGGTTTAGTGAAAAGATATTGATTTGGGTTAAAATAAGTACTTCCTCAACATTATACAATCTCTATTGTCATGGTTACAACAATAACAATGTGGTTAACTTTGTCAAATGACCATGGATGATAGAAGCAATATAAACTGCTACTTTCACATGGGAATCAAACACTACTCGAACAACCTCCTCTTGACGTGGACGTTGTCGCTTCTACACCACATCACCACACTTTTCCTTTTTCTCCTTTCATAATTGCTACGTCCACTAGATGGCGCCTAGCAACAAAATGTAACTATGGGTCATAATAACCTGCTGCACAAATGACCTATGGGCTCGTTTTTTACTGTAGGACAGTTTCAAACTATCAGTTACAACCTAATCCTATATCACAAGTTAAATGTAAGCAGAATTTTTTTTACATTTGCACCAGTTATCAAAAATTTCTCACCATCAACCAAACATTCACTATTGTCTACCATGTTTCTGTGTATAAGATGTCACAATTCGGCAAGTGGTGTACCAAGTTTTTTTTGGTGACTTTCCATGGTTTTTTGGATGCAAGGGAACGTTTCCAGTTGGGAACCTATTTTGTTCTGACACCATAAGAATGCATCGTAAATCAGAACTGCAGCTGTGAGGTGCACTCCATGTCAAAGGCTAAAGAGGGAATAAAAAGGTGAGCATGAATCATCCATCACTATGGATGCTTGATGTTGAGTTGTGTGTTTCCTTGCAAATGGCACAAAAAAGCCCCAAAACAAACAAAAAAACAAAAGAATGTCCTATAAAATAAATGGTACACAAGTTTATGTGATCAACCAAGATATTTGTGTCTCCTTCATTCTCCAGAAGGAGTGTGTCCTCCTAGTGGTACTTATTTAGATTGTGTTATGTAGGTCAGCACCACTTCCCCTCCTCACCATCTGGTTTGGGTTAATATGGCGAGTCCTCTACATGTCCAGAGCAGACCACAGAGTCCTTATGTCAGTTGTTTTTTAATGTCATGTCTAACACCATGTTAAACCCTTAACAAAGAAACATATCTCACGGTTTTTTCTGGATGTACAACTTCATATGTTTGAGGACAGTCCCGGCAGGTTTATGAACTATACATAAACCTGCCTATGGTTTTCTTTGTTTATCTTTCGTGCAAACAATGCAAACATTTGTTAGATAATATTAGCTGAAAAGTGATCACAGGAGACATGTGCAGCAGTGCTAAGCCTGGGTGGCCTGTGCCCTCCACAGACACAGCTGCAGGACACTGACTTGGCATTAGTGGAGCCATTTATTGCATAACAAACATTTACTTGACCACTAATATCTGAACATTTGATCGGTAGGTGTGGCTGTCAATGCAGCACAACTGGGAGCGCCTACAGTGATGTCACTGTAGTTCCCCTGTGAAGGCCATACATGCACTTTGCATTTGGTTTCTTTCTATTGAAGATCCGACATCCTCCCATATTTTTCCATGGTCTACAGTATGAACTGGTCCTGACAGCTCCTTTCTTTTGCAGGTTGAGGAAATGAAAACACTAAGGTTAAATTACATTATATAATTTGAGATGCAATATAGAGCGACCTGATAATTGGGCTCACAAATGTGTTACGTAACAGAATTACACCAAAAAAAAAAAAAACAACCATTAATGAGGGCCTATGTTTGTTTTATCACTTTGCACACATTGTAGCATATGGTGAGTTAAAGGAGCAGTCACAGGTGCAGAGACTGCGTTTTCCTCAGATTGGGGAAGTGCTGGAGTAGACTGCTGCTCCACTGCATTTGCACACTGGATGTGCCTGGGAGACCATTCAGTGGAAATGGTTGTGCACAGGGTTCATTGTGCTTGCGGCTCTTGGTGCATTGCGGAAAATGGGGCTTTTTGAATATGTAAGAAAGAGAGATTGGATGATTTCCTTGTTGCTGGGTCCTCTGGCTGCTGGCACCCCTCCTCTGCTGTTGTGCTTGGCTTGTTGTTGTCTGCCTTCTCACCTGCTACTTTAAGCTGCAGCGATATAGCTTGCTGACTGGACATTGGACAACACGGCTGTGGAAATTGTTGTCTACTCTCAAAATGTAATGCACAGCTCTGTTTTGTTTTTTTATTTCTACTGTAATTATCAGTCTTTAAAGACTAATAAAATCTATCTATTAATCATCTATGTTTATTTGCAATATGGGGTGTTTTATATCCCATCCATGACACTTCCTTGGCTTGCAAACCTGGATAAAACCTGCAAAACATCCACTTTGTTGCTAGGCCACCTCTAGCTGCCATAATAATTTTGATGGGAGGAAAGGGGGAAGTCAGGTGACACATGAGACCGCTGTTCATTTACTGTGTGAAACAGATAGTCAGTGTTGTCGTTTTTTTCATCCATGACTGTTCCACAACCTTATGTGGTTATTACTGTAACCATGACGACAGTGATCGTTTTTTAACCTATAGCGAATACTTATTCTAACCCAAACCGTGATCTTTCCTTAAATTTAACCAAGTTGTTTTTGTGAATAGACCCAACCAAAACGTGACCGTTCCCCAGGCTAAACCATCTGTAGCGTAACCATGACGATGAAAGTCTTCAGTCTTATGTGGAAAGGGCTGGCAGCCTTTGAAGTATTGAGTCAACCTTTAATAGAAACCCTGTGGGTGTAGCTTGGTCAGCGATGGATATTGCTGTCAGCCGCAGAAATCACTGGGGAAATGATAGAATGTTTTATAATATTCTCACACATGAAAACAGATTTTTTTCTTCTCTCAGAAGTGTATAAAAAGCCCTGAAGCGATGAGAACTGACTTGTTGTGTGTGACTCGTTGAGTACTGCCGTTTTTAATGAGGAACTAAGTGGGCAATCAGCTTCCTGTGTGCTCACCTACACCCTCTGCCTTTAATGACTCTTGAGTAAACAAACAGCACTGTATAGTTTTATGGTCTTAGTCCATCAGCACAGACTCTTTTGGACTCTGGACGTCATGGACGGTGACAACAGTTTTCGCTTTTCTCCCAGTTACTCGCAGAGTATTTGGACTAGACCAATCAAACTTTTATATCTTAAACTTCAACTTGAAAGATGATTACATATAACATATTATTCACAATATTTCTTTGAATGGAAGAATTCAGATGTTGCAACTGACCCCAACTTTGAGGACAGATAAAAACTGGGATCAGGGATGGTTGCAAAAAATTACTTTCATATTTCCAAAACAATTTTTTTTCATTTAGATGCAGCTGCAGATATGTATGTCTTCTCTCTTCCTGGTGTGAGGAGGGTCTACCTGAGCATGTGCAGTATGAGTGTTGTCACTGTGGCATATTATGGATTTAGACTTCTTGCAACTGTCCCTTGTTGCAACCAAGTCTCCCCTACAAATCTGCTTTCCCCTAAGTCTGGATGACAACGTGTCTGCAAAATCTACTGTGCAGACATCTCACAAAGATATGGCCACATTAAAGTTTCCTGTCTCAAGTCCAATCACTGTTTATATTCTGAGAGACAGCTCTGAAAATGTTTGCTGGTCTGTAGTGGGTTGCTGCAGAACAGAAGAAATGAATCATTCTATGAACACTTAATCATCAAAATGTAGTGAAAGTTTTCTTTCTCTTCTGGTACATTTGGATCAAAATCAGGTCACATATCAGGTGAATTAAATAAAAACAGACTGTTAGACTGTAACCAGAATCCTAATCTCTTAGGAAAGGTATTTATTAGGGTTTTTAGCTGCTTCAATCTCTTTGTTATTTTAACACATGGTTTCAAGTTACTTGCTAGCATGAAAAATGACTTCCTGTTTTGAGAAACATCTTGAGTATGCTCACTAAATGTGACAGTGTAGTGTACACGTAAAAGCATTGAGTTAAACTCAAGAAAACGTTTGTCAGAAATGTCACTAACCTCCTTCGGGGACCAAAAGCATCTGACCCTCTCCATCTATTTCTAGGAACTGTGCTGGTAATGGATGCGTCCATGCGAGCCTCTGACAGTGTTTGTGTTGGCAGCCAGTTCCTCAGCTGCATCTGTTTCCATTCTGTTTTTCACTCATCACTGACGTTTGTTTTTCAGTGGCGCACTCTTCACATCCACCTTTGTTCTTTAAAACAATTCACTTACTCTGAGGAGGAAGCAAACGAGGGAACAGATTTATTCACTAATCTGGTTTCTTAGGGATTTTCCTTGAGAGTTGGTCCAGTTGGTTACAAACATAACTCAATTTCTCATTGAAAGTTTGAGCAAGGTTGACCCTTCAGCTTTCAGTCTTCAACATATTTAGATGAATGCCCAACATTAACTGTAACAGGATCCTGTTGTTTTCAATCCACCAGCAACATTTACTGGTTTGTTGGGCTGCCTCCATAGATGGGTTGGGGTATTGGGGGTGATAGCATGACTGGTCCGGGAGACAACATGTGTCCAGCAGGGTGTTAAGTTTGTAACGTCAAAGACCCTTGTAACGAGTGGGAAATAAAAACTGGGAAAAAATGTGCATATTAAGAGGAAGAGTCTGCAGCAATGCTATCAGCTCTGAATTGCGGCATAGCATTGCTTGGAGCTAAATGCGAACATCAGCATACTAACATGCTCATAATGATGAAGCTAACAAGCTTAGGCAGGTGAGGCTGACGGCAGTGAACCAAATTAACAAACCAAATTAAAATTGAATTAATAAAATATCTTTCATTATTAAAATAACAAACCTGGAGGATTTTGTGGCACCTGCATTGGTATACAAAAGAATCAGTAGATGAGGTGCTTCTTCTGTCCACACATAATATAAATAGATATCCAATGAAGAAAAACAAAGTGACAATTGAAAGTCAGATGTTTCTTCTTTTATAACAGAGAAAAGACTCTGGGAAGAGTCCTTACCAGCTCTCCATTCAAAGAATCATGGATTCCATTGCTGTATTTAAGAATAACTTAGCCACAGTTGCTTGTAAATAGTAGATATTTACACATAAAAATAAATACATCTTCAGGAATTGTATGCATATATATATTTTTATGTGGTTAACTCGAAAAACATACATGCAAGGCTACATGGAATAATACATACTCAGCACTGTTAAAGCCCTTATTGATTTGCCTGTGATTCTGTTGTGTATGACACTTCAGGTTCAGACACCAGACTGGCCAATCTGTGTCATAGCAAACCATGGTCAATGCTGTTAAAAACTGATATAACTCTCTCGTTAGATTTTTGAGATTTGCTGTTCATTCCAATGACAAGTTTTCCGAGTAAAAATCAATTGATGAGCTGAGAAATATGCCACTCCTGACCTCCTGACCTGTCGTATTTTAAGTGGTGAATTATTTGCAATCATGGGAACAATAAGGACTTGTAAAATGCTGAATATCTAGTTAAGAGTTTTGTTTGGATTAAGACACATATATACTGTTGTTTAGTGTAAAAAGGCATTAAAGAGTAAATATAATCACCATATGGTTGCTACATAAAACTAAATGTATATATTTAGAACACTTTAACATTGCACACCAACACCAACCCCACCGTCATATCAATCTGTGTCTTTGTGTACGATAGGTGAATACCAGTGTTTGGATATAGTATGTGGTGGATAATAACTTGTGGTTAAAAATGTGAAGTCTTGAAATGAAATGTATATAAAACATTGGATTTATCAAGAGGGATTATATTTTTTACGACCGATTGAAATGGTGCTATTTTGGTAAACATGCATAATCACTCTAAACTTTGATTTTAAAGCTTAAAAATGATGTGCTCCAGCTTAAGTAGATTGTCATTGTTTAGTGCTCAAAACCAACATGCAAGTTCTGTTTCCCTGTGTTTTTTTTTTTTTTTTTTTTTTTTACCAGTAAGTTAACACTAAAACCAGGACTGGAACTTTTATTAATAACTTTGGTATTATCACATGGGAAAAGAACCTCTCTTTGTATAAAACTACTGCTCTGTTCACATCTTTTTCTGAAATTCCCTCCTACTTGATTTTCCCATCTTAGCAACTTGCAGTTAAGTGGTAGCCAAGGAGCTCGACCACTGAGCCAACTAGTCAGCACTGTTCTCAAGGATGGCTCTCACAGGACGCCTCACAACCAAAACATTTTTGGGTGAAAATCCAAACTTGCTGTCTATGTGAGTGTAAGAGAGTTAAGTGATCATGAATAGTTATGCATTGATAGTAGAAGTGCATCTGCTATGTCACAAGTTCTTTTATTAAAATGAAAAAATATTTGGTTCTTGCTGGAAATTATTCAAGGGACCTATTAATTTTAAAAACAACCAACTGTGTCAATACCACACCATTTACAGTTTCCCATTGGTTTTCTCCTGCAGATAATGTTTTGGGTCATATACTTTCCAGGCTTTCCAGGCTTTCCAGGCTCTCAAAATTGCTCTAACATCTTTGAGTCTTCCTGAGAAAACCAGAAAGCACTTAATGGGTCACTCTGACATCTGTCTGCAGCAAGGGAGGGAGTGCCACATCTGGGTTATGTTTTGTTTCAAAGTGATTTAACATTTCTGCATATAAAGGTGAATCTTCATGGGGTCAAGCTATTTGTCTGGCAAAACATTTTCCATTTAGTCATATTTTAATTTATTTTGACCGACCTCTAACAAAGCAAATTGTTACCAGGGGCTATTGCTGCTCTCAGAAACAATCCACCATCTGCATCAGTTTTACATTAAGGCATGGGTGCTTTCAGGTGTAAGTGAGCTACGTGGTAAGGTGTTGATGACATGATGGAAACCAGTAACCCCTCAGGGACGCCGGCCGGATTTCTGGTGTAGGGCAAGGAAACAGCCCTGAATTACAGCATTTATTTATTTATTATTTAATGCATCAAAGTGTTGTGCCACATGTCTCCTTGTAAAAAGCCCAGCTGTAACTGTGATGCTGCTTTTTCTTGGTCTATTTGGGATGCTTTGAATTTTCCTGGATGGTGTTTGTTGATAGCGAAGACAACATGGAGGAGGCCAAGGTAAGACCAGTAATCTTCCCCTTCTGACCTCGTGAAACCACTGCCAATTCAAACCTCCTCTTTGCTGATGTCGTTGCTGTTCCTTGTCAGAAGGTCAAAGGGGACAAACTTACACATAACTATAAATCTGTGTAGGCAGGTCTGGCAAAGCCACAACACCTTGACACACAAGTGTCATCTTGGGGTAATATCATGAGCGTACTTTGCATATAAATCCAAAAGATAAAGAATTGACTTTGTGGCCTAATTGAAAAGACTGAGTTGTATGTTCTCCATAGAAACACATTGGTATCTGTTTTGATATGGATCCCGACTGTGTTGGTTTGAGTGTGTGTGTGTGTGTGTGTGTGTGTGTGTGTGTGTGTTCCTGCACTTCTACCTTTTGTGGGGTTTCCTGTTGTTGATTGTTATCAACTGAAGATCCTCACTTAGAGAGAAGTTCAAGAACGTGTGTGTCTTTGTGTGTGTTTGATGGGGAGGTGGGGCTATTTCAATAGGCAGTCCTTCCCTTTTTAGCGAAATTTGAAACATGATTTTCAAATAATTTTTTTCACCCTTTGATCTTTTTGGATCCGTTATAAAATAAAGGTCTTCGGTTCTCGAGATCTCATACACAATCGTAGTTTATTGGAAATATTTAATTTAAAAAAAATTAGAAGTTGTTTCCTAATATTTTCATGTTAAGTAACTGCTGTTTGAAACCTCCCTGCCTCCCCCGACCCCCGCTCCTTAGACTCCTGCTCTGGCTTAGTTGACCAGGAGCTCCTGGTACTGCTCAGACCGGAGGAAACGCCCGAAGGAGTCCTTCTCCATCAGGGCGTAGATCCTCTTCTGGGCCAGGTCAAAGGTGGAAGGGGAGAGATCCACCAGGTTCCTCAGGGTCACATCCTTGGTGGAGTGGTCAATGTTCACCTGTGGTCGGAGGAAGAAAAGACTTGTTGTTAGAAACAACTAACAGCTAGAGAGGTAGTTGGGAGATGAAGAAGAGGATGATGGTTCAACATCATCATAATGACTTACTATTTGATATTACTTTTTAATGATTCACTGCTTATTTTGTTATGTTTAATCTAATTGAAATATATACATAAACTACATCACATCCTGTGTGCCAGAGGATTATTCCAAGGAAAAGATGTATAAAGGCCCAAATGTTTACAACAGTGACTTCAGTGACTGGTTATAATTAAATAATTGTTTACTTAAGTATTATAAAATGGAAAAACAGTTAACTGGAATTTTACTTAAGTTAAAGAAAACAAGTATTAGCTGTAAAATTCAGTAGAATAAACTGAGAGAGATTGAGAACAACATATAACACAGATTACAAGCGTGGTCAGTGCCTTAAAGGAGCTATTTTTAAGTTTTGCTATTGCTACATAGCCAAGGCTAGCACTAACAGCTGTTGACCTACCAGTCAAGAGGAAACATTGTAAGTTCAGTAGCAAACTTCATTCCCAACAGCTGTCTCCAGAGGTGGAAAACAACCGTCTTGTTTGACTTCTTTTCATGTACTGAAGTTAGCATGCTAACCAGCTAGCCCTGGTGTGGTGTGGCGTCCAATCTGCCCTGAAAAGGTAGCCCTGTTTACAAGACCTTCTGTCTTGTAAACACGATGATGGCTGAAGCTCTCAGCAAGACAGGTATGTAAACAACTGTTAAAACTAATGTGCCATTGTAGCAATAGCAAAACATACTGATAGCTCCTTTTATACTCAGTCCACCAGGGAAGCCAAATTATGTCCTCTATAAGTGTTTGTACTTATATAATGCATAAATGTATGATGTCAAGCTGTATCTTATTGCTGTAGCTTATCGTGCTCCACTCCAATACCTTGTTTTTCTGGTTTCAGAGTCAAAAACATTTTGGAGATCCAAGATAACCTAATGCAGGTGGTAGCTTCATATTTACCGTACAATCAATCTTCTCATCTTGGCAAGAGAACAAATGACTGCATTTCCTGCAAATGTTGACCTATTCCTTTAATGTGCAAAACTATAATAATAACTACAACTATCAGATAACTGTGATTCAGTAAAAAGAACCCTTTAGAAGTCAAGTCCTTAACCCAAGCTGGTATTACTTTGGTAGATGTGCTAAGCATGTGTGTTAGCAGTGCATGTTCTCATGCTTGCGCTGTTCACTGAAGTGCAGAGTCTCGGTACATTCTCTGTCTGTAACCTCATCTGTTTACACTCAAGCACGTCTGTATTTCACTGAGCAGATAAAGACTCTAACAGTCTCCACCATGTTTGTCTCTAATGATTCATTTTTAAACCTCTTTTATTTTAAATACACTTTTAACTGTTCAGGAGTGACATTTTCTCTGATATTTAGACTATATTACTCTTCGTACCTTGTTGACCAAATCCCTGCTTTCATGCATTGCCAGCATACTGAGGAATATGGATTCAGTATGTGGGACTCTACATATTTAGAAACAGATTTGACCTTAACTGATTAAAAATATAATGAAAATCTACCTAGCTGCACACATTAAACTGCTTTGTAACTGTGGTTAAATGCAGCAGTGCAGAATTTATATTTAAAAAATGAGTCGTCTGAATCTCTTTAAAGTTTAAACTTGAATTGAACTAATAGGTGAACCAGTTTCAGTGACTTTGTTATTAAAATGAGAACTTAATATATAATTGAAACATTGATATGCATCATATAAACCACACTACATGTGATTAACTTGATGAACTACTGTCTTTCTATTCCATGTGGACGGATGATGATAAAAAAGGGGGAAGTCACACGCATCCCTGACCTCTCTGGGTCCCTCAGACTGGATGAAGTCTTCATAGATCTTCTTGGCCTTGGCAGCCATCTTCACAGGGTTCTTGGTCTTCTTGAAGTCCTCGCAGGCCATCCAGAACTCGATGTTCTCATCACTGAACTCAGACTGCAGGAAGCTGCGGAAGGCAGACAGGCCATCTGATGGAGAGAGGAGGGAGGATGTCAGATAAAGAGATGAACAGATAGAAAGATGAATAGATAATAGAAAGTAGAAGGACATGTGATTTTTTTAAGCCCCTTTTCATCGAGGCATTTTATTGACTCTGAATGAGTCACTTTTCTACTAGGGTCACAATGATATTTTTTATTCGACTTCGAACATGGCTAATGAGAAATCCAAAATTACCATCAGACCATCTGTCTCCCTCCCTAAATTAACTGCTTTCATCCACACCAACTGGTATGATTATTAAGCAAAATGCTTTTTATTCAGCACAGGAGCAAAAAAGAATTTAATGTGAGTCATAAGTGAATGTGTTTTTCATTTATTTTCTATGTAATAAAAGATGCACATGAGGATATGATCCTCAGTGAAGATTTCAATAGCAAAATATATTTTAAAATCCATCCCTAACGCAGTTTGTGAGAGAACCGACAACTCTCTTTTTACTTGATCTCATCATCTTCCAAGTCACACCTGTTTTTCTGCTGCCTCTCGCACACTGAAATGTCAAACGTCAAGTGAGTATTGTGGCTGTTTTCATAATAGCCTCAACATGTTTGGACAAAGGCATTATGGAAAATTTATAATACACACCAAGCACCAAGAAGACGCTATTTTAAACAGATCCATGTCTAAAAGCTTTTATTACCTGGTTTGCAGAAATGAATCAGTGGTAAAGCTCAATAAACATTATAAAATGGTGACTATGCTACACAGGTTTTTATTGAGGAAGGTGTGATAAAGGAATATGTATTGTTAACATTTAGTTGCACTAATGTAAAGGGAATGAAAACGTCAAGAGACCACTTTATAGGTCTCATATTGTATAAAGTGAGATTTTCATGTGTTTTTTTATTATAAAGCAGGTCTAAGTTCTATGTTAATACTTTGAAAGTATTCAGTCCACAGAGAAATGCACACGTCCCTATTCAGAAACTGAGCCTTGAAACGAGCCGTCAGGACTTCTGGAACTTTGTGATGTCACAACAAAGCAGTCACTGCTCTCAGCCATGCCCCAAGCCCCACCCACCAGGACCCACCATCCAACCTGGCAGGATTTGCTTTCTCTGAGTGTTTACCTGCTATATTTTTTTTCAGTCACAGTTATCTGACAGAGCAGCTCACCAACCTGTTGTTACTAGAGCTCCAGAGAGAAGCCTGAGAGAGGAGATGTAAAACTATGTTGAGATGGTTTTTGCTACTTAAAACCAGAAATATCTTCATATGGATATCAACAGTTCAAATAAAACACCAAAAAATAGAAAATATGGGACCTGTAAAACATCTCAAGTGATTATAGAAATACTAAACTAAATAACTAAACTAATAACTACATTTCAGTGGACAAAAACAGACATCGACCTTTTGGAAATGTCAAAAGTGTGAAACATAGAAACTAAAGTTTTATATGAAAGCATCCAAAATAAGCATCCAAAATAAGGATTGACAAAACACCCACTCATTGTAATTTAACACAATGCCAGCGAAAGGTCCCATTGTCTGACCAAGCATGTGCTGCAGATGATAAGCACCCTGCTATGGCCTCAGGCTTTTTATCTGCAATCTAAATGGCTAGTTTGGTTCAGAATAGCACTGAGTCGCAATCAAGCTGCTGCTGTTTTTTTAAAAGACCTTCAATACAAGGGCACACAAAAGGAGAAGCACACACGCACAGGCGCTAATGACAAGCTGTTTGTGTATCAGGGCTGTAATAATCCTTCCATGCCAGCAGGACTCAACTAGGTTTTCATGTGGCTTTAAATTAGTTTTACTAATTTTTAATTTAATGCACTGTCTCTAACAGGCTTTACAATTGATGTAATCTTTCAAATGATAAAACACTAAAACATTCCTGTAATTAAAAGCAGCACAATTTCCTTCTCTCTATGTCTGAGCGCAGCCATGCATTATGTGTTTCTTGTTGCATAATATACATTGCATTATGCAACTTTCTACTTTAAAGTGGAAGAGGAGGGGCGTCGTTCTGCATCAGAGAGGTAATTACTCATTGAGAATCCTATGGGAATTAACAAGGAAGAAGCCATAAAGAATAATGTTAATGTAAAATCTCATGTAAATAAATAATGGCGGCGCAGCAGTTTGCAGCAACCATGCAATAAATCAGTGATGGTGGAATCATTTAGACTTCTCCCTGGAGATGTTACCATAATATACATAACATTGATGCAGGCATGCAAACACAGGAGAAACATAGATCTCTCTGCCCTAGAATTCAGTGAAGGAGCCACTTAGAAATGTCTTTTGCCACCCACTGAGGTCTGCAGAGAACATGTCTGTCTGTTCACATGTGTCAGCCGGTCAGTAACATCTGTACTCGGGTGTTTTCATGCACAGGGCCAAGTGACTTAAGTGACTTATTAGCAGGAAAGTTCGCCGTAGTGCTAAATACCATTAACCATTAGCTTTAATCATCAGTCTTGCTGACTGTCAGGCTTCCTGTGCACTTTGTCTAGTAAACATTGGAGCCAGTGGTTAGTTTCTGGTTTACACCATGTTAATGTTGTGTAACCTTATCTCCTGCAAATATAAAAAAAATATGACATTCTTCAGTAAAAGAGACATATTCGTTTGTTGTGAGTTTTTTTTTTTTTTTTGTTTGTTTTGACACACATGCTTTTTTAGAAAAGACAGTTGGATATTCTTTGTGTGTGGTCGTAGTTGTATTCATTTTATTTTCTTTTGTCATTCCAATGTAATGTTCCATGTCATTGTTGTTTGACGTGTTTGCACATGTTTTATTATCGGGAAAACAAAAAAACTATTAATCATAAAAAAGACAGTTGCATGACATGAAATGAAAAAGAGACTATAATTTAAAGTTCTCTATAAGTTTAGTGATGTAATAGTAAATATCAAATGTAGTTGTGAATTACAGTTACATATGACTTCATCATCTCTGTCACCTGATAAAACATTTTGGTCACATAGATATTTAAGACGATATAAATAGAAAAAAAATAACCAGCACACGAGCTGCGTTGTTGTTATGGAAACCATACCCTGATAGGTGTCCTGTACCTGTATAAACAGTCTGCTGGACAGACACCAGAGCTCAGGGAAGGCATGTTTTCTCCTCTGGTTAAAGTCAAGTCCAAGTGCCAGCTGTTACATAATGAGGACTACAGCTTTTGATACTATGACATCACGATGCTCTCTGTGTGAACAATAGCCACTCAATATTTTGTGTGGCATTTTGTGTGGTCTATTCTTGGATTTTAACAATTATGTTTTTCTCATTGTTGGGGAAATAAATGAGCCTCTTTCAGCTATTTTCAAAAAGCTGGTGAACATAAATGGCATCGGTATTATGAAAAGAAAACGATATGCAAGTGCAAGATACAGGCTGAGTTTATTTTTATTGTGAGGAGTAGATTTACAAGGTTTTTAGAGAAATGTCACAATGTTTGCAGAAGAATATATATATATATATATATATATATATATATTATATATGATTAATCTGAAGGTCTCCTGACAGGCAGCTGATTAGGTCTGTGACATAATGAGATACAATTAAAATCCAACAGTTACCCTGTACTTAATTAATCATTAAGGGACTCAATTTCCCATTTATTGGTTATGGTTAGGGTAAGAGTCAGGGCAAGACAGGCAGGTAAGCCTCAATTAATATATTAATGTGTGTGTGTGTGTGTGTGTGTGTGTGTGTGTGTGTGTGTGTGTGTGTGTGTGTGTGTGTGTGTGTGTGTGTGTGTGTGTAAATACAAGAGAGAAAGCGTAATGAAGATAAACCTACAGCTGTTGTTCAGGACCCGGTCCAGACTTTCACGCCACTGAGCAGCCTCCTCAGGAGCAGGCCTGTGCAGAAAATACCTCAGTTCAGTTCTGTATCCTGACAATGAACAGGCCCAAGACAAGTTGAATCAAAGGCAACTGGACTTGTGGTGTAGATACTTGAAAACGTACAACCCAAGTCTTGGATAACCATGACCTGGATGACTGAGAATCTTCACAGACAAGATAAACACAGAACGATCAACTGTCACTCTGTGGTAAAATATATTCTCCATTTAGGCTAGTGGGCAACTGTTATCGGCACAATGTGACAACTGTCAGGTGTATCTTGTGTGGAGAAATTTGATAGCAAGACGCATCTGAGAAATGCTTTCATTTTACTGGTCACTGACACATTCTCACCCAAAATGCAAACCAAGATCTTTAAGTTTTAGACCATAAATTAGTCTTTTATTTTATAATCATCAACGTGAAGTAGAGCCGACAGTGGATGTGAAGTGATCCTCTACGTCATTGTTTCTGAAAAGCTTCAAACAGCAAGCTATAAATATTCAAATACACATTTGATGTATGATTCCAGTCTCACAAAGCCAGGCTGCATCCTTTGATCTCAGTTTCTGGAAAACATCCACTGAGAAAAAAATTGCATCTGGGGCTGTATATGTGTCAGATCAAACGTGGGAAGCTTTTAGACGCTGGGCTGAGAAATCCTGAATAATTTAAAGAAGGAGTTGTACAGCAGATAAGAGGAAGTATGAACCTGAGCTGAGTTTGGAAAGCTGCTGCAACGTTTTTCAAGTTTTAAAAGTAGGAGGAAAGACCAACGACAGGCCAGAGAGGGATGTGTTCATCTTTGTAAAGGACAGAGCTCTATCTATCATCTATAAATCTGATCTATCATCTATTGTGCAGTCTTTTGATCTCAAGCAAATTCCTAATGATCTCTGGCCTGACTTTGAAAGGCCAGTTCATACTCCACAGTGAGGAGGAGGATGAGCTAAAATCAAATCAAGGAAACAGATAAGAAAAGGTTAAGGGTAGACTTTAGGTAAAGGTATCCAGTCTAAATTACCACATACAGTCAACAAGAGGAAACACATTTGCCAAAATACTGGGAATAAAATAAAGGCTCAGTGAAAGCCTCACTAACCTCCATCAAAGCTGATTTGTAGGTAAAAATGTTCAAAGTTAATTAAACTTAGTCACATGAGCTGTTATCACTTCAACTACTTGCTTTAAGTTTCCATCAAATGCTAAACTTAATGTTAAAAAGGAAAGCTTTAAATTGGGTATAACAGGAGACAAAATGAAGCAGTTTAGTGTCTCACACGTTCTTCATCTCTAACCCAGTCTTCCCTCAGGCAATGCTTAATAAAATGAAAGTATCTACAACTTTGCACCATCTCAGCTGGGGGTCTGTTGTACGTCATGTTGTACGTGCTCGGGGCTCTGCTCTGCTACTTCACCATCACCTATCTGGTTAACGCTCAGACAAACATCCCCCACACCCACATCTACCTCTCCCTGAGAGAAACACTCACTTCTGCAGCTTCTCCGGCTTCTTCTCAGTCTTCTCCGGGTAGGGGATGATGAGGTCGATGGCATTTTCCGGCTTCTGGAGTAAAACTCCCAATTTCAACTTGATCTCTTTGGCCCTGGGTGACAGAAAGCAGAAGTAGGGGGGAAACAGCTTGTGTGACAAAGTCTGTTGAGATGATATTTATCTTCCTCTCTCCAACACGACTCTATTTATACAAGACACTGAGATTAAATTCATCCATATGTCTGCTGGCTGATGAATCTAATTTAAGAAACGGGGAGAAAAAAAAGAAAATGAAAATATTTTTATGATTTTAACAGCTAGTTTGACTTTTTTTTTCTACAGCTATACAGTTGCATTATGTAAAAATGTTACACTCACTGTTTTGAGAACAAAATCACAATTTTAAAGCAATATTGATCAAATTGTGATTTTTTTGCTATTGTGTTTGGGCCAGTGTAACCAGAAACCTCTCTGACCTCACCTCACTCAGGTTTAAGTGCATAAGCAACACGAGCCTTCCTCATTCTCTTGAGTACCAGTTCAAGCTATTGTAAAAATGAAAACATAAAACATCCAAGTTAACGTAAAAACTGCTAAAACACAGATGGAATATTGCAGTTGAGGTCAAAAAGTCTGTTTAAAAAAAGATTTGCAGGAAACAGAAATTCAAGTAAAAAGTTCATACAAATACCTTGAAGCCTTAAGGCTCACTGACAACTTGGATTTACAATTTATGTTTAAAAAAAAAACAACAAATTTTTGGACAGAGTACGATCAGAATAAATCTTAAGAGGTCTGAAATATATTCAAACTTCCACATCAGAGAGAGAGATGCTATTCAGATGTGACGGGAAAGGTAATGTGATGGTGCAGGTCTCACCTTTCGAGGCAGGTTTGGGGTAAAGCAGCTAATCCTTTACACATTTTCCAGCGCTCTCAGTCGCAGCTCTTCAGACAGAATTCAGTCCTCTTGTTAGTACACTACTAGTCTCAGAGTCCCCTTTTGCTTTCTGACTCTGGCTTTCAGCACATGGGGAGTTTTATAGAGACGCCCTTTGGGCTCTGGGCCAACAGCTAAGCCAATCAGACTGGAATGTGTACAGCACGGGCAGCTGAGGAGCCTAGCTGAGGAAGGGCGGGTTTTCAGATGTGAATGGCTGTTTGCTTTGAGGTTTCAATTAACCAGCAGACCCAGGACCAGCGTGCAGGATGCAAACAGGATGCAAACATGAGTTTTCACTAATTTCAGGTCTAATGTGTGGTGCTATTTGGTGTGTATCACATCTTGTCAGTGTTTGAGTACACAGTTTTTCATATATTTTATTCATACATTTCTCATTAACACATCTGGATAAATCAGTTCCATTCATCTTATGTCTTTTTGCTTTATTCTGCTTATATCATCTTTTTTATGCTTCATCATTTTACCACTTGCTGTTAAATAATGTCTACGGAGGCAACACAATGTCAACACAAATACTGCATCTGCACACACACACACACACACACACACACACACACACACACACACTTTGAAAATCTGTTTAAGCAAAAATCAAAGTAAAAAAACATCATTCTGCATGGATACAAAGTTAATTCAAATTTTTAAAAAATTCACACAGTGTTGATATGACATACCAGTTTTGGTGTCAGTACTGAAACAGAACTCTTTCTGACACGGTGCCTTATTTTGAGGAATATAAACCAGATTTTCTACCAAAATCAGGGCATTTTTCTTTTAACAAAAAGACAGAAACATTTTAAATGTTAACTGCTATATAAACATGAACAGCTGTGAAGCAGCTGCTTAAATCAGGAACTCTCTCATTAAAGACACAAAATTACAAATCTGACCAGGTTTTTGATCCCTGCTTTTGGTATTTGACAGTTTTTCATAATCGGTGTTTGGTTTCAGTCAGTATCAAAGTGTTGAGGCTCAATACCCGGTTCTTTGTACGCTATCTCCTCACGCTACTAAAAGTTTGTGACTAATCACCTTTATGAACAAAAGACATCAGTCTGTGAGTGTTTTACTAATCTTGTGCTTTACAATTTCTCATCCATCCAATCACATATACACTCACACACAGTGGCAGCGGTTCAGTTCAAAGAGACTTTGGCATGAGGGCAGGATGTGCTAAGGACTGATGAGTGGAGGCAAATTCATGCTTAGCTCAGGTTTAATCCACACAGTGTCTGTCCATAATCACATGCTCTAAAATCAACCTTGTGTTGGTCAACAACATGAGGCTACAACCGCCTCCTAGAGAGCACAGTTATTATTCGCTATTATTCTGCTTGAGGAAAATGTAAACAGGGGTTGTTGTGAGCGTTTATATGAACACGTGACCACTGCTGTTGTTGTTCTGCTGGGGACAGTCTCTCGTGTGTCAAGTGGATGTTGGAAGGAATGAAAAATTGTTTGGATGTGATCACGCAAGCAAGTCTGAATATCCTCTTAAATTGTCAATTTCCCAGTGTCACAATTACAGTTGTTATTCCTTTGACAGCTTCTCGGGCATTTTTACCTCTGCTTTATTTTGGACTAACATCTCTGCATCTTTTAAATAAATTGCATGTTTGGAAGAACTCGATAAATGCAGTCTGACATGTTCTCTTTATTAGAGTCAAACAAATCTATCCAGTCTAAGAAGTGGCCTTTCAGAGAGACAGTGCCTATTATAAAGCTTTATATGCTCCCATATGCAAATTTAATATATAAACATATATTGAATTTCTATATATGTACATAAAAAATAAAGCACACATGTAAAAATTATATATGAAACCTATAAATAATTGGAACAATTTTGTGTATTGATATATATGTCTGTTTATGTATGCTTGTTTATATGGCAGACATGTTACGCAAATATATTCATCCCAAAGCCTGTCAACATGTGTTGATATTATATACATAGGGTCAAAAAGTCTGCAACCACTTTACGAGAATGGGAAGATAGACATGTTTACAATTGATGAGGAATAAATATGAAAAACACATATAAGCATATAGAATTGTATGTTGTTTTAATAAACCTACATACGTAAATTAAACATATAATGTTGACATATATGGTTGCAACATGTTATACCATATAAAAATGCATCATATATGATGCAACATATATGATTTTGCTGAAGTGTTAAAAAGTAACAAAAAGACAAGGAGAGTTTTTTTTCTTTTGTTTTTATTCTGGGCTGGATACTCTTCATTAATTTAAACCATTATCCTCATAGGAAGGTAGAGAGTTCACAGCTCACTTTGCTAACTTAAAATATGGGTCATAGTGAATTTCATCCTCCAAAAAGTGCTTAACATTTAAGTGGTTATTTTAATGCGGAGACAGGTTTAGATTTACTAATGCCAAACCACATGGGATTAATGTTTTATTGACTCATGCTGTGTGACAGTTAATCAGGCTAAACAAGCGAACCAGAAAACAGTTATTACTTTTCATTAGGACTGCTAAGTTTTCATGTTCAGCCCTTTGCTTGGCAGTGTAATGCTGGCTGGACAACGATTATTATACAACCATAGTCATTACAAAGATAAATGCAAGAAATAGCAATTTCCTTCCAGTTGCTATGGTGATCAAAAGTCTATAATCTGTAGCAGAGAGCAATTCTGATGTATCTAATTTTAAAATCTGTGGGGTTTGGTATGAGAAAGCAAATGAGTCATCTTTATCAGGCTGATTTTATCTTTCGTGTATGGACTTTAATATGGAATTTAATACTCTGGACAGAGGAGTCACTGATTTGTCAGTTCACTGTGTGACGGGGGCAGGTTATTAGGCTGCAGGTCTGTAATTCTGCTAAAATACCAAACTGAGTATGTATCCACTGACGTGCTTCAGGGAGGGGGAGGAAAGTTTAATGTTCAATGTTACAATCAAATTCAACATCAAGACTTTGAATGTGATGTTTGTTTAAAGGCCAAATAATTAAAAATGCACAAGTTCAAAATATACAGACTACACAGAACTAATGTCTATCACATTTCAGATCAAAGACCTTTTACTGAGCTGATGTAGCTCAACCAACTCTGATTGAGCTACATAAGCTTCTGTTGCCCAGACCCAACCAAATGCAAGAATCTCAAATCTTTTACGTCCACCACCCTCACCATCATCAAACTAATTCTTTAATTAAAAAAAAACCACAGTGAGCGAATTGAGCAACCTCGTCTGAACTCTAAATCTAAAAAAATTCTCTGTGTGAGAGCTGCTGTAGCTCAGCCTGACCTGATGGCCCAGTTGGTTAAAAAGCAGGTTTGAAGAAGAGAGATTCTAGGTTTAAAATCCACAGTCTCATAGCTTAGTTAATTTATCACTTAAAATACAATTTCTGGACTGATATCTTATTATTAATGATTCTCCATTGATTGTAGCAGGTTCTATGTTTATAGTGTAGTTCATATTTAACAAATAACCAACCAAACAAGCTCTGACAACATATTTTTCAACATATTTCAGTAATCCTTTAAAGTACCAGGTACAGCATTAATGGTTTAAGTTTAACATAGTATTACTATGTTAGTTTTTTTAATACATAAGAAGCTTGAGTAACCTGAGTGTATTTTTTTCAGTTGGGTAATTATTTTATGTGTAGTGTGCAAAACGAGTACAGGACATTGAAAGTAAACAGAATCTGCTAGTGATGAACCCTGTGAGATGGATATTCAGATATATGAGCCAGAACAGCCCCGGAAAATTATGATTTCACACAGTTTAACACTACAAATAAATAAATATATAAATAAATAAATGCACAGCCCTGGTTCCACAGAACATTCAACAGTCTGAAAAGGGAGATGTGAGTTGCACAAATGAGCCTGGGGCTCACTATGGGCAATGATTTCTAGTCAGTAGCTATTAAAAGCGACAGTTTGTTGGTACGGTAATGTATTCAGAAAACACTGTTTTCAGTACCATGTTATTAACACATTGTTGCAGCCAGACAATAGAGGCCTGTCTGTTACACAAGTGCAGCACTTGCTGAAAATGACTGAACTATCACGCCATCTTTTATCAATGTTTTTATTCCAGGACCAATAACAAAGCCTGGTACAGAGCTATTTGCTTTCAATTTCTTTTCTTTCTTTTTTTTAATTAAAAAAAACAAAAAAACAAAAAACAGAATCCTTGAAGAGATAACAACATATCCTGCAGCTATATGCTCCCTAAACACTGAGAGGTGAGGTGAGAAAAAAATGAACTCCTGGAATAAAATAACTCTGTGGTACTTCTGACCACATGCTGAGCTCACAAGCTTGTACTGAAGGGCAGAGTCTTGAATTATGAAAGTGAACTGGATGATCTGAAAGAGTTTCTTTTAGCTCACAACTTTTAGGGCTCTGAGTCACACTTTAGCAACTGCAAATAAAACTGTTTTTCTCAGCATCTCTGATCATAGGTTTGTAGATTTGGTACCAACAATGGAGTCCAGAGTTATATGACTTTGCACCATGTGGTGAGAGAAAAAAAAAAAAGAAGTGAAGTGAGGGTGTATCACCTGGAGGCTTGCTGTATTTTTGTTTATTGATTGCACAACTCCAATATTGCCTGCACAGACACGACAAGCACACAGAGCTACAGAGGAGGTTTGCTTTCATTACAGAATTTCCCGGAAGGCAAAAAGTTCAGTGAAGGACAGTCCTTTGAGTGGATGTGTACTTAGGTCAAAGGCAATAGGTTCTCTGCTGTTCAAATACACTGGCAACAGTTGGCATCCAGGTGCTTTGCTTGCCATGCTGACAGAAGCTCTATGCTCAATTTATAGATGTAATGGCCATCTGAAAACACCGTTTTCAAAAGCAAAGGTCAACAAATGGCACAATGAAGGTAGATAATAGCAATCATAAATATGCAACGTATGGTAATGTATTTTTAGTAGCTGAACTGAGCTTTGTTTGTCTATTTTTTCTGCTGAATTCAGATCCACAGCCACTGATCCTGAACAAATTGTCATAATTATTTAGAAATTTTGAGACTTTTCTAAAAACTGCTTTAATATTCAAAGCCATAACAGATGTTAACAGGTGTTGTGCAGCCAGAGCCAACTGCAGCTCATCACTCGGGATGTCTGTTGGACACAAAACATTGCACAAAAAACACCTGGTTTTAGTTCGCTGGGCATTTATTAGTGGGCATTTATCACTCTGTTATGGTTGTGTGTTCCTTGATGTTGTAGTTTTGTTGTCCTCTCTGTCCTGTGACCCTTCAGGTAACCCCCACCCCCTTCCCCCTGCTACAGTGGATGGTTGAGCACGGCTGTTTCCACTTTGCTCATCAGGGTTGGGGGTACAGAGACTGGGAGAGGAGATACAGCTGGTGCCAGTGGGCTATTTGGCAACTTTCAGGTGGTGCGGTGCTCACTGGAGTAGTCTACTCCCTTTGCAGAGGAAAGGTGTTTGTGAGTGTTTATTTTGTGTTTTACTTTTTCTTAAATTGCCATTAATGACTCTGTACATATGTAGACGGACTTCTCTTTCTGTTTATAGTATGCTAGATTTCAGTTGTTTTTGGTGGCTTTTGATTTAAGTACATTTCTTTGGATCTAAGTTGTTAATAAATTCCTTATTTGTGCTTCTAATTCTGTTTTTCTTGATTCTTCTTCCCTGGGTTAAGTTTAATGGTTACTACCCTCCTCCTCCAGGAGTTTTTTAGGGGCATAACACCACTCCACTCCATTTTCAAGATGGGGGTACATTATTTGCATCACTACTATGATGCTTCTGTTACACCACCATCATTTTTTTTTTTTTTTTTCATCCTTGTGTGGTATTTACCATGATGGTTGTCTTCCAAGAAAGAAAATGATGCAACTGCTTCATGGTTTCCTGATGCTTTTTCTTGCCAAACAGGAAGGCGAACGTAATCTTGGCCTGACATTATTCCAGAAATACCAGCAAGTGCTGATGCTGGGCTAATCTCCAAGTTTTGTTTTGACTCCTTGGCTCAGATTATAGAGATTACAGACGGTTCTCCTGACATTTCGTTCAGTTCCCACTGGTTAAAGGTTAACAATGGGAGCTCTGATATAAACACTGTAAGGCAGGGCGCTCTGGAGGAGAAGGTACGTGAGTGAATCCGAGCAGTAGGGGTTCTGTGGTAAACGCAGAATAGGGCCTTATTGTTGCCATTTGCTTTGTTGAACCCAGATCTGTTCTGAGAAACCTAAATCCTGAGAACGCCTGATGCTCCAGGCTGGAAGGTTTGGCCAACATACTCACATGGGAATTGTAAGCTCTTGTTGGCAAAACACATTTAGTGTATGAAATCTTGCAGATAACAAATTGCACTCACTTTTGTGCAAGGACTTATTTCTCTCGAGACTTAAAAAAAACAAAATAAGTTTCCTTAAAGTTGTTCTGTGTAGAAATTTAACGTTATTGCAAAGTCTTTGATTAATCTAATTGTATGGTCCAGTTGTTGCAGTCCAGGTGTTTTTTTTTTTTTTTTTTTTTTTTTAAGCCCATTCATTGTCAGCTAAACGACTGACCCTTGAGAAACTCCATGAGTGAAAAGCAAAACTGAAGACTGGGAATTTCTAACAAACAAAAAAGATTCTCTTAGACAGATATGAGATATGACAAATATGAGCATATTAAATTAGGAAGCAGACCCTTTTAGGCCCAAACCAGGTTTCAAGATGCTGTAAAGGGATGGAGTGGTATACGGTGAAAAAAAAGCTACACTCAGGTAGGGATAATAGGACATGTGTGTTTGACACAATCAGAGATCTAATGTTGTCCACCTTTTTAACTGAGCAGTGTGCTGCACTATATTTCCAGATAACAGGTATGGAAGAAACTGGGGGTATGATTTCTATTTACTATGGTAGTGGACAGATAGAGGGAGCTAGAGAATAGAACAGAGCCTGTGTTGATTACAAGGCCATGCCAAGTGATGACAGTCACACAGCTGGGTTAAGTAGAGTGATGTGAACAATGTTGGCAAACAACATACAAGAACCCAGACGATTAAGATGTAAACTGTCCCTTTTAAAGAGTGTAGCTCCCTCCCAGGCAGGTGAAAATTGTCAATAAAGCCAATGTTGTGTTCCCTGCAGAGAAGAGGGAGCCAGGAGTGGAGCTGAAGGACTCTGGTGAAATACCCCACCACCCAAAGCCCAGATTGGAAATGGGTCCAGAGATAAAAATGTCTTTCCTACTAAATTCAGTGAGCTAAGAAAGTCTGAAGAAATCTTACTCAAGCACTTCAGATTGTTACCGGGGAATTTTGCCAGTGCTTAGACTGTTTGACATCTCAGATAATGGAGCCAACCACTATCAGCATCTGAAGTGAGCAGTAACTGGGGAGTACTGTGCTCCCCGATTCCATGAATGGAATGAGCTGCAACTTGAAAGATCTTAGACAAAGAAGGATAAGAACAAAACTTAATCATCGTCTACAGTAAAGCATTTAATCCCCGCTTCAAGAAAAAGTTTCCCTGTCAAAAGAAAATCAGTAATTTATTAGTTGTTGACGATATACCTTAAATGCAACCTCCAAAATGTGGATAATTTCATTATAACTGATTGTGCTGCAGAAAAAGGAAGACACCTGTGTATTTTGAGACAATCGGTACTAAAGCAATTGGATACAGGTGTACCCTGCATCTCACTTAATGCATCCTTTAACAATATCAATTTACCCAAGACCGTGAAGTACAGTAATTTTTTATCAAGGCGTGACTGTGGTATATTTTCTGCTCCATAAACATGGCCAGAATAATATTAAAACCTTGAAATATAATGTTTTTACATGCAACAATACAACAAACATTGGCCTAAAAAATTCTATTTGTGTGAAAGCATTTTTCAGCTTTAAAAATTACCTCCAACACATTCATTCCTTTAGTATAGTCAAAGAGAAAACATATGCTGGGGACCTGATAAAAAAACAGAAGACTGAGTGCTTCAGTTAATTACCCAATGCACAGGATTTAACATAACCATCCCATGTGCTGAGATAACTATGGTGCGTATCTATGCTAAGTGCTTATATTGCAAACATGCCTGTGTAACGACAAAGAGGGAGGGAAGGAGGTTGCAGAGGCCAACCCCACACAGGCTGAATTAAAGCCATGAGACATTCATGAGAGTTTAAGTGAATTTTTGAACATTATCAGCCTTGGACTTTTCACCTCAATGGTGCCAGAATGAATCCAAACTGGGAGAAAATTTCAGTTCCGCTACAAACACCCATTCCCCCTTGCTAAAGCGGCTGTGCCGAAGCCTCAGGCATGAGGCAGGGTGACTGAGGAGGTGTCCAGCTTCTCAGCGCTCCGTCCTCTGGCCCACGAGAGGAAATTAAATCGCTTTTCCCACAGCACCATTAATTGTTTTCGTGAAGTTGTTTATTTGCAAAGGCTTTTCCGGTGAACCTGCTGATTACAGGGGGGCAGGGAAGAGCTACAAAGACTGTTTTCTCTTGAATTATGGCGGATTTGTCTGTTACAGAGTTGTGGCCTGGATGCTGAGGGGGGAAAAAATCCAAGGATAAACAATGATGTATTCGTTATCATTCCTACCTTAGAGAAATAAATTGCATTCTTCGTTCAGAGAAAAAATTGATTTTCCATTGGAGAGGTCAGTGCAAAATGCTAACAATGGATCTATCGCTGGGCTGCTTTTTATGTAACACAGATTGCAACAGCTACATAAATAGAATATGATTTCCAGTATCGTGCTTTAATATTTTTACAGTTTGGATTTCATTCCAGCTCTGGATGATATATGGCAGCTCAGGTTTTGTTTAAGAATTACAGCAACATAAAAAAATTAAAATACATGAGCAGGGCATAAATGCATGAGAAACACCACACAAGTCATGCCTGGTTATTTTGACAGTTAAGAGACCTCCACATCTCTATCAGATCAGATAAACCCCAACTTTAAAACAACAGTGCTTATCACAAGCCATTTAACTGAAGCCTGTAGTCTGAGTGTGTTTGGTTTTCAGAGATCTGGACACGAATCAGATCAAATAGCCTTAAAATTGGCAATGTAACAACAAGCCAAACCAAACATGACAGAGAAACCAAGCCAGGAAAATAGCAACAGTTTGAGGTGACCGCTTGGCTGGTTCTGCCCTGTGTGTAGCCAGTGCTCAATCACATGGTGGGAAGCCTTAACAGCCTGTTGCCTCTGCAGTTCATGTACATTGTGTTTGTCATGTTCACACTGAGGAAGGGGTTAATGCACTGCGGAGCACTTCAAGAGGAGGCTTGATCTGGCTCTCCCAGCTCCCTGAGTTCCATGATGTTGGCCTAAATTTTGTATGTTGCTGTTTGTGCTGCTAATGGACTCGAAGATGGGAACTCAAACAATCATGCAGTCTCAGACAGAGAAGAGGGGGACTTTTTTCTCTGGCTAAGGAGTAGACTTTCCACTCACAAGAAGGTTTCTTTTAATGTTTAACACTCAAATGTGATTATTCACCAGCTCATTCAGCCTCCACACAACTTTGGAACCTGGCTGCATTCATGTTGGGTGATCGGATCTGTTTAGCAGGTGGTGTTTCAGTTCATCCTAAAGCTGCTGGATGGGGTTGAGGTCAGGGCTCTGCGCAGCCTAGTCAGGTTCTTCCACTACAAACTGGGGATACTATAATGCTGAAACAGGAAAACGGCCAAACACAAACTGTGGCCACAGAGCTGGACAATCCCATTGTCAGACAACAACTCTGCAAAACTCTGGATTGTATTCATTGATGTTCTTTACATTCAAAACTTCTCACCTTCTACAATCTCTTCACATGGTAACCACAATATGATTAAAGATAGAGAAAGACCATAGTAATGTCAAATAAGGTAAGATGAGGTTGAGGAGTGGTTACACTTGGATGAGACGAGGGAAGGTTGGGGAAAGATTGCGGTTACGGCTAATGTTTCTTGCTGGTCTGTGACAAGACATTAACTCTGGTTTCCTTCATGAAATCCAGATGTGCTACATGCACATCCACCAAACCAGCCTCTACATCCTTCCCTTTTGCCTCGATACATGAAGGGCATGCTACTCTGAGCATTTGGCAGTATGAGGACAGTGTAGGGTGACCAGGCGTCCGGCTTTAGGCTGGACAGTCCAGATTTTCAATGGCCTGTCCGGCGTCCGGACGCGTATTTGTCCTCCTTTTTGAGGCACTAGGCTTGAAGAGCGGAGTTTTTTCATCTTTGCTGGGCGGGCTGCAGCACAATATCCAATCATAGGCTGTAAAAAATGCATCCAATGCAGTAACATATCTGGTCTAACAAATGATTGGCTAAGAGCGGTGTCAGATAAATATCTGCTTATCATTGGTTAAAAAAGTAAACAAGGGTCCATGTGCTGCTACGTCATGACATTGACAGAAAGTTAGCATCATGCCAAAACACAAGACCTCGTTTAATTCTGAATGGACAAAAGAGCATGGATTTATAACGAAAAGTAGTCGAGACTCATTCCATGGCTTCTGCCCACTTTGTCGATGCGATGTCGATGTAAGCAGTCAGGGGAAAGCTGCAATTGAACGGCATGCGGGTACGGATAAACATAAAAGTAATAAACGTGCGGCAGGTACCTCTTCAATGAGGACATTTTTTTGTGAAGTTTCCTCGCCCCTGGATGACAAAATAACTGCTGCGGAGCTGTGCAAGGTGTACCATGCTGTAAAGCATCACCAGTCCTACAGAAGTGTAGACTGCGGCGTGAAAGTGGACTGGGAGATTTTCAGTGACTCGCCCACAGCTAAAGGGATGACCTGTGGCCGAACAAAAGCCAAGGCATTGTGCGAGAACGTCATCGCTCCCTATTCGGTACAGTTACATACCGACTACATAAAAGAAAACAACCTACCCTTTTCCGTGGCAACCGACGCCTCAAATAAAGGAACAACCAAGTGTTTTCCCACTGTGGTAAGGTATTTTCACTTCGATGAAGGCATCAAACATGTCCTGTTGGATTTTTATAGTGACAGCAACGAAATGTCAGAAGCCATAACAAACCAGCTGCTGGAGGAATGCAACCTGCTGCGATATGTTGTCACCAGGTGGTTGTCCCTGCTGCCATCCATTGACAGAATCCTGAAATATTGGAAGGCCCTGACCAGCTACTTCCAGAGTGACGGTGAGGTGGAATGTTTTGGAGAGGAAAGAAATGAGGTGTCAGAGACATATTTTGTGTTTCTCAGCCATGTTCTTAAGGTGTTCTCCGACACGATCGAAGCACTTGAGGCAAAATCCTTCAGCATTACATCGGTGTTTAAGGTAATGACTGAACTAAAACAAAAGCTGGAAAGAAGGATGAAGGACAGGTTCTTTTGGTTTACTGTCAACACCAAACTGAAGCAGCTGCCCCCTTGCCAGTCAAAAAAATGTGAGGCCGATTTTATGCTTTTTTATGAAAGAGCAAAGAAATACATCAGTGAAAGATATGACTTCTCTGACACAAGCTTTCATAGCAAAGTGGCCAAGCTTGGCCTCACAACTGCTGTGCCATTTGAAGACTACAGTGCTGCTGTCCAGGCCTGCAATCTGGACATTGATATGGATGGACTGTATGAGGAATATGCCATGGTGGAAGGTTCCTTCAGTTCACCAGAAATGGAAGCTTGCCACAGCGAGGAACGATATTTGAAATTGTTTTCCAGAGCAGATGTACCACTTGTGAATCTCAGGAAGGTCAGCGCCTATATTTTCTCCATCCCATGCAGCAATGCACACACAGAACGTGTCTTTTCAATGATGACAACTGCATGGAGAAACGAGAGGAATCGTCTGGATGTGGACAGTGTCAAGGCTGAGCTGCAAGTGTGTGTCAATTTCACTTATCCCTGCACAGAGATGTACAAGAAGTTCACTGGAAACAAAAAACTCTTGGATGCAGCCAGGAAAGAACAGAAGTATTGCAGATAGACAATCAACTTATGAAATCTTATGATTTCACTGATGGGCGACATGAAATATTTATATTTATTGGGTTGAAAACAATACAGATTTTGGAAGGTTGATAACTATATTGTTGCTATGTTGTTATTTGTACCAGTCTCTGCAGGATATAAAAAGGCCCAGGGGCAGTGGGGGCTTGGAAGCCATGATGACAGAGGGGCTGTTGATCCTGAGCTGCTACAGAGGGTGAATGTGGAGTTTGCTTAAAGACAGGTCTGCTGCACACACACAGACACTGAAGACAAGTCCCCAAAAGACTGAAGCACTTTAGAAATGCTATACTTTTTGAGCAGTTGAATGTATTTTTTTTTTTTTTACCATCTCCTTTGTTGTTTACATACATAAAAGGTTATTTTTTTTTATTATGTATGTTATGTTACCTGTTAATTGTTTTTTACATTTAAGTCCACACATGTTATGCTTTGTGGCACTCTGCACTTTAAAAGATTAATTTCAGTGGTCACTTTTTGAACACCACAATGTATTGAATAAATACAAATACTGTGAACAAACACTTTTTGACTTTTCATTAATATTTTTTCCTATTCAGCTACACAAACATCATCTTTAAACCACTCCAAATTGTACTATAAATGAGAGTATACCAGAGTCCTATGTACACCGTAGTAATTTACTGATATGCTGCATAATGTCCTCCTTTTTGGTGTTATGGAAATGGTCACCCTAGGACAGTGGTGTCCACATACTTTTGTCATGTGTATATTTATAAATGTATATTTAAAGGAGTTATTTCTAAGTTTTCTCTGCCTTCGAATGTAATTGTCGCTTGACAAGAGCTTTGGCCATTGTTGTCTTTATAATAGAAGAGGCTATAATACTGAAGGCTACAGTGAGCCATATCGGAAAATGATAAGACAGGCTGGTGCTAGCTGGTTAGCACTCTAACTTAAATAGAAGACATAACAGAGATAAGAACTTACATTACCTTTGCTTTCCACTGCAGCTCCTGGTGAGTAAAGGAATTAAGTTTAATGCTGAACTCACAATGTTTCTTTTGCACTGGTAAGTAAACAGCTGTTAACGCTAACGTTAGCTCTGTAGCAATAGCAAATCTTACAAATGGCTTCTTTAAAGTGCTAATCAGTGACTTTCTGTGAAGTTGTTTTAACCTTGTGGTCACTGCATGTACCAGCTAACGTGAACAAATAGCCTGTATAATACTCATGTACAATCATGTAAGCTACAGCCTGCAAAACCTGGTTAATGCGTAATCGAAGAGTATGGAGACCATCCCCAATCTTGGAATTTTATGTATTTATCAGGGGCAATGAAATATGAATAACATCATTATCATAGAAAAATGCTGGATGGAGCCAAATATTTGGCTACTTTTTTGCAGTAAAAGCAGCCATAAGTATGAAAGTAAACATAAAAAAATAAAAGATGAAAACAAAATCAATCTGCCAATACAGATTATGTGTTGGATGTTGTTATGATTTTCCAGACTGTTGGCCTTTGCCACATTACATAACTCTGGATTTTGTGGGGACTAACAAAAGATAAATTCATACATTTCATAAATGTTTTGGCCTCATTTGAACTCTGAGTCTAATCCCGCTCAGAAAAAAAGCAGTGATTGTCCAACCTGGTTCAAATCTTAATTACACAACTTGGCTTTTCAGCCAGAGAGAGAACAAAGGAATGAGACATAGAGTAGTAAATCCTGAAAATATGAGCAATCCATGTCACAGTTCAGTGTGAGTGAATGAAACATCTCTGAATCATTTATTATTGTGTAGACATATGGTCTTGATTACTGAAGGGTCTACAACACAGATATGTCAACATTGACATTCTGGTAAAACACAAGTGATTAGATTTGGCAGATGTGCGTTCAAGATCACAGAAGAGTGATGAGTGATGACCGAAAAAAAATCACACACATGAAATAAGCATCCAGCCTTCCTAGAACACAATGTACGCTGGGATATAAGACAACGTGTGGAGGTCGGCCCGGATGAGAAATGTAAAAACAATAGCTGACGTGAAGTAGTCATCTAAACCTGTATCTGGATTTATAGGCAGCAACGCTGAGCTGCAGTTCCATCCAAAGTCAGCTCCATTACCTCATGTTGATACACTGGATATCTTCCTTTTTTAAACAAGAGTTTGAGACAGAACATTTTACTTGTGTTTTAATGTTGGCATATTCTTTTGTTTACCTCTTTAATCACTTTTCCTCTGCTAATCTTTACTTTATTAACTAAACATTTGTTCTGTTGTTTTTTGTCTTCTGTTAATTCATCTAATTGTGTATAGTATAAATTACTAGAAACTGTGCAAGTGTCACCTTGTTATGAGCAAAAGACAGGACTTACTGTTTGCTCAGTGGTGGAAGAAGTTACTTAAGAAAAACTAATGATACAACAATGCAAAAATACTTAGGATTTTGAACATATCCTCATAACTACTTTAGTAAATATACAAAAGTATTATCAGTAAAATTTACTTTAAGTATCAAAAGTGAAAGTAAATATACTTTATTAAACTTAATTAATCAATGCATAGGTAGCATTTTATTGCTGAAGCTTGTAAAGGTTGATCTAGTTTTACTTGCTAAGGTAGTTTGGTAGTTTTTTCCAGTGGTTCCCTACAAATTTGTCTTTATGTTCGGCTTTTTGGTTAAACATTGGGTAATTTTAGCTCATTATATCTCGTGCTTTTAAAATGAAACCATCTCAGAAGTTTAGAAGCAAAGCTAAGGGGCACTTTGTAGATGTTGTTGCTTTTTCAAATAAAAATTGTGAATCACTGGTTTAATCTTAAACAGTATATTTGAATATGATATAAAATCCTAATCTGGATATAACAATTGAGTCCATCTGTTACGTAAATCTAGTAAATTTCAATATTTACTTTTGAGACACAGATTTATTGTAAATATAGTACAACTACCTACCAATGCTGTTCACATGTCTATGTTTCTATGTCTATGGAGGTTGGAAAAATTTTAAATAGAACATTCATCAAAGTGTGAATCTCGATCTCACTCAGTGTGATGATACTTTCCAAAGCCATCGCTGCGAGAATATTTCAATTGTACAGTATCTAATAAAATATGCTACTCCTTACTGAAGGACGCACACTGTGATGCTTGAACTTAAAGGATGCTTTGATAAGGAAAATGAAAGATGGAACAAACTTTCAGCATATGAAGTTGTGTGTTTTTTTCTTCTGGGCCTGAGTTTCATCCTGAGCGGACGGACAGAGGATGTGAACCTTGAGGAACTCAGAGTCACTAGATAGCACAGTTTTCCCTTTTCACTGGGGACCCACACCAGGAGATTTCCCACGCTTGGAGTGTAATGTGCTGTTGCCGTTGCATCCCCTCCTCCTGTCTCTTAGTTCTCGCCCACTCGTCGAATATGTTTATCATGAATCCTCTTCTCCTTCCTCTATCTCTTCTCCTGCTTCTTGTCTTCCCTTCCCATCCTGCTTCTTGATGCCTCGCCTGTTGCAGCAACATGAACAGCACAAAAATATTGTTTTTGGGCAGTAGGCATGCACAAGGGGAAGTGAGGGACCCCCCCAGGCCACACTGAGGTGCGTCTGCATTGGGGAGATGCACAGCACAAGTCCAGTCCTGGGGGATTATATGGAGGAATGTTCACACTGGGTCATCCACTCCATATCTGCTTTCGTCTTAATGACCACCAAGGGGGGGTTGCGCCTCATCCTTTAAGACGCATGCAGAGCACTGTGTGTTCTCTGCACCTATTTTAAACTCAGGGTCACTGGGTTCGGTACAGCCATATGTGATAAAGACCATCATGGCTGATGATATGATGAACATACAGTGTGTCCTTCTCAGTGCATTGGCTTGGTTAACATCAGGGCTTCAACTGACAGTTACAACATGGAGCACATCATCAGTGTGTTTTTCATGTTCATCTCTACTCTTCACACATAAATATTGTTTATTTAGGGGACATATTAATGAATATCTCCTTAAATTTACGTCTAATTTAGAGTTATGTTTCATTTTATCATTTATCTATATTGATTATATTTTTATATTGAAGTCAAGAAAGTAAATGTTCACATCTTCAAAAGCATCATACATTTTAAAAGTGAATATAAATGAACATCCCAAACATCCATCCTCACCCGACTGGTACTTTCTTAAGTGTGTGCTGCTCACCTTGCTAAAGATGTGATTTCTATTATCTTTCTTTGAGACGATAAAGTGAGAAAAACGACGGACCATGCTCAGGTTCATTCACAGCCCATCACTGCTCCCTGGTGCTGAGAAGGAAATCCTGCATCCTGCATCCAGGCAGGTCAGTGCTTCTTAATTATCAAATCACTGTAACCATTTTAACCAGTTTGCCTGATCAAATAAAGACTTTTAATGACAAACAGCACCTGAAGAAAGTTTCTTGAATATCTACTTGTGACTCCTCATCACATGTTTTGGTTTTGGTTTGTGAGCAACCAAAGAGTAATTCTTCTTTCTTTGGTTGTTTCATTTGAACTCAGAAAATGTATTTGGATGTATTTACAAGATGTCAGTTTTTGGTTTATTTTTCTCTCTTTCATTACTTTCATCTTGTGTCCCAAATGGCAGGTTTGGAAGAAAAACATTTTTAATAATAATAATAATAATAATAATAATAATAATAATAATAATAATAATAATAATAATAATATAAAATCTAAAAGTGCAATATAGAAATATAGAATTCGTGTACCCTCTGAGCATTTGTGTAATGTAAAGGTCGAACAACGAATTTTGACTGACCAAATTTCCTGTTATATGCAAATGTTACGAAATTAAACCACTAGATGTCAGTGCAACTTCATGAGTATTCACACACTACTGATGAGGAAGGTCAATGGTCATGAGCAGTGTGAGCACAGACGAACAGTACAGAGATTCAGCTCAAAAATTCAGTGTATGAAATGCAGCCTGTTAGTGCAATTGTCTTCAAAAAATTAGTTTTTAGCAACCAAGAGAAAAGAAAAAAAGAACCACTCTTTCTTATCTTGAGTCTGGTGACTTCCCAGCAAAAAACATGTCGCTGTTGTAAACACGACTGCCATATCTAAGTTGAACACACATAAGGAAACTGTAATTCAAATGGTAATGTTTTGTGTCCTAGAACAACACTTCTATTTTGGAACATGCGACCCTCAGGAGTGGGGGTCAGCTGAGTGTTAGCTTGGAGAAGACACAGGGCCACTCATGAGTATAAATGTAACTAAAAATGGCACAAGTGTGTTTTTGTTCTTTTTGCTTTTTTTGGCATGTGGCTAAAACTGTAGAGACTTTTCATAATATCTGCCTTGATAGAGGACAACAATTTTCCCCTCATACAGAAAGTGTGTGCTGTTTTTATTTTAGACATTTTATTTTTAGTTTTTCCAATACCAAGAAACCAACAGTCACCAGGAGACAATAAATAAAAACAGAGACATAGTTGTAGGCAGTCAGAGCAATGTGTGGTAATCAATGAGCTATGTGTGGTAATCAATGGTTCTCGGGACATAGACCTGCATAAATGCACTTACACAACCTGCCCTCCAGTTAGACATAGAGTACCTTATCTCTTACAAACAGGAAATCAGGATAAATAGGAAATCATATCATTGAGCCATTTTTTAATAACAAGCAGGTGATGAAGATTTCCATTCCCTTAAAAATAACCCTTTTGGCCACAACCATGCTGAACATGAGAGCCAGTTGACTCTCATATGGTAGCTGGAAGCTGAACTTAGGGTTTTGCATCGCAAGTAAAACCCTGTACCAATGAAATATCTCCTCCCACGGCTTATGTGATTTGGGGCATGACCCAAGTCCCATTCTCTAACTCACATTTATCACATTTAAGTTAAAACAGAAGGCTAGATCTTATTCAGCCTGACTTTTGAATAGTTTAGATGGGGCTTGGTTTTAAATTGTATGAGCTGAAGTCAAAGCAATCCTTAATTCTACGTAGCCCTTTCCCTCAAAGCTCAAGAGGTATTTGTCTTGCCCATTGCATCCTTGATGATATTCCCAGGAGATATTCCTCTCAAAGGTTGCGACCAACTGGGAGCTAAAGACATGTGATGCCTGGGTAAGATGTCTGAGTGGGCTAAACACTGTATTATAAAGTTTCTCACCTGTAGGTAGTGGAAAAAGTGACTATGAGGGAGGCTGACTCTCATACAGCAAGTGTTAAAATTACATTTCAATATTGATTAGATTGTTAATCAGACTGGGCTGAACTTGCTGAATCCTGCAGGAATAGTGATCTGTTTTTTCTTAGGACAGTGCAGTCTGACTGGAACTTTCTCTCCAGAGAAAAGTAGTTCTAGTGAAGACTGTTCACAGTGAGGCCTGTGGTTGGTTTGTGGTTTAGTGTTTCTGGAAACAACCCAATGGTTGGAGCCCACTTTCACTGAACTGGGGTCAAGGCAGGAATCTCTCACATGTCACAAGCTCAGTGAATACAACCAAAACTAGTTAGAAAAGTTAAAACTAGAAAGTAACTGTTTATGCTGTCCCGACAAATGACGTCCTGTAGTAACGTCTGAGTAACTCTTGTAAGCACGGTTGAAGTAGTGGTGGGATGTAAGTTTCTGGCAGTAGGAAATTTCATATGAACCACTGTGTCCACTAACTGTCAATGTTGTGTTCTTAGAAAACATGACCACAGTCTTTCCCTCATTAAGTTGTCCTTTTAAGGAGGAGTTCTGAGGAGTTGCTGGAAGTTTGAACACACAGATTTCTCCACTGATGCTACAATCATCATCATAAAGTCCCACAGGCCCATCAAAGGAAAAAGTTCCTTTTTTTGACTTAGGTATATTTGGCCATCACTGCTTCAGGTTTAACTCATTAACAGGAGTGCTTTAAAGCAGAGTGTGCAGGGCAAACTTATAAAAGATCTTGCAAGGAATTACATTCATATTGGAGGATTCTGCAGGACAGTTTATATCCAAAGCCCATTTGCAGTGGCAGTGCAAGAAAAAGTATGTCCTGAGTTAAAGTTAAAGTATGGAGGTTGAGCTGGTGAGTCTGACACTCGCTCACCAAATTGAACCATTAAAATACCATAACTTTAGCATAACCTCAGCAATAAAACTACAATGTTTTCCTATCCTTGAACAAGTTGAGGCTTAAATATACCTTGTCAATACTAAGCAGCAGCACACAGGCTGAAAGCCCTGCTGGTAGATAAGTCAAGTGGTTTGAAACCTGCACTAACAGTGAGTGTTTCTACACTAGTTATTTAACACATTTGATTCAACATACTCATACTTGTGATCTTAACAAATATTTCAAGTGCATTTTGTCTGTTTCCCCCTTCCTGCTGTAAAATCCATCTTCAGTCTTAAACCTGAATGAACACCTGTTGCATGGCCCTGCAGCACCATTCTCTCTGTAGTAAAACTTAAAAAAGCACTAATACAGATGGTCATTGCTAGGACCATCTGTAATCTAGATAAAAATGTCAGGGAGTTGCTATGGGGAGGGATACAGCATTATGAGATGTTCATATGCACCAGGCCTGTGGAACAGCTGTTGTCCACCTGACACTAGCTCCACTCTTCACTGATGACATCTGAATACACAAAGCAGATGCTGAGCCACAGTTTGTTCTCTGTCTGCTGCTGAAATGCACTTTACCAAATCTTAACAGCAATATTTAGCATTTTAATGAGAATATATCAGATAGCCCGCATTATCACTGTAATCAATGTCATTATTGCGTAACTACAGGCTTTGGAGGGGTTTGTATTATCCCTCTCTTATGCGTTGTCCACATGCTCGCTCTGCAGACAGCAGTGGATGCGCTCTAGCTGTGGTAGCACCTTTGCTCTCATTTATTACCTGATGTCGATTGCCAATGCAAACACTCGCTGAGGCAATAATAAAGTTTTATTGCTCTTCCTATTACGTTAATGCCGTCGCATCATCTCTTTGTGCTTCCTGTTTGCTAGAAAGCTCTTTTTCATTCACACGAAATGGGACAAAAGCTCTGAGCAGGCGGATGCTGTGATTGTACCGTGTCCTTTATGACGCAGTTTCCTTGGTGAATAACAGTTCAGCACAACACCGGCTGCAGAATACCTCTCATCATTGACAGCAAACATATCATTGTCATTTTTATATGAGGTAATGTGAATAATTAAACATGCAGCGTCGGGGCAAACTTCACCTGAATCTGTTTACATTTGATGTTTTGTCTATGTCACCAGGGTAAATGATGTGATACTTGAGATACCCATGGTTATCACTGAAATGTTTTTTTAATTTTTTTTAATTTTTATTAGTGCTCCTGTGTTTAATATAGGTATGTGGCTCTGCTCAGCAACTCTTATATCCTTGATTTTATCCAATGAAGACGACACATTTTAGCATTTTCTTTTCACACTTTATTTCTCAAATAATTTAGTTTTTTTGCTTGTACGTAAAAAAAGGACAACAGTGATATAAATATTATAATATTATAAATTAAATTGCACATTGTTTTCATCGTTGTTTGGTAAAAATGCAACAAATACTTTACAGACAAAATAAATACAAATTCATAAAGTACATGCCTGTTCACAAACAGTGTACAAGTTTGACAGAAGGACATTGCACATCACAACCACAAACATTTGCCTAGTGGCAAAGAAAAGTGCATCTCCCAGTTCTCCTGCCCTCCTGTTTGTCACTCAGTCTTTTACATTTTCTTCTTGACTTTGAACTGTATTCACACAACAGTCCACTTTAAGGCATCAAGCTCCAGCTTTTGCTCTAGCTTCCTTTTCTCCTCCATCCTTCCTCATCTACAGAGAGGAGACTTCTACAGAAGCCAACCACCGCTCTCATGACGATCTCTGCATCTGCATCAGCATCGGTGCCCGGCTTCACGATGAAGCACCCAACGCCACGTCTCTCTTGCCTTCTGAACATTTAAGGCAACCATGAACAATCCTTCATTGGCTCACAGAGAGATTCGCCTTCACGCCTTCTTCTCCTGGTGGGGCTGCTTGGGGGCCTTGGCGCCTGGTTTGGCTTGGCACACTAGGTCCCTGTAGGCTGGAGAGCGGAGGAAGCGGGGGTAGCAGTCTTTGGCCATGAGCATGTAGATCTTGTGCTGGGCCATATCGAAACAAGAAGGTGAGGGGGTCAGCATGTTAGCTCTGGTGATGTCACGGGTTTCGTGGTCGATGTTAATCTAGAAAATGGAACAAAGTGACAGACCATCTTAGTCTTCAGTTTCTTTTTGTCTATTTTGAGGAGGAACCATTTGGAGTCAGACTTATATATATTTTTTGGGATGTTCTTACCTCTCTAGGAGCATCACAGCCGATGAATTCGTCATAGATCTTCTGGGCTTTAGCGGGGAGTTTGTCAAGAGACTTGGTAGTCCTGTAATCCTCACAGGCAAAGTAGAACGCAATATTCTCCTCGCTGAACTCAGATACCAGGAAGGCTGTGAAGGCACACAGTCCATCTGAGGAGAGAGGGCAAATTTGATTACTTATGGTACATTGTGGTCCCGCAGGAATGCACGTGTCTGCAAGTGTGTGTGTACCTTGGCATCTGCAAGCGCTTTTTTTGTGTTGAAAAAAAATGCAAGAAATCGAAATGTTTACTTACATTTGCTGGACAGGAGTTTTTCAAATGACTCCTTCCATCTAAAGCATTCCTCCAGTGTTGGCCTGAGAAAAGAGGAAGTGTGATTAGATTCAACCAAGACTTTTATGCATGCAGCAACAATACATGTAAAATGAATTGGGAGGTAAATATAGCACAGTATGTATGATGCTTACTTATTTTTTCCTATTTTGCAGCAGGATAGATTCCAATTGGGTTTTTGCAAAATGCTTCCCAGCCTTGCTTTCAGCTCCTTGGCCCTGTCAGAAAAAGAGAACAGGTTAGATAAAAGATCATTTTTTCACAAGACCTTGGACACATACTCAATGCATTAAGCCTGAACTTAAGTGCTTTTCAAAGACTACATTTACTAATCTAAAATCCTTTAGTTTTTAAAACACACACACACACACACACACACACACACACACACACACACACACACACACACACACACACACACACACACACAGATTCACAAAAATAAAAGCAGCAATGCTGTCACATCTTATAAATCCATCTGCCATGTGAGTGTTTGCATGAAGCTTCATGTACCTCTCCAAGCAGCAGGTAGGCAGTGATGCTAGTCCTTTACACATAGCAGCAGGTTGGAGCTGGTGGGGATGGTGTCTCGGTTGGGTGGTGGTTAAATATCCGTTTAGTGAAGCTCAGCAGTGAGTGAGATTGTCTGTGTGTCTGAGCAGAGCCAGAGCAGAGATTTTATAGCTCTACCTCCCCTGCCTCTGATGTGTCATCAGCCTGCTCAGCCAATCACAGAGGGGGGAAGAGTGAGAGAGCAGGAGAAAGAGAGAGACAGCGAGGGAGAGTGAGAGAGGATGATGTCAGAAAATGGGGGAGGATATGCAAGGACGAGGCTGGGAAATTACTGTCAAATGATAAAAGCCAGTCTATGTTATGTTTTTCCTGCATGTCCCTGAAAACCCTGTAAATCTTTCACTTGTTTTCACCCTTCTCTTCCAGAACAACTTATTTACACACACGAAAGCAGAAAATGAACCTCCACTGTGTATATATGTATATATTTAGTATTGTGGATACAGGCTTGGGAAAGTCAGCTTTTAATTTAATTTAATTTGTGTTCAGTTCTCACAGCTTTCCTTATACATTCAAACATCATCACCAATTGAATGTGACTGTTTTATGACGACTTTGTCTTTTTGATGTCATTGAATTTGTCACATTTAGTTTTTTTTTTAGCTTCAAAATTGTGCCACCACAACTTGTCGCTAAACAGAGCAAGCCCTCAGTATGTTTTCCTGTATAAATAAAGATTTCAGTCAGTGTGGGTCTGGTATAACAGTGATTTGCTAATAATGTCATGTCTCGTGAAATTGCTTCTAAGCAGCTCTGTTGCTCCTGGTTCATGGTCCTGCTTTTCACAATGACATAATTGAAGAAATAGGCAGGCTGATGTAAACACAAGCACCCTTCAGCCCGTTTATGGGTGTGATAAAGGTGCTCACTCCAGGGAATGATGGGAAGGAAATGCAGTATGCACTTTGTTTAATTATATTACTGTAAGCAGGCTGGATGTACAGCCAGCTGCCTGACACAATAAAGCTGAAGCAGGACCATTTCCCATATGGCGAGCCGCAGGTTGCTTATCTAGGATTTGTTTGGCATATAATACAGATTAAAGGGACATTAGATAATCAAAAGGCAACACATAACTGAAGAATGGTAATGACCCTAACACATGACTTACGCCACTTTAGGGAAGTTAGCTGATTAAAGCAGAGATGAAACAGGAATCAGTCATAATGTCTGTTTTTGTAAATGTTGCTCAACAAGACCTTGAGCCACTGGAACCAATACAGGAATTAGAGCATTAAAGGACCCCCAGCCACTGTTTCCCAAATGACAGTGGAAACATTGTATTGCACCCTTTACACAAGTCTATAGCCATGGGTGTTTTGAAGAAGTGAGACCAAGCAGGGGCTGTGTTATAGATAGAAATCAGCTCTGTTAACTGCAAATGTACTCCCCTCAAGTTTGTTGTCAAATGTCAGTGGGTTTTCAAGAAATGTAAGATAGATATGTTATTTAAGTCACATTTTAAGAAAAGGTTAGATTCACCGAAGACATCACCTCAAACAAAACTGATGACACCAAGATGGTCATTCAGGGACAGAAGGTACAATGCCAAGAAAATGTTTTGATATATTACCAGGAATAATTCATCACTCTGATCAACCAGTTATAGAGGATTGGAGTGCATCTTATGATCTTAAGATATAAAAAATAGAATAAGACATTTGATAGTAATGGGTTCTTGAGCTGTCCATCTTAAATCAGCACAGAAGCAATCATCAGTGACCTCTATCATGTGAGACTGATATTCTTCAATAACCCAAAGCGTAGTGCACCACAGCTCATTACAACACATTACACAGGCAAGCGCTGACATTTATGTCGGCCAATTTGATCATGAGGAAGGGAGTGCCAATTCACTAGATTAAATTATTCTTGACAAAAGGAACTGTTATGAACATGCTTAAAGAGGCTATCATCAACATTTATACTATAATGATGTATCAAATGACTTAAAAAACAATGTGATGATGGGAAAGGGGTTACTTGTTTTCATAAACCTACAGAGTAATCACTCAGATCTGTAGCTCCTCTTTAAAGCAAATCTCAGCTCATTGTTTAGCCGTCCAGACCACAACTTTACTGTTTTGGTTCACTGTCAGGGTTCTTGTAGCGTTTTGGGCTGCAGCTAGCAGCTGGTTTCACAGAAGAAGCTTTAAAAACCTCCTGTAACTACCTGCTAAACACCAAGTGGCAAATAGACAAAGTTGGTGACTAGCTGGTTAGCAGCTAACGTGATTCCCAATCAGTGATAATGTTGCTCCATAGCTGCTGTGCACTAATGGACATTTACAGTGGCAAGATGGTGTATGTGGAACTGAGCCACATAAACTAGAGTACCCATGCTCATCATAAAAAAGGAACATGTCACTCAGTGCAATAGTGTGGCCCACTTATGTGTTTTATAGCTTTGGAGCTCTATGGCAAAGAGGGATACATTATAACAGGCTTTGGATACACAGGCAATACTTGATAGCAGGAAAAGTTCATTATTGATGTTGGTTTGACCATTTGTCTAAACAATGAAAAACCATCCATATTTGTGTAAGTAAGAAACTGTTTGCTAATAATTCCCCACAACAACGTAGAGGTGAAAATATGCCAGTGTCATGTTGTTTCTGCTGCCCTAGTCAAATGCATGATTCACTAAATACTTATCAAAATATAGAATATTACTAATCTTATCCTTTTTATTGTTAAAAAAATCTAATGAAAAGACCAAAACCAGCAACGCATTAGGCTAAGAAAGTAGCCGATGATTGACAGCCAGACTGTCTGTGACTCTCCTGGTTCCCACTGAAGACGTAGATCAGTAGATACATGTAAATACTAGTCTAAATTATTTGCTAAAACAACTAGACACTGTAGTTTACAGCAAACAGGAGTAAATACTGTTTATGTTGGGGATTGTTTTCAGCAGCAGACTTAGCGCACCAGTGGATATTTACAGTGGGAATGAGCCACATAAACTAGAGCGCCCATGTTCATCGTAAAAAGGAAACATGTCATCCAGTGCAACAGTGCGGCCCGATTATGTGTTTTTTATAGTTTAATAGCATTGGAGCTCTATGGTATGGAGGGATAATTTGTAATAGGCTTTGAATACACAGGCAGTACTTGTTAGGGGATTGATTTATTGTTCGTCAATGTTTGTCTTTTCAAGGGATTTTCTGATGAAAAGAAAAAGATCTTTTAAAGAAGAAGTGGAGGTAAATTAGATTACCAGAAAATGATGGCTTTGGTCATTTGGTTAAATGTTGAGAAACAGCCCGTATTTTTTCCTGATAAGTGACCTTTTGCCGTTGTGAGAGTGATGACTGTGTCTCCTCAGATGCAAAAGCCATTCACATCCTGTCTTCTACCAACAGTCAATATGTTTTCCTTCAATTATAATGAATTTTTCCTCACCTTCCATCAAGATGTTTAGTTGCCAAAGCTTACACTAACCTTAACCATAGAGGTTGAAGATAAGAAAGCACTGGTGTAAGTCACCGATGGTCACATGGGGTGTTTGAAAGCCATGACAATGTTTTAATTGAGGTCTTTCAATTAAAACAATGACAAAAGACGTAGTTGGGTGACGTCATGATTGAGCATGTGATCATGGGAGTTGTTGTCTTCATCAGAATTGCCGTCATTCTCAGTTAGTCAGCTTTTCACAGAAGGTTTTCATCAGGAGCTGAATTGTCCTCAGAGGTCTCCTCCAATTGAAAATAAACAGAGCAAATAAACGAAGCAGGTCATTAAATCAGGTAAAAACACTGACTAAAGCGGTTTCACATTAAAAGTCAGTGTTTCTGTAATGTTGTTTGGCAGACACAGGAGGTCTCAGAGGGGCTGGGAGCCAAACTGTTATTAGAGGAACAACCTTAGGTTGTAAAATGGAAAATGTGTCTCAAAACTGGATAAAAAGTACATTTTTAGCTTCTGTCAGACAACGACAATGCTGACGAATGCGCACAGGGGATATGACACCAGGTGACCAAATGAAATGACCTTGACTAAAGTCACAGCTCTCCTCTGGTTTGAAAATTGCTAGAAACATTTGGGGTTATGTAAGTATACCACCAAAAAATATATATAACATTAGACATTTTAATGCAGATAAGTTACATATTACACGTTTGATCCAGACTAAGGATATCCCCAGGCTAAAAGGCAGCAGTGCAAATGGCACTGTCTGCAATCCATGAACATTTAGCAAGAGAGCTCACAGTGTACCAAGACTAGGCATCACTGATTAGGTTGAGTCAGCTAATGTAGAGTGGATGGCTCTGGCTGGGAAGAAAGACAACTGCACAGGGATTACCTAACCTGTCTAGATTCATTGTTCTGGGGAGGATTTAATTGCACCATTTGTTGCTAGGAAAGAACAAAGGTTTCCCTGAGAAGCCTGGGGGAACCTGGCCACCCACTCACCAACTCACACTCTATGTTCGTACTGTGATGTCAGCACACTTCTGGGTTTCTATCAGTCCCAGTGACAAAGAACAACCGGAATTGAGAGATACAACAGATTGAAGGTGAAAAAAAACGCATAATACTGTTGAAGCAGCTTCAAGGACAGTGAATCCCCAGTTTCCGGAAAAAAACCTTCGCTCATGTACAAACACACACACACACACACACACACACACACACACACACACACACACACACACACCAAATTCATCAAACTGGATGTAAGAAAAAAAATCATTAGAAAAATATATATTTTTGCGTAGAAAGGATTAAAGTGAGATAAAGCTGCGGGAGAAGGTTTTAATATCTTATTTCTCAGAAAAACTGCTGAATTTAAGCCCTTATCTGAGGTCTAAGCAACAGAGGTTGTCATTGTTTGTTGCTAATAGTTGCCCTTGGACAATCATGAATTATTTTGCACTGATGTGCTCTGCCATGTTCTGTTTAGAGCATATGGAGAGATTTCCCTAAAGATTAAATGGTCATGCTAAGAGTAACTCTGTCTGATGAACTGTGATGCTCTCAGTATTGAGGTATGTACAGAAGGTTTTCTTAGATCGTCCTACAGTATCGCTACCTAGATTTCAGTCTTAGAAAGAGGTCTAGTTTAGGAGTGATTGTTGACAGTTACAAGGGTCAATCAGACCCATTACTACATGTAAAGCTCCACTTCAGATGCTGTCAGTGTTTGATGAAGAAAAGTCTCTTTTCTTTTGCACAGTCATCATTTACTGGTCAAAAGGTATCTGTGTTTAAAGGGGGGTAATTTTGGTGCAAAATTTAAAGTCTTTTCTATGTCAGAGTCACATATAACAAGTTGGTGAGCCAATCCTCTCTTCTGATTGGCTGGTGTGTCTGGGTGGGCCAGGTTTGGGGCATGGCTGAGAGCAGTGACTGCTTCATTGTGACATCACAAAGTTATGGATGTTCTGACGTCGTTCTGAAGACACAGTTTCTTGTGCGTCTCTCTTTGGACTGAGCACTTTGATACTTTCACTGTATAAATATAGCACATGTACCTGCTTTATAGTTAAAAAAGACATGGAAATCTCAATTTATACAACATAGAACCTGTAACTTAACCACCAAATTTAGCTTTGGCCAGCTTTAGTTTTAACCCAGGCAAATTAACATCTTTTGACATGCAAGCTTTGCTTACATGATTGTATCAAATGTACAAACTGAGACGCTTTAAATTTTCCTGGCATCTCTCTTTGGGTTTTTGTCATTTTTAAGGATATTTCCTCTATGCATTTTAAGCTTGTCGCATGTTATTTAATGCTGTCTGATCCTCTATGTCATTTAACATGGTTTTAGGGTCAGGGGTTAGTCAGTAGTTAAATGATGGGGCATGGCATGGCATGGCATGGCATGTGAAAAGCAAAAAAAAAAAAAAGGCATAGTGATAACCCCTGAAAAATAGACATGTTATTTATACACCATTTTGTTGTACCAGGCTGCATTGGATTTTACACTATGCATCTCACAGTCTGTGCGCTACAGAACTGCTGGCTTTGGCCACTGTAAAAATCTGTGAAAAAAAAAAAAAAAAAAATCTTCATTCACAAACAGAGATATTCCATCAGCATGTCTCGTGTTCACATTTTTAACCCAGTCATGAGCTAGGCTCCTAGGCACCCACTTCACAACAGGCCCCTATAGCTCAACAGATAAGACTGCCTCATATCCTTGGCAACAAAGACCTCATTCAAAAGTTGCTTCCAAGATGTGGCTTTCTTCCATGTAGAAATTCATCAAAAACCATAAATAATTCCAGGGACTCTGTGGCCTAAAACCAGATGAGACTGATATAACTCAACAGAAAATTTGTTTGTTTTCAAACTCCCGAGGCTACCTGGCACGTACTACAAACGATTTTCCTATGAATTTCAACTCACTGTTTATTGTTCATGAAGTGTCTTTTTTACTTAATTAATGAAACTAAATGTGACAAACACTGTTTGTGAATCTATCTTATTATTATATTTGCTCTGATTTTCAAGATGGCTTTTATCAAGTGAGATTACTGAACAGTGGCGAGGAAGCACATCGCCAGGCAAACCTGATAAACCAGAGGTGACATTTACCTGTATGAGTGAGTTTCAAATGAAAGGTCGCATCTCACTCCTAGCTTGCTTTATCACCTCTGGGACAGAATCAAGGCTAAGGCCAGTTCAGGACACTTACATCTCAGGGCCTTACTTTACCTCAAAGCACAATGTTATTCATATTATTTGCATTTGGACTAAGCCCTTTTACCTCACACTACCTGAAACTGGAAGTCCTTTTTTTCATCTTAGCCGTCAATCTTGAGCCTCAGTTTCATTTGGACTCAGCTGTGATGGAGAGGAAGCTCATCTTCAACTCAGTGTGCTTCTTTCACCTCCATCTGGGTTCTGCCGCTGAGATGACAGGGTGGGATTGGGATCATCCTCTCCTCAGGGGATGCTGTTATGTCGCCCTCCTTGAAGCATTGTTGCTAAAGAGAAAATGACAAATGATGAATCAGATGAGGTCTCTGGTACCTCACCGTCACCCCTGCCTTGGAAAACGGAGCAGCCAGGGACAAAAAGACCACCAAAGGCAATAATAGTAAGTTATTTGATGGTAAATTACACCCTGATGGCAATCTGTTATTAGCCTTTTGCATCTGAGGCTGAGAACCTCCCATTAGCATAGAAAGTGGGCCAAGGAGATGAGGAAATTCCTCTCATTATTATTAAAGGTATTAAAACAGTATTAAAAACCACAGCAGTTTTATAACATGAATTAGAAACTGTTCCCACTACAACCATACCTGTATCAGATGGGAAATAGGATTACTGGAAAGAAATTCTCTTAAGGATGAACACAGTTTTATTTTTGCACAGTTAATCATATTGTGTTACATCAGGTAATTAATTCTTTCAATACACATTTGTGTGCAAAAATACAAACACTTTGTTGCTGCTCACAACTAACTTGCATACACCTTCTTGGTGTTATGAGGTCAGTTAAGCTGAATTCTGTGAGACTATGAGACTTTATTTGATGACTCCCATCAACTATGGTTGCAGTTGGTGGATCACATAAAATGGTGAACACTGGCTAACTTTTTCCATGGATAAAGCTGAGCTGAGCTGAGCTGAATTAAATATGGACACACATTACTAATTACCCTATCCATTTGTTCTCTCTCCCTCTATTTTGGGGGGCATTTTATGCCTTTATTTGACAGTTAAGACAGATAAGTTAAGACAGGAAATACAGGGAGAGAGAAGGGGAGTGACAATGGCCAGTCAGGACTCAAACCAGCGACTTGCTGCTCAGGGCTTTTACATCCCTGTGGTATGCGCCCTAACATCTCATCTACACCATTTGTCCTCTCTTGAACCTCCATGGACTTGATGACCAGCTCCAGCCTCAGGCCCAGAAAGCACGGACCTGCAAGGTCCTCCACCTCATATGAACCTTCCCTGGCAAAAGAGCCCAGGGAGTTTTGCTAAACAGTAACAGCTTGTGCTAGATTTGCTTGGTTATCTGTGACCAGCAGTTAATGGTGCTAGCTACAACAGAAGTTGTACTTTTAGACATTTTGGCAAGAATATGAACATTGGGAACACATTGAGCAAATCACAGACAGCACACACGTGGATTAAGCTGGAATAGTGGTTTGAGGTGTTTCTAGCCTGCAGGTTTTTGATACACAGAGAAATTGGGTCACAGCTACAGCTACAGCTGACTATTTCAAATTGTACTGTCTAAATCCCACTGGGACATATGGTTTGTTAGGTACACCCAACCAAAATGTCATACCTTTTATAAATCAATGACCTCTCAGTATAATGCAATACAAGTCAGTTGACCATACAGTGGAATCAACACCTCTCTAAAGACATGCCCAAACAAAGCCTGAACATTATAACCTTCATGCAGGCTGTTGCATTATTATTGCCTAGTTTTACAGTTTAAATTTGTAAAGCAAAAAAGTGTGAAGCTCTTGCAGTAAAAGTGCTTTCAGTCAATCTTCCCTAATAGATATAACCAGAGCACTGAGTCAGAATGAGCTTTGCCATTGAGTGGATGGTTCCAAACAGTGTGAACATCTTGCTCCTTGTGTTTCTATTGAGGATGAATGCACAGCTAAAACGGTATTGTGCTCTGAAGTACAATACAACTCTCCACATGCTCCAACAAGGAGGCTGCACTCCTTTCTTTATCCCCATGAAGCATTAACCAGCTGTTTAATTTGCTGTGCTTTGTGATGCTGATCGCAAATCACCTCCACAATACAGAGCGTACACATTAGACTCCAGAACAAACATGCTGAGCAGCTGCTTCGATGACACACATGTTAACAGAGCAAGTCTTATGTGTGAACTTCCAGTGTACTGCCAAGGCTACTGATGCTGTGTGCAACATCACATAAAAAAAAAACTTCATGGAGACAAATGTGGACGAGTTTCCCTGCAGCCTTGATGGGACTTTAAGGCTCATCAAGTGATGAAAACACAGCAGATGCAATTATATTCGAGCAATAGCCCCAGTGTTTCCTGCCTACCTGTTTGTTTGTGTTCATGACCTGTATGTGTCGGAGAGGAGGTGGGGAAATAGCAAAAAAATCCAACATCCTAGTTTCAGGTCAATGCCACAGGAAGTGCCTAATAGTTCTCACCATAGATTGGGCTTGTTTGTTTTTTTTTCTCTCTGAAGGTCCCTCAGAGCAGTGACTCAGTGAAGACGGGAATGGGAGGGCTGAAAGCCTCTCTCAATGAATGAGTAAAAGGGAACGATGATAGAGATTCAATGAACCTGCCCATAAAAGGGATGAATAATGATATAACTAATTTTGGTTCTGGTGTTTGTATTTATTTCCTTAGTCGCTGAGTATTATGAATGAAGTATTTCATGATCTAATGCTGGATATTCAAGAATAACACACTTTGTTCAGACTTGATTAATGAATGGTTTAAGTCTACTGAAGTCTTTTGGGTATATAATATCACACTTTATCACATGACTATACTTATCTGTTATAACCTTTATAAACGTATGTAAGTTTAGTTATCTGCATGTTTATGACCGTGAACATTACAAGTAGGGTCTTCACTTTTGTTCTGAATCTGGAGAAAGTCCCAATACATTTTTACACATTTCTCTCTGTCCACTAAAATTTTTACAGATTAAACAAATAAGTTAACATGTTAATTTGAGAGCTATAAACATGCCGTTTTGCTCAACACAGAGGATAGGACTAATAGAAGCTGAATAATGTAATCTAAGAATGTGAGATGTCATAAAACAGCAACACCTTTAAATGAGGCCCAGTTCTTGTTTGCCTGGATTTCTTCCATGGAATTGAAATTTTAGACATGTTTCCAGAGCATATATTTGTAGAATAAATGTGATGTGAGTGCAGGGCTCTATCTTGTTAAAAATGTTTTTATAATAATGTGTTTTCAAAATGATAGTGTAATTAATGCATCCTCAGTGTAAGCGTAGAAAAGAATCAAATTTTTGCTGAAATCCCATTTTAGAAGATGATGGACAATTACCAGAGTTTAACTCTTTAAAACAAGTTCTGTTGAAGATTCATGGCAGTTTGGGTTGGGAGGCCAAACATTAGAATATTTTAGATCCACCCAGATGTACCCTCATATACACAATTACAAATGTTGAGAGGCTTGGGGAAAAGAAATCTGTCCGAGCACAAATTCTCACACTTTTTCTTTTGTGAGTTGGTAGTGTTTGGTCTCTGTGGGAGTGTGTCTGGCAGTGTGCATGTAGGAGCCTCAGGTTGCTCATCTGTCTGATCATCCTCAGGGGAGGAGAGGAGCAGCCTGCTGCAGGCCCGGCCAGATGCTCACTGTGGCTGTTAAACAATAACCACTGGAGTGTGCTCCCCCTTCAGCAACACTATGATCCGTAACTACCCCCAGGGGGCTGTTTAGACAGAGGTCAGCCAAGCCTACAATATGCAAACTGTCCTGAGATTCAAAGTGATAATCTGTGAAGTAATTTCTCTGTTTGTCATTGCTGTGGTGTTTCTGCACTACATAATAATCAGAGATTACTGTGTAAAAACTGTGCCCAGGGCACTGTCATCTTATTCCTCTGATTTCCTTTTTAAATTGGATTCTTTCTGTGTTTAGTTGTTTAGTTATGTCAGATGTGTATCGTCATACCACCTACTTTACTACCCTTTTGTTACTTTGAGGCATTTGAATTCTCATGTTGCATTCATTGAAACTGCGATGGGGGGGTTGTGTAGCGCCCACCATCAGTGCAGCAATTTTACCTCAGGCTGCAGAACAGAAGTCACACAAGCAATAGTCAGCTGGACACGGCACTCAAAGCACCAGGTGGTTTTATGACCACACTTCGAGTCTACAGCCAGTCTTTTACACTAAACGCTGACATTAGCATGCTAACATGCTCGCATTTAAAATGGTAATATACTGATGTTTAGCAGGTAATATTAATCTTGTTCACCATTTTGGATATAGGTGTTAGCATGTTAACATTAACTAAGAAGCACTAAACACAAAGTACAGCTGAGACTGATGAGAATGGTGTCAATTCAGCAGGTATTTGGCCACTAACCAAAAATTGGGATTTGGAGCTGATAACGCTGCTGGGTGAAAAGTCAGGAGATGACTAAGTTGATTAAAATTGTGGATTCATTGTCAGGGAACCGTGTATTCATTTATCATTACCAATCCATCAAGATAATGTTAAGAGGCTTAATATATAGCCTGTGTGGCATTTTGACCTGCTAATGGCACTAGATCAAAGTAATTATGTGGGGACTTGAATGTGTGTACCAAAACCGAAAATGTTGATGGTGCTGGTCAGAGTATCACCAAATCTTCACTGTGTCCTAAATCCACATACTAGTCCACATGCACCAAGACTTTGTCAACAGGATGCATGCATAAGGCCAGTGGAGATAACCTGATGTGCCAGATGGTTTGTTACACTGTTGGAAACTGTTTGGAAAAGGGCAGGTGCTCTGGAGAAAAACATACTTGAATTGAATGAACCATCTGTCTATCAACCAATCACCACTACCAGCAGATTGGTGAATTAAATTCTTGCCAAACCCAGTTGGGTGAAGAGCATAAACATCTGTTGAGTAATTTTTTCTTCCCCATCAGTCATATCGTATTTTTTAAAATCAGCTGCAAAATTAAATCAATTATAAATAGAAAAAACTGCAGAAATATCTTGGAAAATAATAAAAAAAAAAGAAAGTATTGAATCATTAGAAACAGTTTGATGTCTCTTTGTAAAGGATGTAATTTCTTGGCATAGTCGGTGTGTTGCTGTATACCCACTGTTAAAAACAGGCTACACGATAAAGATTAATACTGACATGTCCAGACAAAATGTCATGGAACAGTAAATGGTGCTGTAGCTGCTGAAATACTTTAGTCTGGCCCACAGTGGCGGACCAAGAAACGACCAATGGGACCAGCCTGTAGGCCTGGAACAGTCTTGTTTATTAAATATCGCGGCTCAAGACTGCCTGTGGATTTAGCATCACCTGTGATATTAAATGGTGGCCTTGCATTATCTACTTTCCTAGATATATAAAGCACTCTGCTGCCAAACAAATGCTATAACCCAGTGGTAGAAATCATGTCAGTATCTTGTTTCCTCTCAGCAATATGCGAGCTGTCTATGAGCTGGCTGTCACCACCACATAATGACGTGTGTGTGTATTCATTTCCTGTGTATTCATGTACATATTTACAAGACAGTATCTGGTGGAGCTGCAGCACGTGTCCTGTCTGTTAATGCTGCATGTTTTCCTCGTGTTCTGGTTATGTCTTAGCACCTGGTGCCATTTTTGATTTAATTTAACCAGCTATTTTTCAGTGCTGTGCTTTGTTCTAGAAAGAATGTTTTTTTTTTTTCTTTTTAGGAAGAAATCCTGTCACACTGCATTGGAAATCATTTAATTAAATTTGTTTTGAGTGTTTCTGTGCTGTCGCTTTATTCGCAGACATCCTTGAGCCCCTGTAGATTCATTATTGCACCAATTGTGACAGAACTCAGTGGAATAATAAGCCTGTTAAAAGTGTGTGTGTGTGCGCGCGTGTTTGTCTTCGAGGCGTTTATTGTAGAGAGGTGACTGTAATGAGAGAGGAGCAGGGTTATCTGCCAGAACTAAAACAGATTCTACAGCCATGAATAAAGTATAATCGTCATCCTCTCTCCAACGAAAGCACCTCCAGCAGTTAAATGACACCGACTTGTGGGTGGTCCTTTACCAGTGGAGCATGCTGTGGAGAAATCAGTGATAATGATTAACTTGATGTTGGATGGCTTTGTTTTTTTACTGCTGTACCCCAGTGGTGGGGTTGCGAAACGTCAGGCCCAGACAACAACAGGACTGATATCTGACTCTTGTCAACATCTCATACACACAGTTTGAATGTACCTGCTGCCTTGGAGACCATAACAAACAAATCAGTAATGTCAATATCAGGGACTGGCAGGTACTGTTATTCCCAGAGACTGTTTGTGACTAAAAATAAGATGCAATGCAAGTGGACCAACTAGTCCTATGGGACATTGGTTTCAGTACCTGAGGGGAGAGTATAAAGAGATATTGAGATTGTATGTTAAAAATGATTCTCATATTTAAATGCTGCTCTTTACATTTTGCCAATATATAAACCCCAATGACAATAAAGCATGTTGAAACAGGCTGAATTAATGGTATTAATATAATACTGCAAAAAACAAAACCAAAAAACAGCGTGTTTTTCTCACTGTATTGCATTTGGATTTGAACTTAGAAGCCATATTTGAGCATTAAATTACATCGAGGAATGTGAACTTTGCTTTTCCTGATATCACATAACTAAACTTCTAAGTTTGCAGAGGACTCTAGTGCTTATTTGCTTCATTTGCAATATATTCCTTTATAGGGCATGGTTTTCTACATGCTTATATAGTTTGCACTTTACAGAAAACACAAAAATACGTTTTTTTGTCTGAGTCAGCTAATTAGGTAGTGAAACCAAAACCTTTTCTGGCATATCCTGCAAACTCCAGAGATGTTTTCTGCAGTATTTCATAGCAATTTTGGCTGCACATCTAATGGTCAAGGCTGGATGTTGTTCTATCAAATAGTTTTTTTCACCCCTGTGTGTCAAGTAATGAACTGTAGGGCTGCAACAAACAATTATTAGCATTATCAATACATTGATTCCTTACTGTATAAAATGTAAGGAAATAGGGAAAGGGCCCATCATTGTTCTCTGAAGCTAAAGTTAAAGATTGTATTTTGCCTTAATTTTATTTAGTTATTTGATGTGTTTTTTTCCATTTGGCTACAAGAATGTACCAGTTTTGGATCAATAAAGTCCAGCCATCCATCGTAGATAAAGAGGCAGAGAAAAAAAAAACTACAGGGTATCTCGTGCGACATTGGTCCCCAGCCAGCATTGAACCATGGATTTTGCATGGATGTGGCCATCTCTGTAACCAGTCATTAACCGTTAATATATTCAGTCAATGTTTTTCACTAACCAAAAGTCAAAAACCCAAAACGTGTTGACTTCACTGCCATAGGAAACTACAAAACTAGCAAATATTCAAAATTTTAGAAACTGGAAAAAATGATTTTTTTTTTCCCCTTTAAAAAAGGAAAAAGAAAAATGATATCAAGCATGTTGCTAATTAATGCTTTGATTTATTAACTAATCAAAATGATCCACTAATTGTTTCAGCTTGATTGATGGTTTTTGCAGTGTCAGTGGTGTTGAATAGGAGCCCATGGCCTCTCAGGACGTTAATTTGCCCATGGTAATGGACTTGCAGAAACATACATACGTACGTACTGTGAGTTCAAATTTGAACTCTTTTTAGCTCTAGCTGGCTTCAGCTGCTAGATTTTGAATGTTTTTTCCATAGCTTGTTTTAGTCAGTGTTAGCTGGTTGCTAACTTTGACTGCTGTTTATTGCTGGGAATAAAATGCCCCACAAAGCTGCAGATTACTTTGTGTATTTATCACTGCAAGCAAGCCCTTGTGCACACATTACATAAAGTCATCAGACTCAGTGTTAAACATATTGATGGATTGAGCTTTACACCTTACATCATCAGTCATGTGAGACTGGTGCAGCATCTAAGAACAAAAACATATTTTTTTAATTTCAGGTTGTTGCAACACAGACAATCCGATTTGTTCTGTTGTTTTCCCTGCACTGCTTCTGTTGTTTGTCTCAGAGCCAAACAGCCGGAGTAATGAACTGTCCCTCTCATCCTCCCCACGATCCATAGTCATGGCAGAGCTGCACCATGGGTATTATGTTTACTATTGATAAGGAGGGCAAGAGAGACACAGAGCGACCTACAGAGAGATAATAGAGGAGGTTAGAGGCTGAGAAATACTGATTGCTGTCAATGAAAAGCCTCATGAATCCAGTCTTTTTCTTTGTTATCATCAGTTAAAGAGAGATCATTTTCAAGCTCATGATGCTGCTTTGTGGTCGAGATGAAAATAAGGTGTTACTTTTTAAAATAACAGGAAAGCAATGCTATATGTAAAGTAGTGCATGTGTTTGCTTTTCAGCTGAAAGATATGAAAGAGTGCATTTACAACCGGAGAGCATCAAGACAGCATCAGCATTGATAAGTGATCTCATCAAAACAGCAACCACACCTACACATGGTTTACTCACCCTGATGCACAATCACATTACTGTAATTTACACTTTCATAACCACAGATTAAGTTACAATTATTACATCCTGAGCTGATGCTCAATTTGTAATCAGTGAGATGTGTGTTGGCTGTGCTCGTCGTCTACTGGCCCAGATAGGCTTGTGTTTTGTCTACCGAGCAGGGCGCTGTCCCACATTCACCCTGTTTTTCATTCCCTGAGTGACTAACACATTGACAACAGCAAAGTCAAGTCAGTGTATGTGTAATGTCACAGTGGGCGACTCCATCCCACCATTGCCCCAGATACTAGACGAAAGTGTTGCTTTTCTTGTGAGCAATGCTGCTGCTGCTGCTGCTGCTGCTGCTGCTGCTGCTGCTGAGTAGAAATTGTGCCATGAATATTTGATGAAATTTCTGTTTTTCCCTCATTCTAAAAGTAGAAAGAGGTATAAAATAAGCCTCCTCTGCACAGTTACAGTCATGCATTTACTTTGTGTGACTCATCGCTGATAAACCAGCTGCAACATCTGACCAAGGATGTGACAAGATGTAAAGTTTTAGAAGTACTCCAAAAGCAATTAATTCACTTTGCTGTTCTCAAGCCATGGTCTTTTTTAACTTTTAGCTTTTTTGCCTGCTAGTTTTTCCAAAAGAACAGTGACTGGACATTACAATCCTCACATCTCTTCTTCAAAATGATATTTTGGTAATAGAGAGATGGCTTGCCACAGATTGGAGGACTGGGTTTTCAAGTTATTAGAGATTTTTATGTCTGGTTCTGTGGTGTTATAACAGGGAAGAGGAATCAAGGTCAATCTGTCTGTCTGATCAGTGGATAAATGCATTTTCACATCTCTAATACGCTTTTGGTATTATGAGAGCGAAGTCACGCAGTGCACAAAATATAGATGCAGATTCATTTTAATTGTAAAATATAGGGGTTGAGGTTACATTCATGTGGAACACAGTAACATACCATACAGGGTGATATGTTGTTCAGCCAGTTTTTTCTGTTCAAACAGTTTGGCCTATACAGTACACATGCACTAAAGAAGACATTTGCCCCCCCTCCCCTCACTATAGGAAAATCTTTTCAATCAGCCGATTTAAAAAGGAGTGCAAATGTTGCGGGAGCACATTTGTCATGTCACTGACATATTCTAGATTTAGATTTTTTTTTTATTTTTTTTTGCAGTCATTTTCATCACATACTGTACACGTCACAGGATATCTAGTTATTCTGAGTATTGTATCATGCTGAAATAAAAAATTTGCACAACACATTTTTCAACTCAGACCAGACTCTTTGGTGGGGTTGGGCTGTTGCTTTCAATTCACGATAGGATTTGGAGAACGGTGTTTGTTATTTAGTGTAATGATGCACTGACTATTTAATATAGGGTGCATTTTAGTAGATTCATGTAATGTAGGCCTATTTCAATTACTATTTAGTAAACACTTTCAAACCAAACTTAATGCAAAATGTTGATCTTGGGTGAAAGATGATTTAATAATGTTACTTAATTCTTAAATCAAACATAAACTTAAAAGATATATAGATAGGATGTTCTGCATAAACCAACAGGAATAACTGAACTGAGTGAATTGAAAGCAAATAATGAACCCAACCCTGCCTTATATTCCACATTGAATCACATAGAATACCTGCAAGAGTTTACATTACACAGGATTATGTAGCTATAATCAATATCTAAGTGCAATATAGTTTGGCACAGTTTCAGATATTAAGTGTTCACTCACTTCATTGTTCAGTGTAAACACAAACTACCACAACAGGTCTGGTCACCTGCACATGACAGTGTCTACTCCACAACTGAGGATAAGTAGGAGGTAGTGCTGGGCAATAAAGCGACAACAATAATTATCCTAATTTACTTATTCCTGAATACAGTATAATCAGGTTTTTGGTCATGTAAACTGCTTTCTATAAGCACTGGGTCAGTGGAAACCAAACACATCAATCCAGTTGAACCTATAACTCTTCAACCAGCCAATTGTACGACCTATGGAAAGAGGTCTAGCAGCTTCCAAAGTAAAAATCTAAAAGTGAAATACACAAAACACATGTCCAATGATTGCAAGTTCAACTAAAGATGGTTCCAAAAAAAAAAAAAAAAAAAATATTTGTATCAAGATTTGCTTGTGGTATTTTGGTCTGTTACTCATCCTATTCAATTAACTGTTGTATTCAATTTAACATGGTATATGACTGATAGCTACTAATGTCAACTTTTGTTTTTTTCTTTGTGTTATTGTTGTTATCGGATGATATGGTCAGTTTTTTAAATTGCAATGATATTTTCAGACATATCACCCAGCACTAAGTAGAGGTAAAACAATTAGTTTATCTTCATCTGGTCTCTCTCTCTTTACAGTGCAGTCCACTGAGACATGTCTTATCTAGAGGGATTGCATGCATGGAGCTGGTGTAGACAAAGGAAACAGTCAAGCATGTCGCCCCATCCTTGCAGATTCACAGTATTCAGAGATGATGTCAAAGGGGTAATGAATGACAGTATATGTCCATTTTTATGTCCATTGTCGCCTTCATCAGATTCAGTCAAACAGACCGCCGCTGGCCTTGTGCATGCGCCCTGTTGACTATGTCCTGGTACATCTTGGACCTGAGGAATCGTGGGTAGGAGTCTTTCTCCATGAGGCTGTGGACTTTAGCTTGGACTTCATTGAGGCTGGTTGGGGAGGGATCCTCCAGACTCTGCTTGGTCTTTTCCCTGGTGCGGTAGTCAATGTTTACCTGGAGAAGGAGAAGGAGTGCAAATGACTCAGGCCAATCCCAATCATTCATATTATGACAGTGAAACATAGCAACAGTGTGTGTGAGCGTGACTAACACCTGTATTTGTATCATCAGGTCTGTTTTGACCAAACACTTCAGAACCAGCTCTATGAGTTGCATGTTCCCTGCAGATTATTTTATGGATGTTGAACAGCAGCTAAAACCAGTCGCAGCTCTCTATTTGAACACAGATCCTGAAGTGATTTTCTGCAAACAGGTACGTGTATGTTTGAGTTGAGTGCATGCCTCCTCGTTTTCTATGCTCTGCAGCATCAAGCGAGTTACTGTAGAACAGATTCTATGCTATAGAAAAAAGAGCTCAGCTGATTAGAAGTTAAAGTTTTCTGTTGCACATTTAGTCAAGATGGGAAGAAGGGAGTTAGATAGATATAAAAAAAATAATCTATCTATCTATCTATCTATCTATCTATCTATCTATCTATCTATCTATCTATCTATCTATCTATCTATCTATCTATCTATCTATATCCAGGGCTGACAAATGAAGCAAAAAAAAAAAAAAAATTGAAAAATAAAGTCACTTCAGGCTGGCTCCAAAAGTGAGTCAATCCCCATAATCTCCCAGCTTCACAGCAGAAATAAACATGTTCACAGCCTGTTAAAAAACGGTTTTAGTATCGAAAGCCAATTCCCCCCTTTGTGGCAACTGTACGGGGATGAATTTTCATATAACTCACTCATTTAAAAATCTTATTATTAGGACTTAAAGTTATAACTTTATTCTTTTACCTCAACATTATACATAACATTGAGGGTGTTTCATTTTGAGTGACAGTTGGGTGATCACCCAGAAACACGCACACACACACACACACACACACACACACACACACACACACACACACACACACACACCTCTCTTGGTGCCTGAACATCAATGAACTCCTTAAAGATCTTGTTTGCTTTTGACACCAGCTTGGTTGAGCTCTTGATTTTTTTGTACTCCTCACAGGCCATCCAAAACTCGATATTCTCGTCACTGAACTCCGTCTTGAGAAATGTCCGGAAGGCAGCCAGGCCATCTGGAAAGAAGAAAATTAATCAAAACGTGAAGAGGAAGAGGTAATGGTAAACACACAAACACACGCACGAGATTGATATTCCAGCATGGCACCTATTTCCAGGCAGCAGCTGATAACTCTCTTCTGTGGAGGTGCTGTTTTTTTTGGCACAGAGTAGCTTAATCATGTGATAATACCCTTCGTCCTTTGTTGATATTTTTCCAGTGCTCACACTCTTGTTCCCAGAAGCAGGAAAGGGCTCCTTTATTATCTTAACACAAACAAATTTAGAACAAAAATCCTTCTACAAAGAGATCTTTTTTTTTCTGTCTTCACTCAAGATAAGTGATCAATTAATGTCCTCCCCAGTGATAACATAGAGGAAGGGCATGTTTTTCTACAGGCCTGTGTCACATTGACATGTTATTTCCACTGTTCTCGTTTCTGCTGTTTACCTAATAAAGCTGGCCAGAGCAGAGGGGATGGTCCATCTGTGCATATGCAACAACATTACTCATACAGAAACACACTTCCTCATGAGTGTACACACAACAACATGCAGGTTGCACAACACGCACAAGGCTATACACACACACACACACACACACACACACACACACACACACACACACACAGTTAGAAGAAATCCCTAAATATCACAAGGAGAGCAGATGTTTCAGGCACTGGGAAATCTCAGGCTTTTACAATGTTCCCCCATGGATGTTTGAATTGATTTGCAATCAATACGTTTTGAAGGAAACATAAAATAAGGAAATGTTGTTGATGTTCACAGACAACATTTTTTCCCCACTACAATATCTGATCTTGCAGAACAATATTCTCTTGTAGAGACTTCAGCATTATTAAACTTTTATGGATATGTTTAGACTGTCATAGCTCTTGGTTGAGGTTAGGGGAAGATCCTGGTCTGGTTTAATACAGACAAGGTTTAATGATGATTTTAGACACATTTAACCACCACCACCACCACCACCACCACAACAACCCTGCCTTTAACCAAGGTGCTTAGTTGCTTTAACCAGACATAGGAGTCTGTATGTGAACCCCAGTCTTTGGTGTGACCATCATGTGCTTTGTTGTCCACCATCCACCCCAATCAAACACACACACACACACACACACACACACACACACACCAGTTGCCTCTCAACATAATCATTTACCACAATGTAAATGGGAAATATAATTTCTAAAAAAAAAGAGGTTTGTGAGAAACAGGGCAAATGTTCAAAGTTCATGTTGTTCGCACCAAATTGTTTTTCACCACAGATCACTTATTAAATGGTTTGTCTTTGTGGTGTCTGTACTACTCACTATGACCTCTTTTAGCCTCTGCAGTTAATCCTGGAAAGAAAAAGTCTGTTTATCATGAAGTGTGAATATACCAACTTTCTGTCACTCATTGCCATTTCTCATTTTCAGCACCTGTAACCAGAGACTGCCAAAACCCCCCCCCCAAAAAAAACCATTTCCGCTTTCTTTCTTCTTCACTGCCTCCGTTGTTGCATTGCTTCCTCGCTTGTTGCGCACTGCCCCCAACTGTGGAGTAGCATGAAAAGCATGAAACACCCACATGCTCATACCACAAACTACAAACAAAATAGTGACCTGCTCATCAAAACTTGGCCCATAGGTCTAGTGGTCAATAAATCCATGGGGTAGTCTATTTGGTGTGAAAGGCAATTTTCAAAACCACTTGAGAGTATTTGATTGGATTTACCAGAAAAAAGCAAAAGCAAACACAAGACAAAGATGCTGATTAAGCTTTTTTGTAAAGGAGAGGGGCAATGTCTGTGTCTGTGCTTTGATAAAAAGGAGGTTAGATTGAGGCAATTTGGGAGTGCTGACCGACAGCAGGAAAGGCTGAGGGAGGCAGAAAAAGGGAATAAATAAAATGGGCAGGTTGAAGGTGAAGAATCCAGAGGAGGTTACACATAGATGAGAAGTCAGAGCTGCTGGGGACCTTAATGAACTGACAGGAGATGCAAGCTTAAATACATCAGAGCAATTAGGAGCAGCTGGGTGTGATGAGGACAATGCAAGCCAGCTGGGGCTAAAACAATCACTGGAGACTCTGGGTTTATCTTGTGGCACACTTGGGACCGACCATGATATTGCTAAAAAAATATTATTTAGCTAAAAAAACAAGAGAGTGCATATGCGAAGTTCTGCAAACACTGACATTTTGATTTGTTTTCATGTCACTCTTGATAACAACCTTGGCTAAAATACAACCTGTTACCCTGATGCAATATGCTTGTAAAGCAGCACAGCAGTGCTGCTTGTCAACCTCACATAATGTTCTTGTACTAACAAGATATGTCACAGCTGACTGTGCACAGGTCAGGCCCCCCAGCTAGCACACAATCAGCTTTACACACTGAAGAATGACACTAGAATGCAGTCAGGTCTGCGTGTGAGGCACTATCCCTCCTTTTAAATCAAATTAAGGCCAATGTGAATGCAATATCCTATCAAGGGAACATTCAGTACTGTGTTCTTTTGCTTTGACGTTACTTATGTAATGTATGTGTATGTGCGTGTGTTGATGTAGCCTGCATGTTGCAGTGCACCTCTCTAATGCTTCGTCAATTGAAACAGGATCCACAGGTGCATCACGCTCTCGCCGCCTGGGGAAGGCTCTATTCTTGGCTGTTAAACAAACTTCAGGCTTTCCGTGGGCCACATTAGCTCTCTTTCTTATGTGTCAAACCAATACATTATGTCACAACCTCGACCGGAGCAAAACAGATATAATGTTCATAAGGATGTGCACAGGGTGTCTCTCAGTAAAGTCTGGCTGTCTCGAAACCTTTTGTCAGGGCTGTGTTTGATATGATGGAGTTAAATCACTCAGGTGATTGTGACCTGTGTGAAAGCTGGTGCATCCTAGTTTTGTAAGCTCAGTCCAAAGCTTTAACACGTAACTCCTGTTAATGATCAAATGGATACTGGGGACTTTTTTTTTTACTTGTTTGCTTGGGTTGGATACAGATTGAAAGGTTATTAAACAAGTCTTGGCAGTCAGAACAGCACACTCAATGTCTGTGATTAGAGTTTAGTCTCTAAACCCTTCAAATCCCAAATGAAGAATTCTCACATGGCAAGGTACCAAAACAGAAATCACAGAGACATCCATCTAAAGCAATCTGCTTTAAATTTTGCACAAAAAGAAAAAAGGATGAAAAATTGAATGGCTGTAGATCAAGACGATTATGCATCATTGTAAAATCTGCATAGGGAGTTGGAAGTGAATGAACTTGTAATGGATTATGAACTATCACATGTCACCTTATTTTATCTGGATTTTCTCTTTGTTTTGAGGCAGTTTTGATTATTTCTCCTGTTGACACTGGTGATGACGATGGACTCAATCCCAGGTGTAATCAACAAACTTCTTATTTTATTGCCAGCAACTGGATCAGAAGGAAAATGATCACATTTCAGAAAGGAACCCTGTGGAGTTCTCTTGCTGATTAATGACTACTTTGATAATGCTCCACTTATTTTGATATCTATATAACTTTTCTCTGTTATTGTAAGCTTTATATACTTGATTTTTTGGACTGTTGGTTGGACAAAGCAAGATGACATTTGAAGACGTAACACTGGCATCAAGTAGATTTATACTGCACATTTTGCATCTTCTAAAATGATGCCAATAATTTGGGTAAATAATTCAAACACCATCTGCATTTTGCAGGAGATGTGTTTGATGCACGTACATGTGCACATACTGACTGACAAAGTGAACCATTCTCCTGTACAAAACATTTGAATAGTGGTCAAAAACTCCACAGGGCACCTTTTAACTATAGTCACTATAATTTTATCTCCCAACAGCAACTGGGCCAGACTAAAAAAGCTTTATATCAACTTAGTCTAATTATAAATCAGCCCAGATCATAACTATAATCAGTCCGGTAATCAAAGCTACAAATATACACAAGTACCTTTTTTTTTGTATTTGTCTTTGGTTCTACTTCTGTTGTGTGAGTGAATAGTATACTGTATCTGCTGCTGTCACATTCTTTTCCCTGGACTCTGCTTGTGCCACCTGTTGAGCCATGGTTCCTGTTACTGCTCATGCATTCACAAGAGGTAAAGGACTATCAAAGTTTTTATATGAATCATACCCAACATCCAATGAAGAGAAACACATCTTAGTGTCCTTGCTTCTGAATGAGTCATTTTCTTTTTCTTACAGTATTTTAATAAAGTTTCAAAGCCAAAAGCACAGTTGAGGAATCTGGCTTCAGGTTTCTATATCAATTTTTCAAACGTGTGACTTTCCAGGGCTCAGAGAAACACAAGCATCTTGAAAGACAGAATGATTTTTGTATAGCAGACGAATGTGGACTTTAATCAGGAGCAGGAGTGTGTGCTCAGTGTTTATGGTAATTTCAATTAATTAAGTTTGATGTCACTGCCACAACACCACACATCTTTAGCAGTTAGTGGTTTGTGTAGGTCATGCAAAGACAATCATGTAAGCCGTGACTCTGTGAGTATGTGTTTGGTCCAAGGGGGAGGTCACAGACAAGTATGTGACTCATTATGCCGTAAGGAGTCCTTCAACACAGAAAAGAGAGCCTTACATAAGAAGGGCTCGGAGGAGGAGGAAAATGGACTTCACTTGTGCTGAGTGAAAAATAGAAGCTATTAAAGGAAATAGGAAGTGGACTATTTTACAGCCACATTTGGGTGGCTTTAATTTTCTTGATGCTGGCTATTTGTGACCTGTGCCGCTGGGATGTGAAAAAAAGAAAGTGTCCACTTACATTTATGAGAGAGAAGGTGATCGAACGATTCAGACCATCGGACCACCTCATCCGTTGATAGTCTGATGGAGAGAGAGCCAAAGGAAATTGCCTGAGTGAGATGCTAACCAACCACTGTGCTTTCATGCATTTTTAATACAAGATGGTACTGTATGTATTATTGAAGGCCAGCTGAGTTTAATATATGATGCATCTCCTGTTCACAGCGCGACTTCTGCTCAAGGCTGCAAAATAAATGCAATATTTGGTCACATTTACATAGGGATGACATGAGGAAGGGAAGGAGAACAACAGCTGACCTTTGTCCACAATTTAATGTTCTTTATGAAGAGGTGAAAACATGGTGAGATAACACCATCTTGGAGATCAAAGTGATGCATTAACATTATTATACCCCTGCACTTATGTAGATGGTATATAGAACATAAGACTATTTGTGAAACGCACTGTTGCGAACATAAAAGCCCAGTAATCATGCGTCTTTTAAAAATGTCAAATACTTTGCCACAGGTTTACTCCAATAAAGTTTATGATGTGATTGTGTGTTAGAGCAAATAATTGTGTTACTTTGCATAGAAGTGGTTGCACTGATAGAAAAGTGGAGGGAAAACACATTTTCTTGGACACATCATGAGGCTTTAAATTTACTACTTATATATTTTGACTTAGAAATATTTGCAAATTAAGACCTAATTTGCACAAATGGCTTTGTTTAATATATCACATTGATTATGTTATTTAATCACGCTGAAAAAATGTTTCTCTGCTGGTGTGTATATACAATGGCTGCAATAACTGTCAAGACTGTTTCCAACAAGAGTGAAAAACAACTCTAAACTATGTTGTTGACATGCTGGCTGAAAGGAGTGCAGTAAATTATACTGAAAAATACCAAACATCTTAAAGGAGACAGCTTTTCCCTTCAAAAGTTTGAACATTTAGAAATTCATTTCATAACATGTTCCAACTTGCACCGCCAAGTGCGGAGTGTTATTTCACACAACAGAAGCTTGAGTTTAAATTTGCTCCAAATTTGCAGTCCCACAGAAGTAGACACAAGGCATTTTGGCAGACTCACTTCAGACACCTGGCTGTAGTTTCATGGGCAGGAGGAAGGAACTCGGAAAAGTCACTGTAGGAGTCAGATTTGTTGGACAGGCAACCTAGTCTGGTCTTCATGGTGCAGATCTTTCTGAAAAAAAACCAAAAAAACCCCACACAATTCTTAATATTATTATTTGGCTACAATTCTCTGCTTGACAAAGAAAAGGCACAATCTATGTATGCATTCTTTGTTTTCCATTGCACTGAGAAGCAAGGTTGTGCCAAGTAGGTTGAAGGTTTAAAGGGGCTATTTGTAAGTTTTCTCTGCTGCTGAACGTGTTTACTTGCTTGTTGCTTGACAAGTGCTTTGGCCATCCTTGCGTTTACAAGACGAGGTTATAATAGGCCGTCTGAGCAGCAGTACATGGACTCTACAGTGAGTCGCTATTCCAAAGTGATGAGATGGGCCATGGCTAGCTCGTTAGCATGCTAACTTAAGTGGAAGAAAAGACGTGATAGAGAAAAGAGTTAACACTGGTGCTGCTCTGCTTTCTCTTGGATGGTGCCGGTAAAGAAATTAAATTTTATTCTGAAATATATTTGCAACATTTCTTCTAGACTGGAAAGTAAACAGGTGTTAATGCTGGTTATGTAGCAACTACAAAATTTACAAATAGCTCCTTTAAAAGAAAAGAATCAGCTCCAAAAATATAGATGTAAAAAGTGCCACCGAAACTCTTCCAGCAGAGCTGGGGCCATCAACAATACAATGTTGTTTTGAATGTGCCGGGCTACATGAATGTAAACCCAAAGTGTTCATTAAGTGTTTTCAGTGACTGCAGTTGTAGACAAATCATGTGCAAATTAAAAATGAATTTCAACTGTGAGCTCAGCAGCATCAAGAACATTGCTGTCATACTTGAGCTGTTGCTAAGGTGGCTAATTATATGCTTTGGCTTCATGTTGTCGGGCTGCCCCTTGACATGTTTAGACTATGTATAAGTTCTTAATGTTGGAAGACCTGCTGAATAAACTGATTGTAAAGAAAAAAGATAAGGCCAACTGGACAGGCCTTGGCTGGAACAGGTGCAACTACATATGCAAAAAGCTGATTCAGTATGGCTGTGCCTCATTCAGGAGGGAGCTTCAAACATCCCTGATACCCAACTTCACATCCTGATATAGTTTCTTGTTTGAGCATAGTTTGCAGAGTTTGAGAAAACCTCCTACACAGTTTTTCATGACTGCAACCAAGTTCTACGGAGGCTGAAAAATGGATTTAGCAGTGTCTCTTAGAATGTCACTGATATTATCCAGCTTGTATTAACTCACAAAATGCTGATGAAAAAATGGCATTTTATTCTTACAAATGTAGTGGATACTTATCTCATGGACTAAATAAATAAATAAATAAACATACAAAGTTGCTGGTTATGGAAAATAATTCTATTTTTATGTATAGACTTTTATATGGTGTTTAATTATGAATGTGTTAAACAAAAGAGCGTCCTCTCTCAAGTAGACTTGAACTCATTGAAATTAACCATATCCCCATCTTTCATCACAGTCTGTCCCATCTTATTTGTACGCTGCTGCTGTCATGCACTATTTGTCAGTGTTCTGCCTCCAGGACACATGATTCACTCCAGATGGGGCATAGTCGTAAAGATGCTCCATCAAATGCCAGACATTTCTGTAAAAATAGGTCTGTTCCACAGGAAAAATCACAAGACACCAGACAAGTATCTTGAGTATTATGTGTGAATGAATATTAAGAATTAAAATGTTCCCTTTTAACAAGGAAAAATTGGACTTCCAACCTGTCATGATTATATTTTTTGTTTTTGGTGTAGTTTGACATTCTGAGAAATAAACTGATTTTCTTTCTAGTAGATCGTGAAATTAAAAGCTTAATACTTTTCTCATATCTTTCTGTTAACTAGCTAAGTAGCCAATTAGCTTAGCTTATCTAAGTGTAAAGACTGGAATCAGGGGGAAACAGCTAGCCTGGCTTCGTCCAAAAGCAACACAATCTGCCTACCAGCACATCTGCTAACTAAATAACACTATATCTTGTTTATTCCATACAAAAACCAAAATGTAAAAATCGATATCTTCTTGATAACTTCAATGAGCAAATAAGTGTTTTTCCCAAAATGTAAGAGTTATACAAAAACCTTAAACCAGATACTTCATGTATTTTCTATTTTAATGAGAGAACCCTAAAATCTGATGAGAGCTTATTTTGTAGTTTTGGGAAAGATCTGTTATTTAAGATAATCTAATTGACATTGGGAAGTTTAAGAATGACTAAAACAACTTACATCCGTCTATTTGTCCATCCATCCTTCCATTCATAGTATCTCCCTATTCACCTTAAAAAGCCACTACTTCTACGTACACTAAGTACTCCTGGTATTCCTTGCTCTCGGATGGTGTCAGTGCAGCAGCAGAGTCAGAACAGTGGGTTGTTTTGATGGTTGGATCCTGAATTGAGAACATTGCATGAAATATAGTGTTCATTAGCCGACTGAAAGAAATTTGCCGGAATCGATGAGCTTCATCCACCACGTGAGCGCAAAGGCTCTTTAAAATTACACTTTGTGTCCTCTATCTACCTCTAACAGATTGTTTTTAGATATTAGGTTGATGTATCTGTGTGAGAGAGAACACATGCATTTGTTTGGGTTGGACTAATATATATGGTTTTTGATCTTGCCTTTAAATGAAAATTGGATGGCAGTCTGCTTTGTCATCAAGGGTGAGAGTCAGAGAGGTATAACAATGAGTTTTTTTTTAAAGAATAGACCATAAGTTTAAAAAAAAACAAAAACATGAAACCTGCCTAAAATGACAGCGAGGACTTTGGGTTTCAGTAGAGCGTTAATGGTCTACATGCTCTTATAGAAACTTTTCAATAAATCTCAGAAAACAAACGCTGAAGCTTGCTCCGGATGCACTGTAGATATGACTCAGCCTGTTCCAGAAACAGGCCATGTTATGTATCAGATGTCATATATAAAACAGATGCGCTGGCCTGGGAGAGCAGTTTGTGTTTCATCTATGTGAGTCATAATCTCAAGATGCACTTCACTTCTTAATGAATATTTATTTTCGGAGTAGGTTTGCAAAAATAATGGGCAGAGGTATTTTAAGTATAGGAGAATATTTATATGCTATGCATTTACTGTGGTTCACTTGTGAGGGTCAAGTCTTACGTCAGGTTTCTCCATAAAGTTGTGGAAGGTTATAAAAGAGCATTGTTAGGAAGACTTTCTCACACAGTAACAGCTGTAATGTCAGTACCTTCTACTGCTAAGACGCCTAAAAGCGTAAAGCACCTACTTTTCCCATGCCGCAATTTAATAGTTTTCGATTAAAAAAAAATTATAAAATAGAAACTAACAGTGTATAAATGTTTGAAAACGGGCTCATTTTTTATGCCTGCTGCAGGTGTTGTATTTACTCTAAACCGGTAGGGCACCAATCCGAATCCAAAACTAACTATCTCATACAATCCCACGTCAAATAACCCAGTCCATCATTTTAACCTCCTCCCTGCCATTATTGTATGTAATTGCATTCATGATCTGCATAATTAAATAACGTAATAATGAAACTATGTAAAGATTAGTGGTTATTTTGCACAGATTTCACTCTGCAACTGAAGTTTTAAATTTAACATACTTGGCATTATTTTTGGAATGAATACATGAAAATTGTAATATTTAATATTGGGATATTGGACAACAATTTTATTATGGATTATATTATGGAGATATATATATATATATATAGGTACTGGAACCCAGCCTTCAATAGTTTATCACGGTCGAATGCGTATGTGTGTCAGCATGTGCCTTTCTCAGCAGGCAAAGGTCATCGTGTGAAGCTGATGAGAAAAGACATGGACATATTGATAAGTCTGTTTGGTGTGTGCCAAATTGTCAATAACGTGATAAGCGACCTCTGCCTCCTCCTGTTGTGTCTCCTCTCACCATCTCTCCTCCTCTGTTTTGACAAGTCTGTATCTCCCAGGCTGTTGTGAGCTGCATTCTTTGTCTGCAGTATGGTGCAAACACGTGCTGCTGCTGAGCTATTTATAAAAATCCCTGACAAATCCATGTAGTCAGGAGGAAGCAGTGCATGTTCTATTCAGCCATGCAGCAAGGCCGGCTCCTGGAGGAAAGAGGCTAAAAACGGCAACAGCACTCTAATGTCTCAGATACACACAAGTGCGCCTCATGAATCTAAAAGTACAGGAAACATCAGCTAGACCTCCAGTATCTGAGATGCCCGGGAGGGTTGGTGGATTAAGAACTAAAAATTAGATCATGGAATCTGTTCCTCTGTGTGTGTGTGTGTGTGTGTGTGTGTATGAACATCTTCTTTGATGTTACCTAACTTGGTGCAATGCAGGTTTTCAGATTTCCCTCCATGTCCTCATTTCTGGATGTTGACAGGAGACACCCTGCAGTTCTATAGCTACATGTTTTATTAGTGGACATGCTGCAAAGTAATTATGGAACAGGTTTTGTATAATAATGAATAGATTAAATTGAAATGCACAGAACAAATTCAAAAGAATATGCCCTGCAGAAAACCAGATTTGTTCGTGCCAATACTGTACGTGAAAAGAATCAGTAGATATATACTGAAATAAACTATTCACAGCATGATTATATATGCTTGGATACTAGGGTGCACATATCTACAGTGACTTTAGCGTAGACGGTAAAGGCAAAAAAAAGGGAGAGTACGTTTGTGTGTCAGGTCATCTCTCAAGTTAAAACAAGAACCTCTTATCTACAGGTCACTTCCTTGCTCTGGTCCCAGCTGAGTGCAAGTAAAAAATAGCAACTTCTCATTCTGGGTAGTGCCCAAATATAGCAGATCACGTTTTTCTCTAACTTTAGTCATACTGTTGTTCTATAGCATGGCATTGTGTTAATATTGTGCATTAAACATCACCGTATTCCAGACAAAATCGTTCGCAATTACCAAACTTAGTGCTAGGTGTAATTAGAATTTTAGATTTGTTATACAGTACACAGAGCAACTGCAACTAATGCTGCTTTCAGTAACACTAACTCAATGTCCAATTACTTAAATAAATAAAAAAAAAATAGTAGTAATGCTTAAAGACATAATTTGACACTCATGAAGGCAGCTACTTGTTAGATATGAAGTTGGAGCCAGGAGACAGTTAGCTTAGCTTAGCACTGACCCTGATAACAGGGTGATGCCCCATAGTTATTAAATATATTAATAATTTCATGAATATTAATAATTACCTTTGCAAATTGTTAATCATTAGCCAATAACCTCACCAGGGCACAACATTTGTGGTGCCCCATGTGAGGCCAGAGTTTGAATTTACACTTAAATTCACATGTAAGTGAGTTTGCAGCATTAAGACTGTGATGTAGCAAGCCTGGCTCTGTGCAAAGGTCAAAAAACACACCCTCCATTATTTCTAAATCTCACCAATTTAACACACAGGTCTCCTTTGTTTAATCTATACATAAAGTGTAAAAACGACAAGTTGCCGTCTTGGCCAGAGAAGACCCTGCTAGCTGTTTGCTGGTGTTTCCAGTCTTCAAACTACATTAGCTAGCCTATATTGAGCTAGCCATCTCCTAGCTCCAGCTTCATATTTACTGTACAGACACTACTACAAGTACTATAAATCTTCTCATTCTCATCTAACTATTCTTTCAAGTTTCATTGAAAAACAGTTCAGAATTTTTTGCAAATGTTCATTCATTACTCACCATTGAATCCACTGATTCATTTTAATTCATGAACATGTAAATTAATTCTCTCTCTCTCTCTCTCTCTCTCTCTCTCTCTCTCTCTCTCTCTCTCTCTCTCTCTGTGTTTTGGTTGCTTGGCCTGTATCTCACTGTGTGCCCTTGTTGCGCTCACTTTTTCTGTCATAAGAGAACAAAGGGCTAAAGATACTGGACCAGAAGCTACTAAAGGAATCATTGAGTTGCTCAGGATGTAGCTGCAGGAAAACACGGATACATATTCCGTTTCCTCCAGTATCTTTGCGTTGGTCAGTGCCACAGTAATGAAAGGAAAGGTTGCAAGTTGTATGGTGAATCATTACTATTTTGTTGCGTTCATAAGAGAGGGACACACAGTAGAAACAGCAACAACAGAAAAGCATTGGCTCATTAAATGGCACAGATTATTCCAGCTGAGGTAAATGCCGCGACAGACGGGGATGCTGAAATCCCAAAGAACTGGAAGTATCTCAGAATTTGGTGTAATCGATGCCAAATGTCAAAGTCATTGAATTAATTGTCTTGCTGTCACTGTCTGTTCACTCTGAGAGACAGTTTTAGCCATTTTCAGGCTTATTAACATGCTCTGTGACTCAGATGACAATTCAGTTTTGGCAGACCCAAACATGTTTCTTGCCTCTCTACAGCCAGTTTGTCAGATTTGGGACTTGAGTCACAAAAGCACAACTGCGGTCTTGCACTTGTGTGTTTGCATGTGTGTGGCCTGCCCTGAGAGCGGAAGCCTGGCTGCTCACAGAAGAATGTGTCAGACCATGTGAAGTGTTGCCACTATAAGCAACAACAGATGGAGGAATCATGATTGATTTGGGAGCTTATTTCTATCCTGGCTCAGGTAGGCTTCAGAACAGTACTGACCACAGCACACTCTGGTCCAGAAACACCGTGCAGCTACAAACAAGGCTCTGCCTTATCTCCTTGTGTCTATGTGTCATTGTCAAGTCTTTTCTGACACATTAACAGAACTTTTTAAAAGGGAGTGGATTGTTTTAAAGGGATTTAAGGTGCACTCATGTACTTTCCTGGTGACAGAGGATACTGGTCTTTGTTGCTTACAGTAAACAGAGTCCCGTCAAGGGCAGCTCAGAAAAGGTTTCAGGAAATACACAGTGTAAGGAAAAATGATGAGAAAATGCTCATGAGAAAAAGGCCTGGGGCCAGGTTTAAAAGATGTGCATGTGCATGCATAAGCCATTTTCCATCAGCATTTTATTTTTATTTTAATAAAAGAAAAAAAATACTTTTTTTTCTCTTTATTTACATTGGTAACATCATTTTATTTCATTGACTTACTTTGACTTATTTTATCATCTATTGTGAAGCAGTTTGTAAAGTCTGATGATAAGTCTGATGATAGTGCTGCAAATGAAATCACTCATTATCTGTTTGACATTTAATGATAGTGATTGAGCTATATGGCTTACAGGTACTTAATTCATAAATAATACAGGTGCTATAAATAGACAGAGTGGTGAGTAATAGTCACATGGACAGCTGCTCTGACGTTGTTGGAGAACATTGCTGATGTGGCACAATGAACTTCTCTGTTGTTCTTTTCATTGACAGGTGTAACTTGTGGTGGAGCAGACCAAAGATGATTAAGAGTGTGTGTCTACAGACATTCATGGCTATCTGAGGAAGTGAAAATGAGTTTTATTATGTATTTGTAAAATATTAAAAATATTATATGTGATACCTATTAGAAATAAGAAATTAGAAAATGGAACAATTTGACATATGTCTAACCCATACAAATATGTATGTTTATTTATGTATGCTTATATTGTAGCCATGTTACATAAATACATATCCATCCCAAAGCCTGTCAATATATGTTTATATTATATACAGGAAAGTCCAAGAATGGGAAGATATACATGTTTCAAATGAATAATAAGAAAAACATATATAAACATATATTTTTTATGTATGCTGTTTTTATGAACTTATATATGTAAATTAAATATATGTTTGCAACATGTTATGCTACCATATGAAAATTCATCATATTGATATTTTTAATGTATGTAACCAACATGTACAAATTTTACTATGGGCATTACATATATGTTTTAAATTTATATCTTCATATCCAGAGATCCAGGGATCATTTCTGGCATTGTCCATTTTTGGCTGCAGAATCATGATTAAAGAAGGATATGTTTTTTTTTTTTTTTTTGGTTTTTTTTTTAACAGTACATCTGCTCCAGTTTAAAATTTTGTGTCATGATGATATTTTTAAAATTTGATCTTCCCTCAGGTTCTTCCAGTATTGATGTTATTCCATTTAGTAGTTACTAGTTTTGTGATATTCAACATAGTTATGTATAATTTATAGTTTTACAATTTATAGTTTTACAAAGAAGAATCAACATCAACAAGCTCTCGTCATGCATAAGTCTGTCATGTCCACCTCCACTTACATAGCGTCCACCACAGTCTGCAGACACATCAAACTTTTATCCAGTGCATCATGTTCTTTTCTATGAATCATGTTTCACTCCACTGTCCCTCACTCCTCTGAGGCCTCCTGTGATGACACCTGAGCTCAATGCTCTCTTCAACAGTCTGATAGGTCAGCCTGGGATAATGCCTCTCAGGGGCTTTTCACCACATAAGGCCCTGGATGCTATTTTCATCTACTTTCTACTCAGAGAAGGTACACTCATGTACGGTTGGATTAATGTCACTCCCCCACCACACAGGCTCCCATCTATCTATTTATTTTGTATCAACATAATCTGTGTGTCCAGTTCACAAGCTCCAGCATCTTAATATTTAATCTCCAAAAGAATAGAAATGCACTGTGCAGGCCTTACAGCCTGAATGTTGACAATTTTATCCTCTTTTCACTGACTTACGCTTGTGTTGGATTTGGATTTATGTTACTCTCCTGCCTGCAGGTGCTCAGCTCTGCTGCTACGTTTTTGTGACAGACATTTTACAGACTATAAACCTGTATACTATGAAATATTCACACTTTGTGTAGGCAATAAAAAGTGCTTGTTAAATTACTATAACTTGGATTTAGGTGACATTAAAGTAGTCTATTGGAGAAATGGCTGCACAAAAATGAGGCAAAAAGAGAAAAGGGATGTATCGATATTAATATTAAATATTCGACAAATGCTATTTTTTTTGTCATTTTTCATTTTCATTTACGCTTAGTGGGTGGTACAGCATGTCCCAGCGTGCATCCGGTAGAATCAAGGTACACCCTGTGCAGGTCAACTATTTTACAGAGACATTTTATTTATTTATTTTTTTCATGAACATATTTTGAAACTTCACACTTTAATAAATGAAACCACACCAAAAATGTTATTATGAATGAAAAAAAAGGAATCCATATCTGAAATTACATAAAAGCTAAAACTCACTTGCAGGTTTGTTTTAGCATATACAAACAAAAATTATATATAAAATAGAGAAACATAGTCTCCTGGGCTCTGTTTCAAATGTGAAAAGCCTATATATGCAAATGTACACAGATGGTTGGGGAAAAGCAAGTGAGACTGTTCTTTAGGTGCATATGGTACAGATAGAGCGGGGAAAAGCTTTTTGGCAACTTGGGAGACATTAATTAATGATTGTTGATAAACAAATTGTTCCTGCTAATGAGGATTAAATGAAATTTCACTAATGATGGGGAGGGAATTGCATTATTCATTGATGCAGGAGGGTCAGTATAACACTCCCCTTCAATTAATAAAAATGTGTAAATACAAATGAAACACCTGAAAAAGTAGATTTTTCTCTAAATTTTGGTTAGTGTTACACAGAAATCTATCATGTCTTTAGCACTTAGCTTCTTTGGAGCAAGGCAGCTAGTTAAGCAGATAGCTCTGCTCGTGGTGCAGTAAATGTACATTCAAACCAAAACAATGAGCTAAAAAAAAAAAAAAAAAACCTCTATAGAGCTGAGGTTGACTACAGTGTGAGGTGATAATTCTCTGTGGGTTTGTCACTATGAGCTGCATATTTTACATTAAACACAGTCATTTGATCCAAATTTGATGAAACGACTCATTCACTTTCAGGTGAGTTAATTAACTAAAATCAACCACGATCAATGACAAAATGATGAACTTTTATTCAGCACAGCATATTTCCAAACTGATCAGCTTTTCACAGCTACTATCACAATATGATGTGCCTCTTGAAATCTTTATATTCTGTATAATTAAACCCTATCATGTGTCAACACTTTCACCTCAGACAAATGTCAAAACTTACAGTGCTTGAAGGCCTTATCGTTCTCGCTCAGCTGAGGCGCAGAGGCAGGGCAAGCAAGGCTTCCCAATCTTTGGCCAAGTATTTGACTCACAGCTATGTCAGATTACACTCAAAGTAAATCTGCCTGTCACTGGCTGGACTGGACTATTAAAAGCACAAGCGTGCCAGGGGTGTTCAGGATCATAAGGGCACGCCACTGACTTGCATTAGCTTCTGGAGAACATTTTGCTTGGTGGTAAAATTAGAGCTTGTCATGTACTGTAGGGTATATCCAGACTTGATGAGATATGACTGGACTGAATGGGCTTTTTGCTCGGACCTACTGAACTTCTTGTTTGGGGCAGCGCCAGGCTAAGGACAGTAATAATTCATTGCCGTCAAATTATTTATGATTTTTGGCTTTAGTTGCGTTTGGTTAACCAGTGCAGCCTGGAGGAGAAACATTCCCAGTTCAGAGATAGATTTTACAGTGCTGTGGAGTTATGTTTAGGTGCAGGCAGCCTGGAGGTAATCTGTTTTTTTCTGTAACTGAATGAAGAAAAGCAAAATGGCTGTCATGTCACATTCAACAGGTCATCCTCACCACCTTGTGTAACAAACCCTGTGATGCAGGTGTACAGTGGTGTTTTTTGTAATCTGGGCCTGTTGGCCAGGATGCCAAAGCTCTGTGTTCCTTTCAGCTTTAACCGCTCTGTGCTACACACTGAGCGCATGTCTCTTATCGCTCATCCCGCCTTTAGCCATTTATGTAATCAGTTTGTTCCAGGGATTTATTTTGCATTGCAGAAAGCGGCTCTACTCTCGGGCTTGTCGCTCTGTCTACTAAAAGCATTTCTCTTGAGTGGGATTTGCAAGTGTGTTGTCATATGCATGTAGCAAACACACAATGACTTGAACTGTTGAGCTACAGCAATGCATTTGCTTGAATCACCACGCGTGGTGACAATGCTGCTGCACATGGCAGCAGACCTGGATTGGATTATCTCTTAAAAGGTTTACAGCATAATTAGTATGCTCTGGTACTGGCCACATACTTTGTTGGTAAAAGTTTAAAATACATTTTTCACTTACCTCAAGGAATATTCAACATGCAGATTCGGATTTATTAATCAAGGTATTTAAATATAAACATATGAGTTTCTGCCACCTGAGTATAATGGCAATGGATGGAATTTTGTTTGTGGTGCTTTTCAGAATTGAAAAAAACGTAAAAAAAAAAAAAAAAAACCCTAACAGTGGTTAATGCTTAGAGTGTTCCTGTTACTCTGGTAAAAAGTACATCGAGTGAAAACTGGTGACAGCCTAGTCTGTGGATTACCCAAACAAAAAATCCCAATGAAAACTGAACTGAAAGTATGTTCTGTGGATTAACAGCATTCCATTACATCCATTTTATTTGAGTGGAGGCAATATCTCAAAACCTAGGCAAACTAAGCCTTCAAAGAATTACATTCATACACAGTGCATATTGTCTGTCTGTCTGTCTGTCTATCTATCTATCTATAATGCATGCATAAGACATGGGGAAAGAGTGTAGGGGATATCATGCAACCAGCATCCCTAGTTGGAATTTAACACTGTGAACAAGGACATTGTCATTGCATGGTATTCACCTTAGACCAGCAGGTGTTGGATGCCCCTGGATTATGCTTTTAGGAACTAAACACGGAAACAATTATAATCAGCATATGATAAACTGCTTACTGGCTACACAAATGTTCATGTTGAACATGCATAGTCATTTTGTTTTTTGTCCCTACAATATCATCTCCTGATAACTTGTGCATGATTAACGTTTTATTCTGATGTTTAGGGACATCAACCAAGTCCGCCTACCTAAACAACCATATCGGTTGTTTGTGCGTACTTCTGATATGACCTACAGGAAGGTTTACTGAATAAGAGCTCCCTATGATGACAGGAGATTTTCCAAACATAAACTGTTATTATCAACAGATGTAACTGTTGAAATATAAATAACTAATTATTTTATGATGTGACAATGCTATGGTCTGGTTAGGTTTAGGCACAAAAACAACTTGCTTAGGTTTCGGGAAAGATCATGGGATGCTACTTCCTTGAGGTTATGGCCTTCATTGTCATGGTTACAGTATTAAGGTTATATGGTTACAGTCATGGTTTAAAGAAAGAACATTGACTGACGGTTTGAGACAGGATGCAATGGAAGTCCAGTGTTTCCTCGACCCATCCATCCACCCCGACCTCCGCATTGTTGCTTTATATTCTGTTACCTGACTTCCTCCAAGGCCTCCATCATTATTACTACAGCCATTAAAAGACTTTGATACTTTAAAGTAAACATGTTTTTGGGTAATTAATATTTAACTAAAACTGCAATGTTTTTCAAACCTTAACTCCAGGTGGAATTCAGGATGAAGAGCCTAGTTTCTCTCATAGGGTTTCCTAAGCCATCTGCATGGCTATATCCTACCAAAGGTAAGTGAGAAAAGGAAAAGTTTTTGTCATTTGGGTGAACTGACCCTTTAAGTGCCACAGTCAGTGACAGACAAGGATGGGGCAAAAGGAAGTAGGAGGGCAAAAGTGGAACATCTGAGTGTTATGGAAGGGCTTGGATGCACCTCAACCTGAGGTGGCACTTGTGTGGGCTTCAAAGCCTTACTCCATCTTTGATAGCTCTGAGTGACATTTACTGGACTGTATGCCCTGAGAGCCATCAGCATCAAGGAAGGGAAGGTGGGAGGGTGTGAACTGATTGTCAGTGGAGCTCACAGGAAATGGCACTGAGAGCATGCATGAATAAGCAATCACTTTCAACATGCAGCAGCACAAAGTGTACACTAACTCCCATGAAAACACCAAAAATTAGCTAGATAATAGGTTGTAGGAATACACTCTTGTATTTCTTTCCATCAATAGTTTCATTACTGTTTTCAGTATTAGCCACACAGACGTCAAATCACTTCATAAACAACGCTTTCCCTAATTTAACAATAATCCCCCATTCAAAGCTGCAGATAATAATCAGCCCAATCAACCATAAAGAATAACAAAGACCCACATAATGCCTGGAGCTCTGTGTCCACAGCCAGCTTACATAATACTATGTCATCCAATAAATGAATATGGATCCTTTACCTTGAGTCCGGTGTGTGCGAGAGCTGCTGGACTCTTTGTCCCCTTCTTTTTTATGATTGCCTATCCCCAGCGTGTGTTTGGCAGAATGCAGCCTCTGTCTGGCCAATGCTGGTGTGTATTTGTATGAATCTGTACGGCTCAGGACTGAAGATATCTAGTGTTTCTGATGCCAGCGAGTGGGAGCTACATGCGGCATGCTCATTGGTGTGAAATCGTGGGGGGAGAGAGCCGCCGAGATGGATGGAGGGAGAGGCAGAGGGGGTGGTGAATCAGAAAGAGATGGAGGAGGAGGGGGGGGGGGGGGGCTTTGTTTGCACAGGGGAATCTCCAAGGACAACATGAGCACATCTGTGAAGTGGAGAAGTGCCGTTCAGTGATATTGTGGTTGAAGAGATGGAAACGCAAATGTGCAAAGCTACGGGGGTGGGTGGGGGTGGGGGTGGTGGTGGGGGCAGCTGGAGGTGGATGTACAGGTCTGATTGAAGGCTAAGGTTTCTGGAGAGAGATCCTACCACAAACCTTCAACAGGAAACTAAAGAGATGTGAACAATGCACTTGTTTCTATTTGGTGCTGACACTGACATGATTTTGAAAATGACAAAAATCATGTATCAAGAAAAAAATGCAAAAACTTTGCTGTTCCAGTTTCTTTAATATGATGATGTTCAGCTTTTTGCTTAAATATCATCGTAAATTAAATATCTTGGGGGTCTTATATTGAGCCAACTCTCACATTGATTATATCTTATATTGATTATGTTCTCAGAACTTATGATGTAATATTTTCCCTGTTTTCTGACTTTTTATAAACTAAGAAAAATGATTGAAAAATTAATTGACAGGGTATTGGAAATATTGGATAATGTAATTGATCTCGAGAACATATGACAGGAAAAGACAAAGGGAAGAATGATGAGGGGATAAAAAGCTGTAACTTTTAGGCAATAACAGATTGTTCACATTCAGACATTGGTGCATCCCCCTATGTAAACATGTGCTATAGTAAATTATAGTGTAAATGGTGAGATGCACAGAAAAATGCATATAGAAATTAAGCTTTTTTCTGTGAAGCACAATCTTTTTTGATCTTTATTGATCTTCTTATCAATAGAAAGAATAACGTAAAGTTAATGACGTTCACTTTAAATATCCTCTGGGTCACTGCTGTGCATCTGAAAGATGTTATGCAACACAGAAACTACAGTGCACACATGCAAATTAGTCCTCATAAGGTTAACATGACAATAATAACATTTACATCCTATTTGGTGGTCAACAGCAATATAGTATTTCTCATTTGTCCTAATGTCAGATTTAGTTAATGTTGCACACGGGAAGTGCAATTGCACCTTTATTTGTTTATATGCAAAAGCATATGGAAGACAGCACATAACAAACTTTAAAGCATGTAGAAGGAAGAGAGTGAAGAACATTTATCTTATTACAATCTGAAGAGGAAGATATGATCTGCAAGGAGCTGAGAGTGTGGAGGAGGCAGCCTGGCAGAGGACAGATAATTCTTGCCACTGAATAGACAACCAAGTGTTACATAAAAAAATCACACACACACACACACACACACACACACACACACACACACACACACACAACCATGCAAAAGCACTGCCTACACACATGTCCTAAGTTTTGGTCCTTCTGTCTCTCTCTCTTCCTCAGTTTCAGACACACACATTCACTGAGTTAAGGTTGGGGTGGTAAGAGTAAAATGATTTAACAGCTTGAACAATTTGCACCATTATTCTGTCTGGAGAGTCAATCTAAGGCCAAATGAAAAACATTTTACAGAAAAAGAAACATGCTAAATTTAATTTGGAAGAAAATCTGAGGAAATTAAAATATGCTTTTGCCATAGTATTGTGAAGAAAGGCCCTTGATCAATACCATTACAGTATTTACTTGCACCCATAGCTCCTATACTGGATATGCATTTTGTATGCATATGTGTGCATATGTTGGTGTGACCACTCAAAGCTTATCTTATCTGAATTACTGGTTCCTGCACAAATTAGAATCTTGGTTTATCTTAAACTGAACGAAAAATAAAACTAAGATGTATGATACACTGTGCATCACACGTTACCCATGAAGTGCATCCACTTCATGGGTAACGTCCACACAAATCGAAAATGATCTTTGTCCAGCTGACAGTTAAGCTCCATATTAGAAACCTCCCTCCATATTGACACACCTGAAAATGCAAATCACATGACCATTGACGTGCACTGTTCATGCATGTGCTGGTGTTGGCAGGAAGTAGATTGTCTACTCTGCGGTTGGTTAGTTGCAGAAATGACTACAAGTGAAGAACAGCAAAGTCAGTTACAGCAATAAAATGCAGAATTAAATGGCAGAACAGCTGCTAGCAAAGACAACAAGGTCAGCAACACTTGTATTTCGTTAAATGTGTTGCATTCACTGCTGGTCGCCGTGACTGATAAGACCCAATCAGGAGGTGAGGGGTTTCTGCAGTGATTACAGATTGTTCCAATAAAACCTGCAGTCTGCTTATTATCAGACTGACTGGAGTACACTACATATCAGGAATTCAAACAGAAAACGGACTTCTCAGACTCTGAACAGCCTTGGCTCTTGGTGCATTTCCGGTCTGGTGTAACACACGTGTAGGAAAGCCCAAGTTCTTCATAAAGTCTCCTTTTCTGGTCGCACCTGCCAGTTACTTCCTAAAGCACCCATTATGTGTTGTAAAATCAATCACTGTACAAAAAGCAAATGCCTTTGTATCATGAACCTTCACAGCTGAAGATGGAAAATGTGCTCACACAGGAGCTCTTGAAATTACAGTTTGTACAACCCCTTTTTTTCTGCCTGCTAATGTCATCCAGCAGTGGCAAGCAATATTGCACTGAGCTCAAACTCAAGCTATGTGTGATTCAAACCCTTTTCAGATGCAAGGAAGCAGGCCATAAAGGGAGAGTGATGAGAAATGTTCGCCCACACGGCTGACCAGGGATGTGTGACCTTCATGATGCTGCAGCTCGACAGCTGTTTGTATTTTCTGTTCTCCAGTCAGTCACTGTCTCTCTTTGTCTCTCTGGATGACTAATCAGAAATCCTCTCCCGGAATAAGAAATTTTACATGTCCTTACTTCATCAAGTAATTTGTCTTTCACATTGTCTGAAAACCTAAAATGATTTATTGCCTTCTGTCTAGCCCCCCCCCCCCCGCCATGAGAATTTTCTCTACAGCATTACCAAGCCATTTTTAAAAAACTATTCAGAATGATTTTACAGAGTTGTCTTTCATGCAGTAGGGGACTGTAGCTCTATTCCACTGGATTTTTGCTATGCTCATACAGTAAGCAGGTATTTTCACTATTTAATTGTTTCAGTGCAGTGGTACAGTGTGTTAGATGTGTTATATATCTATTATAGTCCTGCTAACAGTGTTTCTGTCCATCAGTCCAACTCTTTTGTTCATGGTGATCCACGGTGTCCAGAGGATGAAACCAATGACATCATGACTTTGGTGATCACCTGACTTTTACTCTTACATGTATCCTGCAAAAGCAAATCTATGAGTTTGGCACAAAAGTTTGCACAGACAATCATGGTTCCAAGAGGATGAATGATGTAATGACTTTGATGGTTATCCTCATGACTTTTCCTCTAGTGCCACCATCAGGTTGACTTTTGGAGTTTTAGGTGGAACGTCTTGGCGGCCATTGGATGGACTGTTGTGAAATGTGGTACAATATGGTACCCAGGTGCAGTGCCGTATTCCAATAACTTATATATTACCATTTTTGTGTCCCTAGCCCATATTCCCAAAAACTGCTATGCCATTTTTATAATATCTTCAACCAGATGTAGGTATTATAAAAAGGTACATGTTTTGCTAAATCATTGACCAGAATTTGGAAATAAATCTTGACAAAATGACAAATGAATGGTAATATTTATAAAACAGTAATTTATCAGCTTTTTACATTTTTTTTAAACACAAAAATAACATCATTCTAGTGGGGTGAAACTCTTCCAGTGTAAAGGTCATGATTTTAATTAATAGAAGGAATATCACTTCACAGAATTATCATTGAACAAATGGACAAAAATGTTGAAGTGTCAACTGTACTTTATCTATTTAGCTACCTCATTAATTGACATCCATGTGATGTAACAGTGCCCCATTTTTATCTGAAATCCCTGAACAGGTTGATGTCATGTATTACAACAAACAGTTTTCCTGTTAGTCATCATGCTTTTAATTTATAGGCTTGTAAAAAATAATAAAAAATGTTTATTCAGGTTGGACTGATAAGAAATGTTCTCAGTTGTAGTGCAATATTGCCATGGGCTGCTTCCTGTTGCAGGAAATCTTCAAGAGAAATCCCAGGGTGGTATGTGACTATCAACACACTGTCCACCAAACCTACTTCAGAGAGCACTGGCCCTCCAAGGTCACAAAAACTCCTGTTGACAGTATTTAAGGATGCTATTAAAGACACAACAGAGCGTCCTTAGAATAAAGGCCTGGGGGTTGCTTAAAAGTGGGCATTGCTGTGTGAATACAGGACAATACAGAGCTGTAGTTTGATATGATCCCAAACCAGCCCCTACCCACCACCACTTCACCACCAAGTGTCACTCCAAATCAAGTCACAATTAAAGCTGTGGAGGGTACTTCTAATGAAGAGGGAAGTTATTAATGGACAGCCGAATTATGGGATGCCCTTGCCATTCAACAAGGAAGCAGCTGTCACCATAGCTATTTCACAGTATGAGCGGCCCACAGAGTCTACGAAGGCTACATCATCACATCTAAAAACCACGAGAATGAGATGTGAGGAAAATTTTAGATTTTTTTTTAAATTTATGTTTATGGAGGCTATGCATACATACAGGCATTTGTGGATCTGCTACAAGTCAAGCGACCTTAGGGACAAAGTGATGTTCTCCTCATTTTTCCTTAATCTTATAAGCACCACACTTTCTGTGATTTTGTTTGAGCAAAGGTGTGCATGCTTGAACTAAAATATTAAACTATCAAGACATAACTCTTACATTTGTACGTTGTTTCCTTTATTCTCCTGTGGTTTGTGCACTTCCTGCTAGGACGATCACAAGCCTGCACTGATGCACACTTGCCATTTAAGGGGTTCCATAGTCTACTTACACTCTGAGCTAATTGGTTTAGGATGGCCCATAACATGGCAAACCTCCACGACAATGCACAAATGGAGGGGCAGTAGATAGGGACTAGTTTTGGATTGGGACGGTAGACAACTGTTGATCTGCTGCCACACTGCACAACTGGCATCCAAACTCACATCTCTTGATATTGCTCAGCTAACTGCTACATAAGAGCCAGGAGCTAACAGAGCGTAGTTTTCGGCTTTATGAGAACCACATTTGACTGAATAACTTTAGTAAACCATAAAGCCAACTAACACATTAACACAGCTGTAATTGAACTCAGACAAAAAAGACCTGCTGTTTGCTGTGATGGATTGATGTTTCAAGAATGTTTTCATTCTCTGCAGAATGGTTTTCAGAACAGACTTAAATTCCAAAACGTGGTGCAGCCCTTGTGGCAGACGTTGGAATGATCTGTGCAGCTCCAAAATTAAGGATGAGGGTGGCATGCACATAAGGACTGACACACAACCAGGATATGTAGGCTACATACAGTGCATAATCAAACAGATGGGACAAACACCATCCACATCCTCCTCCTCCTCCTCCTCAGAGTAGATGGAGGAGGTATGAGGGCAGAGGGTGAAAGAGAGAGAGACTAGCAAATCCTGCCATATTTGTGGTTTGGATGGAGGACTGGTCCAGATGGATCATATGTTTAGCAGAAACACCAGTGTCACAGCTCCTTAAATCCTGCTGTTCGCAAGTGCCAGTGAGTCCTAGGTGTTAACCCACGTGCCCGCCCCGTGAGTTAACACGTGACAAATAACCTCTCCGATCATTCTGGTCTGCTGTTGAAGATTGCAAAACTTTAGCAAACTTGATTGAAGGCTTTCTGTCTTAGTAGGGGCGAAATGTCATGTCGTGACATTATATTGTCAGAAGAGTAAAGACCAACGTGTCGAAGTGATGCATACACGTTTCAGTGCATTTCATTGTTGTGTTCTGCAGAGATGAGTGAGGTAAACCAGTGCAACCTGTTGGAAGGATCCTCTTGTGTTCAGAGAACTAGACTTACAATGTGGAAGAGGCCCAATAACCTGGCAGAGATTGACGGTCTTCATGCACGTCATGTGCTGTGAGTTGCAGCACATATAGGTAGTCTACATGAATAGTGTGCAGACTTTTCTCTGTTTCAGTCAGATATTTCACTTGAAAATGCACAGGTGACCCCCTTCACTCCTGTCAAATATACACAGTGTGTGGGTATGTGTGGAAATGGGTAATGAGAGATTTTAAAACACTATATAAATGCAGTCCATTGAAGCCAGCCCCCTAAACTGCAGCCAGTTATTATGTGGAATCTGTGTGTGAAATTTAATGATTTTATGTATTTTATCTATTTGAAATACAAGACTGAAAAAAAAAAATATTTCTTTATGAACTGATCCATCAAAGAGAGGAATGTTGGATGAAACAGAAAGCCATTTGAGTGGTTGATGTAATAGTTCCCTCTACGGTGCCAAGAGGGAGTGACACAAAGGAAATTTCAACAATAAACCCATAAATAACAGGGACTGCACCTGTAGAGTGAGGTTGACCAAACGCTCCATTAAGGGAAATGCCCTGACTGTCATTACTGACTGTATATACACGAGTGTAAATAAAATTAAAAGGAAGTTGTCAGAATTTCTAGAGTGTCTTTTGTGTGTGTGTGTGTGTGTGTGTGTGTGTGTGTCGCTTCAGTTGGGAAATGAACAAAATCATTGTTTTATTCTAGTATTTTATAATAGTAAACAGTTGAATAAAATGTATAATAATACCACTAGCTCTCAAACTTGTGAAGAAGCACTGTGGCAGCTCTACAGCTAAAAAGCCAAAAAAAAAAAAAAAGAAAAGAAAAAAAATTGTTGGTTGTGTAACCTTTGTGTGGGAGGTGCAAGAGAAGATTCTACAAACTGATTTCTCCAGAAGGAGAAAGGATGGTGGTGGTTGATCAGAGAAAACAGGACTCAAACTGAAAACCAATAGTCACACTGTTGCTCATCTAAAACGGTTCTTCCTAAGATAAAACATTTGATATTGTCGTGCCTGGACCCTTTGAAGTAATCACGGCTACTTCGGCAGGATGTGCATGGGTGGAGACACTTCACACGACAGGGAATCGTTTACATCTGTGATCTAGGCAGTTAAGCTGGGTTATCTCGGGCACATTACAGCAAGCTGGTGCTGTTCATGCTATGAGCTGCGGCACCATTCAACCTCAACACTGACTAACTCTTGTGGAAAGTCTCATTGGGTTTTTTTTACGTGTGCTTTTGTCACACTCGCTGACCAATCAACATGCTACATTTAGCGGCAGTAACATTTTCTAAGGAAAGAGGGGCAATCTTATCTATTGATCTACCTTACAATATATTCAATTAGTCATTCACAAATGCTAAACCAATACTTTCATTTAAGAGCTTACTTTCACACAACATATTCATCAGTATTGGTTTTTAAGTGAAAATCAGATTTTATATGATATCCTTTGCAAAAAAGTCTTATTTATGATTCAACCATTTTCTTCCTTCTAATTAATTTGAAGGATTCTGGCTTTTGTGCACCTACAGCCCTTTTATTTACTCTGTTTTTACTGTCAAAAAGGACTCATTTCAGCAGGAAACATTTTCTGATCTGCAAACATTAAAAGGGCTATTTGTAAGTTTCTTGCCGGGAGCAGGTGGTGGTGGTGGTGGTGATCATGCTTGAAAAGAGCTCTGACCATCGTTGCATTTACAAGACAAGAGGTTATAATACAGTGTGTTGACTCAGTCTGCTCCACAAGATCTCATCCTTGTGATCTGGATCTTTAAACTTTGTTGTACTAAAGTCCTATGAAAAAATAAATTATGTTTTCAGTGATACCACTGCTGAGATAAAACTGAGTTGACACATCATCTGTGAGGATTTTAACATGTGCGAGGGTGTGTGAACACAGGCATTGGCAAAAGTATTAAGATATAAAAGTTATTGATTGGCCATTGATGAATTATAGTACTTCTGCCTCAATAAATCCATCCCAAGTGAAGTGCAGGAGGCTTTCTTGCCTTTCAGAGGAAAGGGAATTATGACTGGGTGACCTCGGCCAAGTGCAATAAGGTGTGTTGCTGCAGTTTACTTACTGAACAGCTGATAGTGTGTTGTATGAACCCATTTCCTTGTTTTATCTGACAACACTATAATCCTCATCTTCCACTAACAGACAAGACAGTAATGACCACAGCTGAATAAACTGTACACACCTTGAATCACAGGGTGCTGGTTTGAATTCAAATGCATAAGCATCAGTTCCTTGAAATACACCTCGAGGAAGCATTAAGCATTTCCTCGACACAATGAACATTGCACCATCTTGACTCCAAATTCAGGACCTCTTCATCTTCATCCTGACCTTGTCTCTGATAGCACCGGCAGATCATTTATTGCTAATTTCAGTGAACTCCACTTCAAAATCAATACCAGGCATTGATCCTCAAAGGGAGATGGATTATTCCAATAGGGCTTTTTCACAGACTACATTTTGACCTCACAGCAGAAAAAGCACAAGTGTGAATGATGCAGTTAATGATGGCTGGATCTCATTTAGCCGCTTCACATTCAGGGTCATGGTGTTGTGCATACTGCCTCTGTTGTAGTTATTAGTAGACTCAGGGACAGCTCACGTTTCCATCTGTTGCCCTTTATATAAAATGTCTAAAAGTCCAACTGGCATTTAGCCTTATTCACAGTTTGTGTTTTATGTGCGGATGTTTTGAGCCCTGAAATGTTCATAACTGGGGTGAATGGAATTCACAACACTGAAAGGTTTCATCTGAAAAACTCAGTGAGTATCCAGAAATAATACTTATACTTGTCCATAAAACACTGTAAAATACTACCAATTAAAGAGAGATTTCAAAAGCATGGTAAAAACAACAACAACAACAACAACAACAACACCACCACCACTATCTGTAAGGTTTTGCAGGTAAAAAAGTATGTTTTTTGTGATCTGGGTGAATCAAGCGAACTTATCATTCAGATGCTTTGATTGAAAATCTTGCATCCAAGTCATTTTGCAACACATCCTTCATTTTCTAGTGGTTGACATTAGGTGTCATAACAGATTTTACACATGCCTCGACTTTAGTTGGATGTGTGACCATGTATTCTGTGCTCATACTGTCTTGCCAACAGCCCATCATGGGCAGCAGACATGGTTTGGCACAGGAAAATGTTAAAAGGAATGATGAGCAATGCTACAACTACAGAGTGGGTGTTCAAGCAAAAAATAAGATGAGTTTTAATAACAGTAAAACTGTAAGTGATAAAAGAAAAAAAACACCTTTTGAAGTTAAAGAAAACAGAACTAAGACAAGACCACAGTCATGCTGATATGCCTGCAGCGACATTGTTAACATGCTGATGTTAAGTAGCCATCTTAGATTAGCATGTTAGCATACTAACATTTGCCAGTTAGCAAATTAGCATTTAGCAAACACAGTGGTTGTTGAGATAATTTCAGTTTGGACCAAACAATAGCTAGAACATAAAACACACAGTCTAAGAGCAGGATACCACACTCTCCTACTGCAGACCAGAGACTGATCTCTGGCTTTAACTCAGTCTCCCCTGACTACGGAACATACCATCTGCACAGGTAAGCACAGGGGTGAGCTAAACAGGTGTTATCATACAAAGAAGGGGAAAACACATTAACCAACAAAATGGATACTTAGAAATTTGGTGGTAGTGAAATGTAGCCATGGGGGGAAAAAAACCCACTATTTGTTTAAAATTTATGGACTACAAAAAAAACATTGGGCTGAAATGACTTATTTAACACTTAGATAGACCTGATAATGTTGGCAAAATTGCAGTGAGATATTCTTAATCGCTCAGCCCTAATTTTGAGTAGCAAAGAGGCATCCTGTTCACTATACATTTAACAAGAATCTTAATGACAACGCCAGACAAATCCAAGGGACATGTCCTCATCTAGATATGATCAATTAGCATGCACAACGCATACACGCCAGCTCATTTCAGCTAATAGCTGCCCCTGTTCTCCATCTTGGAGCCTTAATTAGCTTACTGTTATAATTATGAATTGTAGGTCAGACATGACTACACATGCATCATCTGAGCACTATATGGTGGTTATTTCCATTTCCGGTTTTCTTCTCTGTCTGTCTGTCTGTCTGTCTGTCTGTCTGACTGACCGCTGTATGGTGTTTATGAATGTGGAAACAATAGGCTATTATCATAAACAAGCAGAATCCGAGCATCAGCTGTACACACCACCAGCCGAGAAATCACAGAATCGAACTGATTTTAACGAGGTTGCTTTTGTAAGGAGGACGGTGATTACAGTACATGTTTAGTCCTACTTTTTTAGATGTGCTTCACGGAAATAAACATTTGTGCAAGCATGCCCCCACACATGCCTAATAAATGTGGTTATGCACACAAACACAAACACCAGCAGCTACGGTAAAAGAATCAGGGCTTTTTGAACAAGGCTTTAAGCCTCAAAAACAAATGCATCTGTTACCTGGCAACAACATTTTGCTTAAGGATATGCTCCTCACTTTGTTATTGCATTTAATAGTGCACAGGGGCATCTAATAATGCAGCATTTCAGAAGTTATCAAGTTACCATCCTGATAAATAACTGTGTCAAAATGCTTGTGCCTTCGGTATTGATTGTATTTTGGATTTTTTTTATAACAAATTGAATCTCTTATCTTTTTTTTTTTCAACAAACAAAAAATACAAACATTACACCAATTGTTCATCTGACATATTTACATGTATAAGTGAGCATAATTCATGTGGTGACAAGGAAAAACTAAAATATATATCTTTTTATATATTCTTTATTATTATTATTTAACTAAATCAGTGTTATTATTCATACACTATTTAAAAATATTATTTTAATAATAGCCTATAAATGTTATATCTTTTTGAAAAAAAGGTATTTCTGAAACTATAAATGAGATCCTCTGAAGTTTCTATTTAAAAGTATTCTGCCTGCAGTATTTACTGTTTAATTCTGTTAGTGAGTTACTGCAATGCCATGGTTTAAAATTACCTTACTTACCAAATGTTGTTTCACAACCATTATGCAACCATTATACTTCAGAAGTGCAATCTCTGAATGTCCAACACCCGTAAAAGCAGATACTCAGCTTTTTCTTTTGGCATACAATCTATAAAAACATGCATACAGAATAATGATTTAACATTTCCACAGTGCTACTATGTAGTGTCCTTGTTTTATGTTGTGCAGGTAGTGTCCTCTAGTGGCCACATGTGGGAACTATGCTCTAACTATCTGAATCACAGCACGTCTGCAGAATCGATTATTTGAAACCTGCTGATGACAGACTGAACCGCAGTCACTCTGTGACAGATTGAATATCTTGATGTACATGTACATACAGCATGTCCAGCCACTTTTTTTTGCTGGTGATGATTGCTGCTGCTGTAACCGATTATTTAAATAGTGGGATTTAATAAAAATCTGTGTTTTCTCCGAGAGTCTTCACAGATGGGAGTCTTCTGGCAGGTTGGTGGCTCCCTCTGCCTGATTCCTTGCAGCGGATGGCTTCATGTGGAGCACAGTATACACTCCTCTGATTGTGAACAGCAGGGCAATAACAGCAAAATATGAGGCGTAGATGAAAAACTGAAAAGACAAATGAGGATGGCTTGAATCATGGAGGATGAATTAGAAATAATTAAATTCATTCATCAGTTTATTTTCTTTTACTTCTTGTGGTCTGGCTCCCTCTGTATGTTCACCAATCATTTTCATAAACATTTAATTTATTTATTCAAATGCATTTTCTTTTCCTTTGTATTGATATTCCTCAAGTTATAATATGTTGGGAAGATCTTTCTAACCTCAGTTTCTAAATGTTCATGTACTGCAGTACCTGGGAGGTGATGGTGAGCTGTAGAGATTTGGTGTTGATGACGATGGCAGTGAGGACACTCTGGAGCACTGTCCCCACAAAACAGTTGATGCCGAATACCAAAGCATAGCGCTGCCTGTTCAGTGCTTTGGCTATCTGAAAACTGGTATTTACATACGTGAGACGCCACACAGTAAATTCACAGTGCAATAACAGGTTCATATATAAGGGTTCAGGTGAAGAACCTACAACAAATAACAATCAAATGTAGAAAAAAGAATAGGATAAATTTTGAAAAGTGATTGTCTCTGAACCAACTTTATTATAACAAGACGAACAAGGCTTTAGCCTGTTTAATCATTGTTGTGCTTTGAGCTAAACCCTAACATCAGCAAGCTAACATGCTCAAATGACAATGTTAACATGCTGATGTTTAGCAGGCCATTATAATGTTTGCTATCTTAGTTTAGGGTGTTAGCATGCCAGTGGCACAAGAGGAATAGAAAACATGGACAAGACAGATGTAAGTGTCACAGCAATAAAAAGAAGAAAAAAGAGTTAGAAGAGAAATCAAACAGAAAGATTCTTTTAACTTTTGGTGTTAGAGGTCAATGTTATTGATTTATGTCATGTGTGGGTTGGTAATCGTTTCATGATCTGAGTAATCAGCACAGGCTGGAGGCTAAATCACCCAATAAAGTCAAAATGAAAGGGTCAGTAAAGAAATTCTGCCATTAACTGTGATACAGCAACATTCAATGTTGTCAAAATTTGTTTGAACTTTTGGTCTCCATTTATCACAGAACCTCAACAGCCCATAATTGCTCACAAGGCACAACATTTTGTGGTGATGGTGCATTATTGGCATCATATATTTAAATTCTACACGGCAGATTTGTGCATGTGTCCACACAGATACACTGGATTGGTAATAAGTGTTGTCCTATATAAACATTTGGCTGATGACTTATTTATAACATATTCTTACATGCAGATGGTGTTGAGCTGCATGTAAAGGGTTTTGAAGAGGATGTAGCATGTGTAGCTGATCCAGATGTTGTCAGTCAGATCCATCAGGAATAGAGACCCAGCAATCAGGAGTGTGAAACCCCCGAGGATCAGTTCCCCCCACACAGACCACTCTAGGGACATGTGGCCCACAGCAACTGTAGCTGCAGCTCCTAAAGGAAAACACAACCGCTGTGTTTTATTGTGAGGTAAACAAGAAGTAGCAAAACATGACAAAGAGAGACATCAGAGACCAATACATAAACTGTTATAAGAATTATAGGTCAGGTTTTTTAATTGTGGGAAAAATAAACCAATGTAAACAGAGAAAAACAACATCGCCCTGCTCCATCCAATACTTAAAAATTTAGTTATGGAAAGGAAATAAAAATGCAACTCAAATATAAACATATATTTGCATCACATCTGGATGAGAGAAGACATTACAAGTAATCACACACAAAAGTGACACCATGCCCAGATTAGTCTGGCCCATGCTTGGGCTGCATGCTTGTGTTTCTTCTGGACCAGTATACATGCTTGTGTTCCACGTCCCATATCTGGCAGTTATTCCGACTGTCTGCCAACACTGGACGATAACAGATGTGGAGGTATATGGGCCAGACTCGGACCGATGACCCAGATGTTGGGCCAGAAGTTTCATACACAAACAAGGCTATTTCAGGCCTGATATGTCAAAATGTCCTGAAAAGATGATTTACTGTCAGCAATGTTAAATGTACAGATTCCCTTCTGTCCTGCTGTAATGGACACAGTATTAGGGAAGCTACATAATTTGATTTAGGTGAAAAGATATTGGACAAAAGCCCCTCATATGCTTGTCTTGCTTTTTCTTTTGCCACTCTGCCCTATGAACCGTTACAGCTCCTGGTGCAAAAGTGTCTTCTGTAAACAAGGTCCCCACTGACTGTACATGGTTGTCACTGTCCTAAAGTGCAATGCACTTTACCACAGAACCATGTGAACCTGCTGACAATAGATAACAAATAACATGTACAGTAGGAATGGACAGGCGAACTATAATGCTTTAAAACAACAAAAAGTTCCTCTAACTCAACAAATAAATAAAATGGCACCATTTTTCAAGGGAGTCTGGGGACGTTCCGCTTGAGCACTGTTTACTGTGTCTGTAAAATATGACACATTTACTGTCACAAACATCTGGTGCTTTTCTTTGCAGGTAAGACACATACTTAAGACTGCCGTGTTTTGCTGCTTACTGTCTCCAAGAAATCAAAAAACAGGCACATGTACCCTAGATTTCATTTCTTTATTTCTGATATTCATTTGTGAAATTTTGTTTCATTCCTACACCAAAATATGCAGCAACTTTTTCTGTACTTCACTCAATCACAGAGTCTTGCAAAAGATCACTTTTTCTGAGTGACACATGAAACTATGAGACTTTTTAGTAGCAGGGAAAATATTACTGATAGAATTCCTCTCTGATACTAACATCCAACATTACTAGTTGAACTCTGCAGGTTACAAGTCATATTTGTAAAATGTTGTTCCTCATTTCGGCCACAGGATGGCACAGTGCAGCCCTGTTCCTTCTAAAGGCTCTTTTTTGAAGCAGTTATGAGCCCTTTATCCCTTCGGATGGATATAAAATTGAGAACAGACAGAGGATCACTGATTATTCTAGGACAATCATCTCCCTCCTTTCATCCTCTTTCTACCTCCTGACATTCTCTCCATCTCCTTGTCTCACATTACTTTAACTTCCTTGGTACTTATTCATCATGTTCTCCATAACTGCTACTGCCTTGTCAAATCTTTTTTGTAATTGCTAAAGGTTGAATAAAACCCGAGTCGCATTCAGTGAGGCGAGTGTAAATAAGGACCCCCTTATACCCTTGAGACATTCACTCACAGCTCTTTATCCACTGCAGTATAAAGAGGGGCTCAGTATAATTGCTTCACTCTTTTAAATGTGTACATTTCCTTTGGTTCCTTATCCATTCGTGGTCAATCAGCATTAACCGTCCAACATAAACATCACCCAGGCCACCCTGTGTGTATTTAAGATGTACTTAATCAGTCCCCTGGCTCTGATTAGCAGAGGGGGGTCAAATGGAGACCGAATAATTAGACCAGTTTCCACAGCAGTGTCAATTGGAGGCTTAGCAAGGTCAGCAGGAGGCGGCTGTACAACTTCATAGAGAGGGATCAATAATGCAGCTGAGCTCTAGAGTGTGTTCACACTGCAGCGGTGCATGTTAAATACCCCAGTGGTGGTAAAATATCTGTTTAACTGGATAACTGGGTTAAATAAGAGACATAGTAACTTAGGCTTCAAAAACACTTGGTACATTGGTGCAAGGTCATGGTTTGGTGAAGGATAGGGAATGATAGGAGTGGGGGTAATAAATTAAAAAATAAACATGTCAATATTGACTTTTTGAACATTTTGCTTTGGACTTTGACTTTCCCATAACTTTACAAGAGTACGTCTAATAAGAAGTGTATTGATATTGGATAGTTTTGCAAAATCCAAGATTATATGCTTTCTACATTATCTTTGCATAGCAAAAAGAGTATGATTTAGGTTAGAGGCAGATTGGGGTAATGGCAAATAAATTATCATCAAGCAACATATTGTTAATGTTAGAGAAATATCATCTCACTCCATGACAGTCACACCACTTCCTGCATTGCCACTGCACAAAGGGATTTGACATAAATATTGAGGTACAGCATTGGATGTAAATTCATTGATACTGGGCTGGACCTCAAGACACATCACAGTAATGCTTACCGTGCTAACAACAGCTAATAAATACATAATCTTGGAACCATGAATATCTGTACAAAACTTTGTCCAAATCCATCCAGCAGATAGATGCAATGCAATATTCCACAGGAAAAGTGAAAACTTCAACACGGTGTTATAGGAAATGTAAGGGGATAAACAAAGACAGTTTCACAGTAATTAGGTTACAATGTATGTGGAGTAATTTAAAGTAAAATAAAGTAATTTTTAATTAGTACACATTGAGCTTGAGTTTGTAGCGTAAATCTAAATGGAAGTATTTTCAGCTTGTATTTTCATGCCAAAGTAAATGGCAAACTCTGGACATCCCTGAACTGGAAAAGGTAATGTCCTGACTCAAACTATGTTCCTAATATATTATCCAGGGACAGAAATAGATGTTTGATGTGTAAATGATTTGTGATTACTCCTTTAGACCACAGATAAATAAATGGGTCGAGGTGCCCTGTAACTTAGTCTCCTTGAAAATTAAACTGTACAACACAATATAACTGAATATAACTCAGTTTGTTCTGCATACACATTTGGTTCTATCTTAAAACTAATGAGCTACTAAAAAATGCTGCTTTCAAGCTCTAGGACATGCAGTCATTAATACGCTGAATATGAAAATAGTAAATTATGTTGTGCTTTTCCTCCATATTTTATCATGTTGGTAATCCATATTCATATTTTCCCTATCGGTTTTCACCAGGTTTTTTTCCTCAGGGATGTTTGCTAAGCGTGGAATACAGAAAAATACGACAGGAATCTTTGGGGAAATATCAGACATGGGCTCTACAGCTTGACTGCATGTTGGGCAGAACCATTTACAAGTGAAAGGCATACAGCTGGATGTGGTTTACACAGAGTAATTGCCTTTGGTTTCTGGGGAATACACGAATGTATCAGTGCTATAATCAATAAAGTGCGCTGGCTGGATGGCAGCAGCTGCTGCCATACCCATCTGGGGATGAGAGCAGGCAATTAAATAGTCTAATTAATGCTGATCCTTTTGTCTGTCGTGCTTTAGGGGTTGCGAAATACTGATAGTATAAAGGGATTGTGTTTTCTTTCTATTTATTTATTCAATTATTTTTTTGTAGCAGTATGTGTATAACACCCATAAGCCGTAATGAAAATGTTTGGACTTGTTTTTATAAGAACCTGAACCAATTCTCTTTAAGCTGGATATGAAGTGATTGCCATTCAGAATTATTTAGAGGTTTTAGCATTTGAATTCTCTTTGGCTGGACTGCAGCATCAAACTATCACACCTGAAACGGAGGCAACCTGTTTTGATCCTTTTCCAAAGAAAAACACTGTTTAAGTTCAAATTTCAAAATTATTTTCAATAATATATTTCAATATATCAAAAAAATGTTTATTCCGTTTTGCAGTCTGCCCTTCTGCTGAGTCCAACCCACATTTCATTGCTTTGCTTACTTTACATTGCACCTTGGCAAGTGACAAATAAAACTTTGAACTGCTGTTTAGGGCATCATTGCTTATATCTGCAACATAAAATAAAGAGATGTACCTATATTTTATAAAAAAAAACCCCACTGAAAACATATTAATATAATTATGTATATTTTAAAAAAAGAGCAACTGAATTATAATTGTATTTGTGATAATATTGTATTTGCGATAATATTGTATATTGCGATATTTGGGCTGGACTATATCAAGATATTTAATTTTGATATCGCCCAAGCCTATTACCAATCAATATTTCCTATGGCTTGAATGACTACATGTTTTGTCAAAGGTATCACTTGTTGTGACAAACCATAAAAAAATCACCTAAGTCTGCAGTTCTCCTTATGTCTATCAGAGCTTTTTCACATATTTTAACTCGCTGATGTGGATTTACAGTCAGCAACTTTACTGTTGTTGATTCACTCTCAAACAAGAGCAAATTGAGAGCGAATATTAGACTTACAATAGTTAGGTTGCCAGAAAAATAACTCTCTCTCTGCTCCATGCGTAAATAAGTAACTGTTTGCTAAAATGCTCCCCATATCAGCTTCATAAGATATTTTCACTTTCTAAATCATGAGACAGAAAACAGCTCATTCTCTGTGTATAGAACAATAAAGCTTTAAATCTTGAAGATAACAAATTAAATTACCTTGAAGACCTTGTGTGTTAGAGCAAAGTGCTGGAAAATTGGACTCATACATTATCTAAGTAACTTTACATCATGGAGATGGCAAAACAAAGTGCATTAGTTACCTGTCAATGTGCCGATGGCGTCCACCCCTCCATTGTAGGCTGTGAAGTTCTGTGGCTGGATGTCTACCCAGAGGACTTGGACGTAGCCCGCAACTTGGTAGAAGCCACACCTGCCTGTAGCTGCCCATATGCAGAAGAAGAGCAGGGCCACAGAAGAATAACATGTCTTACAGTCCAATATGAGCCTTCTGAACATCCTCCCAACATGCTTGGCAGCCATCATGCTCTTCACCCTGTCGTTAGAATCCTCACTTCCTGAGTCATCATGAGCATCCTCACCTGAGTTTCTCTGCTGTGCAGAGCGTGTTCCATTATGAGATAAACTGTACTTGGGCATAGGCAGGAAAAAAGAGGTTATCAGTGCTATGGAGACAGAGATAAGAGTCACAAAAGCTAAGCAGTCCAAGGACACCCCACCCAAAGACACAAGCAGTTGAGCCAGCAGGCCTCCCACAGAGTAGCCCAGCAGTATGGCTGCTGTGACATAACCGGTCACTCTCTGATAGTAGCTGGCATGGACCATGATGTAAATGTAGGAGAAATAGGCCACATCTGCTGCCGTGGCAATGCTGTAGCTGAAAAGGGCCAACTGAGCCGAGTGGACGCCCGAGCCAACAAGTAACAGCAGAAATGCAGTGACATAGGTGAGTCCCTGGAGGATGATTACAGGCTTATACCTGAGGAGGTCTGTCACCAGGAGGACTGGGATGAGGAGAAGCAGACTGGAGTACGTCCACACAGGATACACCTGTCTAGTCACCTGGATATGGAGGAAGGCAGACAGAGACCTCATTATTATTTTTTTTAGAAAACAACCCCTAACTGCTGATTGCAGGACTATCTGTCAAACACGATGACAGTAGCACACAGATGCAGTCTCACCTGCATTTATTGTTAATGAAGCATTACCTCTGCTTTTACATGATGGAAGAAGAAACAGCATGGATGTTTCTCAGAACGCGACAAGTTCATTAATTTTAATACTATTCAAATAAACACAATGGCTGCATCTTGAAAGCTGGCTCCATTTTAAAAAAGTTGTTTTTTGTGTTTTGTGTTTTGGCCTTGACTGAAAAAAATATTCAAAGATGGGTTTTTATGGCAGCGGTATGCACATTTTACATTTGCAATTTCTGTCAGGTCCAGAATAATGTTTCTGGATTACAGCAGTTGGGAGCTGGTGTTCCAATTGGGGACCATTACTTGAAGCACTCTCAAATATTTTATCTTCTGTCTTAATAATAAAAGATTTTTATTAACCTGAATATGGTTAAAGTTTGTTCTGTAATAGCTGTTTACTGTGCAGTGGCTTATATTGGTGGTGGTGGAGTCTAGTGTGCCTGTGCTGGATTTAGATTGCCTACCTAAACATGGGGGATTCATGAGAAACAATGCATATACATAATCCAGCACAATTTTATATATATGAGGAGCTAGCAAGTCTGGCAAGCTAACAGCCGAGCTAGAGACTGTACAGTCAAGAGGTTGCCTACAAAAGTAGGTTTGTAGGTTTTCAATCTAAATGCACTTTCAGACCTCAGGCTCTTTAACTGAAAACAGAAATATATCAGGTTGGTCATAGTCTTCTCTGCAATGACTACTCTTCTTTGTTGGTATTGGTTGGAACAGTTTACTGAATATGTGGAGTTTGCACTTTGATCACAAACTTGGTTAATCTGTATAGCTCCATATAAAATCTCAAAAGCAATTCAGGACCACAAGTTGAAAAGTTAATTTGCATCATTCATGGTTGAGCATCAGTGAGTACACCTTGAGGGTACCTGTTATAATTTGTGTGAACAAAACATCCTCAATCCTGCCTTGTGCATCACGAAGTGATTGTCATTGCAGAGGTGTGAAGGACCACATCTAGTTTTATCTTAATGCCACCACTGAGCCGTGACACTGTAGAGCCAAACTTTACTCCAGCCCCGAATTCATGCTGTGCTGAAGAATACATGACAGGTCTGCTGCTGTTAGTCTAGTTCATGCTTACATCAGCTTGCTCTGGTTGTCCGTTTTTTTAATCATGTATGGAGTGAGACTAAAATGTTGGTGAATTATGAAAAGAAGTAATGAATATCATAATGTAGATCATTCCTCAAAGATATATTGTTAAATGATACGTCCAGCATGTGATTACTTCAATTCAAATGGGTAATCTAACAAACTCAAGTATTTTACACACCTGCCCTTTAGAACAGAAGACAGTTGGTGTCAATGTTGGGTTTACAGTTTGTCCTGCTTGTCTGGCCCAGAGAAGGACAACATATCTTAACAACTGTCCAGATTGTCCTGAAATTTGACTTGTGTATTCATGGTCACCAGAGGAAGGATCCTACTTATAAACATCTGAACCTTTAGCCTCTTTATTGCCACCATCAAGTTACAGTTTAGTCAGGACTATTCTGAAATGAAAAGAAATGTGTCCTAATTCCACAAAAACAAGCACATGTATATGGTTTTGACATCTAGTAAACAAGAAATGAAAGTAGTTCAGCATTTTATAAGAAATAATCTTAGAATGTGGCAATGAACCAGGACACAGCAAAAATATCATGAATATTTTGGTAGCTTCATTTTTCCTTTACTGCCAGAATTTACATTTTTTACCCTTTTATGAAGGAGGCTGGAATTATGGTTCTCATACACCTAAACGCTTTTAGGGGTGTACACAGAGAAGTGTTGTATAGGGCACATATCTTACAGATGAGCTGATCTGGAATCTGAACAATGCACAATTTAGCTCTGAATGCAACACAAGCTCCATGTTGACCCAACTCCTGTCAAGATCAGAGTTTGAAATGGTCTGTATAAACCCACAAATGTCTCCAAACATCCCCTGTGCACATTCACTCCCATGTATACATGCACCTGTTTAGCTTCTGCTACCTTTAGCCCCGGGAAGCATAAAGCAAAATCACAACGTATGCAGCATATATAGTCTGTTCATATTGTGTTCATGGCATTGCAGCCACTATGGGTTGGGAATGGGGCTTTAGAAAGTTGTATTATCATCTTGCTTTTGTTTTTCTCACCCTTGCAGGTCAAAGAAGAACAAAAGGAAAGCTAGAAAAGCCTATGGCAATGGCACAGGAGGCTACATGAAAAAACAACTCTTGCTTCCTATTATATTGGAAGCATAACCATCTGAATGCCACTGCATGTGATAAACAGAATTCATTACTAAGTCATAATGTCATGGGAAATGGTATATAATTATCTTCACATAAATATTTCATATTACTCATGTATTAAATTTCTAAACAGTAATTTCTAATTAGAAATATATTATATAAAATTATACATTACACTATAATAAAGCAACTTGTAACTGTAGTTCTGCATATACACGTGAACAAATATATTCATGTGTAACTTTCAAATGTATCGTGAAACTGAACATCAATTTATTGTGTTATTCTTATTTACATAACTTTGTTTCATTTGACTTGCGTTATTCATCATGTACATTAAAACATAAACAATTGAGCAAATCTAATAACCCGAGGCTTCCAGCACTATAAAGCCGTCATGTATCTCATTTCATAGCTCGGTACCTCACCTGCTCGGTGGTGAGATTCTTGCAAGCCCCCGTGAGAAACTCCGTCAGGAACGGCTCTATGGGCCTCATCATGGAGCAAAAGCCATAGATGCAGAGCAGCACAGTGGGGCCCACCCATCCAGCATGGCAGGACATATAATGGCCTGCCCGGCAAGGCCTGTTGCCACACTCCCCGCTCCAGCAAAAAACCATCGTTCCTCTGCAGCTCCCTGGGGACGTTTCGCTGCGTCCACCGAGAGCACAGTCTAATTTAGGCAGTTTAATCTGTTGAGATATGGAAGCCCCAGATAAGGCCAAGGTGAGACTGACTATGAACACCAAGTCACCTGCTTTGCCATTGTTGTTTCTCTCCTCTGATTTTTTCCTGGCCATGGCGAGACAGGAAAAAATGTGAGGCTGTGAGTGAAGATACATTAAGATGAAATATGAGGTGGTAAGCCCCTGGGGCTCCAGCAGGCTATAATAAATACTGTCTCCTCCTCTGTCTTTATACAAAAACACCCTCATTCCTGCAGATATTGAAGAAAGGGTGGAAGTCAAGCAGAGGAATATGTATGAGTGTGTCTGTATGTGGGGGGCAGCACGATGGTGTGTGCACCTGCATCGTGTACATACTGTGTGCCTGTTTAGCTTCTGCCACCATTAGCCACTGGAGTCCAAAACAATCTGAGTGACACAATAATTCACCACTGTTTTGATTAAAGCAATAAAGAATATAAAAATGCTAATGCATCTTTTTTAGGCTGTTTAGGAAATAGATGGAACAACAGACACTTTTTAACTCAAAAATAAACTTACACAAAATTCAATTTTCCAGAGTACTTCATCTGATCAGATCACCTTACACTCAGCATTTTGTCTTTGCGACTGTCAGAAACAGGAAGTCCCGAACTTTAATGTCAGTTTTGGAGTTTGCTGGGTGGCGCGACAAAGAATTCTTAATACTTAGGGAAAGAAATAAGAAATAAGCAAGGCAATCATTCCCGAGATGAGAATTACTGTAGTCTGTAATTTAAAATATCCAGCAGCGAATTATGACTCACCAGTGGGGTGTCAACAGAAAGCTCTGCCTCAGCTCAGACTGTCAGTGAGTCTCCATGACTTAATTCGCAACTTCAAGGTCACAGCAAAGAAAGTATTATCCATATTCATGTGTTTGGCATTTCTGGTTTTAATGTCGATGTGATGCTCGGTGACTGTGGCTGAAAGGACACAGATATACAAACACTCCAGTGCAGCGCAACAGTACAATTATAATGTTTTAGCAATATTTTGTTATACTCTATTCTTTTGGGCTGTTATTAACAGTTCAGCGTAGTCAAAAAAAAGTCAAATGATTATCATCAATCATTCATGTGCAGCTGTATCTATGTAGCTGAAATATTTAACGTGCTGGAAACTTTATGTGCAATGGATTTGCATGTTGATGAAAATCCTTGATTTTGTCCAGATGCATTATTCCAGTGAGGGAAGAGGAGGCTTTTTGTTCCATATAGGCACATGATCAGGGTGGATGGTGGACATACAATAAGTCGCTATCGCAAAGTGATGAGACTGGCTGAGACTAGCTGGTTAGCATGCTAACTTCAGTAGAAGAAAAGACCTGATAGAGACAGGAGTTAATATTGACGCTGCTATTGGAGACAGCTGTTGGTGAATGAAGTTTGATGCTGAACTTGCAATGTTTCTTCTAGACTGATAAGTAAACAGCTGTTAATGCTAGTGTTGGCTATGTAGCAATAGCAAAACTTACAAATAGCTCCTTTAAGGTAAGGGAAAAATTGTTGTTTTAGTTACATAATAAACCACAATTGTCACTTCACCTTCAGCAAGTCCTGAAAGTTCACATACTTTTTATGTAACGATGCGTTTGCCCCAACAAGTTATATTGCAAGAGCTGATATTGTAGGAACACAATAAATAAATTAAAAAAGATGTCAGTGAATGAATTTGGCAGACACATTTTGCAACTTGTCAGGTATCTTAATTAAAAACATTACCTAACTAAAAATTCGAATGTGGGTGGGTGGGTCAAAATACATTTGTTCTGACAAATGAGTGCATTATAAATGGATTTTGCAGAACACCATGCTGTGGTGGGTTAGCTTTAAAAGTCCTCCATATATACTAAGTCTGAACCGGGGAAAACTCAACTCGACTGTATTTGATCTTTCATCCTCAACACTTGAACCTTTCATGAAATTTTAAAGTATTCTTTTTGATTTCTATGTTCCTATCTGTCCCTCACCATGTTGAATGTTTTTCATCTTGAAGGAAAAACACATTTAAGGTCTTGATTTCTTCATTAAAAGTCTTCATTAAATGTTTTAGTATCCACCTCTTACGTCCATCATCATCTTCACTCTCAATCTGCCAAATGTTCGCTTTCCTCTATAGGTTCTGGATTCATAAAATAATACCATAGGGGGTTGTTCTCTTATTAATAATTGCAGTGGGAGGAGAAGCATCAGCACTAGAACAGGCATTTGTTCCTGCACCTGCTATATCTTGCATCACTTCATATAAAACACAACTTCATTCAATTTGAATATTTATTCATTTATTTATTTTTTACTCTTAATCTCTTCTGTTTCTCATGTGTTAGGGCACCATTAGCTAATTACATAGAGAAACAATCTTATTTATTCAGGGTTTCTTCCCGTTTTGCCATTTATTTTTGTTTAAATTTTTTAAAACATAAGTTATTCATCAGTAAAGTTTGATTCATTTTCCTGTTGTTAGAAAGAAACAAAAGTGTTCAAGGATAGAAATAACATTACCACATCACCACTGCGAGACGCGGTGCCAGCATCACCAGACCCTCATTCTGCTCTCTGGACCTATTACGCTCTTAATCATCTCTGACCTGCCGTCTTATTACCATTAATTTACAGCAGACAGAGATGGACCTCATTCTCATTTTAGGGAGTCAGACTACCTCATTTTCTTCCCTGTAATATTCTCTAGTCTGTGCTGAGACTGAAGTGATGATCAAAGGTCTTTTACTCTCCCTTTGTGCTTCCTTCCTATCTGTACGTTCATGGTTAAAGACAGAGTTAGACGGTCTTGCACTCGCTCGGGCCCGTGACCGCCTGCTGTGTGCAGTAGGACCAAATGGAGCTCAGCATGATGAAGGATATCTAAAGACTCACAGAAACCTGCAACCAGCTCAGAAAAAAAAAGTGTGGGATTTGATTTGGATGTGTGAACATGGACTGAGATTGACACTTTGTGGAGTAAGCTCTGAAATGCCCCAGTCGGCCCTGCTGTGAACAAAGAGTTTGTTCGGAGTTTAGCCCAACAACCAGCCCTTTCCAAGAAACCTGACTGTAATAGCATGGCAAAGATGAGAGCCTCCTCCGCTAGAAATGCATTTTAAAATGTCACCTTTGTCAAAGGGAAGTCGTTCGCTACACATTTTGTTCTCAACAGCATTGCACTCAGGTTATTCAATTTCCTGTCTGCACCCTTGCTTAATATTTCAATTAACCTATTCATCCTTTCCTCCTCATCACTTCTGAATTGCAGCATCTGACATAATGAGTGTTCAAAGGGATCCCAGATGCACTGATTCCTAACACTTCACAGACCAAATCCTTCTTTCCACAATCTTTTTTTTTTCTTTTTTTCACTTACTGGCAATTCATGTGAGGCTGCTGCAGTCAGGAGCCTCACTTTGAAACAAACAGTGAGTTTGTGTGTGTATGTGTGTGTTGGGGGGTGTCTATTGAGGTGTTTGTGAGGCTCAGATAAGCATATGTGTGCAGTGGTTCAGCTGCAAAACAGCACTCCCACTGCGTTGAGCTGATAAGACGTGGAAGTTCGATGTGTTTTTTTTTCCACCCTCCATTATGGCTCCTGTTGATTTCATTGGACAATGAGTTGTACTTATAATAAGGTGGCTGCAACTAAGTTCACACACACACACACACACACGCACACACACGTACCACTTCATTTGGACGGCACAATTTTGATAGTTGTCAATGAAACAAAGCATTCAACAAAATGTACCAAATCATGTCTGGATTAACCTGTTGGAGGGTTGTGGAGGTGGAATTTGTGGTTGTTGCTATTTATTTATGAGTGAGCATGATATAGACCAAAATACACTATAAAAGTGTTCAGATTAAATTTTCAGTTTTATTTAAAAGGAGCTGTTTGTAAAATATGCTATCGCTACATAGCTAACATTAGTATTAACAGCTGTTCACTTACCAGTCCAGAAGAAATGTTGCAAATTCAACATCAAACTTCATCGAGAGCTGTCTCAAGTGTTTGGAAAGTAACGCCGATTTTATCTCTTCTCTCTATCACGTCTTTTCTTGTACTGAAATTAGCACGCTAACAAGGTAGACCCTGCCCATCTCGTCACTTTCCAATGGTGCCTCACTGGCCCAAAGACACAATGCTGCTAGCGTAGCCCCTTTAAGCATTAAGTAATAATACAGGACCTATCTTAGTTGAGTTTGTATTTTAGTGTTCCAATTCCCTGATAAATTTGCAGATGCCAAAATCCAAGTGATACACCAGGGCAGGAATATGCTGCCCTGGGGTCAATGTCACATTTCAAATCTAGGTCAAATACTGAACACACACCCACACATACTCAAACACACACACACACACACACACACACACACACACACACACTTAAGACTGCATTTTACTACATTCCACTGCACTGTCTTAAGCTCTTAATTAAAATGTGTATTTCTTTCCAACATATTGGATTAACATCTAAATCTGTATTACACCAGCAGAGTTCTAAGATTGCAGTCTGCTGGTAAGACTGAGACCAGGGCTTTAAAACAAGACGCTGTAATCATCCATCTGAAGGCATTAACAGCAGCACTGAAGGCAGATCATGAGGAAGAACCCCACAACACTAGATGGAGCTCTTGCTTCATCACACACCTGAAACATCACTCCTCATCTCTGTAATGCAGGGTGCCCATGACATGTTCCTGACTATTTTGACAGCCTCACCCTCAGACTTGTGAGAGGTGCAGGAAGAGCAGCACATGATTGACATGCTGATGGACAGACAAACAGTGAAAACCTCAAAACCAGCTGTCCTTGCCATGCAGCCATCTGCCGCTTCCTGTCTAATTGGATGATAGTGCATCAATTGGAATGCAAGCTTGATTGCTAATTTTTTTGTTCCCATATGTTTTAATTATCTTCGGGCATTCTTTCGGGCTCCCCATTTCTATGCAGAGGCAATAGATGTAGCAGAAGTAGTAGTAACACTGGCCTGGCCGTACAAGCAGTTTCAGTCATAAGATCACAGCTATGGCTGACAACAGCTATGATCTAGTGACATGCTTGCAGTAAAGATATAACTTGGTCCACAGAATCATATAAAGATCAGCGTTGCAGGCTTATAGCTAATCCCCTTTGACATTTTGTTCACTCAACCATGGGGTTACATTTCCTGACACTGAAAAATATTGTGAAGATCCAAGGGCTTCACAGGATTTGGTATTCACCCACAGTAATGTGGAAAAAAATAATTTATCCTCCCAACTCTGACAAGAATGTATGATATGATGGACACCTATGGACATCTGGACATCACTGCTATGATCAATACCAGAAAACATATGAATCATACAGTAGGACCAATTTGCAGGGGCAAATTCATGTTTTTCACTCTACCTGTCAAACAGATGAAAAATGAAAAAAAAAACAAAAACTTTTTCATCATGCATTCTGGTACAGTTCTCTCTTTGGCAGCCCTGATGTATAACATAAATATTTTCTTATGACATGCATAAATAGGTGATTTCAGTTTCCACTGGAAACACTGCATTACCAATGAATCCAGGTAATTACTTACAGCCAAGAATTAGAATATTATTATGAGGCATTGTCTGTAGGAAGTGAGGGCTTCAATTTCATGGATATGGTTGTATTAAAAAAATAAAATAAATAAAAAAAACAGAAAAGAAAAACTTGTGGAATTCAAATGTCAGTGAATATCAATATATCAACGGCACCGTGAAGCTCACAAGGAGCTGCTTGCAATCGGTACTTCACATTTGAGCCAAGTGGACCTATGGCTGTCAGGACTGAACCCAACCCTGTGACATTTAAAAGAGGAAACAAGGAAGGTTTTCACTGCCCCATTGCACAAAATGACAGTAATATCTCCAGGTGTGTGTGTGTGTGTGTGTGTGACGGGGATGATAGCAGTTGTGTGAATTTCCTATGTTCAAAACTCAACTCTCTTGGCCATACTTGTTATTTTGGAAGATCACTAAAGCTCACCAGATAAATGTCTGTACAAATTCCATGGCAATCCATCCAACAGTTCTTCAATTCATCCAGCACAATATTTCAGTTTGGACCAAAGTGGTGGACAAACTGATCAACCAACTGACAGCCAACACCACCCTCCGTAAAAATCGAAAGAATCCTTTTATGATTTTTTTTTTCTTCTACTACCTGGTACTTGGTTGGTTTGGACAGTAACTCCAGGAATTAAGAGAGGCATGAAATCAACTTCCTCCATTCTTTTCTACAGTGAAATTGACATGTCAGAACTTCTGCATCCCGTCAATGACAGAATATCATTGATGTTCCACCCATGTGGGGATCAAAGCTCACTTAAGTGGAAGTTTGACTGCTCATCTCTTCTATAAAGGCAGCTCCACTGGTGAAGTACAGGCCACCAAAGATCCAGAGAATGGAAAGGGGTAAGGTGTTTGGAGAGAAGGAAGAGAGCAATCCCAACTGCTCCCACAGAGGTCACAGATGACTTAATACCACTTTAACAAGTCCTAAACAGATAAATTAATTGAAAGAACTGCCTTGATATGGCAATATTCACACCAGTTAGAACATATCTATTAGAAGCCATGCATTAAAACTCATTAAGGCTGGTTTGGAGAGGATGGGAGGTCTTTGGCATCAATCAATCAAGGTCACTCCTAAGATGATGCTGTGCCATAGCTGGAGGGCTCTTAGGCTGATGAGTGTCAGCGGCTTCTGGTGAGCACTGGAGGGCTAATGTCCCCCTCACTGGGCTCTCCTCCTTGCCTCCCTCTCAGACAAGTCCTGCTCTGACAGAGAGAGCTGCAGGAGGAGGAAGGAAATAAAAGCTGACATATCAGCACCCTCTCCACATCTTGTCAGAGTTGTCCTCTTTTGCCCCGATCCAGTATCCAGAACCTCTTGTTCTCTTTTTTCTTTCATTCTTTTGCTCTTTGTCAAGTTCTCATTCCTACTGGATGCTCAGGGTAGCCGTGAAGAGACTGCCTTTCGACAGCTCACCGTGCAGGGGTGTGCATGTGTGCAAATGTGTGAATGTGAGTGCAATGAAATTTTGTATACTTTTAGTACCTCTTTTACAAGTATTACTTACTCTCTGCTCCATTCTTTTCAGCATTTACTTCCTTAAATTCTCCTTTCATTCTCTCTGCATCTTGCTTCAAGTAATAGATACTGATTTTGGGAGTAATTGTGGCAGAGGAGGAAACAAAGAGTATCAAGAAAGAGGAGGAGGAGATTAGCTAAGCAGTTATTTAGTGTGTGTGTGTGTGTTTTTTTTCTGCTGCCTTTTCAGTTTTGAGCACCACTCAGCTTTCCATTTGACAGCTCCTATCAGATCCTTCAGGGTACTTCCTTCCGCAATCAACTAATCATATTCTTTACAGTGCTGTGTTTTGTGAGACTCTGTTTGTATCACAACAGAACAGGATACAGTACTTCATTAGGGCAGAGGTCTCAAAGCCATAAAAGTTATATATAATAATTAAGATTACTGGTTCAAAAAGCAAATAAACTTCAGGGCACTGGACCTCTCATGTCAGACGAGATAGACAGACAGATAGATAGATAGATAAATAGAGAGATGGATAGATGAGGGCAAGGCAATCAGTTTGTGACCTTTTCGCGTGCTTAGGGGCCAAATGGTTCTTAAGCACACTGGATATCTTTAGAACCATGCATAGTTAATTTTAACCTCCGGCAGTGTTCCCAGCAAATGCTTCTCTTTGTGTCTTTCCTATTAATTGACATTGCAAATTGCAGCCATTCCCATTAAGCCTTATATGTTAATGGAAAACATTAAAGAACAAAAAGAAAGAAAAATAATGGGAAGGTAATCAACAGTGCATTTTAGGAAGCTGACAATAAGCTGCATTCCGCCCTTGGTTTAGGCGTTAATTATTCTAATGAAAGCAGGGAATCCACTTTAAGGTCGAACCGAGCTGCCGGATACATTTGGTACTGAAAGTCAGACTGTATGTTAATTAATACATTCATCTGAGAGAGGTTGTGCACCAATGCTACTTTCTAATGACCTTGTCGATCAAGTTACCCTCGTGATGGTGCTCCCTCTTATTGCCTCATTATGAATAAGCACTGTATTACTGGCCATCTGAAAATAGCAAACAGTCAATTAGCTCTCTGTGAACAGCAGCCAGTAATCAACATTTGACACAGATATTGGTGAATCACAACAACCATTTGCTGTTTAAAATAATACTCTAAGTAACTTACAACTTTATATAATGAAAGGAAAATGCTAAACTGCTAGTATGAATATATCCTTGTTTTGGGTTGTGGACCTACAGTATATATGGTCAAAATTGTGAAACATATAGGTGCTGATGTTGTTAGCTGTTGCTTTGTCGACATTTGGTGACTCTAAAATGTCAGTTACTGCTACCAAGTGAAACATTCGGTGGCCCTAAGAGCTCAACTCAAACCTTAACTTCAAAAGTCACAAAACATTGAACAACAAGTGCGTCCAAGCGAGGTTCTTCACTTTTTAGTGTCCCCAGGAAACACTTCAGTTGTCGTCTGTGCTACTTGGAGAGTTTGTGTTTTGGTTGTGTTGTAATTGCAGTGCATGTGTTGTCAAATTGATGAAGATGTGCATTGAGATCTCAGGGCCACCGTAGAAACAACATTGTTTCTTACATTTAAAACTTTTTTTGCGCCTCTTCTCAAAAATCTGAAAAATAAGCACAATAGCACAACACAACATGTGTATAATTGTCATGGTGGATATGTCCCTGAAAGTGGTCGAAAGAGGGAAAAATGACCCCCACATAAAATTGTGATCCATCACTGCAGGTTCATACTCATACTTTTCTGTGTTTAATTACACTCTGTCAGATGAAGGAAATACTCATTATACTGATGAAACAAAAGATGATTCTCTGTGCAAGTGTATGTGCGTGCACACACAAGAGATACTGGAGGCAAAAGAGGCAGACAGACAGTGGACTGATAAGATGCGGATTTGAAGTGAGCACCAAGATTCAAACAAGACTCTCATAACAATCTTGCCGGTAGCATGCCGCATGATGTATTGAAGTTCATTATTTCTGAGTTTGTCTGGGATGAGAAAAAAAAGTCTGTAGAACTCCATATCGCTTGTTGTTGGTCTCAGACACAACTGAATGCCCTTGCCACCTAAGTTCCTTTTAGAGAGATAAAAGATACTGAAACACAGTTTAATGTGAGTGTATATGCCTTCACTGCTCCTCCAAAGAGACTCACAACTCACTTTAAAAACCCACATTATGCCACATCTCTGGGACTTCTTGACTTGTGAACATGAGCATCTGTGCTGCTGTCAACACAGAGTTGCTCCTTTGGCAAAGAGAGGAAATAGGTATGAACTTTGTGAACTTGTAAAATGTTGGTTTGAACTTTCGCACCGCTTATAGCAGCGCTAACAGCTCTGAACCAGAATATAGACCCATACCCTGTGCTCTTCCTCAGCCACCTTTTCCATCTTTTCTAATTAATTCTCTGCGGAGCTTCACACCTGCGGGGTCCAGACCAACTCTGCTCTCTTGTTTCTGGCTGCAGGAGACAGTAATAGATGTTCGCCTATACAAAAAGAACTGTCCCAGGTCATGGGGATGGAGGACAGTGTAGGAAGACCATTTTCTCTATGGAGTTCAATTGTCACAATTCATTTTGGCCTTCCTGGTCTTCCTTGTGACTTCTTCTCTGACCTGTGGTCTGCTTGGGTAATAATAAGACTTAATTTGTATAGCAATTTTTAATACAGGAAACAAAGTGCTTCACAAGAGTCAAATGTAAAACGTCCAAATAAAACAAAGTAAAATGTAAATGAAATAAGGAAGACATCACACAATAAAAGCTTTTCTATAAAAAATTTGTCTTCAGAAGTGAGATAAAATGGGGAACTGACTCAGTGAGTCTGATCTCCTCTGGTAGGTCGTTCCAAAGTCTTGTCTCCTTTTCCTAGACCTCAGAATGGCCTGCAGTGCACTACCAGAGAATCTCAGACTGTGTCCTGGCCCATGGAGGGATAAAATTTCACAAATATAGGGAAGGGCCAGCCCTCAGCCATGTCAGTCATGAGAAGCTATGTTCCAGTGTTGCCTAGAAATGAAATCGGTGCTTGTTTTGGCAATTTCGGTGAAGCCACAAGAGCACGATTAATAGGTGGACAATGGCACTTTGCACAACAAAAAAGTGAAATGTTTTAAACTATGTAAAAATGCTCTGCTATGATTAATATTTTGTTTAACATGTTGGTTTTCAGACACAGTGAAAAAAAAGAGTAAAAACTAGGGCTGGAAGCACATCTACTCTTACTTCCTCATTCAGAAATCTGGATCAGGTCCTGTGTCCTGCCCATCACCCCTGCTTGCACAAGGTTGACAGGTGAAAGAGCTGAGAGTATCAAGATAGTTAGAGGAGTAAACATCAGGGGGGGACAATTTTGACCCAGAATCAGATAAGGAGATTGTTGTGCACCACAATCGCCGACTAGAAGATGTATCAGAACGGAAAGTGTAGTTATTTGTTTCACTGTTTTTTAGCTTGTAACTGGCAGTGGCTGACACAGTGTAAGTGGTTGTGCTAATGCAAACTCTTGCTGTCTGTACTGACAAGGTTTCGGGTTTATTTTTCCTGCCCCCCGTCCCCTCGGTTTTATGAGACTGCCATTGGTTCACTGCAGTTTAAGGTGGAAATATGCAGTCATGGCGTTCAATGCTTATTTCACTCATGATATGTCTTGTGTTATATAAAAAAACATTATATTGACAAGTTAACAAGGTTGAAAACTTTTCATTGGAGAGGGTTTTTAAACAAAATCACTTATCCCATCAGCCTCACCCCATTTGAGGTGGAAGTATGTTTGACAGCCAGTTCATACAAAGTGCTGCCCATGTTCTGAATGGCTACTGAATGGCTAGGAGAAAAGCCTGACACAATAGAGAGAGATGAGACATGCCACACTCTTTTGTACACACAGAAACTGATTGAGGTAGCTGTGTGAAGAGTGGAAAAAAACAGCTTTGAGACTGGTGAATGTGATGTGCTGGTGCTGGTGTTTACAGGAACCGTTCGATGAACACTTCATTTGAAGCATACTGAGGGCTTGAAACAAATCAAATCAAACTTTAATGTCTGACTCTGCCAACATATTTTATCAGACATATAACTTTTATCCGTTTTATTTGATGTCTGCATGCTCTGTTGTTCATGTGTCTGGTTAAATTACCTGTTACTTTTAATTTTTTTGCCGTATTACAAGAAAGAAAGAAAAATAATGATTAATGAGGAAGAGTACCCCCTTTCAACTATCCTCCTTGGAAAAAAACAGGTACGCAAGGTATGGCATTACATTCGGCTTGAATGCGATTCCCTTCTCATACGCCAGTTAGGCATTTTATCCATCATGTTTTTTAGCTATGAATGCCACTGAAAATACAGACATGACATGTCCTGTGGGAGTATGGATTGGATTCTGACTGCGCTCAACTGGAATCAATCTCGCGCCACCTCGTTCCAGAAAAAGCGTTTACCTTACCAATGTTTTAGGCAAACCTCTCCTAGTTTTGGATGAACGCGTCAGTGTGAAAGCGCCCTAAATTTCATCCCCTTAAACTGTTGGATAAAGATGCCACCTTGGCTGCTCTCACTTGGCGCCCAGTTGTTTCTGATTGGAAGCCTTAGAGCTGAGCCAATGAAGCGGAGCATGTCGTTTGATCTGCCAGGGCTCCATTCCCTCATCCAGACAGAACAGTGTGAAACATAAAGCCAAAGCCAAAAAAGACATCTATAATTAGTGAGTCAGTTAGGCTTCACCTCTCTCCAGCGGCGCTCGCAGCTGGTTGAGACCCCCAGTATAAGCACACACAGTCACTCACACCCATTCGGCCACATCCCCCACTTTAAGATACATTTAAACTCATAGCTCTGGTTTGTAATTGCCTCAGTAGTCTGGTTACCGAGAGCCAGCTTATTAGGAGAGCACCAGAGTGGAACATAACATTTTCAGTTTCAATTAGGTCTATGAGGGTATACATAATGCACGGGGGATGCTTGGTCCCCACGGAGCGGTGAACTGATGAACTCGTGGGGTGTAGTGACGCAGCAGTGGTCGAAGGAGCTGAGCTGAGCTGAGCTGAGCTGACTGTCTGCGCTGCGTATGGATGTGAGCTTTGTCAGCCTTAAGTGAATTAATGTGTGCTCGTTGGAATGTGGGGATAAGTTCGGAGTGAGCATTTGTGTGTAGCAAGCTATAAAAGAGAGGAAATTGCACCAGACGCAACTAACTGAATTACACTCAAACTCATGAGGCTACAGTTTCCTGGTGCAGCTAAACTGAGGTGCGGCAACCCCCAAAAGACTGGGACCCTCTGTCATATGACATGTTTCTCCTATCTTGTAATCTGCTGCTGTCTACTTAGGCAGAATGCTCATAAATAATGATTATGTCATCTTGTTATTTTATTTCTTATGTAATCATCCCCATCTGACTTTGTAGAGCAAACAGGAAGTTCCCACTGGAAACTGGAGTTTGCATCCTGTCTACACTGGTGTTTGGCACATGAATAATCAAATCTTCAGGATAAACTGACTCACCTACTCTTTGAATTGAAACTTCTTTATTAGTGACATTTATCTGTCTTCTGAACCAATGTACTGTGTTATGCTGTTTCTTGGTCATAAGCTCACCAAAAGACCACAAAAGCTACGAAAACATGATGCAATAAATCACAGTGCTTGCAGTTGCCTAGTGTTAGACTGAGCCAAATGAAGCAGTTCAAACCAGCACCACTGTGAACTTACATAAGGATCTAAGACAGTCGAAGCAGTGCCTCAGGGACATGGTATTCTGATCAATGCCTTGATTGTTCATGTGCATTTATTAATCTTTAAAGGTCCAATATAAAGTGAGATTTCCATGTCTTTTTTGTTTATAAAGCAGCTCTAGGTTGAATATTAATACTTTCAAAGTATCAAAGCACTCAGTCCACAGAGAAATGCACACAGCCTGTATTCAGAAACTAAGCCTTAAAATGAGCCGTTTGGACTTCTGGAACTTTGTGATGTCACAACAAAGCAGTCAGCCCTCTCAGCTGTGCCCCAAGCCCAGCCCATCCAACCTTGCAGGATTTGATTTCTCAGAGTGTTTACCTGAAATCTACTATTTGTTTATTGAATTACCCAGAAAACAGCCAGTCAAGCTCCGAGCCTCTCTTCTGACAACACTTTAAATAAAACACAGGAAACGTGTAAAGCATGGGACCTTCACAAAACACAAAGCACATAGGCAGTGACAACAAATCCTTTTACTTAATTGTGGGAAATTATTTAATCAGCAAAGTGAGTTACTTTCCTCCCTAAGAGTTTTAAACACCTAATTCTAAGTTTACCCTAGTCATCCCTCAACCAGTTTATTAACCAGTTTTAGCTGCCTCCTCCTCACCATACATGATTAATACTGGAGTTTTACAGTGTAGATATTATACAATTTATTAATGGAAAAAATGGCATGCCAAGTTGAAAAACATCATTGCTGAGTGTTTTACTTCAATATCAAGGCCACCTTCCTGATGCATTCATCCTCATGGGCAGACATTTTATCTTTTCACTTGCAAAGCATTGCCTCTTTGGTTCCTGTGTTAATGAATGCATCCCTAAAACGAGAAGTGCTTGCATGAAGTTTTACACACTTGCAAGACAGATGCTCTGATTAAATCTGAGTTTGTAACGGCCTTCGGCGCTCAGAAGGATTCTGCTTCCACTTTTTGACACCATGCACCCTCCGGCTTCCAACCTTGATATCTGTGCCATCCTCTCTGTCTGCCAGTTAGCTAACTTTGCAGTCTCTGAACTCCCCGGCTCTCCTTCACCTTTCAGTCCCTCTTAGCCAACAGTCTTGTGGAGCACTCTACTGACTGACTCTCCGACTCTCTGATTCATTCTGCCTTCTTACAAACATGATGTACGAGCCTGCAGTGGTGTTAGAAACTTGAGTGAAGGTTGAGCCAGTGCCCATCATTTGTTATCTGACATTCATTCATGATGTAGTTGCTTTATTTTCAGTTTTTCATTATTTTATTTCCTTGCTGTCTATTTTGTACCATGTATTTTCTTTAATAGTGAAGTGTATTGGGACCATGGTGCATGGTGATCCCGCACTCTGAATAAAATTGATTTATTCCTGATATGCATTCAGAATGTTTCTAAATTAACCAGTTAGATATGCAAGGCGTGGATCATGTGACCTGAAGGTGGTCACTAAGCTAGCAATAGTGTTTGCAAGCAAGGCCACACTCTTCTTGACACACGCCATGCTTACAGTAACATGATTAGCTAAGGACTATTACACTCTTATGTTTTACATCACTACTGGCTGTGGGTCCAACTTTTATGTGTTCAAACAATGATGAAATGATGAAATTATTAATAAAATGACTCGGTATCGAAAGATTCACTGTTGTCAAATGCAGTTCATTTCATTGTTTCTTTAAAGGTCCCATATTTTGCACTTTTTCGGCATGTTATTTAAAGTTTGTTCTGTTCTGTTTTATTATCAATAAGAAAATGTATTTGTGGTTTTAAGTACCAAAAACCATATCAATGTAGTGGGCGTGGGGCATGGCTGTATTGACCAGTATTTGACAATATTAATATTTAACCTAGATCTGTTATATGTAATAAAAAAGACATGGTAATCTCACTTTATACAAAATGGGACCTTTCATATTTTTACTGTCTGGATAATATTCTCTCGGGTGACATTGGACTTCCTTGACCGCCTCCCACATGCCATCATTTCTCCAAAGTGCACTGGACTGTTTTTTGTTTCTGTCTCTGTGACACACAAACAAACCCTCACTTTAGGTTCGGATTGTGATGTGTTACTATCGACAGGCAGCAATTGACTCCACTAGTGAATGACAACAGGCAGCGGGCTCAGTCCCCAGCAACGACAAGCTCTTTTTGTGTGTATTTATGTGATTGGTCGGGCCAGAGAGGCCAAGTGTGGCTGAGTGCCTGTCTCAGCCAGAGCAAACAAGACAGGACAGAACAAACCATTTTCTCCAACCCCCTCTGGTTAAACTCCCTATTTTCACACCAGCCACCCTGGAATTGCTCTGTCTCTCTCTATGAGCGACGTCCTGACGGCACAGTGGGGAGCAAACCCAGCAAGCCAAGAGGAGGGAGCCAGGGCTGAAGCTGTGGCGGGAAGGCGTGGGTGAACAAATTAAACGTGAGGCCACAGAGAAGCAGCTGATAAAATCGCAAAATGCTCTGTTTGGGTTTGTTTGGTTGGTTTTTGTTAGACCTGCGGACATACCTCTGCTCGGAAGCTGGGGATCACTTTGACATCCATCTTGTTTATGTTCATCTGCTGTTGTTTACTCAAGTCAAACATGGACAGGCCCAGGTCCAACATTGTTGTCTTGTTCGGTCTCGGAGGTGTGTGTGACCTTCCCTTGACCCCCTTCTTTCCTGAGAGGCCACAGGATAACGTTCAGCTCAGCAAGTCGAGTAGCTCTCAGATTCCCCCCAGGTCTTGCTTACTACTGAAGGATCACAGGGTCAAAGCTAGCTTTACTTTTAGTTCAGACTGAATGTCCCGTGGGGCTCCAGGCTGAACTGTTAAGAGTGCATTGCCTGATGTATTACGCTGATTGCTAAGAAGGCTGGACTATCGGTTCTATGATTTCTTCATTTATTCCTTTTGCGTTGTAAAATTTATCATTACTGTGTTATTTGTGTAGTAACAGTGGTATAGGTATTCACATGTGCACATGGTGTCCCGTATATCCATCCATTGGCTATAATTCTTATCCTGATATTAGGGCTGATATTGGGCTGACATATAGAGACAAACAACCGCTCACGCTCTCATTCACACCTATGGGCAATTTAGAATCGCCAATTAAGCTGATGTGTGTGTCTCTGGATTGTGGGAGGAAGCTGGAGTACCTGGAGGGAACCTGCGCAGACATCGGGAGAAAATGCAAACTCCACACAGAAAGGCCCCAGGCCCAAACCCAGAATCTTCTCACTGTGCGGTGAGAGCGCTAACCCCTTCACCACTGCTGTCTCATAATGTATATACACATACATAAGTGCTTGAACATATAAGTACAGAGGTTAATATATAATGCAGTGGTGTGTTATAATAACAGGCAGTAATAATGTTATTATAACAAAGTGCAGTACTGGTAGGTGGAGGGTCATCATGTGACTGCAATAGTATCACACTACAGGGTCGAAGGTATCTGGACATGCAAACTTCACACCCATATGTGACTCTCTTCCCCAAGATTCTGGCACTTGGCTGCAGGGATTTTTCTCCCATTCAGCCAAATGGGATCAGTGAGTTCAGCTGCTGTTGTTGTGTGATAAGGCCTGGCTCCCAGTGTGTGTTCTAGTTCAACCAGCCCAACTGGGAACACCATTTCTTTACGGACCTTGCTTTGTTCAGGGCCTTTCCTGTTGTAACAAATATAAAACCAACGTATGCTGTTGCTTTAAGATTTTCCTGAATCAGAATTAAGGGGCTTGGGCAGAAAATGGAAATTTTAACATCCACATCTGCATGACAGCTAGTGCTAATAAAGATGATGTAATATGATTGGAAGTTCCAGAGTGTGCTTAATTTTAGGGTATTAATTACACAGGTTTTGAGCTTCTTGCAGTGACATCTATTTATTGTCGAAGGTTTACTAGGACTGCTTTATCACCAAGATTATGCACTCAACGTACTGGTGATTGCACCCATTTAAGACAGGTATAAAAGATTCAGTTATTTACTGGACAACCAAAACTAAAAGGCTGCACCTTGTGGGTTTAAGAATTCAGGAGTCCTCATAAATAATGGCTGTCCAGCAGTCAGTGGATCTTTATGCAGGCTGACTTGAGAGAGAGATGTTCTCTGCTTCTTATCGCTTTATCTCAGATGCACATCAGTAGGAAATGAACCATAAGATACACTTGAGAGTCCATTGCAGTTTCATGTAAAAAAAAAAAAAATTACTCTTCAGGGAGCAAAGACAGTCACAGCACCACAGGGGTGCCCACTGTTTGATAGAGACAGAGAGCATGATCCGGCTCTCTGAGGAATCAAACAGCTATTTGTTTGCGCTTGCGTGTTATGCTAATTGATTTTGTTGTTCTGAGCGAAAGGGTGAGAAGGCATCTGGAATCCCCTGTAGTCCATACCGAAGCTGGATGTTGATCAGCAATGTGCTTTTTTTCACACACAGGAGGCAACACGTGCAAACACAGAAAATAAACATGCACACATCATACATAAATCATTTCTATCATAATTGTATTTCTCATTTATAAAATATCTATGACTCCTCTAATAAGCTGCCGGAGCCACTTTAACTGCCTCATAAACGCATTATTGACCAGCACAATGTGTGCAGTTTTATTACTGTATTGAATATCATGTCTGCAGAGCTTCATCATTGAAAATCAATGAAAAGTTTCCATAGCAGTGCAGGTTTTACTCATGAGCATTTAGCCACGCTTTAGTACCGTATATGCAAAGGGGAGACAGCAGTTAGATTATATGCAATAACACAATGTAATGAATAATTGATTCCTGCTTCTTTGGTAAGGGGAGGAAGAGGTTGCTAGGACAACCAGTAAAGTAGTGCTCTCTCTTTCTCACATGCACGTGCACACACAGACACACACACGCACAGACACATGCGCACACACACACAGTCTGTGATGTCGGGGGCTAATTTGCCCCGATCTCTGTGTCTCTAGATGGTACCTTCACATGGACAACCTTTAATTGTTTCGGATTCCCCTTTTGTCTCTCTCCCTGACACACACACACACACACACACAAACACACACACATGCACACACACACACACCATCCAACCCCCATATGTATACCACAGATGTAAGAAGATGTATATTATTCGTCTTATTTTATCTGCTGAACATTTCAGTGTGAACTTCTCTGAAAGGCCTATATGTGGTCTGGACTCAGTACCATCAGTATGTGATATGTTGGTAAGCATTTTAATTACAGCTCCCATATTTTCATAATTACATGGTAATTAGCTGGCAGCAGAATACAGTGTGTGAAATTATGGGCTATTAAACTGCAGAGTGGTTGGAAGCTGGGTGCTGCTATCTGTCATTTTTGAGAGTCTGTTTATATATATGTATTATATATATATCAAGATTGAACCAGCTAGTTTCAGCAGTAGATATTCACCATGGATCAATGATAAGTTAATTGGTACAGTAGCAAAAATATGTCTGAGTGTATTGTAGTTCTATCACACTGTAATGATAAGAAAAACAGCTATTATCCAAAATGTCATAAATGTACTTAGCAAATTATTTGGCTAGTGCAACAGGGTGGGCAGCTCTATAATAGCAAAAATACCACTGACTGACGGACGGTATTTCCAGCACTGTTCAGCAGAGTGCAGAGCTGCAGTCTACCGAGCTGCTGCAGGGAGGCGGACGGGAGCTTATACACAATACACTGAGGCTCGCCCCCACTACATCAAATAAACAACTTTCATTACATGTATCATTATTAATAAAGGAGTCAGAGGAATAACTAAACATAAGACACACTGAGCTGAGAAACCTTGGGGTGGGGGGTGGGGGTGGGGGGGTGGGGGGGGGGGGGGGGTGTAGTCAGCCCTGCTACCCTGCTACTACTAACTGCTATGACCAATTCTATGTATCAAATGGAGGGAGTTAGAAATAAATAAAGACCTGCCTCTAATAAAAGTCTGTTACGATCTAGAGTTGGAAGTACATAAAACCTAAACTACTGCTGATCCTGGACGGAGGCTGTGCTCTGTCTCAGAGACACAATAATAAATATAGTCTTTCTCGGTGTGAGCACCCTGGTAGCTCACCTGGTAGAGTGCATGCCATTTGGGCTTAGTCTTTACCCGGATGACCCAGGTTTGAGTCGGGCCTGTGGCCCTTTGCTGCATGTCATTCTCTTTCTCCCCATCTCTCTCGCTCTCTCACCATGACTATAATGATGGCAAAAGCCTTAGAAAACAACTTAAAAAATAAAGAAAGATCTGTCTCACCTATCTTTCTCTCTCACTGATCATTTTTCAAGTAAATACAGCTGAAATCACAGCTCATTCTTTTTCTTTAATTTATTGTCTGTGTTTGGTGATTTTGTTAGACAAAATCATAGGCACCATAGGCGGTCCAGCCACATACTAGGTTTTAATCTAGTTTTGTTTGTTCTTTATTCGAATCCCCGTTAGCTTCTTCGACAGTGGTTGCTAATCTTCCTGGGCTCCACATAAAATCATTCATACACAAACAGCATATAAACATACAAAACAAACAAACAAAAACACGTTTAAACACAGTTATGTAATTAAAAATCTAATGCTCAACATATTAAATAACTTAATATATGTCCGGAATTTCAACAATCTCATCTAATGCTGAGCATTGAAACAAACATCCTGGCAGGAGGTATCAACTGTGGCAAGAAATCCAAATCCTAAAAAAAACAGGCAAAACACAGGAACAAAAACTAAAGCACTAGGAAACTAAACTGGACTAAGCCAGAGCAAAAAATAGAAAATCCAAAGCACTGGGAGCACAATGAACGAGAAACGACTTGAATATAAATGGAAGAATAAGAGGAGAACAACAGAAGAACTGATGGAGACAAAGGGGAAGACAAAGGCAACTGAACACAGGTGAAACACTTTTAAGGCGGGCAGACACTCAACAAGGAGGGAAACGCAAGACAAGGACAGGAGGTAATGTAACATGAGACACACAAGGAAGGTACTACAAAATAAAACAGGAAATCAAAGATAAAGTATCCAGCGTTATAAAACAGCACCATTGAATATCCCAGAGAAACATGCAGTAAAAGTCAGCATTAAGCAGGCAACAGATTCATTCATTTTGCTAAATAAACCAACAAAATCATATAAAAAATATACACACAGTGTGTACAGGATTACAGCTGCCAGTGCCACTGCGAGTATTTACACCCCATAGTGATAGCCTTCCCTCATAATAAGCTAGGTTATTTCTCAGAATCCAAATCATGCCTCCTCTGCCGTAGTTCTAACAAACAATCAGGTCTGCTAATTTGAGGATTTAAGCTGCAGCGAATGAATAACAAAATCTGAATAGGAAGTTTAGATTAATATAGCTCCCTGCCTTTGGGCCCACACACACACAAGCTGTGGAGATAGGGGCTGAAAAGTCACAGTTGCAGTTATTTCTGGAATACACTAATTCTCACATCCTCCTCAGAGCTGCACTGATGTTGGCAGTTAGTGTGTTATTAATTAGCGCGCTTAAGGAAAACTTAGAAAAAAAAACATCTCGAGGAGTCGTTTGAGATCGGCTTTTGTCTCGCAGTGAATGCTCTGCTTTGATCTGATGGGTTTTAAAAACACACTGAATGGATATAGATGACTGGTCCTATACACAGCGACAATTCCTCAATTCACATTTTCCTCTGATTAAAAAGCCTTCCTCAAAGCTGCAGGATCCTTTGATGCTTTTTAGAAAGAAAGACCTAGGTGTGGCTGAATGATGCAATTATGAGCCGTTCCTACTCCTGTCAGAAAAAAAGACATGGAGGGGAGGCAGGCTTTATTCAGACTAAAGCAGACAGGGACCTTACACATGTCTATATGTGTGCAGTGGTTTGAAATGGCAGTGTTTCTCTTTCTTTCTCCCTGTCTCTTTCCTCCTATCTCCCTCTGTTGCTCTGTTCATTAATCAGCCCTTTATTAAGCAAAAGCACCTTCCAGCACTGCCTAAAAGGTGCATAGATAATCTTGACATGAAGACAGAGTATTTACCCTCCTTACCCTCTACTTCTGTGCCGCATACCGCATGGTAATGGAGGGAAAAAACTCCTGCGGTCTATGAAGACTGATTGAAAATACCCACCTTTGTAAATATTACATACAATTCTCTTTAATGGTCTTTGAGCTATTATGCCTCAGAAAGCCAAACATCTGCTGCCAAGTACAGTCTGTGCAGATAGAGGTGACGCGCATGGACAAAATGAAAGGTGAGCTGAATTATCTGCTGTGGAGAGAGTCTGGAATTTAATTACTGGCGTTTGACAGTGACGTTTTTAAGGACACGGGCAATTTCGAGGGCCATTGTCTAACTACTCGCAGAAAAAAGCGATACAGACGAGACGGGCAATCAAACATCCCACAGCAGAAGAAACTGGGACAGGATGTACTTTCTTTGAACAGGCAATTTAGAAGTTTATAGTTTACTAGTCTGTGGCAGAGGCAAAGAGGAGAGAGTGCTCGGACGGGGAAAAAATTGTGTGCAAAGGTTCGATGTGTATAACAATGACAATGAGGCGTCGAGCTGGAAAAGGAGCCCTTAATAGGTACCCGCCTGCCCTGGGGGACCACAGTTGCGTCTTATTGGCCATACATTCACAAGACAGCAGCACATTCTCTTCACCGCCAATCAGCCAATTACAGGCTCCACAACAGGAGGCCTGCTGGCAGTAAGGCAGCCTTTACAAGCCCTGCATCTCAGGCGGGGGGAGACGACCCTGTCACAGAATCATAACTATGATGAATACGGCTGTGGGTTTACAGCAATGCCACCGGTTCTGGTAATGCGAGGTGGGCGTGAAATGGCCATTCATGAGGACCAGACAGCGTGACCCTGTTTGAGTCTTGGGGAAACGATGTAAAATACTGTATGATGATGAGAAGGGCAGAGAGAGAGGTGTTAATCCAGACGTGGTGAACGTTTATTAGTGTTAGAGGGAAGGGGCAGCACTAATGTTGCCTCTCTGTGGCTGCTAATGAAGCCAGTTATGAGGGAGAGACTGGTTTGGAGTTGAGCAGAAGGGCAGAGAGAGGAGATATTTTTGCTCTGCTTTAATATTCAGTTCTTTTATTGAGTAGAGCCAGTCCATTTTATCTTGCAATTATTAATCTGTCCATTTCAGCAGGACTAGAGCAGAGCCTGATCGGCATTAGCCGCCTGCCTGTCTGGCTGAGGTCCATGTCTCTTTGATTCCTCCTGAGCACCAGTGACTCTACAGCACATTATCTACTCTGCCAATGATGCGGATCGTTCAGTGACTCTATGACTGAAGTTCAGCTGTGTTCGACGTTACAGCATTCAGGTATTGGCTGTCATAATGACAACACAAAAGTGTGCAGCCTGTCTATGCATGGCCAGCCCTACTCAGATCAGCTAGATCTGAGTGAGAATCACTTTTGACTCCAGGCACAAATCTAAATTCCTCAAGGCCTTGATTTGAAAAATATTATCAATAATTCACGAATATGCCAAGGTTGACTGCATAGCAATGTTCACATTCAGTAGGATTCACCCATTTTAAGATCTGTGAGTTCTAAGTCCAGAATCAGTTACTGTTTACTGTTTATGCACTTCAGGACAGAGGATCAGAGTAACCTGATTTCCCTTGGTGGATTTGTCCTGGCCAAGGCTGATTTCTTGGCAGTGCAGCTGCCTAACAGGGTATCTGACTGACTTTGTAGAGTTCACGTATGCATGTACCTGACAAAGACTTCAGACAGGAAAATAAAGCTGAGACAGCAGTGCAGCAGGATGAAAGGAAAGATCATCCCATGTACTGATGCATCCTTATATTCAAAATAATTATATACCCTGTGTCCAACTAAAACTGCAATCTCAGAGGATCGGATCAAACTGTAGGAACTGCCCATCTTTGGCGCCGGAGGTAGTTATGTGGGGAAGCACCACACTGAGGAAAATGCATCTTTCTGTGACTGAAAGTGTGCAGAAGTGTAAAAATTTAAAGGAAAGCAAATAATAAAAAAAGCTGAAAAATATATAAAAAAAATTAAATAATGTGCAGGCACTAATAAAGGAGTAAAAGAAAGAAAATTAGAAGATTAGCACATTAGCAGTGCAAGGATTTTGCCGCAAGCTAGTTGGCCCTATAGTTATAAATAATAAATGTCATTTATGTTGCGTAATAATAATAATAATAATAATAATAATAATAATAATAATGGCACTGAAATTCCTTCAGTCCCCACTGGATTTATAGCTTTGGTTCAGTGTTCCCATTTACACTCATACTGCATCACTGCAGCATAAGAAACATGAGGTAAGTCAATAAGATGATGGGTAAATGGTAATAAAGCAGTTTAAATTATATACAGTGCTCTTAGTCTATGAGGTAGAGCAAAATAAAATAATGCAAAACAAAGTTTGAAAGCCCAATTCCTAAAAGAAACTGTCCAACATAAGTATTTTGGGATGACCCATTATCTGGTGGAGTTAGGACATGTACCACTACTATCACTATGAGCTCATTACAAAGGAGCCAACCATGTGGAAGCCTCTTACATGTACATGCCTTTGATTGCAAACCCATGTAAAGCATTCAGAGTCCAATGAAAACATGTTCTCAACTGCATCTTCTCATTAGTAGTTAAGCGTAGACCACCCACAGGGATCTCATTTCAATAAAGTGCTGGTTGCTAACCAAACTCATTAGAAATTATTAGCTAGATGACACAGCCCTTGTAGTATCTCTATGAATGCATGTTATCAGTGACGGTATAGCCTTCCTTCATACTATACATAATTCAGAGCAACACATAAGACGGATGTGTAAATGGATGGAACATTGATCTTTATTCTGTTGAACACAAACTTTCCAGATACACACTGGTAAAAACACACGTCTCATATGCTTTGGGCTGCTGACAACTGCTTCCTTGGTTGATATTTTGCTTGAGCAGTTTTAATACAGTTGGTGGATTGGCCAAAAGAGGTGGAGAGAGATGAAGGTGAAAGATTGCTCCACTATCAGCAGAGAGGCTATAGCCACTGACCACTGTGAAAAGAGCAGAGCAGAGATATAACGGACCTTTGTTGACACAGGTATAGACTTGCAGCTCTTATCAGTGGAGCAGTTTAAAACAGTTGTTACGCAGACTTGTGAGAACACATTATTGTATGCATACAACACAAAACTCTCCCTGACAAAGTTGTGTTTCAATATAAGCAATCTAGGGATGGCAATGTGGCAATGGCAATGTGACTGAGTATCAATGGGTCCATCCAGTCCAGTCCAGACTAGTTTGGTCCAGACTAAAATCTGAGGACAAATACAGGACGAATTATGATTAAATGTGTAGAGTCATTATCACAGAGGATGAATCCTGCAGACTTTGATAATCCTCTGACTTCCTCTTGTGCCACCAGCAGGTAACATTTTCCTATGAAAATATCTATGTCTGCTGGATGGATTGCCACAAAATTACAGTTACAATCACAGTTCCCAGCCAATGAATTCTCCCCTGACTTTTCATGTTGTCATGTGGTTTTGAGTGAAGTGTTTTTTGAATTGCACTGACATTTGGTTCACACATTCAACTGAATAAAGCAAACCTTCAAAAATTCACTTTACCCAGTGCTGAGGTTTATGGCCAAATGCATGCAATACTAAAGACTTTCACATTAGCTTCAGCTGTATGTTGTGCTAATTAGCAAATGTTAGCATGCTAATATGTTAAACTAAGATGGCAAACATGATGAACATTATACCTGCTTAACGTCAGAGTGTTTGCACTGGATTTGTGAGCATGTTAGCATAGTTCAGAAACAGGGTTGTTGGTGTTTTAGCAGTACACAATCACTAGTTATGTGCATAGAATTTAAGAAAATAGACTTGAAGTGTAAAAATATGTGTGAATAAAGGCGAGTCCTTACATAGATTCTGTAGACAGTTGGATTTATAAAACAGAAGTGTATCTGTTCTGTCAAACATGCATGAGATGTAGGACATGCAAAATGGAGGTGAAACTCATTGTAAATATTTCATAAAATAGTGATAGCTAATAACTCAGTAACAGAAGTTGTTGGTTTTCAAATGATATAAACTGTGGAGTCATATCAGCAGATGCATATGAGCTTGCAGCCTCTTGGATGTCAAGTTGTCTGACTGCTCTCAAAATCGACCACTCTCATTGGTCATTCAGTCTTACAGTATATACTGATACACATGAAGAACCAGAGTGAGGATCTAAGGACAGAGGGTGTCTGTTGTACAGATTGTAGATTGTAGAAACTGTCTCAAGACAAATGTGCGATTCTGGGTTTAAATAATAAAATTGAATTAAGTGCAAGAATAAAATGCAAAAAAGAAACAGCTGCTATGTGCCTGCAACAAAACTTGTGCTTTATGTTACTCATCTATTTTTCAAACCCCTATTGCATCATGCATCACAGTTCAGGCTGACTGCACTTTGTGTTTTATATCATTATATACACGCCTTGTTGTCAACATTTTTGTTTTATCTCAGTCCACGTGTGTTGTTTTGTTTCACTCTCACATAATGTAGCTGTTTGTATATCCTACACTGGAAGCTTTAAATCTTCCATCAGGGATGGGAGCTGTGTTCTTCATCATCTTTGTTAGTGGGTTGAGAGGTCAGCTGTATGAGGACAGTCTCACAGAGTGCTGAGAGCAGAAACATCGCCACAAACTGGGTGTGGAGTTGACATCAGTCTGTTCACATTAGAGGGGTTTGGTTCATGAGGCAGGATTACTGAGTTATCTTCATAACTGTGCTGAGAAGAGCCTGAGTAAAAACAATAAGCTGATCTAGTAATCCCTCCATGTCAGACAGGAACTGCAGTACTTGGTCCCATCATTAATCAAGTGAGATAACAAACAATATAATAACTGGATTCTATTCTATATATTAAGTGTTTCAAATGAAACTTGTTTAGATCAGGCTCATTCATTATTCATTCTTGCAATGGTAGCTGTTAGATTATCTGAATTGGGCTCCATCTGGTCACATTAATGTATTATAATTTATGCTCTTAAACGACTCTTTCCCTCTCTTGCCACACCCTCTTGACAACTTCACACATTTCTTCTATCATCACTTGTCACCAGTTGATGGCGAGCAGTGCCTCTCTGGCTCTGTATTCATCTGGCTCTCCTTTTTTCTGAGCTAAGATGTGCCTCTCCCTTTTGCTATCAACCCCCCCGCCCCACCCAACCCCCCCACCCAGCTCAACCCAACCCAAAAGCTCTTTGATGTGTCACTTCACATCTCACCCTCAAAGCTGTGAAATCTCAATTTTCTGATAAGAGCAACCTCAATTTGTCAGGAGATACTATTTATAGATCTGACAGAGATAGAGTTGCACGAGCTGCAATAATTCTTAACAAGTACTTAGGCCAACGACACTTTTGTGTGAAGTAAAAGCAGCGCTGCCCCGGCCGATCCACCTGATAAAGACGCATCGAGGAAGTAGATTTGAAATGACGCTCGGTGCTTTGCGGTGCTGTATTAGACATGGGTCCAGTGTGGCCCAGCTTCCTGTTTGAACTCAGCTCTCCTGGGGGCTGGAGCTCTTTTAATATCTCAAATGAACCCACTTGTGGTTTTTTCGATTGCATTGCCTCCGTCCGCGGGAGCTTCAGCAGCCTTTGGCAAAAGGACACTTACACGGTTAGACACAGGATTTATTCTCAAAATACAGCAAACTACAGGAAAAGGTTTGATTTGAGCAGAACTAGAAACTTTGTTTCAATAAATAAATAAAAGTGTAAGAACATTTAATTGCACAGGAACAATTTGTAAGGCTTGATTTTACAGGCCCATAAGTTCTTAATTTCCTGGAAAGAACTAAATGATTTGGCCCTTATCAGTAGCAAAAATGGGGGTTTCAGTCGGTATACTTCCAACTGATTACTTCCACCTAATTCCAGTTCAATGTTAGGTTAGTGTAATTCAGAGAGTCTCTTAAGAATTTCACAGCAGGTCAACAGAAATGCAGAAAATAGCCAATTTCTTCTCTTGAGGGTTTAATGGAGCAAATCAACAACTGCTTTTAAAGTCAACACACATAACTTGTCTCAAACTAAAATAACTGTCTCAGAACCTTCTCCATTTTTTGTGTAACAATTAGTACAAAATTACATAGTTCTTTCAAGGAAATTATGAAAATAAGAGACATATGAAACAAAAAAAAGAACCTCAGTTTACTGGAAGAAGTGGGTCAGAAATGGATGACAGTGTAATATGATGACCTCATTTCAGTTAATGATATTTATAGTTATTGTTGTTGAACACTTTCCAAAGTTTTTTAGATTCTTTGGATGCATTTTTCTTTCCTTCTTAAGAACAGTGCTGCATTAATTGCTTTTCCATGAAATTATTCTTGTCAGTTATGAAAATGATTAAGTGATTTTGGTGGCATCTTTCACTGAATATATTTCTGTTCAGTAGCCATATCATCTGCCAACTTCCATCTCTTTATTGTCTTTTATTTCAGAGCTTCTCACACCATCACACATTGCATTGATTTTCACAGAGAAACAGTATAAAAATGTTTTTTAGTCACTTGTTAGATTTCCAGGAGCAGCGTTTTCTGTTTCTAAAAATGTTGTAGCTTTTAATTTGCTACATTTTTTCCATCAGACAGCAGGGGAACACAAAGTGAAAAAATATTGTGTTCACCCCATGTCAAGCAAGGATTGCACAGTATATTAACAAAAAACTAGAACCCAAGCTGTGAACCCCTGTTGATGTGCAGCACTGACACAAGGATGAGAGCAGTGCATCCTTACCGCTTAGCTCATCTTCACTTCACTGCTGACCATTTTCCAAAGTAGAACATATAGTTTTAGGTTCGTGAAGGAGTTTTTCCTTTACAGACCCCGCAGGGTACCTAACATGTACTGGCTGAGTAGTGTATAGGCTGTGTGTTTTGGCATCATGTTAGTGAAATGGAGTGCATTCTTACTTAAACTATCTGTAGTTTCTTTGTCTGGTCTGTTTACTCTCTACACTGCACATGGTGCACCGTTGACAGTTTTCTTTGAATGGTACCACACAGATGCACAAATACCAGAGATGCTTCCCTCAGACTAATGCATTTTAATTTTGTTTTAGTTTTGTGATGTGAGACAGGAAATCAGAAAAAAACCCAACTTAAAATAGCGTTTTGAAGAAATACAGGAGACTTGCTCTTGAGAGGGAATCTGATGTGCAGTGGTTATATGAATAAGCAAGTTTTGCCTGATTCACAGTCACTAAAACTGAGTTCTTGTCATGAAGTTAATTTTGTGATTATTTATTTTAAGTTCCAGACTTTCAAAACCCAATTAATTAAAATGCAGACCATTCTAATTCTCCAACACAGACATTACATTTCACTCTGGGTGACATGTGCTCATGTAAATTTAAGTAATTTTCACATATAAATGTTTTAATACAGAGTGCTGTTGATGGCTGCCTGACACTGTCCAGATGAATAGTAGCCAGATGGTGGGAAATAAATGAATCATACATGGACTAATGGTGCCAGAAATGTTTATCCCCTGTTAAGTCATTAAGTGATGGGGAAGTTCATAAATTTTGATTAGTACAGAAATCTCCTCTAGTTTATAAATCATGCAGAAAAAAAAAATGCTGGCGCTTGAGAATGAGAAAAAAAAAAAATACAAACCAACAAAATAAAAAAGAAAAAAACCAAAAACATCCCAGCTTCAAAACGTTGAACCAACTATTACCTGTAGCAGCAGTGAAGTCTGGCTAACTTTTACCATTTTCTGTCAAAGCAAACCAATATAGGCAAGTCTGATGGGAAGAGATTTAAAGTGCTCTTTGAAAAAAATAAAAATTAACTTGTCAAATTTAGTACTTCAACAAGCATGGGATATTTTCTGAGTGTACCATGACATTTAACAAACCAACCAGACTTGAAAATAAACCTTGTTCAGCACGCAGGAGTGGATTAGGGGTATAGTTGAACATTTTGTAAACCTCTGAACTCTGTAATATAAACCTGGTGTGCTTAAGTGTGAAAACTGAAAGGGGTTGCTTCAAGACCACATAAGTTGTAAATAAAAAGTTTCTTCTTTGTCACTGAAGATGTGCTGCGTGCTCCCATCTTGTGCAGTCTCCCATCTTGTCGCATCCATCCTACTGGCTTGCTCCGCCATGACTGATGTTTGCACCTTGTACTGGATCAGCGACCTCCTGGTGTAGTGCTGCTCCCCAGGCCAGCCCATAATATTTCTCTTAATCTCATTTTACCACTTTCTACCTTTTTGAATCTAACTGTTTGCTATATGTCTCTCAGCAAGAAATTAAACAGAGGGAACATTGAAAGCATAGGCTGCATTTAGCATCTTATCATGATAGTTAATTGAACAGTTTCTGCCTCATATCTCAGAGGGTATTATTGTGGCCAGGAATGACACATTTCTGCCACAATCCAGAGTTGGACATTCAGGATGATCCCATTTCTTTCTGTGCTTCGTTCTTTCTATTCCTCCCTAGCTACGGACCTGGGGATGGGACTGGGTTTTGGTTTCCAAGACAACTCCACACTGGGCATTTGAGCCAGGATGTATTCTGCAGGACAGACAGCAGGATGACAGCCTCCACACATTTGGGTTGGCGATGGGAGATTTCTGATTCACTGTGCCTGTTTCTCTGTGTATTGGGAGGCAGTGGTATGACACTAGGAATATCCTCTTTCTGGTTGTCGTCAAATAATGTGCATCAACAGCTGGTAGTCTATGGCTCTAAAGTTAATTTTATAAAAATTCTATGACCAGTTTTAGATTTCTATTTGTACTTTCCGTTACAACAGCAGAGGGTTCAGTGTCTTGTTCGAGGGGCATCAATAGTCCAGACTTTTCACACAGCCAATCTTGGGAATTGAAACGACAGCCTTGTGGTCAGAAGCACTCTTTGTCTAACCTTTGGGCTACTGCTGGCCCAGTTTGTCGGAAATGGTAATGTGCTGCTTTGAAGTATTCTCTATTGAGGAAAAAGGAAAAGTCTGCTTCCTTCAAGACCACACACTTGTGCAAAATACTCACACAACTGTGATTTCATATTATATACACAACAGCTGGCTGAGTAAAGGTCGCTGTGTTGGATCAGTTCTGACCCCCCCCGGAAGAAGGGTTTTACTGTACTTGTTTCTTTCCGTCCGATGAAATATTTCAATGGCACTTTGATTACCTGCTGCTGTGCAGAAAGAAAGAGCAATTTGAAGACAGATTGAACTTTCCACCTTTCTCTACAACCACTTGCTCCGCCATTCCCATCTACCATATCTCATCCATTCATTCTGCACCCTAGGTTCCCTGCAAATATCTCTGATACTGAGAGAATCTAGCAATAAAGCCTCACAGTCTCGGCATAACAGGAAGGAAAGGTCCCTGTGTATGTTTGCTGCTATTTGTGTATCAGTGTGTGTGTGTGTGTGTGTGCATGTGTGCATGTGTGCATGCGTGTGTGTGTGTGTGTGTGTGTGTGTGTGTGTGTGTGTGTGTGTGTGTGTGTGTGCGCGTGCGTGCGTGCGTGCGTGTGTGTGTGTGGCGTCTCTGTTATATTCCTGAATGGGATATGCAGTGGATACCCTTGACTGGCAGTTAGTCTTTTGGATGAAGTTCTTTTTGCATTTTCTTTGCATTTTTAATAAAGCAAAGACAATGCAGACATGACTGTTGTGTTTGTGGTGTCTCTGTGTGTATTTCAGAAGAAGAGGGGAATGAGACAAAGACAGGGACTCAAAGAAAGAGAGAAAGAGAGGTGACACTGCCCTGGGGGCATCGTCTTATTACCTCCACAATGTGATGCTGAATTCAAAATATTTGCTTCCTCATTCCAGCCAGGGAACCATGGTGCTATTAGGTTGCATATAGAAACATGCCATCTTCATGTATCAATTTACCACCGAACCCTAAAAAAATGCCTCCGCAGCCAGAATTGACCCAGAAATGTCGAATGACTCCGGCGTAGTGTCCTAAGATAGGAGGAAATTATGCAAGGAGCAAAACCTGCTGGCAGAAGTGATCAGCTGCAAATTATTCTATTCAGATTCACAAAGCACAGGCTAATTTGGGAGAGTGACATCAATTTCCCACAGGCCAAACCGTATGCCTTTTTTTTTCTTTATTTACTATTAAATACCAAAGAGATGTGCACACTAGTGAGTGAGCATGAGACAGACGTTAATGAAGGATGGATTCCATTCAGACTTCACCACCTCCAACCTCTCACACCCCAGTTATATAGGCTTTACAGTTTTGGTACTCATCTCCTAGCAACCACAGCTTTTGTCATGGACCATAGTGTAGTTGTGAAGAAGTAATGGCAAAATATAACAAACTGAAAGCCCACAGCTGAGCTGAAAGCTCTGTGAGGCTGTGGTAACATGTGGGTACAGTGTGCTTTGAGCTAAATGCTAACATAAAGATGGTAAAATACTCAATGCCAATGTTTAATAGTTTAATATAATAACAATGCTAACATAGTGATGTTTAGAATGTATGTTTACCATGTTCACCATATTTAACATGCAAAGTTTTTCTAATTATTTGGTCATAAACCAAAACATTGGCAAATTGAAACTTTGACCTAATGATGGAGCTAAATGGAAAAGTCAGGGTTTTTCCTAAATCATGACCATTATCACCCACATTAAATTTAATGGCAGTCTTTCCAATGGCGTGGTAAGATATGTCACTATATAACAAAAAGGGAGCTAGAGGAAAACGCATGGATCTCCAAGTCAGTATGAAATGTGCTCTGAGGACCATGGATGTCTGCACAAAATTTCATGACAATCCATTCAATAGTTCTTTTTCAATCTGGACCAAAGTGACTGACCAACATCGCTTGAACCATTGTGCTAGTGTGACTGGAAATTTGTCTGGAAAAGGAGACAGACACAAGATAGTCGATTTGCTTCTCAGTGAACATTAAAGGTGCATTATTTTTGGGTCTCATCCAAAACACTGCTTTTGGTTGAAAGGTCAGTAGAGGTTAGCAGTTAGGTTAGCAGACTAGTTAGCACATTAACCAATAACATCTGATGCTATAACTGCCATATATAAAATTTGGGTTTTATACATGGCAGTTGAGCCAGTCCCAGCTGACATTGGGCAAGGGCGGGGTGCACGCTGGACAGGTCGCCAGTCTATTGCAGGGAAGAGAAAATTTTAATTTTTTTTAAAGAAACATTAAATATGAAAGTACAGCTGATGGACACTAGTGTATCTTAGCTGAGCATAAAGCCTGGAAGCAGGAGTAAACAACCAGGCTCCGCTCACCACTGCCTCAAAAGGCCACTTATTAACACGTTATATCTCATTTGTTTAATTTGTATAAAAAAAACAACCACATATCGACTGACTTGATTCTAGCTTACAATACTTACATTGAGCCCTTACACAAAATTCATCAGCTATTCAGTTCAAATCACAGAATAAACTTGTGAATTAAATCCCAGTTGGACATTCAACTAGCATGACAAGCTAATGGACCTCCAATATGGTCACCAGATTGTCACTTCACTACTTTAACTTCTGTTTTGTGTCTCTTGCACATTCACGTGTACAAACAGCTGTAATTTGTTAGTCTGATGTGAAGTTTGGAAACATTAGAGGCTGTAGCTGTTAATCCTGTTTCAGACTGGTGCCTCAATCTGCCCTGCATATTGCCTCTTGTAGCTCGATTGGTTGGAGTGTGTGCTGCGTGTATCCTTGACATTTTCTCTCTTTCTCCCTCTGTCTTGCCTTCGTTCTCTCTCTCATTTGTCTGGACTGGACTTCTGAAAGTGTGACAGCACTCCGGGGATCATTTTACGGCAATTTAACTTCATGTCAGATGTGAGGATATGTAGAAGAGGGCAGCTGATGAATATTTCCTGTGTTAATCATTTAGTGGTGGGAGCACCACATAACATAACCAATCACTTAGCAAATGCCTTTGTGTGAAATGACATACATTTTTTCCTCACACACACCAGGAGCAATTTCTAGCTCAGCATCTTGGTCAAGGACAGGAATCAAACCACCAACCCTAACAGCCAATTGCTCCTTTACTGTTAAACTACTGCTGCCAAAAAACACATCATAAAAGTAATCAATTAGATATAAAAGTCCTCCATTCACAATTGTGCCTACTCAAGTATTATCAGCAAAAAAATATCAGTATTCATTATGTGGAATGGCCCTTGTCAAAGTGTTTTATAGCAGAATTTCAAGGTTATACCATTGGCTAGATTGACATCAAAATGCATCATGATTCATAAGATAACCACATGTTTTGTATCTAAATTCTTTATCTGAAAAGTAAGTAGTAGGCCTACCTTTAAACTTAAAAAATCTTAAATTAACATAAATCAGAAATATTCACTAAAGATGCATCAAAACTGCATTTAAGTTTAGTACTTGAGTAAGTGTACTTAAATAAATACTTCGTGGCAACTCTTTAGATTACAAACGGTTGAAGCATTATCATGCAGAGATCACCTATTCATCTTCCCTGAAACATATTTTTGGTCATACCGCACCCTATAATAATAATTGAATAGGCACCTAGTTGTTAAATAATAACTACAGAATAAATTGTCTCTATGTAAATCAAGTAATTTAGCTGTATGTTGCGGGCTGTTATCTAATGCATGTGTCTCACCACTATGACAGAATAATATTTCTGGAAAATGCTGTAAAAGTACTATAAAAAGTGCTATAAACCCTCTGCCATGACCATAACAGAGTCCTGGATAATTCTTCCACAAAAGCATTATTCACTGTCAGAAACCACACTGTCTGACCTACAGGCTGACATATATTGTGCACAATGGCAAGGCAAAGAATGCATTGTAGTGTCACAAGATGTGGCGGATACAGCCCATACTCTATGGCTGTCTGAAGTAAATGATTTAGTGAGACAGGATTAACAGTGTAACTGGAATTGGGGGAACCAGGTGACATTGTGTTTTGTGTTCATGGGATGAAACGGCCAAATAGCCAAACACGAGTTTGTATGTGGAAGTCAGGATTTGCAGGACGGACCGGCTTAGCAGGTTGCGGTGAGCAAGTTGGCGAGGAGCCGAGTTAAAAGGCCTGCTAAATGAGTCCAGGCACCGTGGTGCCAACTGTGGTCTCCTGCAATGTTGTGATTTGATTGTGGTGTGCTATTAAGTCTCTCTTTGCTCATAATGGCACTTCTTTATCCACAGTAATATTATTCAAATGAGAGTCCAATGACACACTCCTCCAGGGTGGAAAAATCCAGCCAGACTTCAGATTAGTTTGAGGGCCCCCTGAGAAATGGGCTGGATAAATGGAGAGGCATTAGGTTTTTTAATTTCTATACTTTCTGAAAGTGTAAGAAGAGAAAAGAGAGCTGTAGAGAGCAGCAGAGGAGACTCTTAATATAGAAATATAACAACATTTCAGTGAGTTGTGAGCAATGGTGTCTGTCTGCTTTGCTTGCAAACAAAACAATCAATTTGGGGAGAAATGATTTGTTATGCTAATCTGTGTTCTGTCTGGTCTCAGATGAGATAGGTTGCTAAACTAGAGAGGGAAGCAGGAAGCCTAAAACAGTTTTTTTCTTACTTAAATCCACGTGCATATGCACAAATACACACATGCACACACAGCTTTACCGATGCTTTGAAGTGGTTTTAAGTTTGTTGGGAATGATGTCATCTTTACATTTACTACTTTGCCACCAATGACCAGTTACTACCAATAGGTGGCAATCTGTCCTTGTCACTCAGCGTGCTGAGTGTTGTAGCTTATCTGCAGAACTTTAATTTATGCCAAATGAGATTTTTCACAGCTGTATGTGAGGGAGAAAAAATTCTGAAATGCAGAGGCGAAAGACAGGAAGAGGCTCTGAGAGGGAGGGAAAGTTTGAGAAGGATGAGGGTAGGACGACAGGGTGCTGACTGGTCAAAAGGTTTGCTTTCTCCACCTGCTATGCCTTATGTCCGTGTGAGACCAAACCCCCTTTGTGTTTTAAGCACACCTCCCAGAATTCCTTGTGTCTTTGCATCCCCCCCAGTCACACTTTATGTCAGGAGTTCATCTATTCTGCATAAAGGTTAGCGGCAAGGACGCGACGGGTGGAAGTCGTTTGGCTTGTTCGTCATTAAAAGGCTACCATCAAATGATGAGGGCTTAGGGGTGGGGGCCCAGACATGGCTTATGATTGCATATTTTACTGAGGTGGTGGTTGTTGCTGCGCAGCTGGCTGGCACAACAGCACACACAGGGTCTCAGTCAAAGTCAGTGCAAAAACAAACAATGACAAGCCGGTGCCTCTGGACGCCTCTGTGAAGTAACTCGAGCACAGGCTGCGTCTCAAAAGTAAAGCCTTGCTTGTGTCCTGCATTACTGCATTGACTTTAAAACAGACCTGCTGAAGCAATATGGCCAAAATAACAGTCTGGTTACTCTACTTTAATGCTATTATTCAAAACTGGCTCTGTGGTTCTTGGCTTTAAAATTGAGGTAGAGGCAGCAATTGATGCAAATCATCACAGCTTCAACATTGCACACAGAACTGTCATTCCCACGTGGGATGCTAATAAGTCTATTTCCTAGCATTGACTATAAAACTGAGTCCCAAGTATTTGAAGAGAATTGTAGGCAAGGGCATAACAAGTGCACTCCCCACCTCGCTTTCTTTTTTTTTCTTTTTTTTTTTTATCAAGCAAGAAGCACTGTGTTCATTGAGGACTGGACACATATTAGTTTTATTTTGCAAGTATTACATTATGTATATAGAAAGACATCTATTTATTTCTAACCAAGCCAAAAAGGTATCGGAATGTAAAGAAATAACATCTCTGAGGTATTCTGGAAACATGTTTCCCATTATTGCCTAGTGAGGAAGCAATGCATTTCTCTGTATCAGATTGCAAGAGCAGGAGGTCCAAGGCTCTCTCTGTAGAATAAAATGAGCGAGACAAGCTCTGCACTAAGAATATGTTATCCATGAGGAAAAAGAGAAAAAAAACCAAAAAACCTTCTATCTCTTCATCTTGTCCTTGATAGGAATCAACAAATGAGCACATAAAATGAGGGAGCGAAAAGGGGGCACAAACACTGGACAAAAGAGCAGCTCTCAGCGGCTCTGAATAAACTAAGCACAGCCTTGGAAAGATGTAAGGATGCTTCTTCTCTTTCTGTCTGCTCAGCTGGTCTAACCTTTCTTGAGCTCAGCCTTAGCGCTGCAAGACAGGCTCTCGGCTCTCAAATGAATAATTACGCATGGTAACATACAGCTGTAGGTTAACCTTAATATTTGATGAGAGGATTGTTAGGAGGATTGTGGTTAGGGAGTGGTGCAGGGTTCTTGGCTGTATTGAAATCAATTAATCTTGACAGACATATTGAAGTTAACTGGGCACTTGTGCCTGTCCTATAAACAACTATAAGTACTGCAGATGTATGTATGGTATGGTGTGATGATGTAAAAACATGAAAGACACATCGCTCAGATTAATCACAGCAAATTATTTCCAAACTCTCTCTTCACTTCCCCATAAAGCACTACAAGGAGGGAACATTTCAAGTCAATCATTGTGGGGATTACATGAACTAACACGTTTCATCTTTAATATGATGTTACTAACTGTTGCATGTGATGCTCCATGACAGATATGGCAGTAACTTGCTATGCTGATCAAGCTATCTATTATCACATAAGCATATATTATGCATATTTAACTTGTTTTCAACACAAGTTAAATCGGATTAAGATCTGGGGAGATTAGAGTTTTCCCATGTGGTACAACACATTTATCTGATGAGGTTGATCTAGAGCATCTGTTGATGACAAAAGACAATGACACGTACAGTATCACCTCCTGACAAAGATCAGGGACAACTGATCATGTTCTTCATAATATCATCATAAAGGTGAAGGTAGTTTCTATAAAGCAGCCATGTTCATTTGAAAGACACCAAAGCCCAGTTGATGAGGGATGCTTTTGAGATAATGCAAAAAAATAGCATAAAATATTCAAATATTCAAGAAATGCATTTTAAAAATAAAAGGGCAGCACTGGTTCATGCAGAGCACTGAAGTCGCGCCTGTGTTATCTGACTGTCGCTGTACCCAGATTCAGGGGCAGCGTTCGTAAGAGCATGCAGTCTACAAAGTCGTTGCCCCTAAAGACAATGGAGACCACGAAGGCATAACTGAAATAAGACGGTCTGTACACCGCGGCCATTGTCATGTGACACTTCTCACACTTCAACTGGCCCAGTTCGTGTTCTGCAGCGTACGATCAGACTGAACTTGGACGGAGGATGGTGCTTGGCTGTAGCGAGTGGAAAAGGAAGCTTAAAGAGGTTAATGACAATAAAATGTTTGGAAAGAAAATTGACTATTTACATCTTGTTAGCGTGCTGCTATGGCTGCGCTAGCTCTTGGAGTGCATGTTTACACCCTTACCAGTGCTATTTCCTGTCCTATTTGTTTTTTATATCTGCACCACTCATTTAAATTTTATCAAAAGGAAGTCAGCCTGAGTGCACCTGTACTCTGCTGATATGCTCATGCCAACACTCCCTCTGCCACCCTAACCTCCTCCTTCACGTCTTCAGCTTTTGGCATCACTGATAAGATTTTATGTTCATGTGTTTGAAAGAGTATGCTATGATATCATATATGTGTTGCCATATACAGTATGTTAAATTCCTTTTCTAACTGAAATATATAACAATTCAGCCTGTTTCCTGACATGCAAACACATACGCTGACACTAATATATCTGTGATCAATCCTGTCTTCTCTTAACTCTATTCATTTGCAACTAATTTGTAATAACAATTTCTATTGCATTAAGTAATTATCGACAGCAAATTTACATATTTGCCACGACAGAACTATAAATATTTGAATCATGCTGTAGTTGCCTTGGAGCAAATAAAAGGAAAAACAATTCTGTCAGTGAACATTTTGTTGATATGTTGAAGCAAATATAATTTGTCTACCAGACATTAGTTACACAATGAAAAATAATTGTTTATGAAAGTAACACTAATACTTGCCACTTCCACTTAAGGATAACCACTCATGCTTCGATAAAGATGTTATGCTGAGTGGGACGCTACATAGCAATCTTAATAATTTTCTAATTGGTAATTCCTAAAAATATGAAGCAAGACTTTGCAGCCAGGCCACATTTATTTATAGCCCTTGTATGAAAGCAGCAGTACACTTGATCATGTTCTTTGCTGTGATTATGTGCTCCACAGTGCTGCTGACACTGCTCAGCTGTACCTCACACCTACTGCATTGCTGGCATACCCATCATTTTGCAGTGAACTGCCTCTTGGGTGCTACTGCCGTATTATATCATTTACTAAAAGCTGCATTTCATCCAAGGATGTCAGAGCAGGAGCTGAAACTTATAAGTGAAACCATAATTCAGTACTATTCTCACATCTTTTCAGACCTTGTTTTCAAGCTTTTCTCTGTTACAGCTGAAGGATTTCTGAGAAGTGACCCCATATGTGTCAGTTTGCCTTTACATGCTTTGCTTGATGGAGCAATTAAGTAAAGAAATGCCTGTCGCTTGCGAGCCAACTGGTCAATAAGCATGTGAGACAGATTTGAGAGGACAGCATGTTGACTCTGATGACTGCAGTGGAGTTATAGCTCGCAGGGCAGCAGTGCCACCTAATTCATAGTCATGACCTGAGCACACACAAAATGAAACCACAGGGTCTGGGAGGACTGTCATGGCCACCGAAGCACACTGCATCTCCACATAATGAGCACTGGTGGGTTGCTTGTCTCCAGACTGGTGAATGTTTCCTGGCCTGCACTCAATAGTCAGTTAGAGTGGTGACAGGGCTTCAGGGTACTGGATGAATGCCTGAGCAGCTGTCATGACCCCACGTATTTGACAGTTTTTTTTCCGCGGAGTATAAAGAGAGCATGTGAAGTTGCACTTATAGAGTTATTGTTTTAACTCCGGTTTGATTTCTGTTTGCGTTGACTTCATTAGAGACACACATCTTATTTTGCAGCAGAGTCTCTATAAATATAAATATGTACAAGTATCCATGAATCAAAAAAAGATGACATCATTCTGCTTTTTGTCACAGATGAAAACCCAAAAGCAGGCTCACCAGACAGATACAGATAGTCTTTCCTTCGTGTCTGTCTTTCCTTAGTGCTCAAAGTGCATCTGATAGTGGGATGTTGGAGTCAAAAACAGACAGAAATAGAGAGAAAAAAAAAACAAAACACTGGATCACCTTGCACCATGCAAGAAAGACCATCTGGCAGTCTGGAAAGCAAAGGTGGCTGTGCAATGGTGCTAATGAGGGAACGAGGGGCGCATGCGCAGGCAGGAGCAGAATCAGTTAATGAGTTAAACACACTAAGAGCGAGTGGCGGACAGGTGAGGAAAGGCAGGTCTGCAGAGAAAAACACAGGATACTGAAGATAAACAACTGGCTGTGGATAGAGAGGACAGAACAGATAAAATCATTGCAATCATGTTCACATGAGTGTTCACATCCTACAACCCTGTAGGTCGTCTGTGCCTTATTATGACCCATGGTGATGTTTTATTGTTAGGCAGCCACAGTAATTACATATGGAGCAAATGAGGAAGTTAGGATATCATATATATTTATGACAAAATAAGCAAAAATCAAAGCTTACAAAAAAATAAAAAAATAAACATGCTCACCACACAGCTGTTATTAGATCTTAATGAAATGTTGCAAAATTTTGATTGATGCAAGGAAATACGTGACATCACCCTTTTCAAACTGAGCCAAAGCAAAGAGAAAAACACAAGTTCAGAAATCTCTGTTTTAACTGTAGCAGGTTCTTTTGCTCTCATACAGGACCTCTCGCTCATATTCAGAAGCTGATTGAGAAAATGATGATTATTTTTCTTGTTTAACACTTGCATGGTTTTATATATTTAACTCTATTTGTTACTTCTAATGCTACTGCAGGGAGTAGTGTGTGTATGTCAGTGGATGCCAGAGAGGCGGTGCTGGTAATGTGAGTGTGACTGAATGAGTAGATGTTGGGGGGTGGGGCGCAATGATTGTATATTGTACAGTTGTTTGTATTTATGATTGGTTTGTGTATTTCAGCACGTTGACCACCCAAATTTCCCACATGGGATAATAATGTTTTTTTCATCATCATCGTCATCATCGTCATCATCATCATCATTATCATTATCATCATCATTATCATCTTCATTATCATCTTCATTAATTGCAGTAGTAGTAGTAGTAGGGGAGAGCAGGGACGAATGAAACACTTTTCTGATAAATATGATTATAACAGATAACGTTACAGGGTGTTCTTATGATCAATAACTCATATGTGGTCTATTGATACCAGGTGTTATTTTACACAGATGTGGAACAATTTTGGTACAATTTGATTTTGAACTAGTCTGTTGTTTCTTTTGTCCTGTACTGTTCTAACTGATCTGTCATAAGATCATGTCAATGACACTTGAAACAATAAACACAACTTTACTTACAAAGGTCAAAAACAGTCTCCTGGGTAAAAATCCACAGAAGTATGACGTATCTAAGCGATATTTAGCAGGTCTGGTAAATGGACAGATCTGATTTGTATGGGCTTGGAGAAAATTACTGTTTCATTCATCCCAGCTCTCGTCCCAGCTCTCCCTATGTTTTCAACTACCCTAATGCCAGAGTGGATTCATATTTTGCAAAACCTTGGTCTACACTTAATGACTATTTAAAAATTATTTTTGTGCTGCATCTGTGCATAGCAATGAGAGTATAATTACTATTGGAAAATAGAGGTTTTCAAGCATTAATCTTAGATGTTCAGGTTTGGGGTTAGCAGTTTTAATGTGACATTGCTCTGTAGACGCCACACTACTTTAATTGGCATTGAACATAAATTATGAGGTGTTGAATAAACTAACATAAATTGGCAGTCGTGATAAAAAGTAGCATTAATGCATGAGAATATTTAATGCAATATGTAATGCAAAAGAAAGTAAAAGCAAGAAGATGAAGATGTGTCCTGATTACTACTACTTGAAAGCATTAGTCACCGATTCCTGAATTAGAATCCTTATCAAATTTTATCACAATGATAATGTAATTATCACTTTACATGTAGAAATCCAATTAGTGTTGACTGTAATCCCCAAGGTCATTTAAATTAAGGCAATGTGACAAATGGTATTTTACGTTGTGCTCTAATTAATCCTGGTTGCCGTTGCAGGTTGAGCTGTCATTATGTAACATTTCGTAGTCATTGAAACGGGTGTCATTTCACTCCTAGGTCTCCATAACCATTAAATCTGTTTGGGGAATATCCCTTCGATGTTTTAACCTTTCAAGGAGAGCCTCTTTAGTTCAAAAATTGGCTCCACATCCTCTGTAAGCCCCTCACCACCTGTAAGTCAAACCCTCAGTGGAATAAATGTGAAAATCCCCCAGTAAGTGAGATGGGGTTGAGTGGAGGAATGAGGGGTTTTGGGTGATGAAAATAGGAATGCTAATGTGTAATGTCTAATTGCTAGCTGCTCAAATTGGCTGACATGAGAACCCATCTGCTGAAGGTGTGTGTTGTTGCAAAGTGCTCGCTAATTAAAATACTTGAAAGATAATTTGGGGAATTGAAAATTATTTAATGTCCATTTATGTAATTCCAGTGCATTAGGAAAAAACAGGCGGGAGCACGTTGTGTGTTAGTATTGGTTGCCATTGTGCATGTAGGACTGACGGTAACAGGAAGTGAGGGTGAAGAGGGGTGGGGTTGGAGGGGTTGGAGGAAAATGCACAGTATTTATGAAGCACTGTCAGGTTAATGTCATGCAACATTTATTGATGCAGTAATGTTTAATTTAGCATACGCTCCTGTAATAAGCCATTAGGTGTTGTGCTATGATTCAGAGTTTGATGGTGCTGTAATGACAATCAGATGCCCTTGGATATCTCACTAACACTGTGTCTGCTGCATTTAGAGGCAGAAAATAAACATAAATCAAACTTAAAATACATTTATGCTGGCTGAAGATGCTGCGCTGCTCCACTGGTTATTGATAACATCAGGATCTGTCTTTCAGTGGCTGCCTGTAAAATATTCAAAATTTCAGACAGGAACATGATTGGATTAGCTTTGATAATGGATGTCATAAAAGCAGGCAGTGCCACTTTAATAAATCTATCACATTGCCAAAGGGTAGAAATTACAGAAGCAACCCGAGTGAATGACAACAGAATCTTTCCTGGCTGGTACCCACACACACACACAGACACACAGCACAAAGAGGTCCTGGCTGCATCAGTCTATAGTTAGATTTGTGGAGAACCTGAGTTTACCACCTATCACAGCTTCCCAGAAACAACAAAATGACCAATGTCGGCTCAAGGAGGGCTGACCTTGGAGATAAACCAGCACTCTCCAGTGTAGCCTGTGATTGTGTGACACCACGTAAATGACCAGCTGTCCTTTTCTCCTCTGTGATTAATGCCCTTAATTTGTAGCCTACCCGATAGATTGTGTGTTTCAGTTGTATTCTGTAGCACTTCTTCTGACATGTGGGTGACAGTGATTTACATAAGGATTAAAGAATAGATTATCATATCAGATGCAGGGATGGCTCACTGAAATAACTCAAGGAAAAACAGAGCTATCAGCTGGATATCATACCGTGCCATGCATATGGATGAAGACGCTGAAATGTGTCCCTCTTTTGTCTGCTGTGGAGGCCACGCAAGAATGCTTTCTTTTTGTGCCACGCTGACCTGAAGCTATTTCTGGAAGGACTTTAAAGTTTGTTTCGATCATTATTTCCAACGGCTGTCATCGCGACGACTCAATCACCGACTCGTAAGGAGAAGGCTTCTCAGGGTCACATTGTTATCGTTGATTTCCTCAAGAAAGACATTGCAATAAATGACCAGTGACAAAGACTCTGAGATAAATATTTCTGTGCAGAGAAGACCACATTGGTTATGGGGGTTGCTCTTTTTCGTTTCCTGTTGTTCCCCCACAAAAACATTGCTTTTGTGTCTCAGAGCCATCTAGTCCTGCAGACACTGCTGTGCTGATCGCGTCTCGCTTTATAATGAATCATTATACATCTGCCACAGTATAATGGCAGCAAGATAAAAATAATGCTCCTTGATTTACCTCAGTGGCACACTCCATTAGATTTTAGTCTGGCAAATTAGCACAGAGGAGAAATCAGGATTGCAGAACAGAGGAGCTGTGAGATTGAGAACATACGCACAGTAAAATTGTCTTATCAAAAAAAGTTGCATCAGAGGGACATTATAAACAATCCCTGTCAGGGGATTTATTAGTACCGACAAAAACCGTAGAGGGTAGTAGTAGGGACAGTGTCATTTTTCACTTCCAAAAAGCCATTAGTCCACTGTTCTGAGTAGCTGTGAGCCGAGATTGGAACCATGCAGGGATAGAAGAAAGGAAAAAAAGAAGAGACTGACACATAAATGATTGTAGGGGGAATTGAATAAAAGAAAATTATGTTCTGGGCCTTGAAAATTAACTCTCAAAAATGTCTCATGCTCCACAAGGCCTCCGTTTCAATTTTATGTATAAATTACAGAGAGTTACATTGGATAGACTCACTCTTTATGCAAATCTGTCTGACAGAACACAAGCTATCGTTTAGCTAACGTTTCCCCGAGGTTCCGTTGTTCTCACCATTTTTATGCCTCCATGCCAGTGACATCCAGAGCTAGAGGCATATTGTTTTCGGGTTGTCCGTCCATCCGTCTCGTGGACACGATATCTCAGTAACGCCTTGACGAAACTCCCTCAAATTTGGTAAAACGTTCACTTTGACTCACTTACGAACTGATTTGATTTTTGTGGTCAAAGTTCAAGGTCATGTTGACCACACAACACACTTTTTAGCCATTACTCAAGACTTCACACAGCAATTAAAATAACATTCCACACAAATGGTTAATATTTTACATGATAAATGCAACTGGATAAACAGGGATGAAATCTGAAACTAGTCCGAGGGGCAGAGGCATACGACTGTTAATTCTGTTTGAGGTTGTGCACTCATTCTTCTGAAGAAATGCCAGTTCAATAGGAGAAGAGAAGATAAGAGAAGATAAAAATACTTGTCTTTTCACCCTTCTTCTTGAGTAGCCTCTTGAAAATATGGCGTTTTGAATGCGGCTTTGTTGACTGTGGGATGTTTAAGCCAGTCTGCCATGTTTGTTGTTAGCACGTCATCTTACTAAAATGAAAACGGCTGTTGCAACCCATCCATTAGGAACAACACAGTGTGTGCGTCGAGCTCTACTCCAAATCAAGTGATGTCTGAATTGCACTTGTGGAATTCCTCAGACATCACATGATAAATCCACAATCCCTTCCAGGAGACATGCCTATGGGTCGTATCAGAGGACTGGAAAAAAAATACCAAACTATATGGTTGTTTAGATTGGAGGAGTTGTTGGAGAAACAACTTATAAATAAATTGAATTTATCTAGAAAGTAGTTTGACCTTCAAGCGCCACATGGAGAAGTATAGGCAAAGGTAGGCACAAACAACTCAGTCTTCCTCTTACGTATGAAAAGTAGATTCATGGAGCAGTAAAATATACTTGTGATGAATTCAGTAACACTCAGAGGTTTTTCTGCTACAGCCCTGCTTAGTTCAGTATGATCAGTAGCTTATAGTGGTGAGTGTTAGCTAACTTCAGTTTTAAGTCTAGACCAGATCATGCAAACCATATGGATAAATAATAAACTTCAAAAGTATACATTTCAAAGTAAAAAAAGTACATTTCAAGTAAGTAAATGATTCATTTGAGAAGTATTTTCCACCATGAAATGGAATAAGATACATGAGATTTTCCCTTCAGAATTTTCAACTTACCACCGATGGATTAAACATTTGTGATTCTTTATGTTCTTTCATATTTCACTGCTTTTGCTAAAGGGAATCTGATGCGATTCAGAACGGCTTCATATGAAAGCTTTCCCACTAAAGATTTTTATATGTTTAGAAAAAAAAAGAATGAATCAGACATTAAGTCTATCAGAGCTTTCTGTACATATTTGATATATGCTAACACATGCAAATGTAAACTTTGAACATATAAACACACAGCATGGTGATGTTTTGCAGAGAAAGACAAGTGAATCTTAATGAGATAACTAACATGGTTTCCTGGCTCATTGTATCTTAATGTATGATTCATAATGACCTAAAGTGACTTGGAACCTCGATCTTCTCTGACAGCTAAGAGGGCAGTTGTGGCGTATCCCTGGGAAAGACAACGACCCCGGTAACTTCAACACAGATTGGCAGCACACACTTCCCAAGGTCGACAGTGCACTAGAGCAACAGCGAAGGTTATTTCATTGCATTTAGCCACTGACTACATTGCGTCTCACACATGCCCTGGGCTGCTTTCAACAAGCCCGTCCTGCTGAATTCTTTTGAAACGTTTCCCAAGCACAGTCTGACATTTGTTATTTTCTCTGGGAATTTAATGCTATTTCCTTTTTTCAGTGGCACAAATGTCTCGTGTAGATTAGAAAGAGGACAGGCCAACAAAACCTAAAAGCTACTCAAGTCTAAAATGTAAGGGCAAATTCCCCATCACTTCAAACCGTTGCGCTGTCACTTTGACAGACCATAATACTTATTAAGCTGACAATGCCATGATGACGAGCCTCAAAGAGAAAAAAAAAAAAACATTTTAAGGATATGGGAGCCGTGGCATTGGTCAGAGCAGTCAGAGAGATAGCGAGTTTGAGCCTCTCCTGACCTTGTGAGGGGTTTTATGAGTTGAAGAGGTGATAGTTTTTGTCAGCATAAAGTTATTGTGCTTGCTGCTGTAACAGGATGATATCCTGACTCTGCACTGTCTGGAATAAACACCCGTCCCCCGGTAAATTTCATCTCTTTATCCCTTGTGGTGGGAGAGCAGCAGCCCAGAATGCACTCCCTGTGGGTGGAAGAGAGGAGGATTAGGGAACTCGTCGTGTGCACAGCTGTACGTTTGGAAGTAGCTCTCTTATGTTGATTGAGAGAGACAATTTGTCTAGAAGTGTGACCTTATCCTTTTTGGCACTAACTTTCCATCAGAGTGGATAGCGCTTGATGGAGTGATGGATTCCAAAATGTGCTTTGTGAGGATGCCACCAGCCGCCACTGAGCAGCAAAACAAGAACATTGCATCATCTCCTCTATCACTCAAAAGCATTTGGAGCTCTTACATCATGTGGCCGTGAACCAAATTGTACTGACAACCACAAGAAAAATGCAGCTGAGTTTTAAATTGATTAATAAGAGGAAGAATTGCTCTTTTCCTAGTAGTTTGGCAAATGCTTCACAAATAAGAGGAATAGGTTTCTATGTTAAAGACAAAAAAAACAAAAAAAAAAACACTGAGATTTATTAGTTTTCATAAAATATCTTAATTTAACAAAAATGGATGGTACACTACTTTTTTCCTGACGTTTTTACCAAAACATTTCAAAATGAAAACTTTTGATTTTTTTTTTTAATGTAGCTCGATAGATGTTGACATCAATGTCAACTTCACAAGGGCAACTGTGGATGCTTTGTTATAGTTCAAAGAATATTTCAACTTACTAACATTGTGCAGAAGATTTTAAATTCATGCTTCAAGCCCAAGCAGCAACCTCCAGGGATGAAAAATGAAGCCAAAAGTAAAGTGCCAAAAACTGCAGTTTCTTGAATGGCCACTCAAGGCAGGCTCCAAAAGGCAGTCAGTCCCCATAGACTGTCATGTTAAAATGTTCACAGCCTTGAACAAAAAACAGTTGGTCTCTACAGCTAATTTTCCACTTCGTGGGAACTGTACAGGGGTGAATTTTTGTATAACTCACCTGTTAAAATTTTATTAAGGCCGGAAGTTATGCATAATTGAAGGTGTGGTCATTCTGAGTGACAAGTGGGTGAGCGTATGCTTGCTACAAACGGGCATGCACCCAAGTCTCAGCACCACACATGCCCTACTTCTTCGCCTAACTCCCAGGTATTTCAAAAGCGGGCAAAGTCAGGCACTGCCAAGATGGTGATGGTGGAGAAACTATTCAGCTTCAAAACTGCTCCTCCTATGGGTGATGTCACAAAGGCTACGTCAGTCTTTATATACAGTCTATGTTCAAGCCACAACACCAGTGCTGGGTAAGCAAAAAAAATAAAAATGCCATCAATTATTACTGTAAAAGTAATTACATTACTAATCACAAATGATCAAAAATAATTAGTAAAATTACTCATAATAGCCTTTCTTTGATCAGACCATCTCCAAAGCCCCCACATCCACATCACATCTTCTTTATTCAAGAGGCGTAGGAATATCTAATGAGACATAATTGTTTCACCTTCAGCCTATGATTTGTATTTACTGATCATCACCAACTACAATAGTGTGGCCATGGTGGCTGTATGTGGTGCTAACACCCTCTCCCAGCTCTGAGGAAAACCCTGAGGGTTCCTGAATGCAGGTTTACCTGTGGTTAATGATTGTATGGCAGCTAAGATGGATGGATACAGGGATATAGTTTATTGATCCCGTGAGAGAAGTTGTCATGCTATAGCAGACTAGGGATAACAATGTGTATTAAAAATTAAAACCACAGCTGCAGAGTTGCAGTCCAGCAGAGCCAGATATTGAATAAAAATAAAAATAAATAGGATATACATCAAAAGCAGCATTAAACTAAAATGTACTGTATATACAGTAGAAACAGCATTAATAAATGCCAGAGCAGAATAAGAGCTCACAGAGGTGAGCTGTTGTGTGTTATGGTGAATGGTCGGGAGGGTTTCTGTTCTTTGTGACAGATGAACTGGATGAGTCTGTTAGAAAATAAGCTCCACTGTCTTTGTAAAGGAAGGGATGCGATGGATTGTTCATGTTGGAGATCAGTTTGTTCATTGACCTCCTGCTCCTCACTGGCTCAAACCTTTCCAGGTTCTGACCAGTGATGGTCCCGACCTTGTGGATGACTTTGCTGATCCAGCTGGCGTCTCTGGCATAGATGCTGCTCCCTCAGAAGACCACAGCACAGTAGAGGGCACTCGCTACCACAGATGGGTAGAAGGGCTTTAGCATTTACTGCACACACTGACAGATCTGAGCTTCCTCAGAAAGTACAGTCTGTACATGGCATCAGTGTAGGTCCTCCAGTCTGCTGTTTAAGTACTTGGGTGAAGCAGGCTGATGACAGCATCGTCCACTCTCAGGCAAAGATGTGTTGCATGTGATTTCAGGACCTTGGGACTGATACGATCAGGACCTGCAGCCTTGCCTGGTTGAGTGACCGGTCTTGCACTTCACCTAAATCACCTCTGGGTTCAGAATTCGAAAAGTTAAGGAGAGGATTTTATTCTATACACAGGTCATCACAGTCATTCGGGGAAGCATGGTCACCCTCTCTGTGGAGGTTGGAGCGTTGTGATCAAAGACCAGAGGTACTCAGCAGGGTGATGTGAGGTGGGTGATGTTTTGGTGTCCGAGAGGGTGTGAAGACTGGTCCTGTGTGGAAAGGCACAGCTGGGGGTCTGCTGCTGAACCTACTGAAAAACACATTCCTCGTTCTCTCTGTCTAGGCTGCCACCAGTCTTTGATGTTGAAGCCTGTAATCTCCCTCATGCCCATCCACACATCCCTGATGCTGTTCTGCTGGAGTCCTTACACTCCTTCAGTTCACCCAGACCTGATCTGACCTTTTGATTCAGCGGATCCTTCATATCACTGGTGATCCAAGGATTGTTATTTGGAAAAGAGCAAACATGTTGGTTGGATTGTTGCTATCCTCACAGATGTTGATGTATTCTGTGATGCAATCAGTAATGCAAAACACACAATATGTAAACAAGTCAACTTTGGAGTTAGCAGCTAGGCTCCACCCCCTAACCTCCAACCCTTTGGGTCAAGCTGTGGGACACCATAGCATGCATGAAAACAAAACAGAAAAAAAAAATAAAAAATTAAATATCCTCCATCAGCATGGTTCCAGGACATTAGGATGGCTGGCAGTTATTTCCTCCCTTAAGGGGCTAGTGATTTATGTGCATATGTTGTAATTCATTAAAAAAGACAGTGGTCAAAAACCCTCTTTAATAAAACATTTTCATCTTATCTGTTACTTTTGACCATATCGCAAAGATGTCTTGTGAGGAATCTGCAGGTTTCTGATTCGCTGTCATCTTCCTTGTTGTGGGGGAGAACACAGTAAGTCAGCACCACTGCCTGCTCTCTGATCCCCTCTGGACAGGTTTAAAGGTCAAATACTACAGGTCACATTCAGCTACAGCGCTCAAGTTCATCACCAGTAGACTGGACTTCTCATATCGGCTGCAGCAGCCCCAAGCACCACATGACTCCTGAACACCCACCACATCCCCTCCCATCTCCTCTCTTCCCTCTACACTGCACGACACTGTGAGGCTCAAAATGAGATGCATGTTTCTAAACACACCTGCCACTCCTGACATCCCGTGTGGAAAAAATGAGCATATTTATCTTATGCGCTGAGTTTCTCTTGTGGGTGCTATACTCAATTTCGATGCCTCTTTCCCCTTCAGAGTGACAAATGAGATGGAAAATTCTCGCGTCAGAAACATTCGTGCTGAAGCTCTCACGCTGTTATCCTCCACAGTGGTGTCAGGGCTGAAGAGAACAGCGTGAAGAGATGCTGTATCAAAAAGCGGTAGGTCTAGGTTGTGAAAGAATGGTGGCATTTTGTGTAAACCATCATTATGATAATGAATCTTCATTCTCAATCACCAACACCTCTTGGGCACCTTCCCTGTAATGTACGTCTGTGAAGGTAACAGTCTCTGACAGTCTTATTTATTGCGTTGCATAGCGGGGGTTATTTCTGGAAATCACTTTAAAAATAAAAATCTGCTTCAAAAGAATATCTCTGAAAATCTACAACAAAGCAGATTCCCATAATATATGATTGTGTGCTATGGGAAATAAACTCTGTGTTGAAAGTAATAACGTCGATGTCCCCCTGCTTAGAGCTATTTGTTGGCTCTGAATATGCATGATTGCTTTCTGATTGACTGAGCAATGATGGATCTTAAAAATTAAAAGGACAAAAAAAGAAGCAGTTGTGCACAACATCTTAAGATGAGATGAAGAGCCTGCTTAAATCTAGCATGAAATAAAGTATTCATTCTTTGATTGCATATCTTCTCATTCATTGAGTGATTGGGGCACCACTGCACCTTAACAATCCTGTAATGATCCAAAACCACTGCAATCGTATGGCACTGATGCATGACAATATTATCATTAAAAAGCCTGTTGAGCCCCCATGTGCTCGTCTTAGGCGAGAACAAATGATATCAACTCTCATCTCTGGAGGTATAAGAATTCATAGAATTCACACTTAGAGATTTTTAACAAAAGCTGCTATGCAGTAGCCGAGCCCAACGCAATTACAAATTCTTTCAGGGGAAATGATTAAATGATTTTCATTTACCATGGTTTTAAAACTTAAGTGTATGAGCAAATCTGCCCTCTGCTGAGACTGGCTCAGTAAAAAGCTCTCCTCTGTTGCTCCAATTTTGCAAGATGATCCCAAAACACATTCATTCACACCTGCACGCACATACACACTCCAACACACGTGCGCACACTGTATGCAGTCTGTGCACTTACTACATGCCATTCACCTGAGTACTCCTGGGCACAGGTTTGCCATAGTTGCCATAGTAACGAATATGAAAGATGCAACCACCATTATTTTGTTTCTTCCCTTGATCACATTATTGATGGGGCCAGGAGCAACAGAAATTTCTGTATCTTAGCAACGCTTTACACAGACTTAAAAAGAAGTTACCAGTGTTGTTTTCATTGGGTGTAGGAGTGTATCTGTTAGACATTTGTGTTTCCTAAAAAAAATCGAAACTAATCATTTACCAAGCTCTCCTACTTGTAAGCTTAACTTTGGTTGCGATTTTTCTGGGGCTGTTGCAAAAAAGATCCCACGCACTCGAGAAGAGTGGAAATTGAGAATGTGTGAAAAATTGTTTTAAAAAGATGGAAGAACAGCATTTCTGAGCACTACACTGAATAGCCAGGTTTTGATTTCTATTTTTTTTTAAGCGCATCAGTGTTGTTAAAGTGCAACTGGGGCTGAAAAATGAGTCTTGAGAGATGGTGTCAGATGCTGCAGCTGCACGCCGAGCCTGAATAATGCACTCACACTACAAGGGCACCTGCTGTGGCCCGTACATTTGCAGCATCAATGGCACATACACACACACGCACAAAACATGCACATGCAGATGCATCTTAACAACTATACAGATGTGCATGAAAGTCCGAGCGTGCCCAGACCTGCTGAGCCAAAATACTCTTAATTGGAGTTTGGAGGCAAAACTTCAAATCATAAGTCAGACAGAGGATAAAGAGAATATTATCTCTTCATCACTTTGATACAGATCAGTTTCTATGGTCGCAGATGAGTGACAGCTTTCATTCAGTATTCATATAGAACCTGCGCCACTCAAAAGCTGTCTGCCATTCTTCTGAGAGGGAGCTGGTACTGGGAGTGAGCAGAGTTTATTTGATCAAAACAGACCCTCAATACTTGGCAGGTTTCCACAATGATATATCTAGTAATACATGTTGTCTCTCTTGTAATGGTGTCAGATGGAATTGGGACAATAAACAAGCTTATTTTACTCAATTTGACCTGTGCTAGTAAAGAAGGAAAAAAAAATGTCATCTCAACTGCACAAAAAAAAAAAAAAAACATCATCCCCAAAGCGATCACAGCTTCAATTATTGATAGCTTTTGCTGTTGAGCAGTCATCAGATGGTTGTCAGGCTTAAAGCAATGGTTGTGAGTGGAGGGAAGGAGAAAGGGAGGGAGGATTTTTCATGCTTTCTGTGCTGACAATTTGAAAGCAATTACATGACAGGGAGCTTTGGCAAGAAACTGAAAGGGGAATGTAAAAAAAAAAAAACCAACAAAACAAACCAAAAAAAACAACTACTTTTTGCTATATGTTATGTTCGGAGAATACTTCCAAGGTGAGAGTCAGAAGCAGAGAGTTAGTGTGCAATTGAAGGTGAGGTGGAGAAAGAAAAGCAAGCAGACACAGAATAGAAACATGCTGAGTTTTTGCATATTTCTTCACTTTTGGGGTCGGGCATCCTGCGTTGGAGCAGAGCGGAGCCCGACTCATCAATACTGGATGAGTTATATCTCTCTACAGTGCAGGAGCTGTCAGTCTGAGCTCGAACATGCCTCTCCTGCCAACAGACAAGGGATGCTTGCCTTACAGAATTACCTGTTTCGCTGTTCTGCCATTAACTCAATATCCCCCAGTCCAATTGAATGTGACATGTCATGTCTTACTGTGCAGGGAGATAGAGCTCAGGTCTTATTCAATTACAGACTGGAAGATGTGCAGTTTTGTGGGGTTTTCACTACAGTGTCCGTAATAATTTGATTACAAGCTCTCCCTCTGATACCACTGTCATATCTGTCCAGTAAATATAAGGCTACAGACAGCAGCTGTTTATCTTAGTGTAACATAATGACTAAATAGTCTGGTAGAAAATGCCATGTTAAACCGCAACTTGTCATTTTTAAACTTTTTTTTAGGATTAAACAAATGAGATATAACATGATATAACTGTTTTTTCTCTTTATGCTAAGCTAAGATAACTTGCAGCTAGCTGTAGCTATGCACATATTCATCAGATGCGTATGGAAGTAGTATCCATCCTCTTATATAACGCTCATCAAGAAAGTGGATAAGCATGTTCCCCAAAATGTCGAACTTTAAAAAGGGGCTATTTGTAGGTTTTCTCTGCCGCTGAATGTGGTTTCTTGCCGGCAGTTGCAAGACCTCTTGTCGCTTGACAAAAGCTTCAGTCATTGTTGCATTTACAAGACAAATACGCCCTCTGAGTGGTGATACTTCCTCAGGGCAGATTGGAAGCTACAGTGAGTCGCTATTAGAAACTAAACCCTAAACCTAACCCCCCCCCCCCACTCCATTAATGACTTCCACCTGGCCAATGATCTGAATGAGTTCTATTGCCGCTTTGAAAGACAATGGGGCAGGCCTGACACCAACCCCCGTGAGTCCAGCCACCACCTCCAGACCACCAGCTTCTCCTCCCCCACTTCAGCAGGATCCCTGGCACCTCCACAACTAGCCACATCAGAACCCCCCTCCTCCCCTACCAAAGGAACGTCTCTCTCTATCCTGGAGAGAGATGTCAACAGGCTTTTTAAGAAGCAAAACCCCCACAAAGCAGCCGGTCCTGACTCTGTCTCTCCATCATCCCTGAAGCACTGTGCTGATCAGCTGTCTCCGGTGTTCACGGACATCTTCAACACCTCACTGGAGACCTGCCATGTGCCAGCCTGCTTCAAATCCTCCACCATCATCTCTGTCCTCAAAAAACCAAGGCCCACAGGACTAAATCACTACAGACCCATTGCCCTGACCTCTGTGGTCATGAATTCATTTGAGTGCCTTGTCCTGTCCCACCTCAAATCCATCACTGACCCACTCCTGGACCCCCTGCAGTTCGCCTACAGAGCCAACAGGTCTGTAGACGACGCCGTCAACATGGCTCTCCACTTCATCCTCCAGCACCTGGATTCCTCAGGGACCTATGCCAGGATCCTGTTTGTGGACTTCAGCTCTGCCTTCAACACCATCATCCCGGCTCTGCTGCAGGACAAGCTCTCCCAGCTGAGCGTGCCTGACTCCACCTGCAGGTGGATCACCGACTTCCTGTCTGACAGGAGGCAGCACGTGAAGCTAGGAAAGCATGTGTCTGACTCCCAGACCATCAGCACTGGATCCCCGCAAGGCTGCGTTCTTTCTCCTCTGCTCTTCTCCCTGTACACCAACACCTGCACCTCCAGCCATCAGTCTGTCAAGCTCCTGAAGTTTGCAGACGACACCACTCTCATTGGACTCATCTCTGATGGCAATGAGTCTGCCTACAGGTGGGAGACTGATCGTCTGGTGACCTGGTGCAGGCAGAACAACCTAGAGCTAAACGCTCTGAAGACAGTGGAAATGATAGTGGACTTCAGGATGAGCCCAGCCCCACCCACCCCCATCACCCTGTGCGACTCCCCCGTGGCCACTGTGGAGCATTTCCGCTTCTTGGGAACCACCATCACACAGGATCTCAAGTGGGAGCTGAACATCAGCTCCATCACCTCCATCATCGAGTCCATCCTCACCTCCTCCATCACCATCTGGTGCGCTGCTGCCACTGAGAAGGACAAAAGCAGACTGCAGCGTATCATCCACTCTGCTGAGAAGGTGATTGGCTGCAATCTACCATCCCTCCAGGACCTGTATGCCTCAAGGACCCTGAGTCGTGCAGGGAAGATTGTAGCCGACTCCTCCCACCCTGGACACAAACTCTTTGAGACACTCCCCTCTGGCAGGAGGCTGCGGTCCTTCAGGACCAAAACCTCTCGCCACAAAAACAGCTTCTTCCCGTCTGCTATCAGCCTTATCAACAAGGCTAGAAAGCCCCACTGTCACTGATCCCCCCGATCCCCCTGATCCCCCCTGTCCCCCTATAGAACTACTGCTCATTCCCGTTACATGCACAGTGTAAATATCTATACAGATTATATTCATATATATTTTACATTGTCTATATTTTTTGCAATACATTCCCCATGTCTTTATCATTATTGGAAATATCCCACATAGTCTATTTATGTTACTGTTTGCACCAATCACCAGCACAAATTCCTTGTATGTGGAAACACACTTGGTAATAAAACTGATTCTGATTCTGATTCTGAAAAACTGACAAGACGGGCTGGGGCTAGCTGGTTAGCGTGCTAACTACAATAGAAGAAAAGACTTGATAGAGACAAGAGTGAAAATTGGCGTTGCTGGCTGAGTAAAGGAATGAAGTTTGATGCTGAACTAACATTTCCTCTAGAATGGTAAGTAAACAGTTTGCAATGCTAATATTGGCTATGTAGTATTAACAAGATTTTAAAACAGCTAACAAAAAAAGGACAAAATAAAATAACCTGTAAGCTGGTGTTGTGCTCAGGTCTCAGGCTAATCACTTGCATTCTCCGTGTTGAGTTGCACCTCATGGGGAAGCTACAAGGTAACCAATTGAATAAATGAGTAAAGCCACTCCACCAAAAGGTACAGAGGTCCCACCATGCACTGCTGCCCTGTGAGAACTGTTTCCGGTTGGCTGAGCTGATGAGTTTAAGTCCGACACCCTGTTCTCCTGCAGGTGAACTGCCCTGGGAAAGCAGGTGCTTCTCTTTCAGCAGGAAGCAACACTGTGTGAATGTGTGTGTGTGATCGAAAAAGCACGTGTGTGCGCATAAATATATGTGTCTGTGCAATGTGTGTGTGCATGTGCATGCTTCCACCCCCAGGAGGGTGTTAGGAACACAACCTGGGATTTTGTGCGACACCTGGAACTAGGCTTGCTTGACCTCATTTGTGGTGCAGCCTCTCTGATTGGCCAGCCTCCCCTGCATTGTCAATGTATGTTTAACAAAGAAAGCTGTAGAGAGGCCTTTGGCTCCCAGAGTCTGCTTTACCTCATTTTAATTCTGAGTTTTTAATCATGTATTATGCTTAATTTCCCATGGCAGGATTTAGGTGTGACTCTTGTTGCAGAGGAAAATTGTTTTTGGCTTCTTCTGTAAAGTGTGCAGGAAAAAAGAGCAAAACAAATGTGGACAAGGGTTGAGAGATAAAGGACAGGTGTAGGTTTGCAAACGAAGGATGGAGTTGTCTGGCGAGAAAAGGAGAACCAATGTAGAGAGACAGAAAAATCCCCCTGGCACTATCTTCCTATTTCAGCACTCAAAGGGACAGCCTGATGTTTGACTGAACATGGGCCAAAACCAACATGGCAACACACAATTAAGGCCCTAATAAATTAGGACACAGTTAACAGCAACAGCACGTCAACACGGCCCAGGATGGGGGCTGCGGGCGACATATCGAGGATACTGCGGCTACGTGCTGGAAACAGACTAATGGGAAGCGATTTGGGGTTGGCCCAAGATATAATTACTGTCCCCACCTCTCCTGTTCAATGATGCCTGAGGCCTCCAGGGAGAGGCCTATTTCAGTCAGGTAATGGAGAGCCCAGGCCCAGGAGCGGATGATCAAATTGTCTGCAGCAATCTGCTTTTTTTGCTCTCCTGATTGTCCCCAAAGACATGAAGAGCTGACCCAAGGATTTTCTTTCCTTTCTATTAGAACCAAGCCAGCTTTAGAAGCTAAGCTCTCCCCCACCATCATAGTCTTGTTTGGTAGCAGTGGCGGTGTGTGTGTGTGTGTGTGTGTGTCTTTGGGGCGCGAGTGTTTGCGTTGGAGATAGTAGCCGGACTTCACAGTGATTTATGTGTTGTCACGCTAACAGGAGCGTAATGAAGTCGTTCCTGCAAACACATGTTTGGGCTCAGAGGGGCCAACTCTACTGTTGGGAGAGAGGAGAGGAACACATGCATAACTGAGGAAAACCAGCAGAGAGAGAGAGAGAGAGAGAGAGAGAGAGAGAGAGAGAGAGAGAGAGAGAGAGAGAGAGAGAGAGAGAGAGAGAATGCATGTGCTTAAGGGTTTCACTCAATTATGAGCAGACACTTTTTTAAACACACAGAAAAAAAAAAAACATTGTGAGCCATCACCTGTGTCAAAACTATGTAATACAGACACCACTTAGATAACAGAAACACAGCTGCATCCATGTAAGACAACAAGCAGACAAGCAGTTACACAACAATCTTGTTTAAACCTAAGAAAAGAGAAGAGGCAGGAGCAATCAAAAAATGTGTTTCCACTTTATAGCATAGTAAATAAATAATCAAAAGACTCTTTCTCTCCTCCATCTTCTCCCTTGGCCTCTCATTTCAGTATGGAGGCTCCTCTGTGCTGGACCACCGGACGCTCAATGCCCCTTCTCTCTCTTTTTCTCTCTCTCTTTAGCTGTTGGTGCCTCATCCCAGACGTCTTAGATCTGGATCTACATTCTCCAGGAGACTCTGCCTCTTCCCTTGTCTCCTCTGTCTGTGTTTATGTGTAGTATGCCTTCTGGAGAAAAGGTTCTGTGGCTTACTGGCTTCTCAGTTGCTCTTTTCAAATTTACCTCTTCTTTTTTCTTTTTTTTTTTTTTTAATCCTGAAGGATATGTAAAAGATATCAGATGAGAAGCCTGTTCATTGAGAAGAATATGTACTTAAGTATTTACCCCAGCAAAAAATGACTACTACACAGTTTGTAAGATGGACTCTCTCTTAAGATGTACGCTCTGAAAGGTGAGATAATCCTTGATGATGTCATTGGGGGGTTATTTTCTCAGACTTCAGAAAGCTCCCTTCAGAGCCATAAAAAATATTATTAAGCTGTTTTCTCCAGCTCAGTAGCACTCACCATGACTGTAGTATATTGACCTTTATGTGCAAAATTTATGAAGTTTACCTTTAAATCTTGAAGTAAAACCACTATGGACTGTGAAAAAGAACAGTTTTCTTCATGTGTAGTTGAGCTTTAATCAAAATATTGTGAGTGCCACCAACCATGAACCATAGATCAGCCAGATATCAGCCAATCAGTCAGCTGTGTGTATCATTACACCCCAAACTCCCCCTCTCCTTTTGGGAGATGCAATATCTTCTTGGGTCACACGTCAGGGTTTATAGGAAATGGAAAATTGAATGGAGAAAACCACACTGCTGCATGTAGTTACTTTATTCTCCAGGGTTTTAAAAAAAAAACAAAAAAAAAAAAAACAAATCAAGAATAATTGACTAGCAGCATATCTGTTACACTGATTAGGAGCAGAGGATGAAAACAAGGATGACTCTCTTGCCCTCCCACAGCGCTTCATGTTTTAAAGTACTTAACCAGAAAAAAGAAAGGATTGAGTCGTGTAGATAAATCCAGGCCACACAGCTATCACATTGTTTGCTATAATTAAACTCTGCCATCCCTGGTGGATGGTGAAAGAGACTTCAGTCAGTGAAAACATGTCACAAATTCCCTAGTCCGATGCTTGCATTGTCAGTGATGGTTTATCAATACTCAGGATCTTAATCTTTTTACTCTGGCACTCGGAGGTCCCCGGGCCTTTCTACATCGACCTTTACCAACTGGCATTACAACGTGAGTGAATGACTTGTGGTGCAGAGAGAGATTGTCTTCAAATCCCCATGGAAATTAACCTCAACGCCAATGTTTTGCTTCCTATATCCACTTTAATGGCTTTTTAATGAAACCGTAAAAGGAACCCTTATATTTAGCAATTACCCGTAAAACTTTAATGCTCAGACAATGAGTCATTCCAGTCATTTTTTGGCATTGCAGTCTAGTAAGTGGCCTTTCAGAGATAAGAGGTCACCATTAATTTAGGGCTATACATTATTTGTTATAATATCATGTTAAATGAAGCTGTGGATGACTGTTTTGTTTTTGTTGGAAAAAGTTAATTTAAGCTTTGTCAGTTTTGACCATTTGTGCCCTCAAAACATAATAATGGCAGCCATATTGGTAAAGATCAGCCGTTTGGAGACATTTCATCAAAATCATAAAGTCCTTCCCTCGGGGGGGGGCACTTCTTCATAGGGCCTTGACACCAGAGGTTAGCAAGAGGTGAGTGTCTCTCTATCTTCACTGTACAGAAGAATGGACTCCCACATGTCCCCACTGGCCCCGAAGGCTATCAGGTTCAGGCATCTATACCTTGAAAATGCTCCCTGTCCAGTGTCCCCTTCCATTCATCATTGCCCTTATAATGTCTGGAAGAAATATGCTGCTGTAAGTGTCATATTTCACTGGTGTCACAGGTTGAGCCTCCCATTTATTCTGGAGCCATAAAGTTCCTGTAATTCTTGTGGGTAGCCCCTGCAGAGCAACGAGCCCGGCAGTTAAGTCTCTTTAAACAAAAAGACAACCGGGCTTTGGCAGTTTGGGAAATGGAGCAGGAGGACCAGTGCGGAGAATCTGTTATTTTCTGAATTCTGCTTTGGTTCAGTAAGATCATAATTCAGGATATAGCTGTATTAAACACACAAAATGTATGACTCATAACTTGTATGAGTTCTGATGGTATCATTTCATCACAGAATAACATTTCCTTTAATTTATGTACTTTATTTTACACCAAAACATGCTCTCTAGAATTGCTATTGCTAATCAAAAGTATCTGGCAAACAGTCCTGTCAATTTTCTGAATATAACATGCCTCCATGTTTTCATACAACGGCAATGTAGAGGGAAATGGAACAAAAATAATTACGTTTCATCCCATGAGTACAGTAAGTAAGATGCCGTTGGCCTTGAAAAGACTTGTTAACTGAAACAAATGGCCAATTTCGTGGTAGAAACATGACAGAAAATAACTATGAATAAGCAATAAAAAGATGCTGATTTATTCAGCTGTGAATGAATTACAGGCTCCTCTGCTTCTACTGTTCTTACCCAAAACCACTTCCTCTCTTCTGACCTACGTGACATATTTTAACACTGGTTTACACTTCTAATAAATCTGAGTTTGACTCCGGAATGTATACAGGTTACATTTGACAATAGCCTGAAATTTGCCTCTAGCTTTCTACCCAACCAAACAACTCAATCCTGGTCTACAAGCAATGCTGACAGCGGCTATTTATGGACTAAAAACCACTAGTGTGGAAAAGGGGCCTGCAAGCCACCCACTTCCACCTCACATTTATAAACATACACCAGCAAATGCTAAACACATCTGGAAACATATCTGCACCTACAGTCAAAATGCAAACTACAGGGGAGCCAGGGGGAAGTTGGCTTGGTTCTAAACATATTATTTTGCCATGTATTTTCTAGTTTTTTGTATTTACATCAACATGAACATGTGAAAAATTAAGCTATGCTAATGTATCATTCATGCACAATGGCGATTTATCACTCTTTCACTTACTAATAAAGATAATGTTAAACAAGTGCAGTGGCTCCTGTAAGAGTAGCTCTGTGCATAGTGAAGTGACAGTCGTACCCGATGGTGAAGCCAGTGACCGGAGCAGAGGAGTAGCTGTAAGTAGCCAGGCAGTACGCACAGTTTTAGCTGCTTGATAGAAAATAATTACCATCATAAATCAATTTCCCCCCCTAAGAGAAAAATGTGTTTTCACAAACGTGATCAAAACCTAGCCTCCCTAGTTTCAGAGGTACATCCCCGCTCCCTTATTTGATCATTCTGTGCTCCATTACTGACCACATTACCTGGAAATCGCTCTGGTACTCCATCTTGAAGGCCAACCCAACTCTCTAAGGAGGGATCTACGAGGAGCCATGAACGAGGATACACAAATCCATCCTTTTCGGCAGTACTTCTCACCCGTTTATTGAAAATCTGTTGGTGTTTGGGCGCTGCAGCTAATCTGAAACTGCATCCCCACATCACTGCAAGTTTACACCGATGTGGTCAAATAACAGAACCAACTCAAGACTATTCATACCAAGATTTTCTTTGTTTTCAATTTAACCTCTTATTAAAAATAGCAGATCAGTTTGAACAACTTTCTTCACTCGTTCACTTCACTCAATAAACAGATTTTAATTAGGTTTTAATTGTCATTTCTATTCAGTTGCATGGGGCTTTAAATCTATGTGTATCATGTCAATACAGAGTGTAGGTTTTTAATAAATGTGCATATATTTGTCAAACAGTTTAAAGATACCCAAACTTAAGGGGGGCTTAAAAGAATTTGAAAAACAATGCTGTGCTGACAGTGATAAATGTGTGCCCTAATTAGTATTTGGACAGTGTGTATGTGGGGAAAATACAAACCAACAAAAGTCGTCAAAGAGCTCTAGCAGCTGACTGACAGCTGATCCAGTTGTGCCGCCATCATCAGAAACTTCAGATGACACTTCAGAGGGAAGGAAGTCTAATTTGTTCAAAACCAAATTATTCCGTTTCCTGTCTCCTCACATGAAAAGTTGCAAGTGAGGGAACTGTGGATGCAGTTAAGGGAAATGTACCCACCATGTTGATTCCCTCATGCAAAAGCTCCACAGCAAGGGAGAAAAAACAATTTGACATTCCCCAACATGTGCTCTCTGTAAAATGAGTGCCAAAAAAGGGACTCCACAGTCACTGACATCCTCACAATCAGAAAACCTTTTCTCGTCAGCCATTTATCCAAGGTGCCAAATTAGTACTAAGCAGCCAGCCTGCTCCATATTAACAAGTTCAAAAAGACACCAATTTGTGTCTTACCAGCCAATTATCTGTGATTAAATTCTGCTACCAACTAAAAACTCTTGAATAGGAGATAAATATTCAATTTTTTTTTAATCACTGACTCAAGAAGACACAAATACAGGGAAAAAAAGGACATTTGGTTGACACAGATGAACTTTTTCAATCAAAGTAACAAAAAACACCAAACAGAAGCAACAGAAGAGAACATTTTCTGGCCACCTGAAATAGTGATGAATAAACTATGCAAAAACCAAAAATGCCAACAGAACACAAGCTAGTGGCAGGAAAGACAGCGCCTCCAAAACTGCAAGAACCGCTCAGGTCTTAAATCGCCTAGAAACACTGGCTAGCTTCTTCCAGTTCACTGATGACACCCCAGCTTCACCCATCCAGAAACCTGCAACAGCCAAAAACAGAACACACACGCACACACCACAACAGGACGACACACACAAGCCCTTGCAGATACTCCACCTGTGATAGACTGAGGCTTTCACAGGTGGATGAACTTATTTCCCTTTAAACTATAAAGAAACTTATCAGCTTGGTCAAAGATATTCTGCATCTGCTAGCATTAAGTTGATCATGTGACTTGCAGACTTTCCAACGAAAATGTAATATATGTCATATATGTTCCTATATCAAGAGTGATATCTAAAAACTTGCATATATAAACTTGCCTATGATAAATTAAATATATATTTTTAACATGTTTGCAACATATATATATATATATATATATATATATATATATATATATATATATATATATATATATATATATATATATATATATATATATATATATATATATATATATATATATATATATATATATCCCTTGGATAATATGGTGTTATATGGAAGATTATATTAATTCATATATACTTATCTCTCTCTATCTATCTGATTCTGATTCTTTGGCCTCAGACTATCAGACTGTTATAACAAGAGTCTTGAGGATCTTTGATAGATGTTTGTCATTTTCAGAACAGCCACGGATTATTCATATTTATTCAGCCCAGAGAATGGCGCATTTGCCCAATTAGAAAAGGTTCATGCTGCCAATTCGGTGAAGGCAAGAACTGTCTACCTGAAGGTAGGCCTTCCTCTCATTAAATGGCCATCTCACACCACACTGAAAACACAATTGAATTCAAATTGGAAGTGTATTTTTCACCCATGTCAAACAAAATAAATTCGTCCCTGTCTGCTCGATAAAGTCTGTCCATGCACATCTCTGGACCGACACATGTCTGAGTGTCGGTGGCTGTCTGAGCAGTGAAGAATCTTTGAACTGACTAATCATCCAGAAGACTGAGCCTGTGAAGTCTTGCGCTGATACATACATCATATGAAGAAGTTGTGCTGTTAACTTCATCACCTCCAGATGGTGTGTCTCAAGTAATGAGCGCTGCGCTGGTAAACGCTGACAGATATGATAATTAGCTCAGCATCTTCAAACTGCAGCCTTGGTTGATGCATCAAAGTCTCATCCAGTTGACTGGCAAAAGGTTCTTCAAGAATAGGACCAAATATCACCTCAGATGTGTCAGATAATAAATTAGCACCCCCTCCCCCCACCTCATAATCTGTTGACATGACAACAGTTTTAGTGAGTTGCTCACCTCCTTAATTTGTCATTCTTTGCAGTGCTTGACTGTTCACATGTTGTCTTCAATCATCATCAGACACTTGGTGCTAACAGATAAATTATTCGAACCATGTACAGCTGGCATCAGTAAATACATTTTCTGCCTGATATCTATATATCATGAGGAAGTGACTCAGCTTCCAAGTTTAGATTTTTTTAATTTGCTCTATACTATGTCAGCTTTTTTTAATCACTGAGGTGAACGGACCTTGGACCCCTCATTTTTTACTTATTTGTTTTTTATCTTCAGTTATTGCAGCTGATGTTTTTCTTGTTTGTTTTTTTTCCCTGGCGAAATGAAAACAGGAGTATCTTTGTGGTAACAATTCTGAGGGGCAGAGCCAGAGTAGGATAGATATTCGGGGGTTGCATGCTACGGCTTTGTGGAAAGTAAAATAAATCTAGACACATCTGAAATGTTCTTTTTTATCTCCATTAAAACACCATTGTTACATGGCATTATAAACAGTATGCAAAATTTCCACACATGTCAGTGGTGCTTATGCAACTATAAACATCTCACTGCAAATTAGAAAAGTGTATTTTGAGTCTGGGCTCAGTCAGAAACAGTTGCTGATGTTTGCCATTGACACACTGTATGTGATGTTGCCCAATACACAATAAACCTGACATGACTTAGCTTGACTTTTATTTCTTTATATAAAATTACCCTGATGGCCCTTGCCTGTGAAATGTGCCAAACGAATGGAGGTTGACTTGATGTAATTGTCAGACTCTGTTGTGGACTTTCTGAAATCTTTGAAAATTGCATCAGGAAAGTTGGAGTTGAACCACTGTTTGTAACTTGGTTATACCAAGGAGGCAAGGTGGCACTATCACCTCACAGCAGGAAGGAGCTGGATTTTATTCCCTTAGATGTATTTGCATGCTGTAAAAACATGCAAGTGCATTAGAGGCTTATTATTATTATTTTTGTTTGGTTTTTTTTCAAACTGAAATAAGTGTGTATGCCCAGTGAATTACTAAATGTTAAGATCAGATAAAAACAGACATAATGTAACAACAGATTTGTTTCGTAGCAATGAGATTAAATTTTCCACTTTGGAATCGACAAGGGAGCCATGGAGCCACACGCCCTCAGGGGCTTGAAAGCCAAAGGTTTGCATGTGTCATTTGGTTTGTGGTAACATGATTACTTGCAAATTTGTTTGGAAATATCCTCCTCAAATGTGGACTTAAGGTGACATCTGCATGTTTATAGTGTTGACGGCCTGTTTTTAGACTGAAATGTCAGTTCAGTTTACTGTATATTGTGCTTACATGGTTACATGCACCTACTCAAATAACTGTGTGCAAATCACTTTGTGGTAATTTGATTGAAGTCAAACTGGGGGCAGTAATATCCCAACATAAGAGTGCTGGTTGGTGTGTGGGGCTACAGGCAGAACATAATGAAGCTGCCAGGTGTAGTCTGTTATGTGAATTGTGCTTGATGACTACCCTGAGGTGACATGGTATACACACAATGAACAGGAAATAGAAGAAATGGGGTTCAACAATTGCTCGCAGCCTGGGGGACTCTGGGGACCCCTAACGGGATAATCCAAAGCAGAAAGCAGGGTACTCCCTAGATCTGTCACAGGGCTAAACACAGATCTATAATCATGCTCAGATTTACACCTATGGGGTAATATATTATATTATATTATATATTATCATTTTCATCTCAGGTAAATTGTTTCCAGTGGAAACTAACATGAAAGGAAAACATACCTGCAAGGACCTTCTTGCTCAGGGTACTGGTGCTAACTAAGCTGTTAACTTTAGATATAACAAAGTCATTATTAAAAAAAAAAAAAAAAAAAAAAAAAAAAAATCAATACCATGTCAATATTATTAGCTAGTAACTTAAACTAGTAAAAACTAGTAAAACAAACCTCAACCCTACAATTAAATGATTTTTTTTGGGGGGGGGGGGGGGGGGGGAGCAGAAACAAGAAACAAAAAAATTAGGACACTGACATAATTTTATTTCACTAACTGCTTAGCAAACCTTTGCTTACTTGCACATCAAACAGTCATGGAGCGACATTACCATTCATTTGATCTTATGTAAGCTCCATATTCACTCGTCTAGCTCTGCTTTTGGTCTTTACCAACACCTGAGGGAAAAATGTCCAGATGCCAAATGCTGAAGTATTTTCATCAGCTAGCTGCTATGTCTGTCTGCCATTTGGTTCTCAGGGTCGGGCATACAGTGGATTTTTATAGTTTTTTTTTTTTTTTGGCTGTCTGTCCCAGCTGAAAATGATGCTATGAGAGTAGTAGTTATGAGCTGGATGGTTAAACAATGTGCTGAAACTGTTATAAAACACCCATTTGATATGGCATTTTACATGTATCTTGCATTTTATGATTTTATCATTAGCCTTCTGATGGCCTATGTTACTAACACTCAGGTTAACATTAGCCTTGAAATGGCTTTTATTTATTTATCTTTCAGTGACCTTTCAAAAGTTAGTAGTTCATATCACCTGCAAAAATATTAGCTTTTTAATGTTATCAGCTACTGACATTTTATGGTTTTAAATGTATTTTGGCCTTGCATTGCCCACAGTTAGTGGTTTATCATTTCAGCCTTTTGATAGTTAAAAGATAAAAGAAAGTCTGTACTTCCAAAACTGATCCAAATGCTTTTGGAATTTTTTTAGAATCCAACAAGGTGTTCCTCTTGCTTCAGTAGCCCATTTGTCTCTTTTAGCTCTCCGACAGAATCCTTAACTGCTTCAGTCTTATATATTTCCATTTCAAGGATATCACTCCCACAACCTAATCCCTAATACATGAATACAATAAATTCCAAGTACTGCTTGCAAATGAAATGGTGCATTTGGCTGCTGCTATTTTCAAAACTGATCTACAAGGGATTCTTAAATTACAGGTCAATACAGCAATACATATTGTCACTAATGGAGTGCATGATTTGTAGGGGACAGTGTGTTTACTTCTGCCTTATTTATATTTACAAAAAAAAAAGTCTTTGCATGATTTGATGAACAACCACTTAAGAATGTCAGTTGCTGGTGAGATATCTTTGGCACAGAATCCCTGTGCCAACTTTCCATACTTAGAAAACTATTAATCACACTGTCAAGTCAGCCCTTTCTGTTGTTGCAAACATTAACAACTATAAACTCTGCTGTGGCATTTGAGTCTTATCATTGTTTTTCACATGGATGGGTCTAGTAGCCTTATTCATTGGTGATACTGAAAACATTAATTTCTAACTAGAGTAAATTATTTTTTATTATTACTGCCGTTGTTATCATCAATCACGGGACAGATTTTAGAGCTTTTTTTGTTACCTGCAATTGGTGTTCTCTTCACCTGGAGCCATTTTGAGACCGATTGGAATAACAGTAATTATAAGCTGACACAGCTTCCCAGCCATCATAGGTGTAGCGCTGTTTTGATGCTCAGTGTTCAGTCTTGTGAACTCAGCTGCATGTGCATGAACAGACCTGGATGTCAGTCCCCTGTCTGTTAAATTAGAAATCCCTGCTGCAAAAATTATGCTAATCTGTTGATTGGACGTCTTTCACAAAATTATCCAAAAGGTGCAGTATTCATGATTTTGTAATGTAATATATTAAAAACATTTGAATTTTCATAGCAAAACATTCACAATGCCCTGAATATTTCAAGAGTACAACACTGTCTCCACACTAACTGCATCGTGTCAATAGTCCATGGTGAGCATCAGTGCCTGAGGCGAGAATGACTGATGACCTCCTTCATTATCCTTGCATGTAAGAACTGTGTGGCCACTCAACAGATCAATGGTCACAAGAATCTTTAAATGTCAACACAATGTATTAGAATCAAATAACCACTTTCAGCAAACTATGGATTTATTCAGTTATGTTGATATTGGTGTGTAAATGTGCATTACCCAATAAAATGTACTGTATCTCTTAGTAAAATGTACACCGTAATGCACTCAGGATTGATCTACATGCAGAAGGTGGCTGCATAATGTTTAGGAAACAAAATGCAACATGAGCCATAAATCAGTAGCCTTGTAGATCAGTCATTCTCCATTATAACATTTAGTAGCCCTGTACACTACACTTCAGAAACCAAAAAAACACGTTATATTATGGTGGAAATGCATTCATTTTGATGATTAAATAACTGTTCCTTTCAAATGAAACTTAAATTACAAGGTGCGACTGTGACCATTTCCCGCACCAGTCCCATGATACTATGACCTTTTCCGTAACGACTCAAGGATGGTTGGTAATTACTGTGGCCGACTTGAGTGGTGGATGAAATATATACAATTCCACCATTCTGTTAGGTGCGACACCAGCTCATTCCCTGAAGCCTACAATCCATCATGCTGAGATGAACTGGCATGTGCTCGTTACATGTACCTGACAGCCCAGTGACCATCAATGTAAAAGCAGAAGCCTTTTTCATAGCTCTTGAAAAGGCCACACACACTGAAAAATCTTATCGAGTATTCTGATGTTGGGTAACTTTCCTCAATTAAAGACCTCATGTTGCGGTATCTTGATGTTTGTTACATCGTCTGTCACATGCTGTGAATAAACCATTATGTCGGATTTTCTGTAACCTAAATGTTTGGTAAACTGCAACCTGCAATTTCTATTGTATTTTGCACACCAAGATGCTTTGTTAAGCCAACACTACAGTGGCCTCAGACCGCATACAGAGCGCATTGGAACCACATAATTGTTTTAAGGTTTGCGCCACTGTATTGTGGTCTTTGAATTTTCACACATTTTGTTTCATCCCTGTGCTGTGGTTGCTGAAATACCGTCTATAAACTTGAAGTGTCAAAAGTGTCAGTAATATAATGTTCCTTAATGCAGGTCATCGTGTCAGAATGGATGGTTGGGTTCAACACTAGCAACCTTATTTCTTTTCTTCCATGGTCACGAGCTTTACTCACTTTTAACCAAGTAGTTAAGGTACCCACAAAGGGTGGCCATAGGTGACAGATAAGAGATCATTTTTATGTCTGTGTTGTAGTCCTTTGGGTGATGTCAATTTCTTTTCAATCTCCAAAAAATGAAAATTTGATATAAATATTCTGTGATAAACTTTAAACTGAAAGAGCTTGAGAGAAAAGGGGCCTGTGATTGGTGCCTCACATCCACCAAAGCTCATCTTTAAATCAAAACATGAAGAATATAGAACCTTGTTGTTAATGCATGTTATTTTTCACCTTAACATGACCAACTATGCAATCAACTGTCCTGAGCTGTCGGATGAGTTGCATTCTCACAGCTTGCAAAAACAGGTCTCTTTCCCATCTCTGGCACGCCTCCTTTATGACATGAACGTGGTAAAAAAAAAACAAGTACCTGGAACTTTGTTGCATTATTCCTTCGTGAACTGGGCCAAAATCTCCCCCTGAAGTGTCTGAACAACTATGGAAATTAAAGCAGACTCCTTGACGAAGGATGAATGTTAAATTACATTTAAAGTTTTTCATAAGTGGGGAAGTAGCACTTTCGATTTGTTCTATCCAGTGGATCTTATTCACAGCAGACATTTGGACTTATGGGCTAATGGAAAAACACAGGCGGAACTAATGTCATTAATGCTGGTGTGAAGAAAGCATAAATAACTGCAAGACCCTGGAAATGGGCCATCCGAATGAAATGCAGACCTTATTTATGTTATTAGTTACACCTGTGCTGCTATGAAATGTCAAAACGTCTGCCAAAAGTTTGCAGCCTGCTCTTTAAACTGTGTCAATATTTGGCTCTGACAAGATTTAGAAAAGTTTCAATAATCCAATTTAAGCATGAATTAAGTTAGCATATTTGTTCGAAATACTGCCATACTTAATGATACTTTGGAAAAACACTCAACCCTGATAATGGTCTTCAGATAGCCCTCTGTGCATCATTAGTGCTGATTTGCATCAAGAGTGCTCCAACACAAGAGGAAACATACTGCACGCTATTTTCATGATTCAGTTTTCATCCTGACATCCAGCGGGCTCAAACACTCGAGCGGAGGAAAGAACACAGAATGAATGTCTGCACTTGCTCATAAATTCCTGTTTTTAATACACAGCACAAGACAAGGAGCAAACACATTTCAGCGCTGCACCTTTGTCAGCGTTTTCCTTTGTTCTTAATGTGTTCAGCCATTTTCTTATAAAAAAAAAAAAAAAAGTTTTAAAGTAAGGTTGGCTTTTGCTTTCTTCTAGCTCACGCGCTGACAGGGTTTTTGCATGTGTATCCTCTGGAGACAGATCTCTCTAGCTGGGAGGTGTCTTACAGGCTTTACAATAGTACAGCTCTAACCCTCCAGAGACTCTCAAACAGACACAAATCATTTTGACAGGTCTTCTTCCCCTTTTTTCATACAGGATATAGACATTTGGAGAAATGGCCAACACTGCATATAATACCCTGGATTCCAATGACAGAGAAATGATTTTGAGAATCACACATAAACATTGTGCTGTCAGTCAAAACTGAATTAAATGTACAGATTTGACTGTGTCAGAGAATTCTTATTTCATTTCAGTTACATAAATTAAATATTGCTTGAACATGAAATGCTGCATTTGCACAGTTCACGGTTCCCTCGGGTGTGAATTTGTTCAGTTTTTGTGTCATGCAGAAACTTTAATTTCCAATACTGCAAATCCAGCACAAAACATTTCTTGATCACATCAGTGCTGCTCCAGCTGCACCAACGTGCAATATGGAAATCCTTGTCATGGTTTGGACCGGCAGGAGAGGGATTAATGGGAAGAAACCAAGCTATGAGCAGGGCCAATATACACCACTGAGTGCCCTTTATGTGTTGACGGGTTACTAAGTCCAGTGGTGTTTTTACTTTCTTCCTGGCTGAGCTTTAGCTTAGGTGTACTGCTCTGTCAAAACAACCTTTAAGAAATTATCACATTTGCAATGATTCAAACCACTTGTAGGCGGACAGCCTCTCTCTCCCTCATGTTTCTCTCCCTCTTTATCTGGTTCTGTCTCCATCTGTTTTAGCCTGCTGTTTGGCTGCCACATTGTACAGGCAGCCTGTGGTCTGTCACACACATTGTGATGCTTCAGGGGGAAATCATGTTGTCACCAAATGAGTTTTTCTTTCATTCAATAAATTCTTGAACATGTAGAAACATTTTAACACTACAAGACATGAGAAGAAAAAATAAAGGACAATCTCTATTGTTTGTCAAACAAAAGAAAACAGAACCTGCTGCACCTACATGCAGATAATTTTGGTTTTATTGGCCCAGGATTTGGGGACGCTGTTATTTTTGAGCTCCACAATCAAAAATTCCATTTTGTTGAAAGGCAAAATGGAATTTTTTCTTGTCAGGATATGTCAAAAAGCCAACAAAACAGATCCAGACTCAGGTATGTTTTTGAAATTCCCACATCAAACCCGAGCCACTTTTCTGTAAACCATTTTTAAAAAATGATTCTAACCATACTGGTTAAATTAATATGATTATGGTGCATTCATGCCACAGTAAATAAAAATATTAGCAAGAAACCCCTGGTTATTCACCGAAGAGAGTCTGGCGATATGAGGTATTTTCTTATATCCAAAAAATGTCATAGACTGATCAACACCAACAATGAACTGATCCTACAAATAAGTGTTGGTCTGGCAGCCCAAGGTCAGTATAGCTTATCCCCCTGTGCCATAGAGCTCCATTGTTCTACAAAAATAAGCCACTGTCACACTAGGTGTCACATTACTTCATTACCATGAACATGAACACTGTAGTTTATTCTGAGTCGATCCCACATACCCTGTCCTGCTGCCATAAATACTCACTACAGCATCAAATAGATTAACCTACCACTGAAAATAATACTATTTTGAGTAAAATATGCTTGAATTACTGAGCCCCTTTAAAACAAAAAAAAAAAACAAACACGACATTTACAACCCATTTTTGAGTTTGGTCTTTAATGGAATTTGTTGACAGCAAAAATATAGAATATTGCCACCATTATCATTTAATTTGCAACAGATAGCATAGGCAGAAAGACTATATGACAGTGAATAAAATGAATGTCATATTAATCTGGTTGTAATGAAAAAATTATTTTACCGCATTTAAACACTGAATTAATAGTTACTGGATCCAGTGATGCAGGATCCAATGTGAAGGCAAGCAGGCGAGTTAACTGTATGGCTACTTTGAACTGGGAAGTACTGGTACAAATATGTGGCAAGAGAGCAAACAATTAGTATCCTCCACTTACTGAGGTTTAAACCCCTGACAAACATTTTGGAGGCCAACAAAAATATTGTTTTTTGGATTATTGGTTCTCTTTTTCATAAAATTTGCTGAATTGCAGGGGGACGTGATCAGTGACAGCATCTTGACTAATTCGCTGTGAGTGGAGTGTGTGGTCAGAGGTACACACACAGACATATGCACTCTTCTATTCTCCTTGATCTTTCATATCTTCCGCCCTGGTTACTAATTATGCAAAGCTGACCCATTCTCTCAGAGTGTTTGTGTAATTTAGCTGAAGTGAATTCAATTGTTGTGAGGAGAGAAATCCTAAGTGGTAAAACTGACAGATAAACACATCACTAAGTAATATGTTTCACAATGAAGATGCCGTTTTTAAATGCAGCTGTTCTCATTCTCTGGCTGTGCCCCTGATAGATTTGAATTATCATCTAACTACTATCTTCTATTTGCACGCACCGTATGAGGTTGATTTTGAGTGACTCGTTTCTTGTCAGAAGCAAAAATGTTCTTGCTTTTAGATCAATTTCATCAGCCGTGAAGTGGATGACCTTGATGAAGTATGATGCTTCATCAACTAGAGAGGAAAAATGAATTACTTTTCTCCAATTTAGGGCCTTTCCAAAATTTTTTTTCATCATGGGATCCACAACAACACATACACGCTGTCAGAGCTTCCATTTTCTTGTCATTTCCGATCCCCCGCAGGCAGCTTAGGAGGAGCTGCAGCAATTAATGACTTTTTTGGTCATTTAGATGAGGACGGCATTGAATTTATGTTGCTCAGTGAGTTGACAAGTGTGTCTCCTCGTGCATTAGTTGCTTTAGCCTATTACTTGTGATATGAGAATGTAAAATTTAATACCACAGTGTTAGCGAAGCCCAGCATTATATGTCACAGTCAGTTTAAATTTGCCTGCAGGCTGGGTAGCTGCTTATAGGACGTGCACAACTGATTCTCCAAAGGGGTGCAGGATATGCAGGGCAGCCATCATGTGCACACAAATGCATAGTTAAAAGCAAGTACATCTCTGCCTTTAGACAGCATGTTGTGCAACTGGGTTGTTACTTTTGATCCAGGTGATGGTTGCAGCAGTGGGAAGTTACTGTACTTTTACTCAAGTGCTTGACTTCAGGAGCTATTTGTAACTTTTGGCATCACTACATAGCCAACATTAGCATTAGCAGCATGAAAAGTTGTCTCCAGTGGTGGAAAGCAACCCTCTTGCTTTGCTTTTATTTCTATTTCTTCTTTTCTTGTAGCCTACTGAAGTGAGCATGCTGACCAGCTAGCCCAATCTGACTATCTCGTCACTTTCCGATAACGAGTCACTGTATCGTCCACTATGTCCTTCAGATGTAGCACTGTTCAGAGGGCGTATTGTCTTATAAAATGCAATAATGGCTGGAGTTCTAGCCCAGACTCATGAGTAAATGATTGATAATGCTAATGCTGGATACACAGCAATAGCAAAACTCTTTAAACTGCAATTTTGTGGTACTTAAGTATTTTCATTTTGCGCTAACATATGTTTCAAATGACAGCTATACCTATCATTTAGTTTGCAGATTAAAAGGAATACCAGGGAATTGTTTGACTATCAAACACTCCATCCCTGTTTAGCTTAGTGCTTGAAAGGTTTCTGAAAAGCTTGCTTTGTCGACAGTTGCAGTCAAGAGTCTTTTCAGTTACAAACTATTTGAATGATGACCCAGTTTCAATGTGAAGAGTATTAAAAATCTCCATAGAAACCTCTTAAACCACCTCTTAACTGCCTTCCTTTATGATTACTATGTTCTGAACACATATTTTACCAAAAATGCAACTACATGCACTATACAGTCATGGTTTGATGTTCACAAATTTTAAAACACCCTAAAAATGAGCCATTCATCATGAAGACTGTAACTTTCTATACCTAAAGCAGCTATCAGTTGATCAATTTGAAACAAGTTCCAAACAACAGTGATATATTATGAACTTAGTGTTGATATGGTGATTATGGTAGTTGCATATTTACACATCCAAAAGGGCAACATTAGCATAACATAACATCTCATTCATTGTATGCTGCTCCAGGCAAACAGCAGAATGCTCCATAAATGTACCCCGTGAAAAGAAAATGTTTTTTACAGAACTACCTGTTTTGTTGCTGCAATCATAGGACAGACAAGAAAAATTGCTGTAATGTAATTTTCGTTTGCTTCAGTGCAGTCTCTGCATCTGTCTTTTAGTTTATTCTTTGCCTGAAAGGAAAAATTTGACACTCTTAACCATTGCTTTCCTATTTCACACTCAGCGTTAACACATAAAACACTTGCAGTAATGCAAAAGATAAGGTGCTAGAAGTGGCCTCATCTGCTCAAGTTAAACATAACAGATCTATAACTCCAACACATAAAGGAAATAATCAGTTGGGGATTAATATAGATTTTGTAAATAATGCAAGAATAAGAACAAGGAAATAAAATTAAAGAAATGTTAGCAGTTCACCAAACATCCCCTAACAGCTTCTCAAAGGAAAGTAAAACTGCCTGTTTAAGAAAACTACATTCTGTACAATAATTAGATCCCAAAGGAGCAATTCAGAGGTTACTGGGAAGGAACCTTAATCTTCTCATGTAAGATAGATCATGATGAAAATGGTAAACAGTGTTCAGAGCCTCTCTTGATTAAGTACAAGTCATGTATTGGTTTTAGCTCTCATATGTTTGAGAGTTGCCTGGTCTGAAGAATTAAAGACTTGGACTGATGAAGTCTTTTTTAATTTGTGCAACAGGACATAGGAGCGTTGGACATGACCTTCAAAATGACTGCCTTTCATACAGTCATGTAAAAACAGGATAGAGGAAACACTTTGTGCTCACTCAGCTATACCTTAAAAGAGAAACCCGTACATGGATACGCTCTAGGTGTCAACATTTGTCTTTACCTTCTGTATTGTACATTACAGTTCAGTACGTTTGTACTTTGAAACCAAGCATTCATTCACTTTAATACAGCATAAGCATTAACACATCAATGATTTATCATGTCTAACATTTCATTTACAGATCAAGATGCTTAATATGAAACATATGTTCATTTTACAAAATCTGATAAATTGTTATAGGTTAAGCTGCCCAACACTATATTAAGCTCAATCTCAGCCATATTAAAATGGTTAAAATACATTAACAGTGATGTTATTTGTATAAAATGCTCTAACAACATCTAATCTTAAGTACATTTTGCTGGTTAATCGAATGAGATATTAATTAAACCTGTATTAGTTGATGTTTTGGCCACTTGGGGGCAGTGCAACAAGCACACCTCTGACTTTTAGTCACCTTATAAAGGTGATATGGATAACATGTTAGCAAACTGCAACAGTAACATTCATTTGAAGTAATAATTCTGGCCACTGCCTGATAAATAGGTCCTACTTTTCCTTTTATCTCTGATTTGCTCTTTACCAGTCTCTGAAGGAAATAACCATTGATGTAACACTGGATATTACACAACTACAAGATGATGCCCATTTATTTGAATAAAACTTTTATCAGTCACAAAACATTTAGTAGCTTCTAAGTTTATTTTGTGCTGCCTGCTCTCAGGATATTGTCACACATTACAAATAGAAAAAGCTCATGGTTTAAAAATTCATAATACAAAGAGTAATAATTGACCTTGCAGTTCTAGGTGACCTGCGAACTGTTTTAAAGATGTGTTCAAGTTGGTGGGGAAAATTCCTTTTGGGCAAAAAGGGATGATTTTATTGCAGCACTTAATGGGAAAAACCTGGCAGCAAGGCTGACTGGACCTTGTTTAATAATTTAGTTATAAATAGATTATTTAGGTGTAGCTTTGCATAGTGTTTTGCTCGCAGAACTGTAACAATTTATTACCATGTCAGTACAAGTTTTGAATACTCAAACCCTTACCCACTCTGATGGAAGGTTAACCCCCTGAAAGCCTGCCCTCTTGTCTCTGGATATATATAAAATGTCAATGAACAAAATCACAGCTTATTAATCGCATGATAAATGAAACTTGCATTCTCCGCAGAGAGAAAGTGTAAAACAAAGATTGGAACCTAGCAAGACCAAATGCGAGTACAAACGTGTAAGGGAGAAATAGAGCCAGATAGTAAGTTTGTATTCCTGAGGCAGTGGTACCAGGGCACACTACTGAACTGTGGCTCTGCATGAATGTGCTAAGAAATAGTGAGCATGTTTTATTCATACAGTATACTACATTTCCTCAATGTAATGGTGAAGAAAAAGCACACACACTGTAGAAAAAAAAAAAAAAAAAAAAAAAAAAAGGTTCATACACTCAAGTCTCATGATGATGCCAATAATGCTAATTTACTGTCATAACATCATCTTGACTGAAACTGTTGAATTTCTTTAAAAATTATTCGAAATTCAATGTTTAGAGTAGCTGGCCATCGCCCAAAAGCTTCACTCTGGAAAAGGAGCCAAATTACCAGCCCCTTCTCCCATATGTTAACAATTTTTTCAGTGTTTTACAAGAAACCTACTTGCTACTTAGATTGTGTTCACTGGCAATGTTTTTTTTTCCCCCACTCATTCAGGAGGTGTGACAGTCCAATACTGCAGAGGAGTCTCCGGGAGGTCAGAGTGAGTGGTTTGCCGTACAAAGCTCTGGGCTTTGACACAGGGGACCATGGTTTGTACCAACACAGTTAGGGTTAGGCTACTAATACACTTGGTTAACTTTAGGTGATTTTATTTTGGTTCAGCATGTTGTCATACAAGGTCATTCCAATACAACCCAAGACTTCAGTGCTCCAAAACCATTATCAACGACCATTACAATCTGCATTTTTGGTCATGGTCAAGATTGTGTTCATGACTAGAAGAAACCAACGTTGACTGTTGGCGGGACAGATTAGGGCGCATTGTGTTTCATCCCAACCTCGACCCTACAAAAGGTGTGTTCGGACAAAATACAAATCAAATTGCAAGTGGGCTCATACACGTTGAGTTCTGGAATCAGAGTAGAGACACACACTCACACACAGGTAGCTTGCTAGCTAGCTAACACTTAGCTAGAGTTGGTACATTAGCTGTTTGTAGGGGATAAACACTGACTGCACAAACACTCCAGTGGTCAAATTTCCTCAACTGATGTAAGATAAAAAAAAATTCTGATACTGCCATTTTCTTGGTGGGTCCAATATCCAATAAATATTCAAGAGAGTCATCAAATCTGGTCTGAACACCACAATCTTTCCCCAACCTTAACCAAGAGGTGGTTTAACAATCCCCTTTCGACAAGCTCTAGCTTTATAGGACATTTCATAGATGTTATACGTTGATAGTGAATGACATTTGAATATAACTGTGAATATAAACAAATGATCCTGTCAGCAGTATGTTTCGTCCAAAACAAATTCATATGCAAAATTAGATGTAAATTAATGCAACTCTTAGTGTGCAGGGTAAAAGCACACCTGAAGTGCATGATAATTTTTCTAAGACAAAAGCAGACAATGTCAGGAACTTATTTTATATTTGAACTCTCCTCCCTCTGCCTCCCCGTCTGTCTCTTCCTCTATCACAGTCTAGTCTCTCCATAATGCTGCTGGCTGTAATGTGGACTGTCAATGAAAAATATAAAATTGTTGGAGGCCATTACTTCCAAGACATTAGTTATAGGTGGGTGGACTGTGCAGTCTCATGAAATCATCTGTGCTGCTCTTTTAAGTCATTCTCCTTGCCAGAGAATGGGTCACTGCAGCAGAGCTGTGAGTGATTGCCTTGCAAGACAACTGTGCTTTAATATGAATTAGTGTGAATAGGCAAGAGAGGCAGTGCTTCTACTGAAGAAAGCTGGAAGAAGTGGGAAAAGCTCCAAAATAGGTCATTTAGAGGGAACAATATCATACTAAATTTTCATTTAGCATTTACGTTCTTATTACTCTTGAGTTAAAGTAAAGGTGATGTTTTGCATGCTCCATAGAAAAGATCATTTATACCAAAATGATTGTCTGTACTACTGTTGTTGCATGAAATGAATGTATTCATTGGGGCTGCCTCTGGGGTCAGGGCTGATTCATCTTAAAATATATGAATTATCCAAATGTCACAATCATATTCCAATATTTAACAAAACTTGGGTGAGCTGACATGTAACCTGTACACTGGCTCGACTTGGCAACGCTCATTGTTTCTCAATTTTAAAAGTATGTTTTCCAAACACGGTGGCTCCTTCTTGTTGCAGAGACGGTATTGCGTCAGTAGTTCTGACAATTGCCCAGAATATTTTTTTTCCCCCCTTCAGTGCATTTTTAAAAACAGCTTCATAAATCTTAAAAATTATAAAGACTCAAGCCAGTTTTCATGGTCACTGGCACACTACATGAGCAGAAGTAGTTTATGGAGCATCACTTTTATGTTTAACCATGTCCCTCAAGTGCTGTGAAGCACAGTGGTGAAGTCCTTCTTGCCTTGCTTTTAACTCTTACATCTGATGATGATGTTCAAGGACCAAACGAGTGCTTTTGGTTTGTGTCCATGTGATGTGTTCATCACATGGACACATGAGGTATGTGCAAAAGCAAAACAGACAAAATTCAATAGCTCATTTCTTCAACTTTCCAACAAATGAAATATTTTAACTAATTTCATTTCAAAGTTTAAGCTAAATTGAACCATGTTTTGCATTTTTTTGGATTTGCACTGCAGTTAAAAGAAAGGATCTAAGATGGAGGACACATGGGCACTCACTGGCAGTTACCAGTGCTCATGTTTGAATTCACCAATTTGGCAAGCTGGTGAACAACACTGAGGAAGCCCAAACACTGGCAAACCAAAACCTAGGGAGCAAACACAGGGGGGGAAAAACTACAGACCAAATGAAGGGAACTAACAGCACACGAGGGATACCACACCAGATGAACCGAAACAGAGGTCCGGGAGCACAGAGACTAAATACACAAGGGAGGCAGGGATAATTGGGCACAGGTGAAACACATCAGGGCGGGGCAGGCAATCACAAAAGCGGGAAAACAAGACAAAGACAGGAAGTAAAACAACCACCAGACACACAAGGTGAGTGATATCAAAATAAAGCAGGAAATAACAAAAACAAAGAGTCACTAAAATGGGAAGATGTGAAAACACTGTGCTCACCAAAGTTATTGCTGAGATTTTGGACCATATAAAAAGTAGGTGCAACAAACCCGAGCAACTGGACAATCCTATAGTTTCTCCTTCATTTTCACAACTACAGCAAATCCAGCAACCAGAAAGTCAGTCTATCGGCTAAACTGTAGTGGATGTGTATAACTAACAGTATGAGTAATCATTTATCCATTTCATTTTCTCTTCCAGATGAGTTTGATGAACCCGAGGTTTTGTTTAATAGTTCTCTGATTGCCTGACTCTTCCTGCTCATTGCCTTATTAGACCTATTTATAGCAATGTTACAATGTCCTGAGATCTCAACAGATATTTAGTGAGTAGTTTTATCATAACAGTTCAAATGAATTGGCCAATCCACATAAAAAAAAAAAAAAAAAAAACTAAAAAAAAACTTCAAATGAATATAATGACATAGCTTTCCTTTGGGATTGAGTTACTTTGTCTGCAGGTCTGGTAACCATCAAATGTGCAGCACTTGAACCCTATTAACCCTGGTCCGTAAGTTGTCCTCTGTGAGAGTCATAGGTAGAGGTGTGCTGCTAATGAACCGCAGTGGAACACTTGAAATCTGGAGTGTTTAATGCAAGCTGACGGTGGCTCTGAAAGGGTAGATTACAGAGGCATTTCTTTTGATTACATGCTCTCTGTCTGTTGCATTCACTCACGCTGAAGCCTCTTGAGGTCAAATATGTTTGCAGTTGTATGAAATCACAAGGCCTAAGGGTCAATTAGACTGTCAAACTTTGTTGACACCGCAGTTCACCAAGGGAAGGAAAGGCAGGATTATTTTTATAGTCTATTTTATACACAGGATGATAAAAAAAAAGAAGAAAAAAAACCCATTTAATTTGAGATGTCATCTCGAACAACAGAATAAATCTCTTGAAATGAATTGAAAGAAAAAAACAAACAAAAACAGGTCAAGAAAATAAAATGACAAAAGAAGTTTTATAAAGCATGATGATTTTAGCTTTGATTTAAAAATCATGTGTTGAGACAAGTCTCAGATCTGTGCAGAATTGTAGCTTCTTTAAGTTCATTCAGTGTCTTTAAGTAATTAATAATTATGTAGCTGTATTTTAAAACCTCTGACAGCCAGAACGCCACTGAAGCCACAGAACCTGGCTTTGTGTGGACGTCCATGTACCCTCCAATTGCATCTGTAGATGCTGATCTACTGCACATGTATGGAAAATGGAAGTAGTAAAATAAGAGCAACTGCATCTCTGTGGTGTCCACAAGGGAGTTTAACTGATGCCTCGACCTTGTTGCCTGAAAAGATCTTTGACGGTGGAACCCTGGAAATGTTCAATGACAACATGTTTTTGTTGTTTTGTTTTCTTTTGTCCAATATTTCTAAAAAGTTTTACTCTCTGCAACCTTTGCTCATGGAAACTACAGCACAGATAAGGTAAAGAAATGACTGTGATTATTGCAAATCAAATAATCAACAATTCAGCATTATAGTGGCTTAAATTAATGCTTTTATATTAACAACTGAACAACTGACTATGCCAATATGAAAGTGGTCACTCAGTGTGATGAACCCGCAGAAAATTATCACCTGACTTTGTTGTTTCAATCAGTTCTATGGCACAATTGATCATCTTCCAGCCTGCAACTTTACAGTTTCAGTTCACTCTCACTGCACCTACAAACAACAGTGTTTCCGGCAGCAGCATGTGGCTGTTTTTTGCACATAGTTCTCATGAAACCAATGTTCACCACCTACCGAGCACCAAACAGCAGCACCAAACAGAGAACATAGCGGAGCATTCAACAGCTAAAGAGACAGATATTTCCCCCAGGACAAGAGCAGAGCAGAGCTAAAATGAGAGTGAATAGTGGACCTACATTTGACACAAGCAGGACTCCAGTGAATGTAAATGTTGCTTCATATCGGCAGAAAAAATACACACGCACAAAAACAATCAATACTGGGTTAAGGTTTGATTTAGGTAGTATAACAGGGAAAGATAACCCTACTGTTGTGTCCATCCACCATCCCCACCTCCACACTCGTTCGCTCACTACTGCACTCCATACATACATACAGCAGGGATACTGGGCTGACGACTGCAGTCTCATTCTCAGGGTCAGTATATAGTCGGACCCGTCCTCTCTGCTGAGTCACAGCACAAGTACGATCATCTAATCCGACACAGTAACCATCTGTAAAAACATGACTGTTGTGTGGTCTGATCCTCATAGCAGTGCTCTCTCAAGGATCTGCAGCAAAAGCCAGCGTCCATCACCATAGTGTAAGTCTGTATGGACAAGGTGTTTATTACAGTCAGCGAGGACAGACAGGTGTTTGGACACACTTATTTTGTTGTGTCTCGTAAAATTTTACAGTGTGTTTCCATAAAGATTGCATGGTTCTCTGCAAATTAAAACAAATCATAAATATTCAGTGTCATCTTGTCTGAGCAAATGCCAGACAAAAACACGAAGTCACCGCAACAGGATGTAAATCCTCCCTCCCTAAAGTATTCATTTAAGGACTCATAAATTCAGCATTTAGTCAGTTGAAAGCAGGCAGCCAGCAGATCATGCTGTGCATTATGGCAGTGACAGCTTGTCATTGTTATTTTTTTTCCATCCCAATTGTGGTTCGCTGGCTGAGAATGTAAAATAGGCTCAGATTTGCTATTGTTTTTCAAGGAGGTGACGCAGGATCGTGAATGCAGCTCTATAATCAACTGACTGCAGTGAGAGGTTCAAGGTCTCTTAATGGGAAAAAGAAATCATTTCGAGGTAAAGAGCTGCATGAGGAAGAAATTATTCCACTAAAAGCAACTGTTTTATTCTTAAATTAGCAGTCAATCATTTAAGGCATGAAGGGTATGTACAGTACAGTACAGTGCTTTGAAGATATGATGCACTTTACTTGCTGTTTACAGGTGCCAGTGTGGTAATATGAGCAGGTTTGTGTTACTGTTACGAACAAGGAACAGAAAGACTTTAAATGATGGCGGGGCATTGAGTTAAGAGTTCTCAGATCTCCCCGGGTGCCCCCCCCTCAGGCAAAGCAGAATAAAAGTCAACACAGGCAAAACCAGCAAATGATCATTGCCTTCTAAGAAACTTTCATCTGTCTGATGGTTCGTCTGGCAGATTTAACAGGTCTTTGTGAGAGGGCACGAAACACTGCAGCACCAGATGCCTGCCTGCCTGCCTGCCTTTTTCCATCAGGCAGTGTTTTAAATAGTTTATGATGAAAAGCGCTAAAGGTTGATTTGAGGGTGTTTATGTGGCTATGAATACACGCTTCAATGAGGTTTATGTGAACCCTATTTCCACATGTGATGGAGGAACAGAGGGGGAAGCGGGATTGGGCCCTAGGGTTGATCTCCTTTTGTCATCTCTACATCTCTGATCTCTGTGTCTCTTCAGCCTCCACCTCGTGTTTCTCCTCAGGGCTTTTGCAGCAACAGCAACAACACAGAAGAAAGGATAAATATAATAATTGCAGGCTTTTAAGATATTTGTAATAAAACCTCTGGAGAACTGAATGCAAATCTGATTGAAAAAAAGCTGATTCCAAAAGGTGCTCACTTGAAGAAGCTTTTTTTTTTTTTTTTTTTCTGAGAGTGTGAAGGTGAAGGGGGGAAATATTCTTCAAACGCTGTTGCTGAATGTGTCAGTATTTGAGAGTCAGCACAGCAGTACTTGCTTGGAGAGGGAAATAATTGGCTCGACTGTGCAAAGGCATACATGTCAGTCTTCCTCGGCACAGCCATCGATGTGATAACGCCTAGAAATTGTGCATCTTCCAGCACTGGCTCAGTTTAGATGTAGGTATATATGCACTAAATGAAAACGCACAATCAAACAGCTACTTATCTACTTTTTCCTCGCTGCACCTCGATCACTTTTCCTTTTCATCAATGCTTGTCTTTGTTTGTGTGTGTGTGTGCCTGCTAATGCTTGCTCAGTGTTGTGATTTGTGCTGCTGCCATTAACGCTCCTAATATGTTAATTAACCATGATTTAATGCCTCTGAGAGGACTTCAAACGACAGTGCCAGAAGAGTAGCAGAGATGGAAAGTGACAGGTTGCAGTATTTTGATCCCAGTTGGTGAGTCACCCTTTGCTGAGTTTTCCTCACTCGCTTCCTCTGAAGTTGTTTCACGCCTCCATGGTGGTTCTCACTTTAGGGGAGAAAAAAGCAGAGCAGCTGATATATATATATATATATATATATATATATATATATATATTTTAATAAAAGCCAAACAAGAAGTGTATGTATGTGTGAGGGAATGAATGTTTACATATGGTATAAGCTACTTAAACAAAAGACAAATGCTTTGTGGAACATGTAACTTTCCTTTTTCCCATTACATCGGCTTGAAATATGAATTTAACAGCCTTCTCCTTCTTCTTGGCAAACTGTCAGTGGATATAGTCTCTAATATCCACCTACACATTAATAATACAAATTACAATAACCAGGGGTATTGAGGCATAAATGAAGATATGGCCCCATAGGCTTCACTAAGTGCAGAATTTATTATTTTTCAACATAGTTCCCATCGGTCCTCGATGACACTTTCTCACCTAGAAGAGCCCAATGGCTTTCCGCAACTTGTCATATTGTCATATATGGAAAGTACCCACAGCAGCGTCAAGACAGGAAGACACTAATAAGGTGACAAAATACAGAGTCAAGCATTTTCTAGGGGGAAAATGCTGCCACCATGATTTCATGTGGGAAGAGAAAATTAATGTGCCGCACTATACTCCAATCCTGAATCTTATCTGTCCCCTCAGAATTTTTCAATAGTTATTGCCACCAAAATTGTTGGATTTCTTCAGGCTTTTTAGAAGGAGGGAGAAAAAATAAAAAAGTCAGTGTGATATGCTCTCTATTTGCAGCTAATGCATAATGATTGAGAAAAATGCTGGCGCAGTAATATTCATCTTTTCTTGACCAATGGCTTTTTCAGGGGGTTATTTCAGGAAAGAGATGGAGAGAGGATGCTCAGCTATACAGAAAACTAAGCAGTGATGCTCATGAATAGTGTGTGCAAGCAATTATTCATTGTAAATGAAAATGTATTTCATATGTTCTACTTCAACATATTATGACAAAACTGTGAAGTCTTAATTCTCCCGGCCAATGTTAAGTCTGAAGTTATAAATGGAAATTTTTAATTGCTGCATCTTGATAGTTGATGTCAATTAAGATGCCCTGAGGGACTGTGTTGTTTTGAAACATGTTCATCGGAACAGAACTGATGTGTGTGGGCCAATGGATAGAAGTTGCAGATCCCTTTTTTGTCGTTTGTCATGAACCGCTCCATTGTGCTAATGAACCTGTTTTCACACTCTCGGCTCCATGCCCACGAGAGAATCATTTCTAAAACTGCACCCTTCTCATCAGCAATTCAACCTGCAGCTGTCACTCTGATTCACAACAGTCACCGGCTTGGCGTGTGTGTGTGTGTGTGTGTGTGTGTATTTATAAACTCTGCCCATAAATGTGTGATTCAGAAGAAGCCGATACCAACAAATGTGCTATCCATAGGAAGGGCTTAAGGGAGAACTTCTGTCTGAAACACCTGCACAGCCCACTGCACCATCCATTAGATATAAGCTAGTCTCAGATGGCCTATTCTCAATTGGATGAGATCATTACTTTTGCTTGAGCCCCTATCACTACATAGACTTACCTGTTATCTCATGAGGGACTCCCATCTGCGGTCCTGTGCATCACTTCCCCTCCCTGTGCCTCCTTTGTTTTTCACATTTTATCCTCCCTATGATGCCCCGATCATCCTTTACTTCATCTCCGTACCCATTCTCTTCATATCCATCATGGATCCTGTCCTCTCTTTTAAGAAGCTCACTCTTTTCTCATTCTCAGCTTTGTTTTTCTATATTTACATCTTCTATTCCTTTCCAACTTTTCACTCTTCCTTTCACCTGGCATTCACTCTGTCCATTTGTTCTCCTCTCTATCATCTCTGCCTCTCCTGCCCCCACCTCCTCTCTGTTCCTCGTCTAACCCATCCACTATTTTCTCCTGTCCTCTCCGCCTTGCTAAACAGAGCCCCACATTATCCCCCTCCTGCCTCTATCAGGGGTAGCTAGCCTGTCAGCCCCAAGCCTTAGTTAATCACTCAGGCAGCCAGGCAGTCGGGCAACTGGCTGCTAGCTCCCTGGACACTAATAGCAAGACAAGCAGAGAACAAGAGCAGCGAGGGAGGGCGGGGTGGACTCATTAGGAATACAGGTATTTAAGGAAATGGTCCATTTCAAATCAAAAGATAATTCGTCTTCTGCTCAAGTAAAGGCTTTTTTTGTGAGACAGACTGGAGTTATATTAGGTTAGCTACAAATGTGAAGTGGTTGGGTTGTGCTTCTGGCTGTGCTGAGGCCAGGCTGTTGACATTATCAATTTGAAGCTTGATAAATACTTCCTGTGTTGGGATGGGCATATTTTATTCCCAAAAGAGAGGTTGGGTTTGCTACCCGAAGGCTTTTTTTATGCTGACTCCATGTTGCTGCCGCGCCGACGGGGCAGGACTCAATAAAGTTGAAATATGACCTCCATTTGCAAAATGACATTACTTCAAATAAAAAAAAAAGAGAAAAGGTTGCTGTCAGGCCTCTGAGGTGATCAATGCCTTTCAACAAATCCCTCTTTGCCCATTATGTGTTTGCATTGCCAAATCAATACTGGAGCAAATAAAAAAAAATCATACCTAACAGGCAAATGACAATATCAGGTGAATGACAATGCCTTTTTATCAGGATTTGACATGATCCACACAACAACTTCTGGGCTTACTTTTTATGGATAAGTGTTTACCTTATGAAGAAGAAATTTTCCTCTTACAAATAATAGAGAAAAAAAAACACACCCCAAATGTTATTTAAATAAAGCCAGTCTATTGACAAGGTAGGGTGCAAATACAGAGGCCACTGGCTGACTTGGACAACTTTTGCTGGTGTAGGTGCCAGATGTGCTCCACATGAGGTCTAACAGTATGATTGGCTGTATGTCAGAAAGTGTACGGTTAGGTTTCTGGCCCCTTGAGGCCTTCATTTGTTAGCTAAATTTAGTTAATGATAGAGAATTTCTCTCTTCTTAAATGATGTCTATCAAAACCTCAATTTGATAACTGGGGTATACCCCACTTAAAGGGGCTATTTGTAAGTTTGATTGGAGGCTACAGTGAGTCGCTCTGTGGAAGTGACAAGATGGGCTCCTACGGGCTGGGGCTAGCTGTTTAGCATGCTGACTTCAGTAGGACAAAGGATGTGATAGAAACAAGGAGACTGCTCTTGGCAAATAAAGGAATGAAATTTGCTGCTGAACTAGCATCATTTCTTCTAGACTGGTAAGTAAACAACTGTTAATGTTAACGCTGGCTATGTAGCGATAGCAAAACTACTACTACAAATCGCTCCTTTAAACGACTGTTATACCACAAATAATCATTTAAATGGTTTTATCACGAATGTATGATGCACTCTGGTGCACCAGGACCACATTTGTCAGGTACAGTAGCCCCAATCAGAATTGACCCAAAAATACTTTTCCCCAAAAATAATCACTACAAAATGTCTGTAAAACAATAGATACATTTTCAGAGAAACAGAGTCCAACAAATGACTGTGCATTGTCTTGATCTGAGTTAGTAAGTAAGTATATATGTAGCACAGCGTAAAGGACAGGCTAACATATAAAAAATACCATAGGTGCAATTAGGTCAAATAAAAATAAAAAAAGTAATGAGGAGCCATACCAGTGTATTATTTTTGTGCGTGTGGGGAGTCAGCCTTCACAGCCAGAGACCGATTCTAATGTTCATGCTCTATGGGCCTAAAAGCATTGATGCCTGAAGAACTTTCCCAGCATACGGGCCCTGCATGCAGCTGTCATTGGAATGAATGGGGGCGTCATCTTGGAACACTATGTCCTGTTCTCTAAATACATTCATACTGTGGTCCACCTCCACGCACTGTCAGTCAGGTGACCTAATGATGACGCCTTTAAAGCAAGTGACTGAAGAGAATCTTGCGAATAAAAGAGAATTTCATTGTGGCATTTCTACTTGTGGCCACACCAGGTGCTTAATACTTTCCTTAACACTGTCCATACAAACTCGAACATTATAAGCTGGTAAGGATGTTGTCATGTTAAACACGTTATTGTGTCAACCCCATGTTACCCTCAAATGTGTCCTTTATGAATTGAGGATTTGCTTTAAATAAAAAAAAAAGAATGCAGCAGTACAGTTACTGCAGTGGACCTGTCACCATGTTGACATTCCTGCTATTAGAGGAACATTCTCAGGTGCGGTGGCTGGCAGTCTCCAGTGTTTACCAGGGAGCATCATTAGCCTGGCGTCTCACAGCCTTAAAATGTCATATATCCACAGTAATGAACTGTGAGAGCGCACACTATTCCCAAACTTCTCCGCTGCAGCGCCCACATTAATCCAAATGCTCAAACTCTGCAACTAGAGTCCCTCCACTCATTAACAGTGGCAGATATCAAGATAGGAATAATGAGGAAGTGCCCGCAAGTCAGGACATATATTAAAGAAACAGAAAGAGCAGGAGCGAGAGAGGAAAGAGAAAGAGAGAGGAAGAGAGAGAGAGAGAGAGAGAGATAGAAAGAGAGGTAGAGAATAAATCCTGTCATAAATGGGAAAATACCCCCGAGAAATGGCCTGGGCTCGGATGACAAACAGCATGCATTCATATTGTTTGGAGACGGTGACAGCCTCTTCTTCTACTGCCAGAAACATAATCATAGGAATGTACAACTCGTGTAGTCAGACAAATTGTACTATAAAAGACTGCTTTTATAAGTGTTTGTAAGGAATGTTCATAATATTCAGCTGTAGACGTGCAGTTGCTGTTTTACAGAAAAAAAAGGGAAAAATGCATAAAGAAGAATATTTGAGCATGTTCTTGTACAATATTAAAGTTAGTGCTGTATATTAAATCCAGTAGCCATGAATCACATAGACAGTAGATAGACTTGTTCTAGCACTACTCCTGGTAGCTGAGCACATTTTTCTTCCAGGGCACAAATATACTACAGCACTGTTATACCCAGTATAACCCAAAAGAAAGGCCTCAGCCATTAAAGTAGTGTAATGTGTAAAGTGAAATGCAAAAAATCATTGGGTGTATTCCAAATAGTAAAAAAAAATGTGTGTGGATTTAAGACTATAGTCCTTGAAAAATGGCATTATTATCTGTCTCCTGCTGAACATTTCTGTACTCCCAGCTGAAACCTTTTTAAGGTATGTCACTGCTAAGTGGGCGGCTGTAGAAAGTAGGAATGTCAAATGTGCCAGAGCTTTGTAAAATTCACAGGAAATGTGATCGCTTCTGTTCCAAAAACTAAGAGGAGGACAAATCCTGATCACTTACAATGGGCGACGCTGGGTGTCAGGCTTACCAGGTGGGCACTGGGTTTAAATGAGTTAAAACCATCTGACAGTTCCAGTTCATCTGCTACTTGTCTTGAACGTGATATACCTTCGCCGAAATAATCCAGCGACTGCTCAGATAATTCAAAAAGATTTGTGTTTTTTAAGATTGTGTTTTAGACCCTGGCAGACATTCATTTTTACTTAGATACCGCATACATCTTTATGAGCATTTGCATTTAGCAGACTGCCTTAATGTACCTTAATGATATTCTGACAAATTTTAGTGTTTGTCATCATGGTTTTTCTTTATCTTTATTACAAACTGTATATGTTACTTTGCTACTGGATATCTATTCTGTAGCACTAATAGCATGGAGCAATATGGGAAGACATAATAGGAAGGTAAGTCAAAAATGGACGACCAGTTCAATAGCTTTTCTACGTGATGGCATTTAACTACTTTACATCATGAATAATCATCTAAGAGTTTCCAGGAGTCATCAGCTGCTCCGACCGATGGTTATTACACATCCATCCATCAAGGAATGAGACTTTATCGATATGAAATCTTGCCAAAGCATTACTGTGCATCTATTGACTGAATATTGTTTTCCATTTTGGAGCATCGCAATATATTGCAACTCATTAAACTTCTCAACCACTGTCAAGATAATATGTCATGCTGCTCCTCTTTTGATAAATATGGAAGTCAAATGACCAGGGTCCGTCTGTGACGGGAAGATTTATCACATGTCCACCTTCTGCAACAAATTTAAACAGGCTATATCACCTTCCAGAGGACTGTAAAACCCTAGTGTGAACAAGCAGAATTGTATAGTATATGTCAGTGAAGCAGTAATTTGATGTTTTTCTTACTTCTGGCTAAAATGTGAAACCCAGCTGCCATAGGCTTTTTTCTTTACAGTAAAGTAAATACTGCAGTGGTCCAGTGTGACAGAGGAAGTTATTAGATGCTATTTTCGGGGGAAGAATTGAGAAAAAAAAATTGCCAGCTGTTACTGACATTTGGATATTGGTCAGGTGTTTAAGAGAAAAAGCAAAAGGCCTATTACAAGTTGATGCACATGCATTAAACCAAGTCACAAAGTAGGTTCAGACAAAAAGCTTAGCACAAATTTGACTGCCTCAAGCCTCAATTATACTCCATTGTGGATACACACAAAGACGCATAGTTGTTATTATTATACTACTTACTAGTCCATTTGGAGTCCATTTAAAGGGCACATTTGTGCAGTTGGTGGATTGTGGCCACAACATATTGGAGGGTACATGGATGTTTGCACAGAGCCTCACGTACACTCTCTGATAATGAAATGTACGTCACTTGGACCCTATTGGATTCTCTCATACATGCAAAAGCAGAAAGATACAAAAATAAGACTAGCCTTAACCAAATCAATGAGTGTACCAATTGTACAGATGTTACACTTTAGCTAGCTAGCAAGTACACCGCAGCTGCTGACTCAGAACTCAGAGTTAGCTCTTGATCTTTCCATTCCTTACCAAGCTTTACCAAGCTCTGCCCTGGGTGAATTTACCCTTTTCCATTGACATTTTTCTGCCCCTCTAAAATTCCTGTGTCAGATATCCAGTTGTACATCCAAAGCTGATTTTTCACTAAAATAAAGCTTAGAATCATATTATTCAAATTCAAAATAAGTATCTCCAAGACAAAAGTTATTGCAAATATCATGTTTTACTAACCACAATCAGTGATCCTCTATTATGGCAGTTAGAGATGGATCATCTTAAAATCTGTCTCTAGGGGCAATAGGTAAAGAAAATGTCAGATCAGACACAGAGAAAGTGATAAAAAGCCTAGAGTGGGGACATGCAAATGTTTGGCTTTCGTTTTCATGCCGGCGAATCGATGTGCGAATGACAAGAACTACTTATGCAGACCATTTTTACATCCAATCAGTTTATCTCCCCGCTGCTCCTCACGCTGACAACTTGTTCCTCTTATTTCCTCGACACTCAATCTCCTGTGTCTCATGTGGCTGTACCAAACAGACTTGCGCTAATTTACATCCAGGACAGCGCTCATCAGTTTGCTTGTTTTGATCACTGTGCTGAATTATTGTAATGTGCACCCCTGCAAAGTGGCTCCCGGTAAATGAAATGTACAGCAGACAGAATTGTTGCTTTAGAGACATGTCAGGACTGCTGACACATTAATTGATGCCCTTTGTTGCCCTGACACTGTGTCAGTCTACGTATATGAATAGAGTGTACTTATGGTTTTACCTGGAGCATTGAGCAGCTTTTTGGAAAGTCAGTGTCCCTCTCAGTTGTTCCACCCTACCAACAGATGTCTCATGATACAACTGCAAGACAGACATCAACCTCTATATGACTCATTCTATTAGCTGCAGTCAGATGCAAGGAAACATCAGAATTTTCCAAATTTTATCAGCAGATACAAGTATGTAGTCATTATAACTGACGGAGATGGTGAGGGAGAGAGAGTGAAAGCAGAGAGGAAGCAGGAAACAGGAGGTAAGGGGTTTGCAACAAATTCTCCAACCTGAACAGCCATACAGCTCATTTTTTTTCAACTCATTGGGAGTGTCTCCTGAAAGAGCGCCCCTATGGTGGCAGGTTTACCACACCTTCATCGGCGAGGTCAGACATAAAAATGGAAAACAAAATTAGCAGTAATTTATATGTAGTCATCACTTGGTTAGGTTAAGGCACTAAAACTACTTGGCTAGGTTTAGGAAAAGAGCTGACCTGGGTTAAAATAAGCACTTCCTCAACATTACACAATCTTTGTTGCTGTGGTTACAAGAATAACAACGTGGTTAACTTTCAAACTGTCATGGATGTCGTGGATAAAGGAAACACAGCTCTCCTGTGTGACATTCCTGTGTTTTGTTGACGCATCCATCCACCCCAACCTTCACCTGACGTGGACTTTTTCACTCTATAAACTATGTCACCTCATAATACCGTCATAATAACTACGCCCGCTGGATGTCGCCTAGCAACAAAAGGTAACTATGGGTCATAATAACCTGCGACACAAAGGACCTAAGGGCTTCTTTTTTTTTTTTTTTTTTTTTTTTTACAGGAGGACAGTCTCAAAGTTGACACAAGAGGTCTGTTACTTTCTTTGCTTTACCTTTAGGAAGGAATTCTTTTCTGAATGTTATTAAAGCCAAATGACCTGATGAAAACTCAAACACTCCAGACATACAAAAAAATGCTATGAATGTTTATGAGAGGTGACTTTTCTTCTTTTTCTAATCTTCTCTCCAAGACAGTGGATGAATTGAAATTCTTTTCTTTGAACATTTTAAAAAAGCAACATTAAACTAAAGTAGCTCAAGCTAGTGAGTTGATTGAAACTGACAAATTCTGTAGACCACAACCTGCAACACGAGGTATGCATTTCCTGCAGCTTAAAACACTGGAAATTCTCTCATTAAATGCCACCACAGCTTCGTTAGCCTCTCAAAGTTGAGCTGTATTGGGGCATCAGCTTTGATTGCTCTCCGGCCTGGAGTGGAGGTTGCAAATTCATACTCAGGGCAGCAGTGGGCAGGTGCAGGAAAAGGCCCTGATAATTGGCTGGCTAGTGTGGCCAGGCCTCCGGTGGGGCTGGGCAATGACTCCTGAGGAAGACACACAAAATGAGCAACTGCATCAAAAATTGAGGTTGGCAACCTCCATGCACGTCTGGGCGATTTTTCAAATGAGCATTCCTTGGCCCCAGAGGAAACCAAGGCGCTCCTGCTATCATAAGCAATTGGAATAGAAATGGACACAAAACACTTTTTTCCCTGGCATGCATAAGTAGGTTGGGCAAGAGGGCAAGCTATGATGTTCAAAGAGCGGTGGCTAGGAGAGCAGGAACAAAAAGAGACGTGTTTTATTTTCTAAAGAAATGAGGTTAGCATATTTTTGTTACAGGAGTTTGTCTTTTAAGCCCCACATTTCCTTTGTGTGTTCTTTATAGAATGAAAAGAGATCAGAGAAATGAATAATAATAAGAAGTGTAAGAGCTTCTTGGTGTGTCCTGCTGCCACTGTCAGAGCTTTGAAAGCCCAAAGCAGAAATAGCTCATTTTTCACATCAGAGGTTCCCTTTATAAAGTTTGATAAATGTTACTTAAGACAAGCGAGTTATCAGTTTTCTTTAATCCAAAGCAGCTATGATAACACAAGGGTCTGCATTGTTTTGCTGTTGCATACTGCATGATATTCAACTATGAAAATGGCAGTTTATTCTCTAGCTTGCATGATACAACAAATTTCAGAGACAGGAAATGCAAGTATAATTTTAGGTGGGGTTTGATCAAATTGTTCAGAGATTTGGTTTAATTGCTGAAAAGTGGGTGTGTTTCAGCGGGTATGGAGTCTCTGCAGAACCACACTTTCACCCACACCTGGCTCATCAGTGCTGAATAAAGAGGCGGTAGAAGAAAGAGAAATAATCACAGACATCTACGGCACTTGGAAATGAAAAAGGAATGTTTTTGTGAAAAGTTTTTGCGAACTGATATCCAGACACCAACCCATTATAATACTCTGCTAGTGAGCAGCAACCGTGAGGAGTTGGCTGGTTGTTCCATCAATTAGATTAAATTTAATTGTGTCCCTCAAAGTTTAGCATGAGGCCTCAAACATATTGTAACTAAAGAAGACTTGGGAAATGTTTTTCTGTGATGGTCTTTAAATTTCTACTAATCAATTTTTGGTCACTTGGGGGAGGTGGAAAAAAGTTGAACACAACATCTGACCTTTTATGAGCTTATAAAGTTGTGACAGCTAATGTTTTGAAAGCCAAAGGACACAATTTCCAGCTATATTTGAGGTGACGTGATGAATGCCAGTCCAATATTTGTTCTCCTTTTAGCTCTTTATCCTTCTTGACCTACTCCTGAGGGAAATATCTCATTCTTTTGCGAGTACTGTAAATGTTCCACTATGTTCCCTGCTAACTTTGTCTGGTGCTGGGTGCACAGAGTGGGTTTACCAGAGCTTGTTAGCCAAGAACTCCGAAAAACCACAAGTAGGAACGAAGAGGCTAAAAACTTCAGTGGAGCTGAGAGTTAATTGACAGCTCTCTGGAGGTACATCATACGAGCAACACCTCTCAGATCAGTGCAGCTCTAAATTCAGCCAACAGGACAAACAGCATAGCAGTAATTGCAGGGATGCCTTCAGACAGGAACCCATTTTTGGACAACTTGAGAAAGTTTTGTTTTTCGTGTCTTTAAATTTGCATGAATGGGCAGTGAAAAAGCTGAACATAACATCTGACCTTTTATAAGCTTATAAAGTTGCGACAGCTAATGTTTTAGCAGCCACAGAGCAACATTTCCAGTTTATTGGAGTTGTGTTTGACCTGATGAATGCCAGTATTCGCTCTCCTTTTAGCTCTGTCTCTCGCTTCACCTACTCCTGATGGAAGCATGTCACTCTTTAGTGGGTAAATGTTCCACTATGCTAGGTGCTAACTTTGTCTGTCTACCATTTGGTGCTGGATGCACAGAGTGGGTTTTTATAAGGGCCTGTTAGCCAAGAACAGTTTTCTGTTACTGGAACAGAGGTTGCTCCAAAAAAACACAGCACTGATCTAAGAGGCTAAAAATCTCAGTAGAGCTGAGAATTCATTGACAGCTCTCTGTGGGTCCATCAGCAGCTTTAAAGGCAACTGACAGGACAAACACACCACCGCAGTAACTGCAGGGATGTTTGCACTAAGTAATTTCCAAATCCAAAGGTAGATTGAGGAGTTCTAATTTTTCTACTCCATTATCTCAAATATTTTATTCACTTCAGGACTGCAGTCAAATCTGATGATTTGGGGGGAGAAGCTCGCCTCGGAACTAGTTTGCAGGTCACGCCTGAACAGAACTTGGCACAGATGATTGAGGGACACATTTGCATTTGGCCGACCAAATCACTATTTTTATAGACCCCCTTTCGCAATTACATATTCTCCGTGTTAATGTTACTTTCAGATGGAATTAGTTCTTTATGTGCTCCGATGCTTGTAGTCCATTAATTTAGTTTTATTGCTGCTAAATTGGATTCACTTACCCCCTCTGGCAAGGAGGCATAATGTGCATAAAAATAACTTATACCCCTAAACATTTGTTCTCACAATATTCGGCTCAAGTGCACTGTAGGTAGGCCACTTGAATGTCAATACCCTTCAAAACTCCTTCATGTTTCAGACATTTATTGTGATATGGATTGAATTACTCTCATTTTTTTCCATCCAGGTTCTTAGGCTAGGACACCATGTCTGTCTGCCTGCTCAAAGTTTCTCAGGGAATGTTTTCCCTGAGGATCTGGCATTGAGATGTCACTGATGATGATAATATTGTCACCTCCGACCCACCACATTCTGTGCAGACGGTGCTCTTCCACTTTCATCCTTTAACATTAGGTTTTAGTGCCACCATTGAGGCATTATGAGTTCGGATGAGTGTTTTCTTTCTGCAGGAGAAAGGACCGCGACTCTCGGGGTCACTTTGGGAATTGTGCCTGATTGCAGCTTGTGTGGTGAACTATGAAGTACGTTTTCAAAGAGCCGTGGAGATTGCTCTGCAGGGAGCTGAAGCTGGGACCAAGCTGAGGAGAAACAACACAACACCGAACAATAAAAGCAAAGCAGCACTTGCGGATAGCGGAAATATTTTGACACTCAAATCAGTGACTTGTTTGTCTCTTGGGGACGGAAATGCTGCTGCTTAAGAGTTGAAGCCTGTCATGAATGGAACTTAAACTAACTCACTGTCTGACTTGTAATAAGATGTAGATTTTTGTTACGCTCTTACATAACAAAATAGATATAAATAAAATATTTCAAAAACAAAAGATTGTTACATTCTCTAAATCACTGCTATGAATAACAAAAAATGTCAGTTGTCTTTGTTTTATACCAAAAAGTACATGTCACCACAGACATAAGGATTTCGTGAAGTCCTGGGATCTGCTTTATCATCGGGCTTAAGATGGAATTACATCATTTTTTATCTTGTTTTTTTGTTTGTCTTGTTTTTAATGATTCAATGAACTTTTAATAGGTTAGCAATAGGTTTGTGTGATGTATGTGGTTTCTTTAGATTTGAATGTGTTTACCCACTAGTGTCATTATGGAGCAATGCTTATAAGTGGGTCCCCATTCTGTTTGTATCTTTGTTTGCATTGAGAACACATATGCATGAGCGTGTGTGAGGCAAAACCTTTATTCCAGCCACAAGGGCAAGGATGATGAGCCAACAAAGCAGGATTTGAAACGTTCAAAAAATGATTTTGCAAATCTCTTATGAAGAAGGAAATACATGTGAGATCTTGAGGATAAACTTGAAGTGTTTTTTGTGACAGACACCGAATGTAAACCAAACTTTTGTTGATTTAAAAAAATCTACAGGGCACCTTTGGTCAGAGCAAAAAACATCCATGTGTTTAAGGACAGAGTTACTTTATTAATCATAAAAATCTTTCACCGAGCCTAAAACATTTGGACACTTTTCTCATTAACTGCCACCACAGGGCATCAGCTTTGATATCTCTGTGGCTCTTTATTCTTATATTCCCCTTATGAGAATTTACTGTGATCCTGGGATCAGTCTTAATATCAGGTTTAATTTGAGATGGCATTGTTTTTTTCTTCACTTTGTTGATTGCTGATATATGTATATGTTTTTGGTCGATATTCTATACCACATGCCTCTTGTGTGTCATCATTATTTCTTATAAGAACTTTAATTACAAAAACTTAAATAAAAATAAAAGTTCACTTAACCCTGCAATCTATGTAATTAAGCCTCCAATGGCCTATTAATTAAAAATGTATTTGAATATTAAAACTGCCTTCATCAACTTTTGCTTTGAATGCTTTTCTGTTAATGTGAATTCAAAGAAATGACTCTGTATTGGTTGTAAAACGAAATAGTTCTACTGTTTTCATCTCAAGGCCGAGATCAGACTCTGCTCAGCACTGAGTGAAACCATCGTTTAGTCATGTCCCAAATATCACTGCCATCAGTGAGTGGTCAGGGACTGTCTCTATCACCAAAGCAACAAAAAGTCAAAGAAAGTCTTATCTTTTTTAATTCTTTGCCTTGCAAAACTGATTTTGTGATAATAAATGACTCTATGGTCACTCAAATGGGAATTTGTTTGCTTTGAGCACCACCTCCACTGAGTTTAATGCTCCCATTAACCCTTACAGTAACACCCACAGTACGTGTCCCATTTTTAAAGTCTTTCGTATACACCAGTCTTGCACTTTGACCACTTTATTTTTGCCTCTGTTTGATGGATGATGGCTGCCTGAGCATGAAGACATTGAATTCATGTCTTCCTCCCTGTTGCCACTTGGACATATGGTTTCATTAAAATGTACCTTTTTTGTTTTTTTGGTGAGAATCCAAATAAAAGTCTGGGCTTACTCTGACTTCGATGGAGTCATAGTGTAAAATATTTCACACAGGCGTTACTTGTGATTGTTGTAATTCTCAAATGATTTAAAACCAAATCACTATGCAGAAAAATAATGACAAAAGCAAAACACCAGACACTCCGGTGCATGATGGGGCTTACGCTCTGTTCCATTAAATGTTGGAAGGGGAAAATTACCTGCTGGTAGAGTGTAATTACAGTATTGGTATGTTGCAGGGATTCAGCTGAGATATGAGAAAAAGAAATGAATGAAACATTGAGACTCGTGAGATTTGATTCAACCCCCCCAAAAATGTATGTTTGTAATTTTATGTTTCAGTATGTCTGTGCTAGCTTAATAGCACAGTGTTTTTACAAAATGCAACTGTGGGCAGCGGCAGCATATCCCAACTGCACTGGGGCACATTACTAAGCTAAAGTGCAAATTTATGAAACAAAAATTATACATTCAGTAATTCATAACTCAGATTTCTCTTAGATTTTTATAGGAAATACTAGAAGCTAGGGTACATTACAAGTACATACAAGTAATTCTGTTATTTTTTTAGTTGTTCTCTCATGCTGATGTAATGTTGGTTAACACAGTCTTGGAGAACCAATGGCTGAGAAATCTTTGAAATTCTACTGGTAATTTCAACTTGATCTGTCCTTTCATTCCACCGTTCGACTAGGAGGGAGCCATTTGCATTTTTCTGACATCCCTGGCAGATCCTGTGGCACCGTTGCTTTCTGAACGTGTGATGGGGAATACTCTGGGCGTTTTTTGAGTCTCTGAACCTGCATTTCCACACTGCCTGCTTTCATCATATGAAATGGTTAAACATCAGAGAGGAGTAAGAGAATGGCTACACGTGGTGCATTCGGGGGCTGCACACTGTGCGTATGGCACAAATCATGTGGGGGGACTCAAAGTGCGAAGCTTTTATTTCACGGCTTGGAGTAAGACATAAACCCCCGCAAATTACAAGAGTCTACAAACCGGTGGGAGAAACACCTGAGATAACAGGCTTTGATTGTGTGGCTTCTGCACGAATCCAAAAGAGATCTAAAACCAAGATATTCTCCTCCTTTTGCCACAAAGCACCATATTCACGACTGTGTTTTCAGTGGCCATTACTTTGATGTCATATTACAGCAATATTTGTCATATAGAGATTCTATTTGTTGGTTTAATAACCAGCGGAATAAGCTGTTTTTATGTGTTAAATCAAAGCTACTGTTTTTTTTTTTTTTTTGGTTGGCCTCTTAGACCTCTTACCAAGCTATCAAGGAAAATCACTAAAAAGCTCATCTCATTTTTTGTTTTTTTTGTGTATTTAATGTGCTTTCAAAAAGTATGTTAATGGTGTCATTCAGAAATCCGATTTAGGAATAGGTTCCTAATATTATTCATCAACCACTGAATTGAGCATCATTACAAAGATATATTTATATATATATATATATATATATATATATATATATATATATATATATATATATATATATATATATACATATAAAGATATTTGTAATAAATACATTTAAAGATGTTTAAACAATTAAATTTACATCATTTTTAATAGTTTATTCAAATCCACTATAAAGTCTTAATATAAAAATATTATAAAGTCAACATTACCTTTTTTATATATACCATTGCTCTGCTGTCCTGCTCTGACCTGTCAAAACATGGTTCTGGTGGCGTCTTAAGATGGGAAGAGTATAAAATAGGATTTTCCCCAGTTTTTATACAGAAGCAAATCCTAACTAACTTTGGGAATCCCTTTGTATCATACTTCATCCTAACTTATCTCAGGTGAGAATATCCTAAATATTCAATCAAACATCATTTATGTCACTTCATCACTTTTATGTCTGTTACCTAGCAACCGATGCTAATTGTCGCATCTCGCTGAGGTATTTTTGTAACCCGTTGAAAAATGAAACAAAAACGACTGGCACTTAACTTCAAGACAGTCAAGTTAGATGTGTTGTTCACATCTGTAGAAAAATCCAAACGGGTTCTTTTTGGGAAATTTACAACAACGCTCACTCCGGAGATAAAAGAGAGCGAGAGCGGGCTAAGACAGCTTGTATCTACTAACGAGCGTTTTATCATCATCCCTAACACATCATCAAGGTCTGTAATGAGCCTCTCAGTGAATAAGTTCAGCCTGTTGACATTTCATTGGTTGTGTAAAAGCAATAAAAGAGCAGCCATATGGATTAAACAAGGTAGCTAAGTGGTGGAAAAGGGAAAGTAACTGTTATCCTAGAGTTTATTTAAGATTTGGGGAAGTTAGGAGGCTTGTGTAATACACTTTTCCTGTCTGAACACATTTACATTACATTTACTTGTGGAATAACCTTAGTTACCACGCTTACCAAACAGTTAAGACTTAAGGCTCTGAAAGTTAGGAAGTTACTGTAATGTGGCTCCTGGTTCCATTGTTTTGACAGAAAAATTATACTTATGGTCCTTTTGTATCTATTTTATTTTGCTGTTTCTTCTGTCGATATACGATATTTAAGGGTTTCAGAAACTTAAACATTCTCACCTACTGTAAAATTGGTCTTATATTAATAATCATCATTGTTCTAGTAAGAAAAGCAGCCATTTGTTACTGAAAATCACTTAATGTGATACTGAAATACTCTGGATAAATATTAAATCCAGCTTCCAGGAGCTGACATCATTAAATGTCTTGTTCTGTCCAACCAACACTGAACAGTGGAGAGGATTGTTAAGTTACTGTCATATATGGTGAAGAAAAACAGCAAATCCTTACATCTAAGAAGCTAAAACCTGAGATGTTTTCAAATTTTTTGCTTGAAAAATGTCTGAAACAGTTAATCGCTTATCAAAATATTACCTGATTAAATTTCTCTGGATCAGCTAAAAAATGAATCAATGAATCACTGCAGCTCTGGTTACACGTGTGTCAAGTCAGATCGAAAAGGTCTGAAAGGTCAGGTGAGTGTTTAGCATCATATACATGAAACATACACTGTCTATAGACCACACATAAAAATGTATTTTATTTACTGTATTAACAAATTGTATTATACATTTTATAGACAGTGTTTTTGTAACTTTTGCTTCACAAACAACAGCATTATAAAAATAAAAGCACATGTAACATATATTGTGATAATGGTATAACTTTTTTTTCTCTGCAAATTTGGAATAATACAGCATCTATTTATTCACTTTGTATTTCTTACAAAAATGTATAGTAGGATCTTAAAAAGAAGGAGTGAGTTTGGTGGAGAGTATGGAGAGCTAAAGAAACAATGAGGTGCCCATCATGTCCCAGATTCAAAGGGAGGGCCATGACGTTAAAACAAGTGTTTATTTTTTCACCCACAAATTATCATTGATCATAAAAAATACAAAAAAATATATAATAATAATAATAATAATAATAATAATAATAATAATAATAATAATAAAAATAACAAAGAAAAACATGCTGGTGTTGAAATGTTTACATTTGTGAGATGATTACATTGCTTAAGAGTAATACTTTGTCGTCAAAAGCTTTTGTTTACGTATGTGAGTGACTCAGATTTGTGCAATCTACAAACGCCAGCACATTGGCAACATACCAGTGATGGCAGACATTTTAAATTTATATCATCAACTGTCAAAGTTATTATTTTCATCAGGAGAGAGAAAAGAAAAAAATGCTATGAGGCAAGTTTGGTGAAATCCTCCTTAATTCTACAATGTTGTACAAATTTATACGAAAAGCTGACATGAGAATCTCAAATGCACTCTTGAGTTCCATGACAACAACGCAAAAAGTCTCCCGAATGTCCCTTTGCATGGCTCCAGAGTTGCTCTTAACCATCGTCAGGCCTGTATGATAGCTGCTCTGCCATCTGTGCGCCTGGCTGCCAGCCCACTTATTAGCTACATAATTTGGTTGTTTCGTATTCCATTGAGTTGGGCTGCTTGGCAGTGAAAGTCTGCAGTGCTGCCTGGATCCTGGCAACATCCGTGGTGGACAGTTTGAGCCGGTGCCGAAGCAGACAGGAGAAGAGGTCCAGAGGCTGAGCTCCGGGCGGAGAAAGCCTGTTGACCCGATCCCGGATCTCCAGCAGCTGCAGCAGGGCCGAGTCCTGCGATCCCTGAGTATATGGGTAGTCCAGCTGTAAAATCAAGTCCTGGATCGCTTCCGGGTCAAAGTGCATACTATAGCCATACACCTGGATGCTGTTGATCTTCATGTAGCCCAGATTTCGTCCCGGTTCCAGGTACTCCAAGGGTTCATAATATACAGTTCCATTTCCGTTAGTCGCGGGCCCCCTGATCCGGCTCCGTAGATAAAAGTGGACTGTCTCAAAAAATGTTTTCCACTTGTTGCCCAAAGTCAAAGTCCAATTATAACAGTCATAGGGAAGGTCTAATTTAGTCCTCTCCCAGTCTGGGTAGTTGTTCTGGTCAATGGGCATGATCCAACTCTCTGAGTGGCTTCCCCCAAATGGATTGATATACACAGACAGCATCGGGTCCAGAGTGCTGTTCTTGGTAAGGCAGATCTGTAGAGACATCCCCAGGAGCATGTGGACATGGTTTGACTTGTATTTATTACTTTTCAGCGTCAGCAGCATCCTCTTCCTCCATGACGGGTCGAACCAGTTATTCAGCCGGACGTCATTGCTGACGAAGATCCCGTGGATGCTGATGCGGTTGTCGCGTTTCTGGAGAAGGTAGCGCAGCTCCAAGTCCTGCAGGTCCGTCTCGAAGCCAATGTAGTGGTCAGTGGAGTCGGGCACCTCGTTGCGGCACACACCCTGGCTCAGCATGTAGCCTTGGTTGCAGGTGGCGCAGCGGGAGCGGTTCTCATAGGAGCAGGAGGCACAGGAGGTGCCCTCGCCCACTGTGCAGGGGATCACACCCTGGCAAGGCGGATGCTCGTAGGGGCAGGAGCAGCTGCGGGTCTCCTCCAGGTAGGAGCCGATGTGGTTGTTCTCGCTGCAGTACATGATGGAGAGGATGTAGTTCAGCCAGTAGCTGAAGGGCCTGGCAACAGAGACAGAGCAGTGTGTGTAAGATTTACTGTAAACATAAATACATTAATAAAATTACAAATATTTACTTAAAGGTCCCGTATTGTATAAAATTAGATTTCCAGGTCTATTTTGATTATAAAGCAGGTCTGGGTTCTATAATGATACTGTGACAGTATCAAAGTGCTCAGTCCACAGAGAAATGCACACAGCCTGTATTCAGAAACTGAGCCTTAAAACGAGCCGTCAGGACTTCTGTAATTTTGTGATGTCACAACAAAGCAGTCACCACTCTCCAGCCCCATGCCCAGCCAACCTGGACCCACCATCCCTTGGATGAAAATACCATGGACCTTTAACATTTTCCATTTTGCTCAGAAACATTCATGTGAGGAGGGACTGCATGAAAGCTATTTTGACTAATGAGAGAGTTTTAAGGCACTTGACCAATCAAGAGGAATAGTTTGCAGTAACAGATGATATATGGGACTAAATGAACAAAGTTTGATCCAGTGAAAAAAACCCACATTCTCCAAGCTTGTATACAGATTTCTATCACATTAAAAATGATTCAGGGCAGACAACTAATCCCCTTCTATAAAACCACACATGATCAGTAGCTTGTGGCAAGAAGAACGACAGCATGTGTCTGAAAAATATGTTTCATTGTGAATGGAAAAAAAGCACAGCTGAGGTCTCTCCCGTTTGCCTCCTGTTCTAACAACATGGGTGAAGGGGGCGCAGGTGAAGGTCTCCATTCTTCCACCGCTCTGTATCACCTCATATTGTCCAGAGACTCTTGTTCACTTAGCAAGACCAACATTTAAGCAATCCATTCAAATCCCAGAGCATTTTGATTAAATCCATTTCAGAAAGCAGACCCTGTCCATGTTAAAGTTGCTCTAACTGCTGTTTAACTGGGGCCTCGTAAAGTTAAGAGAAAAAATAGTTCTGACAAAGTTTAGCGCTAAAAAGTTTGCTTCATCAGGTGATTGACAGTTATTCTCCAGGCAATGCAGCAAACAGCAACACAATTTTCTATCAGATTCTGATTCTTATGTCTTGTTCACTTTAAACCAAGCACAAACTAAAACTCAAATCCAGATATTCCTCATGTATTGTAAGCATGACAGTTTTCTGTAATATAATGTTTTCTGTACTTACAACCAAAAGGAATCTAGTATTTAGTGAAAAACCCCACAAGCTGACAAGGACAATATGGACCTTTAACTTCATCAATAAGAACAACACAGAACTGTGTTTCTGATTCATGATTCAATCCAGAGTGATGATATAGAGTCAGTGACCAGAACAGGATTTTATTTATTCTAAGACACAAACTCCAACTTTAAATCAAAATTCCTGAGATTGTTTGTGATGAAAGGAGCAGATGGACCAGATGACAAGAATATAATTTCATAAATCAGTCTTTCACTTTCATTGTCTCACATCTGTCACATTTCTGAATCAATTTTTTTGTTCTCCAGCAGAGTTAGAAGTTTTGTTATTATGGATGTCTGCAGCTGGTAAATTAATTTAGAGGAAACAATGGTGCATGTATAAGTAATTTACATTTAAAACACATTTTTTAAGGAAAGAAAAATGTCCAAACAGTTGTTTGACTAAATAATAGCGGCTGCCTAGTGTGTGCAGCATTTGGAGTTTCAACTTTAATGATGAATATTAGATCAAAGTGAATAAAAATCCGCCAAGTTTCTTTCCATGGCTTCACAAACCAGCTTCAGAGCAAATGTGTGAGGCATATTTCAGCATTTCAAAATAAGTGTCTACCTCCAGTACATTTTCTGGAGGGCCAGTTCCTGTTTCTACACGGGGACAAAGACATATGGCAGCGTTTGCTGCTGGTGCCCCCACACCAAACAGTTGATGAGACACAATGATGAATGTTGAATTCATGCTTCTGTTCACAGCACCATCGCCAAATGAAGAACAGATGAAAGCAATCTGCTTTAAATTTAAAAGATAATGATTTTTTCTCCAACACAGATGATGAAAACTTTGATACTTTGGTATGAAGCTCTCTGATTTGACAACTGCCTTATATAACTGAATATGACCATTCAATACAGGAAGCCATCAAACAGTATGGTCAGTTTTGTTTCATGTGATATGGCATTTTCAGACTCTAACTGGGATAAGCTATGGCATTGTGTCATGTGTTATCTAATATAAGCAAACACTAGCATGACACAATGGAGAATTAGTTGTAGAGATACGTTTTGACATCAATACAAAATTTATTATTTCATTGTAATAGTCTTTTGTGGTGGTTTAATTAGTCTTTTACCTTTTTGATATTAGCTTCTATATTAGCTTCCACCTTTGTTTTGACTTAGGAATTCAGGCGTTTTACCTGGTTAGGTCATATTTATTTACCATTTACATGTTTACGTGGTTGGGAGCAATTTTAAAATCCATGTGTGCTGAAAGCTCAGTAACTGTTTTAACAGTGATGGAAAGTAATTAAGTATATTTACTCTCTTTATGTTATTTTATACTTACACTCCACTGCATTTCAGAGGGAAATATTGTACTTTCTACTCCACTACACTACACACACACTACATTTGACAGCTTTACTGGAAGGACTGTAACATTTTGGTTCACTGAATCATGTGCCTGCACTTTACTGGGTTCCTTTTCATCCTGAGGAAAAAGTTGACCTGCCTGATTGTCATTGTATAATTCTCCCTCTGACTGTGATAATGTACTGTGCAGATTATAATGGTAAAATTATAAGCATGCAGGCAAGACACGTGCATGAAGTAATATTTTCAGTGCAGCTGGAAATTGTACTCAAGCATTTGGTGCCTTTATGTTGTCTGACGTCTTAACATCTTTAATGAATGTTAGTTTTTGCTGCGTTTCTTAAGCAGTGTGTAAGCATTCGAAAACTGGAGAAATACTTTCAGTCCAAAATGAATATGACAAAGAAAGATGTACAAGACGGATTACACCCTCTAATGTGAAGAAAAATAAGATCCACTGTCTGTAACAATTTGGGATTTTTATTTACTGGCATTATGTTTTGTTCTGTACTGTAGCACTCACTAAGCACACATATCCTGAGCATGAAAAAGACGCTATAGAATACTTCAGCTGTGGTGTTTGTCAGTTTCAGATCAGTGCGTTGAAGCAGGAAGCCACTGTAATACTCCAACATCGCAGTGTGTGTGGCAGTGTGTGACGCGGAGGAAAAAACAGGAAAGAGGCAAATGACATTTTATCAAATCATCAGTTTTAAAATCTGGTGACATTTTGTCAAAAAATAGTTGGTGTAATGTGTTAACAGTACCCCAGTCATTCTGAAAGTCATCAGTGAGAGTCAGCTGTGCATATCTCACCTCCAGAGTGGAGGCTGTGCACAGCAAGAGAGAGGAAGCCGTCCCGCCATCATAAAGTGCATTGTGTCAGCAGGACATGTAAACTGTCATGGAGACGCAGTGTGCAGTATGAGCCAGAGAGGAGCCGGGTGTTCACTCCGCAATCTGTTCATTGTCTGTCAGCTCATTTCACACAGATCAATGCCACACACTTTTTCTTTTTTTTTCCCCCCTGCCACAGATTCAATTTTCACATGTGAGCAAAACTTTCCTCTCCATGGAAGATGCACTGCACTTTTTCTATTAAAAGTACCATTTATTTACTTGGTGAACCAAACAAAGAAAAAACACATCAATTCTATTCTGACACCTCTTGTATTCTCAGACAATGCAGCTGAAAAACATACGGTCCTTATCTCTAAAGACTGTACTCTGAAGTTACAAGAAAACATGGATTTGCAGTGTCAAGTTAAAATGTATATCATATTTTTATTTTTTTTGCCTTTTCTTCATCTGACAAAGACCACGATGATTCCATAGCAATATATACTATTCCACAACGTAAAGATTTCGATATAGTGTTTTGACTATTATTGGCTTTGAACCTCTTTCTTAGATCTTTTGAGAGCACCAAGGTCTATCACAGCGGGATGCAAAATATCCAGATTGAGTATTTACTTTCATCACTCCGTCTATATATCTTATTACTGCGTTTACTACTCTCCTTAAATTTTCCCCAGACACTGTTCAGTTGAAGCGCTGAGAAATATGAAATATTAGATTCAGTGCCGACAGACTCAGAGTTTTTAGTTGTAATTCTCTGATTAAATTCGACATAAATTTTGGTCAGATTTTAGTCATTTGATTTCGCCAGTAGACATTTTATTGCAGTTTTCAATCTCATCTTTGCCCTGCATTTTTAATTGCAAATGCTTCTTCAGCATTTAGTTTGTGTTAACTTTTGTTTTTGTTGTGAAAAATAAGTTATTATTGAATGAATATTTTTCATCACAGTTTTCACTGATGAAATTGACACTGTTCATTCAATTCCACTGCCATTTTTCATAGTTTTGCCATTATACTTCATGATCGACTTGACAGAAAGGAGGGGCCAGGGTTTACTAAGCCTCTCAAAAATTGACGACAGGGCACAGCTTTTTTTTTATTTAGCTGGGTATTTACTAAGACTACACTTGTTCACCTGAGCTGTGTGCCGCAGTTTTGACGCCATGTAAAGCTGCTGCTAAACTTGGAACATTTGTTGAAGGGAAGACACTTAGAGCTGTAGGTGTATTTATTTAGCAAGAGAAAGGCTGCATGTGCAAAAATATACTTGTTATAAGAACAAGATATCACCTGCTCAACTCACAATAACATGAGAACTGAGAGCTGTGGAAAAGGTAAAGGACAGGCCTCCAAATAGACTTAACTTGCCACATGTTTTGGGCCGGCCCCCCTTCTTCAGCATTTGTACAGGAAACAACAAGACACAGTCTAATGCATCTGAGTTTAAGTTATGGAAAATCAATTAGAAGGACTTTAGTAAAACTCTGATTATTTCTGTAAAACTGTTAATAATGACCTGTATGTTATGAACATTACTGCCTCCTTCAATCATATAACACAGGACTGCAGCTGCTGAAAAAAATAACAGGTCATCGCTGCATTGCTGCTATTCTGTGCTGACCAGCGAGGTCAGCTCAAATAACTTTTTAACGCATTTTAATCTGCATTTCTCTCACTTGCTCACTCTCTCACACTCTGTGTAGCGGTAGTCTCTCTCCCGCTGTGTGGATCTGATAAAACAGTGAAGTAGATTTTACACCTGCTTCTCCAAGCCATTAAATTTCACATGCAGTTTCCTCTTTCGCAGCCGATAGTCTGCTATGATAAATCAGGCGCAACAGCTATTTTTATTTCCATTCCCTCCTCCTACATTTTGTGGCCTTGAAATTCACATCGCATTAAGAACAAACACTAAAAACTTCAACACATTCAACATTGAACAAGCAAGAAAATTCCAGCAGCTTTGAAAGGTTGGAAATACATTTTGTAATAAGAATTTGTGGAGGATTGGTAAAATGCTTATGTACAGAACAGTATATTGTTTGAATGAAGAGGGATGATATTCTGTTATTTAATGGTAAGAGAAGGTCGTGGGTGGTGGGAGATTGTAGCTGCAGCTAAAAATCACATTTCAAAGGATGAATATTTGGTTTCTCACCTGAAATAGCTGCTAAAATAAACCTGGCTGCATCAGCTGTTACTGGCATAATCGCATTTTTTTTTTCATGAGCTTGGAGTCTGCAGACTATACGAGTGAATTTTTGTGAAGGAAAGACAAAAATAGATTGAATGATCTGCTGAGGAGAGATGGGAAGCTTTTTTTTTTTTTTTTGTCTCTGTGATTTCATCACGGGGCTGGTTAACCGACGTTAAAATCTTCCAAACTTAGCACATTCCTCTAAAACACTGCAAACTTTAATTTCACAGGAGGATAACTTTGATTTCCTGGATGTAAAGGAGACCTGGGCCTGGGAGCACAGCCAAGTCATCAGGTGTACTTCAGGAGGACCTCGGTTGAATATCAAAGCGCTAATATATTGTGTGTATTATTAGCATAATGCCTAGCTCAGGGGATAACAATGCACCGTGCACAGAGAGAGAGAGAGAGAGAGAGAGAGAGGGCTGGAGAAAATAAATGAGCACTGCCGCTCACAGCTTGCTTGAAAGGACTTGTGATGTGGATGCAGGCTTTGGAATTTTTTGCTTTTTTCACAGGCACACACAAACACACACACACACACACACACACACACACACACACACACACACACACACGTACACACATATCCACATCCATGTCAATAGAAAGGTCAGCAAGAATACTTATCAGCTTCTCACCTCTCCCTCAGCATAACAATCTTGGGCCGAGTTCGACACCTCTTGCTGAGGGTGAAAAGCTTGTTGACGATGCGCCGGGCTTTGCTCAGGAGCTGCTGGGCGTTGAGCTCCAGCTGTTTGTAGCGCTGGTGAACGGCCGGCTCCATCGTCCAGAAGTACTGGATGGCGGACGTGTTCAGGGCGTAGAATGTGGGAAGCCTCCGAACAAAGTTCTGAAACTCATCTGGAAGGCAGGAAAAAGACAGGTGATGAGAGCGGAACAGCCTTTTTTTCTTTCCTCCAAACACAGGCCAAACTAACTCTTCCCTTCCTTCCAACTAGATTTGGCAAATTTAGTCAAGACCAAATGAGGGAATCACTTTGCAGAGGCCACATGTGGTCAAGAGCCACAGGGCAAACTGGAAGTGATACTGTTTGACGCATATGCTAATGGGAAAAGGTAGACCTAAATACAGGGCTGGGGAAAGATTTTTTCTTTTTCTTTCATTAATGAACAGCCAGAAGCTTTCCCAGGGCTAATTCTGCGGGTCTTTCTGTGAGATAAAAGGGTGGACAAGGAGGATGATACCTGTCCGTCCCTCAGAGCTGCTGTCCGCTGCTCGCACAATGCACACCAAACAGATTGCATTTCCGAGGCATTCAATAACAATATCATCGTCATCATCATCATCACCTTAATCACCATTGTTTGAATGGGAAATCGATGCATGTGCAACACTTGCATGAGAAACTGGCCACACCGCTGTTTGTAATTACTTAACATTGGCATCTGATTAGAAAACCAATTAAGTGTCAATGGCTTCCCTGGTGATTTTTCAAGGTGTATTACATGTTCCTGTAAAATTATTAACTTGATTAAACAGCCTGTAATAAAATATATGAAGGGGGAATTTTAGGGTCCTTCCATGGCTTAAATTTCTAAATGAAAGATGTTCCCCTAAGGAACTTCCATGTTTGTTCAATTAATTCCACTTTAAATAAAGAGTCTTGCCTTTTGACAAATGCATTAGCACTATATTATAAATGGAGTTTGAAGGCTTAGTCTGTTGTTAGTCCATATTTTTGCTCTTCAAATCCAGTGAAAAGACCAAAACCAGTAATGCGTTAAGTCCCTCTCCCAAAACATCTCATCTTTCCCAGAAAGTCACAAACCCATTCGCTCCTTCTGAAGATTTTAATATTTTTAAAATGGGTCATGAATATACACAATTCCTAAAACAGCTGGCCAATGTAGTTTTTACACTTGGTACTAAAATAGGAATAAATCTTGCATTGATGTATGTGGGAAATGTCATTGTAAAAATGACACGTTTGTCTGATTTTAGCTAAAATAATTTTTTGCATTGATGCAGACATCTATATCTTTATTTGTGTATTTGTTTGCACAATTGAATTGCAAAAAGACATGCAATAAACAGCCTCAGTGGATATACATATGCAGGGAAGGAGTCCTCCCCTCCCGTGTCCTATTTGGCCTCTCCGGTAACAAAGACGCTCTATCTTTAGCTTGATTAATTTGAGGCTGAAAAAATATAATAAAATAAAACATATTGATGAATTAAATACACAAGAGGAAACAGTAACTTTACTTTTTTTCCCACCTGAGTTTCCTGGGGAAGGTGCAAACTGCAAGTTGCTGCTGAACTAGACCATTATTTTTTCACCAAGACAATGATACCTCATCCCTGGACACCCACTCTCTCCCCACCATTATTATCTTGTCAGCCACTGAACCTAGGAAGGTAACAGTGCTTCCCTTTTGTATGATTTTAAAAATAGACGGCACTGTCAGATTTGGAGGAGCACCAGCACAGACACTGTGTGGGCATTATTAAAAATAACATGAGTGGGGTTGGAGGGTAATTATGCAAGTGGGTTGTTTGGCAGAATCTTCCTAAATTGCTAAATTACGAGGTTACGGTTAATAAATGATGTGTCTTAGAATCTGGGTTAATTTTAATATTCTTATTAATGCACAGTGCTGAAATATGTTTTTGACCGAGACCTGACTTGGTACATATTGTATCCACTTGTCAATAGATCTTAGTCTTATATCTGTTTCAATAAACTATTACGAGTATGATATTTATGAGTATAATATTTGTCTCAGTGAAAACTGAAGATTTAGGCAACTGATTAAAGCAGTGGAGAATTGAGATACTGATCTAGCAAAATAATCTATGGTTTCCTCATTAAAGCTCCCATATTTTATACTTCCTGTGTTTTTTTTTAAGTGCTAATATCCATAAGAGGATATATTTGTGGTTTTAAGTACCAAAACACATCTCCGTGTAGTTTTACATTTCCTCTCTCTCTCTGGAGCTCTAGTAACAACATATCAGTGAGCCAATCAGAAGAGAGGCTCGGAGCCTGGGTCATGGCTGAGAGCAGTGACTGCTTTGTTGTGACATCACAAAGTTACAGAAGTCACTCTAAGTAATTTTAAGGCCCAGTTTCTGATTACAGGCTGCATGCATTTCTCTGTGGACTGAGGCTTTGATACTTTCACAGTATTAATATACAGTAGAACCTAGACCTGCTTTATAATCAAAAAAGGCATGGACCTTTATACAATATGGGACCTTTTACACACACAGTCTAAGGTCAGCAAACTGCGGAAACCTCATTTAATAATCAGTCATGATTATTAATCTCTCTGCTACTGTTGTTAGTTGCTCTCTATTGGAACAAATTATGTACACAAGTGGAACCCCAGGGGGTCCAAAGGAACTTAGTTATTTTTTCTTATTTAATACAACACTACAACCGCAGTTCTTCAGGGCACCTTGCTGCTTAAGCTATTGCCAGCTGCGCTCTAATCAAGTTGCCCATCGTACAGAAGCATGTAGCCAGTAATAACCACTTTCAGCCGGCAAGGTGCACAAAGAACAGCTTAAGGCAGGGCTGGGAATGACTGAAAACAGCTAGATGCCCTCAGAGCCTGTGGATGCAGCTCACAGTTTCAGTAATGACAGAGGGACACAGACACAGAGCTACGTCAAGAGATTTACTAAAATACATGATACACAACACTGTGAGGGTGCAGCATCTTTCCTAATGGTCTACAAAAAAACAAAAAACAAAAAAAGGAATGTTCTGCTCATAGTGTGTTTATCCTAACACTGTGAGCACAATGCTTGGCTGATGGCTGTTGTGCCCATTTCTGCCATGTTACCCAGCTGATATTAAATTAGGCCAGCTAATAAAAACATCTTAATAACAGCTACAGATGAGCTGCAAAATATTAAATCACAGGTTACACCACAGGCTGCTAACAGATTACGGCAACTGAGGTTTGTTACTTGGGTATGACAGCTCTTCACTTCCTTTGGACTGAATCACTGTTGACCCAGTCACATTAGAGTAAATGCTGCCCTTTCATTTCTGGACACTGAGATTTGCACCATGCAATTTCTCCATATAGACTCAAAAGGCAAGAAAAGGTAGTTGTTCTGACAATGCACACTGTGAGATGACAGACTATTCAGCTATTATAAGAGATTTTGCTATGCAGCTTCTCCCGAGTCAGCTGTGCCTTTAATATCTCCGGCTGCTTTTAGACCATTGGGGGAGATGTTGCCAATCAATAAGCAGGGCTGCTTCATGGCAGTATTGGATTTACAGAATTTATGTATCAATGTCATTAGTACTTAAGTACTTTAATTTGTCAGACATTTAATTTAGCAAATTGTCCAACAAACATTTTATCTCAAGTGAATTTGCAGAAGTGTGTAATTTCACAATACTGATACTGAAAATGTTATCCATATTGTTCAGCCTACTGAGGCACTGAGTAACATAGCATAATCAGCTGTCTGCTGCTTTAGGTTTATGAGAGAAATTAATGTTTAGCTTTCTGTGTAAGAATTTATAGGCTATCACCACACCTAACACTGAGACTTTGGGATAATCCATCACATCTATGTAATTATAGCTAATAGGGATGAGATGCTCTTCTCTGTTGTTTTCATATGATTTTGCAAGATGTTGCTTTAAAAATTGCTCCTATGTGTACCGATAAATTCCCATTACACAGACAGGATGTAATTGCTCCTTATTTTCATGGCCTTTCTGTCTTTGTTTTCTTTGCCCATCGGCTCCTCTAACAATGGGTTATTAGTTGCTGCCAGTGGAGGGGGTGGAGGGGGGTTTCGCAGTCATTGGATGAGTGCAAAGATGAAAACACTGACCTGACTCCTCAAAGTCTTGGTTGGCCATATTCCAGGAATCTCGGATTTGCAGTAAACTGGCTTCCATAGCCCTCAGATCCACCTCAGGGCAATTACACTGTGGGTAGTCCACGGCACACTGGCACCAGCAGTCATTGTCCCGGCACACAAACTGGCCCTCCTCATTACAGCCGATGTAGCTGAGAGCTGCCTGCACGAACCTGGCCCTCAGATACTCGGGCAGTATGGCCTGCAGGCCTGAGGCAAGGACAAATACAATGAAATGCCATATGGATGAACGAAGAGGGAGCAGTAAGTACTTAAGGTGTTGTAGAAAATGTGTTTAGATGTGTTGCTGTACGATAGATCTGTAAATTATTGAAGACCAGTGCTCATTTTTTCTGTTTTTTTTTTTTTCTTTTGCCACGCTTGACACATATGCTCGGCGTCACATGCATTATGCTGAGATTCACTTAAAGTTGTATTTTTACAGCACAGTTCTGCTACTTTTATTCTGAATCATTACTGTCTGGGACTCACTTCAAACCTCTGCAAGCATTCATGGCACCAAAAAAAAAAAAAAAAAAAGCGAAAGAGTGATTGAAGCTAAATTCGTTCTGACACTCTCGTGCTGCAGTCATAAGCTTGCCAGAGAACAGACACTGTGACAATTCCATCAGAAATTGGGGGAGTTCAATTATGGATGGCCAACCTTGCAAATGAATCTTGTTTTCAGGGCTCTGAACCAAAACGGAGCTGACAGAGTCGAGGTTGTCATAGTTACTGCATCCAAGAGGCCCCGTCCTTGTTTCGGTCACCTAAAGGGAGAAAACAACGACACAAAACAATCATCCATACTGAGAAAGAAAGACACTAATGTCATTAAATATACAGAGAGAATGATGGGAAAAAAAGAGAAAGAGGAAAAGAGAGAACACATGACTGAATGTCATGCAGAATAAGATTAACAACACCCTCTCTCTTCAATTTCTCCACTCCTGAGAAACACAAAATATATTACGCATTATTTAGACTTCTCCATTGTGCAAATCATATTTAGGATAATGACTCTGTGAGCTAGCGGGCTGGAAATTGAGTTGTGATAAGGATCCCTGGAGTAAAGCGTAATGAGTAAGTTGTGGTGTCATCTGTCAAATTAATCTCTACATTGTGTTTACCTATTACAGTGCCCACTGACACACATAACATGCTAAAATCCATTGTGATGCCAGTGTAAGCATGTTCTATTCAATTATACACGCACCCGAGGATCCATGTAATTGCCTGGTGCAAACATTTACATGAGGTCTGTAATATTGTTACTACACGGACTACACAGGCTGCAATGTGATGAGAGGGTTGGCAACAAAATCATCTCTAAATTATGGGTTCCTTCTTCAATTGAACCAGATATATTTCTGATAATTTTAGCTTTTGCACACTTCACCTTAGAGCCACAAAAGGCTTTACATCACCAAAGGCTTTACATCACAAAAGCCTTTACCCAACTTTTAGATATGCCGTTATGCCACCCAAGACCTAAACAGACTTTGATGTGTAAAAGTGGTGGCGCTCCCTTTAACTAATCCAGACTAACATGCAGTCAGATAGATAAATAATACAGCCAGGTAAATAATCCTGCTAAATCTCATAAAGATGTTATGGTTCTTGATGTTTATTCGTTCATTTCCCTGCAAAAGACTTGAACTGCATTTTTGTAGATTGTTACACGATTATACATTAACTCCAATAAAGTCGGAGGATCGATTTTTTATTTTTGGTAAACCTAGATGACTAAAATTCTTCTGTTATACCTCTAAGGCCATGCTAGAGGCTCTGTGAGACTGCACTAAGCTTGAGCTAAATGCACATGTCAGCATGCTAACATGCTGACAATAACAACGCTAAAATGCTGATCTTAAACTGGTATGAGCTTAGTTTGGTCTGTTAGCGTGCTAACATTGGCCAATTAGCACTAAACACAAGGGTACAACTGAGGTTGATGGGAAGTTTTTTTCTGGTCATAAACTGAAGCACTGGACAAATTAAAATGGTGTATGAGTAAAAGCCAAGATTAAAGTATATTAAAATATCATTCATCCTGAGGGGGGACATGATCCAGTTTTTGAGAAATTTCACTCAAAACCACATATAGACCTCAAGGTAGCACATGATGAGGAAAGGGAGTCACCAAAGTCAACAGAAGAAAGATACAGAGCAGCGCAGCCATTGCTGCAGCCATTGCTGCAGCCATTCTGCTAGCATTGCAAAAAAAAACATTAAGGAACTTCTGCTAAGTACGAATGAGAAGTGTGAATCTTTTTAAATATACCTGCACTTTTGCAAGTTTGGCCATAAAGATAATTTTAAATCAGATCTACACTTGGCATCTAGATCTAATTTAGCTATCTCAGGTGGGCATGTTAAACGTTAGCAGTCAGCATGTTAGACAATTATGTGACTAAAATTTCCTACAGTGACATCGGGATAAATATGAACACATGCTATAACTTCAAAGTCAATACAGAATCAACATATGTACAGCAGTTTACTGAATTTGATTTAAGAGCTGCTGCTCCATTTGAGGTCATAACATGTAAGCTTTAACTCAAGGGTGATTATAATTGTTTAAAATGTGCTACTGGTGGCGTAGAGACTGTCAAAGCATGATTATGGGACTTACAGCACAGGTTCTCACACTAGTTTCTCTTTTTTAATGGATGTATTTTTTTAAGTCAGTGACACAACACAAAGCTCTATCTATGTGTTCGATGTGAGCTCAAACAGTGTAACTAGTGATTTTTGGCAATTTAGGTGCACCTGTGGTGGAGTTGAATACAGAACTACAATGGGATTATATTGACAGCAGGTATGATTACTTCAATCATGACCAATCAAGCCACTTTTTTTCTGCTCTTTAAAAGAAACACTTTTCACAACGGCTGTCTGACAATTTGAAGACGGAGAGGAAAAAATGCAGAGCAGGTTTCACCACAAAGCTCTTCCCAGTGGAAACTGATCTGGCTGTGTGGGAGGTGGAAAGTCTCCATGAGAGAATAAATGACACTCCAAGTGAGCCACTGAAGGTTGGAGTACTGCAGAGCACATTTGGTTGGGACGAGTTTCCCTTGTCCCTCTTGTACAAATCAAGGAAACGGTTCAGTGACATAAAGCGAGGTGCCAAACAAGTTGGCAGAGTTTGTCGGTTTGGCTCGGAGAGTGGGATCATCTACCAGCCTGTCTGTAGAGGATATGGCCACCTTATTTATCCTCATGCCATGTATCATTATGGCACTTTTCTATTTCTAATTGTTTCTCACACAATAGCTGTGTGTACATAATTAGCAATGAAAATGTTTCCTGGTTTCCTGGAAGTCAAATATGTCAAATATGATCACGCCCCAACTCTCTCTTGGAGTGCTCTGTCATGAGTGGGTGTGTTTGAAGCAACCAGTCCTCCAACCTGAACAACCGTGCAGATCATTTTTTTCAACCCTCTGATACAACCTATAGGAGTGTCTCCTGTAATAGCACTCCGCAGCGGCAGGCGTATCGGAACCTTGGTTGTACCTGCCTTCATCACCATGGTTACAATAATAGCAGGCTTGGTTAGGTTTAGGAAAAGATTTTGGGCTGAAATCAGTACTTCCTCAACATTAGACGATCGTTGTTGTCATTTACAACATTAATAACATGGTTAACTTTGTGGAATAATCATGGATAATAGAAACAACATAAACTGCTACTTTCACATGGGAATCGAACACCGCTCTCCTGTGTCATATTCCCGTGTTTTGTTGAGCCATCCATCCACTCCAACCTCCTCCTGACGTGGACTTTGCTGCTCTTGAAACTACATCACAGCACTTTTCTCTTGGTTCCTGTCATAATTACTTTTGGCTGCAAAAACTAAGCGTGTTTCATAATAACCTCCTGCACAAATGACCTATGAGCTCATTTTTTACGGGAGGACAGTCTCATTTGAAGCAGTGGCTGGAGGGGGCTGCTTGCTTTTACACAACTGTTCTACTTCAGGTTAACTCACTCGGAACAGCTTCAGCCATGTAAGAGCAAAGGACATCAGTTGAGACACACACAGAGATGACTCTTTCAGCCTTTTCTCCAGCTCATATTTGTGAGTATTTGAGAAAAGAGAAAAGTGTACATACAGAGGCCTGGGGACATTTAAGCGGTGAGATGTCTGTGCAAGAATTGTTTGTCTGAATAAACAGCCTGTGGAGTGAATTTAACCATGTCCTTTTTTCTGTGCCGCTTGAAGTAACTCTGCAGGTTACTTGGAAAATTCATGAAAACAGAACCTGTGATTTGCCTCTCACCTGGGTTGTGATAGAAACTCAAATCACCTTAATGCCTGGCAACAGTCCGGAAAAACAGCAACAGCAAAACTTTCTGTTAAAATGTGGAATCCATTAGGAGTCTGATGCTGATGTAAAATTTCTGAAAAAAATATAATGACAGGATGTCTAACAGACTGTAGAAAATAATGTTTCTCATAGAGCATCTGTTGCTTGCTTGTATTTACTTATGGGAGAATGAAGTGAAAAAGTCCTGAAGTCTTCCTGTTTTTAATAAGAAAAAATAAAGAAACTTCCTGTGTGCCAGGAGAAAATGATTCTCGAGGAAAAATGAAGCTTTAGAAGCGGTTCAGGCAGATGATGCACGGTCACACTCGACCTTAATGTAGTTATTTCTATTACAAGTTGGGCGATATATTAAAACTCACTGCTCATTCTCTGCCGGCTTAATGCCAGAACAAATTGTATATTTACATTTATTCTAAATTAAAATGTTGTGATTCAATATGTGGGTTGAGTGAGTACAATAACACAAAGTAAGCAAGACAAAAAAGCCAACCCTTTTTAATGGAGTCAGTTTACTGAAGTCGCTCAGCTATACTCTGTTGTCACAATTAACCAGAGACTAATGCATTAAAGGTCCCATATTTTACTCTTTTCCCGTTTTTTACCTGAAGTGTCGATATCCAGAAGAAGATACATTTGTAGTTTTACGAACCGAAAAAACATCTCAGTGTAGTTTTACATCTCCTCTCTCAGGCTTTTCTTTGCAGCTGTAGTAACAACAGGTCGGTGAACCAATCAGAAGAGAGATTGACTGACCATTTTCTGATTGACTGAATAATCAATCAGAATAATAGTCAATTGGGTCATGGCTTAGAGCGGTGACTGCTTTGTTGTGACATCACAAAGTTACAGAAGTCACTTTAAGTCATTTTAAGGCTCAGTTTTTGAAAGCAGGCTGTGTGCATTTCTCTGTGGACTGAGCGCTTTGATACTTTAATAGTATTAATATAGAATGTGGACTTGCTTTATAATTAGAAAGACATAGAAATCTCACTTTATACAATATGGCACCTTTTAATAAGTTGACCATCTAGCCAAACTGAGCCCCTGTAGTACTTTAAAACACAGTGACTATTATTTATTCTGGATAAAAAAGGAGGATATTTTCACACCATGTTCATTTGATGGGGCTCATGCTGACATAATGGTTTTAAAACTTTGCTGTGCCATAGAGAAGTGGTCAGGGAAGTGCTTAAAAATGAGTTTCTGGGCACCATGGTCATGCACACTCAGTTGATTTGCTCTCACACCACCACTTAACTCCACAGTTGGAGAGTAAAACATTTCAGGATCCTATTTCTTACTGCACTCAGTACTCTAGAAACATTTTGTGTGGTGGCTTTCGCACAGGTTAGCCCACTCAAATTCAAGTACGAGTGAACTTAATGTCACAGGAATTCATATAGGAACAAGAAAAAAATCAGATAAAAACCAGCTGTGAAGCTGCTGTTGTAGGTTTTTTTTTTTAAATCCCAGCCAGGTCTAATTAGATGAGCTTTTCAATAAAAAATGTGACACAAATGGGCAAAAACAGATCTAAGAGCACCAAATATCTGCTACCTCTCCTGGCAGAAGTGTAAAAAATTAACACTGATGGCATAGGCCAACATGCACACAAGCAAAATAAACTAAATTTCCTCAAAAACAGCCATGAATCGAGTCTGATAACAGCCTCGAGCATGGAAAGTCAGCTGAATTAAGCAAAAATTACGCTGTGTCAAAAGAAGAGATCAAAGTGAGTCTATATATATATTTTTTACAGACTCCATAATGATAAGGACATGTGAATACCTTCAAAAAAAACATTCTTTTCAAATAATTCTCTTTTTTAGCAAATGCTGAATCCACTGAAGAAGTTGGGTAAAAACTTGGAAGCGAGAAAACTTAAGTAAAAACAGCATACCTTCTGAGACCGGCATAAAAAGATCTCACAACTTTTCGCTGCAAGTCTTGGAAGATGCAACTACACCCAGGCCTCAAAGACATAACACCAGATTTGTGCTGACAAAACACAGACGCACATGAAACACTGTAGAATTGCTCCTTTCCTTTGAGCTCACGGTTAGATTGTTCACAATCTCAGCTCAGTCATCCTTGACAAAAGCCTGATTTAGACCATGCATATATATATATATATATATATATATATATATATATATATATATATATATATATATATATATAGGCTTAACAGGCAGCAAAGATAAACTGCCAACCTGAAGGGAAATCCATCTCCTTTGCTGTCACTTGCGAATTATTGCCAAACACCATGACGGTGTCTTCTTTTAATATTTTCCCAAAGGTCCAATAACAGTAACCACATCTTCCTGCTAGATTAATGACAGCAACAGTGGTTTCCAGCCAGGAGGAAAAGAGGAAGCCTTTTGCCACCGTGGGCAGAAAAAGTTGTCTTTCTTTTTTAACATCTACTTTTGACAACTGCAGGGTCAATGAGGGAACTAAGCACAGAAAGATAGGAGCAGGAATAAAAGCTGGGAGCTCTATGTACAGTGAAACATCCAGTGTGTCTTTCAATCTCCTACTGAAAAAAAAAAAAAATTAACTGAGCTACTGCTTTTCAATTTCAACTCTTTAAAATATAGTCTTTTGAATACAAAGACATCATTTTAGGCCGGAGAGGCAGACAGAGCCAGAGAGATGGAGAGTGAGTTAGAGAGAGAGGAACTGACTTCCATTCTGCTTTTTTTTTTATTATTGATGCGTTAAAACAATTAATTAAAATCCGAGAAGCCTCCATAGGGATCCGCAGATTAATTCCTTACACAGACAGATGTCCAACTTAAAGGGGAAAATTGACCAAATGCAAATCTAAAGATGGCTTTTCTATGCATAGCAATGAGACCATCTGCAAAAAAGAACCCAGCGGAGCAGAGCATGTGTGCGCAGTCAGCCTTCTCTATTAGAAATCGACCCCCAAAAAAGAAAAAAAAAATTTTTTTGTAGGTTTCGCTATTTTCAAGTCCTCATGGGGCAGTTCTTGCTAAAAGGTGAGAAAAACATACAAGTTATTCCAAAAATGCGATATGTAAATGACATGGATGGGTTTGTGGATGGGGGGATTATTAATGTGCCATAATTGAGTACAAGATAATTGTGCTGACTGTGTCGGAATAACTAACAGCTGCATTTAATGGAACATTTAATTGCACTTAAAGGCTTTCCTAGAATAAGCAGTTTGTGATGCTTACACGTGCTGCAGACGTGACTTGTTTATCTTATCGTGATGAATTTCACTTTGCCCCAAAGGCATGCCTTATGTTGGATTTTTTAATTGTCTAAATACTCTTTAAGATCGTATTAACTTAAAGACTAACTTTTTTATTTTCTTTACAGCTGACTGGCTGAACATTAATATCACAACAGTAATAAAATACTTCATACATAATGATTATGACAAATGCAGACAAAATCACATTGAAAAGGACCATCTGGGTGTTCAGCACAGGGAACAGCTTTCTAGTGTTCTGCATTGTACTAGAGAAGCCCCTAAGATTTGTAAAACAAAAACTTGTACAACAACTTGTGATTGAAATCACTCATTTAAACAACATAATAGTTTCACAATGTCATTCCACTTTGAGTTGTTCGAGAGTAATGCTGAGCTATCAGCTGTGAGAAAGCAGGTATTTGGATAGATTTTCAAGTTTGTGGGCTACCGTGAAATGGCAAATGGTAAAGCATCCATGTACTGCGCTGAAACGCTGTAGAAGCGTTTCGGGCAAGTTGGAGCCTCCGGGACTGAAAAATGAAGCCAACGCTGAAGTGCCAAAAAACAGCAATTGTGCTAAAACGACAACATAAATGCTCAAAAAATTACAAAAAGTCACCAGGTTAAATTTTGTTTACTTAGTGCAACACAAACAGTAATTACCAGCCAACCTCATCTCAAATATCAATATATATATTGGCCTGATGTATGTATGTGGCATCACTGTGGCAAAGAAAATAAACTCAGAGCCAGCCAGTTAACTAAATGGAATTACTGGAAATTACTGGAAAATAATCTAAAGTGTCTTTGTCAGGGCTGCTAGGAGACTGGTGGAGATTATCAACCATATGTGTTCCATTGGATTAAGATCTGGTGACTGTGAATGCCACAGCATATATGATTCATATCAGTTTCTGCATCTGCATTTGTTCTTTTCCGTCCATTCATTTTCCTTTATTTTGTCACCAGTCTGTGTACTCAAGCAGAAAACAAATATTCCCAAGTGAGCCCTGAAGGCATCCTTTTCAGCTTCATCTTGCACTCTGTCGGAGGAAATGCAGCTCTGCCTGCTGCCAGACATGTTGTTCAGGGAAACTGTGCTGCTCGGAGAGCTGACATAGTTCCACTCTCAGACAGCCCAGCGGCCTCCCGGTGCATCAACGCGATGGCTCAGGACGTGTCGTTTCAACTTTTGGAGCAGGTGAGAGCCAGAGCCAGTATTTGGCATCGTAACTGGATTAAGCACTGCACAGCTGCTGGCTTTACTCAGTTTCCACAGCAGAGGGGGAGATGATGTTGGGTTCATTGTTCCCACTAGAGAGGTTATGCACACACACACACACACACACACACACACACGTAGAAACACACAGCTCTCTGTTTCTCTAAAGTTCAAATTTGATGCAAGGACAGAAAATAATAGTTTTGCAAGAAAAGCAAGTGACACACCAAATGAAGAAAACGTTATGACAATATTAAACAAGTGTTGATTGATCAGTAGGAAAATCAAAATATATCGTCACTATATACTGTACCTACATATCTGATTTTGTTGAGAAGCTGGAACTAAATATTTACAGCAAATATATTGAATAAAATGAACATGATAAAACAAAATTATGCTTCAAGTTATTTAAATCAGATTATGTCTCGCACAGTGTATAGATAGACAATAGCCTCTGTGTCACTGGTGTGTGGCCTCGGCAGGGCACTTAGCCCTTTACCATGGTCCATCGGTACAGATGGCTCCGAGGTACATCCATTAATTTAAAAATGCATGGCTTTAATATTATTATAAGACCAGTTAGGCGGGAGCATTTTTACTGATGAAGATTCATCACTGCTGTGAATCCTTCATATGAATAATTCCACCAAAACAGCATAAAATGTCACTTAGCGAGCTGCTGTTGTCAGATGTTTGAGCAACAATGGACTTTAAATGGCTGCACTTTCTGCCTGCTGAAAAAGTACAAGATAGCATTAATGTTTCATGAAAATCATCGCTCATTTCAAAATTGCCTTTTGCTGCACCTTCAAGAACGGTTGTTTGCTTAATCACCACGGCATACTAAGATGTGCAAATCCACATTTGCATCTGAGATGCATTCCCGCCTGTTTACTCAGTCTTTGAGGATTTCAATGCATGTTTTAAGACCACTTTGTTGCACTGGCTTACCCTCTAATATCAACCAGCAAGGGATAAGCTCATAAACTATAAGCAAGAAAAAGCGGAAGAGGGAGAAAATAGCAGCAGAATGAGATTATTGTGTGCCCTCATAGAAAAAAATAAAGCCATTCAAAGCCACAGGGGAACAGAGGGGAACCTTTGCTGGAGGAAAGTGGAATTTAATACTGTGTGTAGTGTTATGTTCGCTGAGTCTTTTTAAGGGAAAGTAAGCTATGCTATTTTACAGGAAGTACCAGTCACTTGAAGAAGGGCAACATGAGCATATTTGATCCTGTGTATTTATTTCTTCTCTCCAGGCCTTGCTTTCCTCTGCTGCAGATCAAAAGAGAAACATTCAGATATCAAACGAAGGCCAGAAACTGTCATCCATCTGTTTCTACCGTGCAACCATCTGGAGCCTCATCACCTGTAACATGTCACGCAAAAGAAAAACCTGTAGATTTATTTCAGGTAAGAGGAGTTGAACATAGTGAAAAGACAACAAGAAGAACATTTGTCTTCTTTTCTGAATAATGAAAATGCTAAAAAAAAAAAAAAATCAGCTTGTAATGAATTATTCATCCACGCTCATGATTTATTTTGTTTTGTTTTATTTATCCTGCCATCAAAACTGCCCCAAACTCAGGGAGCCGTGTTCTCTGCACCCGTTCCTCAGCAGCCATTATCTGATTTCTGAAGCTCGAGTCTTACTTGTGTGTGTGTGTTTTTTTCCCCTTCTCCGACAAATGAAGCGTAATGCTGCATGACTGACTGAGCACTCAGGGCTCGCACGGCAAATTGGGTCAAACATTCCTTATCACTTCTCCTCCCCGTCAATGATATTCTCCTCCCAACTTTAGTTTAATGAATCTTCAATATGGCAGAGCCTGGGCTGCAAATCAAAGGTAAGCGCATTGATTGATGCAGCATTTCCTGTGTGCCTGCTGCGCACACGATCCCGGGCTAAAAGGCCCGCTAAATAAGGCCTGTCTGTCCCCGTCTCATCTCTGCCGTTCAGTCGCATGACACCTTAACTCATACTGCAAAATGTTTGACAAATGACGGAGGCCCTCAAAGGAAATTACTGAAATGGAAGGGCTGATTCATCACACTATGAAACAGCAGAGCCACCCCCTCCTATCTCATTTTTCCCGTCTTTGATTATTTTCCATTGCTACTGTGCTCAGTCCTACAGGCCTTCAGGCCAGACATTTCTACCATTTAAAATATGTTATCTCTTAAAAACAGGGAACCAGTGCTTCTCTTAAAGACAGCTTTGTTTTGGCATCCGTCTTCATTGGGGTGAGGTAAAAACCTATGTTTGGAATTAAAGGCTGCTGACGTCGTGAATATTTTACATCAGTCACCTGAAAACACTTTACAAACAAATGTACCCCAGAGGGCTTTTTCTCTATTCATCTCAATCAGAGGGGTTTTTAGCAGGACTCTGGTTCAGTGGCGGCTGCCAAATCAGCTCAACGTCCTCCTGCCAATTCACTTTAGAGAATGTACAGTTCTATCTCTGATGGGCTCTATAGTGGGGCATCAATAAGGACAAGTCCATGAAAAATGGACTGTGGCTCCAAAAAAGGCAAGCAATTCACCCTTTTTTTAGCTGCAGCCACACAGTCAGAATCAGGGAAACAGACGCTGATGTTTCTACTTTTCAAATGGAGCTCTGCATTAGAGGCTCCTGCTGGCTCCTTGTTACTCACTGGCGACTGCTTAATGTTTGTTTTCTACCTGGGATATTTAGCGACATCCCCTTTGCAACATACCACTCAGCCAGTTTACAAACTATAGGGCTTCAAATCAACAGAAAATTGTGAGCAGGCATTACAAATAATCACCAACTTGGAGAGTTTGAAACCTTCAGTATGCAACCATTTATTTCACATTTGATTTACAATAGACTTTACAATATGAAATTAAAGCTACCCAGTTTGAAATTAAATGTGGTCAATGCAATAATTGCAGAGCACACTGCAACATTCAGAACTCTGAATTAATACCAACAAAAAAGTCACCCATACGTTTCTGAAAAGCGTCTTTTTAAGCTCAGAGCGAGCTGCTCTGCTGTAGCCATCTTGGCAGTGCCTGACTCCGCCTAACTTCCAGCCAATCCAAAGAAGGGAATAGAGGTGGAGCTGATACTTTGGTGCATGCTGGTTTGTTGCTCACCCACCTGTCACTCAAAGCAGCATGCTCATAACTTTAAGCTTTGATACATTTTAAACGGGTGAATTATAAAAAAAATTCACCCCCCAATAAAGCTATGAAGGGCGAAACTGTTTTTTGTACCAGGCTGTAAACATGTTGAATTCTTCTGTAATGTTGGGCATTTTAACTTGTGAGTCTTTGGGGATTGACTCACTTTTGGAGCCAGCCTCAAGTGGCCATTCAAGGAACTGCAGTTTTTGGCATTTCCACGCCGGCTTCATTTTGAAGGCCGCAGAGTTTGCTGCTTGGTTTATTCCTGCTACTCCAGTGTGAGGATTTACAGCTTTTTTTCTGTTTTTTATATTGTTGTGATGTTGTTTGTTGGTCAAAGGAAACAAGCAAGTTAAGTACATCACATTTTCACAGACATTTAATAGATCAAATATTAATAGAAAAATGTTAATAGCTTTAGTCCCACATAATACTGTCATCACTTATAGTGAAACCATCTCTAAATTTAATTTAATAAAATTATAGAGTTTATTTATGAGTTGAGAAATGTCTTCTCTTTTTAAGCTAAATACCAATCTGATTCTTTCTTTGTAGCTGACCACAGGGCTGATGTTTTTGAGATACATGGTTTTCACAGGACAGACAGTAATAATGCTTCCATAATGGAGAATCACATCATAATAATGGTTTTGTGTTTTGTGAAAAATGTGTATTTTAAAGCTATTTCAGTCTGACACCTGAGCCAGTTCCATTTGCTGATGAAGACAATGACAGTTCTCCAAATGTAGGTAAATGGACCTTTTGAATTGGGATTTTTTTCCCCCATTTTATGTCATCCATTCTTCTCCTAGTTGATCTCAGGTTATTTCAGATTAGCTTCAGTACAAGTACCAGTTTTACCCAGTGTCATTCGAGGAAAGAGACATGTCCCTGATCTGTTGAGACAGGTCCCACACTGTGGTTAATTTTAAAGCAATAAATGTGGATCCATTAGTCGGATCAGAGGTGTTTGTTCCTGATACATCCAGTCCCATAACTCGCACTGCGGAGACAGGTGTGATCTCGGCACACAGCGCACGATAAACAGGAAGCTGACAGTGTCTCAGATGGTTGTTTTTGCAGGTTGCTGATTTTCCCGACATTCTGCGACGTTAATCTGTTGTTTACCACAAGCAAATATAAACACATTAAAGCCATGTGAAGAAACAGATTCCTCGGAAAGCACAGATGATCCAGTCTACGGCATGAAGGGCAAACTCAGCCGATTCAATTCATTCTACTTGATAACAACTGACAGAGTGATGAATGTACACTCCCCGAAGGTATTAAGCAGTGAAAGATGCAGGGTGATATTTACATCATAAGCATATTTTGATATGCATAGCGGTGCTGTTCCATACGTATGCCTGCAAATACACACATGAAGGAGCAGGGAGAGGAGTAAACAATGCTGCTTGCTTCATCTCTTTGCTTGGTCCAACTCCCTCTTGCTTATCGAGTGTGCAAGCGTGTAGGTTTACTCCAGTGTCACATCATAAGACTTTAAAGTCTGTACGATGGCAGGTTAGGAAGAAAAAAATCATATTTTTAATCAACCTGTTAAATAAAGAATGTCAAGTCAGTCGGTCGGTTTATTTGCATATCAATGTTTCAATCGTTTTCCAGATCAAGGAAGTTTTTCTCAGAAAGGTACATGGCAGCCGCAGGAGAGTGATTTCAAAAAAGCATCATGTGGAACCCTGGGGTGCCTTAAGGATAGATTAATCCTGCTGCAAGATTTAGGCTTGTGTCCATTTTTTTCACAGAAATGTACTGTTTCTTTTAAATGATGCTTAACCACGTCATAAAACAAGGTGAACAAAACACATGCAAAGTTTTCCAGGCGCACAGCAAGTCTGAAAGAGCAACTGTCAGAGCCAAATGGTGAAAAGATTTGTCACTGAATTGATCTAAAATGGAGTTATTTAAAATGAAACAGAGGTCAAAGAAATGCTGATACATCTCAGTCTTCAGCACAGACCAACATGACCAAGCTAAAATCAGACAGTGCAGTGAAAGATACTTGGCTCATAGGTTTTCTTATTCAGGGATATTTAGCTGTCTCGTTCTGAAATGTCTCCTCTGTGGGGAAAAACTGCAGCAGTGGTACTGAGATAGACATTTTGAGACAAAACACACCTTTGCAGCTCTGTTGCCAGCACAGATACTTCAAGTGACTAAGAGATATAAAAGTCCTTAATAACCTTTATCTGCACAGCAACATGAAAGCGATAATTAGAAATAGGCCTTTATTCTATTTACAAATGCTGATATAAGGTAAATGTTCATATATCCAGAGGATGTACATATACGATAATATACCCCCTTATTGGTGAAATACTGTATATGGCAACATTACTTTCTATATGTCTATAGGGACATATGTCATATAACACTTACTGCTGCACGACACAATTTGCCTTAAAGTCCTCAGGCCTGATGTGGACTAAATGTATCTAATTTTAAGCAGTTTCTCCACCAAAGGTGTTCTCTCTGAATAACTTCCACATATAGAGCTCTGCTCCTCAAGTAACCATTGGCAACCTCTGAAAAGGCTGCCACTGGGTTTTTGACTTGAACATTATGTGAGATCTTAAAGCCTTTTCACTTTGAAGTGCTCATTATTAAAAAAGTTTATCAGTCCTTATGGAGGGTCTGTTCTGTAAATGAAGGACTGAGATTGCTTTATGTTCTTTAAAATATGTTTTAATAATCTGCAGCATTATGACATTCTGCATTTGAAGCAAGCCACGGTCGCCCACTGAGGGCCTATTGATAGGTCGTAAATTGCATACAGTAATTGTTAGTAAATGCTAAGTACTTGGCAAGAACTGACCATTGTGCGGTGTAATTTTTTTAATTTCTTCCAATACTTTTTCCCAGAGGGGAGCACAGGTGCCATTATTATGTCCTCAAAAACATAAGCACATAAACAGCTGTTAGTCTGAGTCAATGACTCACAGTCTATTAATCACAAAGTAACATTTAAACATCACAGCCAGAAAGAGTTTTTCCTGTGCAAATGCTCTTCCCACCTACTGTCCAACTGTTCTGCAAAAAAAAAAACAAAACAAAACAAAAAAAAAACTGCAGCACTGCAAGCACAGATCCCAAAGATCCCATTATATCCTGTTATCATCATATTGTTTTTATATATTTATGTACCCATTTCTGGCTAATTGCATCCGATTGTTAATTGTTCCTTCTTGCCTCTGTGTCTGCTCTGCTATTGTCTCTTTTTACATTGTACATCTGTAGGCTGTATTTTTAGCTAATTGTATGATATTATCAATTGCTTTGTCTGCTTGTTTGTGTTGTTTTTGCTGCTGATGTTGTCTCCTCTTAGACTATACATCACTATTACTGCATCTCAATATAGTATCTATCTAGTATCACTTCATATCTGTAGTGTATTGTGGTTTTAAGTTAATGAAAATGGGCTCTTTTAATTACACTGTACATGTAAAAGCCCAACTAGGGACAAGAGTTGAATATTAGCACTTGCTATAAACTCTCTGTGCAACACATCAGCTTAATGCTTTGTACTAGAACTATTTTTAATTGCAGCATCCCAATTAAATAAATAAACTAAACTAGAGTCTATATAGGGTCATACAGGTCAGTGGCTCTATGGTGATCATTATAATGTTTGCAAGTAAAAATAAAGTGGTTGAAAGAGTGTGTACTGAATTAATTTGGAGACTAAATCCACAGAGGCAGAAAAAAAAAAAAAAACTGCATCCTGACTGGCCGGAAAAAATACTGTAGCTCCCCTCATTAAAATGAGCTAAACCTGCTGATTGTAGAGTTTCCATTCAAATGCTTTAAACTGGCGATGGTTTCATTAATTCTTTAGTGAGAGAGCTAATCCAGACCACTTTTTTTGAATCCAGTAATTATGTTTATCAACTGAAACAGAATCTAATTTGAACAATGTCTTCATGGAAATGCTGTAATCATACATGAAAAAAAGAAATCCAACAATGGGGGCATTTTGAATTTTTGGCAAATGAGATATTTCTTAATTACAATTATGTTTGAGAGAAGCCCAGTAAGCAGCAGGCGTTTACCTTGATGGCAGTGGAGGCGATCTGGATGTGGTGCAGCTTGTGCAGGGTGCTCTCCCTGTCGATGAAGTAGGAGGCAGCCAGCTGGTGCAGAGCTTCCAGAGTCACAGCTGTGCCATTGGACTCGCTCACTTCAGTCGTCCGACTCAACTTCCGCTTGTCCACAAAGATCATTAATGACTCTTCCCCTATGAACACATGCACACAGATACGTACACAAACTTAATTTATGACTCAGCCCCTGGGAACACACACACACACAGACACAAAAACACTCTCGGTGGCGTGGTGGTAAATATTAACCAATGAACACCTGCCAGCACTCGTTATACACTCACATAGGCAGGAAAACGACTTCTGAGGGTGAAAATCTGCTGAGAAAATCAACAGTCTCGAACTATTTTTATAAAAGTTTGCAAATTCACTGACAATAAATCTGCAGCTATAGTGCACAAATGGAGATGTTTTCTTTCAACACAAACAGAGCCAAAGCTTTCAGAGGACAATGTATTGACATATGTTGGAAGGAGTGAGAGATCAATAGAGACAGCCCGTCTAACAGCATCAGATTTTATGGGCAATGTGGTTTTAATTTGGAGAGACACTAAAGCTAGTGTACAGTACATTAACATTAGGATTAGAGAAGGGTTAACACTTGTTTGTGTTTAATTATGACAAAGTCCTTGTCAGAGGAGGTTGGGGTGGAAGGATGGGTCAACAAAACACAGGACTATGACACAAAAGAGCGGTGTTTGATTCCCATGTGAAAGTAACAGTTTCGAGTATCCATGAACGTTTGACAATGATAACAACATCGTCATTATTGTAACCATGACAACAAAGATCGTCTAATGTTGAAGTCTTATTTTAACCCAAATCCCAACCTTTTTCCAAACCTGAACAAATAGTTTTGTGCCTAATCCTAACCAAGCCCTGACCGTTTTTATGGTAACCTTGGCAACAAAGGTCAGTACGCCGCTCTTGCTACAGTCTGTGGTTGTGTCCGAATTCACCCACTCATTCACTACTCCATACTCACTATACAGGGAGTTCTATGTGGCGAACGATACAGTGAGCTCATCAGTAAAATTGAAAAATGGAGTCAGACACTACTTAGGTAATTTTCTCCATTAAATTTTTCAGTCTTTGACGGGGCATGATGATATATATTGCTCGGTCAGTGACCATCATCACCACCACCATCATGATGCACTGTGGGATACTGTGATTCCACTATATAGGGTATTATAATTCTCACTATCCAGTCAGACAGCAATACAAAGTCCCTATATAGGGAGTAGTTAATGATTTCAGACACAGCCAGTGTGGGAAGGTCTGGGAAGCCTGCTGCTGTCGTAGGGGCACTATCCTCTGGGTCGTATCAGAGGGTTGAAAAAATGACCTGTATGGTTGGAGGACTGGTTGCTCCTCCGCACTGCAAAAAAATATTAATTTTAACAACTCATTTTGTCTGTTGTTGAGGCATGAAAACTTTATGGAAAGAAACTGATGGTACAAAATTACTTTTCTATTACAAATCAAGTTACACGTAGTGAGAATGAGATGTGTTCATTTGCAAGCTTTAGAGGTGCTGGTAAGAGAATTTTTTAACCTTTGGTGATTTTTTCTTTTCTTTCTTTACAGCAACACAAACAATGAATTACAAATTATCTAATATAAATGATAACCGTTATGATGGTACTTTCATGTTCAAAATGCCACATAAAGCACTTTAATCGTTATTACCAATGTTGCCAACATGCTAGGATTACCCGTAGATACCCAAACAAAAGCTGAAAGTAAAACGTTATGAGGTCACGCTTTAGAAGCCACTCATCTCACATAATGTGCTGTCTTCCTAATCTATTTTAAATACTGTTGGTATTCATCGTGGCTTTGAGAGTTTATGCAGAGACAGAAGATGAAAAGAGCCAACGGAGGAGCTTGGAGGCGATTGTACAGCAGATAGCCACGGGAGCTTTGCTAAGCATCACAGTACTCTGGCTGACTTGGATCTGTTGTTATAAAAACAGAGAATCCGCTGACATTTTTCATAGATTTTCCATGTTGAATCAGAGAATATGAGCTTAAGCAACCACAAATCATCCCACGTTCACAGCTGAGCCAATATTTAGTCAAATATTTAGTTGTTTGAGAACAATGCACAAAGCTTTAGAGCTTCATGCTCAACAGCTAGGCTTTGTGAAAGATTACTCTTTTATGGCCTTTGTTTGGTAACTGAAGGACAGGCGAGCAGGTTTCTGGAAGATTTGCTGTGGTGTCAAAGGGGCAAATGTTCGTCCTTGGTCTGGGCCACCTGGATACCCAAAACAAGGTAAGTTAATAAATGCAAAGAGAACCACAGCTCATCTCATTTACCTCCCAGTGTAGCGGAGAGCAGGAAGTGGGTTCCGTATTTCCTGATGATGTTGTCAGTGATGGCGCTGAGACTGGGCCTCCTGCCCAGCTGCCTAATGGTCTGGAGGAACTCGGGGTCCAGCGGCAAGGAAAAGCCATTGTTTTCCTGTCTCTCAAGGGCCAAGCTGTTCACCTTCCAGCGGCCAAACTCCCTGCAATGTCACACAAACACATGCACACTGTAAGCAAAGGACACACAACACATGAATGCCACATGCAGGCACATTCGAGAAAGGACAAAGGTTGTAACAGAAACCACGTGTTGTTTGAGCTTGCACAGTTTGGAGAGCATTTCCATCATTGTCACAAAGTGAAAGGGATCTGGGAGCTGTGTTGAGATTAGAGACTGAATAAAAAGACAAAATCCACTAAGTTGATCTGAACAGTTGTTTTCTGCTCCTTGAAAAAGGAAGAAAATATTGTTGGGATTTTACAGTGGACAAGACACAGCTTGCCCCTCAGGAGGAGGCTCATCTTTAGATCTGTTCCTTGCCAGGCATTAAATACAATGTCCGTACGACCTCTAAGTGAATCTCGTGTGCCACTCTTTGAAAGACGAATGGTCCCATGCTGCTTCTACCTCCGGCTTGCAGAATTGCTTCGCACCATGGTGAAAAAACATTGTGTTTCTCCACCGATTTTAAATAATAGCGCAATCTTTTCTCATCTCCAGTCACTTTTTTAGGCGCTGCGCTTCGATGGGCTGTAATCATGGATGGAGTCTTGCTGCTTTCTCGGCCTCCTTTGGAGGGAGCCGGCTTCATCTGAAGTCGTTTGATATTCAGCCTGGCCTTGGAGCATGCCAGCTGCCTTTATCTACCAAGAGCAGACTGAGTGCTGCTGCTTGATGCATAGATTAGCTCTATTCAAATATAGCTGGTAACAAACGTGGTGCTACCCCGACCTAGCAGGGGAGAAATTGAAGACCTTTCATTTACAGTTAGGTGGGAGGTTGACTTAACTGTTGGGCAAAAGACTACAAATATTATATTTCATTTCATTCTTGTGAATGTGTTTCAGCTTTGTGGAGCTGCAATAGTTATGATTTACACACAAATATACACAGTGATATGTCAAAGAGTGGCTGCGGCACAAAACATAATACATCATCTTATATTCCTATCTCTCCTGAATAAAAACTATACATTTACTGTGCCCTCAAAATATTTTTTAATGAATGTTAAGTTTTAAAAAATATAGAAAGATACAGAAAAAAACATGCCGATGGCTGAACATCTAGAGGATTCAGGATTCAGGAGAGGATTTTTTTCTAACAAAATAAAAGGTGCTGAATTTTCACTATGAAAATCAAATACGGTGAAATATTTGTGGCTGTTTGTTTGAGACACACACGCTGCTAAATCAGTAGAGAGGTAAATGATAAAACATAACAGCCATGACTCAGACTGTCTCACAACACCTGAGACACACTGATGAGAACAAGACTTAGTTTGGACTTGATTACAGTTATTTTGTAGAGAATAAACAAAGGGATTATATAACATACACTCTGTTTATTCAACCTTTCCTCGTTGGTTTTTTTTTCTTATCATCTTGATTTAATCACGCAATGATGCAGTCTGGGAGATATTGTAACAAGACAGACTGCAATTTAGATATCAGTTTTACCCCTGAATTTAGAGGATAAAGACAGTTTGAAAACAGGGAGGGGGGCATCCTGGTGCAGCACTGGGCATTACTCACAGTGTCCCTGGTTTGAGTCCAGCTGGGGACCTTTGTTACGTGTTAAGCTCCGTCTCTGTCACCTCATTTCCTGTCTGCTTTCGACTCTTTAATGAAGGCACAAAAAATGCTGCCAAAAGATTTCTAAAACAAATAAGGCTGGGATGGTGTCCCAGCTCTGTATGACAAAAACCTATAAACCATCAAATAAATGAAATAAATGAGAACTGTATTTTACTAATTTACTAATGTTAAACTCAAAGAATTCAGATGTACGTTGTCTACCTGATGAGTAAAGATTGAACAGTGCCTCTCTTTTTTAGCCCTGGTTTGGTCTCCACTGTCTATTGAGACTTTTACGCTGTCTTCATTGGTTAGTTGCTAACTTTAGCTGGTTTCCTGAAACCAGCTGCCTGCTTGCCGCTGGAAACAGGCTTGAAGAGAGCTCAGAGACTGAACCACACAATCAAAGTGCTGTACCAAAGCAAAAAAAAAAAATTAGCTAAAAGAGGCTAAAGCCCCACTGCATTGCACCTGGGCTATAATTCTCTGTGGACTGATTGATTATTAAAGGTTAAACAGACTCTCTCTGACTGTCTCTGCTCAGATTCAGTTGGTTTTTTTGCCTCAATTTGAAGCACCTTTGTTAAGTATTTAATTCAACTGATAAGCAAAATAATCAGACATTCCCATCAGGTTACCTGATATATAAGAAATCTCAATTGATTGTTAAGCAAAAAATGCATTATCACCAGCTTCATTTAAATTACATTCTAGAAATTTTATCTACATCATCAACCACTAGGAGCAGCCATACTTGTGGATCCCATCCCGTACAAATAATTTGCTCTTGTGTAAGGCAGACAGGCACAATCTGTCGATGCGAAAGGCTTTCAAGAGCACAGGAGTGCCCAAAGTGATACTATAGCTTCTACACTGTTTGACATCATAATAATGACAACCACCACATGCCTGGAATGTCAGCTTATATTGTTTCTGGGAGAGTACAGTCTCTCAAACAGTTTCCTTGAAAAAGAATTGCCTTTACAAGAGAGCAAAAAGAGAAAGAGAAAAGAAAACCCAAAGTTTCTGTCCTGAATGCATATGACCCCCAAAACCCGACAGACGCACAGCGACTCCCTCATGCAAAGACACAAGCCCACACACACGCATGCATTCAACACACCCTGCAGCTGCAAACATCTAAACAAAGCTGCCCTTGCTGCAACAACTTTGCCTATCGCCCAGAATATCGCAGAGTCCCTCTGGGTGCGGGCCTGCTGCCAATCAATTTCCCACCAATAGCAATGACCCCCCGAGAAAAATAAAAAACAGAAAGCAGCTCATTAAGGCCTGTTTCATGTCGATGTTTCTCTATAACGAGTGGCCATTAGTGTTTCTCTCCATCCGCTGGGGCCGGCTGAAGAGGGGTGTAGTGGAGAGAGAGAAAGAGGGAGAGAGCTTTACTGTGAAAGACACACTTCCTCACCGTCCTGCTCGCTGATGGACATTTATGAATGTTTCCACAGCTAATCTGCAGAACACAACACACGAACACGCGCCGATCTGTCGAGGAAGATTTCAATGCAACCTCTCCTCCAGCACACCACACACATACACAGACAAAGATCTTACTTTTCATGAAGGACTGCAGGTTTATTTCACCCTTAACACTCCTCAGTGAGATGCTGAGCGACTGGAATTGCCTATCACAGACACACACATGCACGCACACAGACAAACACACACAGGCGGTTTATTTCACCTGCAGCTTTGTGCAGCAGGGGGCTCGCTGCGCATCTACCTGTCAGCCCCCCCTGTGAGCGAGCCGGAGCGCTGTGCACCAGGAGGTGAGAGGCTGCCAGAGCTACAGGGGCTGCGATCAGAGCATTGGAGTCATACCCTGCTACCTGTCCATCACAGCACAGGTGTCTCAGATCCATCACAGCGTACAGGCAGCCCTGAGGGCACTGCTCGGTGCCCAACATAACAAATCAGGGAATCAACCCAGCAAATAACCTGCTGAAGCAGCTGAAAACGCTTTCGAGCATTGCAATGAAGATTAGTCAGTTCAGTGTGTCGCCAAGCAGGACAGTGTCTGCTACAGATAATGCTGTCTCCTGAGACATTTATTCAAGCCTTGAAAATCACTGAGGTTTCCCTCATTTGCAATGATGTCAAGATACAAAGAAATACACAACTCAAGATAGGACAATACTCAGTGATAGCATTTGCACACTGAGGTGAAGTGGTCTGAGATCATCATCTTGAATTGTCCAGGGGTAACAGGGGTGAGCGTGTCGATCTTGAGACCGTGTTGTAGCTGGTTACATGTGTTTGGTCCACAAAAGCAAAGCCATGTGTTTTAAAAACAAAACATGGGGCTCAGTGGCAAAAAATATGTTTTACTGCAGGAATCTGGAAACTAAAACTGCATTTCACCTTCAAGAAGTGTTTTGTAAATTAGTTAAAAAGGTTCAGTTCAGTATTATATGAAAAAAAACTAAATGGCTTTTACATTTGTGTTTAAACAAATATTACCTCTAGCAACAATATTTGATTTAATTTCCCCAGATTTTCCCTTCATTCTTTCTATAAATTTAAAGCACCAAGGAGAGTTCTACCAACTGTATTTTCAGTGGCATTGTACATCTCTTGAAAACCTAATGGCACTGGCCCACATACACTATTGTTTAGATCAGCCTCAATGTCATTATTCTTTGTGAAAAATACTTTGGGGAGCATCTATATAAAGGCTGTTAATAAAAAGCCCCACCAGCTGTGCTCCGAGCGCTTCATAATTCTGTTAAATGATGGGAAACCACAAAGGAGGCTATGTCACATCTTTCAAACACACACCAAATAACCTGACTGACACATGCGAGGACATGATCAGCTAATTGATGCAAACCCAGCCCAGGTAGCAAAATGAAACTTCTGGCCCAACATTTGAGTCCTCATCCCGAGTCTGGCCCATATACTTCCACATCTGGGTAGATTCTGGCTGTAATCCTCAAGTACTGACTGACAGCCAGAAGATTTTTCTGTCCAGATGTAGAAGTGGCATCCGACCATCATGCTGTATATGGACCAGATTCATGCCGTGGAACTGGGCGTATACTGGACCAAAAAAAAAAAAAAAAACCAGCATGTTGCCCAAGTACGGGCTGGATTTATTTTGCTATCTGGGACAGCTCTGTTACACGGAATGATTTTGCAAGTATTTTGCGAGTAATGGGACTGAAATTGGTTCTTTGGTTAGAAAAACATAATTTATGGTTAAAATCACACTCTTTATTCTCTTTGTCATACCCTTTATTCTTGTTGCTGGCGTTTGATGCATACCTATTTTAACTCATCATAACGACATTTGAATGTCACAGAGGAAGAAAGGGAAGAAAAAAAAAAGAAAGTAAAAATAACTCAACTTGTCTTTGCAGGTGTTCTGAATATTTGCATTTGTAAACTGTTTCCGACAGCGAGCTGATCACCACTGAGGACAGTTTTCTGCCATCTCTCCTTTCCTTGCTGTTTTTCTCAGGTACAGTGTAATAACTTCAGTGCAGTTCAAACTGTGCTTTACAAAGCAAATACACAATATTTACACACTGGAGAAAATAAGGAATACAATATAGACTTTCTTTTCCTTTTCTTTTTATGTAATTAATGCACATTTCAGGTCTTATCAGTGATATAAAGGGGTCAGAAAAGTTTAATTTCACCTTTGGCCTTGTGCAGTATTGAAGCTTTATTAAAATTATACATTTGTCTCTCATTGCACATAAGAATTATCTAACATTTTGGGTGAGCAACAAATTTATTTTGTTCCCAGAGATGATGTTTTTCATACTACTAACTAATATGTTTTGCCAGTTATGTTTTGATGGGAAACCTAATTGCTGATTAGATTGTGTTCAGTCTCTGTTTCTGCAAAGACAATGTTACATTTTTTAAAAATACATTTATAAATTTTATAAAAGATTTTGGTAACATGTTAAAAAAAGAAAGTTTTCATGCTTCAAGTCAGTCAGTTAAACAAAAGGGAGTGCTGTGAGCAAGAAAACTAACAACAAATATGAAACTTTAGTTTAGATTCGTATTACAAGAACACATTGTCGGGAAATATGTTCTTGGGTTTACCGTTTGTCAGATAAAGTATTAACATTTTGTGACATTGCAGATAATTTTATTAAGAAATTGTCTAGATTTAAAAAAAAAAAAAAAAAAAAAATCAAAGCAGGGCAGAATTAAATCTTTCTAGGAGGTGGGTTTGACATGAAATATCAATAACTGGCCATGGAAATAAGACTAGTTTGAGGGTTATTTCCATTTTGAAACATAATCAGAGCTCTTGGAGGCCTATATTTAATTAAATAAAAGAAAACAGGGCAAGAAATAGGGGAAAAAAAGATGGCATCAAGGGGAAAGAAAATCAGTTTCCATCCAAAAATTACTTTAGAAAAAAAGAGAAAAGAACAAATAAACTCACGAGCAACATTTACCTTACCATGACAGACAAACATTTGCTTATCATCAGTGAGGCCTGATTGAGAACACATTGTTGTGTTTTGTAGCTGGGTTACCCCAGATACCAAAATAACCCACTGTGCAAAACAGTTGGTTGATGTAGACTCAAAGTTATTTCAAGGACCTCCCCAAAGAGAATTGTGCAGGATGGGAGAAAAGTCCTTCATGCTTCATTCACTAAGATACACTAAATTGCAATTTATTTTGAAGACTTAACAAGCAAACCACAACCGGTCCGTTTGCTGTTTTCAGTGTTGCAGATTTTTTTTCCCTTTCTTTCTTGCAGTTTGCTTTTTTTCTCCTCTTGGTTTAATCTGATGTGACACTGATCCTTCTCTATATGTATGCACCATTAGCAACAGAGAAATGATTTGAGAAAATTAAGAATTATATACAAAGAGGCTTTTCGTTTCAGCGACATCAAAAGGAATTCTTGCGCATGCCACTTGCATTGCATGCGTTTTCCCTGAAAGGCACCTTCATAGTGGCACACGTCAACTTTGTTAATTAAGCCAGTGATGAGTCGGTCTTAAAAAGAGGAGAGTTGGAGAATCCAGTGAGAGTGGGATGAAACGAGTGGGGGGACAAAAAGTCGGTGGGACTTGTGTCTTTAAATCATCCAGCCACCGCGAAGACAAGCGAGAAAAGAACGCAAGATCAAGACAGAGACAGAGGGTGTAATGATGTGGTTAATAGCTGCTAGTTGTGAACGCTTGATGAAATTGCTACCAACAGATTTTCAACATCAAACAAACATCACACCATTAATTTGTGAAAATCCCATTAAACCTGCTGTGAGGTCCTATAAACAAGGCAACATGCTGTTTCCTGCTCATTTTGCTTTTTCATGCCTTTGATGGTACTGAGCGTTCCTCAAGTGCACATTTCAAACGCTTGATTACCACGTAGAACTGTGACCACTGCCACACGTCCTGAAACTCCTGTAGAGGAGGCTTAGGAAAAATTACTACAAAATGGTGCAAAAGAAAGCAACCTAGGCTGACCACGAGGGCTGAAGTAGGTTCCAACTTACTGGACATTACAGAAATGAACTTTATACAGACACTGTAAGGATTTGACTGACTGGATCTTTCCTGTCTTCCTGCTTTAGCATCACAGTCAAACTCTACACTTTACTGGTCTTAAATAATACTCACCACACGGAATAAAGAGGCCTGAGGTCAGACTAAAGACAACTGAAGTGAGCTGCCATTACTCATTATTCAAGAGTCTTACCAGTTGCCTGGCAACCTCACAGTGACAACAAGACTCCAGAAATTGCCTCCTCCTGGCCAAAAACGTTTTTCCAGCACATAACCTCCTCATGAAATCACAACTTTTTTAAGCACTTTGACTTTGATACAAATGAAACAAATGAGAATATAAAGTGATAATCAGTGAGCTGAAGAGGAGCGGGTACAAGGATTTTTTTTCTACCTTTTTCTAACTTCCAGTCTTTATTAATGTGACGCACCAGATGGTTTGTTGCTCAGAACCATCTGGGAGGGCTTCATTGTAAAGTGTTTAGAAAAGGGCAAGCGCTTTCAAGAAATACTTGGCAGGTGATTGGGTGAACCATCTGTCTATCATATGATGTAGCGGGAAAGCGCAGAAGAGGAAGCACAACACAACAACAAGCCGCAGTCTGAGGGGCTTTGAAAGCTAGTTAGCATGTCAGTGGGAGATTCTTGCTGAAATTGTAAGGACAATCTGCACATAAGACAAACAAATACGACAACAGTGGCTTGACAGTAGAAACGCCATTGTTCCTCCCTCATAAGACGCTGATTGGTCCGAACCACTGTGGTGTGCCCACAAGCAAACAGCTTGGACCCTGGCAAGATGGATTCTCGCTTGCAAGAAATTTATGCTAAGTTAAGCTAATCTTTGGGGGCTAGAACTATGTATTTAGCATACAAATGTGTGTGTGCTATCAGTCTCTTCAGCTAACTCTTGGAAATAAAGTGAATAAATGTATTTCCTAAAATATCCAACCATTTCTTTAAAGAACTGGGTTGACCATTTGTTGGAGACAGGATGCAAACTGCAGTCATCAGACACTTTGCATGCAAAGTCATTGGCACTGACCTCCTCCCACAGAGGTTTTGTGGTGCCTCTTTGCCTTTGTCTCTCAAAGACAGCAGTTGCTGTTAGCACACACACTCCAGCCTGCCATGAAAACATAATTGTAGGCCATTCTGACAACCTTCATTTTAACTGTCCTGTCATGTTAATGGTGGTTTCATTTAATGCTGTAAAACTAAAAATTATAAATGAAGATTTAAAATCAAATATAACATCAAAATAGATAACTAGAATTACCACTGCTGCCAACCAGTTTGGTAAAATGGATGTTGTCACTATATTGACATGTATGCTTCCAGTGGATAATTTCCTTTGAGAAACATGCTGCCCTCACTTAGAGAATGTCAACACTTCGTCACTTTATCTACATAATTTTTGTGAGATTTTGTCATAATTAGCATTTAAATTCTTGAGTTATGGCCAAAAAGCATGTTTTTTGAGGTCACATTGGCCTTGACCTTTGACCACAAAGTCCAGTTCATCCTTAAGTTCAAGTGAATATTTGATGAAGAAATTCCATCGTGAGATATCACCTTCATGAGAATAGGATGGACAACCTGAAAACATGATGCCTCCAGCTGCTGACAGTGTTGAGGCATAAAAACACAAGTCTGTGCTTGGACAATAATCAAACACACTGCTGCAGCAGGTCAGACAGCACTGAAGCTGCACTTAACCTAGCTGATGGGCATCAGCTGCATTATTCATGCTTTACCAGCAGTGGCTCATTCATTAGCTGCTTGGCTTTTAGCTGAAAAACATCCAATCATATTTCTACAGGTGTAACACTTTGGCGTTATACTCATGCCGTTTGCTTCCTCTTCCTTCCTCTTCCACTTCCACTTCTTGACTTGACTAAGATTTATGTAGAGTGTGAGTGTGTGTGTGTTTTCTTCTATTTGCTATGACTGAACATTTGTCTTCACGTATATGCTCCTGACTGAACTGAGCACTTGCTTTTATTTCCCAACCAAAACCCTTTTTACTACTTTATACCTTTTTAAATGAACTCTTTATATAAAATAATGGCTATCTCGTTCTTTACTCTCTTTGCCTTTCAGCAAAGTTATAACAATTATGTTTTTTTTCTTAAAGTGAAAAAGAACAAACTTTTTTACAATTTCACCTTATTTTAGCCTATTGAGGCCCATTTTTTTAAACTCTGAAATACTGCACAGTGTGAAAAAAGAACAGCTAAAATGATGTAGGATAGAAGGCTTTGTTAAAAAAAAGTAATTGCATTATTGATTTGTGGCCTCCATGAATATCACTACACCTCTGATAACAGAAAGCAAGGGCAAAGAAGGGAGGGAGAGAGAAAGCATGATTTGCAGGAGGGTTTGCTGACATCAAGACTGCTGATCCCTTTTGTACTGCAATTTGTCATAACAGTGTTGACAAGAGACTTCTCTCCGCACACAAAACAAGGAATGCCTGGAATCACATTGTGTACATAATTGGGCATGCACAATCTGCGCATACACACTTTCTCTCTCTCTCTCTCTCTCTCTCTCTCTCTCTCTCTCTCTCTCTCTCTCTCTCACACACACGCAAATATATGGAACAGAAGACAGATGATCCACCAGCTCCTCCTCCTCATGACACAGGTGCTTTCTGTTAAATACGTTCCTGCGTGGGATTTTCAAAATTAGCTCGATAGTCACACACTACAGCTGCACACACTGCACCACCACACATTCACATATACTCAAACATACATATCATTTTATTCTACAGTTCGTAAACAGTCGATAACAGTGTAATTTCTGACCGGACCTCTTATCTTTGAAGTTATGCTGATGTCAGTTACATTTTGCACACCAGTATCTCAATATGTGTACAGGGACATTATTCCATTCTGGAGAGACTTCATTCTGAGTCGACAAATACATTTTTACTGCTATATGCAAAACAAGAGAGGAAAAGTTTGAAAACAGGGCAAAACTGTGCTAAGTATAGTAAACCCTCCTGGGTCTACACACTGGTGGTGGCGGTGATGGGAAGAAGAGACTGATTAAGATCTGGATGTGATGTGAAGTGGACTCTGATGATGAGCTTGACCTGGCACTGGATATGAGGACTGGAGGTTAATTGGGTGGAGGCGGGTCACAACAATATGCACTGAAAATCTAACTAGATTGAACTTGTGCTTAGCTTCATTACAGCAGACAGTCCAAGTAAAGTAAAAGAAAAAAGTGACACGGGTCGTCAACAAAACTAAAGTTGGACCAAATCATTTATTTGGACATGGCACTCAAGGTAAACACATCCATCGGAGGCTACATTTGAAGACGGATTGCATCACAGCGACGTGACAAGGCTGTCTCAATTTGAAGGCCCCCTGCAAATGCAGACAAGATTTGTGGCCTTCTTCTCCTGGGCAACAAAAGCTCAAAGGGGTGAATCCTTTGTGGCCGAACCTATCCCAACATACAGTGCACGTCAGTAATGAAAACATTATGGCAACAAACAATGCTGACAGAGAGCCTGAGGATTACACTTTTAAATGTAAGTTTTGGGTGTCAGCTAATTTCAACCGCTAATGGTACATCTGTTAAAACAAAGGGCCTTAAAACTGCAAATTTTTGTAAAAATAAATAAATAAATAAAAAAAAAAAAAAAAAAAAAAAAAAAAAGTTAAGTGTTGTCAAGGTTGCTAGGCGAAAGGAGCTGGACTTTGCGACGCAATGGTAAGGACAGGCACAGCTTGTGACACAAAGCGAAAATCCTACATAGGCCAGACCATCTGATTGTGTTTTGCCTTTCTCAGTCTACGACAGCTACTGAATGACCTTGCTGCCTCGACGCCAGGAAATATCTGCTATGCCTCTATGAAGACTGATATTTGCTCTTCGTTTTAGTAGTGCACTTTACTCTTAAATTTTTGATTCACTGCACAGAGTAGATATACTGCCATTGACCACTTATGACGCTCCAGTGGAAATTGCTTCATTAAAGACTCAGCACTCCGGAAATAACACACAAAACACAGACGGTAGGGGAATGGAATGTGTTTCAGACCCAATCTACGATGTAAGATAACACTGCAGACGGTATAAAAATCTTGTTGAATTATAGGTTTATCCTTCGGGGACAACACAACACCTAGTGAAACTGGTATGCAAACTCTACCCCAATTATCATAGCTGAGGCCCTCTATACAAAAGACTCAAACACTCATGCAGTCTCTCGCTCTCTCTCATAAAAGCTGCTTCCATGGACCTCTGGCCCTGACAACTCCCCCATCACACACTTGTCAGAAGCCATAAGCTGTGTGCTGGATGAAGTCCTCGTCACTGCCTTTGCTGCTGGTGATCAGGGGGACGGGGAGGAGGAGGAGGAGGCTACTGCTCCGCTCCGCTTCTGTCCTGAAGACACGTTCAACCTCTGACTGCAGGACTATAGACCGACTCGTCTTTCCACCACAGCTCCCTCATTGAACAAGCCGCTCAGGCGTTCATGCATGAGAGAAAACTGTAGGTTGATGGAAACTAGATCCCATTCTACGCCTCTGCTCTCTCTTAGTCTGCTCTGCCATGGGTTTGCAACAAAATCTTTACCACATTAATTTCCAGACACTAGTATATTGATTATAAACAAACAAGACCACTGCAGCATGCACAGCCCCCACCTGCAACTGCTTTCTGGAATGAGTACCACAAGGTCAGATTTGATTTGGTTACGTATGTCAGGAAAGTGGAGAGGCAGAGGGGAAGTGCTGGAATGTGCTCTGAATTTAAAGAAACGCAACACCAACAATAAATGAAGCGTGGCATGAACCTACTATATCTAATTGTCTAATTTTTCATCATAATTACACCAAGAGGAGGAGTTTTATTTGCTTTTTTATTTGTACGGATATCTGAAAATCGCTTGAAATAATCCAGTGTGTGTTTGTGATTTACTGATAAAGAACATCTTCCAGACGTGCTACTGTCCTCTCTTATTAGCAAAGGTGAAAGTAGCGCAACCTCTTTTAAACCAACCCAGAACCTCTCAGGAGGGAATTCTGTGTGGATGCTTTGCCACGCAAAGGTATGTTACACTGAACCCAGAGATCACATTTCATGTTTCATTCCTCCTCACCGCAAACCATTAAAGCAGTCTTCCCAACCACAAGACCTCCAAACTAAACAACAAAACAGCTCGTTTATCAGAGTGTTGTATTGATTTGGCACCCTTACCTGCAGGACAGCACTCTTTGTCAGTGCCTTCCAGAACTATCACAAAAGGATTACTATGAAAGTTTGTTTGGTTTGAGCACAAACACAACTTGGTTAGGGGGAAGAATCGATCATGGTGATGGTTAAAAAGAAAACAGTGTCGACTGCAGCAAACTGGGGAATCACAAGGTTTGCATGCTGCTCTAACATGGGCAAGTTTTAATGGCCTATTTCAATAAAGACCAGGAGAAAAGTAGTACACAACTGTGTGGGTTATGTCCTTGTACTTTTTGGATGTTTTGTCATATGGTGTTGTTGTTGAGCACCTCTCCCTTGTGCACTGCCTGTGGGTCGTTTCTTGAGATGTAGCAGATGTTGCTCGTGACTGACGACATGTTGCGTAATCCAAAGGGTGGAAGTGGCTCAGGTGCTAACATAAGTCGTATTCCCACACAGCAGTGTTCTGGTAACAGACATGAAGAAACCAAAACACTGATCTCTCTTTTTTGTTAACCGTCTTCACTGGTTGCACAAAATTTCTCACACCACACTTCTGTTGTTGGTGCAACCGTACAACACACCTGTTAGAGGATCGGCTGTTTTCGCTTGCAACGCGCTCCATTATCAAGGGTTATGACTGGCTTTTTATGAGCCAAGTAGAGAGAACTCTTGGCGCTCGTCTGTTAAATCATTGGCTGTTTGCGTGTCGCTTGTAGATGCTCCCCTACCAAGGGATATGATTGCTTGTTTAGGAGCCAGGGAGGGAGCAAAGTTGGGGTTTGTTTATGCAACCGTGAAACTATCAGACTTTGTGTCGCTGGTACATAATGCTACAGTTTCATCACCCATGGCTATTATAACAACATTCTTGCATCTGAAAGACAACAATCATTATTTGCATGGACTTTTTAGGTCTAAATAAATGTAAACAAAGGTTGTTTAAGGTGTTTGAACCGATGATTTGAACCAATGATGCTGCCTATTTTGGTGAGGACAGCCTTATGTCATGGGGAGTGAAATGGTGTTAAACTGTATTAACATTCAGTGTAATGTGGTCTAACAAACCTTATTTACATCCATGTTTACGAGCTTGCATCCTTTCCTCCTGCTGCCTTTACATGTACAATGCTAGGCTTCTTTGTACTTTGCGGCCACTGACTTCCAGTCACCGTTAAGCATACACTCACACCGCATGCAGAGGCAGCCTATAAAAAGGTGTATCCATGAAGTCACTCCAAAAGAAAACTAGCTGTCCACACATAAAGAAAAGGAAACACTGCTCAGACAGTCTTAGACAGAGCATGAAGAGGAGATATATTTTAAGCTTTTATTCAGTCAGACATATTGGTTAAAATACCGCCTGTTGGCGACTTCTCTCGTGATTCATCAGAGCAAACTTTAAGCCTTTAAGAGTTTTATATTTTCCATTAAATATTTAATCATTATTTCCTGTGCACCTACTATCTATGGTGTGGTAAACCAAAGTATTGTGTTTCATTGCACTGCGTTATGATGTATTCCTTGACGCTCCCCTCCTTTATCTTCTCTTTTCTTCTCTTCATTGCTTCTTGCAGTTGTATACCCATTTATTCCAGCCCATTTTATAATCTCTTTTAAATGCGCTACCCCATCTAAAGCGTTCAGAGCACAATAGCCCAGTCATAAACACGAGACAGATAAAGCACAATGGGCTCTGCTCCCTCCAAATGTGAATGACATGATTACACTGCGCAACACAGGTATTGTAATGTCATGCCTCTGCACCCTGTCCTTCTCCACAAACATGTTTGCATATAATTGAAACACTAATCACTCTGTAATTATGAGAGGCGACTCCTTACATCAAATGAAGTCAATGGAATAGCCGGCGGGGCTGACAGGAGAAAAGAGAGGAGAAAACACGGGAGATGAGGCGTGATATAAAAGTTATGGCCCATGAAGAAGAAAGGAGGAACTGACATTTTGACTAATACGCTACTGTCGTTGAATACGGCTTGACCGCGCACACACACACACACACACACACACACACACACACACGGAAATGTGGAGCAAGAGCTCGTCCTGTTCGTGAAAAATGATTTCAAAACACCAAGCCTCTAAATTATTAAATGAATCATGCTTTTTTTCATTTTACACCCATTTCCACCTCTGCAAACAGCAGCAGCTGCAGTAAAATGCCTCTAATTTGAACTCATGTTATCAGCGTGAATAGTAAGAGCAGTAAATGAGAGAATGTTGTTGAAGGTAACATAAAATCTCCCAGTAAAATTTCCATGTCTGTTTTGATTATAAAGTAGGTCTATATTCATAATGTGAAAGTATCTAAGCCTCAGTCCACAGAGAAATGTGCACAGCCTGTATCCAGACACTGAGCCTTAAAACCAGCCATCAGGACTTCTGTAACTTTGTGATGTCACAACTAAGCAGTCACCACTCTCAACCATGACCCAAGCCCCGCCCACCTGGACCCACCATCCAACCTTGCAGGATTTGTTTTCTCTTAGCATTCACCTGAAATCTCCAGTATTTTTATTTGACCACTCAGTTCGATCATTTAAAACCACAAACATATCTTCTTATGGATGTCAACACTTTTTGACTTTAAACATGAAGTGAAAGGAAGAACAGCAATATGAGATTTGTGACCCCTGGAATGAATGAATGAGTGAATAGGTGTTTGACTGTTTGCTTATGCCTGTTTTTTTACTGCTTTTGAAGGCGCTGACTCCATTAATTCATCGCTGCCATTACTGCATTTGATCAGACCTTGAGGAGAGAAAAACCTTTTTCACTCAGAGGATTTATGCTTTGAAAAGACCCCTTTTTTTTTTTTTTTCCTCCTTTCTCTAACATAATGCTTCACATTACACCACTGCAACAGAAAGCTGTGTCTCCAAACTCTTTAATACAGTCCAGACAAAAGATTAAAGGTTGTGAGTGTAAAAAATTTACATTTTATTACTTACGCTCTGAATAATATGCTATGAAAATTGTAGCCATTTCTTTCTTTATGATAAAGTTTTGAAAATGACAAACTGTTCCGGTGCAGTGGCCAGCCAGCAGGGGGGGGTAAAACTCTGGTTCCTTTCATGCCCCCTTCCCCTGTACTCCTCCAGTCCTCCTCCTCATCCCCCTGACTCCCTCTCCCCTGCCCCCTGACGGGAAAGGCCAACTGAGCTCTGGAGAATATTTATGAGCGAGGGAGAGCAATTGGTTTGAGATCATTCGACAAGGGAGGAAGGGAAGGGGAGGGAGGGATGGCGAGGGGGAGGGAGAGAAAGGGGAGAAAATGTGAGACAGACGTGGGGATGAGGCAGAGAGAGAGAGGGGTTAGATTTTAATGTTTTTATTTAACCTTCTTTAACCTGCTGGTTAATTAAAACTAATTTCTTATTGCTATTTCTCTCTCTCTCTCCCTCCCTCTCTCTCTCTCTCTGTGTGTGCTCAAGCCGTCTGTGTCACTGCATTTCTGTACGTACGAGGACCAAAATCTGCATGAGCATTGAGTGAGATCAGTCCAGACTGAGGACCTTTTGGTTGCTCCTCAGTTCCACAAGGGGCCACTTTGGGCTTTGGACTTCGGATTATGATACATAGCGGGTGACGACTCAAGAGGCAATAACAAGGTTTTTACTGGCCCATAAAAGTAGTGTAATGTGTCTGCAAGAAGCATCGTGGGGTTGTTGATCAATACAAACGTCTCAAAGATCACTTTGCATGGAATTTTGGTGGCTTTCAAAATGAGCCTGTTTTGGAACAAGATAAATAAATAAAAATAAAACTACGCAGCTCGTTGCAGTTTGAAGGCACTTGTGATCTCTTCAGTTCTTGGCAAACTGGCGTCCTCGACTGCTCAGCGATGGATGACAGTGCTACGGGTGCAAGATATTTAAAGCCTAAAAAGGCTTGTTTTTCAAGCCGAGGAAAGCGAATAACACAGGAACGTTATTCCCACTTTTTAACATGGTGATATTTTACCTCTTCTTCTGAGTTTCTACTGGATTTTTGTTCTAATTAGCCAGCTTTACTCTCATTATTCAGAGGGAACCGAAAAGGCCACTGTACCTCCAGGGGGGAGGAGGGTTATAGACATGTCAAGTTTGCATTTCTGGATATCTGCTGATAGAGGTCAATAGAAGTCATACTGTAGGCTACTGAATACAAAAAGGCTTTAGGGCTAAAGTTTTGGAAATGAAAGTGGTCAGACAATGGCTGTGTGCATAGGTAATCTTGTGAATGCAAATATCTGTTAGATTTGCATGCATAGGGTGGGGTGCTGAAGGCGCACAAGGACAAAAAAAAAAAAAAAAAACAAGCAGGGAGAAAAGAGAGGTATGGAGACACCCTGAGAGATGGAAAGAAGAGGCCAGCAGAGAGCAAGTGGGGGAGGAAGTGATGGATGTGAGGAAGGCAACAGGGCTACATTCTCTATCTTTGCCTGGCATTGTCACCCCTGTCAGCTGCTAAATGCCAGTGTCAGTCAAACCTTCTGTTCAGCTGGCATCAGCCCCCTTCCACTGCATGGCTGCGGACGCTCCGACAGCATCGCTCTCATCACAGGAGTATCAAAACACTTACCTGGCACGCACACACACACACACACACACACACACACACACACACACACACACACACACACACACAGCCACAGCCACAAATACAGACACTCAAGTATTAACGCCCGGTCACGCTCAGACATACAGTATCCTGTTAGGAAGCACATTGCTGATTTTTTCTGATATCATGCAGAATGATTCTGACCTTTGTCAAAGTTAGAACGCCAGGCTTGTTTTAGATACTGTGGAAAATGTATTTTGGAAAGGTTTTGTTAGATCAGGAGGAAAAAAAAAAAAAATCAATTTAGTATGCAAATTTGTAAAATAAACATGTACATATAAGATGATGTAATTCTTACATGAGCATGCAAAAAGACCAAGATGCTATGGGTCATGCTGTCCTAAACATGTACTGAGCCACCGCCTTAAAAACATTCTATATGACAGTGTAAATTCTTCTGTACCATAATAACACACCAGCACAAACACACACCAGCACTCACATGCAGTGAGACAATGAAGACAGCCTGCTGGGTACAGTTGAGGTTTACACTCTGCTTGTGTGTGAACATAAATCATTAAGTATACAAGGTAGGTGAACTGAGCATTGAGTGATAGAACTGTCATCTTTTTTTGTTTTTGATGTACAAGTTTCAGAACTGGCAGTTCAGCTTACAATAAAATACTAATTTGAAACAGCATATATGCAGGTGATTTAACCATTTAAACCCATGCATCTGACTGACAATCAACCAGACAACTCGTTAATACCCTGTACATTTCGCATGTGGGAGATTGTGTCTAGAGACGTTTCTTTAATTCCACTTCTTGTCTCTAAAAAGTGAAGAAATGTCATCGTAGCAAGCTTGCAAACAATACCCTGCTGCTTCTAAGCGCACACCCACTGCACTTCACACCACACACTTCTGAAGCCATCCTGTCTTCCCACTGTCACACATCAACTGGCTCAGTCAGATATCTGTTACATCCTGCTGCTTTGCCCAAACCCTCCTGCAGTATCTTCACTTTGACTTTCCGATGATATGCAGCATTCTGTGGGTTTTGTATCGTACTCAAGCCATATGTCTCTGCTGCCCACAGACAGGAGGAAGCAGGCAGTCGCACCCCAAAGAAGCTTGCATCTATACAGAACGCGTGCAGAGCTTCCATTTGTATGCAAAACTCCACTAAGTAATCTTCTCAATGCTCATCCTACAGTTTGCCACCTACTAAATCTGCATTTTTATTGTCTAAAGAAATGCATTATGTGATCCATTGCCTGTACTTTTCTAAAGATCCTGCAAAAAAAGCTTCTTTTCCTCGAAGCAAGGCCACAAGAATGAGAATCAGAATAATATCAGGCTTTGAGTAATTGCACATCTCTGCATTTGGTCCAGCTTCCTCACAGGCACCTCAGCTTTGCAGACCATGACCCAGCTGTGCACCGTCTCTCACCTGTATATCTTATACTTGGTGGTGAATCCTTGCTGGTAGCGCTCTGTGAAATCAACAAACTCCTGTGAGCGCTGGAAAGGACCCTTGTCCGACAGGAGCCAGCCAAGGGGCCCGGTGGAGCCACTGAAGCCGGCCCCGGAGTGGTCGGCCGCCCCGGCCCCTACTGACACCCAGTTCTGGAGCAGGCTTAGTGTTAACCACTTCCATAGAAACATGAGGGCCGTCAGTCTAATGGAGATGCACGGGCCACTCATGCTGCTTCCCCCTGCCCCGGTGACTCCTCATTCTCCCTGCGCTCTGGATGAGTCCTGCTGGAAAGGAGGAAAGAGAGGGAGAGGAGTTGGAGTGGAGCGGAAACACTGGAGAACAATAAGGGTGTAATTTTAGTTTGGGGCGTGAGTGGGATGAAGATGGACTAAGAGGGCTGCATTTGTCCAGTGTTACTGGGTCAGGAATCAAGGCAGAGGGACACTATTTTTAGAGGTTAGAACACTTACTGTTAATGTATTGTACATAATAAAGCAAATAGACAGAAATATATCTTTAGTTTAATCTGGATTGTTACAATAGCCAGAATATAACATGTTCAAACTAATTTTTCGTTCTACTTTGACTGATGGCTTTTTACCTTATTCTGTAAGTATTGTGATCCCTGACAGGTCGGAATTAAAATCCGCAAAATCCCCTGATAGGACCGTGAAGTTGGGCTCGGCTCGGCGCGTAGACGGGACGGCATTTGAGAATGACTTTTCTCGTGAAGGACTTTCGCCACAGATGCAAACAGACGCACGATCAGAGGTAGGGCAGCTTGAGCGAAACAGAAGATGACATCCAAACCTCCTCGGAGCACACTCCTCTCTTCTTTTTTTCTCACTGTGGCATATTTCCAGCGGAGAGCCTCAGACGATTGCGCAGCAGGTGCTGTAACTCCAATCCTATCCAATCCAACGGAACGACTCGCAGATGCGACGCTTAAAGAGCGCACGGAGTTGAAACCCCTCCAGGTGGACTAATTGTTGTAGGTTTTAGATTCGGTGAAGGGACAGGGACCAAATGAAAACCCCCGCCAGTGAGAAGCGTGGCCAGACGCAGCCCTCTAACTCATTTCTCGTGTGGAGAGGCGCGCTCGGGGCGCATGCAGGGCGCACAGGAGAGATGCTGCCGCTGCCGCTGACGGTGCCTGGACTCCCAGCGCACAGAATGTGTGAATGGCATTTGCGGCGCTCTCTCTCTCTCCCCCTTCTGGAGCACTCCCCTTACCGCCGCAATTTAATTTATTCCAGCAGCGAGAACACTCCCGGTTGGCTGGGATGTAACCGAAGGAAGTAGAGTAGGAGGTGTTCAGATGGGGGGGGGGGGGGGCTGGCTGGATGAGGCGATGGTCAGAGGATAATGATGTGCTGGAGTCAGATGCGTCGTTTTTGAAAACCAATAGAAGTCACCTGCAGTTAAGATTAATACACATTACAGGCACGGTGGAGAGGAAGGAGGAAATAAGGACAAAAACCAAGACATGTCAACTTTGATTGGTCGACGTCCCCTCACATTTGCAGTCCCTTTTCCTTTAAACAGCATTTCGTCCTGCTAACAGGATTACAAATCTGACTCTAATAACGAACCATCGAAACAAACTCCCTTTCATAAGAAAACTGGGAAAAGTTGAATTATGTTTAAAAAAAAAAAAAAAAATCTGTTATCAGAATTGAATTTGATGTAATAACATTAATATTGTAACACTGTACTCTAAGAGTCAATCTGCTGATTAAAATTGATATTATCTTGACGTAAATGAATCCTGGACAAGTTTGAATTATCTGAATAATGACTTTAATGATGGTTGTAGGTTGTGGTGATGCTGATGCTGCTGCTGCTGATGATGATCATGAGAAAGAGAGGGTGTATCCAGCCCCCCTGCAGTTATTCTCGTTATCTTCTTTGCCCTCTTCCTCTCCCTCTCTTTTCTTCCTGCGGAATAATCATCACTTTCACCATCAGCAAACTTAATTAGATCTGCTCTATCCCCGCTCTATCCGAGCGCTTGTGCGTCGGACACTGAGCGTGGATCAGAGAGGCAGAGAGCAGGCGAACGGGGAGGTGGTGTGGTGTGTGTGTGTGTGTGTGTGTGTGGGGGGGGTATGTGCTGCCTTTCAGCTTTTCTGTAGACGTTCAAAGGGAGGTTTTATACAGGGATTGGATTAGAGAAATGAACACCATTGAGTCGTGAGATTCACTGGCTCCCAAACTCAAAGGAGAAGCTGAAATCCCGTGGCATAGCGACTTGCCGAATCTGAAGTGAAAGAATGAGTTGATTTGTCACGGTTTCATCATCATGTCTTGGTATTGGGTGCCTTTTCCTCTGACCCAGCCTCGCAGCTGCGATGACTTGTGAAGGACAACTACCAAACAGGAACTGACATTCTTTGGTCTAGAGTGTTGTTTCTGGATAAGTTTTGTTTTTTTCCCTACACCTGTCTGTTTTTAAGTTGTACTGTAAGAGACCATTTAAAGTTTGTCTGCAAGCACAGGTTAAACTTTAAAAAAAAAAAAAAAAAACAAAAAAAACAGTTTTGAATAAAAGATGATTTTCAGTGGAGAGAGTGTCATGGCTCATTACTTCCATGGATCCACATTGCATTTTAGGCAGTTTTTAGAACATTGTTTTCAGGTTTCAGAGCCCCAAAACTCATAAGAGCAGAGTGGAAGCAAGTCCCCACAGCTCAGCTTATATTTACTCTTTCAAATAAATCATTCATCAATTTGTGTGTGTTTATGTGCACAAGACTAGATATGTTTACGTGTGATGTGGGGAGCAGCAAGTGTGCTTGTTTATTTCTTTTTTTAGAAGAGATGGGCAAGGCAACAGAATTGATTGCCAAATTGATGGAACATAAGGATGACCATGTGAAACCAGATGTAAATGAAACACATGAAGGGAAAAAAAAAAAAAAAAAAAAAAAAAAAAAAAAAAAAATCAAAGAGAATGTCGCTGTAAAGGGCTCATTATAGCTGTAGAAAGGCACAGGAAATGTGTAGGTCACAGTGGCTGAGCGGTGACCTATAACAAGGAGTCATCCACATGCTCTTTGAGGCCAGAGTCAAAGATTGCACAAGCAGAACCTTGGCAACTGCTTTCAGCCAGACGTGCTCCTGCAGAGGTTTTGAATTTTGCAAACCAAGAAGAAATGTTACTTGGAAATCATCCCTACCATGTTGCTCCTGTCATATCCAGGGTTATGATCAGCATCCACTCTTACTTTATTGTCTCTTAAAGGAATTTTCTTGCTTTGCAGTCAGGAATAGTGCAGCTAAAATGCACACAAACTTGAGCCATAAATTGCTCAGGACACAACAGCTTAAATATGCAATAAAACTACATTAAATGTATGCTGCTACCAACTACATAAATTCCTGTGGTGGAAAGTAAAAACTATATTTACTCCAGCAAAACACTTAATATAATAAACATTTCATATGAATATAGGTCAATTTACTATGCGTAACATGACAAACTCACAAATAGTTATAACCCAACTCCTCAGCTCTGCTGAGCTTTTTGGTGTCCTTCAGCTTATTGTTTTGGTTTTATGAATCACAACTATATGAATTACAAAACACAAAGCTCTGACAAACTAGCTGCACAGTATCTGCTCAGAACTTCATGGCATGACATAATTGATGCTGCTGAACATAGTGGAGCATTTCTTTTCTGCTGAAGAGTCAGATACTTCAACCGAGAGTTGTGGAGACCAAACCAGAAATTAAAAGGAGAGTGAATATTGGACTTATCAATAAACATTGCCACGGGCTTTCTCTTAGTGGGAACTGTTGGGTTTTCTATATTAAAAGTAGTGTCTTAACCTTATCCTGTGAAGTACTTTCAGATCATGTGTGTTATGATTTGGTTGAATTGAATGTTAATGTTTGTGTTTGCTGGATATCTGAATTTCAAGCAATATATCAGTGTTGTGTTAACAGCTGGTTGCAGTGCCCCTAAAAGGAAAGACTGTGGTTTTGTTTAAATGTCAATAAAATAGTTTGTGTCTGAAGTCACTGTGGAGTCTTTCTATATTAAACCAGTCCAGAGCTTAACAAAATACTTTTGTCGCCTAAACCTAACCACAGGGGGTACTGTGGATACAATTTCCAGGCAAACAAAGTAGTGCGCTTTGCCTGCTGCTGTTAATAGATGTAGCACATCATTCGTTTGAGAAAAAAGCTGCTGTTACGCCCCACCCTTGGGTGGCCCAAAGGGGCACACAACATTCCACCAGTGACCCACATCACAAGACACTTCTAAAACAACAAAATCCACAGAGTTTATTAAACACAAATATGTAAAAATAACCAGTCACCAAATCAAGACTACAAAAACTAAAGCAAAAGCAAAAGCCTAATCTGAGAGGCAACAGAAACACAAGTCCCCATGCTAGATCTCTGGCACCTGATGCTGGCACGAGAGCTTTTAAACCTTCCCTGGCCAGGTGCATCTCGTGGAGGCTTGATTGGGAACAGCCTGGGTGGAGCTAGAGGGGAGACAGGAGAAGGAAAAGACAAAAGGCACCAGGAACAGCATGGTGCAGTAGCAGCTGCCAATAAAACACAATCCAGCCAGCGACTATATCACCACCACAGTGTACATAAAAATAGGCACATAGCGTAAGGTAAAACATGGTTTACATTCAGCCTTCACCATCATCAAAGGCTCACCAGTAACCCACCATATTTTTTTCTGTCTGTATTATCATTGGGGCAGCAGGCAAGAAAAATACCCCGAGCAGTTTATCATTCTATCTCGTGTGGAACACAGATAAACGAATCATATTTACATTCACACATGCCAGTAGGTCACACTCCTGCATTCACCTGACTTGAGCTTTTTAAAGAAGCGGACAGGACCAGCATGCAGCTCTTTGCGGACAGAACCGAGGTGTGGAATCAAGCTCGCGTTCACACTTCCCTGCTGTGCTGTCCAACAATAATTTGGCACAGCAAAACAATAACAACCAGCAAATGGTCTTGTGTTGACAAACAGCTGGTACACGGAGCTCAGCCTGAGGTCTCATCTCTGCGGGAGTGTGTGTAACCCCAACGAGTGGTGGAGAGGTCCAAGGCAGTTGCTTTTACTCAGCACTGAGACAGATAGTCATTAGGGGAGGTAAACATTCACTTAAGCCTGAGCGTGCTCATTGATGCCACTCAAGGGTCTTTGTGAGGAGTGATCAGGGAACAGAGTGAGACTGAGGTTTTAATTAGCCTGAAAACCTGACAGCCTTTGTCAGTGCTTTGTCACAGCGGTGCTGGCTTTACTTGTCTTTTCCTCATGTGCTATGCAGAATGGGAAGAGTCGTGTGTTTGCCTGGCACTTCCAAATGCCAGATGAAACACATGCCCCACTGTACTCTGTGCAGGTGTATTTATGCACAAAAATAAATCCTCAAAGTTATCTCCACCTATGAGCTTTGATGGGTAAGACACTGAATTTTCTTTGTTTGGATAAGCATCACTAAGTGGTGCAGGATGCCATTTAACTGCTTCTATGTGTCTATAAATTTTAAATTGCTACCAGTCCATTGTGAAAAAAGAGAATCATCCTCACTTAATGTTGTCCACAGTACGTATCCCAGCAGGGTCAGAGGCATACATAATGTGGTGATTAAAAAGGCCAATAGCCTGACAAAGCTATAATCACTATCTGCATTACTTATTACTAATTTGGGTCACCAAACATGCCATTAATCAACTGTAGCGCCGACTACACTTGAATTTAAATTTGCACTAAATGAAAATTGGGGCACCACCTTCAATTGAAGGAAAATGTACAAAAAAAATTAATCAGTCTTATTCTTAGAAATAGTGAAGTCTTTATGCTCTCTTGATCTCTGTCTCTCCTTTGAAGGAATACAGAAGACCAAGACTTGGCGGTAGATATTTATTAATAGCTAAATGTCTATAAGCAACTGAATTAATGAGGCAGCACATCAAGGAACGCATAACAAAGAGGTCAGAATCAAACAGATGACCAAAGTTGATCTTTGAATGATGAAGTGAACTGATCACTTAGTTTGGCGTTAGTGAAATGAGGCATGTGGTTTAGGGTTACCAGAGAACGTCAGAATGCTAGGGGGATAATCTGCTCCTCCAGGGAATTAAAAATAAGACTTCAAAGCACTATCCGACATCAACTCTTATCACTGACAGCAGAAGTAAAGTTTTACCTTCTTTTGCAGAGTCATCTCAAAGCTCAGCCAAGTTGGACCTGAAGTTTCAGTGCTAACTTCACTCACGGCCCTGTCAGTGAGTTGATGCTTCCCAGTCATTGCCAAGCAACGAGGATCAGGGAATAGGGCTGCCCAGCTGATCTTTCGATCTAACCCCAGTGTTGATGGATCAGATTTTTAAGACTGAGGATGATTCTTGCAAGAAGTTGGCAGACTTTGCTTGTCTCATTGGTCTGCCATGGTTGTAGTCAATAATGTGTTTTGTGAGATCACTACAAGGTTGAACTTTGACCTTTGACCACCAAAATCTAAATAGTTCATCCTTGAATCCAAGTGAACATTTGTGGCAAATTTTAAGAAGCTCCGTTGAGGCTTTACAGAGATTTACTGAGAGATACAGCCTGAAAACAATAATCCTCTGGCTCTGGCTGTAGTTGGCTTATTCAGTTTGCTATTAAGTTGCAAACTATTTTTTTTTTTTCAAAGAGTAAAAATATGTGCAACTCAATGAAGAAGACAAAATTATTGTGGGAATACCAGTCAAAGAGGTAGACAAAGCAAAAACCAAAGAAGAGCCAAAAGTAAAGTAAAAGATGAACTGAAAAAAGTAGGAGAGCGCCAAAAGTGCTGAGGAACACAGGCCCGTCAGCTCTCTTTATCAGCAGGCAGGGTTAGGCATGCATTACGGGTGGAAAACCGGCCTTTTGAATTTCACTTCATCTCCAACGCGCATGGACTCCTCTGATTCAAGGAATGGGTGAGGAAATTGATTTGGAACTTTCTGTACTCGGGCAGATTAATTGAAATGAGATTTTACGCATAAAGATCAAATACTTCAGCTTATCACAATGGTCAGTGAACAGTGATTCCCAACATGAATTATATGTAATAATGTATTACATAGAAGGAAAGCATATGGTTCGAACAACAATCACAGGAAGGGTGAAGGAACTGTTCAGAATGATATACAGGACTAGTTACCTGTCAGACGGTTTTCAGCCCTTTTAACAGCTAGACAGGAGTTACATGATGACTAATTTGATTAATAATACGATAAAAGTCTACAGTTTAGTATAATAATTATTCTCTCAAAGTCACAAGGTTTACAGAGACCTAATTATCCATGGTCACTAGTGTGGTCATGGCAAACAATGCATTACATTTTAGCTTGGCCATTTCACATCACACAGACATGGGAGTTGAATCAGTTTTCCTTGAAATGTTTGCTGAGTAATATTAACTGAATTTTTGAATAGTTGGACTGTATGTCACTTCAGGAATGCGTCTTCAATTTAAGGCAGGAGTCAGAATATATCTTTTCTTAGAGGCCCAAGAGAGAGAGAATGCAGCTCACGATGTGTTTTCCCTTGTGGAGTATATTTCAGTTTGAAGAGCGGCACCTTGGTCTCTTTTCCATGAGTGTTTTCACCTTTTGCTGGTCCTTTTCCTAAGAGCCACAGCCAGGATCACCGCAAAAAGGTCGCAGAGTGGCTTCACATCCTTCTGTAAATTGTATTATCCTGTCAAAACATCAGCCTCTTTGGGTTAGAGAAGGTGTTTTCCTGTCTGGCCAAAGTTAATCCTGACACTTGTATTGTGAGAGGTGAGAAGGCCATTTGGAAGACGCTGAGAATTTTAGTCAAATCTAGAGAGTGGGGTTGTCCTCACTACACAGTTTAAGAAAATGCTGAGCCCCTTGTCCAGTCCTCTTGCTGTATCATCATCATCATCATCATCATCATCATCATCATCATCATCATCATCATCATCATCATCATCATCACACTCGTTTTCCAGTATTCAAGATACACAGATGTGAGTCAGATAGATCGGTGCTGTTTCAGGGCTTAATATTGGACGTTGGCAATGGCTTCAGTGCATCATTTTTTTTACTTTAAAATTCCTCAATGTGTGTGCACTTCTCTTGTAGTTCATTATTTCTAAGGTTGTATATGTGTGAAGTTGTGAAAAGCAAGTCTACATTCTGCCGCATGAAAACACACAAACACAAATATCTGCAAGCACATGCTCACCTGCCATCTCATCAGCTGTTTGTTGAAACCCTGTAAACTAATTGTACAGTAAATAATAACCCATTTTACAGTGCAAATATATGTTTAGAACTGGACCTGTTTGTTGTCATATCATGTATGTTCTCAATTGTAGTTATTTATCTATGCATCGTCTTATGTTGTGTCACATGCAAATAGAGCACAAAGAGCATATAGCAAGAGAGAGCGAGAGGGTAACAACGAAAAACTGAGAGAAATAATAAAATGTATCAACCTAATCATAGAGGGAGAGGCTCATACCTCTCGTCACAGCCTCCCCAGATGTTCAGCCTCTCCCTGTTGTAGCCTCTCTTATTGAACGATTCTGACATTCACACAGTCAGTGAAGAATGCAGTGGCAGCCAGTGTGTTTGTGTGCACTCACGCATGCATGCGTGTGTGTCTATGATATGAAAAAGAGCCTGTGTGAAATCATTCCCGGCTGTTAAGGCTGGTAGACTTTTCACCTCATCAGGGAGTTGAGTTCATTTGCAGGAGCAAAATTGTTGTTTGCAAATGTGGCCACTCCAGTTGAAAAACCATTAACTTCAGAGATTGAAATATATACCTGGTTGCATAGCAAAGAATAAACATTATTGCATTTTTATTGAGTGAAAAAACACCGGGCTAACGAGCAGATGGCTAACTCCAGCATGTCTGGCTTTCAAGGTGCTGTGATTATAGCAGTTATAACATATTCTTGTTTTCTTGTCAGTGATTCTGAGCATAATAGGGAGACAGGTATTGACTCAATCATCCAAATTGTTGAAATGATGTTTCTTCACCCACTAACAATGAGAGAGGCTGCACGGAGCTGAGAACACAGAGATTTATAATGCTGCTATATGCAGGCCATGGGCATGTCATAATAAAACAAATCAATACATACTGATTCACAGCAGCAAGAACACACATATCACATAAAACCTCACAGAGAGGGAAGATGTACACCTGATGATCAATGCTGCTTTGCAGAAATGTAGACATGTCCGACAGTTCTCCTTCACACAATGGTTATCTTGTCATGGACTGCAGCATTAGTTAGTTTTGGATCAGTTCTATTTGCTGACTCACAGGGCTGTCTTATGTAATCTTGCTGGTTGTTAATTCCTCTGTATCTAATTGTTATTACCGATTTTTGCAGCTCTACCTTTTTTGGTCATTATAGGGCTCTGGATTTTGATCACGGCAGAGTCCCTTTGGTTAATGATTGTGGAGACTGAAATTTTATTTAGTGATCACGTAATTATTTCCATGACAACAGCCATTCAAATTATTGAAATTAGGAAAGGAAAAAAAGGTATCTTAGGAGAGCATCCTGAAAAGTCCGTCACCCATACAGAACTGTAATGTATGATATATATGTTCCTATGTCAAGAGTGATGTTGCCATATATGTCACTGTAAGGGATATGTTATTGTTACATATATACATCCTATACATATATACATATAACATATATCATTTACTCATAGTAAAATTTGTATATGTACATATATTGAAAATATCTATGTGATGATTTATATATGGTATAATATGTCAATAATATATATATATATATATATATATATATATATGAAATTTATACAAGCAAGTTTATTAAAACAACATACATATAAAAAGTATATTTGCTTATATTATGTATACATACATCTTATATGATTTTAATCAATTTGAAACATGTCTATTGTTTGGACCCCAGTGTATATAATATCAACATATATTGACAGGTTATATATTCATGTAACATTTGTCTACAATATAAGCATACATACATAAACATACTTATTCTATATGCACATATTTTTCATATATGGTAATTCAATATTTGTTGATATATTATAATCTCCTTAAAGTGGTGTATGCATGTAAAAAAACAACAAAACAACAAGTACAAATGGTTACTTATCTCCATGACTGGCACAACTGCTCACTTTTTTAGCTTAGCAAACAGTTTCATTTTTGTCCAGCTGGGCTGAATGCGGTTAAGGGTCTCATAAAATATGGTAAGAATGCTTATCTGACCAAACAGATTGCTTGGCTGGCACTACCCATTGTATAAACCTTGTTAGTATTATGTTTTCCTCCTTCTGTTTTTACCACTTCAGAGTTATTCCCCCTTGATACTGGTCTGCATTTGCAGGGGGGCCAAGGACGATTCATTCCCTCTGGGGAAAACAAGAGCAAACAATTCACTAGTGATAGAGAGACTTTTTCCAGAACAAAACCCAGTGTTAGTAGGACATTGTCTTGGTTTATAGAGAACATAGGTCAGGGATAGAAAGTACCCAGCCTCTGCCTGCGGCGACTGGCTGCTGATAAATGACCTCAGCCAACAGCCTCCGGTCTTGTGCAGTGTCCAGCTGAAATACCCTGAGAGCCCTGCTCCAATCTTCTCCATGCTGCACACATATCGTATATAAGCCTGATTGGGCTGCTATTGCTCACCCATTGTAAGTGTAACTGTCATCAGAGCATGCAAATGGCCCACATGGCTTAGTAGTATCAGTCTGTTTTGACTGGCACTCCTGTAACCAGTGACAGAATGCAAGACACACATCTTTCCCATTTTTTTTCTATTGAAGGAACAGGAAACCTCAAAATGACTTTCTACTGTCTGAAACTATTTCTTTCATTATCCAATTCACTCAAAATAAGTTGAGAAGCTTAAGTCTTAGAAATTCAAGTACCTCTGAGAGGTGCACCTAAGCTAGGTCTTGGTTTGTCCAGGACTCCCGAGTCCACGCTAAATATCTGTAAAACACTAAAATGCTTTAAACATTCACTACAAAATTGTTTTCACCACAATTAAAAGAATAATTCTAATACTATACTTGTTACAAGCACTTGCATAGATGTTCATCATGTTCTGCCCCACTCATTGTTAACTAATCCAATATAAAAACATAGACAATGCTCCTTATGCATCGGAAATCAACACTGATTGGTTTGTATGTGTGTCGGTCAATCAATGCGTCATTGTCATTGTTGCTAGCCCATGAGTTATAGGAGTCATGAGTCAGAGGTTATGATGCTGGTGGTTCTTCCTGACAGAACCTGTCAGCATGCTAACAGTTAGCTGTCATGCTGAAGAGACAGTCCTTTCGAAAGAGTTCCTGGCATCCATCGTGTTGAAAGGTGCGCTCAGTAGGTGCCCTTACCGCTGAATTAAAATCGTTCATCATATAGAAGTGGGCAGTGTTTCATCACCAAAGCGACTGGAAAACTCATAGATGCAGCTCTATCATGAAAGTCAAAATTTCAGTTTGTCCAACACTTTGGTTTATGAGCAAATACCCAAAGAAATAATGACATACCCATCAGCCTCAGCTGTTTCTTTGTGTTCAGTGCTAATTGGCACGTATTAGTATTATGCTAAACTAAGATAGTCACCATTGTAAATGTTATATCTGTTTAACACCAGCACAAGCAGTTGTGATACTGTGAGCATGTTAGCATGCCTGAATTTTCCATTTACCTCAGAGGCTCACTGTACATAAGGTTGCATCAAACAGTAATTGTCTGTAGTTCAATTGATTAATTTCAGAACTACAATGATAACATTAAAATATTGATTACAACACATTAAACACATGAAGAACAACGTTTTGTCTTAGTTGTGACTAGTACATATGATGCATTTATTGCTTTAAAATGTGGAAATATGTGCTTACAAAAAAGGGCATGAAGGCAACAGCAGAACTTTTCCATGTGCAGCATGCCCACAAGAGCATTGTGAGTGAGGAAAATCTAGGAGATAATGAGGTAAATATTGGACTCTTGAATAGTTGGATTGCACTGCACAAGATGTTTGCAGTAATTTTATGGTCACTGTTTGCTCACATTGGATCTTAAATAACCTCGTTATGGGGTTACCACTGTTTTGAGGAAGAAACTGCACCAGAAAACTTTTTCTGTGTAGGCAAGAGGATTTTCATTTTTGGGTAAATTAACTGTCCTTGATAGCTTTCAATTTACCCTTCTCTTCTCTTCTCTTCTCTTCTCTTCTCTTCTCTTCTCTTCTCTTCTCTCGTCTTCTCTTCTCTTCTCTCGTCTTCTCTCACTAATTCCTCTACTGTAGTCACCATAATAATATCATAATTTCAAAATCCCTGAGACTATTACCATAACAAATTGTAGGTATTGCTCAATCATTCGCTGCAGGCTATATTCAAGATAATATGGTGGCTGAAGCTGGAAATGTTTCAGAATCTTAACAGAATGGGAACGTGGACTGAGATTTTTCCTCACAGCACCACATCCTGAAGCTCAGCACTACAGACTTGAATGTTTGGCTGGTTTTTTTTTTTTTATGTTGGGTGCATCCGGTTACAAATACAAATTCCTTGCAGTGATATTTATGACTTGATTTTGATTCTGCTTCTCATTTGGAATGACATAATATCATCATTTCTCTCAGACACCATATGTCCCTGCAGTACTGAAATTACACAGCAGTGAGATTTTAAACAGCAGTCAACAGACTGCAGTGAGATTTAATGGGATGACTGCAGATGGACAAACGGTTAGAGCTAATGCAGCAGGGAGGCAGACTGAACTGGTTAAATATAGTATAGTCAGCGTGTATGTGGAAGTTTGTGTGACAGACTGTGTGTGTTCTGTGAGTGTGTTTTTGTGTGTATGTGTTTGGCTATGAGGCATGGCCAGATGCTGTTTGGGACATGCTCTCAAGAGAATAAAAGCCCTGGCTCTCTAAAACCTCATCAGCTGCCATCGACACTGGGACAGTGGAGAGAAAACCAAATTACATGTGATCACAAACACTTACAGAAGAAATGGAATGTTGTGATCCAAGGGTGTTGCTGGAAAAATGACTGACATGGAGAATGCAACCTGAGCAGTAACAATTTAGTCCATGAAGATGTTAAAAAAAAATAGACAAACAAGAAGAGGTTAAGTGGAGAAGACATATGAGTTAACCTCAGGTCTTTTTGTGCAATAGAATCTAATTTGAGGTTAATTTAAAGTATTCGTCTTTGAAAAGAAACATGTTGGTGTATATTATAAGTGCAAAGGGTTTTTTAGGGGAAAAGTGAATACTTTTCTAAAAGCAGAATTGATTTTTTTTTCCCCCCTCACTGGTGCTTGTTTACATCGTGATATTCAGTGACTGAAGGTCATGTTTTCCACACCTTTTTATTTTATGCTGCATCATTACCCACAAAGCACACGCTGGCTGTATCCTTGCACTGGGTGATTAGCCATGTTTAAACATGCATAAAAAATTGCACTTAGAACATTTAGTTTTTTATTTAGCCTTCCCTGCATTAGGCTTTATTTACTAAGATACTGTTTGGCTGGCAGGAAGGGGAAGAAGAAATGTTATTTAAGAACTAGACTTGCCCATATCTGTCCTTTATTAGTTTTTTAACTTTCATGGGAACGTCTGAGGAGCTACACTTGAAAATCCTGAAGGTTTCATCCACAGTAATAATCCAAAAGAGCAACTCAGGCAAGCATCAAGATTCAGGATTCAAACTCTCATTTATTTTCTCCAAGGAAGGAAATGTTTTTGTCATACTGCTGCCAAAAAAAGTGTAAAAGCATAAACAGTACAACATGTAACATCACCAAAATGAGCCCATAAAGTAATATTTTCTGTGTTTTTTGATTCTTAATGGATGCGGCTCTGCAGTGTGACCAGCAGATGTTTTGACTCCATTCCAGCTCCTTCCCCTGCCTTAATATTCTCACAAGGGTCCTCTCCTGGTTTTATTTTTAACTGGCATGAATAAATTAATTACTTGAGAAGGAGCAACAAATGAAGCTCCTCTGTGAAAATAATGGCATCACACACCCCATACTGCAATGCCCCAGTGAAGCACTTCAGAATCACACATACACATACAAATAAACACACAAAATCATGCACCTGCTCATAAATCTCTCTCCCACAGGGACCTACTGTAGCTAATTGCGGTCATGTAACTTGTGTGCTATTATGTTGCACAGCCTGAAAATGATCAGTGCATAGTATGCAGCAATGCCACTGACATTGGATCCACATTTATATCCAAAGGCATCAACTACTTTTGAAATTTACAAGCTTTTTTGTGGGTCAAGGCTAAACCTAAGCTTGCTTGGTCTTCCTCTTCCTCATTCCCCACATTCGGGGGTGCCCCAGGGTTCGATTCTAGGGCCATTTGTTTTCCACTGATGTAAATTTTCTTTGTGATAAATGCATTGCACCATTTTTATGCTAATGATACTGTTTCCTATTTCTCTTCAGAACTACAAACCTTCAAATTCCTTCAGTCTGTTTTTCAATTAAATTTGTTTTAAAGTGGATAAATCAAAATCATGCTTCGTCCAATGTGATTTTGAAAGCTGAAGTTATTTTAAGTTTCCTTCTTTGTGATATATCCTGTTTCTCCTTACAGGTGAGGAGACACCTGGAATTGATAACTTTTTTACCTTTCTTTGATTATCTATTTTTGAACACCTCTACCCAGAGTTTAAACAGACTGGAAGCTGTATATCACGGTGCATTGCATATTTTTTTTCTGGCTGTTGTTGTCTTGTAAAGCATTGTGCCTTGTAGGCTAATACTGAGTGGTCATTACTGTATGTATGCAAACATAAAAAAAAATCTCTCCTTGATCAGTGTAGAGAAGGACTGTTGATTTTTGTGAATTCAAGTCTATTTGAAGTAGTACTCTAGGCCAATGTTTTTTTTTGCATTGTCTTTATCATATATATTCTGCATTTTAGTTTTCTAATTGTGCACAGTCTTTTGTATCATATTTTTCATGTTTATGTGGTAGGTACTTAATGTTTCAACAGTGCTTTAATGCTAGCATCCCTGATAGGTTTCCCATGAGAAAGACATTTTAATTAACAAGATATTTACCTGGTTTAATAAAGTTGAAATGAAAATGAAAAGACAGAGGGCAAAAAGTAAATGCACTACAGGATTTCTGGTCACTGAGAGCTGTCATATCGGAAAATCTCAGGAAGCTTGAATATGATAAAGTATTTTTAAAGCATACAGCGAGCAAGGCATTGCCTCTCACAGTTGTGCTGGGGTTCGACGTAGGATAAGATATTCCTCTGTCAGCACAAACTTTGCCATCTTTTACACTGCATAAACACTTTTAAAGCAGATTTGATTGAATCTGTGTTCCATTATTAAGGGGCACATTATAAATTCATCTTCTACCACTTGCAGGCACTCAGTCACCCTTGACATAAAAATCTTCAAAGACACAGTCCATTCGCTGAAGGATTGTTCAGTAAATTAACCAAATCCCCCACTGCAGAAGTGTCAGGTAATGATTTCCCTAATTACACTTTAATTCTATTTTGTACTATATTGACACCCTTCAGTGCATCTCTGACTTTCAGCCTGTCTCCAGGCATTACTCTCTCCTCCCTAAAGAGGCAGGAAACAGCTCAGCGCTGATGTCTTCCCTTTATGGTCGGTTTGTGGCTTCTGCAGTCTGAAGCTGATTCTCTGAGCTTCTGTTTTGGATCAGGACTCACTTGAAGGAAGTTTCTGGAGGTTTGTTTCATTGTAAATGGGTGAGCATCATCCATGTCCCAGCTGAAATAGTCTCTCTAGTGCATCACCATAACAATAAAAACTTTTATCAATAAGGTGTATGACTTGGGGCTGTGACAGTGACTGTTTTTTATGGCTTCCAAATGCTGATTTTTATGCCTCTGTGCCAGCAACACCCAGAGCCAGAGGCATATTGTTTTCAGGTTGTCCGTCCGTACATACGTATGTCTGTCCCATTCTTCTGGACACGATACCTCAGTAACGCTTTGACATAACATCTTCAAATTTGGCACAAGCTACTGGTTGCTGTCTGATTGGGGTTACTGTTATAGTTCCACCACTCACAATTTCTGCATGTTAGCAGTTAGTTTTTATTTTGAAAACAAAGCACAGTGACACATTTACAAGACATACATTAGCAAGCGTTCATACCAAATAGAAAAGGGGCTTGGTGTTGCTACAAATCTCAGTTCAAAGACAAAATACAATCAAGAAAGTCCAGTTTGAGTTTGAAGGCTTGTCAGATACCAAAGCACAGCATAGGAAAATATAAGGTTTTCATGGGTAGGACATTTTTTTGTCTGTCTTGATGTAAGCAACAGAACTACATTTAAGTCACTGACATTACAACATAATCTTTCAGGGATGCATGGTTGCACATACTTGACTAAGCAGCGCTGAGCAGTGCTGGATCATATTGCACTGCAGTAGGGTGAGAGGATCAATACCTAAAGTATTGATACTACCACTAGTACAGAGAGTCTTGTTTTCAGTATCAATACTCAGAGGATGAGTGGACCCCCTCATGTTAAGATCACATTCTGGCCACATGGACACTTCTTTCAGCAAGCATCCTTTGCTTCCTGTGTACACAAAAATCTATGCAATGATTTGTCATTTACCACTAAAAACTGCCATTTTTTTTTCTCCAGAATGTGATTATGTAATTATGAAGGAAAGAAGTGCCTCTGGCAAATCATTTAGGGGTAATGAAAGCATATTCAGCCATAACCTATTACTGATACATTCATCTTACAAATCATGACGCACTGCTCTGCCTCACCTGTGCATTAGCTGCTTTAAATAATAAAACATATATCAGCACCTGTGTTGTATCAATATTAAGGATTCATATCAGGTTATTACTTTGCAAGAGATCAATTTTGTGGCTGCAATGTAGCAAAAATTGACCCAGGTTTGACAGTACTACACATTTCTGCTGCACAGTGCATTGTCTCAGCGGTCTCAAGGTGTTTGGATTTATTGCTAATGACAGAGTGGACTTAAATAAATAAAAGATTTTATCAGGCTTAATATAGACATTACCAATTAATCTAAATATGCACTGAGCTGTGATCGAAGTCTTGCAGATTGGATTGGGACACCCCTGTCATTAACTCAACAACTCTGACCACACATACATCCTGTGCACAGAGACTTGGCACTACACAGATTCTCATAACCTTCACTTTTTGTAGATGCAAGGAAAGTAGTCCCACTAATTTTTTGAAATCTTTTATAATTGCCATAATTTGTATGAATTTTATTAGGCTAGACTCTCATATAAGATTATGTTGCATATAATTTAAGATTTCTTAGGATTTAGCTCCAGAATTAACATTTTCTTCAGTGTCATAAAACCTTGGTGTATTTCTTCAACCTGCCTCCCTCCCTTCCTGTCTGCCAGTGTGTTGGCTGGCCTGCCCTCTGCAGTAGAGCCCAGTTTTAATTCCAGCAAATCTCAGACAAAAGGCCGCTGAGAGCATCATGTCTGGCACCGCAGGCGCTATGGGCTTCCTGTAACGTTGCATCATATGAGCCATAATAAAGTCAAAGTCACCTGATCTAGGAGTAGCAAGCAGAACACATTTACATACAGTCAGGGAAGAATAGGAACACATTCTAACATATGGATTCCTATACAAGCTTATGCATGGCGTGATGTACATACACATATTTTCTGTATTTTCCCTCATGCACTCTATTGTCAAGTGGAAATTAGCATAGCTCCCACAGTACATTTCCAGTGGATTTTCTCTGAGACACAGAAGAAACAAACAGGATGATGTGATTAAAGAAAAAAAGAGAAAGAACAAGAAAAAGAAAAGCATCATGCCATGTGGAGAGACAAATGGAACAGGTGCAAATATTGCACACAAAGAGGCCAAACAGAGAAGCCAGTGTCAAGCACATGGAGCCGTTTGTGCAAGAGCAGAAATATTTAGAAGGCTAAAAACAGTGGTGGCACTTAGACTCCACATCCATCACAGAAGAGACTGCTGTGTTTGTCCAAAGGAGAGGACTGTGTGGGTGTGAGCAGACTGCAAAGTTAGTAGCTGGACAGGAGATGAAGATCTTGTGGATTTTACACACACACACACACACACACACACACTTGCATACCCCTGTGCAGTGTATGAGGCTTTCCAATTTGATGGATAAAACTGTTTAACACACAAGAAATGACAAAACCAGCAGAGAATTTTAGATATTTTGACCAATTTTAACAAAAGCAAAACACATAAAAGTAAAAATAGAGCAGTAGGGTGGAAGTTCAATAGCTGGTGAAAAAAGCACTGGTACTTTAATGTCAGCCCCAGAGAGCTCCAAAAAATTTTATTTGTTTATTTAATTTACATTTATTTACTACTCATTTGCAACAGCAAATTTGAAAGAAATATAATTCAGTTGATTATATTTTTCTGAATCAAGATTATGGGGAATATTTTCATCTATTTATGTCAAGTTGCCAAATGTTTATGTATCAACAAAATGCTTATCATCAATGAGATAATCAATAATTTCTTTCCTCATATTACAGTCTACCCTGCTGTCCTACCTTGATGCCACTGCTTTGCTTAATGTCCATAATGTAATTTAATGTACCTGCTACAATAAAATAATTATGTATTATAACATGCCCCCACGATAATATTGTGTATCGCGATATTACATCAAGATATTAATTTTGTATATCACCCAAGCTTACCACAAATGTATTTCATTTGTTTACCCATAATATGTGCTGAGATTCTATTGACCAGTTTTTAATGGACCTTGTGTGTTTTTCAGTCCCAGTCATTTGCTTCTTTGATGTATTTAGCAGGATTTCTTCAAACTTCACAAATTTCAATTACATTTTTCTAAAACTTGGGAAATGGGGTTTCAGTTTGCTGCAGGTTGTGCTACAGTTCAGCCATTTATGAGGCTCATGACTGAGAGGTGGATTTCTTTAGCATCATATTGACTTCACCCATTTCTGCTTGAGCATGTTTTCAAGGATTTCATTTTTTCTTTTTTTTTCTTTCTCACCACTCCTCCAACAAATTTCTTCAATCTTCACCAAATTTATCAGAAAACCTTTTTTTTCTAGGTGCTAGGTGCTGAACACACTGTGCAATCGCAATGACATTAAGACAGTCTTGTTGCACCCATGGGTGTTATGGGTGTTGCAACACCTGCACTTTCAGAGAAACATGATTCCCACATTTCACTGAGGTCATTGATGAAAGGAGCATATTTGCACTTTAGGCAAGGGTGTTATTTAATAATTAAATAAATGTTCTTGCATTGATGCCATGTGTTCATTTATGTTACTTAAAGCTATGTGGTTGAGCTTAAAACTGTTTTTTTTAATGGAAGAAAAAAAATTCTTATATCCTCTCATGTCTGTTACTGTTGCACTCTGCTTGTTTAGAACAGGAAATCACAACAGGCATCAATCTCAGTGAAAGAGGATGAAGGCAACGTTGCACAGGTGAGCAGTCAAATGAATCATCTTATCTGAATCAACATGCTGCAGCTCAGTTTCATCTTGTTGCTATCATGTTTTCATTATATTTTTGTGAAAAATGTGTTTTTAACAGATACTAAAAAAGTCTAAAGTCATTGCTTCTATAATACTATGAAATGTGAGTGCTGGTGAGTATAGCATCTTGGGCTGAACAGCATGGTGTATATTTCGAAGTAATTTTCAATTCATTTTGATTTGCTGAGTTGCAGAGACTGAACATGTGCTGAAGGCAGGGGGTTATGTTGTTCAGGTCCTAGCCTCGGAACACTTTTAAAATTGCAGCTCCACCCCTGCATTCAGATATTACATGCAAACCTCCACTTAGAGTGGCCATAAAAATGTTATGCTATTTCATCTTTCGATGCTGTTATTGCAAAAATCTATATACTCATGAATCTCAGTGGTCATGAGTCTGACTACTTTTTAACTTAATTCACCATTATGCAAAACACTAATGTTGGATTTTCTTTAAAAGTCGTTCATTCAAACTGCAAAGCATCTCCTACTATAAAAGTAACTAAACGGAGGGCTTTTACTTTATACAGTTAGTGGTTATTATATCAAAAGGGACTGTATCCTATTTGGCATCATAACAAACCATCATCTCTAGTGTCAGAGTCATTGAAGCCTAAAATCTCTGTGATATCATATGTTGTCATTTAGCCGAAAAATGAATTCTGTTTTACGTCCAGACTCAAGCTGTTGCTTCAGTTTCCAGAAGGTCTCTGAAATGTCACCGCCTTCAGTGCTGAACGCCTGAGCTCTGACTGGTGCCATTTGTTAGACCATAGGAGCTTAGTGCCTTTAAAGGTTTCTGCTTCCCTGGATCTGTTCCAAAGATGTCAGTGTTAACCATTGCTGTCTCCCGGAAATTAAGTTTCCATACAACTGAACTTCAACACTAAATACATTTTGTAGGAAATGTATTTGCTAGCTGTATTATGTTCAGAGGCAGCATATTTTTTTGAATGAATGATGTGAAACATTTAATAACGGCTGCAGAGGCACCAGGGGCTGCCTCAAAGTTCCATCCGTGGTTAGGTTTAGGCAACAAAGGCACTTTAATTCAGGTTAAGGGACATTTGTTGTTTTGGTTAAATGTAAATAAACATGTCTGTATTATACTATAGCACAATTTTTCCATAACTTTAATTAAACACTGTAAGTGCCTAAACAAGGCCATTTAAAAGTTTAATAATGCTGTTTAATAATGCTTTAGATGTACAAGTAGCTTATGTGTTGTCTGAGCATTTTATTGATATGATTAGTATCAATGTATTTATAAACGTATTTGCCAAATATGTAATTTAACAACATATCGTCATTATGTTAATAGAAAACATATTTATTCCTTCAAGGCAGGTTTTTGGTAACATACAAAGCCAAAATGATTTCCAGCCTGCAGGTTGGGAACCACATGGAAGACTCTTATTTTGTTTTGTTTTTTTTTTCCCATACTAGCATCTAAAATGCCCTTTATGATCAGTTTTATTGGCTGGAATGAATAATTGTTTTAGAGTAGCATTGCTTATGGAGTTCAATCTTGATAAAATACATTTATAGTGCGCTTCTTGACACGTGGTACCAACTTGGCTAAGTTGACACTGTCTTCAACAGTCATTTGTTGACATTATTAAAATTATCTATCAGCAGTGAATGTTGTGTTTATTCAAACATAGTGGTGACCTTTCCTGGAGCAAATGTTTAACCCCTTTGGGGTTACAACCCTAACATATGTGGTGGCACTGTAATTAAGGCTCGAAAATGCAATTTTCAAAAGTCCATACCCCTCTCACCATTGGTTCCTTTAAATTAAAATTTAAGACACAAGTCCAGTTCAATGTGCTCTATAAAAAAAAGCTTCTTTGACCATTGACATGCACCATGATGGGTTTTTTGCCAATTAGCATAATTTGAAAACATAAACGTGAAAAAATGAATGGAACTTTTTCAATTTTTATATTTTTATATTAACAACACCAACCTTGGTTTACAGCCTTGGGGAACTGAGGTACAAATCTCTATTCTGGTCTGTCTTTGCCCTGCAGTAGGGAAACTACAGCTCAGTAAAATGGCCATTTTGGAAGGCATTGTCAATTTTTGGTACTTAAACCAACCAAAAACAAAAAACACAGAGAACACACAGAGAAAACTCAGAGAAAAGCTTTGATATCTACCTGGTGGAGCTATTAAAGGTTATCCAAGTCCTATCAGAGCTTTGTGCTTTGACACAGGACTTTTGGATTATATTATTATATTTCACAGTCTCTGTTTTATCTATTGTTTCTGCTATTTAACAGGAAACATTTCTCTCAAACCTTTGCTGTCACCTTCAATCTGTGCCTTTAATTCATTTATAATCCAGCTTTGCCTGCATGGGGATATTTGCATCTTAGTGTAATGTCATTACCTTCAACTGTTATTTTGCTAAAAACCATGGGGGAGAGAATGAATCATTGTCACTGAGCTTTTCAGATCCCTTAAGGAAGGAGGAGAGACAATATCCCTCCTTGACATTCGATGAATAATCTACCCTCCCTGAACACGGCGTCCTTTGCTAGATAACAAAATGCCACGCATGTCAAATTGGTGAGAAAATGACTGTCCAGGAGACAACAGGCTAACAGCCAACACCACCACAAGGTTTCTATCACCGCTCCCATCAAAAGTTACCTCCCTGCCCGGTTGGAGAGCCGTGTGCCAACACTTCTGTCGTCTTCGAAGGCTCTCTAGGAGAGCAAGGGAAGGAGGAGTGTGGATGTAGTTAAAGCCTCTGCATAATGTTGGAGTCATTTTCACAGCATATGTTGCAGAAAATTACAGCTGCCTGGTGTGATGACTGATATCCTGTGCACCACTAGATCTCATAAAAGATGGCTGAATGTGTGCATGTGTTTGGATGTGATGGGGGGGTTTAACTGGCTCATGAAGTCAGTCTCCCAGTCTCTTTTGACTTTGACTGTACTTTCTTAGTCTTATTGTGTATATGGAAGCTACACCTCAAGAAAAATGTACCAGCATCAGTGACTGGTTGATTATTGAGCTACCACTAACTCTATACCTATGGGTCACCTCGGTTTAATTTATACAGTAAAAGGAAAACACCTTAGAGAGACACAGAAAGAGAAAAGCGACCTTTCCTGTGACAATAAATAAATAGGTTTTTGTTCTTGACTCTTTGACATGTGTTTTGCCCAGGTATTTTGACCATTAGTTTCAACATAGTGCATCAGAGAAACAACCATCGAGAGAACGGGCTTAATGAGCTCTTTGTCTTATTCAATTTTCAGGTCCTATATGATGCCTTTTTTTCTCCAATGTTCTTATTTGTGGTGTTGTAAAGTGGTTCTGCTTTTTGGCTTGCTATTTCTACAAATAATGAAATAACAACTGCACAATCCCCCCAGGAAAATGAGCTGTGTTTGTTTTCTAAATAGAGCTTACTCATTATTTATTCTGTAATTTATTTGTTCTATGCTGTTATCGCTTGATACCGAGGATGTAGTGGTAAATAATTATGGAAAAATCATTATCATCAGAGGGCAAAACAACTACAAGTATGAGCACAGATTACTTCTTTTTTCTAGGAAACCTTTTTTCACTCAAAAGAGTAAAAGTATCATGTTACATTAACAATAAGTTAATACTTCAATAAGAAACTAGGTAGAAATTGGATGCATATAGCTTGCATATAGCTTTTCCAAAAGTGACTTGTGGGTTTTCTGATCGGTCACGTCTACTGTATGATTTAGGTTTGGTTACTACTTGGTTGCCACTGTGTTAGATAAATGTGGTGGTCATTGTATAAAGAAAAAATGTTAACTGTTGGTAAAAATCAAGAAACCAGATTGCCAGTATCAAAGTCACATGCTATGCTAATGTAATATATGTACATATATTGAATATCCATATATGACATATATGAACGTATGAAGTAAGAACATATATGTACATATATGAAAAGATGTCCTTATAAAAATCTATATAGAACCGATTAGCTCATAAAAATATTTTTATGAATGTATAGGTAGATTACACACACACACATACACACACACACACACACACACACATTATATATATGTAATTATATAAGAGACATATGTACAAAATTAAAAAATAATTTCATATAAAATAAAAATATAAAAATAAATATAATGTTAGAAAAAAATGTCAAATTTGTTTTAACAAACTTGCATATATAAATTAAATATATATCACTGGCATGACACAGCATGTTATGTACAAAATGTACATAAATGTACATATACTAATTTTACTATGGATATTTCATATTTGTTTTGAACATACATCTTCGTATATAGAGAGGATGTATATTTGTGACAATAATATATCACATATAGTCCAGTCTCTTCCATTATGTCACATTCATACATGAGATATCAGATTTTCACTACAATAATGATATTATTGTAATATGCTTAGAAAACTTGAAAACAAAAATAAAATAAATAAAGCCATATCAGTCAAATCCATCTGTAACTTTTTTAATTGTCTATTTCATCTCTTTTTTGGCAAATGAATAATACTCAGAATCGAGTGTAGGGAGGTGGAGAGTGAACAAGCACTTAATGGATATTTAAAAGGAAACATGAATAACTGATAAACAAATGATCCACATGGCCTAACATCTGAAATCATGACATTATCATGTATTATCAATACCATATGAATATTTCATTCAAATTTCACGGTTATGGTCAATACCAGGACATGGCAACACCCCTAATTTACATGTTTGGCAAGTTGCAAACATGTTAATACTGAGCGTAAGAGTAAAATATTCACAGACGTGTTTGTTTTCTGCCAAAATATCTGATCTTGAAGCACAGTATCCACTTGTAGTGACGACAAAAGTTCACGGTCTGGTATGGTTCACAATGTGTGTTTTCTTTCTCTAACCTTAACCAGGGTGCTTTTGCTGCCTGGCCACAGGTGCAGCTCTGGATGTCAGCCCTGACCTCTGGTGTGACAGTCGGATAAAACATTTTTGTTGTTGCATTTGTTAGATGCAACAGATTTGTTATAGAAATGTAATTTCTAGGAGAACTGCATAAACAGGCATCAGTCTGTAAGAAGCAGATTTAATGTAGAAAATCCAAAAAGGGTTTGATGCATTGAAGTGCAGTTTTGTTGGCAACTTCAACACCACTAGTGGCACGCGAGTTGCTCCAACACAAATGCTTTTCCTGACCTTGCATGCTTCCACCCCACAAGCAAGATCCCGCCTAATGCATATTGCCTCTGACACACTATCCTCCAGTGGTTTGACATCTTGCACACTAGACCTATATAAACCTGCAGAAATAGATAGGTCGGCCAACTTTGTCCTCTGTCTTTGCACAAACTGTCTTCAAGTGCTGCTGGATTCCTTGGTTTTATGAGATATAGGTACTATTTTCCATTATGTACACTTCATGAAATGCAGCTTGATGAAACTGTAATCTTTTTTACTGAACATTAAATTAAATTATATGTTTTTGTAGATGGAGCAAGGTATTTCTTTTTGCTTCTTTTCTTTTTTATTGCATTTGTTCTCTGCTGTCACACAGAACATTTTATTTGGCTTCCTTGAGCGCTTCCCTTTGCTGTTGTTACTCTTCACATTAAATCAAATCAAAATGTCATGTCTTGTGCCGCAGTCATTACTTTGTAAACTTTTGGACTTCCAAAGTAAATAAAAGTATCTCTCAGCAGCCTTTATTCCTCTCATATTTTCTTTTTTTATTTTTCATTTTCGCAAGCTCCTCTTGGATTCATGCCCTCGTGAAGAATACTGCCTTTTCCCAGTGACACACACTGTATTTCCCATTTATTTGTAAGTGGTAGTTTCAACATTTGAAGGCACGTGAATTCGAGAAGAAGTTTATGCGTGGAAACCTTTAAATATGATGAGATTATGGTTGAGAAAGTGTATCTGGAAAAACTAAATGACTGTACAACATTACTCCATATGGTTTATGCTTTGCTGTCACCTTTTAAAAAGGGTTTCTTTGTGTCAGTAACGCCGGGCCTGTTGTCTTCATTTGGTGTTACATGATTGCTTTGGACACCTGTTGTGAGCCAAGCGGTCGTGCTCTGTGTATCTGCTTTTCCCGACTTGAGCCGAGTGGAGACGTTTAAACGGTTCCCTGGCCCCACCCAGCCCCGCTTCCCAGTCAAATCCATTTCATCCTCTCTGCAAGCTCAGTTACAGACAGATAGATCCTTTCATCCCCCAAAGAGGTGCCCTGCACTTGAGTGAAACAGCGTGACAGACAAAAGCTTGGGGGGATGCCTGTGGCCAGCCCGTAGTCTCGTCTCCTATCCATAATCTAGCCTGCCTCTGCCGTTGCAGATTACCTCCATGGAAACCAGCGGTGCTTGGCTGTGTTGGCGAGCTTCTGGCAGTAATGGCAGCCGCATATGTAATGGCACCGCGCCGTCTCATAGTGACAGGGCAAGATAAACATTCTCCCCTTTGCGGACGCGTGTGACCATGTCTGCATGTTGGCCAGAGTTCTTGTGGCTGGGCGACTTTGAAGGTGAGAGTGAAAGGTTATCATGTTTCTGTGAGGCTGACGACTTCAGTCCAAGGCACATGGACGTAATCCGCACTTCCAAAGAGAACAGGATTACTGGAGATGAAAGGATTCTGAACAAGAGATTTTGAAAGGGCTATTAATGCCATCATATGCGCAGAAATTTGCACAGACACACACAAGCTTACACACAAAAAAATATGCTTCCACTGAAATAGTCTTGTTACCTTTAGTGCATAGATTGGGCTATCCCCCCTTACCCTTCTTTTCCTACTCATCTTTTCCATCTCTTCTCTTTTTCCAAGTTGTTTTTTTCCCCCTGGTCTCCGGTGTCCTCTGTCCTTCCTTGTCTTCTTCATGCTTTGTCTCTGTATCTTTCTCCTTCTCCCTCCTCTATTCTTCTGCCTTCTTTTCCTTCTCATTTCCTTTGTCTGTTGCCCCCTTTCCCTCTCCCCATCTTTCTTTTCATTCTTTCTTGTCCTCTACTTCTCTTCTGTCTCATTTTCCTACATTTCCTTCTTTTCCTTCAAAACCTCATGTTTCGTTTTTTCTCCTTTTTTTCCTTCTCCTCACTCTCCTTTCTACCTTTACTTCCTTTTTACATCTCCTCTTTCCTTTGTTTCCTTGTCTTTCCTCTCTTACTCATCTACTGTTTTCTTTTCATTACTCTGTCTCTTCCTTCTTCTTATATTTTACCCTCATCTTCTTACTTTCCATCCATCTGCTTCTTTTTCCTTTTTTTTTGTTTTTTTTGATTATGAAATGTAAATACTATTGTTTGATGATCAAAGAGCAGCAAATTGAGAGTATCAGCAATCAGCAGCTTCTATCCATGTGTCCATCTCCACCCTAGCGATTAGATGTAACAACAGTATGCAATAAAAGTCAGCAGCTACCGAGCGTTTACCTCAAACTGCATTAAAGTGCCAATCACGTTTATGTAGCAATAACAGAGACACTGACGAACAGCTAAACCTACAGTATTATAATACAGGCATGCTGATTAAATAACCACCCAACGACACTTCCTACAGTCTGCTTGCTCATTTATTTTTAGAGGTCCCTGCAGTGTTGAACACACCAATGCAATAATTCTGGCAGAGCCTGTGCTTTATACATCAGAGCACTGAAAAGCCATAATACATATTGCAGTTTTTCATATTTGTGGTTGCATGTGTGCGCTTGAAAATTAATAAGCAAAAAAAAAATTAATATTGTTTGTGGTGGTGTCTGCTTACTGTATATCCCTCCTGTGAGAGGATAAATCCTGCTGACGTGCTGCCTTGATTCATCTGCTCGTGCTTTCCACACGAGGTTGATTTAGTTGAGAGTTATGGGTCATCGTGGAGGGCACGTACTGTACTAAGGGTATGGAATGATGGTGCATGAAAAGAAAAAGCAGTGCGATAAGGCTGAAAAACAATTTCTCAAGCCCTGTTTGTTATTAATGAACAGCTAACAAGACAAATGCACAGGGAGGGTGAAAATGTACACCTCAATAATCAGGACTCTGCCTACTCACTCTGTAAATCTTCCCATCATCCCTCATTCACCTGGTAGTTTACTGACAATGGGAAATATTTATTCCGCTGCCTGTAAACTGAGGCTGGCTATGGTAATGCACCATGCCTTGTTGTGAAAAACATCCTTTAGCAACACCAATCCTTCAGTAAGAATGATCTCTGAAAGGCCTCAGAAAATTGGCAGCGGTGTGACACAGAGGTCTATTGAGAAATGCGGAATGTATCAACAGAAGAATCCTTCTGTATGAAGCAATGAATGGCAGCAACAGTGTCTGATAAGTGCATGTAACCATTAATTCATCGCAGAATGTAGAATGGAACATACATTTTCCTTCTGAAAAATAACATAAGCCTTCCGATTATCATAATTTGTCAAACACTGCTCTATGGGTTGGCGTAACAGTTCCGTAGCTTGCTGTACAAGGTGAACTAAAGTTCAAGTGTGAGCTGTTTTTAAGAATTTTCGCTACAGTCATCTTGTTATGTTATGTGTTGACGGGGTGATTGTTGTAATTTCGCTGCAATTGTACTTGTACAGTTACAGTGACAATAAAGCCACATCCGATCCGATCCGATCCGAAATGCCCCACTAAAACCAACTCCTCTTAGCACTTCTAGCAGAAAAGCTGGACCAGACAAATCCAGAAAAATTCTTACCCTCCTTGTTGATACTAGCACAAATTTAATGTAGTTACATATAATGAATTTCAAATATGAACATATAAAATAAAAACATATGTTCAAAAAATAATATAACAAACATTGACATATACTGCATGTCTAGCCCATACAAACATGTATGTTTGTATGGGCTAGACTGTCAATCGATTAAAATATTTAATCACGATTAATCGCATGAGTGATCATAGTTAATCATGATTAATCGCATATTTTTAATCTGTTCTAAATGTACCTTAAACAGATTTTTTTCAAATTGTAATACTCTTTTCAAGATGAGAATAGACAAATGCTTGCTTTATGCAAAAAAATAATGTTTATTTATTGCTACAATGAGAAATACTCTCAGTTCAAGTAACTAACATGTGCAAACTGCATTGTAAAACAAGATGCTGTAACATTATACTATAATGTTAATAATAATCCATTACTGCTCACGACAGCATCGACCTCGGTGCATTGCTTCCCGATTTCCCGAGCTACGGAGTGGCCCGAGGTTCAAATGTCACAAGCGTTAATCATGTTAAAAAAATTACTCCCGTTAAAGGCATGTTACATTAACGTGCTTTGACAGCCTTAATATATATATATATATATGTGTGTGTGTGTGTGATAATGATATGTCTTCCTTATAGGTGACATATATGGTAACACCACTCTTGATATGGTGTTACCATATCAATATAAATTCACCATAAACTGAGTCAAAGAAAAAAACACCCCAATTTTTTCTGGGGGTGGCTATGGGGGTGGCTCATTGCTATGATGCAGTCCTAAGCCAACGAGTTGAACATGCTTCTAATCTCCAGGGACGAGCAGCAATGCAAGTCACGATGGCTGACTGTCACAAGGCAAAGCTGCACACCAACCAGATTTTATTTTATTTTAATTGATAAACACTTTGCTGTTCCACTTGAGCTGGGTTGAACACAGAGTCAGGGCTGAGAGCTCAGCTCAATGCAGATTTGCCATCATATCATTTATGAACAAGAACCGCCAGATCCATCCTAATGAAAAGCAGTACTTATTAAATCACAGTAGATGCGAGGTCTCTGGAGAGCTGTAGCTGCTCCTCATGTTTGAGTTTCTTGTTCATCTACACTGTAATTAGAAGAGGGTTAAATTTAAAATAATTACAACTGTAAAAATCTGTGCAGTATCCAACAAGGTAGAGCTGCAGTGAGATTTACCATAATTACTCTCTCTGTAGGAAAGCAGTGGCTCATGTCGGTGCAAAGTCATTCTACTGGTGATCATGTATAGACAGCCTGAAGCTGTCTGAGTGTGGCTGTTGAGGGAGGAGAGGGAGAGTGAGCCGGGTCACCATGACACTGAGTTCACATGGCAGTAATATTTTAGAAGCTGCACAGAAGGAGCCAAGTAGTAAAATGTGGGTAAAATCGGTTTGGATTGCAGCATCTGTAACTTCATCAAGATGAAATTAAACCACTGAACAGATGAGGACCTAACCTGCAAAAAATGTTTTTCCCAAGATTTAACATTTAACATTTTGTTTCCTCATCAGCATCCACAATTAGCTGAAGATTTTCCAGCTGTAAAAGCTCCTCGGTTCTACATTGAAACCAAGCAAATATAGTTGCCTAAGCCTTGTGACATATTTGAGTATACTTTTCCTTTTTTTTCATTTTCTGATTAAAATTTTTCACTGCAGTGTAAATGGTAAACGGACTACTTATATAGTGCTTTTGTAGTCTTATCTACCGCTCAAAGCGCTTCATGATCTGGGCCACATTCACCCGTTCACACATACAGTCATACAGCACTTACATCTATACATAGAGTGTAGTGCATAAACACTGGAAAAGTAGAATTGTGACCCATATTTTTTTAGCAAATGGGACCCAGAAACAAGATTATGCTTTAATAACATGACTTACATGTTCTTGACTCTGTAGCTTTACAAATGAAATGGTTTTGTTCGTCTAACACATACAGCATCTGACACATACCAGGGGCAAAAATCCACCTACAAATTTAATTCACACCTTGCCATTATCTTGTGTCCTGGAGGGATGAAGAGCTAATTAGAAAGAGTACAGGGGTCCTTATGAAGTCCAGAAAGGTTGCAGAAGTTTGCTTTGTAATCACCCAGATCCAGAGTGTACATGCTCTCAGGGATATGCCTTAATATCAAACCAATTTTGAAATGATTTACCTGCAAGGGAAGTAAACAATTTAGCGGCGGCTTTTATCGACTGGGCAAAAATTGCTTATTGTGCAAGAAGAAATGTAACTTGAGTAAACCCCATTAAAAAGAATGTGCAGGAGGCATATCCCATAGTTTTCCATCCCCCACTATTGTTATCATTACTCCTCATTCTCCAGATTCCCTGTGCCTGATATCACCAATAATAATTTGGCCAAGAGAATTCATATTGTTGTGTTGCTATTATTAAAAAAAAAGAGACTTAGCATCCCACCCTGATCTCTCTTTCTGTGTTTATCTGTTCCTGTCTCTGAAATCAATCATCAGTAATCATAACAACAAGAAAGATGGCAGTCTTTTCTTTCTGTCTCTCCTGGTGTCTGAAACACTTGCAGACAAACCTCAGTGTTGTCTCTTGTCTCGCAGCGCTGACTGATGAGACTGCAATCGGAGAGGATGACCTTTTAATCCAAAGGGGCTCCATGTGTAGTGTGACACTGGCAGGCAGCAACAAACCTCTTTCAAATGATCTGACAAGAAATATAGTCACCGTCTGGACGAAAAAGCTCAACCACAGGGTGTTCTTCCATGGAAACAATACCACCTTTACCTCATGGAAGGTCTGTGAATTTTACAATTTCTTATCGCTGAGAATGAACACAGTGGAGGAGAGAGATGCAGGCATTTTTGTGGCTATGCCAACAAGTATGATGGATAAGGAATTCAAAATCACTAAACAACTGAGCATGCATTTTACCTCCAGACCTCTGGTGAGGTATTGAAGTCCAGGCTGATAATCAATCAAAGAGACAACAGTCATTATTGCAATCACACTGGTATTGCTTTCCATCTTGAAAAATGTAGAAAGCGACATGCTGTGGGCCTTAAACTTTATCAAAGTTTCAGAAGTAGGGCAGCTTTCTCAAGTGAAATTCAGCCATTTGGAGTGTTTGGATTTATTTCTGAAGGCAATAGAATGGTTTTTCCTCTTCATTCACCATTTACAAAAGAAATGTAATGTTTGATAAAAAATGACCCAAGCAAATATTTTCAAAGAGTTTCCCCGGATCCAGGAGACCCTCAGGTAACTATTTTGTACCTTACAGACTAATGCTAGTCTAGATTCTTGTTTCTTTGGCAATTTATTTGTTTGGGAGATGTACACTCACAGAGCACCTGAATCACAACAAACAGAATGGGGGGGAATGTGATCTCAGTGACTTTGACCATGACACCAATGCTGGTGCCAGATGGGCTGGTTTGAATATTTCTGAAACTGCTGATATCCTGGAATTTTCACACACAATCGTCTCTGGAGTAAGCAGCAGCTCTGAGGATGGAAACATCATGTTGATGAGAGAGGTCAGAGGAGAATGCCAGACTGGCTGGCTATGATAACTCAGATAACAACTCTTTACAACACTTCAAACCATGAGGTGGATGGGCTACAAAAACAGGAAGACCATGTCAGGCTCCACTCCTGTCAGCAAATAACAAAACTGAGGCGGCAGTGGGCACAGACCCACCAACACTGGACAGCTGAACACTAGATAAATGTAGCCTGGTCTGATGTTTATGGATTTCTGCAGAGGCAGCAGATGATAAGGTCAGAATTTGACGTCAACAGCAAGAATTCATGGTCCTTAACATGCCTTGTGTCAACGGCCCAGACTGGTGGTGGGGGGTTAATGGAGTGGGGAATGCTTTCTTGGCTCACTTTGAGCTCTTTCATACCGATCAATCACGGTCTGAATGCCATCGGCCATCTGAGTATTGTTGCTGGCCACGTGCATCTCTTTGTGGCCACAGTTTACCATCTTCTAATGACCACCTCCATCAGGATAAAGCTCCATGTTACAAAGCAAAAATCATGTCAAACTGGTTTCATGAACAAAACAATGAGTTCAGTGTACTTCAGTCACCAGATCTGTATCTGAATCCCATGGAGCACATTTGGGATGTGGAGGAACAGTAGATTGGCAGCATGAATGTGCAGCAGAAGAATCGGCAGAAATAATGTGAAGCAATCAACATGGAGCAGAATCTCAAGGGAAGATTTCCAACATCTGATGGAATTCATGACAAATAGAACTGAGGCTGTTTGTGGAGCAAAGGGAGGAACCATACGGTGTTGATATGGTGTTCTAAATAAATAGTGAATGTATGTATATATGCGTGTGTGTATGTATATATATATATATATATATATATATATATATATATATACATACACACACATATACATATACATACACACACACACACACACACACACACAAACTTCACACCCTCACTTTCCCCCTTGCTACATAAAGGCTGCACTACTTCCTGCACTGGCACTGAACGTTGGCATTGGCTGTAAAACCAAAAGGTGTGTAATTTTCCAATGTGGACGTAACCCCTAGGATACAAGCTTGGTTGGAATACACCCACTCATTTAAGCGTTTATTGATACCTACAGAATTTCATAACCTGTTTTTGACTTCTATCTGTTGATGATAGTGCTTCAAAGTGATAAAAGTTTCAATATTTTTTGAAAAAATTTGCACAAACTTTGGTATCACTTTTGCATAGCTTTTGATGGAAATTGGAAAAACAGTAAAACATTACATTGATTTAAATAGTTTTAATATGTAAAATGTTCCACTGGCAGTAAAAATAAGTATATGAATATCTTAGAATCTTAGGAGTGTCTTGTTCATGGGCATTTCTTATCTGTAGCTGCCAATCATTACTTCAGTTACTTCAGAAGTTAACCACTTTTTTGTAACTTTCCTCATCTCACAGATAACCCCTACCGTGCTGTGTAGTGGTGCCAACATTCTGTATTAATTAAAATTAATCAGAATTTTATGTTTTGGATGGTGATGATTAAGTTTTGGTAACTTTGAAAATGGTGAACTTGAATGCCTTCCTGGTGGGAGGCTGTCTGACAATTTGAAAAGTTCTTGCTGTGATAGTTTGACGTTGGCTTGTAAATGGTTTTTATTTCGAAAACTTCCATAATTAGTAAATGACTAGAATTCTTCCCATCTGATGATATTTAATTCTAAAAAAAGAATAAAATTTAACAAGTCCTGTGGAAACTGGTTGAATTTGCATCAGCTCTTTTTGACATTGAGATCGTTTTTTTATTTATTGTTCCATTTTTAGAGTTGTACTGATTCAATCCATTATGATTCAGTACTGTATGGTTTATAGTAAGGCTGAACAAGTAATAAAAATATTATTAAAATCGCAATATTGCCAAGTGCAATATCCAAAACGCAAGAGCTATAGCTTTCTTGATAGGGTTGAGGTAAAATGTGTCACAACATCCTAAAAATGAAGCATTGTGGTGCTTCAGAGACGCCCCTGTCCAACAAATCATATTCTCCAGACATAAAGGAACATGCTTGTTTGGTACACAACCCAACAAAAATCACATCATCATTATTTTCATATTTTATTATATATATATATATATATATATATATATATATATATATAATTTATTTATTTATTTTTTTTGTGAAAATGAAATTCAAAAAATGACCACTACAACTGAAATTGTGACTCAAATCGACATTGCAATATCTGCCAAATAATCACAATGTCATTTTTTTTCTTTTTTCATATTGTTGAGCCCTATTTTAGAGACAGAATAATATTTTGATGGCCTGCAGCTATATGTATTGCCTGTTGTTTGCTTTGTCCCTCTGAACTCCCTGTTGTCACTTGCAGGAAGCTGTCCACACATTTAAACTTAAACAAAAACTCAGACATTATTTCCACAGTTACATTGATTGTTTGTCCCCAGAGCTTGAGCAAAGAGGCCACAGCAATTGATTTGGAAATGATGCAAATTCTAACTTGGGCTATTAATGTCTTGCAAGTCAATCAGAGATAGTCACACAGCTCACCATTGTGGACAACACAAGCCCAAATTGCTCACTTCAGAACTGGGGCGCGCCTTGGTGCAAAAATCGACTTCCTCTTCTACTGAATTCAAGCTGCATCCTCAGAAACCAATAGCTCATCACACATAAATAGTATTTGCACACAGGCAACATAAGGGAGCCAGAGTCACCCTATGCATTTGCATTCAACAATATGCAAATAATATTCCTATTTAAATTCATGTTTGTTTTATGAGTCACTGGGACATATATATAACTGCCAGTTCCCAACTGGCTGTGTGATTTTTACTACTCTATAGGCACAGTTATGGCTATCACATCTAATCATGATTCACTACGTCCTTGTGATTCACCATGAAAGGTGATGACATTCCAGTTCTCTGGATGTACCCTATGTCTGTGAATCCAGTCAAACATACAAGGGTCAGAGTCATAATGTTCACGCTGCTGAAGACCTGGTAAGATTCTCTCTGAATTAGCTCATAACTGCAACGACAAAGCTTTATATGTAGAGCTACGGTGCAAGACTTGTCACCCAGATTGCGCCGTCTCTGTACTGTGTAATAATGTGTGAGCATCTCAGGCTCTGTCGCCATTTTATCCTGCAGAATGGAGATTCGCCCAATGCAAAGGAAAGTAATAAATTACTCTGGCAAGATCTAAGTTGTGCATAAGTCAGAAGGAGCCACCACGGGAGAAACAGATTGTAGATTGTTGCCTGTGCAGGGAGGGAATGGGGGGAGGTTGGTTGAGGTGTTTAGATTAATGCCTCTGCCCGCATTACAAAATGCCTCTGAATCTGCAAGTGCAATGTAAGCTATAACGTAAATGTGAGATACATTATATTCAATACTGTGTGTATGACTTTGAGATTAAGCAGTGATTTGCCTATTTTGTCAGTGGGTGGAAATATTACTTACTGTGTGATATTAAGGGAGCACAGAGGCAAGCTCTTTGACACTCATTCAGACATAGTACATGCAGGCAGCTGTTTATGATTAATGTCATTACCCTGCACAGTGGTGGAAGGAAGTGCCTTGAATCTAGCCAGTGGCAACGAAACAGAAAGAGCTGCCATTTGCGGGAATATTTAGTAAATAAATACATCTGTTTGACACCAGAAGAAAGGTAGTTCATTTTTAAATCATACCATATAGTGTAATACACATGACTATAAATATAATGATTAATTAATGATTGACTGATGTTTAGTAAAAACCTGCGAGGGAAGCAAATGTCAAAACACTAAACTCTGAATAGTAATTATTAATTGATACCACGCATATGCAAACATGAGATACGTACATATATTGAATTTTCAGGTTTGAAATATAGTATGTACATATTGAAATTTATACAAATTTTACTACAGATATTGTAAATATATTTCTTCAAATATCAAGAATTGTATGTATCCTCTTGATATATGCCAAAGTATGTGTTAATAACATATCTCCATAGGGGCACAAAATCATATATATTATAGTCATATATTACATTTCTGTATGGGTAATTTATCAACTTCGACCATTCTGCTCTAACTTACTTAAATTCAACAAATGTTTCTGACATCTGACAAGACTGTGTTTACATTGCTTTTTTGTCAGAGAAAATAATCAAATGAAACAGACATTTTTATAGATTTGTTTTGTAAACGTCAACTCAGCTGCAGAAATCGTCAAAGCTTTAAAGCATCACTGGGAATTTACTGAGCGAAAATTTACTGCCCTCAGAGCTATTAAAGCATGTAGAAATAACATCACCCATATACATTTGCTATTATATCACATTGTATCACTGTCCAGCATGTTTGTTTTTATTTTTATTTCTGTTCTACCTGAAAGTCAGTAACTTGCCCTGAGGTTAACTCTGATCCAAGCAATGCCCCCAGTAAGACCTTCAAAAATGTCAAATGCACCAGTAGTACAGTTGACCTTCTCATAATATTGTTACTCAGGATTTCAGTTTGAGGTCAGATTGTGCATGCAGCTCTAAACTTGGGAATATAATAATTACAGAGCATTTGCAGCAGCCATTGAGGGTAAAAGTAATTGACTTTGGCTCAGCCTGCAATGTCTCTGAAGCACAAAGGGTTTCACACATTCAGACCAGGCGATGTATGTAAGTATGTATCTGGCAGCATGGCAGAGCTCTGGTTGCACCTTTAATAGAATTTTACAATAGAATATCTTTGAATGTGTCTAGGGTAGATGTGGATCCAATAAAAATGCATATCAAATGAAGGATGTAAAATCCTGTTGCACTTCCTGATCACTGGAACACTGGAAGTTGCATTTTTGTGTGTAAATGCATATTTTATACACAAAATTGTATTTAGCAAAATTGAAAACAATTTTTTCCTCATAGAAAAAATGAAGACAGCTGCCTAAGATTGCTTTCCCTGTCACTGACACATGCTCTGTGGGGCTGGACATAATCTACTTCTTGAGAAGAGTTCATTGACTGCATACCTTTGTCGCTATGAGTACTCTAATTACTATTACTATGTTAGCTAGATGTCACGTAGGACAGTCTTGGAAACGTTGGGAGAGAGAATGAGGTGAATGCCAAAGGTCTCTGGTTGGATTCAAAACTGTGGCCATTGCAATCTACGTGGGATGTGATTACCTTTTCTTTTTGAACATGTTACAATTTCTTCATCAGAAGATGGAGTTTGTATAGTTGTCATGAAGCGCAGAAACTCAAACTTCCTTATTATTCTTACCATGTAACATGTAACTGAAAAACTCCATCTGCAGATTGATTTGTCGCCTGCTGTTTCCAAGGTCGAGGATAAACAACACAGACAGAAAATCCTAAAAATGCTGAGAGTAATGGAAAGTCTAAAAAAAAAAATCTACAATTTCATGACAACGATGCAAACTGCATCTGCTGATTAAGACTGTGTGATGTGGTCAAAAGCCAGTTTGTAGACCTTGAGTATTTGATTGTTATTTCAACTGTATCCCATCTATTTTGCTCTTATACTAGCCTAGAGCCACTACTACAGCACTTTGTTGTGCTTGTTGTTTTCAATTACTAAAACTGGCTGAAGAGTTACAGTTATGGGGAAGGTATTCTCTGTGCTTAACATTTCATGAGGGTTTACACCTAAATAGGGCTGTACATCCCCATAAAACACTTTCTTTTTGTTAAACATGGTCTACAGTTGAGATACGAATTATAAATTCTAGTTAAGTAGTCTGCAGGCATGATTGATACATCTTTTGGCATTCAATATTACTTATCATCAAAGTGGTGACCTGAGTTCCCCTCAGGTCTGTGTTTGCAGTGCAGCAGCTCTCAAATGAAATGTGGGCCTAATTACATTTTATCTGATGCCCTGCAGCAGGCCCTGCCCTCTGAGAAATTAATATCTGAGTGTCCACTGCACCCAGTCTCAATTACATTTCTTTTCAAATGCATCAGCTGCCATCCTTCTTGTTAATGTGCAATGCAGGAATGAAAGTGTATGCAGCGCAGAGTTATTCGTCACGCGCCGAAAGACCCGAGCTCAGCTGCATGTGTATGCATTTCAAAAAGCCAAAACAAAAACAGAAAAACAAGCTTCTATACTTACATTTATGAGTTGCTTTATGTTTTTTTCCCCTTTCACTTATTGCTGTTATAAACCTACAGTGTGGATGTGTTGTGTATGAGCATGGTTTTCAGAGAACAAGCTGTCGCAGCATTTGAAAGCCACCCGATATTTACTTGGCGATTCCTGTAGCGCGGGGATGAATTGAAGTTTGTCACTACAGCCACATTTCTGAAATGAGAAGTGACACGCTGAGTTTTGCCGCTCCCCTGCTGCGGTCGTGTTGCATACGGACCCCGCTGCCTCCACCTCCTCACGTCAAGCTGAGGACCGCTCGTCTGCTGTGAACGTCTGTGGTGTTCTTGCAACATACAGCAACTAATATACATGCCACAACTCCTGCTACTAGGGAGACTTGTCAATGATGACAGGTTGCTCCTTTGGATGTGAGTGTGTGGATAATGAGCATTACATCTCCATGGTCACCTGAAACAATGTTTGTGTGAATATTAAGACTAGCTGCACATAGAGCGTAGAGCAGAGAAAAGCCCAACTGCACAAACACACAGCAAAGGAAATTAGAAATGTATGATATGCATGTGTATGAATTTTCCATCTCCATTACTGTGTGTGTGTGTGTGTGTGTGTGTGTGTGTGTGTGTGTGTGTGTGTCCTTAATAGAATACAGTGAATAGGAAGTAGTGGTGCAGTCTGTAAACTCATGTTTAAAAAGATCTGCTGAGCTCCAGGAGGGAAAGAAAACTGAATTCTCATATAACTAATAAATTTGGCAAATGGTCATATTTCATAAAGGACAAGATAAAGTAGCTCACAACATATTCCATGTGGTCATCACCAGTCAGACGTACTGATGAGCACATATAGGGTGTTTTTTTGTTTGTTTTTTTTTCCACACAGGCATTGGTGGTGTTTAATTAGCTGCCTGATTGGAAACATGTGCACAATATCATCACTCAACATTAATGGAACTTTGACAACTATTAATGCGGACTTGATGTTCACTTTGATAGATTAGAGAACTCGAGAAAGTTTCAAGGGTCTGCTAATTGATTCTGTTACAGCAAGAAAATAAATAGAAGCCATTTGCTGTTGTGAAACTTCTGGCAAAATAAATCCCAAAACCTGAACTAATACCAGCAAAGCTATGATGTAAAGTATAACTTTTGGTTTCTGAGGCTAAATATCAAATCCATCAAATACACTGAGCAGCTGATGTAAATAACACTCACTGATGTGAGGAAAACAGATGAGAAATATATATTTTAATGTTTAGCAAGGTTGCGCCCACTCACTGCTGGTCAGCAGGACCGTCTGACGACTTTTACTTTATGAAATCTCATCACTGTTCTGCCAATCTCCACAGCAAGAACACTGCTGATGTATGACTCTGCTGACGTCCCTGTTGCCAAGAAAAGAGGCAAAAATTAAACAACTTCTATGCCAGGTTGGCTGCTGCACAGTATACTGTACTTAAATTTAGTTAAGGGGAACAGATTTAAAAGTTTTACAGGACAGTCCAAATTAGGTGCTGATTGCTATGGCATTTGGAGCGCTGACATTTTTGTTTGTAAAAGTGCACATCACTTTGCTGATAGTTATCATATTCATATTATAAATTCTGAATTGCAGGATTCAGCTGAAACTGGAATTTGTGTCTTAGTCGAGGAAAAAACACAAACAAAAACAAGGTGGCACAAGTTCAGTTACTCATAAACACAGTCAATGGGACTGTGTGTGTTACTCAGGTTTTCATCAGAAACTCTATACAGAAACTCTGTATAGGACTGAATCAGAAGAGTGTCAGGCCCAGTCCCAATGTCCACCCTACCAGCCTCACAGACCATGAGGGCTTAGGGTTGTCCCACTGTCAAATCATCAAGTTCATGAGGGCTCGCTAGCACACTTTCCTTAAATCCAGATTTCTGCAGACTTTGGTTGAGGGAATTACCTGCAGTTCATAGTGCTGTGACATTGAAGCATAAAAAATAAATAAATAAACAAACAAACAAACAAAAAAGCTTACAATAGAAGCCAATACAAAAGAACCTATACTGTGTGCTTTGCTAATGTTAAAGGTCCCATATTATGTAAAGTTAGATTTCCATGGGTTTGCGATTATAAAGGTCTAGGTTCTATATTTATACTGTGGAAGTATTTAAGTGCTCGGTGCACAGAAAAATGCACACAGCCTGTATTCAGAAACTGAGCCTTAAAACTAGCCATCGGGACTTCTGTCACTTTGTGATGTCACAACAAAGCTGTCACTGTTCTCAGCCATGATCCCACCAGGAACCACCATCCAACCTCGCAGGATTTTGTTTCTCTGTGTGTTGACCTGAAATCTGCTATATTTTTATTCGATCACTCAGAAAACAGTCAGCCAATCAGAAGAGAGACTCACAATTTTAAAAACTACACTTGAAGTGCAAAATGAAACAAAGAAACTAAACAAAAACAAACAATTTCGACAACCCTGTCTTTTTCTTCTCTCTTATTTCAGTTTGGGCTGAATATATTTGGCACTACAGATCTCATCATGCTTTAAGTGAAATGTGTTGCCATGCATTTATTGAGTTTGCCCAGGGGCCGCAGCACCCTAGGGCCTTTTTTGGCATATATATATATATATCTCAACTGAATTACTTTTGATACTGAAGACAGGTCTAAATTTGATGACTGACAGGCAAGAAGTGAGCTATAAGAAGCATCTTTTTAAACAGATCTAGGGAGGCTCCTGAAAATATATCTCAAAGAAGCTGCTGTTACTGAAAATAGTAAAATGTGTCCCATTCAGCAGTGTGTATAAAATATCTGCGTGTTCTGATTTGTTTGACACAAAATGCATAAATCAGAGGCCAAGGCTTCAGAGCGTCTGACATTTAATAAAACACTCATGACCGTTATGTGATAAAAGGCCAAAATAATCTTGGCCTGCATGTACATATGCAGCTACATCAAAGGGTTTGTTGTGTTTTCCTCATTTCACAAATAGCAGGTTACACGATAACAGCCAATCATGTGTCTTTATATTGAAACCCTCAGCAATAAAACTGTAAAAACAACACATTGGAGAGTTGCCTGTCATAACATGTCTAGCCATGTCTGCTGCTGTGAAAAAAAGCAAAAAACAAAACACACACACACACACACACACACACACACACACACAGAGAAATACAAAAAGTGTGTGGTCCAAACAGCTTGTGGTTGTGTTTACATGGTGGTGAAGGACAGTAACTCTGTGGCAGAATTTGTAAGGATTAAAGAAATAACCAGTACAATCTTTGGGCTACTGCTTAATCTGCTCAAGTAAAGACCTGACAGTCAATTTCCAGCAAGGCCATCCAGAGCCACTATGAAGAGGACTGCTGTCAGCACCAGGGGTTAATGCCATCTGCTGAAGGACATGAGGGCGATGAGCTGGCCATGGCCTCTTCTGTGTCCCTCACCTTCATACCAGAGTCTAATACTGGCTACAGAAGGCTGAAGATTAAAGACAATGGCTGTAAATAGTGCTGATGTCCACAATGGATATAATATGGAAAGGCTGTATTTCATAGTACATAATTTTCTCTCCTGAAAACAGACCCTGAATTGTCATTCATAAACAGTAAAAAAAAACAAGATGCATTTTCAGCAAATAAGGCGTAATTTTTTTTTAGTATGCATTTAGCCTGAAATTGTTTATTTGCAATATCTGGCCGCCATTCAGTGTCTGCTGTGGCACACTTGCCCTTAATTCTTGTCAAAGCACAAGGCACAGCGAGCGTCTCTCTCTCTCTCATTTATTACGCAGCAATCAGAACTTCACACTCCCTCTGTGCTATTTCAAAGCACAATTCTCATGCATTCAGAGATGAAAAAAAGAGGGAATCTAAAAGGGTAGAAAAATATCTTGAGTGGAAGCTTATAGCATGACATAAAAACACTTCTTACTCACCCACTGTGCTTCTCCAGTGACTTTTAAATCCTGCATTCAAACAGAAAAGCATAGCCGTGAGCTTGGGGGGGGGGCTTTATAAACTCAGGGTGCAGGAGCAATACAGGCTCGTATTACTCTTCACAGTTGCTGCATTTATCCCCTAATTCCTGATTATTCTGCAGTGAGCTGCTAGGTGTGCTCAATTTACAACAGGATAGAAGACAGATTTCATCCCTGGGGGCGCAGTGGCTGAATGCATTTGTTCTTCTTCTTCCTTTCTATTTTTTAATTAGAGCTTAAAAGTTTAACAGTAGCTGCTCAACCATTTAGGGCAGTAGCTGTGATTATCATGGGCAAAATATTTTAATAACAGATCATTTAGCATTTTCTTTTGTTGCAGAATCCCAGTAAAGGGAGTTACTGAGCACTGGCGCTTGAGGAAGTGTGGAAGGTTGCACGTTGAGAGGAATTTCCTCTTAAAAACAACTATTTTTAAATGTAAAAAAAAAAATTCAGGAGCCTTTAATAGCCTGCTGTTTCTACAAAAGCAAATATACCTAAAATATTGTTTTGGTGTGGTAATTTTCTCCACTTTGGATTTTAACTGTAAGACTATTGACAATGACATATTGAATTTTAATACATGAAATATATGTACATATAAAACAACAACAGAGATTAGAACATTTTCATATATTGACATATGTCCATTATGTACAGGAAATTTCACTATGGGTATTTCATATGTTAGAAATGTATTATCACATATATACACATCCTCTGGATATATGAAGATATAATATATGACCTTATAGGTTGCATATATGTCAATGTCACTCTTGATGTAGGGACATACTGTTTATGTCATATAGAGCTTGCAGTTGTGATGCTGGATCACTGCAGCATTAACGCAGGACATTTGTGACGTTAATGGACAGTTAATGTGATGCTGGTTGCCGGGGTAATCATACTGCAATTATGTTTTGATCAGCTCCTCAATGAGGAGTAATTATCTCACATGGATTTGTGATAATGGCAGTGTGAAATGACACAGTGGAAATTCAGTGCAAGTTTGAATTTTTGAGAAGAGTTCTAAACGTAGCAAAAATATTCTGTCTCCCACTCTGAATATGAAAGAGTACAGTTCCCCCTTTAGGATTGTTTTACCTCAAATACCCTCTTAGAACTATCAGACAGTATAAAGTTATACATAGTACCATCCTAGATACAGATGAAGCTGTCACTAAGATTCAACATTTTACCTTCAGGAAGTCCCATTTTTCTTCTGAGGAGTTTTATCACTTACAGCACAAAGCAGCCTGTTCTTAAGGTCTCATTAGAACAGTGTCTGCTTTTTGGCCAGATAAACGGTGAAGAAGAGCGATGGTTAGAGGGATGGACCGGTGTGTTTGGCCCCAGTGGTGAAGACAATAAGTTATGTTTTATTGGCAAGGACTAATTCTTCATTGTTCTAATTGAAGAAGTAAAGGTGGATCAATAAGCTTCACCAGGCCGCCCTGTTCTGGCATGCACTGACATTATAGCAAAAGACCAGGCTGCGCAAATGGATCTTTTATCGGTGACAGGGCTTAGTGTGTTTACAACACATCCCTTATCTTTCAAACTCCCATCTGTCCTGGTGCAGGAATCCAATTATGTACCCAATATTAACCCCTTTAGAGAATTAACCCCACACAACACTACTCTTTGAACAAATAAATGTGGGTGAGGAACCTGCTGCCAGTGTTAAATGAGGAAATAAATAATGGATGCTGCCTTTGCCTTTCTCCCTCTGTGCACCACTGATCCTACCCACCTGGAGGGCTTCTAAATAAGATCCTACGCTGGCTGAGCACAACACAGCAGTTCATTGATCCCCACCCTGTGGTAAGGGCTCTTCCCTCAGGTGGGCATATGAAGGTTGAAGAGAAAGGGCAAAAAAAAAAAAAAAATTACACAGGAGGCACAGACATACACATACAGCAGGTGGAGGGCTGAATGACTCACCTGCCCTCCAGGAAGAGTAGTAAAGATCAAAAGAATCAGCAGCTTGGATGTACATGCTTGTGTGTGTTGGGCTGGTGGTAATCTCCAAAAGGAAATCAATGGTAGCGTGTTGTGAAGAGCTGTCAAACTGCTGTTGATTCTATGCAATTCATATGGTTTGGTTACTAAATGAGTCCACAGCAGATGGAGCAGATTGTGAGTCACAGTGTAAGAAGATTGTGGTGATAAAACTGGAAACACACAGCCCACAGAACACATGTACAGTAAGACAGTATGAAGACAGTCACAGGAAGCCGCTGACCTCTCCCAAATGAAAGTATTTTCTGGGGCGGTAAATGAAGCTGTTGAAATGTTCTGACATGTTTGGCTGTGCGTAATGCAGCAAAATTGCAGGTCAAGACCAAATGAAGCATATTAAGTGATAGGCAACAACTGTAGCGAGCAGCAGAGCAGACATCATCTATCCAGTACCAGCAGACCAAACAATAGACTGTATATAAAGTTATATTATAATAGTTATATAAAATTAGCTATAGAGACCAAAACAGTTTTTTATACCGGGCTGTTAAAATGTTTATTTCTGCTGTAAAGTTGGCAATTTTAACATGAGAGTCTATGGAGATCGACTTGCCTTTGGAACCTAGTGGTCATTTAAGGAACTGCAGTTTTTGGCACTTCGATGTTCATTTTTCAGCCCCAGAGGTTTTTGCTAGGAAAAATTATGGCAAATTGTGAACATTTTCACTGTTTTCTGACATTTAATAGATCAAATGTAAATAAGAAAAATGTTCACAGATTTAGTCCCGCATGATACTGTCAAAACTGACAATGAACCCATCTCTAATTTTTTTTTTTTTTTAGTTTATTAGTTATAAGTTTATTGTATGGTTTTCCACAGTTAAGAGAGAACTTTAAAGCTCCTACCAGCCAGTGCACCTTCTCAAACCCATTTTCACAAAACAATGAAAAAGGCTGGCAACTGCAGTTCCCTGGATACATACAAATGTGTATCATCAATATTCTACAGTTCATTTCTTCTTTATGTAGCAGGGAAAGAAATCTCAAAAGTGTGTGCATGCGCTCAAAACTTGAAGACTCCACTTCTGTCTCCAGTGGTGTTGTGACATGAAAAATGTAACCACGGTGGCCGATCAAAAACCAGCTCAAGAGACTCCTCACCCCCCGCACTAATACCAAAAATATGGACACATCCAGAACAAGGTATTAGTAGAGATATGACCTATTGTTTTCCATGGTACTTGCACCTTGGTAATTTGGGGAGCATAGAAAATCCTCTCAGAAAATCCTATTTACTTAACCCCTCTTTATATGAAGGTCCAGACCTGACCTGACAGAAAATCCAAAGTCAATATTTTAAAACCAAAAACTCTCACTTTCATAAAAAAAAAAAAAAGAAGCAACACACAGATGCTGCTCACAGAGTCCATATCTATAGTTCAGCAGCCATCCATATTGATAATAAAGGAACTATTGAACCAAGTGTAAATATTAAGACATGAACAGCACTGAGCCTTAAAGCGCTAAATTAACAAACTTGATAAATCAAACTCAAGACTCACCTTTGCCTTGATATGGCAGGAACATGATGCCATGAGGAAAATTCACCAAAAAAGTCTCTTATAAAATTCTTTTATTCTTTTACATTTTATATTCTGTCTGTCAGCACAGCTTGCTGGCAAGTCTTAACTTGTTTTACGTGTTTGTGTAGGGTCATGTTGAGGGATTCGTGTTGCATCAAAGAAAATGCAGCCCGCCCTTCACTCATTTCCATGAAGCCTCTGAGGGGATTCCAATGCTGTGCAGCATAAAATGTGAAACTTGCTCAACTTTTGCCTCACACAAGGAAACATCATTTGGCAAGGCAATACACTGGCCAATAAAGTCCATGCAAGCGCACATTCCAAGTGGATTATTTTAATGTGATAGAGTTATTGGAATATTTGTAATGTGTACCTGCCTGTAATCCCTACAGAGGTGAAAATGATTACATAATTAGATAAAAGAAACACACCCTTGTTAACTTTTTATGGTACACAACTTTCCTTCAGAGGTTCTTGTCTTTAATGGCAACCAACTGGAGGTACTACTTAATGAAGCAGTGCAAAGCCAAGGATTTATTACTGTTCTCGATTAGAGCACGACTGTCAAAAGAAAGGCTTTGACGTTTGAAACTGCTGAAAAAAAAAAAAAAAAAAGTGTAGGCGCCAAAAATCAGTGCCACAGAAGGCGGACAGTCCACCTTTTCAATTTCAGTTTTTGATGAACAACTGCCTCCGTGATTGGTGAGATATCTGCACAGAATCATCCCTGGTGATGAATTCAAGGTGCCACAGGGCATCTCTGCAAATCACAGAGGAGGCTGCATCACAAATCATTTTCTTTTCTGTCCTTCTTTCTTGTCTGCTGCTCGTGTTGCAGTTGTAGATTATTCACAGTGACATTTTCTTTCTTGATTCTTTAGCAGTTCTGTCACATTTGCCACATCCTGCTGCACCGGCTCAGAGATCTGCAGAGTGCAAGCTGAGGGTCCTCTGAAGTTCACATGGAGAAACCGGAGGAAATTATCAAGGGTATTGCTCACATCAAGCCTCATATTGTAGGCTGCTATAGTAGAGTGCAGCCCCTTACAGACAAACAGAGCCAGCAGCCCTTCAGCAATCTTATAGTGCACTGAACCGGGGTTTTTCTTATCTCTCACTTCTTCTTGTGCCTTTAGTTTTAATGGTGTTTTTTTTTTTTTTTTAAACCATCAGGGGTTTCTGGGTATGCATTTTCAGGAGGGTTTCTGAATTTATGCAAATGTTCACATGCAAGAAACAACTTGTAAATAACTGTGTATGCATGGAACCAGAAAAGTTCTATTTACACTTCAAAGGGGCTATTTGTAAGCTTTCTCTGCCGCCGAACGGTTTCTTGCCGGGAGTGGGTTGTGGTGATTATCAAGAAGACAAGAGGTTGTAATACACCCTCTGAGCAGCACTAATTTAGGGCAGACCGGAGGCTACAGTGAGCTGCTATCGGAAAGTGACGAGACGGGCCGTGGCTAGCTGGTTAGCATGCTAACTTCAGCAGAATAAAAGACTAGAGACAACAGTTAACATCGGCGTTGCTCACCACTGTTAGAGACGGCTCTTGGTGAGTACAGCAATGAAGTTTGATGCTGAACTCCCAACATTTCTACTAGACTGGTAAGTAAAGTTATTAATTCTAAAGCTGGTCGTGTGGCAATAGCAAAACTTAAAAATAGCTGCTTTAAGACCTAACCTGTCGAATACTCTTGAAAATGGGTCATGAAAATTGAAAACAAATTTGTCCAGCCCATCGAGTTCTGTTGAGCTATGGTCAGATTTGGTTTAATTTACTATATTTGTTATTATGCTATTATTCCATTAGTGTTTCCAATGTGTAGCTATGTTCTTCTGAGTAAAATACAGTGATGCAAGGGCCTGTACCAAAATGCACCAAAGTGCAAACTCCTGCAATAATTTTTCAACTTGTGTGTTTTCAAGTTGTGTTTTCGTTAAGAGACACCCAAATGCATCATAATGCTGATGTGTTGCTTCACTTCCGTCACGCTGTATACACAGCTCAGAACAGTCACTGCTGTGTACAGGCAGAATGTAGTGATACAGCTGGTGGGGGCAGATAGATGGGCACCTCAGACGGGAACCTCAGACTTGATGAATTTACACACACATGCACCTGTATGGAGGCAGCTAGTCCATCTATTGCTGAATCAAACAGTAAGGGATTTGACAACATATATAGAAAAAAAGGATCACTGTTACTAGTCTCACTGGTAGCTCAAAGGTTGACTGTCCCACAGGAAAAATCCCTGCATCTTCCAGATGGTAGGTCCACTCTTGTCTGTCTTCACTTTCTTTGACAGGAGGAAGGTATGACAGTACATCTTAAAAGGAAAAAAAAGATGTATAGCTGAAGTTACAGAGTTTGATCTGTGGTCTCATTTTTTGTTTAAATCAAGTTGCTTTTTAGAGGTTAAAACTAATATTTTTACAGAAAAGAGATCTGGCAGCTTGGCATGGGTTTAAACTCTCAATCTCTGCAATTACAAGTAACGGCTGAACATCCCAAGGTCCTTCCAGTTCCATATGAATAGAACCTTATAGAATCTTTATGGTTCCAGGAGCACATATCATGATTAAACTATAGGTTTCTTGACAGACCTTTATACCACAAGCGCAAAGGTGAACATGCTGGAATTTTGTCTTGCCAGGAAAGAGACAATAATGGGGGAGTTGGCAATGTTGTGGAGCATACTCAGGCCCACAGCCACAGCTGGAGAGAGGCATACATTCATCAAAACACACCCACACACACACACACAATTTCACTTGCTCACACACACCCCATTACCTCGATGCCCTCAAAGCAACGATTGGGTTGCATAGGCTCCGACTCTAATTTAATGTAATTTCATTTATCACTCTGAATTAGATTTCATGTTGCTACTTAATAATTTAAATCCCCTGGAAAGCACTCTTGGCTTTCATCTCACTTTCAAGGAACACTGGGAGATGACCGGAGGTAATGGCCACAGTGGCCACGATTTACTTTGTAGTGTGGCACAGGCAATTCATGGAACCAAAAGAATTTGTGCAATTTTGTGTAACTTTCATACTTCAGGACAACAGAAGGGTTGAGTCTCTAATCAAATCTCTCAAACTCAAGTGCAGGTTGAGCTTCTTACTCTCTGAAGTGCAAATCCCCAGTAATTCCACACACAACCCAGATACACAAAAAGTCTCTCTCGGGAGGTTTAAAAATGGTCCCATACAGTACAGTTTTCTACTTTATTCCTGTGTTATAATTTACATTTCATCACTGCAGTGAAAATACATTAAAACATGCAATATTTTTTCTTAGGCACAGAGTGATAATGATTGTCAGTGTTGTCACTTAAAATGCAAAACATACATGATGTAAATGAAAGCAAAATCATCACATTCATCAGTATGCTCAGTATTTAGACTTGTAGTGCAGGAACCTATCATTATTATGATATTATGCCATGATAGATTAATTATATATATATATATAATATATGTAAGTCGCTTTGGATAAAAGTGTCTGCCAAATTAGTAAATGTAAATGTATTATTATCATCATCAATTATTCAATGGTACCTATCTGTGTATGTAATGCAAACACTGAGATGAGTTAAATCAACTTATTTGGATTAACGTGTTTAATTTTATTTAGGGAAGTTTTTCCTGAGAGCAGAACTCTTTTTGAAGAGTATTCTGATCTTATTTCACTCCATTCACACATTCAACCTTAGAAGCTGCCCTGTACAACCACAGTCTGATCTATTGGCAACTGAGCAGGTGGGGGGTTAAGGCCCTTGTTCAAGGGCACGGAGTTGGTGGGTTAGTTCTGCCCTTTCACTTTCCCCCTTCCTGCTGGTCCAGGGATTGAACCAATGACCTGATTGATCCTGCTTCTCTAACGTTTGGCCTGGGAAAAAGTAATTTGAACTAATTGGCCCTGGCCAGCTGGTTCAAATTAAGCTGTGTATTTGATTGAGACGATATAAAAAGAATGGCACAGTCACGAAATAGACTATATCTTATTTAACATCGATCACATTTCTGTTGGTTTAGTCCATTGATATGATTGATATGTATCATGTCATTACCTCAGCTGTTCAGTAGATTTATGGTGTAATGTCAGCAGCAGATTTATGGTCTGTGTGCCTGTCAGCAGAACAAACTCATACATATGCCAGGAGTTTGCCAGGTTCAAGGACAACAATAGACAAAGAATGTTCTGTTGATTTTATATTTATTTCATGTTTTATTTTTTTATTTTTTTTGTAGTTCTCATTGTGATGTTGTTGAGTGATGCTACTCTGATAAACATGCAATACACTTGTAATACAGAGCCAACAGTGTGAAACATTACCCAAGCTTAGAAATGGAGTCCGTTTACAGTAGCCAACGATGAGCTCCCAGCAAAACACAAACAAAATGTGATCTAGTGAGCCCCAGTGTGTCCAATTGGAAATGTAACCAACATTTGGGGAATAGTAGGGTCAACATCAGTTGATAATGATATTATACTTTATAAATCCGATTAAAAGAACAAGAAAGAAAAAACTATAGTTGAACTCATCTATCGTGAGGATGTAGGTCCACACATTGTGTATCGTATTAAGACTGAATTAAGACAGATCTTGGTGGGCTTCAGCATCGGTGGGCTGGTAGACCGTCAAAAAATGCATGAAGTTTTAACTGTCCCCGTCAGTGTCTTTGCCGGCCCTCTCTGTGTGCTGCGTGTGTCTTCCATAGTCCGTTCTGTCTTCTCCTGGCAATCCGTGAACTGAAACTGTCTTAGCACCACACAGTCTGACCATCACGTCACTGTTTTTGCTGATGCCCAGGATACTCAGTTGTGCTAACCTATGGAGCGTGAGCACACGCGTAAGCAACAGGACACTGTAGTTTACTTAATGGCCACTGGTACCATTAAAAACAAGGGTTTCCTGAATGTTACATGTGGAGACCTAGAAGTTGAGTAGGGAGTACAAAATGCAGCATGTGCAACATTTTTTGTTGGCAATGTGGTCATGCAAAAATGTCCTTGACGGCAATAAATCCTCATCTAACTCAGGGATGGTGACCCTGAATTTTGTTTGTAAAGGTGGGATAGATAGATAGATAGAAATAATGAATTACAAAATGCAAATAAGGAGAAGATTAGTCTGTGTTTATGGGTGGCATTTAATTTTAATTGGTTCATTATTTCCGCAAATTACATTTTTAAACTCTCCTGACTGCCTCAGCTGTGCCTGGTACCGCGTCAAGGGAATCAAGGCTACAGGTCGCGAGCATCCCCCTCTCTGCAAACCAGGTTCCTGTGTAGAAAGTAGCCCTAAATGTGAATTTTGGTGATCTTCCTCTTTGCAGCATTAGCACTGATGATAGAAAGGAACTGAACTGCTGAAGTGAATGGACTGGTGTATATCTGCAACTTCTGCAAGTGATTGAGCTGAATCCTCTGCTAGTGATACAATTCACAACTTCTATGTAACTACAACTTCGAGGCTGCACACTTTTTGCTAATGCATAACCCTTTTCCTCAGCTAGTCAAGTTGTTATCTCACCACTTGTCACTCACCTTGATGAACAATGAAACTGAATCACAGGCGCTACAATCTTCAATGAGAGACCTTGGGTAAAGTTTTGCTGGTTTTATTTCCTACCACTTTCTTCCATTGCTGACATTTCCTGTGTGTAGCCACTAACCGTGCATTTTTCAGTTGTCCATACAGTGTCAATCTTATATCCCAGATAAACTTCCATTTTAACTAATGCAAGCAACCCAAACTTGTCTTTTTATATCACTAATACACATTAGTGAAACCCCTGAAAAGAAAGCGTCTTAAATCACTTTCAATGGGCACTGAGAATAAGGACATGAGGGACTGTGTTATCTCCTTCAAACTACCTCACACCCAGATCTCCTGACATTTCATGAGCGGCTAAAGCCAAGTGGTCCTAGAGTCAACCTTTGTCCTGCCAGCAGGCTGTTAGTATGTATCTCAGATCCAAAGACACACTTTCATTGTTTAATTCAAATGTTGTTTGGGGATAATGTCTTGCAAGTTGGGACTGCATTGTTTACAAAAATCATACAAATAGTGATTATTAGAATTCTTATGCACAGTTTGCACCAATGCTGCTGCTTGTCAACCCAAACAATAACAAAAAACTAATTTCACAACTGAAATCTGATGCCACAAAATATCTTAAAAATCATTCAAATGGGACTCAGACAGAACCTAATAACCAGTGTACAGACAAATGCATACACATAATGTCTGGTTTTTATTTAATGTTAATTTAAATGATTGATTAATTTTAACTTATGCTCTGTCTCCTGCCTTCACATCTATGGCAGCTTAAGAAAAATCTTCTCCAGGCAAAGAGATTAACTGGTCCCTGAAACTAATAAAACTTGACAGAAAGCTGTTCTAAAAGGAATAAGGAGAGTTTAGCCATGATGAAAGACAGGCTTAATAAACTCAAAAACATGCACAAAATAAATTAAACACATTAGCTGCAATACTTAGCCTGCTATTGCTAATGCTAACCCTGGTCCTGGCTAATGGTAACCTCTGCAACAAAGAGGCGGTTCAAATATACACTGGCTTGAAGGCCATACTCAGAGAAATAGGATTTTTGACTCATACTGGTGTCATAGTCAGTATTGCAGATTCAAGCCTGGTCTATGACCTTTGTTCCTTTTAATCCCCTGTCTCTCTTTGACAACTTTATCTTCAGTCTAAGTCTATGATAAAGAATATATATTAAAATATTGTATTGTGTTATGAAAGCTAAAGCTGATGAACCTTAGTTTCCCTTCTGTGACATTTATGCTGTATTAGGGGACACGTAGTGCTACAGGACAACAAGGGTCAGAAGAAGGTTGGTGACACAGTGCAAAGCTTGAGAGTTCAATTGAAGCACAGGAGTTCAGTAACCTCAAGTGCACATGCTACAGGAGATGACAAAAACAAAACAAAACAAAAATTGCATATCACACGTTTGAGATGTGCATATCAAACAGCCCTCCTGGGATCATTTGCTGTCATCAGCAACAAGGGCAAAATGAACCCTGGAATGCTGCTGTGAAACCGCATCTGTCCCATGGTGTGCAGTATAGAGCCACTGCTGCCTATAAAATGTCAGTGCGCCCTCATGGATGACTGGTTTTCATCAGGATAAGGCTTGATCCAGAGATAAAGTGCCCCTCCTTATCACCCATGACAGTTCTCGCTTGTCCTATCACACACAAAGTGTAGGCGCACGCCGCGCCGTTCACAGGACTCCCCGCTGGCATCAGTAGCAGCAGGGTTTGAATGGGATTTCACTGGTCTCAGACTTGTGAGCAGTGATCCCTGATGCAAAGCTGTCTTATCTGACAAGTATGTGAGTGTGTATGTGTGGGTATTTTTTTTTTACTGTGTATGCGTTCTTGTGTATGTATTAGTGTGTGTCCACTGCTCTGGATGACTACACAGCCACTAGTTATCTCAAATCAAGAGCAAGAGGGCAATATAGTACTCTCCTATCACCCTTCCCTCTCTTCCATCCATCCATCCATCCACCCATCCATCCATCCATCACTAGCACTCCATCACCCCCCCACCCCCCTTCAGCTTATCCTTCATCCACAGCACAGAGCTCAGACTTCTGGGGAGATTATGTCTGCCTGTCAGCCCCTCTGTTCTGATAGGTTGGAGCAAAGGCTTTTTATTTTTTTTATTTTTTATCCCCCTTTGCACAAGTGAAAGCTGACATGATTGGCACTCATCTCAAGTTCTGATTTTTGTGCTGTGTGCAGATTTTGTGGGGGAGTCACTTCTTAGATTTTGATACAGAGGCAAAGCTCCACTGGCAGCCAGAACGATGAAGGTGCGGCAAGCAGTCAGCGCCTCTTTATCGGTAAATGCAGGCATTCTCTTGTCTCCAAAACGTCTCCTCCTGGGAAACATCTTGTATTGCTGAGTCATAATGGAAAACAGTTCAGCACTGCCACATCTGAATTCAAAAAGAACTTTTACTAAAGGACTTGGTTCCTCTAGGAGTACAACAACAGAAATAACAGAGCATCTATTTTAATTTGATTTATTTGGTTGGTATTGACTTAATTTGCGCAGGAAGATTCATGTAATGAGTAGCCAGGGAAAGATTTGAACCCAGGCCAAAGGTGGGCATGAGTAATTGCTCAAGTTAAAATATCAGCCATTACTGCATACACTTTACAATCAGGGACATCTCTTTCTTCATTACTGCAGTGCTGCTACACTTCAGAGCTATCTCATTACTTCTTCCTGTTGGCCAACTTGCATTTTAATTTTAACCCAAACAGAATCACTTCATTATTGCCTTCCAATGTACGAAATGAATACCTTTATAATTCCATAAAATCCCTGCAAAGCTCAGTTAAATATAATTTCCAAGCTGTGTTGTTTATTTGTGATAGACATTATACCCATGAAAATTCTGAACACTGCACAAAAACTTTTCCTTTTTTGCTGGGTCATTAACTGTACTTCCTGAGCAAAAAAACAATCTGTTTTTCTCCCATGTCTATCTGCTTTTAGGCATACCAATTCATACTTACTCGACTCCCTGCCACTATACTATACAATTTTCTTCTTCTAACTCTGCACTGTGATAGAGATTCTTAAAGGTCACATATTGTATAAAGTGAGATTTCCATGTCTTTTGATGCTAAAGTAGGTCTAGGTTCTATATTATTACTGTTAAAGTAACAAAGCCTCAGTCCAGAGAAATGCACACCACCAACAAGCCCAGAAACTGAGCCTTAAAACAAGCCATGATCCAACCTTGTAGGATTTGGTTTCTCACAGTGTTTACCGGAAATCTGCTATATTTTTTTTGATCACTCAGAAAACAGTCTGCCAATCAGAAGAGAGGTTCTGAGCCTCTCTTCAGATTGGCTTACCAACCTGTTGTTGCTCGTCCTCCAGAGAGAAGCGTGAGAGAAGAGATGTAAAACTACACTAAGATTTTTGGAACTTTTGGTTTTTGGTACTTAAAATGACAAAACTTCAAACTTCAAATAAAAACACAAGTAAAACATTTACAGAAAAGTGTAAAATGTGTGACCTTTAAAATTTCTACCTGGTAGAATTCACCATTTAGACTTCCTAGTTCTGTAGGAAGCAATCAAGGAGGTTACTTTGGTCCAATTGTTCCACTCACTTTTTAGTCATTCTCTCTAGCTAAAGCTGAGCATATACACAGCAGTCACAGCTGTCATTTTTTTCTGTCACTTTCACATTAAACAGTCCTCTCTCTCCAGTGGGTTGTTGTCCTGCCAACAACGTGGTGGGCACACTAAATGATATGGCACAGACGAGTCACCACACATTAAAAGATTTTCTATTTGGATTCACTCATGAGGGATCTCACGGCACAAAGTGTGAAACACACTTTGTTTTTCGCCCTTATTGTGCCAAAGTAGAACTTGAAAGGGAAGAGCAGCTTGCGGCACTTATTGTGTGTGCATTCGTTTGTGCAGAAACAAAAGGTACTGATGTTGGAAGAGTTTGAAGAGCTGCAAAGCGATGAGGGAAGAAGCAAACAATGACTGCAATCAAAAAAAAAGCAGCTAAACATGTCAGATGTTTGATGTTGACTGGAACTGAGTGAGCTCCCATTGACTATTTGCTCACCATTCACAAAACATATTTTTAGTATGTGCTTCACATTAAAAAGAGAAGTACCTACAGTATTTGTGCTGAAAAACCCACCATGTTAAAACATTTCCACGTCTGATCAGGCTGCTCTCTCTGACCTTCACTGAATTAACAAGCTTTGATGACAGATATGTGCAATTACAGGGAAAACATGATGACTTCAGTAATTTCTCTCATCAGTGCTCTTAAGGGGTCAGTTCCTGTAATTACAAAAACAAAACCAAAGAAAAAAAAACAAAAAAAAACAGTTAAGTCATAGTGGTGTCTGGCCATGCAAATAGTTTCCCGTTTTCAATCAGTCCTCCAATCGGAACAACTGATTTGATTTGTTTTTTTCAACCCTCTGATGTGACCCATTGGAGTGCCTCCCTATGATTGCAGGCGTAGGTGATTTGGGTTAAAATAAGCACTACCTCAATATTAAATGATCTTTGTTGTCATGGTCACTTTAATAACGAACAGTCATCGATAATAGAAACAATATAAACTGCTACTTTCACATGGGAATCAAACACTGCTCTGCTGTGTCATATTCCTGTGTGTTGTTACCCATTCATCCACCACACACACACACACACACACACACACACACACACACACACACACACACTTAACTGATGGAACTGCAAGACAATCAATTTTGCCTCTTAATTTTTCTCAAAATACTGAAAAATGAAATTGGAAACTCAACAGCAAAGTGTCTTTCTGGTAACAATGTCTCCGTTGACCTTAATAACTCACAGACCTCACACAACTTTTTCACAGGGAATATTTCTTTGGTAGAAAGTAGTCCTGACCCAAAACCTCCTACATGGCTAGATACAATTATGGACAATGGGGGGAAAATGTAATGTGGGTGAACTGACCCTTTAAGTCAGTCCTGATAATTGCCCTGTATCAGTAATGAAGAGGAAAGCAGGAAACTGCGGAGTCATATCCAGCAGCAAAACTTTCTACTTTCCTGTGTCTTAATGGGCAATGCCTCTGATCCACATCTGCTAATTGGTGCTTATGTGCTATTGGGCAGGACTTCCTCATTGATCACCATCATCAGATGTTTGAAATAACAGACGACATTATTCAAAACATGTCAGAAGTTTTCCCAAGTTCACTAGCTCATTATATTATAGTGCTGGTGTTGAAAGCAGCTCCATTTCTCCAGTCTCGATAAAAACCATTTAGGCTTAGAGAACATGAAATAATAATATAGCTGCCGAGAGTGCTGCTAGAGGACCATGAAGAACCTCGTGAGCTATACATCCTATTTCATTTGCAAGTGGAATAAATGAGATATGAAGCCGGACCATTTCTACTTCCATTTACGCTCTCACATTGTGTTCTTTTCGTGCAGGCAGCCTTTTGTTTCTTTTCTGTATACCTTACCTTTTTCACATGTACCCTCACTTCAGTGCATCCACACTGTCACTGCAACTCTCAACGAAAATCACTGTAATTTGTGCCATTAGGTGTCCTTTCACACAAGCGTCCTGATGCTTCTCTGAATTCCTGACTGTCAGAAATACCTGCAGTCTCAGCGTGAGGTCATGAGTCACCCTCATCTTCTCAGGGAAGAGACAAAAGTGCGGAAGAGAATACCTCCAGCTCCCCAGGAGGATCTGAAACTGCCAGAACAGTTTAGGGACTGTTGAATCAAATTGTGGCCAAACATATAGAATGCAGGACTGTAAAAAAAACTCTGTCGACATGGCAAACCTCTCTGTCTCAGCATGGAACGCTGAATCAAGGCAATCCTTGGTAGGAAAGTTCATGGTGGGAGATAGACAGGAGGAACAGAGCGAAACGGCGTGAGGAGCTTACTGGCAGTGATGGTGGTGCCAGATGGGAGAAAGAGCTGCCCAGGAGAGGCGCCAGTAAGCAGAGACAAGTGGTGCCAGCCCAACTGTGTCTAACAGGAGGTCCAGCTATTTAATCAAACCCAACACTGAAACCGTACTAGTGCCAGATGCAATTCAAATCCTTATATAACCCAAATGCCAATTAGTTTTATATAGATTTCACACCACGCCCTCTGTCAGAGATGTTAGAATAGCTGCTTATTATCATTTGGGACATGGGAGATGTAACAGATTTCTAAATTAAAAAGATGCTGGGTGATATGATCTAGAGGAGAAAGCTGAGCTGAAGATGCACACAAAGAAATGTAAATTCAACCTTTCAACAGTGCTATATTTACACTGCGAGCACTTGTTACATTATGCGGGAAGTTTCCACATTTGTCCTTCACTTAATCCAAAACCGGCTTGCAGCTGGCTCGACTTCTGCCCAGATTCAAACATCCTGTCGTTTGGGTGATTGAGCTGCCAATAATCTTCCACCCACAGACACACACAGATGCACCTAGTGAGGAAAACCAGTGCTAACTAATAACAAGACTATTGCTCAAAATGTCATGGTATCCCTTTCAGATGGCTGATAAAAATCATCCTGTGCTGCTCTACGGGGGACGAGGGAGACAATCCAGCAGAGGTTTGGGGGGTGGCAGGCGGGGGCAGCTGCTAGTTTGAGCAAGAAATAACTGGAAATACCTTGATTAAATTCAGGGGTGTGAGATTTTCATCAGTGTGATACAGCTCGGTGGGGGTGTCGAGGTAATGGTTGGGGCCAGGAGTCTCTCCTGTTGACAGAAAGGACACACTGCTTGTCAGCAAAGTCATCTTTTCCATGCGCAACATCTGTGCTGAATTCGTGCTGCACTGTAAGCGAGCCATTAATCTAAAGCAGGACCACTCCTTATCGTGCAGAGCGACAGGCACCCTCACACTGTGTACAGAGAATGAAAAATAGATATCAGGTTTTTTCTTCCTTCACTGCATTTGTCTCTGTGTCTGTCTCTTTGTGCACCTTATTCTTATCAGCCCCCTCCTCTCGCTGCCTGTATGAGGTCATTTGAATTTGACATGATTTTTTTTTTGCATACAGTTCTCTTAAGCAGTGCAACACAGAAATACCTCTTCCTGAAATAGCACCTTGCCTCTTGACCCCTTTTTTATTTTTTTTGTCTTTTGGAGTGCTGCAGCCCAGCGTTGGATCGATGCACCACAGTGCTGATGCTGTGGCATTTCCACAAGGAGATGGATGTTGTTGGGGTCTATAAGGCAACATAGTGACATTTACATAAGGAGGAATGGATGCTGTTGGGCCAAGGAGGAAAGAAAAAGAAGCATGAGAGGAGCAGCGGCGCAGCAGTTATCACCCCATCCTTCCTGATGCTCCTTGACAGTCATTTTGCCCCTCCTGCTGGGGTACAGAGATGGTACATGAAATATTTTCTTTACACCATCTGCAGCTCCAGTCAGCAAAGGAACCAAGGTGATGACATATTTCAGCACGCCGCAACCAGCATTGGAGGGAGGTTAATGAATAGATTTAAATAAAGATTTAAATTTTTCCAGTCGATCAGAGCAGCAAGATGATTCAGACCTAAGCTTGCCCGCCGTCTTGTGCGCACTGGGTATTTATAAAAGAGGACAGGATGTGCAGAGGGACTGTGAGCGCAGCAGAACTCAAAAGCTGAGCCAGCCAATCTTGAAGTTATTCAATCAAAAATGAGTACATTTCATATTACGAGTACCATATTGAATTTGGGCCAAGGTGTGCTGCCCACAGAAAATGTTTTAAAGCTCAGGAAATGATTACTTAAATGTACTGTAATATGTCAGCGCGACCTGCTGAATTCTTCAGATAGTGGCTTATTCCTGCTGAGGAAAAGTTTTGCTCTAAGTTAAAAAAAAACAGTACAGTACAAAGTACAAACTTGCAATTTGTCTCGCCAGCTATTAAGAGTCATAATTTTCCCAATTTCTGTTAAAAAAAAATTCCCCTAAATTAAATTTAAATGCATCAAATACATAGCTGTGCAATCAAAATCTGAGTGATTTATTGTTAATTAGAGTTTTCCCAAGCAGAATGTGCTCAGTCAGAAACTTTTGTCTTTACAACTGAGATCTAATAGCAATAGACTTTACAGGATTACCATGGTTTTGGTGCATTCTATGCCCAAAGATTTTCCAAATTACACTATGGAAACCAGTGGCTTTATTTTGCATGGCTGAAACATTAGTCCAATATACTGGATTATGTCTTATTTACTGATCTCTGATATCTCTTTCTGTCATCTGTGTGGAGTTTATTGGACTGAGAGGCCAGTGTGAAATCATTGCTTCTCATTGAAGACTATATTGGATATAAATGGATTGAAATGGAGCTTCAGGCGAGTTATTGACTGCTGGAGTTATTATCAAATATTGGTACAGGACTAATCTATGTGCTGATGCTTATAGAGGAATCAGAGTGGGATTTAAGTTCTTTAGACCAGTGGGATATAAAAAAAATATAAATCTAGCATGTCTTATTACACAAACTGAAGATTGAATTGTACTGTAAGAGATTTGCTGTTTAAACTTGATTTATTAACTCAGAAATGGATCAGGGTCGACTCAGGACACAGGATTGTTTCTTGAGACAATTTAAAACTTTGTAGAGCTTTGTAGAGAACTCAAACTATTTGTGTCATATCATTGAGGCTATTATTTATGCCATATCACATATAGAAACTCTGGAGGTATTGGAGATTGCAAATGTAATAGCCTACTACACCATTATCATCATTTTCAATTATAACATTTAAAAAAAAGGCTCATAATGTGTTAATAATTCCTCCTGAGCTCTGCATCCTCCAAGAGAAGCCATATCCCAACAATAGAGCTGCCTGTGCAATCTACCATTCAATTCTAATTAGTTCACAGGCTTATAATGTACTTGTCTTTTCTGGCTGAGGTTTTAACACATCACTGAGTCCAGTTGGTTATTTTTTTTTTGTTTTTTATATCATTGAATGGTCTCATCAGCTCAATATTCCACTAAGCTTCTAAAGCAGCACAGCAGGGATTTTTTTTTTTTTTTTTTTTTTTTTAAATTGAAAACCGTAATCTGTGCCAGAGAGAATATTCATAGCTGCTGCTCTGTTGATTCAGAAACTGCTTGCCCTGTCTCTGAACTGGCCAGTGAGCACAGGATTGTAACAGAGTGCTTTAGTCAAGGCGGGCGTTGCTATGACACTGCACTTTTACAACATCAGTATATTAGTGATGTGTGCATTCGCCATCTCCAACAGTTTGAGCCCCATCTTGGCAGTGCTTTAAGAAATCTACATAATTTGTTCACTTGTTCGTTTAAATGCGTGTCTTCCTCTAAGATATGTTTTTGCTTGGTTAAATATGAACACACTGACAACGATTACACATGCAGAGCATGATTACAGAGATTATGTTCCAGATTTGAGTGTTTTCTTCTCACAGATGCCAACATGAAACTTGTCAAAAAACAGTGTTAATCTACAAGTACAGCCCGTTTTATTATTTTCTTAATATGAAGACTTAAAGCCCTGGAATTCTTATACTTGCCTTAATGCTCCGCAAATCACAGATCAAGTGTGACAATGTGCAGATTTCCAGTATCTTCAAACAAATAACCTCCCTGTGCTGAAAACCTGAACATCTGGATTGGGAAGCCTTCAAAATTTCCCTGCTCATAGAAAACACACATCACACCTCTACAACAGTGCTGAGACTGCACTGAGGGGTCTATTGAAAAGCTGTTTCTCCTGTGCCGTTGACACATAACATCTGCAAGCCATCCGACACATTGCAGAATTATCTCTCTCTCTCTCTCTCTCTCTAGAGATGAGTTGTGCCCTGAAGACAAACTGCAGTGATGAATCTTCATAATTGTCTCCCTCCTGCACGGTTTCTGTGAAAGAGGTGGCCCTGTTCTCAAGGAAAGCAAAAAAAAAAAAAAAGAAAAAAAAAGGTAGCCACATCTGTTTGGATAAATGGAAGAAGCAGTTTTCAATTTCAGTTTTTCCTGGTTACATGATAGAGACTATATGTTCATGAAAAGAACAATGCAGTCTTCCTTTAAAATTAGATTCATGCAGCAGACCTTGCAGCAGGAGATATTTGAGAAGTTATTGTTGGAGGGGTCTGTCTTTAGAAGAACACTTGTAGGTAAATTTAAGTACTGCTAACTACAGTTAAATACTATTTATATCTAGCTTGTTTAATACTTGACTTTCTTACCTTCAGAGTTTCTTAATTAGATTGTGTATCTACAGAGGAATTCTAATTTGAGATAGTTTCCAGCTTTAGCCTTAAGTTACAGTTAAACTAAACAATGTTAGCTAGCTGATAGCATACCTTCTTATTTCCAGTGTTGGTTTGTCATTTCATTGCGAACACAAAAATCTTATGCAATATAGATTTTATTATTTCATTTTAATAGTCTCTGGTGTGGCTGTGACAATTTAGTTAGTCTTTTACCTTTTTTGATATTAGTTTTTATAATAAACCCTTTTTGGTTTTACTCAGGAATTCAGCAGTTTTACCTGGTTGGGTAATTGAACAATATTAAAATGCAGGTGTGCTAAAGACTAATTGTATTAGCAGTGGTGGAAAGTAATTAAGTAGATTTATGCTAAGTACTGTAATTAAGTACAATTTTGAGGCACTTGTATTTGAGTATTTCTATGTTATGCTACTTTATACTTCCACTCCACTACATGTATGTGACAGCTTTAGTTAAACAGGTAAGATACTGTAAGGACTGTAATACTTAATTTGACCAAAGCACATTCTTGCACAGTATTGGATTCCCTTTGACCCTGCAGAAAAAGTCAAGCAACCCAATTGTCATTGTATAATTTGCACTCTGAATTTAATGCTTTCCTGCTCTAAAGGTATCAGTGGTTGATACTTGGTAAAATATCATTTTTGGTCATTGGCCACTGTAAGTGGACACCTAAGTAATTCAACTTGCCTCAAATAAGGCTTATTCAAAAAAAAAAAAAAAAGGTGTGCTGTTAAAGTTATGCACTATTGTGCATGTGGAAGCCATTCATGGAGAAAAAAAAAAATGCTCAAGGACACGCATGCAGGTGGGTAATGTGCCAAGATACACAGCAATGTACCAATAGAGACAATGAAATAGACTGCTAGCAAGTGAACGTGGATTTAAACAGTGCAGGATTCAAATGTATAAGCTCTATGAGGTTTACGAAGTTTTATGAGGAAGGAAATGCAGTCAACACCTCAAGGCTTCATATAATTCATTTTGGTTGCATAACACTGAATGTTTATAGGAAACCTCCACAGGGTATCGCCAACACAATCTGTGCATTAGCCTGATTAAAGACCAAAAATCATAAAATTATAATTTTAAAGAAATGTTACTCCATATGAATTGTATATTTGTACCTTCAAAACTGACTGTGCACTGGCAATGAGATTCTTTTTTTTTTTCCTGTAATATCGCCAATTGCCAAGTAAATTGTAATACATTTCTTATAGTAATGTGTAGATGACTTAAAGGAAAAGGTAAGACGAAGGGAAGACTTGTGGTCTCAGTTAAAAATTCAAAAAGTAAATGAAGCCCAACATAGGATGTGTTTACTTCTTTCATTATTTAAAACCCAAATGTTTTAGGAGATAAAACATTATTGCACAGAACACATCCTGCAGTCTCCGCTGTCAAAGGTCCTGCACCTCACACACCCACCATCCACCATGACTTCTTACCTTCTGTGGTGGTTGTACTATACCCCAAAAACACAGCTGGTGAACAGTCCAGGCAGCAGTTAATTTCCCTCTAAAACAATTTAATGGTAAATGATGACAGAAGACAGGTTAGTAAGAACCACATGTCATGTCTGCATGATATCACATGTGCACTCAGTTGAAAGTCAAACACATTGCAGCAGACCTGTTTGTTTCCACTTTCAAAAAAGAGGTCAAAATTTGGTTCTGTGTTCTATTTCCTGCTTTAATTGCCTCCAACAAATTACAACTGATGCAGTTCATTTGCAATAGCAATGTATGCTTATTGGCAAAGTTTCTGTTGTATTTAGTGCGATGTTCCTTCAGTGCAGTGGAAAAGTTGTAGAGGAGGAAGCCAGGGTGGATGGCCAGGCATAACAAAACAGAGTTTCCATTAAAAGCAGTTTACTGACTGATTTTCATTACCATCAACATATTAGGTTACAACAATTTTTGTCAATAAAATACAAAGTTGGTCTGTAAATTTATTTCACTGATTACATTCTTAACTCAACTGATATATTGACCAATTGCATTCAAGTGATATGAAATCCTTATCAATATAGCGGCAAGATAGATGCTACTGTGCACAAGTATACAGGCTGACCCCACTATCAGTTAAAACAGCACAAAGTGTTAGCATTGTGGTTAAAAAAAAAAAAAAAAAAATCGGTAGGCTACATTACATGTACCGATTATACAGAATCTGATATGGACTCCTGTTTGTGGAGGGCCCTCTGCATCACTCCAGAGCTGCTCCATCAGCAGCTATCATGCCAGTGTGATGAGCTCCTGGCGCGTGAGGGTAATGTGTGCTGTGGCGCCAATGTTCTTTCATTCCTCATTTCACTTTAAAGCCCTCTACATGTTGGCTCAGCGTGATGAAGTTTGGATTCCATTCCTCCCTCTGCCCCACTCCAATCTATCTCAGTCAGGGACAACCACATGTCCTGCCTGTTAAATTGTGGATAAAACATCTCCATTTCGTTTTAATTGATCCATTGTAGTTCATCACAAGCTTCTTTAAGTGTATTGTTGAATTAAACATGACAGATAAGTAAACCCAGAACTTGCAAATATTTGGACAAATGAAATGACAAAAAAAAAAAATCAATCACAGAAAAGTATGAAATCTGTATGAAAAAAAAAAAAAAAATGTTGCAATGACAATACCAAATAGAGAAAAATGTTGTGACTGTTGTGACTATCTGGTTCCTCCTGGCAACCTTAATGCCTCTCTCTAGTACTCTTACTCCTGTTCATTTTTGCTGTGGTTAAAGATGCATTGTGGGAGTGATGATCTTGTTTTCCACTTGTGTAATTCTGCTGAGACAGCCCTGTCTGCACACTCCCAAAGCGTGTCTCTCAAAACACACACACACACACACACACACACACACACACACACACACACACACACACACACTTTATTCTTTATCTTTGGCTTTTGTCAATGCAGTCCCATGTTAACATTAGCAAGGGCTGCTCTCATAATCAGTCTGATGGCTAGTTAGCTATCAGCCACTGAGACCTTTGGCTAGTTAGCTATCTAACAAGCCAAGAAGTTCCTTGTGTCAGTGTAAATGAGTCAGCCTATGTGCCAACTTAGTAGTTTAAAGACAAAATGATGACCAAACAGAAATCTGGACACAGGTCAGTCTTTTTACAGTGTGACATTCTTAGTTCAATTTGCTAATAGCATTGCATGAGACAGTATGGGTTCCCCCAAACTATTAACCACTGGCGCTTACATATTCAGTTATTGTAGCTAGGGTAGCATCTGACAATCATGCTATATATGGGCCAGAGTTGGGCCATGGAAAGGAGTGTGGGTCAGAAGAAAAACATGTGTCCCAAGCATGGGCCAGACTTATTTTGCTATGACAAATGCAGATATTTAGGTTTTATTCTGAGGTCTTAGATATCCACTGTTCAGACTTTTTCCAACATTTGGAAGGTGAAAGATTTATTTTTTCTTGTTTAAAGCATTAAAAATGTAACAGTTCCAACTCAGCAGCAGCATACTGCCAAAATTCTGCTTAGATTGCTGGTCAATGCACAGATCTTACTGTAGCAATTATTAATTGATCCTACTTTACACCTTTGATCGACAAAACAAAGACAAAATGCCATAAAAACCTCTGAAAAAAATTAACCTAATGATGAGACCATTTAATCAACTGTATCCAAGTTCAAGAATGAATTTTGAATCTCAGTTTTTAAGTGAAATGGAAGACACCAGCCTCAGAGTACTCAACAAAAAAAGTTAATTTGAACATCTAAATTTCATGACAAGTGAAATAATACTAAATAGACCTTGTTGTGACAGTTTTTCTCATTTCCAAGCTCACAAATAAACCTGAACCCTCAGCTAAGAGAATAAAACAAAATTCTCTGGCATACAGATGAGTGTGATTTGGATGAACTAACTAATATTTCATTTCAACATTACCACTTCAGCTTACATCACACCAAAGCATCTCGGTAGACCAGCACATTGTATAGTCAACCATGCTAAGCTAGTTCTTCAGATGACCTCCATGTTTGCATCAGCCGAGAGATTTCTAATGCAACTGCCGGGCCAACATGGGAATATGCTATTTAGCCAAATTTGTTAGATAACGTTTGCTAACAAGGCACACATGAGCACACACCTTCCCACAAACATTTGGTTTCAGCCGGGAAACGTGATTGTCAGTGACAACTGCTGTGACGTAGCTGCCTGCTAGCAGGTGCTTCGGGCTCCTTGCCCACTCTCTGAACTGGCCACAGAGGAATATCTGTCAGGCCTGGTTACTGGCATTGCTATCTAGCCCCGGCACTTTCAGTGTATTTGGGAGCTCAGCAGAAGACGGGTGTGTATTTGTGTGTATGTCAGCATGTGAGAGAAAGATCTGAGTGTCAGGGAGTGGAAGCTACAGACAAAGAGAAAAACATGCAGTCACTGGGGGAGGACCACCTTCTCAGAGCTTCTGCTGTGCAGATGCTTGTTACAAATTACAGACCAGGATTGGCTCCTATACAAAAAGAAAACATACGTCAAGTCAGTTTTATTTATGTAGGGCACTTTTCATATAGAGAGGGGAGCCATACTCTACAACATTTACAGAGACCCACACACCCAATGAGAGAGTACTTGGTGACAGTGGGAAGGAAAAACATCCTTTTAACAGGTAGGAGTCTTACCAGAACCTGGCTAAGGAGAACAGAACATAGCATTATGCAGGTTTCACATAAAGATGTACAACAACAATATATGCAGCCTAACTGCCGTGTTGAGTATGCACACAGGAATACTGACACTGCAGACATGTGGACAGAGCATGTCAGCACAGGTGTTGTCCTACCTGGATCAACAAAAAAGCAAAAACCATTGCTGCAAAACAAAATATTCTTTAAAAAGAAAACTAATTTTCCTAGGGAATTAGAGTGTTTCCAGCTCGGTGTGTGAATGATAGATGGAGATAATGAATGTCAGCCAAAATGTTGCCTTCAATAAAAATCTTGTATATGGGTAGCCAAACAATTATGAGACTGGTAGTTCCTTCTTTTTTGTAAGTAACCTATTTCATGTACAACCCTGGAATTATCTACAGAGCAGAAATGTACAGCTGCCAATGCTTAGAATATAGTGAGTGTGGTGTAAATCACTGGAAAAATAAAACTAACTCAAGAGCAAATACAGCTTAAAGCATGTACTTTATAACATGATAACTGCACAAACCTCACCGGCTAATAAAGACTATGAGATAGGGTTTAAAACCCATGGAAAAATAATAAGTGGACTTTCAGTTTGTTTTTACCAAATGTGTCCTTTATGTCTGCCGCACAAAGAAATTAAAGGAATGTAAATGTGCACAGTGAAAATGTCTGCTTCTGAGATAATTGAGGTCTACTTCACTCAATTCCAATAATTCTGTTTGAAAGCAGGCGTCTTGATTATGAGATGTCTGGTAATAACACAAATATGGTATTGAGGTATTAAGTCCTTTAATATTCAGCCTCTGAGAGCAGTGAGCTTGGGCTTTGCTGGAACCCATTTGCAGAATTTCCCATCACAGAACATTCAAATTACCTATTTAGCAGGTGTCCTTCAAAGTGTGGTGATTGTAAAATGCATTTTTGAATGATTTGCCATTATGAATATTAATGTTTGTCTTTGTATTCCTCTCTTTCTCCTCACTTTCAGATGGTATAATGAGGCCTGGGTTTTGTGGATGTGAAATAAGTGTGGATTAAATAGAGGACTGTCTGAATTTATGGATGTTGTAGCGTATGGTGGGTTGAAATCGATGCATTAAAACGAAATGCACATGCCCAGTTTAGTTTGGCTGCTGTACATTATCCTTGTCAAGCAGCAATGATCTCCCCTGAATAGCAATCTGGCTGTGGGCTTTCCAATATGGAGTGATGAGTGATGTGTCATGTGTAAATTGTCCCACATTGGATCAGACTTATTGATTTCTGAGTGTTGGCACTAGGATCTTTTGAGCTCTGTGCTTCTGCAGCAGAATGATTACTTTTTCATCATCTCATTGATATTTCATCATTATTGTGCTTCTCATTCCTTCCTTCCAAACTACTACTGCCAACTGCCCTTCTGGAAAGCAATTATGCTATGGATGTCTATCATTTCCCCCTTATGAAACTGTCCATGTGCCAGGGCTCCTTAAGAAAACAGAGATGTTATATTCATACTGAAGATGGCACTTGCACTTTTCCTGTGTGCTCTGAGCTGTTTTGGGGTTTTTTTTTTTTTCCCCTCTCTCTTCCCGAGCTTTTCTGTATCACCCATTGGCCACAGAGTGACACTTTGCTTTGTTTGTGCCACACCTTCAATGCCTGTTGATGTGTTTGCTGCTATAGGATCTCACTTACACAGAATAATGATGATGTTTGTCACACCTTTCTCACTGGGGTAAACATGAAAATGTATCAAAGTCATTATTTATTTAAGCACCAATGATGGGTTTGAAAGGAAAAATTTTCATTTTAAAAAAGAACACCTATACAGTGATTATAGTTCTGTCTGTGGATTTAACATGGCAGTTTAGAGCCTGGCTGCAAAAATATGTATAATTATAATAATTATATACACTCTGTTGTGGCGTCAGAATATCATGAGGCAAAATTGGAAAAAAGAAAAGAGTGGGGAAAAAAAAAAAAAAAAGCAGCTTGTACTCTGTCTTCAGAGGGAAGCTGGTAGTACAGCGTCCCATCTGGAGGTATAGTAGGAGGTGTGTTGACTTGACAAGAGTGTTTGATATGTTAGTGGGGGAAAGGGAGCCTGCTGAACTGCACTGCAGCATCATGTCACATCATGACATCAGATAAAAATGAGAGGAAAGCATCGAGTCAAAACCTTAAAAGCAGGGATATGAATGTAAAAATTCACCTATTTTAGCAGTCTTAATTATGAAGTGAGCTTCCATAAGAAAGAACATCCAATTACCATTAGTGAACCTGTTTGCACAAGTAAAATTCTTGTGTTCAGTCAGCGTGATAACTGGTTAGGAGACAATTGAAAGCCAATTACCGAATTTCACTGCAACAGGAGCAAACAATTCCTGCATCTGAAGAAAGCTGAACTGAAATGCTGCATCTTTTGCCAGTTGTTATTTGCCAGTTGTTAGCATGCTAGCAGGGAGGCTGGGGATGGCGGTGACACGGGTCAGTTGGAACACCTAGGATTTCAGGAACAAGTGATGAATTCCCCGATTGCCTCTATACATGCTCAATTTGGTATACGTGCTCAAAGTGGCACCCTGTGACAGATACAGCCCATTTTGGAAGGAAACAACTAAATGAGGTAACAGTTTTTTTTTTGGTTGTGATAGCATCGCCAGCTTTGTAGTTAAACTCTTCAAACCTAAAATCGTGTGTGTTCGTTCATGTAGATAACTGTCATGCAAGGTGTCAGTGTTAATGTTCTAGCTGTTAGCTGTAAGATAAGATCATTTCTACAAATCACTGCAGGTGAACATTGTTCATTTTTACTATTATGTTCAAATGTAAAATGTCTGTCACTTCTGACTGACAGTTACTATAATACTTGGTGCAGGCACACACACAAAAAGTAATTGAATAAAAAGCTTTTGATCATTTTGTGATAATTCTTATATCACGTTACATTTCAGCCCAGGATATGTTAGAACTAACCCAGACCATGGGGGGGAATTGTAACATTTCACTCCTTGTGTTTACAAAACAAAAGAGAACATGCGTGGTTCATCTCAGATAACACCCACACAATTTAATTACAAACACATTTAACTAGTTTGTATTACATTTTGAACGTACTGGTTTAAAAGAGCCATATCAAAAATGTTAAACCATCCCTGGTCCCCCTATTAAAGTCATGCACATGCAGGGTGGGGGTGTGTGTGCGGGGTGGGGGGTGTTGGGAAAATTAGCTCAATATGGGGAAATATGGCATTAAGCAGAATTATCATGCGGAACCATTTTAATTATTAGACCAGCAATATAATTTCAGAGCCAGCATAACACTAATAAACTGTTTCTGTTGGTGATCAGTCAAGTGTCTATAATGTACAAATTAACTTCAGGAAAGGGTTAACTTGAACTTAGAGCAAGCAACAAAAGGAAATTGGATACCTAAAAGTCACTGAAGGCAGCTTATAGAAAACAAAGGCAACAAACTTCATATTTGAAACATTTCTACACATTGATAACAAAGACTGACAGCACCAACTACATATAGGCTACAATGACACTACAGTGAAGCAATAGATTAATGTGACACCTGAGTTTGAGAGGGAAAATATGCAACAGGTGAATAAACCAAAACAAAATTACCTTTACTGTAGCCAGTAATAGTGGTGGTAAATGACGTTTGATTAGAGAAACCAATTGCAATGTCTGAATTCAGCCCAATAGCAGAGCTAATAAGAGGGAGGGGGCTTCGTTTTACAGTGAGTGTATTCAGATGCACATTTTAGCCTTGGTTTTCAGTCCAACAGTTCGATTAGAAGTTCGATTACCTTTCCTTTTTAATCCCACCGTGATATTCCTCTCTCTGTATTTCCATGTAGGTTGAAAGACTCCCTGAGGTTAACCAATAGTCACAGCAGCAGCTGCTAGAGGGGCCTGTTGAAACTCCAGTGGGGCTCTGCAGGGCCATTAGCAGTTGCTTGTTAATCCAGGCTTATCTCCGCTTCCTCCCAAAAAATTTTTACACATTTACAAAGGGCTTTGATTGTCTTTAAATTTAAAAGATGACCAGGACTGGTTACCTGATCCGAGCTGCAATTGGCCTCAGCTCATTTGCAGCTGTCCTTGGACTTTCTCCTGCTGTTTTGGCCTTACACAACAGCGTCACCTTCAAATTATGCAGCATAGATTTAATAGTGGCCCTGACTGCAGTGGTTCTGGTAAATTTGGCTAAATTGTAGGCAATAGGTCTGTGGTTGTTTTGCTAAGACAGTAATTTCCAGTCCCATCCAGTTAGTGGAAAGATTAATGCTTCAGTGATTGTTAATAGGTTGTAATCACTGTTATGATATGATGTGGTTTGTTAAGAGTCCATGTTTACTGTAAATAATGTTGGTGCATAGCATTTAAAAAAAAAAAAAAAAAAAAAAAAAAAAGTGTCTGCATGGCCCAGACAAACTGGTGCAGGTCCCCTTCATGGGGCTTAGAGGCATCATAATGGAACAGCTGTGGCTCAGGTAGTCAGTCATCCACCGGGGGTTCGATACCCGGCTCCTACTGGCTACATGTCAAGTCTCTTTGAGCAAAACATAGAAACTCAAATTGGTCCCTCCTGCTGCTATTGGTGTTTGTGTGTATTGGAGGTACTATGAAGTGTTTTGTCCTGCTTAGATCGAAAAGTGCCATATAAATGCAGTCCACTTATCATTGCAGGAGGGGAAGGGCTGGGAGGAAATGTGTATGGGAACAAAACCTGAATGAATGATATCTTTAGGAAGAAGAATGCTTTCAGGCTTGCAGTGCAATCAAGATTCAGGTTAACATGATTTATTCAGACAGAAAAACAAAAATGTAAAAAAGTACAATATGACCAGATTTAATGAAGTTAGTCTTGCTCTGGGCTTCATTGCTAATGAGGAAGTTGTGTTTATTTAAAAAAGATGAAAGTAAACATGTAGTTCATGTTGGTGAAAAATTTTAAACGCTGGGGCTGTACATGTCTTCCTGCTTCAGAAAGGGGATATGAAAGCAAAAAGTTTGGGAAGGAGAAGTTCTTTAGTATAAATGAGCATGCTGTGTTAGCCTCTGACATTACAGGATTTCTGGCTTTTCAAGCCCACAAAATTAAAATGTCTCCTCTTGCTGCCATGTGTGAAATTAACTTGTACAGCATTAATCAGAATATATGGGCATCTGTGCAGTTGTAGACAGTCACGTAGATGCATTCATACAGACAGTCTTATGAATGTACAAAAATATATACAAAGTGCTAAAATGGACACACATATTCTGCATGTACTTTCAATGACATGAAGAGGAGGCCTAACTAATAATACAATAAGGGAATCTCTTTCATATATGTGCAGTGTGCCCCCCCCTCATCATAACAAGCCCACCCTCAGTCTACTTAAATCAGAACAGACGTTAAGACAGCATCCGGTCTTAACGAGGCGAGCGGAGTGGCCACTATGCCAAATGGACACATAAAAAGGAGACATTAATGGACTGACGAGAGGCATAAATCTACCGGCTGAGCCGTCTGCTCCGGTGGCTGTGTGGGCAGGCTGATGCAGCAGGGGAGGACGAAGGTGCCCCAGGTGAGGCATATATCTCTGGCATCTAATTATACCGACTCATCCCACACAGAAAAAGGGGGAAATACAATTATTACTCCATTTATACGAAGAGTTTTGAAAGACAGAATGCTCTGTGTGCTTTTTAATATTACTTGTCATGACATTTCTACATTATTGAATAGTGGAGGCACGCATCTCATGGAAGTCTTGCTCATATCCATTTTATTTCAGTATCAATCTTAAAGAAAAAAAAAAAAAAACACACCAACACCCACACACACACACACCCACACCCACACCCACTTTATGGAGGTAAACCACTTTAAGCACGAATGCTCTGATAGTTTTATCAAGCATGCTAATGTTTGCTGAAAATGCTGCTGTATGTGCTCTCATCTCGCTCTCAAAAATGCTCAAAAAGCTATGCACCAAGTAGCTGCCATGTTAATGTTAACATATCCTGGTTTTTCAGAAAAGAAATAAAGGATGTGATCATTCAATGCAATATTAAATAATGTCCTGTCTACTCAACACAAAAAAAAAAAAAAAAAAAAAATCCCAGCAGGTGTTTAATAGGCCCATTTATACAGCAGGAGAATGACTTGCTTATTATCAAATGTCCCCAGTTGTTGTTCAGAGCAGCAGACAGCAAAAAATTATTTCCGTTTTATGTAAATTCAAACTGAGATCCATTATTTTGAAAGTGAATCATTCAAAGTCTTACATGACTGATAACACACATTAAGACAACATTATGGCATTGCTGAACCTGATGCAGGTACCATCACTACTTGGTTCACAAAAATGAGTTCAGATTGGATCTATAAGCGACATCACTTCCTCACAGAACTAATGACTGTTTTGAAGCTCTCCACTGGTGATTGTTACAGCGCAGTGGAGTCCAATCATGTGCTGTGGACTGAGAGAGAGTTTCCCTCCAAACAATCATGGCACCAAGTGATTTCACTGATTAGTTCTTTCTTGAAGATGCAGTAAGATAAATTGGTGGGGAGGAACACCAAAACAAACAAAAAAAAAAGAGTCAGCGGCTGACATGCTTGGCTGGAAGAAAACCCTGTAGTTTCAGTTATCCAAAGCATATATCTATATACATCTACTGCATCCACTGTAGCAGAACAAAGTTCTGAGAACCCCCCCCCCCAATTCATCTGGCCTTTCAAACACCCCATTTTCAATAGCAGCAAGTGTGGCAGCTCGAGTGGTAAAGCTTCTTGATGAGGATGAGTTGTCTCTTGGCTATATCAGTGGTTGTAATGGGGTTAAACCAGCTAAATAGTTGGTAAATTTAACAATTTACCCCCTACCAAGGAAATGAGTGCTTTCCAGCTGGCTGGTATGTGCTTGACCTAACCTTTACATAACAGTGTGAGAGCATCATGCGTCCCCCTTCTTAGTTTCCTCCACTTTACCTTTTCATCTTTTTTTTTTTATTTTTTATTTTTTTTATTAAATATAAACACTAGTGGATGTTAATTGCTGTATTCATTCAAGTGCTTTACATTAGTGTAAGACTTAAGCTTCAGGGTGGACGAAGGCCATAATAACAAATCTATTTGGAAACAAAAGAAATAAATAAATAAAATAAAATAAAATAAAATAAAATAATCAGAAAAATCAGTCAACCATTCACCTCCTCCTATGTGCACAGGAGGGACACTTGCACACTCATGAACGAACAGTCAAGCCACGGGGGTGGGGACGACGACGACGACGACGACGACGACGACGACAACAACCCTACACCCACACACACCATTTTATTTGACACTTTGGGGCATAATTTTGTCCTCAATGGTAGGTTCAAATAATTGGAAGACACAAAAACTCTCATAATTAGCCCCGTCTATCCATAAATTTGTCTGGAAAACAAAGGAAATTAACCAGAGCGCTGTGCCATGCATCTAAGAAGAGAGTCACAGTGGTCTGGTTTGCAAGTTGAATCAAAAATGAAAAGCCGTCAGAATCAAACAGAATTCTTCTCTCCGACTTATCCGTCTTCTCCTTTACCAGGTTCATAGCCACCACCAGTAACAGCTTTCATGTCTAAATGTCATTTTTATTATACATAATTATAATAAAACAAGACCTTGAAATTTCACCCCCTCTCATCATCTGACCACATTGCCTTCATCTGCAAAGAGCATTTTTGAACTGGGTAAGTGCGTGGTGCAAACACAGCTGCTCCTCAAACAGCAACAGTGAACGCTGGTGTGTTAGCTGTTGTCGTCAGAGGAGATCTAACAGGCTTGCAAAGATGAACCAAAGAAAAGTTTTAAATATCAAACAATAGAGCTCTAAAAGTTACGCAGCCATTGACAGCAACCTGCCCAACGTTCAAACAAGAATGAAAAACACACATCACTTTTATAGCAGCGCCTTGCCTCAGCAGCCGTAAGCTGCACCTGGTGCCACAGGTGCAATAAAGAGCACAGTGATTAGTGACTCCTGTGGTTCCTTTGTGTTGCTTGCTGAATAGGTTTGTTTGAACCAGGAGGGAGTTGCCTCTTGGAGTTCAAACAAGGAAATAAAATGCATGAATAAATAGAAGTTCGAGCGATGCAGAAAATGACTGTTTTCGTGCTCTATGACTGAACTTAAATGAATTCTCTTAACACATCATCAAATAATCATTAGTAATGTGTGACTGTGAACAGCTGCCCCATATGGGTGACACTGTGGACATTTGCACATTACCGATCTTGGTATGCTGTGTCTTATACAAAAATCTTTGAGATCAAGTTTATTGATTAAAAAGTCATAACCGTCATTTTGTAATCAAAATTCAGCAGCACATAGCTGGTGCTGCATGCTTTTAGATAAGATTCTATCCTTACATATTATGTGTTAGCACTATAAACTTGTACACTGTACAATAACTGACAAACTGTCAACAAAAACCCTACAGCCCTTCAACAGTTATGTAATAATAATAAAAAAAATCCCCTTATCCCATAGTGTTTGTGTGAGCTTGAAAACATGCATTAAAATATTAAAAATATGGTAGCATTATTTAGTTTGGTTTCATCTGCAATTTTGACGTTTTGAAAGAATTTTGCAAAGCATTCACTTCACAAACTGAATTGCCTTGACCTGTACATCCACACAGGTGTTTTCAGTAATGTGGGCTGATTAGACCTCTGCTATAAATTATAATTGACCACTACTGACTGTGATAAATCGTGTCATGTCATAAGGTTTCCCTCACTTGTTTATGTGATTTTAAATAATTTAAAGGGTCTTCTGATCTATTTGTACTTTATGGCATTTTCATCACCCACCCTGTATAGTGAGAATTATTATACCCTATGCAGTGGACTCGTAGTATGTCACAATTAAGAAAGTGAATTAGTGATTGAGTGATTGAAGACAAAATCTCCTGTTTTGTTGAACCTGAAAGGAGGTTTAATCAGACAACAGGTGTGTAGTGGCAAAGTCAACATAAGTCGTCATTCTCATGCCTACTTTTCAGAAAAATATTAACGCAGATGGTGCAAAAGAAACCATCAAGTCATCCATGTTTTTTTTTGTTTTTTTTTTCATTTATTCATTTTTTAAATCGACCCTTCAAAACAATAAAACACATTTCTTTGTTTAAGTCAAAGTGCCCCAGATGGCCCTCAGTGCCTACTCTTGGATACAGCTAATAGCAGTATACGCACAGGACCTCTGTTATTATGGTGACAATAATAAACAGGTTGTGGATCTGTCATGGATAAAAGAAACAATTGACTATCACTGTCACACAGTAAATGAATAAATGGTCTCTGATGTAAAAGTCCTGGGTTTTATTGACCCATCTATCCACTCCAACCTTGTCCTGAGGCCTCAGTTACACTCACTTGCAGACACAACACCGATGTGTGGTTGTTTTCATTTGTACTCCACTTGAAGGACACATTCCATTCATGCTGTTGACGTGTTCCACACATGCACAGATTGTTCTTCTATTCTCAGCAAAATTTCCCTCCACAAACCACAATACATTTAGTTGTCTTTTGTACTCTTTAAAAGATTAACTGTAGAGGTGAGGGTAGCGGAGGACCTCCTCACACATCCTCTCTTCGAACTCAGCATCCATGTTTGTTTGTGTTCATTGTTCCCTCCACTCATGTGCAGCTGGTGGCCTTTTAGCATTGCGGACGTAACAAATTAGTAGGTATGTGGACGTAACACAGACCTTAGCGCGCTCACGGATGCAGAAAGCGATACACGACATCACCTAACTTTTTTTCTTTGCTCACATCACAATCACTACATCCACTGGAAGCCTGAACTATGAGTCATAATAAGCAGCTTGCACAGATGATCTGTGGGCTTTTCTTTACAGGAGGACAGTCTCTTGTCGATCTAAAGGTCCCACACTGTTGAACCTCATCAAATGCTGCTTGTGGCTGTTTCTGCCTCTGTTTCCTTTTACTTAATCTTCATTAAGTTTGTATTGTTCTCGTAGAGTATGCTGTGACCTTTTGATACATTGCTATAATACAAAGGATGTGCGAATAACAAAAAAAAAAAAAAAACATGTGTACGTGTGTGAGCAGGAGATGGACATACAACAAAAAGGTCTTTAGCTTAATTTAAAAGCTTTATTTAAATACATGCTATCAGATGCTGGTGGTTTTTGTTTCAGGTTACTGAGACATTTGAACAACACACTCAACACAAAGGCCTTCCCTCATTTATTTCCATGTCACATCCCACAAAGATTTGGCCACAGCCTGTCAATTTGGGAGCCAGGAAGATTTAATTTTCTGATTAAGTATTGTACTGTTCAGACTTCTACACTATCAGATACTATTAGTGTAAGACAAATCTAAGATAATCAAAATTCAGAATACAGTTGGAAATAATATGAAATGGAACCTTTAAATAAGAATGGAAGACCTTGTATATGGGCTTGTTTTGACAAAAATGCATCTGTGTATGAATAATTTATGCTTTCCCTCCTTTACATTGATAAAAGGTAAAGCTTTTACACAAAAACAAAGTTTTTAAAAACATATTTACAATTTAGCAGTGATTATCTGTACATAAGAATTCCCATGTGAACTTCTCCGGGGATACCGCAGGTCCCTTGACACAACATTCAGATCCACTGATCCATATCAAATAAAGCAATATATTTACTCCTTTTAAAACTGTCACTTTCATATCTGTCCTCTGTGATTTCAAGACATCTGGAGGTTCAGTTGCTTATCACGTTTCTTTCCACCTCATACTCTGTCCTTGTTAAATTTCTTATTTTTTTGGTGTGACTGTAAACAGGATATGTCTGCTCAGCTAACCTATTCCTGTATAAATACAGGTTACATTAACAACACATTAGCAACATTAACATTAATTTACTTAATCAGTATGTATGGACGTCCTATCTAGAAAAGGGAAAGAAAAATGCATGTTGATGTATAGTGTAAATGCACACAGAATGCTTTCTGGTTTGAATGGTGGAGGAGGTCTGGCTTGCACTAAGATCAGATCTCAGCCAGGTGTTGATCTGATCTGTGCAGAGTGACCACTGTCTTATGAAAGACAATCCAACCAGCGAGTTGAAAGGTCTCCTAATTTCACCACTTCTCAAGCTGCTCAGCAAAGGCTACAGGCAGCAGCGGTACTTATCAAACCTTTCCTCACATAAAGTGATTTTAAGAAAGATTGACACAAGTCCATAGTGTTGCTTCCCTTTATATGGGACACACCAGATCATGTGAAGCAGTGCTTGTTAACAGGTCTGCCAGCACAACTCAAAGTGGGAACACACATTGTGACTGTTGAGCTGATTATGATTTGAGCCGGATGACTAATCAGACCATTTGGACAACTTTGATCATGTCATTTGTTTTAATTGCCTCTCTTGAATTGAAATACTCTTTAGTTATCAGATCTTCAGGTTTAAAAATTCTAAAAAAAAAAGTGTGTAAATTTTAACTGGATTACACAAACTGCAAATATTCTATTTCCTCATTAGGAGAAAAAAAAGTGGCCGAACTACACCCATGTTTATTCCAGTCTGGATCAGTTGGTGTGAACAGACAGTAGATAAAACATGTAAAGATTCAAATCTTAAATCCTCAGCTCTAGTCCTCCAGTCAGTGCAACACTTTCTCAAGACAAATTTGTTGATAGTGTTTGAAATTTGCAACTGACAGTTTGCAACCAACGATGTCTCTTGTTTCGCATGAGGGAGACATATCGGTAAGTAAACAGCTTTACCTTAAGTTTGCTTCTTTTTACAAAGTTCACTCACCTCCAGTTTCCTCTGTAGGCCACATAGTTCTACACACCTCTCCATCCAGGCTCTCACCCAAACAATGCTGTTTTTGTTTTTCCTCCTTTTCCTGACCTTTCTCATCATAAATTCAACTGCGTATAAACAGTGCAAGCTGCTAGGCATTGTCCATGTTTGTTTTAGTACAAGAGCGTGCAACACTTGGTGTTCTTGTGAGATCTGCAGGGTTGTGTATGAACAGATCTTAAGTCCTGACTGAGAGGCTGTGTTGTCTAGTCTATTTAAGTTCAGTCACACCTTTGCAAGCTGGTGGGAATGCTGCATATCTTTATGTGTGATGTATCCAGTTGCTGTAGGTTTTGGCTTTTTGTGCCAGGCTTAATTTGCATGTTGAGATTTAATCACAATGCGGGAAGAATTGAGGTGGTACGCTTATTAATATCAGGCCTAAGTGTGATGGCCCATGGATCAGATGTCAGATGCAGATCTTATGCGTAAGTGAGGTTCAGAAAACCCTGGCCACCGGGTTGAACCTCCTCCTTCTCCTAAAATGAGATGGTCTAGCTTTACAGGAGACATTACAAAGGATTCTGTACTTTGTTCCTTGTTTACCCGTTAAATTTAAATGACGTAATTTTCAAGTATTTAATAACTGTAATTAGTATTTCAGGAGCACACTATCACCATATGTTCTTCAATAACTCTGACAACTGGATTACAGTAAATGAGAAAAATCGTGAACTAAGTATTATATATATACATATATATATATTATAATAATCTATGATTTGTGTAGCTCACAGGCTTAATATATATTCTTCAATGTTTGCTGAAAGTTTAATCATTAAGATTTTATTATCTGTTCCCATTTTGTGTCTTAAAGGAGTTGAGCAGCAATTTTTCATGAAACAAGAAGAACATTGTTAGATAGAAATTTGGAATTTTAAACATGGGTGTTGAAATAAGTCTTTTGGAGAGTATCCAACTAATATTCTTAACTCACGAGGAAGTATCATAAGCACTTAATGCAACAATGACAGCTGACAAAGAGTCTGACAGATTCGGAGAGAGAGGTGATGAGACTGACAGGAGCTGCCGGTTTGACTCAGTTCTCAGGAGCGACTCGACACTTCCACTGAGTGATTTATTCTGTCTCAAATGATGCAGAAAATTACTTCATCAGAGCCCACGTTAAATGCTTGTTTGTTGAAAAGTGCTGCTGTTTTGAATTGCAGTCATGATGAGAGGTTTGTGGTACCAGGTAAGTATCCATTTATAATATAGTTTCATAAGAGTCACAGTTTCATTTCCAGGACAAACCAAACATCTTTTACAGACAGATACTTGATACCTTCCCACCAGTCTTGTCTTGCACTATGTCTCTTACTTACAAGTTAAATTTTTGTTGTAATTTATTCTCACATTTTATACGACACCTTGGAGAGCCATGCCAGCTGCCTATGCTCATGATGACCTACCTTCATTTCACTGTCAGTTCATTCTCCGTGTTTGAAAAATACTGATACTTCTGCTATAAATGTGAAACACACTCTTACTACAAATGACCCCACCCACAGTGACATTAATCAGGAAGTGGGTTTAGATAATATCAATATGCAATGGAAAGAAGTTTAGCAAAATATGCAGTGTTATTATTATTTCTAAGCCCAAAGATTACTTTTATATAGCCTTCTTATAAACACTTTTTCCAAAGGTAAAGGGTAATTACTGCCTGCATTTGATTAGGCTGGTTTTTACTAACACACATTTTGGGTTAGGTCATATGGAAAGTTGTGGTTTAGATTGTCTGGTCTTGTGCCTCCAGTCTCCTTTTTCAGTATGTGAAGGGGCCATTTGTAGGTTTCCTCTGCCACCAAATGTGTTCCTTTTGTTGTTGGGAGGGGTTGGTGGTACTTGTCACTTGACAGTACCTTCAGCAATCATTGTGTTGACAAGACAAGAGTTTATAATACGCCCTCAGAGCAGTGCTACTTCTTCCGGGTTTAGATTGGAGGCTACAGTGAGTTGCTATCGGAAAGTGACGAGATGGGCCAGGACTAGCTGGCTAGCTAACTTCAGTTGAAGAAAAGACGTGGTGGAAACAACAGTTAACCTTGACATTGCTTGACACCACTGGAGACAGCTGTCAGTGAGCAAAGGAATGAAGTTTGATGCTGAACTTGCAACGTTTCCTCTAGACTAGTATTATTAATGCTAATGTTGTCTATGTAGCAATAGCGAAACTTACAAGTAGCTCCTTCAGTTTCTTAAATGTAACAGTGAAAATGCTATTTATGATTCAGTTGCAGTGTAAAGAAAACTAACAAATGCACTGACTGCACTATGAAACTGCACTATGAAAATACATTCAGTTAGCAAATTTTGTGACTTTGTAGTTATGTTTCTTTCTTTTCACTGCTTTAGGGAGTTTTAGGTAACAGAGTTAATACCTGTGAGTGCTTGTGGCAATAAAACAGACATGACCTGTTTCAAAAGCTTTTTTTTTTTTTTAAGAAGGTCGTCCATGTTTTCATCAAGTGATGTTATGTGAATAAAGCTTGGTTTCCTCCTCTCATGATATCGTTCCAACTGAATGTCAGATTTCCTGCAGTCTTGGCTGGAACTGGCTCCAATGGAAAAGTGTCCATTTCAATTTTGTGAAATATTGCTTTCTCGATATTTACGTATTTACATTAATTATTTTTAAATATGCAATTACAAACTGCGCATTAAGCAGGTTAATGGAAATGCACCTGATGATGTCACGGTGTACTGACACACTCTGAAAAACGCTTCAGAAGAACAGGACGTCAAACCACCGAACGTCCATAGAAGCAACATGGTGTTAATATGCTCCTTAAAGAAGAAAGACAGGCATGTGAAATCATGTCTCGCTTTATTGCAAGTCATCATATATTGTACTTCAAGTTCTGCCACATAGATGGAAGAATTTAAATAAACTCATCTCAGGAGAGGAAAGAGTTAAGCATAATAAGACTAATAATAAGAAGAATATGAATAATGTCTGTCTATGGCAAACAGTGGATAGTCAGAGAAACTTCTCTCTCTTTGCATCTTCTTCTTGTAACCCCATTTTATTCTCTGAATTTATTGCTTGACCCGTCAATGACCCCATATGCAACTCCTGAAAAGTCTTTTTGGCTTATCTGGCATTTCTGTTTTGCATTTCCTCTTCTAGCCGCTCATTGCACTCCATAAGAAAATGAGTATTATAAATTTAATCTTATAAGAGCCAGCTCCACCCTGAATTTGATCAGGTTTTAGTCCCCAAATCTCAGACTTATCTTAGACGATTACTCATATTTATTTGCAGTGTAAACATGGATGCTTTGCGACTCTTCTGAATCATTTCGTAAGGATGGAGATATTATTGCTGGTAACCGTCAGCATGCACTCTCTCTCTCATTTCCCACATGTACCTTAGACCCATAAATGTCCTCACCATTTTCTGTGTCTGTGTCGTGGTGGGAGCCAGAGTTGATTCTCCATAGAAGATGCTCTGACAATTTGCCAGCATGAGCCTTCCCAGCATGCAGTGGGTGAGTGAAAGGCCTAGATAGGGAGCAAAGTCACCAGAGTCACTAAATTGAACCCAGGCTCCACGTGTGAAAAGAACCCCCCCCCCCCCCCCTCTCTCTCTCCCTCTCTCCCTCTGCCCTTTTATGTAGTGAACTGATTGCCTAACCTAGAGGTGACCTCAGATCATAACTCACCATTGTTATCTAGGGCTCTACTAGTTCTTTGAAACTCTTCATTCAGACCCCCTTTTTCAGCTGCCAGTCAATCTATCCCTTTCTTCTTGGACAGATGAGACACATTTGAACAGTTGTACACAGTTGTATGTAGAGTTTTACAATGCTCCTTTCACTCAACACTCAAAAACTCCCACTGCCACAGCCTCCTCTATGTCTTGTACTTGCTTATTCTATCGCTTTTGAAGGTGCTTATCTTCAAGGATAGTAATTAATGTAAAAGGATGATTAATTTAATTAACATGCACACAAACAGGCATAAATAAGGCACATTACATAAATCTTTAATTCCTATAATGATTATTACTGAAAAACTGTTGGCACTGCATCAGCACAAACATTTCAGTGTACTACTGTAGGGGTAACCATTTTTTGTATTGGGTAACCAATTTTTGAGACATTTCAGGAAATGCTGGATGCCTGATTCGCCTGTGGACTTTTTTCTGTCATTCTAGATAGAATTAAAAATATTTCTGGCCAAAGGCAGTGCTCATTGGAATTGCAAATCAGTTTTAGTTAGCCTCCCTGCTGGCTGCCAGCAATGTTGACACCACAGATGGCTTTAACTTTTTGGTATTTTAATGGGCATGATATGAAATATTAGGATGGCAGCTTTCCCATTTGAAAAAGTCCCGATTAAACTCACTCCTCTGAGTTCAAAGATGGCCGCTGATGTGAACCCCTGTTTTCAAACGCCAACATGGTTAGCCAGCCAAATGCTGCCTAAACAGATCTACAATGGAAAATTGCATAGCTGGATGGCCAAAGGCCTTATCCTTTTTGCAAGGGACAAGAACTGGTCACCTGCACTGTTGAATCAGGTGCTTGTCCTTTTGATGGGCACCTCCAATCTGGAAGGCATGGCTCCCCGTCTCACGATCGCTCTGGAGGCTGCAGTGTGAGCAGTTTGGACTTTTAGTGGTCATGCAGAGTCTGCTGCTGACACACTCCTCTCCTCAGTGTTCAAAGGAGGAAACAAAAAATAAGTCCTCCAGCGAGCCACTCTAAACTGTCACCATCACTGTGCAAGAGCTAATGTAAATCTGTGACTCAACATTTTCATTCATGTCAAGTGACAATGTTACTCTAAAGAAAGAGTTGATTTGGTCTCTCAGAATTGCATTGAAAAAAATGAATGAATGCTCTCCTTAGGAAATATTCTTCATATTCAAAGACTAAACTTCACCCTAAAATCAGCCTAGAAAAGTCACCCCTCTCAGCCATACCCCAAGCCCAGCCCACCTGGACCCACTGTCCTGTCATGTAGGTTGTGGTTTCCCTAAAATCTGCTATATTTTTATTTGATCACTCAGAAAACAGTCAGCCAATCAGAGGAGTTGCTCACTGACCTGTTGTTGTTATAGCACAAGAGAAAAGCCTCAAAGGAGATGTAAAACTACAATGAGATGGTTTTTCATATTTAAAACCGGAAATATATCTTTATATGGATATCAAAACTTCAAATAAAACATTGGAGAAGACAGACTCCCTTCCGTCCAGGGTTAAACAGTAAAACGGGATCCATTTTCAGGGTGGAACTTTGCTGAATATTCCATTGTCAGATATCCCCATCAATTTAGACCTATAATCCATCATTGTCAAGTGAACAATGCGTGCATTAATTTGGAGGAATACGTTCCTTCTTCTTCGCACCCACAGGCAATAATTTTAACAACTGTCAGCAACTTCTAAGATGTTGTAAGGAGAGCTCAGATCAATCCCCTCAGTGGAAGGGAAGCAATACAGGGTGAACACTGGCATATTGCTGGAGAGGTTGAATCATACCCATACTAAAGATAAATCAGAAAAACACAGCACTGTCTGGCTGTGATCTCACAAAATTACAACATGTGCCAAATTTCCTCCCAAATGCTATAACATCAGCTAAAAGCTATATTGAGAATATACCCAATAGAAAATATATATATATTATGAAAAAAATGTTTTTAGTAGCCCTAAAGCTAAATTATTCACATTGTTAAGGCAGAAGGAAGTTGATATAGCTAATGTTTTAGCCAGTAGCCTACAGTGCTTGTGCAGTCAGCAGGCGCTGAGCAACATTAGCATTCATTTAGCATTGTGTTTCTACCCACCTGACAAATGTAACTCTGATATTTACTCATTTAGCTCTCTCACTGTTGGAGTAATTATCCCAGCTAAATGCTCCACTTTCTTCACTAGGTAGCCGCTAACAACTTATGTCAGTCGTTTTGGTGCCAGGCAGGTAGCATGCAGATTTATCAGCTAAAAACAGCTGCCTGCTGCCACAACCTGCTACTTGAAATGAGGTTAATGACAGTGCTGAGACCTGATCATACAGTAACTGTGCCATAAAACTAAAAGAATGAACTGAAAGGGGCTAAAACATCTGTAGAGTTGCGTGGCTGGCTAATGAGTATGAGTGGGATCATTACACCTCCCACATTAGGGCAGTTTTAACAGTTTTAATGATGCCTAAAATATACAGTTTCTTTTTCCTCTCTGCTTTCCATGTTAGAGCGTATTGTACTGGAAGTGGAGATAAATTAAACGTCCCCTATTTTACAGTTTTCTGGTATTTTATTTTAAGTTTCGATATCCTTAAGAAGACTTGCGCCTTTAAGTATCAAAAACCATCTCAATGTAGTTTTACATCTCTTCTCTCAGGCTTCTCTCTGGAGGTCAGTAAGCCATCAGAAGAGAGGCTCAGCACCTCTATTCTGATTGGCTGACTGTTTTCTGATTGATCGAATAAAAATATAGCAGATTTTAGGTAAACATTCAGAGAAACCAAATCCTGAAAGGTTGGATGCAGGTCCCAGTGGGCTGGGCTGGGCTTGGGGCAAGGCTGAGGGCGGTCACTGCTTTGTTTGACATCACAAAGTTACAGAGGTCCTGAAGGCTCAGTTTCTGAATACAAGCTGTGTGCATTTCTCTGTGGAGTGCTTTGATACTTTCACAGTATTAATATAGACCCTAGACCTGCTTTATAATGAAAAGACATGGAAATCTCAGTTTATACAATATGGGACCTTTAAGTGCTGTTTTAAGAAGGTCAGACTTTTGAAACTACAATTAAATTATCATATACTTGTTGTATGAATGTAATGGTTTAAAAACTGTTGTCCAAACAGCAGCAAGATAAAAATAAATAAATAAATAAACTGTACGCAAAAGCTATATAGATGTTACAGTGAGTGAAGATTCATCCCTCCTGGGGGTAAAGATATGTATCAAATGATTTCCCATGATTCTCTGCTGGGTGACTATAACTTGCTCTTCATGGCTGCAGCATTGTGCCTAAGGGGAATGGAAAATAATTTGTGTGCGCATGTACCGTATGTATTGCAGTGTGCGTGTCAGCGCATTTGTCTGTGTGTTACAAAGTGAATATATGATGCATAAGGGCAAAGCTGCACTCCATATTTCAAAACCCGCTCGGGCTCTGGTGTCACTTCACCCTATGACTGCTGGAAAGAGGTAAATAATGGGGAGGGAAGCAGACCAGCACCCTGTTTTGGAAAGGAATCACCTTTTTAATTTACCATAGGATGTATCTCAGCACAAAGAGAGATTTCCTCCCGTCGTTTTTCTGCCTCATTTGCACTCCGTGCTGTTTTGTGTCAAGCTCATCAGTTTTTGCCCATGTCAAAAGCTCTTCCTTTCTAATGGATTTTCTGCTAACAGATTTTCTATTTACGATAAGGGGATGCTCTTAGTCTTTAAAAGCCCAATTGAATGATGATGGGAGCATCTGTATTCCAGACATGTTTAGAGTTATTTTTGCACCGTCATTGCCCTTATTTCATTAGTTTTTTTAAATTTATTTGCTTTTTAGTCGAATGCGACAGAAATTATTGAGAAAAACAGACAAATGACTTTTATCAACTTCACCAAACAGAAAAATTTAATAATTATAACTGGGTGTTAAGCATCTGATAACATACTGTAACTGATATGGATGCCATTTCCTGCTATGACATCTCATAGACTTAAAAGAGCAGCTATATGAGGTGTCATCTTGTGAATAAGGTTTTACATGTTGCTCAGTGTTGTGTATCCTTCCCACAAAATGCTGGAAGGCTATACAGCTACAGCTGTCACTGCACAATTATTTGCCTATGGACTTACTCAAAGTATTTCACATGATGTTGACACAGGGGCTGCGCCAGGCTCTGAAGGAGCTGGAGTCTGATATCCCCCCCAAGCTGAGGCCATGGTATAAATATCAAGGTGTCCTAATATAGGAAAATAATGGACTTTGCAATCAAATTCAAACTCAACTTCGGATGGTGGAGTTCTTTCTTTTTTTTTCGCTTCATCCGTCATTTTTGTAGGACTTCAGGACACCTTATTGTGTATCGTAACTGAAGCTGGGTCAATTTACAGCCACCCCTGGTTCTGTAAGCAAGTCCCATTAATTTTCTGCATGGGCAATGTTCTGTGACACACAGCTGGAGCACCTCCAAGGCTTGGATGGGTATTAAACTCTCTTGGTTGAATCATCAATACAGACGATGGGCAAAGATTCCTTAGTAAAAAAGTCAAAGGCCCAAGTCTGTTTCCAGAAGATTAGCCAATCAGTGAGCTTAATAGTCTGTCACATTCTGTCACTACTTGTTCTCCCCCATAGCAATGGCCACCTTCGCTTATGGGTATTGTATAAGGTAGCCACCATCCCAAACTGGTGGGGAAAATCACAAGTTCTCAAAGAAAATTGTGAATTAATGAAAACTGGCAGCCATAATATACAATACACCGTTAGAAGTCTCCTGAATAATCTATCAATCCTATGTTTCTCTAGCATTGAGGATATTATTAAAAGAAAAAAAAAAAGTGGGCAAAATGATTACGGAGCTTTGAGGCTCCTCCCACTCCCAAATGAGCTCTTTCATAACTTTTCCATGTCTATGTTGTGTACACATCCGAAATGGGCTGTTCAAATGAATCTGAAGCAGCCCATTAATATGAGGGTGGACTGCTGCAGCCACTGTATTTGAGTCAAATATGAGAGCAATCAAAAAGAACTACCTCCTCATCAATAAACCACAGCGATCCCATCCATCTCTCCAGAGCGATGATGGATAGACATGGACCAGTCTAATTAAAGGATGAATTATGGAATGGAGTCAATTCATCACTATTCTGTCATTGCTATTAAATTCACAGTCAGTCCCATGTTTCCGTATCTGGGTTGCACTGCTTTTCTGCATCTATCAATCATAAATCAAGGAAAGACTAGTCCCAGCAGGGGGATCTTATGTAGTTTTTCTGGGCCATACTTCTGGTCCAACAATCCTCTGCTTTAGGTAGTCGTGTTAAAACAGGCCTTGTGCTTGATGATCCCCAGTGTACACACTGCTGAACCTTATTGACTGCATTCGGGAGCCGATTTGGCATGAGAACAAACACGGTGGGAGAGACTATAGAATGCTCTCACAGCCAGAGCTCCACTTATGCACACACACATCGGCACAGAGACATTAAGAGCGATGCCCCTTCATGCGCACAAACAAATATACAGTACACACTCACAGGACCCCAGATGAAGAGTGGAGCCACTCAGAAGGCTATGATATTAATGATTGGGTTCACTATGTTGCACGTACACACACACATACACACACTGCACATCACACAAAGCAGTGGCAGGAAGGTCAATTTAAAATGAGCTCCTCTTAGCAAGGACTCCTTTCTGTATTATTAAGGATTTGTGGACACTTATATTGAGGTCAATCAACATTTTCTGTCCAAAAAAAAAAAAAAGAGAAACTGACAGAGGGCAGGAGAAGGAGACAGCTGGCTGCAATGATTATAACACATCCAAGACCAGAGGTATTGACGGACTCTTCAGTGTCCCTCTCTTCATCAGAGGACATAGTGATAGAGATGGGGGACATAATGAGTGCCTGTCAAAGGACTGTCAAACAAACAAGCCAATCAGATTACAGTCAGTGAATACAAAGCAACCCTCTGAGACTGCTGTCAGGTCATGTCCACTGCAGAGTATCTCAACAATTTTTGTGTAGATGTGCACGTGCTGGTGTTTCTGTGTGTGTGTCCATCTACATGCAAAGTGCGATATCTATTATACGGCCGAACAAGGTCTCATTCTGCACATGAGCAGGCGAGAGAGAGAATGGCAGAGCAATGCCTTAGGGTCCGCGCAGTTCTATTAGCGAGGTTGTTGAAGGAGTGGAATGCAGCAGAATGGACCACTGCAATCTTTCTCCTCGCAAAATTATTCACAATGGCTTGAATTTCGATGTTTTGCAAGATATTAACCACATGACTTTCAAAACAGCTCTACGGCAATTTTGAAAAGAAGGAAAGAGAAAACATGAATTTATGAATTAAGATTTTTCAATATCCACTTTCATTTTGTATATGAGGAGAAGAGCTCTTTTGTCTTAGAGTTTTCTGAATCTAATGTGCCTTTCACATTTACGGTGATTAAATGTAATAAGTGAAGTACGACCTGCAGTCAGTTAGCACCATTAGGCAAACAAGTATATATAGAAACACTAATCAATTATGCTCCCAGAAGTACATGAATTATTAGCCATGTTTTCCTAACAAGACTTTACCCTGATCTAACTTGCATCGAGAAAAACGTGATGCATCAACAATTTACCTTATGGAGCTTTATCAGAGCCTCAAAGAGAAGGTAAAATATATCCCTGAGTCAATGCAGTGTTGATTGCAGCAAACGTAGTCTCATTTAACCAGACCCTTCTCCAAACTGCTTTGTCAGCCCTGGAGAATGATCTGGCAGCACCCATTATCATTCTGTTATTGGGGAAAAAAACACTCTGCCTTGTTTGCATTTCTTTAAAGCAATAACAATCGTCCTGGACTGCACTGAGCCCGGAATGCAGTGATGGTGTCCTTGCAAAATAGTGTCTGGGGATATTTTGTTTTGGTGGAAAATTTGCATGTGGGGAGGAGAGAACTGTCATTATAATGGCTAATTCCCTGCAAAAAAGAAGCTCGGAGGTTGTTGATGTTTCCTGTAGCGAAATGGACCTTGAAAACAGTAACAGGAAATGGACGTGGGAATGGAAACAATAAAAACATGTAATGTTCACACAAAACAATATGACTTCACTTAGGCATGGACTAAAATCAGGTAAGGCCATGTTTGTACTACATATATTGTGTGAATAGATTAAAGATCATAACTCATCAGTTCCTAACCCGTGGTTGACCCATAGGTCGGGCAGATGTAACAGCAAACATGTCAAAAAGTGTACGATTACATGAAAGCATAAGAGGCACAGGCTTGATTTATTCATGGTGGATTGGACTGACTAAGGGAGATTTAAAAAAAATGTATGTGAATAATGTTGGCAACAACAATTTTTTTGTTTCCACACACACGGGAAAAGAGAGAAAAAAAAAAAAAGTGTTATTTGGTGTTAACCCAGAATGCATAATGGTGAACTTTGTCAGGGATCAATGTAAAAACAAATGCAGGATGGAAATGACAGCAATGAGATGGAAATCTGTGAAAATATATATATATATAAAAAGGACACATTACCATGTAGCGTGTGGTGCAAATTCACACATGCACAAAGGCGCACAAATATCTAACCACCTTCATGAATAAACTCCTGCATAAACCAGAACTTTTTTGTGTAGCTCAGCAGTTCATGCATATACTGTAGCTTCAATAAAATTCTCACGGGACCCATTTGCAAGCTTTATGCTGTGATATTTAGCCTGTAAGGATGCACGGGGCTGCGGATAAAGTGCTGGATCATTTGAGTGTAACAGAAAAGAAAGTGGTATTTGCGATAGCTTTGCTGAGGTGAGTCAGAGGTCACACCACATGTGGGTCTGTTCGTCTCACCAGTGAGTCTAACCTTTGCTGTGCTCCATTAGCAGCGGAGACTGTCTCTTGGGGTGGAACAGGGTGAAAGAAAATGAACAGCTGGACTGATTTCCTGTCTCTTTGCAGTTCGATGCTTGGGGGCAAATTTGCTAATTTTCATACACAAAGCGAGTTGGATGGTTTTGTTGGCATTCCACGTTGCACTTGAATGTTTTTTTCTGATGCATGCACATGGTTGTGACTGCACATGTGTGCTTTTTTTTTTTTTCTGTCAATATGTCAGGCGAGCTGGTGGCTGGAAGGTCGCCAGTTGAAATCCCTGGACTGCCTGGGAAAATGTGGGAGGGAAATGCAAATGAGCGATTCTGTCCCCCTTCTGACAGCGTTGAGTTGCCCTTGAGCAATATGTTGTCAAATCAGTTACAAATACAAATAAATGTATGGTTTGAGATTTTGAGTTGAGATTTATAACTTTACAGAACATCTTAATTTTTATAGCTTAATTTTCATAGCTAATAAATACTTTTAACCTTTTATTATCAATATTTAGATACAATGTGAGTAATTCTGAAAGCAAAACAACTGAATGTACTCTTCAAAAGACCAAAGTGAAGTCCTGTTGTGCTTGCTTCTCAGTATGTATGTATATAAAAATTACTCATGCAGTTTTTCCAGTGTTATCAGTGTTATTGCAAAAAAAAAACCAAAAAAAAAAAAACCCAAAGACAAACAAAAAAATAACATCTAAGTTTTTACATGTGAGTCTAAATGGAGCCCAGAAAAAAAATGCTTTGTCTCTACTTAGTGTAAAAACTTTTAAAAGGTGAGATTTTGCACATGTGGAAAGATTTGTACACTTTCAAAAGTTATGAGCAGTGACTCCATCATAAAAAAAAAACAAACAAAAAAAAACAAACAAAACAAAAATATGAGAATGAGGGATTTATTGAAAGCTTTAGTGGGTTCATAGTCTTTCTTGCAGGATCAGCTGTAAAGCTACATTGTAGTCCAGGCTGATCCCCCACCCTCAGTAGCTTGCAGAAGCTTTTTAATCTTCCTCCCCATCTCCTTCTTCCCTACTGTATTATCTCTTCATTGTTGGATGATGTGAATAGAAAGAACGGGGGTCGAAAAGGGTATGGTTCTCTTGACAGCACACTTATTGACGGGGCCACACAAAAAAAGGCAGAGATTTAGGAGGTGGTCGGTACGGAGATGCCCAAAGCTAATGAAGAGTATCCTTTGCTATCTATCAGCTGTACTGTGACAACTATCAACGGACAAAATCAATACAGATGTGGTCAAAGATTCAGCAGTGCTTGAATGAGAGCGCTCACCTCAATCTATTTGTGCCATTACCTCCTCTCTTGGTGCCCCTCTTCATCTGATGGTAATAAGCTAATTCCATATTAGAAAAAGCTCTCCTATCCTTTCTGGCTGTGGCTTCCTCCTGTGTTTAACCAGTGTTATCCAGTATAATGCAGCTGCAGTTTGCAAAGCTTTATTTTAGCTGCCTGGCACTCATCAAGCCTCATGTTTGAGAATTTCTAAGACTGTGAGACAGAGAGAGTGTGTCTAAATGCTGATTTTCCAAGCACAGAATATAAGAGCCATAGGTTTTCCCATCATGAGGATTATGTTTAAGATGACACGTATAAAGAGCTTGCAGTCTGAGATTGATATACAAAAGCACACTTGGAAATGATGGTGTGGAAACTAACAAAACATTCACGCTTAACTTGACCAAAGTACATTTTGGTGCCTGCATTCAACTTGATGCTGCGTAACTTTTTAGACTTAGAGATACGGAAAGGGTGCTTGGAAAACAGCATGTTGAGGTGGTTTAAGCATCTGGTCAGGATGCCTCCTGGACACATGTAACTGGTAGGAGACCCCAGGGCAGACCCAGAACACATGGGAGGAACTATATCTTATCTAGCTTGGGAATGCCCTGGGATCCCCCAGGGGCAGCTGGAGAATGTTGCTGCCAAGAGGGATGTCTAGACATCCTTGGTTAACCTGCTGCCACCACAACCTGACTCCAAATAAGCAGCAGAAAGTATACAGGTGGATAGGTGGTTTGAGATCGGATGCAAACACGGTCTCTTACATTTTATTTTTATGTCACAGAGCCATACGAGTCACACGAAACAGTAGAGCACTTCCAGCATTGCAGGATGTGATCAGTGAAATGTTTCCAAAATGATTTTCTCTTGTAGAAAATGATTATAGGATGATGATGATAGGAGAATGATAATAGGTCATCTGTGCAAGACCCATGGTTATGTTTTAGTTGTTGGGTGAGTTATGCTTGTTAGGTGACCTCTAGAAGCTGTAGTAATTATACTGTGAGCAAAGAAGAATGTTAGACTATATCGATTGCCTCGAAGACTGCATTAAGGGTAGGGTTGGGGTGGATACATGGGTTGACAAAACACAGGACATTCACACAAGAGACCATTGTTGTTTCCTGTGTAAATAGGTGGCCAGTGTTTTTTTTTTTTTTTTTACCATTTTACAACTTAACTGAGTATAATTTAGTGTTTATTGTGGTTGAATGAGTTCAGATGTCTCAGGCTGAAGTATTTTTTATAAGCTTGGTGCCAAGGACAAAATGATGAGCAGTACACAGGCAGCAAGGGATTGAGGGCAATGCCACACCAATTTAATGCCTGGTTCTACAGACATGGTTGTAACACTCTTTTGTACCTTACCCAGTACAGCTAAGCTATAGTCTAAACCTTTTTGTGTGAAGACTCTTTGTCACTTAAGCCTTGTCACTGTCACATGTTCTTACCTAATTAATATTACCTTTGTCCTGTGTTTTCTCCTACTTAGCTCATCCTTGATTAGAACTGTGCTTGGGCCGTTCTCTAAGTTCATGCCTTTCTCTGCCTTCTTATCTACAAGACCTTGGAGAATAAAACTGTCTGCTGATGTGCACTATTAGTCATTACAACAACCAAACAGTACCCCGCTGTATAACACAGTGAAGGTCCCCACAGCCTGAACTCTGGGAAAGTGAGTAAGGCCTAGAAAGACAAGATGAACATTAGAAGCAAGAAAAACTCCCTCACTCCCTTGTTATTGTAACTATGACGACAAACGTCCTCTAAACTTAAGGAAGTACTTATTTAAACCGGAATCACTTTTCCTAAACCTAGCCAAGCTGTTTTTGTGCTAAACCTAATCAAACTGCAACTGTTAGGAAACCTTGACCAGAACCTTAACCACAACCTTAAAAGCATGTTTAATATTGTTGCCATGACGATGAAGATCCAGTATGCCTATTGCTCGTATGGGTCCAAGGGCATCCAACAGAGATATATAGAGATATATAGGTTGGAGGACTTATTCATATTTGCATGCGATATGTAAAGTAAGGTTATTATTTAGATTTTGGTGACAGCAAATAAACTATGGGTTATGGTTATACACAAATAAAACACTTACTTGAACACAATAATTGTTGGTCAATGATGGGACAAGTCAGTCTTTTGGTACTACACCCCCATCCATCAATCCAGACTCCACACCCTTACTTTCTGCTTTGCTATATAAAGAACACACTTTATTTTATGTTTTGACAGAGAACGTTGGTTTTGGATGCAAATCGTGAGCTGTTAAATTGTCTAGTCATCCATTATTAATGTAAGTAATCCAAGTATGCTAAATGAAACCTGGCTGAGAACTGACACTGGATGATAGTATTGTATTAAAATCGAGCACTTGGGTAGAGGGATTTAAAGTTTGCTAACTGACGGTGAATACTTTTTTGAGTTGGTAGAAACTGTTGCATGATATCAACAGTGTTTCTGAAGAAAACAACAGATACTAATAAGATAATTCTAATACAGTCTGTCTAGACTTACACAATGTGCCATATAAAAGGCAGATCTTGTTAACCTTTGTGTAGGCTTTTTGTGTTTGGCTGGCATGTTAAACTCGTGATTTTGTAGTAACCTCAAATATGTTAAATACACATGGTGGACACTGCACTGCAGTCTCAAATGAGCAGCTGTGTTATACTGTACCTGTTGGTTTTGTCTGTGGTTGTTCAGCTGGTCTTGTGTTTGTATAAAAAGGATTTTTTACTTTCCTTTTGTGACACAATCTAGATCCTGGGGAGCAACACGCTCATAAACTGCTAATCCCACTTGATTCCACTAAAATCTAGGAGGGCACTGAGGGAGAGTTCTCCCCAAATCTTTGAGTTTGAGCCACACAATCTCATAAATACTTAAAAAAGAAATCACCAAGGTATTAGACATTACAGTGGGTGGGAATTTACTTTTGGAGAGACTCAACTGGGTGGGTTGATGGCATTAACTGCAATATTTCAAAGGAAAAAATACATCAGTGCCTCGCTGGCTCTTCACTTCAAATGACTACTGAACCCAGTTTGATGTAGCTCTCAAATTTTACTGAACCATCTATCAAAACCATCATCCTCTTCCTCTTGAACTGCATATAGCCAGAGGAAATGAAGCCATTAGATGGCTCCATCACAAGAACAAATGTCATCACTGGTTTCATCTCCCGCTGTAAGAGAGATGCATTCCTTAAAATCACAGTGCAAAGCTTTTATTTGATCACAAAGAGGAAGAATGCAATAAAACGTGAATAGATTATATATGGTTAGATATGGACTGAGGATAATCGATAGCCATTTGAGCCTGGTCTGACGCTGCAGTAATTATGTATTTTGTTTTTATTTATTTTCCTTCCCTTTTTGCACATAACATACACAGGAGAGCTGCACTTAAAGCTTTGAAGAAATCATTTCCATGAGCTGTTCCAGCAGTTAAAATTAATTAAAAAATCAGGCTGGAAGTAAGCTTCCGGTTTATTACAAACATATTGAAGACTCCACCCAAATGAAAGTATATAGCATGATGATATTTGATTGAAGAGACTTTTTTTTTTTCATTTTTGTGAATGAATTCTCATCCCCTCTGTCTCGGTGGTGTTATCATATCCTCACGAAATAAGGCCATCTCACCAGCTCACACAGAGTGAATTGTGGATTGTATATAATTACTGATTCCTACTGGAATATTTCACACTGAGCAAGATAAATTAAATGATAAGAATCTCAGTCTTCTTAGTGCTTATTTCCTCCTTCAGCGCGCATCAGACAAAAGCACTGACATTACTTTTCTTATTTTTTATTTCATTTTGGGGGCATGAGAGCACAAAGCATTTACTGGCTGGAAAAGCAATTATCATGAGTTCTAAAGACGTTTGCAGACAACAGGCTCTGTAGAAGTTTGGCAAAGTTATTACTATTTTTTTTTCAATGCGATGTTTTTAATGTGAAATGTGGTGTAGAAATCCAACCTATTATTAGGAGATCTACCTGTAAAACTAAATGTTTCTGAACACAAAGCAAGCATCATCCACCCAACATTAAAATTCTGAATACAACACTTTAGTAATTGTTATTGCGCTAACGATTTATCACAAACTCAAGAGGGGATAGCGAATTCTGAATCAGAACTTGCACTCAACTCTCTAATTCCAAACACAACCCAAGGCCAGGCAGTCATTGTTAGACAAAGTAATGGCATAATTGCTTTGATATTTGAAATATCAAAGCTGTGGATCTGTCCTGCAGGGGTAATGGCTCATAAAAAATACAACGGTGCTGTTTTTTGGCTGTTGTTTTTGGCTGCATATCTGACTCCTCAAGGGATTTTTTTTCCCTTTTCTCAGCCTTTGAGAAATGACTTCACTTTTTGTGATTGAAGGAGAGGAGGTGGGTTCTCTCTCTCCCAGTGAAGTATTCTGTCATAAACATGATGAACCTGAAGCCTTGCTAAAGGTAACTGAATTCATTTATTATCAAGGAAGAATTTCCAACTGTACCTCCTGACTCATTCATGTAGACAGGTAGATGGATGTATGTCAGACGAGCAGACAACAGGACACATTTCCTCAGTGACATTTCTTGATAACCCTTACATCTGTATGCTCAGGGTTGTGTTGCCATGGAAACATTGATTCTGTCCCGGTAAGCTGAATGTCGGTTGTCTTGTATAACTTACTTAGCAAAGGAATATTGACATCTTATTCCTTGCAGGCTTGTAACAGCTGTCTTGAGGCGTGTTTGAGATATTTGAATAAACCTTTTGAGTTGACAGATATAGCAATTTCAAAGCAATAATGAGGAAGCAGATTATAATGCTTTATTGACACTATGTGTTGCAAGAATTGCGGCAATATTGCATAACGCTGTCTTGGCTGTGAGTGTTTAGAAGTGTACTTGATATGATTTAGCCATGTTAGCAGCATGGCTTTAGGGAATGAAGCGGCAGTCTGTCTGTTGATCCTCTGAAACTTTTGATTTTTTTTTTTCTTTTTGTTAAGTTTCTTGACTATTGGTTGGATTGTTATGAAATTTAGTGCAGATATTAATGATAGCCTTAGGATAAACTTTTTAATGACTTTGGTGATCCTCTGACTTTACATGTAGCATCATTACCAGGTAATTTCTTCAATGTGTCCAGTACTTTGGTTTAAAATGAAATCGGCAAAATTAATCTCTTGGAGCATAGAGCTGGTTGAGATTCTTGAAGGCGTTTCACCTTTCACCTTCACATCAATTCTAAACATCCTTTTGGATGAGAGGTGAAATGACTTGAAGAACCTCCACCAAGTCCAGTTACCTTCATAACGCTCTACGAAGATACCATGACCTGGATCATCGAGAATCGAGAAAAATAACGACATTCCTTTTAGCCACAGCTCTACTTTGTGTTTAGTGCTAATTGGGGAATGTTCAGCGTAACTTGGCTGTAGACTCTTAGTTTTGTTGTAAAACAAATCCTACACATGACTTAAACAAAGACTCTCTTACACACAAGTATCCCATTTATGATCAGCTTTTCATAGTATCAATGGTATGTGCTTACTGATGTAGGCATCATGTTCTGGTTGGCAAAGTCTGGACTAGCTCTGTGCCCATTTCCTCTCTGCATAATCCAGCTGCTGTTGGGTTAGTCAAACCCTTTTTTAACATTTCGATTGCATTGCTTGCATTGTCTTGCACGTTTGAGGCACAACTCACCTCAAATTATGCAACACTTGGTTAAGCTGTAATGATGGCCTCCAAGCTGAAGTAAAAGTCACCAGCAACGTGGACGATAAACTGCAGCCTTTGGATCATCACACACATCTCAGATCTGCTGAAGAAAAGAATGGAGACATAATTTTCCTGCATACCTTTCGCAAAATAGCAGCAGAGAAATTATTGCAATGTAAATGGACTGTTTATATTGCGATTTTCTAGTCTTATTGAATACTCAAAGCCTTTTACAATGGAAGCCACATTCGCCCATTCAAACATCATACAGGGCTTATATCTACACATAGAGCATTTCTACCATTCACACACACTCACACATTGATGGAACAGCCCTCGCTGGCAATTTCTTCACTTCAACACTTCAAAAATCAGACTGACGAAGCCGGGGATCGAACCACTGACCTTCTGAAGACCTGCTCTACCTCCTGAGCCATGGTTGCCCTAATGTGACAAGTGTAGATGAGACCGACACAGAAGTACAAGTTGTTGTAGGTTGATTTACAGAAAATAACAACTCTTGACACATTCATCCCATTATTGCTTCTGCAACTGCTACCACAGACTGCATGTTACCCCACCCTCCAGACAGGAGCGTGTACAACATGACACCACATCAGGCTGAACGAAGTGAAAAGAAATTTCACTTTGATCATGACATGAGAGAAATTATACTGTTCCTCTTCCATTTTCAGCGATCAGATAGAGAGGCCATATATAGCACAGCGGTTAAGTGCAGCGGTATCCAGGCAACCAAAAGTCAAAGCAGGCTAATCCTCACCTGCTCAGGTAACTCAGCCGGTACAGTAAATACAGAGGGGTGCAAGACAAGCCTTCACAAACCCAGATGATCAGAATCCTAGTGGATGTTTGAATACACAGGGAGCTTAATAACCAGGTGTCTCTATTGGCATACACAATGGGGTTTACTTGTCTCTGAGTCACTTAGTGAAACCAAGCAACAAAGTTATGAGGGAAAGGCAACATTTGTGCCAGCCTGTTCACTGTGCACCAGTGGCACACTACTCTGTCTGGCACTAGCAGAAGTGATTAAAGGGCAGCTGTCAGGAGATGTGATTTTATCTTCCCCAAACAGGTGTAGAGCGAAGCTGACAGCAGCAACACTTACACCTCACATGGGATGGGCTCGACCAAGACAAATGGAATTATGTCTTTCTTCCATTTTGTCAAGCGCCTTATCTGTTTGAATTGATGCAGCTTTCTCCTCCCGGTGGGGGGGGTTAGGAGGAAATGTGAGTGCCGCTGTTGCAGGTATACTGTAATTGGACTCTTCCCATTCTCCCTTTTAAGTCTGAAATAAAGTGAAACTTCTTTGTGACTGGAAGAAAGTATAGCAAAGAGGGAGCAGCAGAGATAACAGCAAGGGAGCCAAGTCTTAAGCTCTACATCAACAGCGTTACTGTATGCGCCTCCCACTCCGTCAATGACAAAATGTCACTTTAAATCTGAAATCTGTCTGTGTTGATACAGTCGAGCTGCCTGTGTGTGCTTGGAAACTTGTAATATAATCACATAGCCACACAACTCTTGCAAAGCATCTACCGTTATGTGAGAGTGGTGGTCAGATTGTCCCGAGTGTTTAAACAGGATTAAACACACAGATTAAGATACAAAAGAGACTCAAGTGATGCATATGTATGAAATGAACGGAGAGAAACAAGCAGTTACAGTGCAAATATGTAAGGAATATAAATGACTTTCTTGTGTTTGTGGTGGAAAAAAAAAACTTTGACACGGCACATCAGTGGTACAGTGCTGGTTTCTTTTGTGCAATCATTCAGTTAATCATCTGAATTCACAAAAGGAAGTAACAGTTACTCAACTCTAATCTCAACTCACCAATATGCACACAAGGTTGAATTTCCTTTTTTTTTTTAAGCATCAATTTAAGTTTTCAAAACGGCACATTAAAATCTCTACATTTCTTGAACTTGAGCACGAAAGCTCATTCTAAATAGACATTATCTTAACTGAAGCATTTTCCAGAGTCTTTCTAATCTTCAAGGCATCTCCATGACAACTAAAACAAACACAATCTTCTTATGAAGGTCGTGATATAAGGTTGGCTCTGAAAACATAAAAATAACATGGAATTAATTTAAATAGTTTGTAAGGAGATGTAATGTACATTATGCACGCACACATAAGGACTTTAATTTTGAATGTATCTGCAAGACCTTAATTGTGAATGTACCTTTTTTTTGTTTGCCATACAATTTCTTCCTCACGCATGGTTAACATGTTGATGAATGTGCTTGAGCAGCTAAGAGAACCTTGTTGAGGTTACGGAAAGACCATGGTCTTAGTTAAATATTGAAAAAAATGAAGCAGAAGACAGGAATCACTGACCTTATTTCCCCCACCTTAACTGGGCCTTTCTGTAGCATAAACATTACAACATATGGGATGCACCACATTTTCATCACCTGATCACTCCCTGCACTGTAAGGATGTCACAGCGGTAATATATAAGAAGATTATGTTGGAGATAGGGTTAGATTTCCCAATCTCTGTTTTTATTTTTTATCTTTTGCCAACAAAAAAATGAATTCTACTGACCTTTACAAAAATGGCTTCATTTAGCACCAGTTGGGCTTTAAGTACCCAATTTAGCAATCCAGTTTGTGAAGTAGGACTGTGGTATATATATTCATGGTTCAATATAATTACACAACAGCAAACATTAATTGCAGATGGTGCATGTTCTTTTTTTGAATGTCAAATGCAAAACAGGAATGTGCATAACTTTCTATTTCGATGATTTTTGCAGAAGCGCTTTTTATTTACTGTATAATCATCGCGTTATCAGGCTCCAACCATGAACTCCTCTGCCATTTGGTTTGCCCTTTACATTTGCCAGAACTGCTTGCCTTTTTAAATGCAGAGTCAAGATGAGCAACCCCAGTGTGTGAGTGTGTGTGTGTGTGTGTGTGTGTGTGTGTGTGTGTAACACAGCACACAAACAGGCACAAACACACAGTCTCACCTCTTTCATACACATTAGCTGCTTTTCACCCTGCTTATGTAGAAAGCCTCCATTTCCAGGTGTAAATTTTTTTCATTACAAGGGGAATTGAAAAGGAGATGGGGACTACTTTTTTTTGCCTTTCTCCCAGTGATGAGTTCATGCATTTGAAGAGGAGCTTTGTCACTCGGGAATTAGCACTCCATGCATGCACCCTCTCTGCTCTCCCAGACGGCCTTTACATCATCTGAGGCTGAGAGAGAGCAGGCTTCATGCTCAGAGAGGGAGAGAGAAAAAAAAAAGAAGAAGAAAAAGGTATCCTGTCACTGACATGCGTGCATATGCAATTAGAAATAAAACTATATACTCTGTGTATTGATAAATCTTTGCTTGGCCATGGCAAATACATACTTAATGAGCAGTTTTTCAACATATTTTTCTTTGATTTATTCTATTTCTCTAAGATTGGTTGTGTTTAACTGCAGAGCTATCTTGGGAGGGCTAAGAGTGCCTGGGAGAGAGCACCTCGATTGAATTTAACACCCTGCAGGCTGCACTGTTCCTCCCACACATGTCAGCCATGGCAGACACCCTGTATTGAAATGATTGAAATAAATATATATTACATAGGAGACAAAACTTCAGATGTGTGTGTGTGTGTGTGTGTGTGTGTTTGTGAGAGCATGTGTGTAAATATGCACGTGTTTTGTACGCGCACAGATTTTGAAAGGTTGTCTGTTCGTGTCGTGTTTCTGCTTTCTCCAGTTGTGTATTTAAGCCATGTGGGTCAATGTGTGTGTGTGTGTGTGTGTGTGTGTGTGTGTGTGTGTGTGTGTCAGTAGCAAATAAAGTCTGCGTCAAAGCCAGCTGCGCGCCCATGATGGCAATGCTCATTAATTGGGCTGTTAGGGCTATTCTGGACTCCTTGGAACTCAGAAGGGGCGAATACTTCAGAGGATTGCGCAGTTGGCAAGGTACCTGTAAGGCACCTGTCGTGGCTGGTATGTGCACGTGCATGCGTGCATGTATGTGTATGACAGTGCCAGTGCAAAAATGAGAGAGGCCTTACGTGGCAGCAAATCAAAGTATTCCCACATAAAAACACCCTCATTTCCTGTTGTGAGTTAAAATCTATGATTAGGCCTCTTGCATCAGATGTTTTTTTTTTGTTTTTCTTCTTCAAGAGGGCATACAAAGCTGGTAAAAAGGTTTTAAATCATCAAACAGCTGAATAATAATACTCTATTGTCATCTTAACAATCAGATTTCCTTTTCACGTTTTCACAGACTAATTAGCAAACATGAGCCGACATGAATGTACAGATTATGAAGCCCCCCGAACTCCTAATTCTCAAAGTTCCTTATTGTTGGGCAGAGGCATCATTTGCAGAGCATTCAAAAGTTCAAATTCAGAAAAGTACATTAAATACAGAAAGGCATTTTTTTCCCCCTTTTTTTCTACTGAATGCTTCTTTGCTTCCTGTGTGGACCCCCTGTATCAACTTTGCTAGGTCTAATCTCGTGATGCAGGGTGGTTTTACATTCATCTGGCATTGACATTGTGCTCGTGAAAAGCAGGGAGAGCTTTGTGGATTTATCTTCGACTCCCACGCAGTTCTTCGCTTCTAATTTTCTGATAACGGCAGAACACGAGTCCTCCCCCTAAAAGACACAACTTGAAACTCGAATGTGCAATTACAGCAGAATGAAAGTCCGGGACTCTTCCATAACATAAGACCACAATGAAAGCCCTGAAAAAAAAATCCCAGTGGTGTTTTTGTCCAACTGCATTTCCTGTTACAGGATTGTGTTCAGAGGGAGTAGATGTGGTGTTGATTTTAGGAATTATTCTTCACCCGCTGTTATGTGTGAAACTCTTGCTGGAACCGTAGTGACTCAACATCCAAATCCTCAGAAAGCAGGCTGCTAGAGTCAGTTCCTGCCCTGACTAGCCCTTATCTTAGGATACAGGCTGTTCTAACGTCTGACAAAATCCGGACAGATTAGCCCTGACTAGGAGTTAAACGAGTCACCTTCAAAGCCTCAAAGATTATAATCTGTTACCACTGAGCAAAAAGGTCCTTGAGAGCGCAAGCTGTGCAGTCCACAATTTTGGAAGGAGATCACAATTTAGATGCAATATTTTCTGCAATGAAAATGATGGATAGGTTACTGATAAAATGCAAACAGACAGGGTATTCAGAAAATGACAATGTTTAAAACTAGGAGGTTAGGTGCTGGCTGTTTTTACTTTGGCCAAAATATGAGCTTTTATCCTCGTTTCATACACCGTTATCTCTGCTGCAATGAAAAACTGCTTTTACAAATAACTATGTGGTATGAACAGGAAAAGTGGCCCACGATTTAAGTGTGGATTGCTCAGTGGTGTGTATATGTTTTTTGGGCAAAACAATTGCTGCACAGTGTTAAAAGATTCAAGTCTGTTGCACATCTGACTACATCCAGCATCAGAGGCAGGTGTTGTCTTCTGTGCTTGGGATTACACCCAGCAGTAATATCACATAATGTAATACTGTAAGCGTTGTACCACACAGGGTGTGTACAGAGAAGGCAACTGTCACTATCACTAATACCAAGGCAAAATCGCCCTGGGTGTAAACACACTTTAAAGCTCTTCTTAAAAATGTAACTCTTAAGCAAAAAATGTTTATACCCAAATAACAACCCTGGTAGTTTTATCAGTGAAAGTAATCCATGAACATTCCCAAATCAGACCATATGAATGTGTTTTTCTGATCTGCCACCTCGGTGGTTGAGTTTGCCTTAATTTGTAAAACAGACCACCTTGATTGTCAAAGTGACACACTGCATATGAGACCATCCAGCCTGCTGTCCTCCTACTTTAAAGACCCACTGGAAGTGATAAAAGAGTACAACACTATAAAAAGCCAGTTGGCTATCATAACAGTTATTATGCAAGATCTTAACATCTTCATAAGGTGTTGGATCTAAGCAGAGTAACATACATCGCTCAGCCGCAACGTTAAAACCACTGACAGGTGAAGTGAATAACACTGTTTTCTTGTTACAATGATTTTTGTCATGGGGTGGGATATATTAGGCAGCAGGTGAACAGTCAGTGCTTGATGTTGATGTCTTGGAAGCAGTAAAAGTGGGTAAGTGTAAGGATCTGAGCAACGTTGACAAGGGTCAAATTGTGATGGCTAGAGGACCAGGTAAGGTAACTATTGTGGGGAGTTCCTGGTATGCACTTGTCAGCACCTACCAAAAGTGTTCCAAGAAAGGACAACTGGTGAAACAGCAAAAGGGTCATGGGCACCCATGGCTCATGGGCCAAGAGATGCACTGCTCAGCTAGCTTAGCAAATTTTAAAAACTCAGCGGATCTACACAAATTACCTTTTTGGGGGATTTTCTGGAGCGATTTTCGGAAAAAGGTGATAAGTTTGGGCCCTCCTTACAGGACTTTAAAAGTTATGCTCCTAACATCTTGGTAGGAGATACCAGAGAAACCACTGATCACAGTGCTTTTTTGGGGGGGCAGGACCTGCACAATATTAGGAATTATTGGATGGAGTTGCAGTTCTGGTCTCTATCATATCTTCCACTGAAGTTAGCATGCTAACCAGCTAGCCCACCAATAGAGACTTACTGTAGCATCCTTTCTGCCCTGCTCAGAGGGGATATTATAACCTCTTATCCTATAAGCGTTAGGGCAAGAAATCACGGTCAGCGGCAGAGGAAAATTACAAATAGCCTCTTAAAGGCAAGTGGGCAGCTAATTTAGTTTATCCCACTTGATGCTGCTGACTATTTACTGCTGTTTACCAACCAGCTGGTGCTTGAGATGCAGGCTACTAAGTGCAGTAACCAACTTGCAGTTTAAACATTTAATAAGTTATCTGTCATGTGCAGTAGACAGTCACACAAAAAGTCAAACAAAAAGTTAATTCAAACATAAATACATTATTTCAATATTGATTGATCAGCATTGATATTGATGTAATTATAGCACTACAGAGAAATAATAAGGACAGATTTTGGATCAGCACTATGGCTATGGAGCAAACTTGATGAAAAGTCACATGTCAAATAACAGGCAAATTGAAATACAGAAAGTAAATTTTGTAAATGGCTTTAGATCAGTGAGTCAAGTGCAATAGTACTTAAGTACATTTTGTTGCTAATGAGTATCGATATTTGGAAGCATTGCAAAAATTGTGTACATAGATAACTTTCTTTGCAATTATGGAAGAAAATAAATACAAAAGAGAAATCAGAGAATTTGTAACAGTTATGTCTTCTACTTTTCTACTGCTGGCAAAGATTAAACGTCTAATTACTTGAGAACTTAAAGTTTGCACAAAGTACCTCTTTATTTTAATTTATCTCTGGCTGCTCTTGTGCCGCCTGCTTTTCCATAGTGCACTGTGAAGCGACTTAGTCACCTAAGCTAAACATGAACAAGGACAAACATCTTCCTGTGGCTAGCCTTGTACAGCAAATTACTTACACATTTTCTTGTGAGTGTAGAAGTATGTAGTTTAAATAAATGACCAGCACTGTCACTTCAATGCAAAGGACAGTTGTTAAATATAAACATAAACATCTTTTGAGCAAACAAGAAATCATGCTGTTCTTTCACTGCTGAGAACAGCCTGCTCTTAAGCCACTGATGGATGCCGACAATTTTTTATTCTTTCCCAACCTGCCGTCCCCTGTCTGCCTGTTCTTAGCTCTAAATGATGACCATCTCTCCAAAAATAATTGATTATTTCAGTAATTGTATTGTTAATTGCACTAGATCAGAGGTGCCTGCTGCTCATTTTTAGTCCATTTCCCCATAACCATGAGGAATTACAGAATTTAGAATTTGACTGATGTTGGCTGCCATCAGCTCCTTAATCCTGCGTAGTGCTTCTCAACTGTATCACACTGAATTACAAATTGCCAGCGTGCTAATGGAGACTCATGAATAATCTAAGAGAATGAGTGCTCGACAGTTAGTCCTCGTGCACAAAAAACATGAGGAAGACCTCACATTTAATTTATGAACTTGTGAAATCCACGTGAGAAAATTCCATGAGAAAAGTATCTTATGTGGAGATCACCATTACTTGAAGCCCCCTCCACCCCCCCCTTCCCCTCCGCTGTGGAACATTTTAATCACTGGTAAACATGTTGCAAGCAATGGCAAAATAATGAAGATTAAGTCAGGAAGAAATTGAGCAGGATTTAAATTAAGCTGCTGCCATTCCTACATTATGGTGCCATAGAACATTAATTATTACAATATAAAAATGCCCTGAAGCCTGCTAAACACTTTATCTTTGCTGCCTGCAATGTTTCCATCTCAACATTGTTCAACACTAATTTAGCAAAAACCCAGAAGGCCTTCAAACAGTCTGTTCACTAATGAATGTAAAATAATTGTCCAGCACCTCCTCCTTGTGTTCAAATTATAACCATGTGTGTGTGTGTGTGTGTGTGTGTGTTTGCGTGAGTGTGTGTATGTGTGTATGTGTATGTATGTCACATATACTCATTGATTAGATTCCCGGTTGCGTTTTTTTAATGACTTTTAATGAATACCTTTATATACTTCATCATGATCACCTGATGTATAAAGGACCTGCAAAAGATTTAAGGACTATCATTACCAGTTATCATGGTATGATAATTTCATTAATTACAATCATGTGATTAACAGAGTCTTTCAGAGCTGGGAGAGGGCAGCCAGGAGTTAATTTGGAAAAGCTTTTCTACTGAAACCGAATGGCAGACAGACCTTGGTGAGCTGAACTCTGCTTTTGCAAGGTTTCTCACATAAATGGACTGTATTTAATAGATGTGATGGCAGCTTAAATGCAGACCTAAGAAATATATCATCGTACTTACAGGAACCTTTTTGCACTTTTTCCAGTTGCTTCCCAAAGCCAAAGCTGTCGCTGGGTAAACATACTTAGCAGGTTAGTTCTGTCTAAACTGAAAAGAGCAGAAGTTGTTTTATATCGCGTTTGCATAAAGCTGGGTTACAAGAGACAGTTTTAAAACAGATCTGTGTACCAGGGGCCATCCTGGCTTTTACTCTGTATTGGTTAGGCTCCAAAAGGCTGGTTTCTACACTTTCCATCATGGAACTGATTTACAGCTGTCAGATTTCTCGCACCCAGTTTGTGATGCAGGTTTTTCATTTGTAGTTTCCAAGCCCAGGATGAGGTAACCCTAATGACATCATCATTAACAAACACTTAAGGGAAGATTAAAAACACAACTTTGCTAACACTAGAAAAAGCTACTCTTTAGGGCAATGGATATCAAAAATTAAAACCATGTCGCCATAAAATTATGTTGTTTTACTTGACTGTTCTCCCAATGGTGCTTATGTTGGCAATGTAATCACTGGCTTGTTTAGAGGGAAATTTTGTCTGCTTCTTTTTTTAAATAATTAAGTGCTACATTTATTAATAGCAGCAGAGTTGTCAGGAGGTGGTTGGGGGACATGGTGGGTGCGCAAAGTCACACTGTTTGGCTCTTAGGCTAAGGGAACAAAACCACTTTGGTTACGGTTAGGTAATAGTTTTGTTAAATGTTAATAAATAGGTATGTCTTTTGTTTTAAAGCGGACCACAAGCTTTTCCTACCTTCAGGAGTTTTCAGCGCCTTAACATGTCCATGAAACAGTTTAATACTGCTGTTGTCACTGCAGGGGCCACAACAAATATGAACATGAACAAATGTGACCATATTACTGATACATTCAGTATCATATCATATGTGCGACTTCGATATACGTAAATTAACAACATTTCCTCATAACATGAATAGAAAACATAATCTGGTCACAATAACGTTCCCTTCAAAATGTGTTTGCTGTTGTGGATTAGTTAAATTACTTTTGTTTTTTAGTTGTGGTTTGGTCTTCATCAATGTCTGTAAACAATGTGTGACTCTTTAGATGTTAGATTCTCTAATGTGTCTGCTGTTTGGTGCTATATAGATGGCGTACAGTGGATACTGGGCTCATCTGTGAGACAGAATTTGTATAACAAATGTGCCTTGAAACTGAAATAATAAGCTCAAAGAGGCTAAAAAGCTTTGTATTGCTGCAGAGTAGGTGATAACTCTGTATGTGTTCTCCACACTGACCCCTTTCATAATGCACATAGCTATTTGATCCACTGTTAATATGAAAAGTATTGATTTGTTCACTTTCAAACATACCTCACCTGATTTATTAGAGTGGGATACTGTTGCCAGATCACACTGAAGAGTATAGAACTAATTCCTTTGAAATGGGAAGCATCAGGTGCAACATTTCTGTCTCCCTCTAACAGGCATTTTCTCTGATTTGTTCTGAGTATTCTTAGGCTGCAAAGTTCACAACCCCAGGCATTACACTAAAAGCAAATTCATGTTTTTTAAAGTCGTTTTTCTAACCCCACCACATAAATTTAATAATTTGCCCTCTTGGCTGACATGCTTTCAGGCAGTCATGCGTGCCATATGACCCCTGGCAATAACTCCAAGAGGCCTGGAAAGGTGACCTCTGTGAATTACATGCATATGACACAGCATTGTCAGTAAGAGGCGATAATAGTATGCACGGTTTAATTCTTCATCATACCCAGAGGTATGTATGTGACAAATGGGATATGTTTCATGGTGGGGAGGGAAAATGACAACAATTCAGAGACATGCAGGGTGCCCCCTTTGAAATACCTGACAGATCTCATTGGATTTAATTAGATTAATGTGTCACTTTCTAAACAACCACGAGAGTGACAACTTGTTGCTGATGGATGTTGCCCACTGCACACTTGATTAAAGCAGTTTATTGTTAAATTGTTGTAATTGGACTTGACACACAACATGGCTGTAACTCATTAGTGGACTAACACGAAATAACTGCATACTAATGCATGCCTTTTTTCATTTTTTCAAGACATATACCCATCTCAGACCCATGTGCATTTAGTTTTCAGCAACATTTTGTGATCTTTGAGATCATTTGAGATATAATATTTAAAGGTTCGCACTAACAGTTTTCATGATGTTTGCTCACCCTTGAGAGCTGTCCAGTTCTCCTTTATTGCAGGTCACTGAACAGCCACTGTTTGAATTCCTTTTAGCCCTAATAAAGGCTTCTCTTTCTTCTTATGTTTGTTGAAATACATGTTCCTAATAGCTGTATCAAAAATGTTATACATCGATTGAACCAGTCTTTCCAGTGACTTTTGTAGTGCAGGATTTGATGTGCTTCACTTTCCTGCCAGCAACATCACATGATTTGTACAAAATGGATTTTAAAGTCAGTAGAAGACTGAATTAAAAGAAAAGGCGTGATAGAGACAAGAGTTAACACTGGCGTTGCTTTCCACCGCTGGAGACAGGTCTTGGTGACTAAAGGAATGAAATTTGATGCTGAACCTTTCTTCTAGACTGATAAGTAAATAGCTGTTAATGCTAATGATGGCTGATCACACGGTTTGACTGACAAGTGACCTGAGTCCTAGTATTTACCATTAAATTATTCATGCGGAGTTGACATGGTTGTGTCTATGAAGACAGCACTGGAGAATAGCACTATTAGAGTTAAACTCCTGTGAAGCATAACTTGTGTAGTGATTCTGCTAACAGCATGTACACAGAAAGTGGTGGCAATTTCCTCCTGATCCTTCACTGAGGTTACAGTGTCCTTGGTGACAGTAATCTATTTAGCCGTTAAAGAGTCCTTATCAGCCATGCATACTCGAGTGGTACATGGTGTATGGGACCAGAGTCAAAATGTGAGAGAATAGCCCTGGTTTCAATAGGAACATCGCTGTTGGAGCTTCATAAAGAGTCATCAGTACTAGTGACAAAAACAGTGCAGCAGGGCAGTGCTTTTCCCTCTGAGGTATTGGACTAACTAGTGGCTTGACAAAAACTGGAATGAGTCAGTGACCATGACACAGACCTCATAGCTGTAAGGTATTGTTTTTGCAATATCTCTGCAATTTCCTTTGAGGTTCCCGTAGTCTGACAGTCCAGTCAACATTTGTGAACTTCAACAAGTCTCACAAGGCAAAGCCAGGAAACACTGAACTAAAAGTTTAAATTCTGTAGTCATCAAGATGTGGAAGGAAATGCCACTCCTCCACACTATAATTCTGTCATACTGTTGATTTTACCAATCCTGCCTTGTATATCTCAGTCCATTTTGTCATTTGGATGTGCACTTTCCTGTTTCCATGACTAGGCTTCTAAATGTAGACATGATGCAATACTGAAATATTTCTCTGGACAGGTAAAATAGAGGGTGATGAGCGAAATGGGTTTGACAGTCAGAACATCCTCAGAACTGAAGCAAAATGGCTTCTCTCAACATTTTGCGTGTTCAGCAGTCATTCAGGGAGAAATCCATCACAGATGAGGCAGGAAAAAACAACATTTCCTCACTAAAAGTAGCCTCAGCAGGCCAGAATGCAATGCCACCCACAAGACATCTGAGTAAGATACATAGCTCATTTTGTGCAGCTCTCTTGCTGATTTCAGGATTGCAATTTTTTCACCTCAGTGTACAGTAAAACCTGCTGATCAGCCCAGCTAAGACAGTATAAGAAATCAGAAACTGAGGCAGAGGAGGGAGGTGGTGGAAAAAGTGGACAGTCTCGCAGCAAAAATGCTAATTTTACAGGAAGGCCATTTCGTACACTTTGGGTTGGAAAATCTGTCTGCAAGCAAATAGGCGCCCTGAAAACAGCTCATTCAGCCCTATAACAGTAGGTATCTATAATCCACCTTTGGGTGCCTGAATCACATTGGGTTTCTATCCTATTCTGCAAGACTGGCCTGTAGAATTGTGTTAAATCAGTGCAGAAGTAAGGTTTTGAAATCTTTTGACATTCAGGATGCAATCTCTTTTGCCATGGCAAAAATTGCTTTGCTGTAGCACGTACTCATGTAACTGCTAGGTAGTCATACTGCACTTAACATAAAAATGTGAATCTCTATATACCTATTGAAATTCCATTGCAACTTGTGAAATGTTACCTGTACTGGAATCTCAAGATAATATTCTCCATTGTGACTGTTTCAAATAACACTCTTATGTGAAAGGCCTGAAGCTTAAGGAAAGACAAAGCAAATTTCTTTTTTTAACTTTGTTTTTAAATTTTTTTTAAATATGTCTTTACATTTAGGTCTTTAATATTTTACATGTATAGAAACAGAAAATTGGGTATTAACAGATGAGGAACTGCTGGATGAGATCAGTACTTTCTGTGGCTCCAACCAGCCCTTTTTTAATTCCACCAGTGTACAGACAGTATAGTCAGGTAACAACAAAGATTATATTACGTCTCTCACAGCCAGCTTTGATGGCACCGAGCTTTATGAAATATACAAAGGATAGAGGTTAGATGATACTGTAAAGGATACAGCAGGCTTTATCTTCTACCATGTCAACAGTCACTGTCAATAACAGCGTCAGGTTTGGTGCTCAAAACTTTAAAGTTGTGGAATTCACACAACACATCATGTCCTCATCTTCACTGTCTGGCAATGTTTACAGAGCCATCACTATCTTAAAGAAAAAAGGGCTTTATTCAGTTAGTATGGAGGCGAGGTGACTGATGCAGGAACGTCTGTAAAATGTGTGTGTTATTATATTTCTAAAGGTGGATCTTGCGGTGATCTGTCAGCTTTCTTCAACCTCAGTCTGCCTTGAAAGCTAGTATGACTTTCCAACATAACAAGAACCACCATTCAGCTTTCTTTCCTAGAGGTCATCTTTTTTACTGGTAAAAATCTGGGCATTTCTCATGGTCTGCCAAGTCATGCCTGAACACTGCACATATTCATCAAAGTCCACCCACTGTTCATCAAGACAGATAGACTGAAATGGGTCATGTTGACAGGTATGAGTTCTACCAACCAACAGTTGGAACACAGCCAGTTATCTCATGGACTATGGATCATTTTAGGAGAAGATGAACTTCACTGAGCAGTTCAGGGAGCATTTGTTCAGTTTAAAACAACATAGTTTTATATGCACCAGCAAAGTATGAAGACAGTTTTCCACTGCTATGAAAAGTCTCACGAAGGAGGTCTGGGTGGATGAACGGATGGGTGTATCAAGGATTCAAGGAATAATGATGTTTATTTGTCAAAGTCTTTGCCTTTTATGTTTGAGATCAGGGTTCATTCATCGCTTGCCAAATCCGGTATTGCTTTCTAATAATATTTGATCTTTCCATAACCTTAAGCATTTTGGTTACTAGTATGAAGAATTCACCAACTTATATAAAGCTACTGGCTTTGCATTGTCATGAATCTGAACAAAATCAAAGCGATTTGTGCACAGACCATCTCATATCAGTTTGGCCTTCGCGGTGTACAATAGCTACAAAGGGCCAGACCTTTGCGTCCCCTGAAGGATGCAGCCCCTTAATTGGGATGCAGCTAATGTCACTGTCACTTATTGTTACCATGGAAACATATCTCAGAGTTCTGAGTTAGCCTCGGGTTAGGGTTGCCAAGTTTTTAGCCTTATAACAAGGTTAAAATATGTTTGTGAAACTGGACCCTGGTGTTCAGCCTCCTCACTATCAAATTGCAACATGTAATTATGACAATTCTGCAACAGGAATTCCTGGAATACTCTCCATACTGAATGTATGTTGAAATTGAAATGAATCTTTCCATCCAACTCCTGTTAAGGAAGCAGCCAAGCTCAAAATGTAGAAACTAATTCTGCTACTGGACTAGGCAAGAGCAACATCCATCCTACAACTTTGATTTATTGAAAGTACACCCACTCTTATAGTGTGGGCCAATGGAAAAATCCTCTCAGTGAGGTTAAAGGACATATACAAATGTATTATTATATCAGCATGTAAAAGGGAATGACTAATCAGTGGAGGAGTCAAGACTTATACACCAGTACAGTAGAATAAGCCCCCCAACAGCATCTTCGGCATGAGCTTAATTATCACAGACACATGTAGAGATGGTAGAGTAACTCAGTGGGCTAACCTCTCTATACGCCCAAAGAGATGGGATAAGAGGGAGAAGGACATTAGCACTTGACATATGCATTTCCTTTTTGTTGTTCTAGGTACAATCTCTGAAGCAAATCTAAACTTCTATTATCTAAGTGTGAATGCCATCAGCAAGCATGAAATAGTAAAGACTAATAGAAAATGCATAAGCAGACTGATAGCAGTGATACAGCAGGTAGTTCGCTGAACAACACAAGCATCTATCTGTGTATCCATAACATATTTATGAATGCAGGCCTTTCTTTCCAGCATACACCCCAGTTAATAAGTAAGCAAACACTCATTAATCATTTTCATGCGGCAGAGTTCAGGATGTGAGAGGAAAATATAATGACAGTCATGGCACCTGCCATAATTCCAATATCCTTTATAATTTACCTTGACCAGACTGTTTTGAGCAGAGAATCTGTTCCAGTCATGAAGTTGGGCCCCAGGAAACGGCTTCAAATTAGTATTCATGGGGAGTTCATCTACGTTTTTTTTTCTGCCAGGGAAGTGATAATCAGAAATTCAAGATGCATATTCTGTGTTTGTTGCTTTGACAGAAAACAATTGTCCTGCTGTGCCCCCATGTTTGGAAAGCAGCAGTCCTGGGTATACAGGATTTGAACTCTCTCACTTTCAATCTCTTGTCTCCGACACACACTTGCAATCACACAGGCACACTACAATAATCTGTACAGTATATCACAACAGCAACCAGTCCCCCACCCCCACCCCCCATCGCCAGATTCAGTTTGATAACAAACCTGTTAGCTGTTCGTCAAGACTTCAAATGGATAAAGATTACCAGCCGACAAAACAAAGAGGAAAGAATACAGGACAGACAAACAAATGTAACATAAAGAGCGTGTGTGTGTGTGTGTGTGTTTGTGTGTGTGTGTGTGTGTGTAGGTGGGGTGGGGGGGTCATAAATCACACTAAAGTGGACGGTCTAACTTCCTCTCCTACTTTACAGAGGACTGCTGCTAAAAATGCTGGCGAGGCTATTCCCAGCAGGAGGAAACTTCTGAAGATTACTGTGTAATAAGCCTGAAACAGACTGTGGGTGAATTGAGACTGAGCGTTCACCCTTCTCCCAGGGTCACGGGACTCATTCTCTCTCAGGAACAGCCACTTGTCTACCAATCTTTGGTCAGAAGTGTTAGTGGTGAAGTGGAAAACAGGAAAGGGGAGAGAAGGTCATTTACGGGCCTTCAGGCCTCTACTTGATCAACATATTTAAGTCCAGTAATGCTGACCCCGATTAACCCTTTGATGCACAACATATGCCCACCCCGTCTAATGCACAACATGGGTCAAAAATGACCCGCATTCATTTTCCAGGTTATTTCATGCTGACTGAGTTTTTCTTTGCTCTATCTTTTGAAATCAATTTATTTTATGATTGAATATTCCAGGTATTCTTTAAATATCTTGTTTTTAATTACCACAGATCATTAATTTCATTTTTTCTTTCCTACTTTATGAACAAAAATACTTTTTATATTACTACACATGGGTCATCCAAGTGTGATTTAAAATTAAATGTCTTAATACTATAATAATAATTTGTTTCAAGTAATTTCTTTAGCAGTGAATGGGGCCAAACAGTTATTTATTTAATATTTGCAACATGTTTGTCATTTTGTCACACATACACATACCTCCTGATAACAGATAACATGGCTATTGAACTGAACTTTATCTGTGGTTTAACAACTATAAACTGGTGAAATGTGACCAAACAAAATAAAACACAACTGAACACATCACTAGAGCACAAATTTCATTTTAGAACCTCCTCAGCTTGGACACACCCACAACTCCAGCTTGACCCTGTGGCAAATAGTCTGGGTCATCATCATCAGAGGTTTCTGACTCTGAACCAGGACAAATTGCTTCCTCATCTTCCTCATCTGGTTCTTCCTGCAGCATCGCTACAACCATCTCAGCAGCAAAACGAGCAGCCATACTCTGGATAAAGAAAATCAAAAGCACAATAAAAATTTCAGATGCACATCAATATACATAAACATACATAGTTATATTTTGGTGACTTGGCTAAGTAGCTTCACTAACTACTTAGCTAACTGTTTTGCTTAGTAGCCTAGCAATCCACTTAGCTATGTAGTTAGCTAAGCCAACTACAATAAAATTAGCTAACTAAAGTAGAATATGTCAACAGCTAGCTAATAGTAATTACTTGTAACTTTCTGACAAGTAATCTACTCACTCTCAAGGTAACCTAAACATAATCAATTTTTTTCTAAGGTAATGTTAGAACAATTGAAAAACAATACTTACATGTATTAGATGGGCAAAGGACGCTGTGCTGAGCTGTGAAATGTCTGACACAAGCACAATTCACAGTTCCCACCAAACGCTGTTGTAAATGCATACGGGTCGTTTCTCACCCATGTGTGTAAACTTGATGTAGAATTACAAAAGCTGTGCTTGTTCATAACTTAAGAAAGGAAAAATAAAAATGATGATTTGTGCTAAACAAAAACAAGATATTTACTGCATATTTGGAAAAGTAAATGATGAAATTAATTTATTTCAAAAGTATATCATAGAAACACTCAGCCATACATGAAATAACCTGGAAAATGAATGCGGGTCGTTTTTGACCCATGTTGTGCATTAGAAGGGTAGTGATACAAATAGGGTTTTTATTCAAAAAGTAAGAAAGGAAAAAATAAAATAATCATGTATGATGATCAAAAACAAGTTAATTGAGGAATACCTTGAATACTGAATGATGAAATTAATTTATTGCAAAGATATAGAAGATAAAAACTCAGCCGGGTCACTTTTGACCCATGTTTTGCATCAAAGGGTTAAGACTGAATTTTAATTGTGAATATGTGTCCGAGCTTGACATCTTCTCAATCAGGCCAATAATTTGAATTTTTACCAGACTGTTTGTTTGGCTTCTGCTTACCATCACCAGATTCCCCCTGTTGAGCCTCATTAAACCTTAAATAAAAAATAGCTGATTTAAAATCTTATGTTTTTGTGGAGACTACTGCAGTTTGTGTGTTAACTCAGTTCCATGGTTTGGGTTAGTTCTAGGTGTTAAAATAGATTTATACACCAAGACCAATGTCAAAAGGTTGTATTTCATAAGGGGCTGTTGTATTTAATTATGATTTAATTGCACCGAGGTTTCTATTTTTGTGGTCATCAAGACCCCTTTTACACTAATGGGGTGAGCAGCCCAATCCCAAAATATCGATAGTGTGGTTGCTACTTCTTGTTTTTGAAGATCGATTTTAGTGTCAATAGGATTGATACCAGTTTTGGTTTCTCTCCTCTTTGTTGAATTGATTTCGGGGTAGAACTAGTCAACTGCTTTTGTCATATCCTGTGTACTGAAGCATGAACATATTCATCACACGCATGCACACCACACCCTAACTAACAGCCATCAAACCCAGGTGGCACAAATTCTAACACTCCTTAAAATGATCGCTAACCTTTGGCAAATCATTTAGTGGTCATTAAAATGTATTAAGATTTAGCCTATTGATGATGCGTGAACCTAATAATGACACACTGCTCTACCCTACATGAAAGTACATAAGCCTCTTTAATTATAAAGAGTATTGGTATTGGTGATATATCAGCAATTGTGGGCCCTGTCTTACTTGGTATTGGATTGAAAAGAAATTTTGCAGCATCACCCACCCTTAATTTACTCGAGGCACAACAGGATCTGTGTCTTGATGCTTTATCTAGAATCTAGATAATGGCATCTGATCACTGGCCTTTGCATCTACATCTGGTATTAAATGTTCTTATCTTGAGTCTGCCCAGATTCGCTCTGATCTTTATATGCAGATTAGGTTGGCAGAGCTGGAGGAGTAAACAAACATGGCATGAACCAGGTCAAGGTAATGGATGCTGCTCTGTGGTCTCTGCTTATTTTTTCTTTGCCTCCCCCAGCTTTTCCTGTTATCTCAGGCTGCCTTGGTTGGACTTTTTCTAAAGCATGTGGCCAGACTGTACAGATGCTTGTTTTAGATGAGATTGAGTTCAAAGCCGGACCATCTTGAGATGTGGTCAGACTATTGAGGCTTTATAAACTTGAATTTCTCTATGTACTCTTTTCCAGGTTTTTTTTACTCAAAATGTTCTTCAAGCTCAGACTCCCATTTACTTTGAATTTGAATTAATTTGAATATTGTCCACCAATATCTTGAGAGAATTTCCCTTGTGATTTACTTTTAACTACTCCACTGTGTGTATCATATTTTAAGCATGTCCCAGTTAGTTTTTTAATTAAAGAAAAATATCTTAAGAAATCTGGCTTTGGTAAAGCTTTCGTGAGCTCAGCTCACAGAAATATTTCATTTGATTTTTCATCATTACTTGATGATCATACTGCAAATAATGAAAAGACCACTTTTTAAACCATGAATCTAATAGTATATATCTAAGACCATCCATGTCATTAGTAATGGAATTACTTGGAAAAAATGACAATGGAAAATTATCAGCAGGTAGTTTATTTTATCCCCAAGCAGAATGCTGAAATAAATCTATAGCTAACAGGAGCAATGTGAAGAACAATCTGCAAACTCCTCTGTTTTTTTGTTTTTTTTTCTTTGGTTGTGTAGCAAGGGTATGCTTTTCTAGAGCTGCCTGAGCTGGCTGATTTCCAAAACTGTCAACGTAAAGTTAGACTACATCCATGCTGATACGGGCATCCACAGTACTCCAGAGTTTTCGAGACTTGGAAACGCTGCTGGCCTTGTTTTTGTTTGAAATCTCCAAGGGTGGCATTGTAGTGCGGACAGGCAGAAACGGAGACCTTTGGAAGCGATGATTGGCCCTTATTAGCCCTGACTACAAGTGGACAAAAAATAATAAGCGCTACTGACCTTGTTGTCTTAGCTAGCAGCTGTTTTAACACTACAACCGTCTTTGTTTCTTCCTCATTCCTAGTATTTTACTGCAGAGTAGACATCTGCTTCCTGTTTACACTGGCACATGCGTGCCCAGTGCATATGAATGGTGACATGATATGCATTTTCAGGTGTGGTAGTATGAATGGAGATTATTTGTCCTATGGAGATAAAACAGTTCAAATGCAGTTAAGACTTAGCCTTAAGTTTCACACAAATCAAACATCAAATGCTTGTCTCCAAGTCTGTCCTAATGTAAACACTGCCCCTGGAAATTTACCCCCTTGATTGGCTTTTGAAGCTCACTCAATAGCTCACTAAGGAATTTTCCTTAGCTATCAAGTGAGTATTAGTATCAGTGTATGGCACAAAGCAGACCATAAAGTAATGTGCAACTGATTACCAGTCAGTATTTGGACAACATTTAACAGTAATGAGGAATGTTATCAAAACTTAATTTCACTTATTGCTGCAATTTCTCCTTCTCTGCCCTTCCTTGTCGTCTCGTGTTTGCAATAGATTGGATGCTGCTCTCCAGTTTTTCTGACCTCACTTCATTCTTTGTGCCAGCTTTTTGCCTCTGCAGTAACTTCATTTTCCCTCTGTCTCTCTCTGCCTGTCTCTGTTTAAATCTCTTGCTTTTCTCCACCTCTCACTTTCTCCCTTCACAGTATATATCATGTCAGACCAAACAATCCCCAGTAAGAGGTGGTGTGAGCGTGCTCCTTGACAGATTCTCAGTTATAAGGTAGGTTTCCTGGTCACAGCGGTTGATATTATAGAGATTCTTTATGCTCTAGCTGCCTATGTCATGCACTGATGTCTTGACTGTGGTTTGAGATAGATATTTTTTTCCCACAAGCACTGAATAAATACTGCAAATATGCTCACAGACATGATGCAGTGGAATAAGTGGCTTTAACCACTCAGCTTTTCTTCATGCAATCATGGTACTGACTTCCATTATTGGAGAACAGTTCAAGGTATTCACTGACATTTTGGCAAAGCAAGTTGGAAATACAAATCTAATTTGAGTACTTCAAAGAGTGAGGTAATACATTTGAGAGAAAAAAGTGATTGGTTACAGTTTGCCACACACTAATACTGATGCATTTTGACATGTAAAGCCTTCATTGGACCTGATAATGGCTTTTCTTGCCAAAGAATGTCACAGCTTAAATGTTCAAAAGCATTGTTGTAAGAGTGATGTTGCCTTAAATTATATAGTAAGAATGGTTGCTATTGCTTTAAATTATATTTGTGAAATGAATGAACATCAACAAGAAACAGTGGTGACTCTAGAGTCCAGTGGAGCCCTAGGCAAAAAAAAAAAAAAAATGCCAGAATTTTTTTTTTCTAAATGCTCACATTTATAAAATATTCATAACATGAAACAACTTGTAATTTTCCAAAAATATATATTATAAACAATAAAGACCTAACTAACTAACTGCAACATCACACTGTAAATGACCCACATTATAGGGCCGGTGCTCATCAACATATAAAGCCCCTTTAAGGAGGTTTCTCTTGAGCAGTGTGGGCATCTTAGCAAAAAAAAAAAAAAAAAAAAAAAAAAAAAAAAAAAAAAATCTTTAGCTACATTTTTATAAAAGCAGTCAGACATATGCAGCAACTTTCTGTACAAACCTCTTCTGCTCAGCCTATCAGTGAAGATACCCTGATGTGACTCTCTCGACTGACTGGGCGGGACAGAGCAGCAGCATGTTCAGTCAAGCAATCATCAGCCAGACAAAGACTAGAATGGGCTGTGAATAGGCTTACTTGGGGAGGTTTCCTACTGAGATGTCATTGCAGATCTTCTATTTGTTTGTTTAAGGGGAAAAAGCTGCATTTTGAGACATTGCTATGGAGTAAAGTTTGTTGGCCCTCGGGGGCCCCCAAACTGCCTGGGGCCCCAAGCAGTTGCCTGTTCGCAAGCTGTACCTCTGACAAGAACTGCTGGATTTTCTTTTCTCTAGTAAATCAATGTACTTTATTTACTTACCATCAAATAGAAAAGATATTCCATAGTATTACCATGAGTGTATTTTGCAGTCAAGTTGAGCCTTTGATGTACAGAAGTTTTTGATGCCTCACAGCTTGATCTCAAATCTCAGCCCTGGTTCTTTCTTTCTGTGACGACTTTGCATGTTCTTCCCTTGTTAGTTTGGGTTTTCTCCCACAGTAAGAAGGTATCTGTGCCAAGAGCATGCTGGCATAAGCTCAACCCGCCTCATATAAGTGAACAAAATTAAACCTGTAGAGATAATCGGTAGGAAAAATATTGTACTCGGTTCCACCTCAGCACTTTACGAACTCACTTTGTGACAATCTCTCCTTCAGGTGATGATCAATGATATTGTTGTGTTCCTTTATTTTGGTGACATTTTTACTGATAATGTTGTCACTGTTTTTGTGTACTGCGCAGCATTTCCCAGTGATCACTTGTCAGCCTGTCACTAGGGGTTTGACGCCAGTGGATTGACAGCAGCTCCCAAAGCCCCAGACAAGCATGTATTAGCTGCTCCACTGAGACCAGGGAATGCAGCAAACGTTAGAAGAATTACTCAGATGATGCCAGAAACTGACAATGCCTAGAGAGATGGTAATGTCTGTGCTATCTAAATATATCAAGAAAGTAACTCTCTTATTGCATATCATTTACAATCAATAGCAACAGGGAGAGCTCCACCAGTCATGTCAATACATCCAATAGTTTTTATTAAAAAAAAATATCAATCTATCTATCTATCTATCTATCTATCTATCTATCTATCTATCTATTATATATATATATATATATATATATATATATATATATATATATATATATATATATATATATATATATATACACATACATACATACATACATACATACATACATACATATATACATATATATACATATACACACACTCAAACAAATAAATATATAAATATATAATACAAGAGATTATGATATGTCCTCCGAGCAGCTTTTTGTCCTCAGGGCAGAAAGAGTAATTTGTTGTTGTAAAGTGACAGGATGGGCTGGGGCTAACTGGTTAGCATGCTAACATCAGTAGAAGAAAAGACATGATAGAGAGTTAACATTGGTGTTGATGCTGAACTCGCAACATTTCCTCTAGTCTGGTGAGTAAACAGCTGTGAATTCTAAAATAGCTATTTTAAGGCACTCTTTTAATTTTGTTAGCTTAATACATCCCCTTCTTATGATTACCCTTCCCACTGGAGAATTTGTAGTTAAGGCTTCCATAAAACAGGATGGCCTGAATTCATACCCTCTGGTAACTGAAGTGTCTTGATATGCTGATGACTTGGATGTCTCTTGTGTCACAGTCATATGCTTTGTACACCTGCCATCCACTCCAACAGTGCAGGTCATGAAGGCAATTGTTTTACAATGGTTCATTTTTTAGCCACAAATATGACGGATAGTGTCCATATGGAAACACTACTACCTCTAATAGCAAGTGGAAACTAAGGCCTTATAGATAAGGATGTAGGGACAAGCATAACAGCCCAATTCCTGTTTCAGACAAGGATTAGTTGGAAATAGGGCCAAAGACTCACATAGCGGTAGGTAGGTAGGTTTTCTTTTCAACAAAACCTCTAACCTAAACAGGCCTATTGTTCACTTGTCCCTCCCCTCGTTTTAAGAGCTATAGGAGCATACTGGAACTTCATTGCCATGGTAACAACAATAAACACAGACATAAGGTTATGACAAGGTTTCCGTTTACTTAGGTTTAGGTACAAAAACTAGTTGGTATTATTAAGGACAAGATCATGATTTTCATTAAAACAGCCTTAGTACTTCCTAAAAGGCTAGATACCTTCATCGCTATGGTTACAACAATGATGTATTGTTAAGGCTGTTGAACGTTTAAAGAAACCATGTTAACAGAAGGTTTCCACTGGGAGGGAAATAGCTGTCTGCTGTGTGACAGTCCTGTGCTTTGTCAATACTCCTCCTAATGCACACTTTGCTGCTCTTTACACTTCACCTAACTTGCTCCTCTCCCAACTGCCAAAGGTCACCTAAAATGAAATGTAACTATGGATCGTACTCGCAATAAGCCGCTTCTGCAGACAGCCTATGGGTTTGTTTTTTACAGTACAGTCTCTTTCTTTCTTCCAATTTCTTCAATGAAAAAAAAAAAAAAACAATTAGGGAATGTCAACTAAAATTTTCATTAGCTGGGAGTTTGAATCATCAACTGGCACTGGAAAGCAGCAGAATAACCATTTATTCAGCTGAAGGCAGTGTTGATCATTTCTTTTTATTTTCTTTCAAATGTCAGCCGGGTAATCATGTGTGCAAATTGTAGTATCCGAAGCACTCAATATCAACTGCTCATCATCACAGTGCCATTTGTAAGTATCTGGACATTGACATTTTTTTCTGTTTGGACACTGTACTTGGACTTAAATTTTACAGAGAGGATGCTCACATATTGAGTGAGCAGTACTCTTCTTTATAGGTAGCCCTGCAAGTTTTAGACAAAAAAACTACACTATTCACCTTATATGGATGTAAAGAACTTCAAGTTAAAGCTGGCTATTTAGAGTTGGCCATTTACCTTGAAGCCACTTATTCATTTTTAAATCCAAAATGCATGAGAACAGAGTAAAAAAAAAACGTGTGAATGTCCAGTTATTTACAGACTGTGCTGTATACAGTGCTGTGGTAGAATTTACTAAGATGTATATGAAAAATTGCTGAATAACTGTTAAACTGTCTTTTTAAATTACTTTTATTGCAAAGTGTTTCTCAGAGAAAATACTTACTATGACCTTATGCTCATAATAGGAGTAGTTAAGCGGATACTCTGACGTGTCTCATGTTAAGAGTCAGTTTTATTTTTGTTTGTTTTTTGTATGGTGTAGTTGAACTTAGATGAATGTAATTTAACTGTAACCGTGAACGTCCAGTATCCCTCCCGTATAATTGCAGCCCAAAGAGGATTCTTGCGATTACAATTATCACTTTAATTATGTGTGATAGCTATCAGGCCCTGCGGCTTTATCAAAAAGATCTGCATTTAGAGGAGTTGTGGAGAATTGGCTTATTGAATTTCACATTCCTGGCTTGAGCCAATTATTAGCGGTGACATCCGAACATCTTATAATCCCTTTTAATACTGCTTTCAAAGGAAGCTGAAGAGTTCAGTAATACATGCTAGAATAACAAAGTACATGTAGACTCACTGATTAACTCATAGGTACAATAAGCTTTTTGCGGTAAAGGCCTCCATCAAAAGGGGATGGTCAGAATCCATACCTTCTGGTAATTAAAGTGTCTTTATATGCTGATGACTGATTACAGGACATTTCATGTTTGCCCAGAAGCAAGAGTCATGATAAAACAAAAATTAAAGTAGGTTTTGCAAATCATCAATATTCTTCACTCGTCCGTGTTTTACCTCAAAAAGAGATAAAATATTTTTAAGTGAACTCCTGGCAGGAAAAAAACAAATGCAAATTGTGTCAATCAAAGAAAGCCTGCCAGCAGCCAGTTACACATAAGAATTGTTGTAGGACCTTTTTTCCACCTCCCAGACACTTCGGCAGTGTTTTTTGTGGTAGAGCAGCAGATCTGTTCGTATACCGGGTTCTCTTCTATCCCTGAGTTGTTCATACACTTTATATAGCAGAACTTTATGTTGAATGTGATTCGGGGATTAAAGCAGATAAGGCTGGATCTCTGTGCTTGTGGCAATGGCTGTGCAGCTGCCAGGGCAGGAGAAGCACAGCACTTGGCTCCAGGTTTAATTGGAGCCCATTGAAGGAGAGCAAAGAGCTGATGTCATTCAACAGTAACTTTTATCCACTGACCTTTTTCTTTCCCCTGTCTCTGCTCTTTGCTGTGTTTGTCTTTGCATTTCCATGTTTTCTACCCTACGCTGAATTGTGCTGTTCCATTTTCACATATAAGGAACCCACATTTATTTCCTTTGTCATCCACTTCCTCCTTTTTTGTACAGATTAATTGATGGCTTCCCCCTTTGCTGTCACCATAGTGACCATGACCTGGGCATTTAGGAGATTCAGTCATTTCTTTCAAATCAATAAATTAAAATCTATGTACCTTAAAAAGCCATGAGCTAAATACCAGCCCTAAGCTAGAGAAGGCACAATACTACTATGCCATTAACTCATGGTCATTACTTAATTAAAAACAGCTCCAAAGGGAAACATGACCTGTTCAATTTTCTTAAATCTTTTTATACTTTAATGAGGTTATATTATAAATAATTTAAAAGTTTCCTTCTAGCACACCTAATTGCTTTTTTCCCCATTTCAGCTAATATTTGGTTCCTGAAATGTTATGTTTGTATTTAATGCTGTCCATTTTCACGCAAGTGTATGGGGTCATGTGTAGCACCTGCTGATAATCAACTGATCTCCCCTAGCACCAACTTTTTATGTATTACCATAATAAAACCTTCTGTTTAAACACCCAGTGGCATACACCTAACTGCTATTCAGTGGGCACTGTTACAATGCAAGCTTTAAACTGACCGCCCTGACCCCCCTTAACTCACATTTTTAATTTCTTCAGCTTCATGGACTGTTAAGTTGCTCTTATCACTTACAGTGTATGTCAAGTATGACACACACACTTTCTTTGGATGTGTGTCTGTCATGCTGGGTTTAGGAAACTTATGGCAAAAAACAAATACTGTAAATTGCCTGTGAACATTTTACTGATACGTTCTGTATAAAAATCTTGCCAAATACACAAATTGTATTCAACAATCAACATGTCCTGATCTAGTCCAGCTGCAATTATGTTTCCGTCAAAATGTATTTGCTGTTGTAAATCAGTTGTATATAAACATCTTTTCTGGGAGACATGGTTGGTTTGTGGTAGATGCCTTTCAGACTAAACTGTATTATTGTTGGGGCATTGCTGTGCTTGTTTTTTCTTTTTTTTTTTTTTTTTTCTTCTTCTTCTTCTTATAGAATTAATAATCTGAAAAATACTCAAATAAATGTAAATGGAGCTCAGTTTATATGCGGCATCCATCACTGGCATAACAAGTGAAAATAAACCTCAGTTTAAGAAGAAGAATAGAAGAGCACAAGAGAAAATAAGCTTTCAACAGACAGCCTAGTCAACTCTATATTTTATTAAGGTATTATGGCCCAGTTATGCACTGGTTAAATTAAATTTGAATGACATACATCTGACCTATATTAAGAAGCAGCATTTTGCACAACCCACTGTAGCCATTTCAGTAGCACTTCAGAATGAAATTACCTGTGTATTTGTCATATTTAGACAAATACTCAGCTCACTACTACCGAGCTGTCTCTGCGCTCAGCCCTGTCAAAAGCAGCTTCTGACCTTTCCGACTGGAAATGTAGTCTGCTGAAATCACAGAGTAGAGAAAGTGACCCTCACATCTTGGTACATGCAGGGTTCTGCAATCGTTTGGCTGAGATGAGCGGAGAAGAGTTGTTATTCCGTTACAGTGAAAAAGTTCTAGGCATGATTAAGTGTTTTGGCTCAATCAGGTCCATGTGTCAGGGGTCAGATGTCACAGTTGAGCCTCTGAAGTATTATTTAGTGAGTTAATTAGCAGTGGATAGCACTTTAATTTTCAGTGCATACTCAGGTTTAATTAGCTGGCAAGTTTTCTAATCAAGATGTTTATAACTTTTCTTCTTCTCCTTATTTGTAGCTATGTGTGAACACTTATTTCACAGATCGGCTGATGAGTCCCTGGAGGATCAGTTTCACTATTTCTGTTATAAATCTGCTGATTATTAAAGGGTGAAAGATACTTTGGGTTCTTTTAACTAAGGTCTTATTTTCCTCCTTATTGAGACAACAAAAAAACCCATTTAATTCGACTTCACTGCCGATCATTATGTTCCTCCACCTTAGCAGTAACACTGTTCTTTAACACACTCTGCAAAATGCTAAACGTTCTCCTCGTATCAATATTCCTAGCATATATAGCATTGCATATATGATGTTCTCCAGCCAGTGGTGCACCACAAAAGCATACAGTATGTCCAAGGAAATGGAAGTGCCCACCCAGAGGATTGAAGCTTGCATGCTGTTTCTACAAATATGACTAAAGAAGGTTAACCTCTTTGGAAAATGAAAATCTGCTGTATTATTGTGCTGTAGAAATGAGAGGAAAATTATAATTTCACATAGACTCTAAAACTTTATTATTTATATTATTTTTTTTTTAATTCTCTGGGCACAATACGCCTCTACTATATTACTTCTTTTATTCCTTTGCCTTTGAACAGAACATGTTCAGGTAATGGAAGGTCTTATTAAAGCAGACAAGTTCATTTGTTTAAGTCATTTAGGGCACATAGGTCCCTAATGGCTAATGATTTATTACAGGAAAGAATTCAGCATTGAGGCATCCTTGGACCTACCCCATCCTGCCAACTACAGAGATGTCATGTTACATAGGAAATTAGTGTCAGAGGAAGTTACTGTTTTGGACTTGTGAATTAATCACAGAGGAGACAGTGAAGGAGGAGTGGAGGGCTCTGTCACACACTGCTCCCCTGCACTGAAGGCACGCCGATTTCTGGAGAATACATCAAAGAGTGAATAAGGAAAGGTGGGGGCCGTGAGCGCTGGCAGCCAAGAGAGGTGTGCAATGGGGATGGCAGGTCTGCTGGGTTGAAGGGTGATTAAGAGGGGTGCTATGACAAGAGGGGAGAGGAGAGAAAGAGATAGTGAAAAGATATTGTTCTACAGCGCTCATCTCCAACTTTGGACTCATTACGGCTGCACTGTACAAGTCCTTTGAATTTCCACTTTCCAAACAATACGCTGAAAGTTGTCAGCGTCTCTTCAGAACGAATCTTTGATTACCATTACAAAAGATGGAGATAGGAGAGGGTAGCGAGACACAATGACAATCAGAGAGCTGACGTCGTCTCCTTGCTCGCCATAAGTCGTCGTAGCAGATGGGCCGTGCAGCTTTTATTGGTTCCCTTGTTCAGCGCATTGCTTTGCAGTATTCATGTCTCGTCTCTTCACGTCTCTCGAAGTCAAAGTTAGTTTGGTCAATTTACTTTGGCAAAGTCAAAAAGTCATATGATCATTTGTTATGAGCTTGTAGGAGAGTCACCGGCTGGGTCAGCAGAATACTGTATTGCTTTTTTTTTTTTTTTGATAAGCAAGTCTTCATAAGCTTGATTTCATGTTTTGGTCACAAATTTCATCATAGTTTGTTATTATAAGCTATAGGTTTGGAAGGTATTTATATTAGTTTCAGCATTTCCACTGAAGCATATAAAGAGATGATATCTTCTTAATTAATTTTGACTTTTTTTCAAAAAAAAATTAAGAAAAATATCCCCTTAACTTCCTGTCCGTCTCACTCACTCCCCAGCTCCAACTTACATAAGTGTGCTCATGCAAAATTCAATCCATCATTTACTGGCAAAGCACAGAGTCACAGATGTGACACCGAAAAAATTTGAAAATCACTCGGCAGGAAAGTTCTCACACACAGGCACAGGGAAAACATGGTGCCAGAAATCTCTTCCTTCCTAAAGGTGATGTTCTATGAAAATTTGATTTGTGAAGCAGGAGGGCTTTTTAATGTGTAAATGATGCTGCGACGCTCGCAGCCCTCTTTCTTGTCAGACCCTTGGTGGATCCTGACCAGGGGACTTGTAAATCAGGCGAGGTATGAAAGTTTGATCAAAATTCAATGGCTTGTTAAAGGAATTGGTTAATTCAGGGAAGGAATGGAGCTGACTGGACTGGCTGTACTTGGAGCACATTATCCTCTTATACATGCTGGTATATGCACAATATACTTCAACACACAGAAACCAAATTTTCTTACTGTATAGTCTTTCCATGAGCAGCAGTTTATTCCAGGCGCTGGTTTGCCCCCTGCTGTGTGCTGGCTTGAGCTGCTTCAAGAGTCCCTTCTGCTGCCTGAGTACCACTGTATCTCGCTCTATTCAAAATCATACAATTATCCACAAGAGTGCAATGGCGCCTTATTGGGAGAGGTACTTAATTCTCTTATAGCATAGACCCACACAATAGAAAATAAGAAAAAATATAATAGATCAGAATATATTATTTAATATAATCAGATGTTTTTTTTATTATTGTTTTAAAATTACATTTTTTGAAGATATGAGTTTATAGTTGTAGCAATGGAGGTAAATGTTTTTTTTAAATATATGACTTCTTGCGTTTTGGCTCCATGAGTGAATTAGCCCATGACTTTACTGTATGCCAATGTGATCTCTCATTTCCGGAGGCACAGCACTACCAGAGGTGGGGTGCGGGAGCTGAGCAGTGAGCAGGTAAATGATAAATCAACACTGCCACCCTTAGGCCAAATGAGAAAAGCACACAAACGACACCAGACCCCTCTGCAGAAATGATCATTCTTACATGCAACGCAAATCCAAACAACAGGTTTTTTTTCCCCTCCCTAAATTTCCCTTGCACATGAAGTGACACAACAGTTTTGCATGTTAGTAAAAAAAAACTGAGATCACAGATGATCTCCGCAGAGATCTCAACTTATTATGGGCCATTGTTCAACGTTTCATATCTTATATGTTGTGAAACCATGTTTCAATCATTGATGGAGATTAAACATATACAATTAACCGGTAACAGCTAAAGCAGTAGAATTTAAAGATAAAACAACAGGATGAAATCCTACTGGCTTCTAAAGTATTTAATTTAAATTGCATTATTATTATTATAAATACTATTACATTACAATTATGACATTCATCACATTACCATATTATTGTTGTTATTATTATTACAACAACAACAACAACAACAACAACAACAACAACAACAACAACAACAACAACAACAACAACAACAAGTTAATTACACTAATGGCTACATCTCTGTTGCCCTTTTGTAAGTGAATTTATAAAAATGTTTGATGATTTCTTTTTCTAAAAAAAATGTAAATAAGTAGAATAGGATAGAATAAAATAGCATAGAATAGAACAGAATAGAGTGGCAGATTTAAACCAATTTGCTGTGGGTGGAACAGTTAATATTTAGAGCGCTGCTGAATGTCAGAGTCAGAGTAAGTGTTAGAAGTGTTAGAATCAGGACTGAGTGTTGGGACAGTCATGTGTTATCCTCATTGGATTGACAGTTTTCAATATTCTCTCTCTCTCGCTCTCTCTCCTCCCTCCATTAGTCATTGTCTCTCGGCCTCCCTCCATCACTCACTCAGTCTCCCATGCACCAGTGCACTCATTCAGACACATACACACACACCCACACACACACCCACACACACACTCTAGAGTCCAAAGACATAAACAGATTGTTGCAGCTGACCTGAGGGCATCGTGAGATGCTGAGAGTAATGACACCCAATGGCACATGATCAGCAAGGTGAGTGAGAGTGAGTGTGTGAGTAGGGTGAGTGTGATCTTTTGCTGAAGAAGCTGCATGGTGCTTGAAATTTATGTCTTATCTGTTTTTTGTTTGTTTTTAATTACCTAGTAAAAAAAAAAAATCTTAAAACTTACATCTATTCTTTCTCTCCTTGGAGAATCCAGAAGATGTGAATAAACAACTTCTGTTCATTCCAGTGTCTCAGGTCCATTCTCAGGGTACGTGCCCTGAGAGATTCAAGTTTCCACATAACATCTGTGGAAGTTTCACATTGGCCCAAGGCTGACCCCCAAAATAGTTGTGATTCATGCTTGTACATGCACAAACTTTATGTCTACAGCAGATGCATTTGAAAACTCTGGACATGCATACTGTAATTATGCACAGTGAATATCAAATAGCGAAATGATGTTACAAACATTTTTGAGAGGAGGAACACTGTAACGCACTGTATAAAACCTGACATTGTGGTGAACATGCTGTATAACACTTGAAATCAGGGTTACAAGGTAAACGTGTATTCAATTTACTGGCATGAGTGGGGTATTTGGTGGGCTTTGAGACTGAAATACCACTTGACGTGCCTTATACCACCTCCATGACCCTATCTTGTCCCTTATCGTTTAACCTTTTGTGTTAAAGAAAACACACCAGCTGCTTTTCACATATCCACTCAGCCTAGTTTGACAGCACAAGGGACAGCGCCCTGTGTATGTGGTAAAGTAAACTGGGTGTTTTTTAAATGTCAGTGCCAGCCCTCATGAAACCTGACAGATGGTTAAGTAGATTCAGGAGTTTGACCCACAGCAATTAAAGGTGGAACCTTGCAGCAGTCTGCAGCAGTCAGTCTAGATTTCTGATCAACAGTTTTAAATTTGTTCGAGGTATTGATTGAATATATAAAAAAAAATAGAAGGTATTGCACTGTATGCATCTTGTATAAGACTTTATGGTGTCTTTGTTGTTTCGCTTGAGACCAATGCAACAAAAGCAACGTCCTTTTGATAGTTAGATATTGTAATTTGAAGATGAACTATTAAAAAGAAGAACATTTTAACAGTTTTGACATTGGGATAAAACCTGAGTCTTTACAGTCTTCCTTTTTACTTTGACCCCCTTTTAGTCCACCAGGCCTGACTCCACCGTGTGGTCCTCTTACAGTCCTGCTCAATCCTCAGGGGAGTCCCAGGCTATTAGTGGGTGTATCAGACCACGCCTTTGACTGCCCTCCATGCTACAAAGCTTCTTCACTGAGTGTGCTGGCAAAATCAATAGCTGTATATTCCCTACGGCATACAACTTTGACAGGTGTCCTTCCACCCTTGATGTCGTGCAGGACCTTTTCTTACTGCTTCATGAATCTGCTGTACTGTGCCAGCCTGGTTTAGCATTCTCCACAGTGCATTGTGGACAGCATAATCCGCCAATAGCCCCATTCGTGTAGGTCAAACCTGTGCGAAAATGTCCTTGCAATGGCCAGCTTAAAGCTAAACTTTTAACTTTAAATTTTAACCTTATTTCAAATTCTATCCACATCTTGGGGACCCCAGGATGACAAAATGTCCACAATAAATGCTGGTTTTCTGCCGATGAATCACAGTATTTTGAACCCAGGGCTAACCAAATGTAGCTTTTGTTTTAGGGTGGTCCCATTAGTTTTAGGCATGTCAGGCAAAGCCATGATACCTGACACTGTGTAAACCAACCTTCCTCCCACTCTGGGATGAGCCATCTAGCCTGGGTCAGCTCCAGATCTTCCAGCTCATGGGGCCCAGTGTCTCACACCTCAACCTGCTGCGATATGTCATCTGCTGGCTCTGACAGGCTGGTAGACAGTGCTACTTTTCCTGAGGGGAGACTTCGCCTTTTTTTTGGCAGGTCCTGTGTCACTAACTATAGGCGACTCCTTTAGTTACAACTTCGCCACTGCAGTCAGCCAGTTGGTAAAATATTTAACATCAATGGGGAATGCATGAAGGAGGGGTAGCCTATGCGATTGTGAGAAGTGAAAGGAGTTGGACCCGTGCTGCAGACAGGACGGCTGCCAAAGTGAGTGCTGTATCTCATTCAGCACATTGAGGCCCCTTACCAGTGCTTTGGCACCAAGGAGTCTTGTGCATTGAGAGGAGACATTCTTAGCTCTCAGCGGGTCTGTTTATTCATCATAATGAGAAAATGCAGGTAACATTGTCAGCCACGCAGCTGAAATGAAGGGTGTGGAGGTTGTATGCGAGTGCGTTTAGAGCAATGGTTTGCACTGAAGCTGCTCTGATAATGGACTGCGGAATAAAGATGAATTTACTCACATTCAAAAGCCCTTTTCGAGTGTTGGCTCTTTTTCCTCTCTTGGGTCTCGTGGCCATTAAGCCACATGTTTTAACCTTCAATCAGCGCCCTTACGTGTATACACAGTATGCTGATTGAAAAGATGAAGACTGAAAGGTTTTGTTTTTTTCTCGCTCTCTCTGTCTGGGTTCAAATTTGTCCAAGCACTTGTAGCCTCGTCACAACCTTGGTGAAGTTCTGACATGTTTTCAAATCCTTGGGCCTCTTCAGATTTTGTATAATGCGTGGTAGGAATGAAGTCCATTTGGGAATATAATGCGTCACTGTGTCCAATTGAGGCAGATTGATTTGCCTTGAAGAGGGACAACAGAGGAGATCAATGGTCATTTTAGTGATAAGAATAGACTCAGTGGTGGCTTCCCTCTTAAAAGTATGCAGCCAGTGTCATCCTCATTAGCAGCCATGACATCAAAATCTGTTTAATCTTGCATAAAACCTTTCACAGCTTAGGCCCCATGCAGGGAGGCTTTTATTACAAGTCCTAGAAGGTCGCAATGCACTCGCCCATTAATTACATTCCATATCAAAGATAATAATAAACACACCGGTGGGCAGCACCAATTGCACTTTATGCTCTGTTCAAGGGCGGCCCAACATGAAGTCAACTTGAGATGGATGGAGATCTCCAGGTTTTTTTTAGTTGTACCGTGTGTTCTGTTTGCTCCTTTAACATGACAATAAGAACAGATGAAAGGAGGCAAAGAAAGGGAGAACGGGACAGAGGAACAATGGAGTCTCTTTTTATCCACCTCCTTTTGCATGTCAGGAGGAATTTGGAGTGCACACACAGCTAAAGGCAGATTTTGTCTTTAATTACAGTAACTATTTGAAAATATAAGACTGGTCTCGCTGGCTGTTTCGTCAGATGCCATCACACTCTGTCCTTGGTAATAGTACAGAGGAGCCCGGCCCTGAAAGAAAAAAAAAACGAAACACTGGTTTGCTGGTCTGCCAGTTGGCTAATTGTAAGTCAGCCGCCAAAGACACAGCATGGGGCCTGTCGCATCATTGTCTTTTTTTCTGTGTGTGGGTTGTAAGTAGAAGCTGTGAGCACCGTGCATGTGATGACACTAGCATGTTACAAGCCGTCCTTTCAGCTCCCATAATAGATGGTGTGTGTATATCCACTCACATCTGTGCATGTGTTTGTGCACGCTCAGTCGCATCTAGGCTCGTGTGAATGTGCTGTTCATGCAGAATGAGAGCGGTGTGTGTGCCTCTGGACAAGTGTCATCTCTTTTTTTGTCAACAAACACCTGTTTATTCTCTGTTAATTAATTGTTTAACATAGCTCCAATTTGTCAAGCAGTTTGCTCTCGGTGAAATTAGCTTGCTAGCTTGCTGACGTTAGCTAGCACACTCCCTAATCAGTGTCCAGATGAATTATACATGCTGATGTGGCCAGATGTTGCTTCACCATACATCCTTTAGAATATAAATAATAAATGACATCTGCTTCTTTAGCATTGTGTAACTCACACAGATGAGACGGAAAGAAAGGAAGAGAGAAGATTAGTGTTTCATGAGACTTTAAGATTACAGGTTTTATATTAGTATCAACACCAGTCAACAATTCATTGCAGCTGTATTTACCTGTATTCAATGGGCTGCTGGCATGTTTATATGTATTTCTAGGTCTTCACATGCACTCACAATACTGTCGAGAGATTTTTCTTCATTGATTATTTGTTGTCATAATAACAGTGTATACTATGGTTTCCCAGAGAGGGGCACTGCAGTAATACATACAGCTCTGCGACTGTTAAACCAGCCCTGCATCAATATACAACACACAACACAAAACAGAGCATGAGAAACCCAGATCGGACCAATTCTTGAAGCCCGAAAACAAATCCCCCATGAACACTGTATAACTGTCAATATTAAACAATGCACATTGATTTGAAACGACTGTCTGTTATGTTTAATAAGGTCTGTTATGTTTTGGTCTGAGAATTTAACTGTGATTATTTTTGAGTAAATGTGAGAGATGTAAGAGCTTTTAAATATTCTGTCAGCGCCTGATAGAAGGTGAATGTCAGAAGAAATTATTATGGCACAACACTTCACAGCTCAGAGTTATTCTCCATTGACCACTCTCTCGTTATCAGGTATCACTGACAAGTGTGATAGCTGTGTTGACAATGAATGCTAAGCTCTCCGAGTCCATTTCTGAGTCCATTAGGAACTGCATCCTTCTATCAGTCAGAGCTGGTTAGTCTTTTGTCTCAGCTGCAGCTGTTAAACTGTCATCCTTTAATGGCACAGTCCTCACCTCAGGTGTAAACTGTATCCAGCCATTTACATTTAGAGATTTTTTTTTTTTTTACCCCAATTTATTCATGTGATCCAAGGAAATGTGCTTTTGATAACAACAGATGAGTCTTTGTCTTTGAAGAGTTACTTTAATTCTATTTGACTACAGTCAACTGGAAGGCACACTGTGCAGCTTTGAAATACAAATATATGCTGCTGCTGCTGCTACCTCTTAAGTCACAACAGTGCTGGACTCTAGCAGAGCAAAAATACAAAGTATATTATAAAGTGGGATTTACAGCACATTCAATGTTTTTTTTTTTTTTTGGTTATCTGAAGTTATTCTTTCCAGATGGGTTATGTCACAAAGATTTATTCCCATCAGTGATGAGCGCTGAGCATGCTATTAAGGACAGCTTTGTTGCCCTCAGGGGAGTCCTGCCCAGTGTAGTTTGCATAGTGCTTTAAAACTAATCGCCGCGTCAAGAAAGAGACAAACACTCTGCATCAGTGAGAACGGCATGAAAACAAGTCATTTTCTGATGTGGTGTCCTTTACAATATAACGAAACTCTATGCTGTTTTTGTTCCTAAAGGGCGTAGCTTCTTTTACTTGGTCACATACGATCAAACATTTTCATTTAGTTCTTTAATTGGAAATGTATATGATGCCTACGGTCAAAGTGAGTTCATCTGCTTGTTAAAAAAAGGAAAAAAAAGAAAAAAAAAAACATGAAACCACTTGTCATTGTACTATCCCGTCAGGATTGCCACGGGCCTTCCACTCTGTAATAGCTTTACAGGGATTAAAGGACACTTTAAAGGGTGTCAGCAGCTTTACAGTGTAAATGAAATAAAAAAAATTACATCATACTTTCATAACAGAGATCTGCAAACTGTACAAGCACTAATTATGAGTAACTGAGTAGTACGTTGCCTCCTCCTGCTCGTACTCGACTGCACTAATGTGTGTGCCTTAAATGCAATAAAAACTAAGGCCACAAAAAAGCAGCTCAAAGATAACTACAGTTTTAAGTAAACACTTCTGTAACACTGGAGAAATGTTTATCACGCTACACCAACTGAATATCACAATTTAAAATCATACAGTAATGATTTGTTTCATTCAGTCTTTGCCTGAGAACAGAATTTGTTGCAACAGTGTTTGCCCACTCACAGCCGTATGTGTAGATCATTGAAGCAGTAGAGAAATCCATGTACGTGCACATGCTTGCACAGTTTGCATCAGTATTTGTGCATGTATTTATGCGTATTTATGCTATTGTGTCTCGAAACTTCAAAGGATCTGAATTTTTGTTCCAATGAAACTGCACCCACACTTAAAAGTGTGTGTGTGTGTGCATGTATACATACATTCTGTATGTATATGTAAAGAAAATAATTTATTGTCTTTATAGAACGTATATGGTACTTGTATATCATTTATATACCAACAGCACTTAAAGAATATTTTTGAGTGTCTCAGGATATATAAATGATGTTAGCTGTGGCTAAAAGGTAGCCTGTGTTTCCTGTAAATAAATTGCTATATTACACAAGTGTAGTTACCACAGTCAGTGAAAATGCTTGTGGTGTTTATTTATATATAAATATATATTTTTTTTGTATTGAAAACCTGAAAACACTAGTGTGGATGGAAACCTGTTTGATATATAAACAGCATTTCTATCCTCCATTAGTGTGGATGTGGCATGAGTACAGGCCAGGAAGCTTTTTGTAAAAGTCATAAATCTCAGCAGCCGCCTCAGTAATTCTTGAGTCATTGCTATTGATCAACAACCTTATGAATCTTCTGAACATATATCACAATCTTTTTTTTGTTAGGAAACAATAAAAAATCTTATTAGGTTATCTGATATGTTAGTTAAAAAAAAAAAAAAAAAAGCTTTAGTACACAAGATAGGGATTTTGAATTCCTTTCTTCCTCACGCTGAATGCACCTGCCCAGCTTGATAGTGTCTGAGAAAATCTGAAGAAGTAGAAAAAAAAAAAACACTGGCATCAGATGACACACCTCCACTGACCAGCACAGAATCAACATACTATTGATGGTTCTTGTGTCAAACAGTGTGTGAACTGCACAACAAGCATGTCATCAGAGCAGACATGATACCCAAGAACATGATGCATATGACAGAAGAAACTGAAATTCTTTTGTTAAAGGATCTATTTGTATGTTTTGGTATTGCTACATAGCCAGCATTAGCATTAACAGCTGTTTACTTACCAGTCTAGAAGAAATGTTATAAGTTCTGCAACAAAATTCAGTGCTTAACTTGCTAACAGCTGTCTCCAGCTGTGGAAGGCGGCGCCAATATTATCTCTTCATCTCTCTATCACCTCTTTTCTTCTACTGAAGTCATCATTGCTAACCAGCTAGCCCAGGCCTGTCTCATGACCTTCCAATAGTGCCTCACTGTAGCCCCCAATCTGCCCTGAAGACGTAGCACTGCTCAGAGGGTGTATTATAACCTTTCTTTTTGTAAATGTAACGATGGCCGAAGCTCTTGTCAAGTGACAATCACTGCCACCTGCTCCTGGTAAGCAGAGAAAAATTACAAATAGACCCTTCACCTTCTTTTGCATTAGCTAGATTAGTATGATTAGCATTAACAACTTTAGCTCTCATGACATAGCGTTTGCTTACCTCCTAATAAGGTGGTGGCCTGTTTCTCAAAACTGTGACCTCACATGCTTGTGATTGTCTGATGGCTTGTATTTGTTGCACCGTACTTGTAGCAATGTTGCAATGTTCGAGATCTCAGCAATTTGGTGACTACAGTGTTAAAACCAATATAAAAAACTGCCAGAGGTATAAAAATGAAAATCAAGTGGTAATCAACCTTTGTTGTCATTTAACTATGTAACTAAAATATTGTAGAGCCAGATATTCACATGACATAGCTGCTGTAGCCTTAGTGTCATTTGAGTGTGCTGGGAGTCTGGTTGTAAAGCTTGATTACCAACCTTTTCATCCTACGTTTCCACGCACACACACACACACACACACACACACACACACACACACACACACACACACACACGCAATGATCTAATGAGGTTACACTGGACAAACTTGCATGAATTAGCTATTAGACTGAAAGGTTAAGGAGCACATGGGTCAAATGTTAATTGCATATTCTCTCAGTTCAGGGAGAACAAAGATTGTTATTAATCCTGGACAAGACAAATTCATAGCAATTTACCACACTAATGTACTGATGTGGCCCACAAACAGCATCTCACACATTTCTCAGCAGCATAATTAAAAAGGTTATTCACCCCATATTAATGTTAAAGCCCAAAGGTGAAAAATAACTCATATGTGACATCATCTGTGATTGCATCCAGGTTAGGTGTTAGCTTACATGAGCTGTTAAAGTAACAAATTCATGATAAATTAGTAATAAAAAGAATAATTAATAAATTAATTAATAAATACAAGATTTAAACATCAATTTAGTTGTTTGAGTTGCATGCAGGGATGTACCAAGCGTAGTGTCAATCCAAACAGGCACAATATGATATAACACAAATCTTATCAAAAACACCCATGAAACTGAACAGATGTCAGAAAGATAGCAACCTATGGATGACGACTTTCATTTCAATGCTATTTTTACACAGAACATTGTATCATCCATTTCAACAGCTTTAACTCTAGAAACCAGGCAGCCAAAACTCTCTAATGCATTGGTGCTCACTCTTGGATCTGCACCACTGACTATGAATGGAACATTAAAATTTTAGGGGTCGCAAAGTTTTTTCAGAGTACTTACACTCAAACGACCTTTTTTTCTTTTCAAAAGAGAAATGGTTGCCTGTCCATATCCTCTGCAGGGGAATTCCCCTGAGACTGTCGCAGTGTCCACAATGTGGGTCTCTCATTCAAGGTCAATGATGCTGCTCCAGAAGATGTCTCTTTTTCATTTGTAGTGAGGACACACATTTATAGATTCTAGACTTTTGATTCTCATAGCTAAGATACTGAATCATGTCAGATCCAATCAACCTTGGAGAAACATAACTATTGTTTCCCTGTTAATATGCTGTAGTTAGAGCAAGAAAGCTATGCTTTACAGCAGTATGCTGTAGCTGGAAGGGAGCTAATTTTTTGGTGACCTTCAAAGTTGCAGCTTCACAGTGTAAAAGCATAATGACTGTAATTATTACAAGGCAACCGTCATTGCAAAGTGACTAATGTGACCATTAGAGCTAACAACGCGTACAGCGATCCTGAAGGCAAGCCTACGCAGATGTCAACAAAGCCTCACAATGCAGCAACACAGCTAATTAATATATGGCAGAATCAGTGAGTACAAAAGAAGCGGCTTCATCCCTTCAATTGAAAGGATTCTCTTTTTTTTTCAGGCCAGGCCCTCGCAAGGTGACAGAGCATGTTGTGGTTAGATTAAATATTTATTGAGGGGTGTCATTACATTGCCATTATCATTTAGATCAGTTCATTAAACAATGAGATACACCAATGATGAGACAATTACGGTTGTAAAATAAAACAGATGAAAAGAGATAAAAATAAGACTTACTGCCACACACGCACACACATCTCCTGATGCAGGAGTGTGTTGTGCACACAAACACAAACATGTCCTGCTCACTTTCGAGGTCACTGAGCTGGGTCCCAAGGTAATCGTTGAACAGTGGTTCTTGGCTATGCTTGGAAAACAATGACTTTGACGACCATTAACCCCTGCCGCGAAGTCCAGGCAACACCATAACTGCACAGTCGAGGAATTATGTCAGAACTTATTGATATAGCACAGAAAATGCTTATGTAGCAGGCTGAACACCCTTATATGATACCCTCTTGATGACACACTGGGTTTGTACACTGTATGACTCACATATGGTTTGATATATTATTTACAAATTCTTTTAACCCAGGAAACTGCTGTGGCATTCGCTGTATAATTATCTGGTAACATGGGGATGACGGTGCTCATAGAATTCAAATTTTTTCTGACAGATTTTATGGCAATGACTTAAAGAGAGCTGTGTTCTGCAAAATGCTAATGACTTGTGGGTGCTCTAGCTTCTTTATACATGTATGTGTAACACTCATGTCCCCCCCCTCACATATAAAAACATCAACGATAACTATATGGCTTTGTTGTCATAATACCACTTAGCGCCAGAGACTACTCTAACAGTAATGTCAATACAACAGAATGTTTTGCAGCCAGTGGTTTCTTTTCATTCAAAACACAAACACACACACACACACACACACACACACACACACACACACACACACACACACTTTTGCTATCACTGCTGCTCTCACATTTTCTTGTACTGTACATTTCCTATCTACTGTAAAACCCAGATGGCTCAAGCAGTTCTTTATTCTCTTTTATACTCTTTTTAGTTTGAATTCAAAGGGATTTTTTTGGAAGTATAGATCACTTACACATGCTCCTCACTGGCAGGCCAGGTTTAAAGAAAAGCAGATATACCAGAGAAGTACATTGCAAAGACTTGAAAAAATAAGGCTGGTGTTATTTTATCTTTATCTTATCATCAAGCATTCCCCTGAAGAAACCAAAAGTTGATCTAGCTTTTGTCTTGATACCATAGAACTCCATTGTTGTTAATTAAAAGCAAATGAAAAGTTGTATTGTTGGATTATTTCGTACTTCCAAAACTAGAGATAAATAAAATAATAGCAAAATAATATGACTGATGGTTTAAGTCTCTTCAATAGTCTTAAACAAACTTAAATGATACAATAATACCAGGCTTATCATATAAATACATAATAACTACTGAATTCACATCACATCTTGAAGAAATAAACCACTGTAACAGCATCTGCGTGTGATTTTTTGTAAGGCGACACATACAGTACTCTTTTCTCCTTGAACCCCTGAGGTTTACCGGTGGATGTCTTGTCCCCCTCATGTTTGTGCGTTTGATCTCCTGCAGTCATAAATGAAAAGGTGACATTTGCAGGCACAGATTATTCAGTGAAAGGATTCCTCAGTCAGGGCATGAGCAGTAGGGGACTGCACAAAAAAATGTAATTATCTACGGATGTGGCCCGTTGGAAAGAGAGACTGAAAGATGTCCTCTGCTGTGTGTGACAAGTGTGTAATGTGAATGATTGCTTAGCCATGTCCAATGGATCTTCAGGAAGGGCCCTATTTTTAGAAAACGTACTTCTAAATGTCTACCAGCTTGATGTACATCTCCTACAGAGTGTGGGGGAACAGAGCACTTTATCTTGATAAGTGCAACCATTTGATGGAAGTTACAAAATGTAGCACATGCGTGCACTTGCTTGGCAGAGGCAAAATATATGAGTCTTCACAGATGTCACGCAAATAGAATGATGTCTGTTCTTTATACTCAAAGCCAGTGAAGGATACTGTACGGCTTTATATAAATGTCCAACTTTTATTTCGTTTTGTGTCCTGCACTAATTCAATTCTGTTCTTGATTTAATTTGTTCTATCATTCCTTACCACAACTTCTTCTTCCACATGTCGGTTTTATTGTTTTTTTTCCTTTCAGTTTATACATGTCCTATAATTTCTGTCCATATTGTCATATTATTTTTGTGCAGATGTGCACTTAAATACACATGCTATACGCAACCAATCTTGCTAAGGTATTTATAGAGCTCAGGAAGTTGATATGTGGAATCTAGTCTAGAATCTGGTAATAACAAACCAACCAAATAACTAATGACCAGCATTGAATGAAACCATGCAAATGTGAATGCAAGTGAACTTTCCAATTTGAATTTTACACCTTGGGAGGAAGAACATTGTAGAATATCTGGATATTTGTGGAAAGTGAGGATATTTTGGCTGGTCGTCACTTTCCGTTTTAAAAGTATGATGTGACTTTTCCACATTAAAATGTTTATAAATGACTAGATACATTTTGTTTAGTTGTGTACTTGTGTATTTTCAAACTTAGAGGAATCCATAATAATAGTCAGTGTAATGGTCCTTTGGGTGGTCAAAATTGACTTTTTATCCAGTTTTAAGCCACATTAGCACCACGTTGTAGCTCCTGTTAACATCTGGATCTTAAGTTATCAGAGAAACAAGCTAACGTTAGCAGCAGCTCGGCTCGCAGCCTCTCTCAAGCAATTTTTAATGAGAATTGGAGACCTCTGCAGATAGTTGGGACCCCAGATAACCTCCTCAATGATTGGTGCTGAAGGAATCGTAACAGGCAGTAGCTGACTGCAATGATGGCAACAATGGTGAGGATAACAACTCTGATGATCCTATACTACTTCACAATGTTTTTTGATTGAGAGACCCCAAAGTGGAAGTAAATCACGTGTTGTGCATTTAGGTTTTAGAGCTCAAGAATAAGGACACTGTTGATGAAAATGACATTTTAGCCGGTCCTTCATTTTTGTGTCATAGACTTTAACAGCAAATGTGGAAAGTATGGATGATGGAGAATGAGGATGTTGGGAAAGGTGACAACATTTTGAAAAGGATTTTTTTTCCCACCTACTCTCACTTTTTCAGAAGGCTTGTTTTTTTTTTATCCCAGATATCACAATGAAAGTTCTGGCACCAACATATGCCTGGGTCATTGGCCCGAGCCTGAGTTCAGACACCTCTGAAGGATAACAGCCGTAATCTACCCAGATGTTGCAAGATTTTCTGTATGTATTCCAGGATTGGTCCAGATGTGAAAGTGGCATCTGACAATTGTACTGTATATGACACTGTGATAGCTAAGGCTGGACTAAGGGGTTACACAATGCACTATGCCAGTGTGTGTGTGTGTGTGTGTGTGTGTGTGTGTGTGTGTGTGTGTGTGTGTGTGTGTGAATAAGAGAAGAAGTGAGGGTAGAAACTGGTCTGCTACCATCCTCAGAAGTATCTGCATTACCTTCAAATAATAAACAACACATTTAAGGATAATTGGACCAGGCCCAATGTTTAATTATTAATATTATAGAGTAGGTAAGATGTGCAGCAAACTAACTTTGCATAATTACTGCAATCAAGGGCCAGATTCAGAACAACTACAGCAAATTACCCTGCAAGATGCACATGTTTAATTTTCTTGTGTCTGAAAGTTTTTGAAAATATACAGGCTCTTCGGTTCTGGCTCTGAATCCAAAAGCACGGATTAGGACGGTGCCGTAGGAATGTTCATCAGTTTATAGCATCCTTAACTACTTTTAGTCAAAGAGTTACTAATGAGAAAAATGAAAAGCATGCATATTAAAAAAAGGGACAACAATTATTCGCTTGTCGAACAAAAAAAGAAACAATCATATTCAGGAGATCCGGCAGTCGTGTGGGGAGCCACACATGCTGACTGTACTTTTTATTTGGATAAACTGGGCAGTTTATGACCATATTCAAGGTGATATTTTAGTTTAGTGTCATCAGTCCACTTTTCCATCACAGCAGGCACGATTTGTTAATGGCCCATCACGGTGAGTGCCAACAATAAGTGCATAAATAATAGGGGATAAGGATGAACACTGTACACTTGAATAACTATATTTTTTGGTCGTGTGAAGGTCAAAAATTGTCCCTTTATAAAAACAAACGAAAAAAAACATTACAGCTTCCCAAAAAGCTTTTTGAGGTCACCATAAAGTGAAGAAGGTGATCCTGACACATTTTACACACTCCTCAAAAGCTGCTGGTGCCAAGGGACACTAGCTATCATTTGTTCAGAGTGAGAAGTGCTCAAAAGTGTTTCTGGGCGAAATCTGGGGGGCAGAGAGTCTTTCTTGCTCTTATCCAGTCTCCTTCTGATTTAGATATGCGGTCATCGGAGGCTTCTCTGACCCAAATGGGTTTCCAGAGGAGAGGGATTCTTGGTGTGTGAAGGTGTAAGCCTGACCAGGTAAAGAGGATCTGTAATTGGAGTTACTTTAACAAGGCTGTTACTTTGCCATAAATCATGACAAGTGAGAGTCCTGTGCCCTCTATTCAGTGTCCTGAAATAGTGCAGGAGGAAAAATTAACTGTGCTCCACTAGAACTTTCCTTCTTAATTCAGTGGGGGTTTATTGGATTTTGTCCTGCTGGGCTTACAGTGTGGTGTGTGCTTTGTAGTAAAGGAGTGAAGCTCTGTGGTGAAACCCTCTCTTTTCATATATAAAAAGAAAAAATGTGGGTACAGAAAGTTAACTAGGCTACAGGATTTTTTTTTCTTTGCATATACCCATTTAATTCAAACATTGTCTCCAAATCTAAGTGTTCGTGCCTGACTGACGTTCAGTGTAGGCATTGTTAAAACTTTTAATTTGGCTGAGTGTTTGAATTTTAAATTGTTCTGTCAAACTGTCTAGTCAAGATAAAACAATTATTCCTGTTTGTCCCCCCGTATTGAACACTTGTGAAAACTCATCCTAGCAGAGTTTCTGAGTACGTAAAATCCCCTAAGTGTCTGCACTCAGCTGCTTTCTCTCTTTGAGATAAGAGCTGCTGTTATCTAACAGTATGGGTCTAGTATGTGACCCATGTCTTTCATTTCACTGAATAGATCATCATTACACTATTTATTGTCATATTTATATTGCACTGATCTAAATCCAGTTTTACATGCAACAGTATTGAGTGTCCCTGCTTATAGGTTCAGGATCCTCTAAGCAAAGACAAAGGGTTAGGCTGCGCCTTCCGAAACCACTACACAGCACTCAGTGCCTCTCTCAGCTGCAGACACCAGAGTATTAACCACAGGTGATCAGTTTTTAGGTGATTGGTGATTAGAAGCAGTAATTCCAATCTACAGATCACTTATTATTAATGAAAATTGTGCGATAATGATCAGCCGCCAATCAATTGAGGCATCCCTAGTTAGAAGGATATGCAAAGGTTCAACCCACCCTCAAGCTGTTGTTTTTACCTGCTTTGGGGTAGTCCAAGTCTTAATCAGGGAAGTCAGACCTCCTCTATGACCAGACTATGACTAGGTACATGATTCATACAAGAAGAGTTACAGTCATTATCAGGTGTCAGCCAGGGAAGGTGTCAAAGGTGTCTGCTGAAACAAGAAAAATGTGACAACATGCCAGGACAATCCAGATGCTACAGTCAGGTGAGATATCTGCAACCCCACCTGCCTTTTGGTGCCATAAAACTCATCTAGTCTGAAGTTATAGAAGAGCAAGCTTGTCTGTGCATGCATCCCAACAAACCATCTTCTTGCAGTTATAAATATATTGTAACCACTCATTTTTGGTGTGAGCCTGACATAATAATGTAATGTGATGCTGAGAAATGCACCAGTGACAACATACACTGTTGAGAAGAAAATAAAGATGAAAACAACATTAAAGCTGAAGAAAAGCAGCAATCATTACTCAGCAGCAGGTGCTGTACAATCAATAATTGCCCTGTTTTTATGTGAACGACATTTTGTGTAGTATGCAGTGCTGCATTAAAATGTATTAATAGCAATATAATGATAGGGTGCAATACTGTTACTGACAAGTGTGGGTGAGAGATCCAGAACAAAATGTATGTGTGGGCCACGAATGAAATGCTGTGAGACAAGCATTAGGTTTCAGTTTACTTTAATAAACACCCTTTTAAATAAACTACGGTTATTTGCATCGTGGAGTGCATCATTATCATGCTGGGCATCTGAAAATAAACTTTAAGGACAGAGCCAGTTTCTAGCCTGGGATGTTCCTGCCCCAGGAGTCTCATTTATTAAAAACATTTTCAAAGCATTTCAGATTTATGTGTTTAAAAAATGACAATGCTACATGGTCAGATATGTGTGGAAATCTAATTATTTATGAACTTTGAAACAGCAATTCCCAACCAGCTTCTGGTCGATGAATTAACTTCTTTGGTGCCAGAGCTCAGGTTCGTTTATCACCTCGATACCATCTGCACTAATTACTACAGGCACTGACAACAATACTGTAACTTTAACTGTACAGGACAATTTATATTATCTTTATGTAATAACTTGTGCACACATGTATTGCTGCACTATACAAGGGCAGCTGGGAAACGGAGTTGCTTCCTGACACAGCTCTGTGAGAACTAATGCAGAGTGACTTCCCTATTCACACTCTGTTAGTCTGATTATGCAATTTAATAGGGTTGATGATGAAATTAGTTCTATGAAGATGTAATAATTGTAGTCACATGGGCTTATTAATTAGTTGATTAAACAATTAAAGGATGCTGGAAAACTGCTTAGTCATGATGTGTCACACGGTTCAGTGTTTAGGTTTCCATGACAGGAGGTAACTATGAGTGACTGATGAACAAGCCATAGCGTATGTACATATTAGGAAACAATAAATTAGCATATCTGTGGCAAAGTATCCAAATATCCTTCAACATCAAATCTGAATGATTTTTATTTAAATAAATGTATGTCAAGTCCCTATCTATCGCTAAATGAGGTAACACAATGGTGACTGAGTCTGTGGCCCACTGATGGAAATTCTGCAATATTTATATATTTGCAGTATCAGGAACTGGGTGTCTGTGGCATCGTTCCTGGGAAGAGAAAATGATGTTAAACTGAACATTTCATACCGCTGTAGCTTTGCATAAAAAGCATTTAACCGCGGAAACACAAGTTGATTTGCAGTGTGTTTGTCAGTGAGCTTAGCACTTATTGCTATCGTTCATCACAAATGCATCTACAAAACAAGACAAATGTTAATTTTCAGCATTTTGCGACAGCGGATCAATTTGAAATACTGGAGGGAGCGATGAAAGAAGAAGGAGCAGCCACCGGGAGCCATTAGATGAAGAGCTGCAGGCGACAGGCTGCACACCTCTAATGTCTCAGCCAGGTAACCAACTCCTTTTACTGTGCATCATGCCCTGTGCAGAAAATATCAGAATTCTGTGAACTGTATTATTAAACAACATTTTCTGTAAGACACTGTCACAAAACCAACCAGAACTGAAATCTCTGAGATTGTTACTTTAATATTTATTGTCAGTATATACACTAAATTAAAAGAAAACTTCTGAACTTCTACTTTAACAGTAATGTATGTTCATGTTATGGCCTTCAGCTGAAATTAATTAAACACTGACAAATCATGTTTTTTTTTTTTTTTGCTTTCCATTTGGCAAATTGCTCTAGCCTTGGCCGCCAGTATTATCGAGGAGTCAATCAAAGGTGTGAATTTGTGCTGTAGCAAATTCAGAGCACTGTTGTTGCAAGTAATAGGGAGTAAGATGCAGCAGCATAGTGCTGAATTCATTAAAGCATAGATTTGGATTTTTTTAAAGTCCATGTATAAGCTCTAATAGAATTAATTATCCTGTCTTCACTGTCTGTGAAGGGACCCCTATGTGCCATGACTACACATGAATCCAAGGTTCTGTGAAAAAATAAATTCTGAAGCTGAGCCCCAGCTAATGTAAGGCTCAGTACTAACAAACAACCAAATATTTTATAACAGTTGCTCATTTTCTGCACTGATGAGCCAAGCAGAGTTTCACATCTATGACCCATGATCCAAATCACGGTGCTCGAAGTTCAAGTGTTCCAACTGCAAGTCAGCCAAATTGTTTATACAGAAAATGAATGATTTTTTTTTTTTTACACCTCTGGAAGCCTGTACTCCAAAATAACTGGTTATTCACTCGGTTCAGTTGGAGTAAGTAAGTACAGCAAATTGTGTTTAATTCTGATAACATTTTTATTGTCTTTTTAAACCATTTAGTTTTTTGTAAAGCAACTAGATTACCTGACTCGATAATTCTGATTTACAGATGCATTTATGGAAAAAATCCTCAGCTCACATTGTCAGTGCCAAAAGAATATGCTTTCGGAAAATTCAGCAGGTCACTGTGTTGTGTACAGTATGTTGATACAAACAGAAGGGAGTGAAGCCCTCACCTCCAGAGCCTGCCTGCAGGCTGTAAAGCTGCATCTGTAGACTGGCTTAATGAGCCGTCATGTGTTGGAGGATGAGGGCTTTATTTCAGGAGCAATAAAAAAAAAAAAAAAAAACCTGACTTCTCATATTGCACCACTCTTTCCAAGCCTTTGAAATGCTAAGACTTTTCTTTTCCTCATCCTATTATTTCCTCTAAGGTCACAATGAGCATAGACTTCCCCAGAAAGAATGGTCTGTAATTACAATCATGATTTCACAACAGCTTACCCTATATTTTCTGCTCTTTTTTGGAGAACAAGACAGATTACAGATATGCAGTGTTAAAGTTCATCTGCTCCCAAGCTGGATAAATAATTAGCAACTCAGTGGGAAGTAGCAGCTAATACAGCAATTACCTTATCCAATACCTTGATTATCACTGAAAGGTTCCTGGAGGTTCAGTGGGAGCGCTACCACTGAGAACTGCTCCAATTTGCTGTTCATTGATTTCTTTGATTTAGGTACTGGTCCCAAGCTCATTAAAAGCGACTATTACAGATTGAAAAGGAATGTTTAATGGCCATGCAGCGTATCTTTATGTATCCACTAGTTTTAAATCTTTAAAATCTTCATATACCTTCAAACGTGATGCGGTACTGGTGAGAATGACGTAATGTTACAGAAGAGTTTGAATCTGTGTAGAATCTGTGAAATCCAGAAAAATTATGCCAGACATCATTAGAACCTCCTGTAGACGGTGGTGTGGTAAGCATTACAAGAGCGGTTTAATGTGGCTCAATCTGTCTCTCTCTATCTGGTGAATTTCACAGTATAATAGGCTATTTTTGTGCAGGTTAATTAAAAATTCCTAGAACATTATTGCAGCATACTTTCTTTCCCTAGTGTCCATTTGTATGCTCTGCAAGTTCAAACAAACTGCCAGTTTAGCCAAAATATGGACAAGCACACAGTGCCTGCAGGAATCCTCATTCTCAACCTTGCTGTGCTAGTGAGCAGGCTTGAGCAGTGTTCAAATACTAAAACTAATTAGACATTGCCTCCTGGAAGGACATATAAAATAGTTTTCTGATGTGAAGACCCAGTCGGCGGGAGGATATCATTTGGCTGCACCTTCCGAAACCATTACAAATCACTGTGGTTGATGTGACAACACTATGTTGTTCACGTTAGCTTAGGAAGATTGTTGTTTAGATTACAATAGGTAAGGGGACCTTCATCGTTATGGTTACAGTAACAAGCATAATTAAGGTTTGAAGATGAGGGATGAACAGCAATCTCCTGTGAGTCTGGTTTGTTAACCCATCCATTTAGCCAGACATCTTTTCTATGTGGACTTTGTTCCCTGTAAAATCGTCACCTTACGTCCTATTTGCTCCCTTCAGACTTCGTTCAGGGGCGCTCGTTGAAATGACCGATGTTGTTGCTCTTCTTGGGAGGACGGTCTTGCAATGTTTGAGAAAGTTAGCAGTGTACATTTCTGCTTTTTATTTTGTAGGCTCACATTCATGCTCCAATAGTGCACATCATAAAAACCTCATAGAGTATAGACAATGGTTCATTGTTTATCTTCTGTTATGACTGATATTGACCAGATGGAGCCATCTTTATCTTCCATTGCTATGGTAATTAAGGTCTTATAGATAAAGATATAGGGGAAAAACTGCCCAAGTTCAGGTTCAGATGAGAATGAATGAAATGAAGCAAAGGACATGAGACAATATTCAGGCTTAAGTGACCAATAGAATCTTCACACATGTAGGTTAAGACTATAGACTACGCCCTGTAGGACAAGACATCTTCAGAAAATTGATGTGGCATTACCCTGATCCACTTGTATGCATGGTACCACTCAACTTTCTCTCCTTGGTGCGAGCTTTTAATAAATACTTTTTCCTGAGACATCATAATCTGAACTCCTGGTGAACTTCTTTTCTTCAGATCAAGCAGAAGAATTTCCACAACAGCACACACTGAACCCAAAACTTGCTGCACACTCATCATGGAGCTAAGTAGGTCCTACAATTTTCTACGGTTTACTGCATAACATTAGTGACAACAGTGGGGGGCACTGTTTGTGGTAATGCCCCTATTAACTGCTTTTATGACCGACATTAATAAACAGACATAAAGAAGTTGAGGTTTACGGCACATTCAAGGTGAATATTCAGGATCAAGCACACCACAATTATGGCAGAACACTCACACGATTGTAACTTAATATTGAAATCTAAAAAAAATACCTCTTGATGGGGGAGAGAATGAAATTGCATTGCTAATATAAATTGTTAATATCACACCCTTTTCCCCAGTGACTGAGAATTTTGTTTCTTTTTACGAAAAAGAAATGTATCAGACAGGAACTTAAATAATAATATATAGTGATATAATATAATAATATATTGTTATGTCTCTTTTATACTCAGACAGCATGTGTGCTTCTGGAAGGCTCAATTTCATTACTTGAATTACAATCAATTACACTTCTCAATGTCATCTGATTGCAAATGTAAAGCTGCCGAAACCAATTTGTTTGTTCTTTATGTGGGCGTAAAACCAACTGCATCTGAGATCAGTCCAGCCACCAGCCATGTATTTGCCTGATTGACAAGTTTGTACCATGATGTACCTCTGTGCTCTGAATAACTTCCACACGCCTGCAGTCTCGACAGTCACTTCTGGCAGTTACTGGATATATCACACTAGGAGGCACTTTGCAAACACTGTGAGTGTGAGCATTGGGACAGAGCCAGAGCTCCAGCCACCGGCTCTTCCACTGGACAAAGACTTAGTGAGTACATTTCAGAATATTGACAATGTCTGTTGATGAAGTTGAACGTGTGGATGTGTGGCACAGACACTAAGGACTTTATTAGGAAGACCATACTAATACTAAGTAGTTCCTCCTTTTGCCATCTGAACAGCCTCAGTTTTTGATATCATGGATTCCACAAAATCTTGCAAAAATTCCTTAGAGGTTCTGCTCCACGTTGACATGATTGCATCAAATCTTTTCTCCAGATTTGTCAGCTTCATGTTCATTCTGCCAATCTCCTGTTCTACAACATCCCACAGGTGTTCTGATGGATTCAGATCTGGTGACTGGGGAGGCCGCTGAAATGAATGAATCATGAAACCAGACTTTTACTTTGGGACATGGAGCGTTATCCTGCTGGAAGTAGCGACTTGAAGATGGTAAACTGTGGCCATAGAGGAATACACATCATCAGCAACAAAACTCAGATAGACTGGCATTCAGACCATGATTGATTGGTATTACCCGTCTGAAAGTGGGCAAAAGAATAGTTCCCAGCACCATTTCACCACCATCACCATCTGGACTGTTGACACAATGCAGGTTGGGTCCATGGATTCACGCTGTTGACACCAAATTCTGACCCTACTATGAGGCCTCAGCAGAAATCCAGATTCATCAGATCAGGCTATGTTTTACCAGTCTTGAATTGACTGTTTTTGGTGAGTCTTTGTTGTTGAGTTACCATAGTCTTTTTGTCAGTATCAACCTCTCTGGCCATTCTCTACTGACCCCTCTCATCCAGAAGGCTTTTCCATCCTTAGGCTGCTGCTCACTGGATCCTTTTTTTGTTTTTTGCCTCATTCAGAGTAAAAACTCTAAGAAATGGTCGTGCATTTAAAACTGAGGAGATCAGGAGTTTCAATAATACACAAACCAGCTTGTCTGAGACCAACAAGGTCACCAAGATCACATTTTCAAGCTCCTGGCTTCTTCTGCAGGAGTACATGTGTTCCTACTAAAGTGATAACCTAAACCTGTGACCAGCACATTAGGTTAAAACAGTTTTATCACTCCAGAAGAAAATGTTCTCACTTTTTTATTTCTCCTTTCTTCTTTACAACATCAGGGGAACAACACACATAGAAATGTATTAGTTCTCATACTGGAATTAACTAGGTTTGTGTGCCATGAGGGGTCTTTTGAATGACCCAAGGATGTAGTTTAAGACTTTAAGAGTAGAAAATAGAAATTTGCTCGTGTCTTAAAGGTCCCAAATTGTATGAAGTGAGATTTGCATGTCTTTTTTGATAACAAAGCAGGATTAGATTCTATATTAATACTGTGACAGTATCAAGAGAAATGCATACAGCCTGCATTCAGAAACTGAACCTTAAACCGAGCCATTAGGACGTCTGGAACTTTGAGATGTCACAACTACTCTGAGATGGTTTTTGGTACTTAAAAACCCTCAAATAAATGTTATGGATATCAAAACACCAGAAATGTGTAAAATATGGGACCTTGAAAAGATTATTAATTTTAAGGCATCACATGACATACAGTCACCATCCATATTTGACACAGGACAATGTCACCTTGGAGCAGTGTTAAATCACTTGATGGCCAAGAAATGTGGTCTCACAAGGTTTCCCTTACCCTCCGTGCTTAAGGGAAAGAAAGTGCAGGATCCAACCTAATCATCAGGCATATACAGTATAACACCATTCATGTGTCAACCTTTCCCAGTTTGTCACAAATTGGAAAGGGCATCAGACCAACAGAGTGTGTTTTAGCCAGAGTTTGAGCACTGCTGCTGTAAATCGAAGAACTTGAAACTGAATGTGTGAGGTGGTTAACTTCTACTGCAGGGATTCTCACCTCCTACCACTTACTTGCCCAACAGGGACTTTCTGAAAAAAAAGTGTGTTTTTTTTCACACTGTTGAGGTACAAGAATAGAATAGAATAGACACAGAGCATATGTTCATTATAGACGTGTGACATTCGATAGTGGTGGCACTTCCAGTTCGACACCTCATTTTGGTCTCATGTACTTGTGCAAACACACTTTCTGTGCCTGACATGAGGTTGAACCCTTCTACAAGTTCCACAGCAGTTTGGTCTTTATGAACTTTCTTTTTTGTCTTGTGAAATGCACAAGATTGTGGAGTTTATTGTGCGGTGGTAAACTATGGAGCCCAGCACGCAAAAGACGTACCTTGCTGGGATTCATCACAGAGAGCAGCGAGCGGCAAGCTTTTCCCTGCGTTACCATCATGAGACATGCCTTGCGGGACACTTGCATTCACTCTACCAGACCTGAATGCAATGTGACAGCCTGTAGGATCAAAGACAGGCCCAGCTTGATGTCTTGCACAAGTTGCCACGACTTATACAATGTGGTAACAACAGAATTGTGACAAATGTTTGATGGGGAGTAGCTAAATGTATGCAGATCTGTCCTGTGATTCATAAATAGGCCCAGGAAGGGAGATTGCAGCAAATACTCTGAGTCAATACAGTGGGTCATGATTAATATTTCCCTCAGCTGTTGTCAAGAACAGTTCAAACAATAGACTGTGCATTTGTCAGTGTTTTATTTGAGACACTGATGCATTTCAAACAAAACCCCATTAAAGTCTGCTTTAAACACAGACAGCATTTTGCCCTCACTATTTATGTGTGTTCGTCTCACAGTAAACAACTTCAATGGGCCTCCATAATGAGCTCCTCTTTTTTTATTCTTTTATTTTCTCTCAAATTTTGCTCAATGCTACAATTAATTTATCCCACTGCAGTATTTATGGAAAGAGATGACTACAGACTCCAGCATTTATCATATGTGCTTTCCCTCAGTGCCCCCAGTTATAGGTCCCTGTGAGATTTATAGACTATGATATCTATACCATCGCAGTCCCCGAGGTCCTGCTGTTTTCTATGCTGATGATTAATTGACAGGTCAGCCATTTTTGTGTGCTTCAAGTGAGTTCTTGCATCTGAGACGCACCTATGAAAGGCAACTTACTTGCGCAGCACCTTCTTGATAATTTTATCCGTTTATAAGTGGCTCTGGTTCCCTCTCAGCCATGCAGACTACCTCTGCAAGACAATTAGCATGTAAAATACACAGACGGTGAGCTCTGACAGGAGCTAAAGGAGTCTGGAGATATTCAATGTCTTAGCATTGCTGAGGGATAAATAATGGAGAAGGGATTTTACTCTTCTATACTATCCATTTAAATTGAATTGAATAATCCCGTTGGTAAGCATCACTGTCAAAATATTAAGCTTGATAAGTCTAACCTGAAATATCCACTTCATAACAGTAATGAAAAGCTGAACTTTAATGGCATTCAGCACATCCTCTGAAAACTTTCTTCAGGGTAGAGGGATAATTATCTGGATTAATGAAGACACAATTTTTTACTCATTTGCTTGGTTTTCACTGCGGTTTACTATACCAGTTGTTCAGTAAGCTCCTTTCCTCTGCTGTAAACAACACAACAGAACAAATAAACACATGTATTTGTATGAATCATGAGATTGGACTCTGACTGCAAATAAACAATACAAATTATTCCTTAAATGGCAATGCTAAAGGACACGAAGTTAAATATTAAATTAACCCTTTGATGCAAAACATGGGTCAAAAGTGACCCGGCTGAGTTTTTATCTTCTATATCTTTGCAATAAATTAATTTCATCATTCAGTATTCAAGGTATTCCTCAATTAACTTGTTTTTGATCATCATACATCATTATTTTATTTTTTCCTTTCTTACTTTTTGAATAAAAACCCTTTTTGTATCACTACCCTTCTAATGCACAACATGGGTCAAAAACGACCCGCATTCATTTTCCAGGTTATTTCATGTATGGATGAGTGTTTCTATGATATACTTTTGAAATAAATTGATTTCATCATTTACTTTTCCAAATATGCAGTAAATATCTTGTTTTTGTTTAGCACAAATCATCATTTTTATTTTTCCTTTCTTAAGTTATGAACAAGCACAGCTTTTGTAATTCTACATCAAGTTTACACACATGGGTGAGAAACGACCCGTATGCATTTACAACAGCGTTTGGTGGGAACTGTGAATTGTGCTTGTGTCAGACATTTCACAGCTCAGCACAGCGTCCTTTGCCCATCTAATACATGTAAGTATTGTTTTTCAATTGTTCTAACATTACCTTAGAAAAAATGTGATTATGTTTAGATTACCTTGAGAGTGAGTACATTACTTGTCAGAAAGTTACAAGTAATTACTATTAGCTAGCTAGCTGTTGACATATTCTACTTTAGTTAGCTAATTTTATTGTAGTTGGCTTAGCTAACTACATAGCTAAGTTGATTGCTAGGCTACTTAGCAAAACAGTTAGCGAAGCTACTTAGCCAAGTCACCAAAATATAACTATGTATGTTTATGTATATTGATGTGCATCTGAAATTTTTATTGTGCTTTTGATTTTCTTTATCCAGAGTATGGCTGCTCGTTTTGCTGCTGAGATGGTTGTAGCGATGCTGCAGGAAGAACCAGATGAGGAAGATGAGGAAGCAATTTGTCCTGGTTCAGAGTCAGAAACCTCTGATGATGATGACCCAGACTATTTGCCACAGTTGTGGGTGTGTCCAAGCTGAAGAGGTTTTAAAATGAAATTTGTGCTCTAGTGATGTGTTCAGTTGTGTTTTATTTTGTTTGGTCACATTTCACCAGTTTACAGTTGTTAAACCACAGATAAAGTTCAGTTCAATAGCGATGTTATCTGTTATCAGGAGGTATGTGTATGTGTGACAAAATGACAAACATGTTGCAAATATTAAATAAATAACTGTTTGGCCCGATTCAATGCTAAAGAAATTACTTGAAACTAATTATTATTATAGTATTAAGACATTTAATTTTAAATCACACTTGGATGACCCATGTGTAGTAATATAAAAAGTATTTTTGTTCATAAAGTAGAAAAGAAAAAATGAAATTAATGATCTGTGGTAATTAAAAACAATATATTTAAAGAATACCTGGAATATTCAATCATAAAATAAATTGATTTCAAAAGATAGAGCAAAGAAAAACTCAGTTAGCATGAAATAACCTGGAAAATGAATGCGGGTCATTTTTGACCCGTGTTGTGCATTAGAAGGGGTGTGCATATGTTGTGCATCAAAGGGTTGAAGCAGACTACTAAATGAAACCTGTTTGACCTTTAATTTCATATCTATTCTTTATTAAATAACCTCTCCAATGCATGAGTGTGAACGTCCACAGCAACCACCCTGGATTGTCAATACTAAGTAATTAGTTTTGTATCTCAGCGGGACATGCATTACTGAGCAGAAGGCACATTTTCTTTGAAGTTGCCCCACGCTCTCTGTCCTGTTCGCTCAGCATGTTGTCATTCAAGGAGCGGGCCGATGGTACATGATAAATTAAACCTCTACATCATCAGCAGGAGGTCATGAATCATGAGTGATTACTGTATCAAGTACAAAAAAACTGAAAAAAAAAAAAAAAAAAAAAAAAAAAAACACAATTCAAGCTCTGTAATTTGAAAGCGTTTACATCCACACCAAATGAACAGTCTAGGAACTGTACCAAATTACACATAAACAAAGTAATTGAAAAAAAGTAAACATGAATGAATGAGCACATACTTAACTTTTGTTGCCAAAACAAATGTCTGAAGTCTCACAGGCATCAGAAAACACTTATGTATCTGCAATGGTGATGCTCTGTCGACGTTTGTTGCAGAAATCTGAGTCTATTTCTTCAGCAAGGAAACAAAAGATCATTAGATTTGAGATCAGGGGACTTGGCTAGGTGAGAACATTCCACTTTTTGGCCTTATAGACTCACTGAGCACTTAAGAACACTTGCAGATACAGGTCGGAGGCTCCAGACGGGCTGGTTTGAATATTTCTGAAAGTGCTCATCTCCTGGGATTTTCACCTGCAACAGTCTCTAGATTCTCAGTCTCAGAGGAGAATGGCCAGACTGGTTGGAGGTAAGAGGCTACAGTAACTCAGATAACCACTCTTTACAACTGTGGTGAGCAGAGAAGCATCTCAGAACATACAACATGTTAAACCTTGAGGAAGATGAGCTACAACAGCAGACCAGTCATAGACTATATACAGAGATGGGCGTAGCCTTGGTGATGTCACCCATAGGTTTCTGAAGCGCGGTTTTGATGCTCAGAGTGGGCTGTTCCACTGCTGCCACATCAGGGCAGTTCCTGAATCTGGAGGAGGGATGCCTGTGGAGTCTCGGAGCATGCTGGTTTGTGGCAAGCATACGTTCATCCACCTGCCACTCAAGTGTCATGTGGCACACCCTCAGTTATGTACCTCAGTTTATCTACCTATCTACCATGTAACTTTAACCCTTAATGAAATTTAAATATAGAAATCCACCCCCCCTAAACTTGTCATGAGGGAGGAAATTAGCTATAAAGACCAAAACTGTTTTTGTACCAGGCTGTAAACATGTTTATTTCTTCTGTAAAGTTAGACATTTTAACATGGCAGTCTATGAGGATCGACTCAGTTTTTGGCACTTTTATATTGGCTTCATTTTTCAGCTTTGGAGGTTGCCTCTTGCTGTCAACCAAGAACAGAAATCTAAGGGCTGTAGTGGGCACAGACGATAGGGTGTATACCTGACCCCGATAGAACCTGACGGGACATGATGAGCCTGAAACTGATGGGCAACAACAGCAGATATTTTTATGATCTGAAAGTTTGTGAATCTACAAAATAACAAAAAGTAGACTCAAAAGTAAGAAAAGAACTTCTTGGCCACAGCTTGCCCTCTTCTAGTTGTTACTTCCAGCACAATAATGCAGCGTGTCACAAAGCAAAAGTCGTCTAAAACTGGTTTCATGAACATGACAGTGAGTTCAGTGAACTTCAGTGGCCTCCCCAGTCACCGATCTGAATCCAGTAGAACACCTCGGGGATGTGGTAGGACAGGAGATTGGCAGCATGAATGTGCAGCTGACAGGTCTGCAGAAACTTTGATAAAATCGTGTCAGTATGCAGCAGAGTCTCTTGTGGAATCCATGCCACGAAGAACTGAGGCTGTTTGGGAAGCAAATGGAGGAACTACTCAGTATTTTTTGCTCATATTTTGATACCATTATTATGATTGTTCATTTTATAATATATATTGTGAACCTATAAGTTTTTCATTATCTTGATGTAGTCACATTATTTTCTTGTATGCTCATTTTGTATTCTTATACTTCTGTATTTTTTCAATATTACTTAGGTGGAGGCTTTAAATCAGCCCATCTGGGCTTTTTGCATCTCCCTGCACTGTATGTTATTTGTTTTCCTTGTCACTTTATATGCATTTTAAATTGTGCAAACGATAAATACATTTTTAAAAGTATAGTACAGCATTCCTAATAAAATGCTTGTTGGGTGCATATTTGCACAGTGATTGTATCAAAATGCATATATTGTAGAGTAATATCAATGATATACTCATTTACTGAGAGGGTCACATCAAATATGTCCAAGTGTAAGCTAGATGTTTTTATTTTGAGCTGATACTGATGTATTTAAAAATGTGTTTCATTATGAAGAGTAGATACAGAATATTTATTAAATGCTCTCTGAACCACACTGAAAATAGATGTTTCATCAGTCAGCTCTCTATGTACATGTTAATTTGTAGATATTCTGTAAAACATTCAATTAAGCAAAAGCACAAATGTGGCTCTTCAGTCCTTTTCATTAGTGTAGGCATTGACTTCTACCCTTCACACATTTGTGTCTATATAGTAGAAATGCAATTATATATTTTTTATTGATTTTATTCTATGTGTTTACAATGTTTAAAAGTGAATGCTATAATAAAATCATATGAAACATATATTTAAAGTGGGGATCGAACGCTATCAAATGTCCTGCTGATGGTTGAATTTTACCCTGAAAGCAGAGGTGATCTTCCTCATCTACTCTTCCCCATAACAACTGTGAAGTTGTTGCCGGGCCTCGGTGATGAGAAGCTTTTAGGAGTCCAGGCCAAAGCTGCTTCTCTTCCATTCATCAGCCCTTTGCCAAACAGGAAATGTGGGTGGATGAAATGGCTCCAACCTAAACTTCACTGCAAAAACCGTCTGGAGCTCCTTCACCTCCTCTGAATTAACTGTGAAATTGTATTGGAAACCAAGGCCAGCATTTGCTGAGTCTGTGCTCACTGTTCAGAATTTTGTTTTAAAGCAAACTGCACTCTTGGAAAGAAAAAGGAAAGGAAACACAAGAATGTGAAGCTTGAGAATGTATCATAAAAGAAGTAGACACAAAATGTCTTACTTCTGAAGTATTTTAAAGTATACTACGATAAAATAGTCAGTTCTTTAAAATGAACTTGTTCTTAGGGTGACACACAGCTTTTCATTGCTCACTGCTGTTGAAAGTTTGAAACCACTGGTGGTTGGCAAAAGCAAGATTTTTATCAACTGTGCACTTACATAGCACTTCTCTGGTCTTATTCACCACACAAAGGACTACTTGCCACATTCACCCATTCACTCACACATTATCACATGATGGCCATGCACACACACACACACACACACACACACACACAGAACTTGACATTATACAAGAAACAAGTGAAAGGTTTGCACACAACAAACAACAACACAACAAACATTCATTGTTCTGGATGACTGATCCATTTCTGTTGCTTGGATCTTGAGTCTCACTACACAATGATAAACTGTCATCTCTGAAACAGCAGTTAGACACCCATAGAAGCATATTAATAAGGTTTGTTCTAAATACTTGCAAAAACATTGAAACAGCTGGAATTTGGCACTCGAATATTTGTCTGATGGAAGAACTTAGCAGTCCTGTAGTGAACCAGATCTTAATTGTGCTGTTGCACCAGTGTTGGAGTACCACTTCAGTAGCACTTAAGATTTCTGCTCAGCTGCATACCATTACCTCTCACAGTGCACCACTACTTGCTACTGAATGTTGCAAGGTAAGTAGTAAAATTGCATCTTTTCCTTATTAAAAAAAAAGCCATGAAACATGGAAAATGTAATGTATGCTGCTGACCTCCGCTCTCTGCAGTGCAAGACCTGCATTAGCTCGGCTCAGCATAGACTTTTCCTCTGACTTCCGGTATCATCTGTGGTGTGCCATCACAGTTACAGTGCAGATATTGAGACAGCAGATAGGGTCAGTCGCAATGTCGGTTGGGGTGAGGACTCACATTACTCAGACAGTTCTGCTGCTCTTGGCTTTCATTTTCTAACTTAATCTTCAATTTGTTTCATTTTCTTTCCTTTTATTTGGTTTAAATGTTTCATGATCTGCTTTAATTGTTGTCATTTATTCCTTATGGAAAGCTCTGTGAGCTGCCTTTGTGTTGAAATTAGCCAAATAAATAAATCCTCTCGCCTTGCCTTTTGAGGCGGTCCCATAAATCTTTATGACATAAATTCACAGTGTGCTGGTTGTGACTCGTGGGCTTTTGAAGGCCGATTTTATGGAGTCATTATCTCATATTTTTGCCCAAAAACAAAAGGATTCAATATTTCCAAATCAGAATGTTATTGCTGGCAGGATGGAGAAGGCTCTAAGACAGTACCAAGACATGCTGCTACATAACACCAAAAGAAACTATAACGGGGTGCGAACAAATAATGTACGAACAGCATTATTTAAGCACACTTTTTTTTAATCTGGTCAGTGAGTGTGCTTCTTTGTGAACAGTGAATGCTTAAGTATAAAAGGTATTTTGAAATGCAGGCAGACATTTCATCAGATTCTGTAGTGATATGGTCTCACATAAGCATGTAGTTTCTCCAGGTATTTGATAAAAAAGCTTGGTGCCATACATGATCAATTAACCTTTTCTTCCATAGAGCAGTATTTCCACAAATCAAAATGAGGAGTGAGACTGAGCCAGCATTGTCTTTGTATTTGAAAATGTTTACATCTCGAAAAACTAAAATATCAAATTTTCTTTTGAAAGGCAACAACAGCTCCAGTACTCCAGGTTTTATGTACATGTCCATGTACCCCATGAACAATTGTAATATTTGTGCAGATATTGAATTTCCATACATGGAATATGTTTTATTTTATATGTGCATATATGTAAAATGATGTATAAAAATTAGAAAATGGAACAATTTCATATATTGACATACATTTCTGGCCCATACAAATGTTTATATATGTAGGCTTGTATTGTAGACGCGTGTTACATTAATATATATCCATCCCAAAGCCATCCAAAATTAAGAAAAACATATATAGGCTTGTAAGATGTATATTGTTTTAATAAATTTTCATATATATTATGGTTAACATATACGATTGGAACATGTTGTACCATATAAAAATTCCTCATGTAGACATTTTTAATATATGTACATATACAAATTTTGCAATGGGTAATTCATATGTGACAAATTAAAAGTGAATGCATTTTGTTCACAATTGGCCATCTTGTCGGGCAAATGTGGTGCAATATATAGTCATTTTCAATGGTATATTTTATCAGTGAGTCCTTATGTTGTCACAATGAATGGCAATACAATATTATCATTACTGCATTCCTTTTTGGCGTGGCATTCTCACCGGCTTGGACTGTCACTTGTAACAGATCCAAGAGCAACAAGCAATTTTCTTGGCTTTAGCAGCACAAACAGACCAAAACCACAAAAATCACAAAAAAAAGCTCTTTAATGTGTGTTGAGTCCAGGTTTGAATGCATATTAATGCTTTATTAAGGGTCTGTATTGAGTTGCCAATGATCAATCATCTACAATGTGGGGTCATTTCCTTTTCAGTCAGTAGAGCCTCCCTAGCCATCATACATCAGTGAGAATAATATGAGTTCCATCTACAGTCTCTAATTTGAGGAATGTGTTTTCTAATCACGCACAGGTCGAATGACAGTACCTCTATTTATTTGTTTAATCTTCCAAAACAGCAGCAGCATGCAGCAAAGAAGGTGCACAACCTTCTGCCTCTCTGGACAAATTCTCTATTTCGCTGTAAACACAGAGAGAATGTGTAGGGTGACACATAAGGACATAATGTTCTTTGAGCAAAATTCAAACCATGTTAGCAAGCAGGCAAACTCTGACTGATCAAATGCAACTCGTTCAGTATTTTTAAATTAACAAGCACATTTTATAATTTTACCCAATGTACTCATGCTGTCACAAGCACTGTCCAGAGTGCTGATTCTGGAGCTTTCACTAATGTGTGCCATTATTTGCATTGGCAAAGACGGAAAACTGATTTCATATACAGTTGTATATTTCCAATACTTGGGTCCTAGTCAGCAACATTATGGACATTGTCTTCTAAAATAACTTTGTGCACATCATTAGTCACTGACAGGAATTCTAGTGTCCCTTTTAAACAGTAAATTCATCTGAAAAATGGGCATCATCTTCTCTTGGAACCATATTCGTGGTGTTGTATATGAACATTTGGGGTGCTGTGTATTTTGTGCCTCCCAGAAACTGTTTCCTCCTCAGCAGCAGACTCTCCCCCTGGCTCATTAGCAAACTGTCTGCTGCTTTTAAAGGGGATGAGAGGAGCTGCTGTGATTGCTCATTAGTGATCATGGGGAATTGGGCCATGCTGTATATTGCAAAGTCAACCTTGCTGAAATCACTTTTTCAAGCCTGGCTTGATTTTCTCATGTGAAAATGTCTCCCTAAAATTTTTGCACACAACTACGGCATCTCAGCTTAGTCTTTGCCCGGGGCGTCCATATCGCAACAATGACAATGACACTAAGAAAAAAAAACTTCTAAAGAGACCTTTTACATCTTTTAATCACACAAGTCGATAAACATTTGAGAAAATGTGTGACTTTATTGATTTCACCAAATGTTGTCCCAGTTTGTCAGCTTGTAGCCTACAATTTCTGTGATGGAAAGAATTTGTAGAAGTCTTTTCTATTATTCGTTTAGCCCCCCCCACAATCTGCCAGTGTGTCTTGTGTGTGTCTGTCTGTATGTTTAAATAACAATATTTGACGCTATAATTTCCCTGATCTTTCTGCTTCATAAATAAACTTGAATTACCACCTTGCAGTTGTAGGCCTCTGCCATCCAGCCAAGTTGCAGGAAATATGGTCACAATCTTCCCTTCCTGAGTTACAGAGTTGAATAATAGCGAGAGGTGTTTTTGCAGAACATTGTGATTTCACAGTGAATTTGACCTTTGACCATAAATGTCATCACTTAATTTTATCCTTATAGACATTTTTGTCATAATTAGTGTATGAATCCTAAAGTTATGGCCAAATAAGTGTTTTGTGACATCGCAGTGACCTTGAACTGTGGCCTTTGACCACCATAAGATAATGAGTTCATCCTTCAGTCCAAATGAATGTTTGTGCCAGATTTGAACAAGTTCCCTCAAAACTTTACTGAGATATTGGTCTGTTCAGAAATTAAACACCTATCTTGTTCTTGAGTCACTTTTTAAATTTGCAAGGAAAGACCCCCAGACAATCTGACTCACAATTACAGCTGTGGTTTGCCCACGCAATAAACAAACAATGTACAGTCACGTAATTAATGAAAACACCTGTAGTGGAGTCAGTAAACTTGATCCAATATGTTACACAGTGGCTTGATCTATGCATGTAGCTCGAGGGTACTGGCAAAGTACCAAAGATGAGCCTGTATCAGATTATACAAGTTTTAATGCAGCAGCTGAGCTGTTATGATAGTACAGACACCTGTTTTGTTTGACCTTACATCAACTATGCCTACCCCTTATTTTAGCTCATGACAATTTCACTTTCAGGCCATCTTTATCAATGTCCTTATTACCCAACAGCCATGTACAGCCACACAGATGGTTCTTATTCATTCTGGCTGATTAGAGCTTTGTTGAGGTTGTAAATGGTTGCACTTATGTTTGAGGACTCCATATATTAGTAAGAATGACGATGGTGTAATTTGTCCCACATTTGCAAGGACGCTGAAGGTAACAGGGGATTGTAGATGTCAGTGGAATTCTGTACACATCAAACCAGTCCTGTAAGCATTAATCAGCCAAAATAAGTGAAACCTTCTGTGTGGATGCATCATAGCTGTCCAGTGTCGTCGTCGTCGTCGTCGTCATCATCGTATAGCATGTTTTTTAGAAGAAATGCAGCACAAAGTGTGTTACAAAGAAATCACACACACCAAGTGCATCATTTGAAAAGACATAAAATGAAGATAAAAACAAGTTAACATTAAAGATTGGACAATAATAAAATAACAATAAATTTTAAAAAAGTTAAAATTGGATTACATTGAATGCATGAAGTCTGTAAGATGTCAATACTTAAAAGTAGTGCTGAGCAGTGCATAAGTGCACAGCAAAGGTCAAAATTTCAGTGCTAGTTAAAGGTGAAGAGATACGCTTTTAGCTTTCTTTCAAAAGTACTTAGTCAGCTGGCTTCTCCAGTGTCTATAGGTTGTGTTCTCCATAGCTTTGGGCTGTAATTGACAAATAAGCAACAATCAAATTTAAAAGCAAGGAATATAAATCCTTTTCTGTGTAAAACTCTTCCTAAATAACACCAAATATTTTCTAATCAACATGATCAGGACTGTATTGTGCTGTTTGATCTGATTTGATTTGTATTACCAGACTCTTTCAAAGTTGCTAAATTCTGATTTGTTAAATTATTTTTTTTCCCAACTAGGACAACTAACTAACTAAAAAAAAACAAAAACAAAAAAAAAAAAAAAACAGAATGTTTTGCAGATATATTCAGTGTTGGAATTTGCAACTTGGAGATATGGTAAGTAAAAAACATTTCTTGATGTAAGTGGTGTTCCAAATCAATAGTATATAAGCTTAATCCCTAAGAGAAAGGTTTCACAGAGGCTTATAAGTCAGACCTACAGTTTTTAGTTTAAGGATATTACCAAAATATCCTCAATGATGATCATGGATACTATATATTATACTTGCCATGATGATGTTACTCCATTACTGCCCCTTATTACCAAAATAGAATGCAAAGCACCACTTCATTTTTAGATCCCCCAAGTGGTGCAAATAAGAAATGCTGTCCCCGGTTTTGGCAAAGTTTTCATTACCAGGTGAGTCATCCATATAACCAAAAGTTATATCCTGCATCACAACATCTGTATCCATTACTCCTCATTTCTGTCTCAGCTGCTCTGAAGCAGAACTTAAATATCAGAGTTTAGTGCAAAACTGGCAGGACTACACATACAGCTTGCTGCTTCAGTCTCTGTGGTTCTGACTGGTTAAAAAAAAAAAAAAAAAAAAAAAAAAAAAAAAAAAAGAGCAAAAAACATGAGCAACCCTGTGTTGATGATAGCATCTGTAGAGGACCTCGTGATTTAAAGAGATAGGAGTAAGATATTGTTTTTCTTTGATCAACCATATTGAGTTGTTTAGCCATGCGTGATGGTCTTTTAGGAGTTACCATATTTATATCATGAATTATCAAGAAGTCATATCATGCTTCACGGAGTGTAAAGCTTAGACAAACATTATTTACGCACAGCATTTAAATAATCCATGGTCAATAAAACAGCCAAATACATGGGGAAATAATCAAAGGCGGATTGTATAATTGTTTTTAGAGGAGAGTCAGAACCTATAGTGCCCATAAGCAGCAGTTCTACTGCAGTTGTGTATCTCTTCAATGCTCAGATGACCTTGGGATGCAATTCAATCTGCAATTCAATCTCTCTCTCTTTCGTTTTTTCGAGCCTCAATTAGGCTTTAGGCACAAAAGGCACAAAGTAAATGTGACTGGCTGGGGAGGAGAAAAAAAAAAAAAAAAAAAAAAAAAAAAAAAATCTAATCTAACATGGTTCCCTGTGCTTCATGAACATCTGACATGTTTTCCCTCCTTTGGTTTTCTCTCAAACTGAACTCGGCCAGTTAATCAATTATATATCTTAGGACACACTAATAGGGATGCCAGGTTCCACAGCACGTTATGATATGCGTGTAGTTGCATTTTCAGGGACAAAAACTTCAACTCACAGCACAGTTGCTCTTGTAATAGTGTTCGCTATAAAAAAATAAATAAAAATTAAGGAGTCATCTGGACAGTGTTCACTCTAGCCAAAGAAGATTATTCCTCTGAGCTCCATGCCAGGTAACTTAATGAGATGCTTAGACCACAGAGAAGACCTCAGCATATGTCTGGGTGTCACTGCTGTTTAGGGAGGCAATATTTTCCAAATGAGCGAAGGTTTTTCCACCGCATGCTTTCCAGGAACAATTATGGAATAAATGTATGAAAAAAAAAAAAAAAAAAAAAAAAAAAATCTACTCATAGATTAAGAGTAACAGTGGGTCACACACATTACAACTGGGTGTACCGTACTGATCGCCCATGCATTATGGGAATGTCCTGATTAAGAATAAGAAAACATCAGTTGCATTAATTTAATGAGGAGTCTCCTAATAACAGCAACTACAGTATAATATCATACAGTTAAAGATAATAAATTCCTCTTCACTCTGCACTCCTCTGACTGCCAGTACAACTCTGTGCTCTGCAGTGGCAGTGTGTGTAAGCAGTGGACAGGAGGCAGAGTACAGAGACCTGGTGGGAAGAACAACCAGTTCTTGAATGTTGCCAAGACTAAGGGAGTGGTTGTGGACTTGAGAAGGATCCGGGACTATTTCAAAACACCACTTCCGTTCTTAGGGAGAAGGTGGAGTTAGGAGTCCACCACAACAACAGACTGGACTGCAAATGCAACACACAGAGTCTGCTGTGTCCTGTCCTGCAGACGGCCTACTTCTTGAGGAAGCTTAGGTTCTTTTATGTGTGCAGCAAGATGTTGAAGATCTGGTGTTGCTGCAGTCTGCTGTGGCAGCAACCAGCAAACTGAACAGGAAGCCAGGCTCTGTGCTGGGGACTTCTCTGGAGCTCTCGAAGTTGGCTGTGGAGAGGAGGATGCTGCACAAACTGTTGGGCATCATGGAGAACATCTGGCACTCCCTCCATGACCCGCTGGTCAAACAGCGGAGCACTTTCAGTCAGAGATTTCCTCAGCTCTGCTGTGACAAGAAACGCTACAGGAGGTCATCCCTGCCAGCTGTCGTCACTCTGTACAATGACTCTGCTCTGTGTCAGGAGAGGGAAGTGGAGCAGTTTTTCCTTGTGAAGGATGTGCTGTTCACTTGGATTTTCTATTTATGATATCATGTATAGCATCTGTTATGTTATGTGAGACTAATGCTGGTTTGACTTCCAAAAACCCAGTCTTGTTATTCAATAGCCACACCTCATTTGTGCAGCTTCTATGTACTGTATATCCACCAGCTTGCACTAATGTACACACTATTATTACCACCTTTGTACAGTGTTAATTCAGCACACAGAATAGCTATGCTTCTAACTTTAGTCTCTCTCTATATATTTTTTTTTTTTTTTAACTTTGTGTGTCTATTTACCTACCTCACTGAGGCTGCTGCAACACTGTAATTTCCCTTGGGGATTAATAAAGTACTCCATCTCCCTATCCATCCATCCATCCATCAATCACAGCCCTGATACTACCTGTTTGAAGCTTTTATTGTTCACTTCCAGGCTTGTAAGTTGTCCCTGTTATTTTGCCCTACAGACACACTCCTGAAAATGTCGATGAAAAACCAGGTTTGGCCTCAAATTTCTGCTGAGTTGAATCACCGCCTCTCTGACACCATCTCAGCAAAAATCAAACAACTTAACTTCATGATTAATAGGCCTCCTACTAAGGCAGTATTAAAAAAGGTTTTTGCCATTTTATTTTGTGGCATCTTATTGTAATTGTTATTTGTTGCCCATATCAGTGGGGTCCTTGATGGGGTTCCTAGGGGGCTGTAATTCCATCCTTAAGTAACACAATGACAGAAGATATGATTATTTTGGTCATAGGTTTCAACACTTTCAGTAATGAAACGTCTAGAAGCAATCAGATGTGGGACCCCTGGGACAAAATCTTCTGTCCGTGGTCTAATTTGTTTCAATTTAAGGGTCCGTGTCAGTTCAGGGGTCTTCGGCATGAAAAACTTGGCTCATATAATCTGGTCTCCAGACATACAGGGCTCACATACAGCCTGTCTATACAGGATGTGTTTCAGCTGCACGTTTCAGTTGAGTTTGTCTTTCGTACATCTGCTTGAACAGATACAGCTATGACAGGCTGTGCGGGCTCCATTACTATGAGCTGAAGCTGAAGCACTTTAGAATTCCAGTTCATTTTTCTGCATTTTACAAGCATAACTAAAGTAACTGAGTGTTGGGCTCTGAATGCTGCCTAAATGTGTGGGACCACACACCAACACTGTGGCTGAACACTGCTCAGAAAACAGAGGACTGAAACTGCTGCTGATGCACTGCTCTCTTTACGCCCCCTTTTTTAGACATGATGTTATGCTGTTTTCAGATAGCAGGCGAATCCAGTTTGTTGTCTAAATTTGAAATTAACAGGCTGGGTTCAGCTTTCTTGTGATGATATTGATATATTTAAGTTTCAATCAATGTTGCTTCTTCTGGCTACTTCCTTGATGACTGTATTATTATTATTTTGTTTCTAACTCAGATCCAAGACAAAATTGAATTTCACAAACCTCTATCAGCCATTCAGGCATTCATAAGATGTGTTGAGGGAGGGACTTTCATAGCAACAACAACAACAACAACAACAACAACAACAACAACAACAACAACAACAACAACAAGTGGGTGTACAGAACCTCATTCAATGGAGACTGGGTGATTCCTCATAAACCCTGGTTAAAAGAAAAATGGTGCAGAATTACTTTCTCATTTACTGGTTTGTTTAGTTGTAAGGGAAATACACTCACTGCAGCGAATAACCTGAATGAACCCTGACATACAAAGCACAATGTATGCTGGCTCCACTGAGACCCACAGAGATAACCATTGTGCTTTAAGAAAACTACAGGGAGCCCTCACAACCTCAGTATATTTAGCCAGAAAAGACGGAATTCTTTAGACTGGAAATGGTCCATTTAAAAAAGAAAAAAAAAAAAAAAAAAAGAAAAAAAAAAGAAAAGAAATTTCTTCAAATACACCTCACTCATATCAGTAATTACTCTGCAATGAGAAAGTGAAAAATATGCTCCAAATTAATTATTACACAGAAAATACTAATCAGGCAAAGACAGAAGGAAAGTCAGCACTGTTTATCTCTTTCTGTGTGATAATTTGCTTTTCTCAAAAGGTGCAACCCAATACAAAAAAAAAAAAAAAAAAAACTTACCAGCAATGAATATTAATTTGGGGCCAATGAGGATAAATCAAAGTAATTAAGTGTTTTTTTTTTTTTCCTCCTAACACCCTGGTACTTGGGTGCAGTATCACATCATAGTCATGGAAAAAGACAGTTGTAATTTGAGTTGTGTTAAATTACTTGGCTGGAACAACACTCAAAACTGTTTCCCTGGGAGAAGTTTTATTCTAGGGCATATTCCCAGCTCCCCAGTCACTGGTGAAAGGATGGGAGCCTACTATATGAATGTGCTGTACAGTGCAGTGTGCACCTAGGCCCAGTGAGGAGTCCTCCTCACTATCTCCTCCGTGATGAAGATTAAGATGAGCGGGAAATGAACCTCATCTCTCAGTGTGATTAATGTCCACCAAGTGTAATTAAAGACTTTTAGTTAATTCCCCTGTCTCTGCTCCTCACTAACCATTTTTAATCATTTCCTGCGGTTGGCTCTCTGTAATTGAATGTCTTCATCATAGGGACCACAGCAGCTGGAATTGTATATGTACTATATAGCTGTGTAAGATGTTTTATTCACACCTGCTTACATTTGTGTTTTTGGAATTTCTGCTGGCTTTGTCAGAAACATAAAAGCTCCAGTGCTGATATTTTTGGATTTCAGCTACTTACATCTGTATTTCATGCTGATGTTCAGTGTATTCACAGGAAATTGGGCCAAAAAGTAGTACAGGTATTGTGTTTTTCTTAAGGTAAAATTCTATTTGAAATTGTATTGTGACACTCCAGATGTTGGATTTCAATGGAACTTTTATATTTGGGCATTTGAGGACACAATATAATAAGTCATGTGGTCGACAGTCATGAGAATACTGGAGCTCTGAATGAAATGAAGATATTGCCTCGGTTCCTTTTTAAGAAATGCTCACCCATTTCATTAAAGGAACTCTTATTTTTAGCCATGATAGCAGTACGGCTCCATGGATGACAGCGTCCTTGGAGCCACACAGTACAACAGTCCTGTCCCCCTCAGGATGCATTGTTATAACTATAAAGGCAGTGCTGTGCCTCAGTGCAGCCTCACTGAGCTGCTAGCATAGATGTAGACTCTCACTCTCGTTAACATTCAGCATATGTATCAACTTGTGAAGTCTGTGCCTTCGTGAAATTTCGACACATGAATTTGTGATTGCACATCACTGGTTTGTTTAAACTGACCTGCTTTGGGCCACTCCGCTTGAATCTAAACCTTAATATCCAGACGTTCATCCTGTGTCTGGTCTCATTTGATCTAATCTGTGGTCTCAGATGGTTAGTATGATTCTGCAATCTAAAGTTTTGGCCACAAGCAACGATACTAAAAAACAATGTTAACACCTCCACAGCTTCAAGTAAAAAGCTCTAAGTCCTGTGGCGTTTAGGGATCATACTTGTGACTTTGGAAAACAAAAATTGCATGTATTTTGTCTGCTCCTATTTTCACTATACAACCTTCCATTTAATCAAAGTACTCAGCAACACAGTATTGATTTTCATAGCTACACAGATGACCAACAACTTTACATATCACTAATGCCTGATGATTCCATCTGTATTAAATTGTCTTAAATTGCATGTGTAATAACTAGGCCTATTTGACACTGGAAACTGAAATTATAGTCACTTGTCCTGTTTCTGAAAGAGACAGTTTACAGTTCACTTAGTCTTGGCCTGCTTTGTTAAAACTCTGAGTGCCATCAATAAGCGCTGACAACATCAGTTTAACCAGCTTAATAATAAACTGAGAAATGTACAGATTAATAACAAAGAGCAAAATCAATATACAAACAAATGCAGTCATTTTCACTGAGGGCTCATCAGCATATATTGATGTCCAACTCGGCTGGTAAGGAAAATTTGAACAGAAAGGAAGATGAATGTTTGTGACATTGCCCGTCAACACCCAATAACGTTCTGGTGGTGCTATAGTGCTGCTGTAGTCTGACACCTATTACTGTAACAATATAGTCTGTAGTTGCAGAGGACACTGCAGAGCTTGTATGCGGTGTGAATGCAGGCTAAGACATATAATCTTAAGGTGCCCAGGTTGTGACAGAATAGCATGGTTCTGCCCTGTGTGTTAGGGTCACATTGTATCAACAGACCACAAGGGCACAAAGGCAAAGTATTTCCTGCTTTACATCATTTCTTTGTCATTTCCCCAGGAGGCTCCACTCTGCTTTGAATAACATAAATTCTGTCATGTCAACATCAGTTACCAGCAGCAAGTCAGATATGGGAAAGTTTAAACTTTTTCCGGTATTGACTGCATTTTCCAATTCGACTTTCCGAGCTGTATATTTTCAGTGAATGTTGTCTGAATGCATTTTGTCTGCTATCAGCTGCTACCAAGGGCTGTTATTTCCTTTTTATTCTTCTTGCTCCTCAAAACAAACATGCCCGAGGAAAAGGGGAGACAACATTCTCTTTGTGATAGGAAGCAGTAGGGTTGGAAATTGTGTTCATAATTTGTGACAAAATGTTAAAGAACCACAGCGTAGACATCATTTCCCACAATTACAGTTTGAAGACATTTTTTCTTTTACTTTTGTCACTTACTGATATTCAAGCAGTGAAAAGCTTTCCATTCCTCTGTTTATATTCTGTCTTGGGCTCACTGGCCTGTTCTTTAGTTTACTGTACCTGCACAGGCTTTGGCATCAACTCCTCCAATTGTTAATGAATTTAATATTTCATGATTTAGACTTTATGGCCCTGCAGCTCCCTCATTAGTAGGACTGCTCCTGCTGCCCTAGTGAGAAGCAGAGCGACCAGTCGGGATTGGCTACCTTTTCTCCAACTGGGCAAATTACCACATGAAAAGTATCAGGCCCAACTTAATTACATTCAGCTCACAGCCGTAAGGTTATTTCTGAGCCATTTATGAAAGTAATGGCTGGAGGTATTTTTTTCTCCCCTTCTCAGACTCCAACTGCATTATTGTACAGGATGTTTAAATGCACTTTGTTTGCTCCTGAATCATTTCGTTGAACTATTAGTGACTGTGATATTCATCTGCCTACAGTTTCTTTCTGTGACAAATCTTTGCCATTTCCAGAATCCACGCAGTCTTATTTCTTTTCATTTTCTCCCTGAAAAATCAAGGTTGTATGTAATTCTGTCATTTTCCCCCACAGTTAAAGCCCTTGGAAATGTGTTGTAATGACAAACCCAGTTGCATCAAATCTCACCAGAAACATTTTTATCACAGGCACAATCCATCCCATCTCTCTACCTCTAGGCATTTTCTCCAGGATGACTAATTCCCTAGTTTATTTCACCTGTCAAACCACTGGCATGACTATTATGTTGGATTAGTTTCACTCAACATTCTGTTGTCGTCTGACAAAAAAGTAAATCTTGTGTAAGCTGTGCATGCAGGTCTCGGAGACAGTTGGCTAATTAAAGTGAAATGGGGCAGATAATAGCTTTTAAAAACATTTCAGCCATTTAATGAGCTTATTATTTACTATGAAAAGGAACGTGTCAGCACCACCACCACCCCACCTCCACCAACAGTGAGAGCTGCCGCCCACTCTAATTCCATCCCGCTTTGTTGAGATTTGGCATCCATAAATTTCAATGACTAAAGAAATATTATCACAACTAATGAAATAATGCTTAGCCTACTCTAACATTCAGAGGTTCCCTCGGGGCAAATTGTCTGAAGTCATTCTAGGAAGATGATAATTAAAAGACAAACTACAGCTTGAATAAAATGATCATTTGTAGAGTCGAGGTCCTCCACAGAATGCAAATTTAATTAATTAAAAAAAAAAAGTAAGTTATTACAGTTTTATGATGGTGTCAGGCTTTTCATGTGGCATTGATGTTTTGTTTTTTTTTTGTTTTTTTTTCCATTAGGAGTTTGAAATGATGTTTCAGTGTCAGAGTTAAAAATGGGGTCACTCATGCATTGGCTTATTGGTTCTAAAGGCTATCTGTTGCCCTTGAGTGCTGAGACACTCATTTACATTCACAGGCTGAGAGGATGTCAATGATGTTGACTTAATGAATAATGTCCGTGTGCTGCATCAGTAGAACAATAAAATAACCCTTTTATTTTCTCCTCTTTTTTTTGAGAAGTGATTTGCTTTCATTGCTGTTTCACTGAAAGGTAATCTCATTTATTTTCTATGTGTGTGATCCCAGCCGATCTCCGATTCTCAGGTGACAACACAAAGTAGCCCGGGCTACTGACAACGAGCAACATTCTGCTGAAGTTTTAATGGCACACACCCTTAAGCTTCCTTTTCCAATGGCTGAAGTCAGACAGTTTACTCAGCACAGATAACAGGAGGAGAATACCTTATGTCCTCCCTAATGAGAAGGTTCAGGTCACTCTGAATGCAGCTAGCTAAACCTCTGAGAATGGGGCTGCTTGGAGATTTTTTTTTTTTTTTTTTTTAAAGTGATTTATGAACCGAAAAGTGCCAATTAGTACAGGACAAACCGGCAACATTATAGACTGCAGGAGCAGAGGTTGCAACAGTGAACTTGACTGTTGATGGCTCCATCGATCAAGAAAAGATTTTAGTCTCAGAATGAATTATGCCGTCACTGTGTTTGCCACCAGAGCAAAGAACTGGGTCAACTGGATGACTGAGTGTGTGTATGTGTGTGGGACTGGGCCTCTTCAGAGATGGCTTTTGAAGCTTTTGATAGGTCGAAGCAGATCACTGTCATTGTTGTGTACCATCTTGGTTTTTGATCTGACTTCAAAATGACAAGAGAGCCAGAGAATCAAAGGTAATGCACAATCAATCCGTTCCCCCATGACAGCTGGAAGAAAGCTGTAGTTGAGCAGAAACAAAGGGCTGTACACAGGATTTATATAAGCCGCTTCATCTGCACAGCGATGCCTAAGAAAAAAGAAAAAAAAAAAAAAAGCAATCTGAGGAATGTGTCTTCAGGCCTGGCAAGCAACAGAACCTGACCCTGTCACAGGAGAGCAAACCAACAACCAAGTCTGGAGCCATTTCCCACCAACAGCCGTACCACAGATTAAAACACCCACCCTCCTCCCGCCATCTTTCATCTCCCTCCCAACCCCCAAAACACCCACTCCTTCTCATTTATTTCCATCATCTGGTACTTATTTCATATTTTCTCCTGTTTTCACTGACACATACAAAAAATAACGTCTGCTTTGGAGCAATTAATGCTGGCATGGCCCTTCTTTGCTATGCACATTGTGTATGAATACCTAAAGGTCAGTGGATGCATTTATTGTCCTGTTCCCCTATTACTCATTCTAAGTGCATTGTTTGACGCTTGTGTCCCTCTTAGGTTTCCCCCCGGGACTCGTTTTTCTCTCCAAAGGATGCATGGATGCAAACCTGCAGCAGGGCAGGGGCTTTAACTGCAGTCCAAGTGCTTCCATTATAATACATTGGCTGTGTTTGATGCAATTTGTCATGAGGAGTTGGTTCTTGTGAAGGCAGATGGCAGGTGGGTTGTTGATGAAGTTGGTGTGTGCTTTTCTATCTGGTTCACAAGCAGGTGGCCATTGATACACTTTGCAACACTTATAGAACAAGAAATTAATAATTACATAAATTTTTTCCATTTCAAATTCATTAAAAAACAAAACCAAAAAAAGAAGGATAAGGTTGGCACTTGTCAACATATTCCATGAAAAGACAAAAACCAACAATGTGGCACTCAGCTGCAACTGGAATGGTTAATTCTGAGGACTGAAATTTTAAAAAGCGATCAGAAATAATTAGTTTCATTTTTAAAAACACGCAAAGTAATTTCCAAAGGCTTTACAATGTAGTTTTTTGCAAATCTTGTGGAAATTACTTCTGTAAATTATGTATTTGTTGGGACTATTTTCAGCTGCAGCATTTCTTTAGCATTTATAGCAGCTGGACAGTGAGAGTCATTCTAATGAAAGAACATGTCATCCAGTGATAAACTGTCCCCCCACAAAGAATAAAACCAGGCGTTTCTGCAGGAAAAATTACATGAATTTATGTTCAAGTGACAAAACATCATCCCTCCCTAAACATAAGCAAGTTGTTTTTGTGCCTAAACTTAACCAGACCTTAAACATGGTGTTGTCACATCACAACACAAGTTCAAAAACAGAGAGAGGAATGAGCTCCATCGGGCTTTGGCTACATGGACAATTCATTGTTGTCTTTTTTTTTTTGACAAAAGGAAAATTACAGACCTATATTTCAGTAACACATACAGTTAATGGGTATCTCACAAACATAACAAAAACAACACAGACAAAAAAGAATAACTACTTCAAGTGAACCTGACAAAAATTCCATAGACAACTGATAAATTCCATAGACACTTGATAATACATGATAACATATGATAATACATTCATGTTATCTGCGACATCTACCCAATGAATGCAACATGTTTCTATTTTAGAACTAATTCATTTAATGATATCAGAAAATTCACATCCCCGACGCACCCCAAATGAATAGGGAATCAAACTCGCATTAAAAATTAAACAATGAAATACATCCTACATAGTGGAGAATATTTCATGTTGCAATGGGCTCAAAAAGTAGGGTTGCTGTGAAACGCAACATGCTCGACAGCATTGGGTGTTAGAATCATGGCATGGTAATTCCTCTTCATTTGCACTGCATAAATTACATTTTCACTGTGACAGCGGAGCTCGCCCTGCACGGCAGCCCATAGCCAGTCAAACAATTAATTTAATATCTGAGAATGCAGTTCATTTGTTTGGCTGTGAGGGAATTGAAATCCTAATGAAATAGCTCCTCTCCAATAGCAGTCTCTGAATCATGCCACAGTATATTTATGCATTCATGGTGGTTTTTCCAGCTTTAATGGGCTTTACCTGAAGGACCAGGTGAGGATAATTTAAGCTGAAGATGAAGCACAGTTCAAATAACACAAACTAAGAGATGCCTGTTTATCACAATTAACCAACAATGATGATAAACAAGAGATATTCATTCACAGAGCTGCGTGCATTATGATTAATTTTGCCAGGCGTAACAGCAACTATGCAAATAAGCAATTGTAAAGGGATTACATGAATCCATCATTCTATATGCCAGAAATCCTTACACTGTCAACACAATAGATAACAAATCCATGAAGAGGCTGTAAAGGACAAGAGGAAGCGATTGGCTTGTTTGTGACACTGCACAAGTGGGATCAGGGATGTCAGGCTTCGAAAATCAGAGTCTGGAGGTGACAGATGAACACAGTCCAAGTCAGCCTGACCTAAAACCCTCCTTGTGCCACTGGATGAGTTGCTTTTGAATTGCCTTGATGTAGCACAGCTGCAGTATTTTTGTGTTATGGATGTACTGCCACTAGCTTCAGTTAAAAATCACCCAATTTAGACAGATGCAAGAATCATCAGGGGTAATTATCTAAAGCTTCACTGCTATTCTGCTGCGCAACATGTCCTTATTGCTAGTGCCTTCCAAAATAAAATAGGTAGGTTGAAAGATAAATGGGTAAAACAGGCAACTAATTAATTGGTTAGGGAAGATCACCATCATGTAAAACTCATGTAGGACCCGTAAACAGACAAACTAGACCACAGAGTTTGATAAGATTTTGTCCCAGTGTCCCCCATCTGATAAGATTTTTGTGTTCAGATGCTTTATTACAGACAGTGTTCAAAACTCATGACTAAGTCACACATTCTGCCATTGTGTTACTTATTGATGGAAATATAGGACATTACTGATTTTAAGCTTTTAATGAAACTGACAAGGACGTTAACAGAAACAAATTAGTTAAATATGGCACAAAATGAGGCAATGAAGTTGGGGTAGCTTTGAACCAAAACGCTTCATACACACACAAAGCTGCAGCTGTGAGCCAATCATTGCCTGCTTTCATGGTAAATCTACCTACGCAAAAACAATCACAACATATTTAGATATGACAAATGAAGTCAGCAGCCTTTTACCTAATACTGACATATGTCTATCTGAGGGGATGTATCTGCATTTGTAGAACAGCCAATAGGAACATGCTTTTGCTCCCTTAAAAGTCCCCTGTCATGGTGAGGTGCAGATATCTACTTTGCTCTCAGATCACTTGAATTACAATATGCTGAAAGGTAATCATGGAAAAAAAATAAAATAAAAAAGACCTACACCAGCTTTAACAGTAAGACTATTCATCTTGTGTTGTGCTAGAAAAAAGTCCTCAGACAACACATCTCAGTGGGTTTTTGACCTATATGTCAAGTCTCACACATCAAAAAAGACATTTCACCAGCGTAGCAAATGAACAATAAACTCCAAACATCAGTTGTGTTGCATCAGTTGTGTTGCAAAATTCATGTCTCCTTGTGTTTCAAGCACTTGACGAGTGTGCCGTTTGTCACCTTTGTGTTTAAATATCACTACATTAACCTTTTGATTAAGATAAACAGTCAAACAAATGCTAGTGGGTCCTCTGGGATAGCTGTTGTAAACACTCGACTGCCATGCAAGAGCTGCCGGAGCCATTAGCCTCCCAGTCAGATCTATCTTCGACCATCAAGGGACCAGCAGACACTTGCTGTCAGAGGCTGGAGCAAAATTGATCCATTGTAATTGCATCCCTGTGCGAAGTTAATGACTTTTTAAGGCAAAGTGGCCATCATTGTTTCGCATTCTGACAGAGATATGTAAATAACCTTGACACTCGCATATGCTAATTGCCAGGTGAGACAGCTGTCTTTATGGATGAGCTCGTCTTCCTTAAACGTCTGTGAAATGAGGGTGCAGGCTGACCGCGTAGAGGTGAATAGCGCCGTGCTACTCTCACGAACAAGTCCATTATGTAACGTCCGTTCCTCTGTTGGATGATATAGCAGCATGCACCGTGACTGAATTTCACTCATTGGTCATATAATCATCTTCACTGCTGAAAATGGAATATTATTTATTTGTGTTGAGGGCCATATGTCTACGTTTAAAAACAAACAAAAAAAACAAACAAACAAAAAAAAAAAAGGATGAATATCATGCATTTGCATGCACTAGTCACCATTAAGAGAACACTACAGCATTGAGAATACCACAATGCACAGTGTATGGCAGCTCTAATAACACAAAAGTGTGTCCAAATCAATTATGTTGGATACATAAAAATAGCCTGTTCTGCATGACAGCAGTTCATTCTGAGCAACGTGATCAGTGCTGCAGTTTCCTATAGACTGAAGCCACCAGGGAAATGCAACAGCTTTTAACTGACACTCAGCCAAGAGTCGATGCAGTGTGTGTTGTCTGTGTTTTATCCTTGTTAAATTGTCTTTCAGGAATTGTGGTGGGGGGGGGGGGGGGGGGGGGGGGTCTTTTTGAAAAAGTACAGCCAATTAAAATGTTCTGCTTCTTTACAACATTTAACTAAAAGCTGTCAAGTCAGTGGGTTCATGTAAACTCAGAATTAATGTTGTTGACTTTTGTCTCGTTTAGGATTAATGCTGCCAACATTTTACAGTAGTGAGAGTTTCATTTAATAAACATAAGATCTCAGGCAGATCAAAACTTCTAAAAAGGTCAAAGACCCTTATTGGAATTGAAATAAAATAGTCTTCTGAATCTGGACGATTTTCTATGTTCTGTGATGTCGTCGTCGTCGTCTTCTGTCTTTCTGATTGTCCAAATATTTTGTAGCAGGTATGCAAATATCTGCAAAACAAATCTGTTTTGTTATTTCCTATAATTTGCAGAGTTGTTTCATCAATATTCATAATAAAAATGTATAATTTCATCCTGTTAGCTCAGCTGCCAGTCCCTCTATAATATGAAGCCTCTCAACTTCATTTGAGCTGATAAATGTGAAGTCAGTAAACAAAGCAGAAAGCATAAAAAAAAAATAAAAATGGATTTAATTTTTACAGACACCTTCTAATGTGAAACTCTGAGACAAGGTTGAGCCTGTAACTTTGTTCATGATGAGGCAAGGTTTTAGCATATAAGTGGCGTCCCAGATTTGCTAGAGGTCGTCTTTGGAGGTGTCTGAGAAAATGTCAGTCATTAGGACACAGTCCATGAAACACAATGCTCCATTTCAGCTGGAGTGTTTCCTTCAGGGAATCACAAGGATCGTTCAAGTTGACTGGATTCAGCAGACAACAGTAAATTGTTTGCTCTGGGAAATGAATCAGCGGGGCTGGGATGTTCTTTAGGCTTCAGACTGTGAGAAAAATGTCACCGAAACTCTGCAACCTGAGTTTTGGAAGGTGGAATTGGACAGCTTCGCTGACAAGAGACAGTGCTGAGGGCCTCAAGTTTCCAAAGTCACAGTTAGTAGGTTGAGTTAGTCATGGACTGTTTGCTAACAAAAACAAATTATGCAGCACATGGAAGGCAAGATGCAAGCCTTGGAGACATTAATTTTAAAACTGATCGTCTTTGCAGAAAAAAAATAGCCTGATGTTCAAGTCTTCAAAATAATCTAATTTTCATAGTCACCCTGGCCTTATCTCCCTGCTTGGCACAGATACATTTACTATAGGAGCCCTCTGGACATTGAAAAGTTATGAAACTACATTTGTTAGGTTCTTTGGAATAAGGTTTCTGATAAACACCGCGTGTCCTCCTCAAACAGTACAGTAAATTGAAGGTTATTGAATCATAAAACTCAATTAAAACAATATTGTGTAAATGTACCATCCTCTGACATTTTGCCCCCGTTTTCTAATTAAATACATACTGGCTTTGAAGACAGAATCAACATATTTTCTCGAACTAAAATTCTGCTTTTATTAAATGGGATTTGGTACTTATCCATTTTGACCTCCCTGAGATTTTTGTAATTGCACCAGCGCTCCTGTTGCTGGAACACTATTTTTCCTTCTGGTTATAAAGTATGCTTGCCCATGTTACTGATCTCCAGGGTCCAAATGTTATATTAGTGCCATCTCGGCACCTCCAGGTCCAGTATCTGCCAAGGTCACTTGGCCTGAGCTGCAGTTGCCGGCTCCCAGTCAGCCAGGCCAGATGGTCCCCTCTGCACACATTACCTTCTGCTGATACTAGTCTGAAGGTGAGGACATCACACGTGACATCCATTAGCCAAGTATTCTTACAGTTTCAGTTGTCAGTGCTAAACCTGAAATACCGAAACAACTGCAACCAATGAAAAATGACAAGGACGAGGCTACTACACTCCTAAAATATTCATCGATGCTTCACTAGATGAGAATTTGGAATAAGCATAATCACAAGCAGAAGCACATAATCTTCACTTATAGCTGCTGTAAGTTAAAGGCTGATTGAGCCGCTTAATGTTTTGCTGATTTAACTGTTCATTTTGCTGGACAGAACTGACCCAGCAAGTCAATTTCAGTCTGATGGTCCAAAGTGTTTTTCCAATGAATATACTTCTTTTCTCAAAAGCCACAGTCATTTGAAATAACAGCAACAACAAAAACAACAACAAAAGCATTGCGCCAGTGTTTAATATGTGTCTTGTCCATGCTTTTAAATCTTCTCCAAATGAAAATACCACACAGGCAGATACTGCACTCACCATACTCATGAGGGAACAGTTTAGTAAAAAGTGTGACAGCAGCTGTTTGTACCACCTAACTTTCTACAGCTGGCATTAAATGGAACAGAGACATTTGGCTGAGTCATAAGCTCTCACCCGTGTGCTCAGCTAAGCCTTTGACAGAGATGCTAACATCCCTGCACCTCAGCTGCTGATGTATGTGCTACTTACAGCAGCTGTAGCCGTGGATACTGACAGGTGAGGGCTGAAATCTTTATTCATTTAGAATTCCTTGAACAGGGATGATTCATATGTGCAAAACTCACTTTAGTCATAACAGGAGGAGAAAAAAAAAAAACAAAACAAAAAAAAAAAAAAAAACGAACATTTCCTTAATCTGTTTAAGGGAAAAACATCTAGATGCCTTTGAATAATTTAATAACATCAACACAAAACAAACATCTGAAGACAATTTCAACTCAACTGCAGATAATGTTTGCGTTCAGTGTGTAGGGTTGGTTTACTAACCGGGCAGAGTGGGCAGCTGCTACAGGACCCCAGAACTCCACAGGTCACTAAAGCAGGTCTGCACCAACTATCAACATGAGCTCCAAATGAAACAAGGAAAAAATTTATGTGCTCTCCAGAATGACAGAGTTTTCTAGTCTGCCGCCTCTGTTGGCAGGATGATATCATTTATCAGGGCTTTTAATGACAATCACACAGTTGCCAAAACTTAACCATTTACTGATCTGACATTACACTGATTAAAGTGGCAAAGTGTTTTCATATTCATATATCAAATGACTATTTGTATGTAAAATGGTTGCTCACAGTGATAAACCCACGGAGAATTACCACCTGAATGTTGTTCCCCTCAGCTCTGTGGAACTTTATGGAGTCTTTCAGCTCATTGTTTTGGTTTTCCAGTTTGCTGCTTTGCTTCACTCTCACTGCTTTCAGTAGCATCGCTTGGCTGCAGCACACATTTGTTTGTAGAAAGAAAGCTCTGATGACCTTTTGTACATTACTGAGCATACCCAGAACCAAATGACAGACAACAAAATTTAGCAACTAAGCTGGTGAAGATAGTGGAACATTTAGCAAACAGAAAAAGATTTGTCCTCATAAATTGGAGGGAGCCAAAAACAGAGCTAAAACAAGAGTAAATATTACACTGACACATCAGATGGCCATTACCATCACTCCAATAAATAATGCTGGATGCAAATTTAGGTAACTGTTAACCAACAAGTTTCCTATATTAACCTAAAGAGTGATATTGTCCATATTTTCCAAGAGCTCTTTCTTGCCAAGTTTTCTTATTGCTACATAGCCAGCATTAGCATTACTTAACATTCTAGCCAACGGCTTCAGCCATTGTGTTTATAAGAGGTAATAATACGCCCTCTGAGCAGCATCGGAATAAGAAAGTGATGAGATGGGCCAACTGTTAGCATGCTAACTTCAGTAGGAAAAAAAAGTGATAGAAATGGAAGCAAAACAAAAAAAAGAGTTCTTTCCACCTTTGGAGACAGCTCCTGGTGAGTAAAGGAATGAACTCAAAACACTTCTCCTAGACCAGTAAGTAAAGAGCTGTTAATGCCAATGCTCCATAGCTCCACTTGTTTACTGCACTGTGAAATCCAGTTATGACACTGTAGATCTGGAGCTACTTATAGATAGATAGATTTTACTTTGCACTTGCCAGAATCTGTAAATTTCCCGTTCTGTACCACTTATCGCACTTTCACATTTATGACACCCAGCAGGAAATATTACACTCTGAGACAAAGTGTGTGCAGAAAATCCAGCAACCATAATTGAATTTATGAAAAACAAGGACATAGTAATGGGGTGTCTGAAAGAAATGAATCTGGAGGTGTACTCTTAGGTCGCGGCTCATTATGTCTTGATCTCTGAAAGCTATATGCGGTCTTAGTCAAGCTAACCCCACAGTGCACTCTGTTTAAATGACCATTTGCAATGACTACTCTGTCGTTCTTTGGTCAAGAAAAGGAGAGATGGGACATGCTTTTGAAAATCCCATAATTACCATGGAGTAATCAGCCCATTTACCATTCGTCTTTCCTTTTGTCCAACATGTACAAAGGCTTAAGGATGCCTAATTGGGCAAGAGGGCTTACCCAAATGGTACAGACTTAGGATGAAAAAGTGGCTTTCAGCATGGAGATATGAAGGTCTTACGTCCCCCACTGAATAATTTTCTGATAACATTGAAACCACTCTTAGTTTCTGCAGAAAGGAAAACCTGGCTGAGCGCAGCTTGCAGTCACTGTGCCGCTTTGTGAGGGAAGACTGCCTGCAGCCCTAGATAAAATGACAGGAGGTGACAAATTCATAACGGCTTTGTGTTCGTACAATTCAGAGGGATTCTGGGGTTGGCCGCGGGAATAAGGTGACAGGGCTGACAGGGATTTCATCTGGCTGAACTTGCCACACACTGCAGCAAGGAGACAATCCACAACAAGATGCGTCTTGGAAAGTCAAACAGTGGGATTTTTTTTGTTTTGGCCAAGGACTCAACTGATATTGCATGTCATACAGCCCAGTGAAACATTAGAATTATTAAAAACACAACCAGCACAAAATACATGACAAACTCATATCAGAAGCCAGACCATGTTCGCTGATGATTGGAAAGAAGAAAATTCATGTTCCTGGAAGTAAAGTGGTGCATGAACAGCTGGCATTTTATAACGATGTACGAAACATGACAATTTACCAATTCAGTAAAATTTGTCTTGAATTTTGTCACAATTTGTAAGTTTAGATTAAAAAAATAAAAAAAAACCAGGATAGGCTTTTCTTTACTGGAAGTCATATGTGGTGTGGGCAGAAGCAACATCATGTGCTCTCTTGAGTCTATAAACCAGGTGTAAAACCAGTTCTGGACTATTTATTTTAACACATCATTCAGCACACAGTCCAGTCCAGAAAGTTCATATTCTAAGCACTGTTTAAATTAGCACAAATAAATCAGAAGTGAGCCAGCAGCAACATGCACTGATGGACCAAAAACTGAGTCACTGAGTGACAAAAAAAATATATATTTACTTTGGCAGATATTATGATTGTGATATGAGTCACGATTTCAGTTGGCATTGTCTTTGTTGCATTTCATTTTCACTGAAACAAATATAAAAGTGTTGTGATTTTTCTGGGGCTTGTACAAAACAAGGACATTCTTTTATATTTGGAGAATATAGAAGACGGGGCATCTCTGTAGTGCCACAATATTTCACTTGTGGTTTGTTTGGAGAACATTTCACTTCATTGTCCAGTCCTGCTTGGCATCACATTTAATGTGTTAGACGTTGTAACAGCTTGATCTGGACTTTAGGTCAATTGTACAATTTTCAAGCAGCCATTGTTTCATAAAAGACAAACAAAAGAAGTCAAGCCCATACAAAAACAAAATAAAAGTATCTAAAGCTCCCTCAGCCCAGTGATAAAACTCTGCTGTTGTCTATACACTGAACTTAAATACTCTTGGAATGCACCATTAACGCCAGCAGAGTGTGAGATTAGATTAACAAAATCCAAGTGAAAATGGTCTCTACACAAGTTTAATTTTATCACTTCTATCACTGAGTTTACTCGCAAACACTGTTGGTGTTAAGGAAGACCAACCCAAAATAAAAGCTACGACTACAATGTTTATATTAACCACCACTTTTTAACCAACTTGGTAGACCCCGGTGAGCAGCAGCTGCAGAACATTTCATATTAGGTTGATTACACCGCCTCATCACCTGGCTTCAATCAGGAAGAGAACCTCAAAGAAAAAAGCCTTTGTGACCAAAATCCACTTTAAAACAAGCAAATCATACATAAAAGAAATCCAAATTAAATTAGTTATTCAGCTGAAATGGGCCCCTCCTCCACTTGAGTGTTAGAGTTTAATTTAAAAAAAGAAATAATAAATAACAAAATAAATAAAAAATGTCCTATGTACGGTACTAAATATAACATGTTGTCAAAATATGCTACGTTTATGTAAAAGAAAAAAAAAGAGTGGAGAAATTTAAATGGAGGCTATTTTTGTTTACCCACCTTATACATATACACCACAAACTATTACAGCTGACAAGACGAGTAAGTGATAAACTTTCTTCTGAAGATGAACTGTACTCCCGACAAAGAAGCTTTCAGGTTATGGCATCACTGTATTGATTCAGTATTTGTATGTAATACTTTAAGGTTTCATTCTTGACTATGTGAGGATCATGGACTCTCACTTCCTCGCCTCTCAGACTCACCAGCGTGCTTTTTGTGTATAGTGGGTGAATGTGAGCCTTATTAGTGTGTCCTCAGTTTCTTTAAAGCTCTTCTCTCATCAGTCTCTGCACCTGCCAGCATCACTTTTGATGATAGCAACAAAAAGAAACATCTCCACCTGCCAGCAATTGTGCCGCTTCCTGGAATATGTGCTTTGAAGACTTAAAAAAAAAAGGAATGAGAGAGAGAGAGAGAGAGAGAGAGAGAGAGAGAGAGAGAGAGAGAGAGAGAGAGAATCTACATTCGTCTACCTTCAGTCCCTCAAGCCCCCCATCTCACAACCTCCAGCACCCTCTTCTACCCCAGGCCGCTCCCACCCACATGCATTTCATCATACAGATTTGCGTGTCTATGATTCATCATAGACGGGATGTGAGGAGTTGGTGTTGGTGGTGTAAATTGGGGGGTGGGGGGTGGGGGGGCACGATGCAGCCACGACTAAACCCCGTCCCTCCACCCGTGCACCTCTTGTGTGAGGAGGACAGGAGAAACTTTCCAGGGGAAAATTTCCTCGGGGGAGTGAACTGACAGTGCAGTAAGCCCATAACATATGTCTGTAAATAGACCTCGACAATGACCCCATTTGATGTAAGTGGCCATGGTGAAAATTGGTCAAATGAGCATGTTTTTATGTGACACTGCTTTGAATTTCAGCATTTATATGACATACAGTGGAAGATAAAAGACTGATACAGAGCTCTCATAAGGACTGATGAAATGTAGTTTATAATTCAATGTAATGGACTCTCATCAAAATAATAAATTGCCAAATGTGGTTAAATTATAATTTGTCAGTGAAACATGTCTAATAGATTAATTTTTAAATGTCTCCATCTCAGATCAAATGTATTTTCTTTTTTTTAATTACTTGCTCTGTATACATTCATGTATAATTGCTAAATAATTATTTTTTTTAAAAATAGGAAACATCTAATTTTTTAATATTTTCAAAACAGGTAAATGAATTTCAGCTGCAGCAATTGTGGCCCTGCAGGATCAAATAACTCTTCAAATTGGAGTTGATTCCATTATTTATAAATGATTCAAGACTAATAGCATGTTATTTTGTTCTCCTTGTCAGCTTGTCAGCCAATCACATTTGCCCTACTTTGAGCTTGTACACATTCACTGATTCGTTCAGCAGCAGCGGGGTGCACTGCTCAAACCACAAAGGCCAACTGTGGGACTTCATTAGTTCGCTCGGGAGGCCAGTCACTTACATCACTTAGGGTTTATCAGCCTGCTGCAGCTCAGGCTGCTCAGAGCTCAGGAGTTTGTTCCTCTTCCTCTTTTATTCCTTCTTCCATTGCCGTCATTACATTTGAAGGACAGATTTTTTTTTTTTTTTACCCCCATTGTCACTGTGAGATGTCCTCATAAAATCACAGGTCCAAGCGGGGGTTCCTGCCAGGTGGGTCACCTGTCTCCTCGGCCACCTGGAGGGAGGTGAGAGAACACAGCAGGCTGTCAATCAGGTCTGAGAGCCAAGCGGGGGAGGGTGGACCTGCAGAAGAGAGAAATGAGGGCTGATGGTTGGAGGGGTGCATCGTGACATTTCTACACCTATTCACATAGGTGTTTTAAACAAAAAGCAGTAAGATCTGCATAGAAAGGCCCTTAACTACAGCCCCCCGCACTTGTAAAAGTTTACAGTACATCTGTGATTTACATAGATTTTCAGATCAGATTCATATGTAATGTTTGCTATGGTCTATTGAATAATATGTTTTGTAGAAATCTTTTGTAGACTTAATGCACACATTATTATTATGATAATAATAATAATAATAATGTGATAATGTTTATGGTAAAGAATCTACAGTAGATGTATGGTAAAAGTTTGACAACTAACTTTAATTTAACCCTGGGTTTGTGACGGGACACAAACTCTAATTTCATGCATGAAAGTGAGTTGTGCTACATGCCATGCTCAACCTTCACACCCTTGTTTTTCGCCTTGTTACATAAAGAGCAGACTGCAGCACTTCCTTCATTAAAAGTATGTATGAGTAGGAGTATTGGCGTGGACGTAAACTTTGAAGTACTTATTCTCAACATTACTTCTAAGCGCTTTGGCTGGTACAGTGCTGACATCCCATTTAAAGGGCACTAGATGTCTAAAAGGGATGATGAGCAATGCAACAACTAGGCCAGCAACTGACTTCATGAAACATTAGAGTTACCACCTCATGGTTGTTGCAGTAAATGTGGTCACAACAACCCCTTCCTGACTTACAGCATTGAATCATAGATAGATAGATAGATAGATAGATAGATATTTTATTGATCCTGAAGGAAATTTAGGAAACATATGACCCCAGTGTGATATTAACACGAAACCTTCTGATCTGGAGTCAGAACAATATGAAGTCACAGTGAAGTTGATCTTTGATCATTTGGATATAAAATGTAATTACTTCATCCTTTTATCCCATTAATGTTAAATTGTGTCAGAATTAGTGTATGAATTTGTGAGTTATGGCCAAAACCGTGTTTTGTGAGGTAACAGCGACCTTCATCTTTGACCTATGACCACCAAATTCTAATCAATTCATCCTTGAGTCCAAGTAAATGTTCCAATTTTGAAGAAATTCCCTGCAGGGCTTACTGAGATCTCACGTTTACCAGAAACTGGACGGACAACCTGAAAACTTTGCACCAGTGACAGCCAGGGCTGAAGGCACTGAGGCATAAAAAGGTGAAGGGATTGATTGCACTGGTAACATGCAAGTGGATTTTTGTCCAAAATGCACCAGCTAAGTGATCTCACCAGAATCAAAGTCTGACACACAAGCGCTGAGATTCTATCGAGGCCTGGAGAATACAAACTATCAGTATGAGCAGGCAGCTGGGTCCTAGCAAACAAGACCTGGACTTGGAAAGAACGGAGTTGGTACTGCTGTCTAATGTGGTTCTCTCTGGGGCCTCAAGACAACCTGCTCCTCAGGGGTGAAAACATTTAGACTCGTACAATGATTGATGCCACCTGCTACCCACTATTCATCACTTTTTCTCCTGATTCAATCCCATTTACCGCTGTGCCATGGATGTGCCACAGGTGTGCCTCTGCCATGGTTTTGTTTGCAAAAGTTACAAAAACTATGGTTCCTCACATGATATACTGCATGCACCTGCTCCCTGATTCAAAACATTTATAACCTGAATAAGGTGGCAAAAGAGTGTGTCCTTACATCTTGAATGCCACTGGAAACATGACTGAAATTCACTATTAGCCAATCAATGGCAGGTGACGTAAGGCTTAAAAGTCCTTGTCTAAAGTAAATGTCAGAGGTGGCGTTGCTACAGCTTTCACAGTGACTGATGTGCAGAAAGTGTAGGACATTGTAATGTTTTATACAGACATTGTAAGCCCCAAAGCAAAGCTTCAATGTCTCTGTCCTCATCGGACAAACCACCACTAAAATTTTCCAACAGGTGACATTTTTGGAACAACTTATTTTGTCATTTATGTGTGAGAATGTGTTGACCTAAAATACCAAATATATGAAAAAAAAAAAAACAACAGCTACCTTACCTTTACAACTACCTTAACTACCCTGTGACATCTTAACATTATCAGCACTTTAGACTGTTTCTTCTGGTCCAACTCAATGCAGGTTTTAAAATATGATTTTAATACTGCCTATTTGAGTTTTACAGTATAATAGAATCAACTGTTAGCATGGCCAAAACATCTAGGGACTCAGCTGTAAGAACGATTAGAAGATAATAACAATAAGTGCATGCAAACATAGCTCTACTACCGTTGTAAAAACTACTATCCTTTTCTGTTGTGATTGTATGCCATGCCATCAACCTTCTGTCTGACTCTCATGTCACTCTCATGCCCACCCTGGATGATGGGTCCACAGAGAGGGCTGGTGTTGTCCGTTAAAGAGATTGACAGGACCAGTAAAACCTTTATGGGTTTTTTTTTATGGTCCACTGGCCTGTTGTCCTGGTAGTCCTGATGGCCATTCAGACTATGACTTGTTTATCACCAAAACTTGTACAAATAACACATTTTACCATAACAAATTGTGTGAAAAGAAGAAAATGGTTGAGTGCACTGTGGTATTAGATGCTAAAAACATAGCCTAGTGAGCTGTAGGCTACATGCCAGATGGATGATGGTTGTGGTGCATATTGCAACTTGTTTTAGAAAAACAAGAACTCCAAATCCAATTATTTCTAAATGTGAATCCTCACATTAACTCGAAAGGTCCAAATGGGAAAAAATTGCATTATCTACTAACCTTTTCCTCAGTCAGAAACCGTAGTCTGGCAATTGTATCCAAGTCCGAGCACAGCTTTGAAAGCCATAAAGAATATCTAATACACCTATCTTTCAAACCTTTCAACAGTGTATGTGGCCTAATAGACCTACTATTGTCAAATGATTGCCAAATTTGTCCAAAGGCTTATGATGACGTTTGAAAAAATGATGATTTTTAAAGTAGAGCTTTCAAATACAATACTGAACTGAAACTTCGCTGAGCCACGCTGTAAACAAATATTTTTTATTATTAAAGTAGGTCTAATTTGTTGATACAAAATATAGGGTCCTCATGGCTGTATACATACATATACAGCCAGATTCTTGCTGTGCAGAATATTTTCCACTGATATATAATTAATTCCAACAGAGTGCCGGAGAACTTTAAGCCCCGTGAATGTCAACACATTAACAGACTTTTTGCACTCCACCTGTGGGCCTGAGATGTGAAAAAGGGAGAAATAAACACAAGGAAATGGGGCTTAATTAGACCCTTCTCTGATAAGGGCTCGATATATATTGAGTAAACGGAGGGCTTCCAATAAATTCAGGGGAGTTCCAAATGAGAAGGCAGGAAACAGAAGTGCATCTGATATAGTCAATCAAGTGCAATTAATCTCAGTTGTGGGTGAAGGTATGGGCTGGTTGTAAAGTGCCTCACACCCCTGGCATCATTACACACTCGGATGCCCGCTGCCTTTTAAGAGGCTGTGCCGTGGTGGTCTATTTGTGCATTGGACTGTGCAGTGTACAAGCAAGGCCAGGGACATTACCCTCGCTGGGTGTCGCGACACTGTAGCCCCATCAATGTAACCTACAGGGAGACAATCTGTGAATGGAATTCATCAGTGCTTTAATCCAAATGTCACTTCCTTTTACATTACGTTGCTTTGCTTGAAGCTTTCATCTAAATCGACCCACGTTTTTGCATGTACATATAAATAAGGAGAAAGCTGGGACACCGAGCATACACCACCAGCTCTGTGATTAATGGCCGACCTTCTTCGCCAAAGGAGCTACACCTGCCACCACCAAATTGCTGCACAGAACTTTACATTACCGCACATCATGTGATAGGTTGTCCTGATTCCTGCTGAACTGTGCACTGCACTGCATTGCTTCATATTGTGGTTTCAAGGAGTACTGGGGGGAAAACTGTGTTTGGTTGTTTTACTTAAATAAAGGGTTGAGGTTATTTGAGATGGAGCTAATTAAAGAGATAGAGCTGGATCTGTGACAACCCTTCAGCTCTGTTTGCCTGCCGCTTTGCTTGAGTTATTTGCTTGAACCTGCAACATCTGGGGTGGGCCAAAGTGCATACTGGACTGCGCTTCTGGGCCATCATTCTCTCTCTGCGGGCTCCAGGCATCCTTCGCTGCCTTCCTCTTTTGTTTACTTAGAATGCTGCATTGTGCAATAAACTTAAACTAAACGCTTACCCATACAGTATATACACTACTGACGTCCACACTATTTACACCTTGTTTGATTATTTATTTATTTATTTATTTATTTATTATCAATTACATTTCAATGAATGTGTTTTTGTATTCTGTGTATGGCCAGCATTTTTGGTGTGAGCCAGGTGTTAACAAACCGGGGCTTGTCTCTTCAAGGTAGCCTGGCTAGTAAATTTTCTCTACCCACTCTGCTTGTGGGCATAAGCAATGGGGGAAATGGGCGGAAAAAGCCTTTCCATTGACCCGAATTTCTTTCTCAGCCTCACCAAGGTTAAAGCTTCACTGTCGCCTGATCATTTAATACACTAATATTCCAGTTAGCAAGAATCCTATTTTGGCAAGGAATGTTTCAAGCATTCACATGACACAACCAAACACTTTGTAGTTTTCCTCTTCATATATTCCCCAATGTTATTAGATGGTCCAGTGCACTCAGCTTAGCAAACATCCAAAAAGTCACAGTGGTACATTTATAGTTATTAGATTCTTGCATGGACGAGGAGGAAAATCCTTCCCCCTTTTGGTAATGTAATGTACATTAATCTGTTCACCCATAAAATCAGATCAAGGATTATGAGAAATGCTGAATCCAATACTTTTCATGATACATTAACCTCATATGTACTCATTGCAAATGGTGTTTGTATCATCAGTGCAGCGATAACAAACAAAACCACAGGGGAGACAGAGAGAGAGGCAGAGATTAGACTTTCCTCTTTTTTCTAATTCTAAGCCCCCTTCCTCCTCCTCTTCCTCCTCCTCACAGTTTTAGACTTGTAGTCACACTATGATTACACCAGAACATAACAATAGCAGGGACAACAATAGACTATTACTGCTCATGGAAAAAGCCACTTTGATTTTTAGGATTTCACAATTGTCAAATCAGTCGCTGGTGATATTTTATTCCTTTTGAGGATATGCAATTACTCTGAAGGACATCAAACTTGTATTCTTATCAGATGAGAAGCAGCAGACAATATGACCCTGTCCGTGGTAGCAGCAGACAGGTTCAGGCCCCATGTTAAATGTCTGACACCTTTACAATACTCTCAGCACTCTAATCACTGACACCGACTCTGCTCCATGGCCGTTTCGTGAGGGTGCCATGTTGCTGCCATACAAGTGCCATCACAGATGACATGCACCACATTTCCATGTCCTTATAAAAGAGCCCAGAGATTGCTCAGTGGATGGTCATCTTCCAATGCAATTATAAATTTTAAAAAGGCTCTCCTCTGGTCTGTTCCTCACAGCCAAAACAGATGCATGACAAGTGATATCAGTTGTGACTTACTACAAGGTGGGGAGAACTAGATGAGGAATGAGCAAGTGTTTGGGCAGGTCTCGGGGGACTTCAGATCAGAGGTCCTCCTCAATCCAGGGAGAAGAATGGACAAAGGGAGGGAGGAAGGGTGGAGGTGGGAGGGAAGATGATGGAGAACGAGAGGCCTGGAGCAATGGGAAAAGTGCGTGTGTGTTATGGTATGCATCACCCTCACCTTTCTTTCTGTTGTGGGAGGATGAAAAGATCACTGAAGGACTCTAAAGGCTCAAAAGTCAACAATCATAGAACAGCTATAATTACAAAAAAAAATAGTACCATCAGATAATGTTCCAACAAAGCCAAATGGGAAGTAAATAAAATGTTGCTTGTCAATATTTGCTTGGTCACAGGGAATATTTGAGAGTATCAGTTAAAGGAGCTATTTGTAAGTTTTGCTAACACAGCCAACGTTAGCATCAACAGCTGTTTACGAGAACAATTCTGCATCTAACTTCATTCGTTTTGCTTCTCTTTCTATCGCTTCTTTTCTTGTACTGAAATTAGCATGCTAACCAGCCAGCTCTGGCCCAGTTGGACTGTCTTATCACTTTCTGACACTAGGCCGATATGGCATCCAGGCTACCTTGAAGAAGAAGTGCTGCTCATAGGGTTCATTATAACCTCTTGTATTGTAGACACAACAATGGCTGAAGCTCTTGGCAAGGCTGGTAAGTAAACAGCTCTTATTGCCATTGGCTATGTAGCAAACTTTAAATAGCTCCTTTAAACTGCACCTGCTGTGAAACTATGCCAATAGTGGATGCAACCAGCAACAGAATGTTCAACTAATGTTTAACCAAATAACCAATAAATTTACCACCCACAGTTTTCTTTGAGTGTCTGAATTTTGAGTGTGTTCTCTATCCGCTGCTCTCTCCACATTTTATAGATGCAAAAATGACTGTAGCATTACTCAAGAGCTGACACAAGTGATGACATGAATGATTATGATTAGTTGGTGTCCAAAATCTCAAGTGCTGCTCACTACTGAGTCATCTATTGAGTGTCTACTACTTAGGGAGCAGTGATTGAATAAATGAGGGAGTGATTTCAGCCACAGCCAACTGCTTGTGACAGAATATATTAATTATGCCTTAAATGTTGAATTGTAGTTTTATATGCTACTTTTTCTGTTGTATTATGTTTTAGCTAAACGACTTTAGTTCAATTCAGATCTTCATCAAAATTCAACTTGATGCAGGTAGTTAATGTGTTTAGAAGCTGAAGTCCAGACCTGCTGAAAGTTGCTGGAAACATTTTTCAGGAATATTTTCACTGAATTTAGAAAAAAAGAAAGATCTAAAACCAAATATTGTTTTGATTAGCTTTCACGTAAACAAATCTGTGTAAATTTTGACATACTTACTTTTCCTGACTTGTGAGTATGCCCCTTCTCATATTTTATACCTTTCCCATTCAAGGGAAAACAGCGATCACAATAATATTGTGAGAGGGAAATGTCTTTGTTTTTTGTTTTTTTTGTTTTTTTTTTTTAATTCCCCAATACATTTGGTTCAACTTGGCTAAACCAACTATGTCAAAGTTAATTAAGTAGACCAATACCAAATTTGTTCTCATGTGCTCCTTAGAAAAGCCACTCCATGTGAGTGGCCACTCCTTAGAAGGCCACTCACATGGAGTAAGACTGCAGCAATTTTGATAACTTCTACCATTTTCCATAACATAGTTGTGTGTGCCTCTTTTCTCACTCTATACCTGGAGGCCAATTTCCAACCACAACCACAAAAACATTTTTTAGAAAAGAGAGCTCTTTGCTGATTTAATGTGTTTTTTGTGCTAGATTTTAATTGTGTTTTGTTTAATTTGGCCAAACAACCCAAACTGAAGTTTCCATTAAAGCCGTGTTTTATGCCTTTTGAAGAAAAAGCTAAACTTCAAACATATCATTCTTACATTTGGTATAGCAAGCGTTAACAAAACAACTTTCATGTAAACAAGGCTGTTCACATAAAGATAGAGCAAAGGTTTTGAAAATGATATTCATATTTGCTTTTTATCTGACCTTCACTGGCACCACCAAAGATCACATTTTTCTCCATTACAAAAAAAAAAGAAAATCTGACATGTTTGCCTGAGGACCATCCCATTTCAAAGGTGGATTTTGTATGTAGACAACAACCTGGTAATTTCCCTCGGCACAGCAGCTGAGCACACTCGTCTGTGCGATGACAAACGGAAAGGGTTATCCAGTCCCCTCAGAATACCTTACAAACATCGCTCAGATAAACCTAATTTTGCCCAAGGCTCTCTTCACCTGCTTGAAAAGTAGAGCAATAAATTTGCAAATATCTTTAAGAATTCCCAGATCTCTGAACCTGTAGCAACTATACCTCCACTGGGGCATATCACTTTCCCTTGAGGACTTTGGAAAATATCATTGAGGCCTTCAATTTCTTTTTTTCTGACTGTAACAATTACAAATGTCATTGAAGAAAAATCACAGGCTCCATCAGGGGCCTTGTAGCACTTTTTAGGGGGGTGACATTGCCAAATGTGTTGGCTGTTTATTCATTAATTTTTCTCTTTTCTTTGCCTAACATTATTCATGAATATTAATGTTGCCTCATGGTGGGAACTGTTTGCAGTACTCAGTGGGCTGGAAGAAGCCAGGAAACAAAGCTGGGAAACATCACACTCGCTGGTGTGAAGTGGGAGTTGTGGGCTTTCAGTGCGATGGATAAGTCATTTAAAATAACGGCTCACTAACAATTTTTTAATATTCACGAATAAATAGAAAAAAAAAAATTCCACTCAATTATTTGACATAATTTTCTCCGACATGCCAAAGAGCTGTCCAAGAAAAGCTTCACACCACTTTCCAACAATAAGTCATACGGGAGCTGTGGGCTGACCTATAGTGGGTCTTTACCCTGAGACTAGAGCAGCAGCTTTTAGAACAGACAGCCAAACTTCAGGTCAGCAGGGATTAATTAGCTTTTTGAAACCCACCCAGCAGATGTCAAGGTAATCTTGGGATACGGGCTGCAGAGGTCAATGCAATATCTCAGAGCAGAGGGAACCAGTGTCCAATACTCCGCCACGCCAGGCATTAGTCCCAAATATGCCGAGACTGCTCAGTGCAAACCTCCAGCCCTCACTCAGGCCACATTAATGGCAAAGCATATAATTGGGTCACACTTTTAATGCCTGCAGAAATCAACATAACTTTTTACTGTGTTTCACTTCAAATCACCCATGAGTAATTGTGCAGTGGCAGAGTATGTGAAAATTGCTTCTTTTTTTTTTTTTTTATTTTTTTTACATGAACAAATCTTAAGAGACTTTCTGATCTTTTTGGATAAATCACATTTTCACACATACATTGAAGCAACATCAGTTCTCCCTTGTCCCTTTTTATCTGGGTGAACAGAGTCTCACATTGCCAGACCAACCGCCACTGTTCTGGAGCGCTGTGCCAGCACAGAAGGGAAGCTCCGGCCAAACTCATTATTATTCTGTGTAAGGTGAGAAAACACTCAGGGTTGAGAGGCGTTGAGATCAGAATTATCAAGGGCTGGTGTAAACTATGCTAAACTTGCTAGTGCTCTTGCAAAAAAATATTCAAGGGGAAATAATTATGTTGAACATTTTGGGGGACAAGACAGACTCTTTAGCATTTTCAGGCTATATGTTTGTGTTTTTCATCATGTCCTCACTGCAGATTGTGCTGTTCATTGTTATAACTGCTCTGCAGTTCATCCCTTTTAGTATCCAACTGTTTAAACTGTTATCTCCTGGATATAACACACAGATTTACTTAATCAGGACCACTAATGCACAATCTGGACTGGACGTTTTCCATCATCAGAATAATTTTGACCTGATGATGGTGCTAGATGAAAAGGTAAAGGATCACCAACTTATTAAAATCCATCCTGAGGGGAGACCACCCAGGCCTACTGCTGCACAATTCAAACCTCCATCATTAGCATGTACAATTTTAGCTTGAGCATATGTCATTATCGTTGCTTAGGACAGGAGAAATGTCTGGCAAAACTGGCTCGGGCTGTAATTGGGGAAAACAGTGTTGGCAGACCGGCATTAATTGCACTAAGCCAATGTTATTGTGCAACGATTTGCACATGCATAATTAAACACTAACCATAAGCAGTCAGCAAACATTTCAGGGTCTCTCTTTTTCACATTAAAAACAACAACAACAAAATTCTATGCATATCTCCAGGGTAGTGTACAGAATTAACCAAGCAGGTCGGCCACACTGTAGTGTAGAAACCAACGCATTGCAGTGGTTCACATCTGATGATTCAGACTATAACGGAAAAACAACTTTTCTGCATGAAGACAGGATGATAAAGAAGCGAAAGGATGAAAACAAACAAACAAAAAAAGCTTACAGTATTTCTATTCATACCAGTGGCTGAGAATAGCTGCATTCCCTTTGTTCCTGGTTGACCCCACTGTTGAGAAATGGCGATCTGCTCTGCAGGGGCACAGCATTAATGACTCAGAAAATGCAGCCAGGCAGGATGCTTCCATGGGAGCATCAGTATGGTCACTATAACAGTGGATGTGCACTGTTTTAATAAGCTGGTCCAGCGTTTGAATGTAGGTCTAATCTGATCCAGCAATTAATATGTTTAGAGGAATTTCAATGGAGGGCATTTATTTCAGTGACAGCCCTCTAAAAAGCACTGAGTACAAAGCAGTACATATAAATACTGCTCGCTCTGTCCCTCATTATTTTCTATGCAGGTGTGCCTGGTTATGATTCATGCATTATAATGGAATGCTATTTTCAAGGCACCAGGATATCTGAGAAATTCCACCTAGATTGTTAAGGAGTAAGTGCTGAACACAGCAAAGCTTTCTAGAGAGAACCTGCAGCCTGAATGCTCCTAACAAAGAACAGCTGAACACGTGTCTGGTACAATAATAACAGGCTCCCATTCTGATTGACAATGCTAAACATTTTTATTAAAGCTTCAGACTAAAGCTGCATGAGAGAATTTTATGTAAAATATTCTGACCATTTCAAAAGTGGGAAGCACTTCTTGCCATGTTGGATTATAACAAAAGCACAAGTTCTTTACCACTTGTATGCATCATCATTGCACTGTGTAGCTATATGAGATACCTCATGTTAGACATCCACACTGCAATAAAGAAACCTTGGAAATTTAAAGTAACAGGTCCACGGTGTTTGACTAGCAAATGAGTGCAACAGTGATTCAGAAACGCCACAACAACTTGGAAATGACACCAACGGCATTCAAGAGCCTTAACAGCCTGTTAGGCCAGTTCCTACTGCTATAATATCCTGATGCTATTCATTACATCAATTTATGGGCCTGAATGACATAATAGAGTGTATGTATTACTAATGTGTGCCACCAAATGAGTTACTTATACATGTAAATTTAATTTATAACTCCTGCATGCAAATTAGAACTTACTAAATATGAAAAACTGTACTTCTGATACCTGTTTGGTTCTATACAAGAGAAAAGTAACCTCTGAAAACACTATAGAAACTCACATCTCACTTATAATAATATAATATAATAATAATAATAATAATAATAATAATAATAATAATAATAATAATAATAATAATAATAATAATTTTAAAGCTCCTCCTTGTTTTCCCTTCTGGCTCTGCTATGGTATCCAACCTGCTTACATGCATAAGGCACAAGAGGGGAGGAAGAGACACTGTGCTGCTGTTGACTAAGATCACAACACTGTGTGTTTGTGTGGTATGAATTATTGCTTTTGCCACAAAAGATTCAAAAGATTGAGTGGTTGCCTGAGCTCATAATTCATATTGATATTTTGGGAGTAAAGAAGGATCCAGTGCGTGAAGAAAAAAGACCTGCCCTTGTCAGAGGCATTGTTACAAGTGTCTACAAGTGACATTAAAGCAGTTTTATTGGCAGGGCAATAGTACAAAATGAACAAGAGGGGTCTTTTTGTGTGAGTGTGTCCACTGTCTACCTAATTCCCCTGCTCTGGCATCTCTAGCATCTATGTTCTCAAACATTTGCATTTCAAGGAGCTCCAACCACAACTACATCTTGTTTTTCACTGCACGAGCTCAGTCATCTTTGAAAACTAGTTGTAGCATCTGGGACAACTCACAACACAAGACACATGTCAGAACCACTAAAAGTAGACAACCTGCCAGAAAGGGAAGAAAAAAAAATTAAAAAAAACATAGTTGAACTTAATGTAATAGCTTTAACATTGAGCCAAAATATAGATTTTAGAAATTCACACTTTTCACATTACTTCTAGTAACATTGTTTTTCCATTATCCTAATTTGTGTTCACCATCAACAACATCTCTATGTTTCACTTGACATCAGTGAACAATTAATGCTGTCATTCATTTCAACTGTGTCAGAGATTCCTCATTAAATTGAGGTGTATTTTAGGTGTTAGAGACTGTATATCCAACACTGTTTTGCAGTACATTCTGTGTGGGTTCTTCTGCAATGCAATGCAGTTTAATGAACAGGGTTATATAGATAATTAGTACCATCTCGTAGAAGCACACATACACTATGTCAGGGGGTCAGTATATTTAAAATGTTTTACCTACTGTAATTCCAACCACCCAATTTTTGACTGAAAATAATATTTTGCAGTAACCTTGTGTATTTTTCCCCTTTTTCCTATGAGCTGTAATTGCTTTTACTATCATTTTGGCACCAAAACTCCTCAGCCTATATCCTGTTGACTAACCTGTAGGTAGGAGGTAATATTCCAATAGGAATTGATGGAGAGGCTGCATGAGATGAACGGGATAAAGTGTTGTCTCTTGCAGGGAAATTCTCCTTTTTCTTGTCCCCTTCCACATGGCGGCCAGAGGTCGAGGTCATCTACAGAAAACCCACCCAGGAGCTGGTTAAGAGATTCACTGTCTTGCTTAAGGATATTTCAAGGTCCTATACAGTTGAAAGAGAGCTACCTTCTTCACTATGGGACTCTGATGCCCCACACTTGAGTTGTGCACGAACAAAGACACCATAAAAAGGACAGACAGAGAATAAGAAACAACTTGCTGTTGTTAATATACAAAGCGCAATGACATTGTTTGGTGGAAGTGAATTGCTGAAGAGTTCATCATGAACACACATTTAGCCATTTCTCTCCCATATGTAATTAAAGAGTGTAGCACTCATCTAACTGAGAGAAGGGAGACTAGGTGCAGGGGAAATTCACAGTTAATTCACAATGACTATCACTCACTCAGTGGAGACTGGTGCAATTTACATTTGTTAGACCAAGCTTTCAGTCTACGAGACATTAATGAGAACATCAGATTGCCTCAAAATGTAAATTCAAGTGTGTGTGTGTGTGTGTGTGTGTGTGTGTGTGTGTGTGAAAAATCTTTTAGCTTTGAAGAGGAAGACAGATTGAGTAATAAAATATCTTATAATAAAATTGTTACTATCATTATTCTTGTTCATATTTCTTCTAACAACTACTTAAATTAGCTATTTGTAAGTTTTGCTATCACTTAATAGCCAGCTTTAGCATTAACAGCTGCATGCTTACCAGTCTTGGCAAGTGCTTCAGCCATTGTTGTGCATACAATACAGGAGGTTTTAATACAACCTCTTCTTCAAGGAAGAAGAAGAAGAAGCTGGACCCTACAGTGATTCGGTATCAGAAACTGACGAGAGGGGCTGGGGCTAGCTGGTTAGCATGCTAACTTCAGTAGGAGACAGCTCTTGAAGGAATGACGTTTGAGGCTGAACTCAACAACTTTTCTGCTAGACTGGTAAGTCAGCTGTTAATGCTAAAGCTTACTATACTGCAATAGCAAAACTTGCAAAAAGCTTTTTTAACACTAAGTTAAGTAAAATTACACATTTTCTAAAATGGTGGAGAGACATATAATTTGCTCATGACAAAAGAAAGTAACTAAAACAAGGCTAGAGAGCCCCACTGTTGCTGATCCCCCTGATCCTCAATTGCACCAATCACCAGAAAAAATTCCTCGTATGTGAAAACATACTTGGCAATAAAACTGATTCTGATTCTGATTCTAAATATACAGAAACAGGGTGCCTTTCAAAACCGGCACAATCCTACCAGCAACTTTGTAATTAGCTGGCAGCTAACTGCTGCTTGTACTGTGGCTATTACAAATACACACAAATGTACATGCTAATTTCGTCTGGTATAGTACACTAAAATGTTTTCTCTAGACTCTGGTGACGCTGGATATGTAGCAATAGTGAAACCTACAAATAGCTCCTTTAAGGTTGAAAGGTTTATTTTTTTATCTACTGTATGTCACTTCTGTTTCTGCCGATAGTCTAACAGCTTATAATGACTGTTAATTATGCCACACAGTGCTGTAGCTAACCTGCAGCTGCCTACACAGAAAGCGTTGCCTTTGTTTCCTCATAGCTGGTGACAGCAGACATTTCTCTCTCTCTCTCTCTTATACAGTCAGGTCAGACTCGACGTGACTATTGTTCAGCCTGTAAAGTGTGGCACAGAATTTGTAATTCAGAAGTCATACACTGCTACCCTAAGCTGCTGATAGTGCAGTATCACATTCAGTTTGTGACCCTATTTCAAAACTGGCAGTAACTTCCTGGAAATATAAACTCTAAAAATCAGTCAGCCTCTGATCAAAACATTTAAGTCACGCAGGGGAGAATTGTGCTTTTAGGGACAATGACAGATATGAGGGAAGAATAATTAAAATAAAATAAAAAAAACCTCTGAGCAGCTTATGAGCAATGCAGCTGTATTCTTCTTCATTATCTTGTAAAGCCAGCAAAGGCTTCACTGTGGCTGGGTTTTGTTCCCCTTGAGGAACCATTTACCTCCGACTGAATTTCTTTGTTTTTCCTAATTCTTTGCAAGTTGGAGAGTGCGTTGTCTTTGTTGTTTACGAAATGCTACATCAGAGGCAAGTGTTCAATTTACAAATGTAATATCATTCACCTCCAAGAAAGAAAATAACTCAAAATGTATCAAAACAACACCATGAATTGATGAAATAAAATAATTTAAAAGGCAAATACATCATTTGTGATGAGGCCATGGTCCCCAGATATACTGATCTCAGCTATGTTTAATGTGTTGTCAGCCCTGTAGCTGCTATTACAGATTGTGCAGAATAATTAAAAAAAAAAAAAAAAAAAAAAAAAAGAAAATCAGTAGTGCATTTTGTTTGAGTGGACATTATTGTATGAGACCTAACACTGTGGTAAGAATTTTCACATGAATATAGAGCTGAGATTTGAAGACACAGTCTCTGAATATTTAATGATCAGTACATTAGCCCAGCCTAATCAAATGATCAGATTTGCACTTCACACTGTTTGTGCATAATGCATTTCTGTTATGCAAGTGTGTGTGTGTGTGTGTGTGTGTGTGTGTGTGTGTGTGTGTGGGGGGGGGGGGGGGGGGTCTCGCATATATGAATCCTCAGAGCCCAGACGAGAATGCGTTCGAGTCAACTAAGAAGTAATTGGATCTTTGTGTGTGAGAGATGTGGGTGAAAGCAAGAATTAAAAAAAAAAAAAACAAAAAAAAAAACAAACAAACAAAAAAAACCCAAACACCTACTACGACCTATCACACGCATTTTTAGGTAATCATTCTCCGACATGAAATGATCTCTGTACTATCAACAAAAACACTGTAATGCTTCCAGGCTCAAGAGGAGATTATGTGGGTTTTATCATCAGTTCCCAATGAATACCTCTCAAGAATATAGTAATTAAAACATGATGGATAGTTTTTGCAGAAGCCCTCGTCTGCAGTCCGCCTTGGTAGCACTCAAAGGAGGTATTCATTCACACTTGGATATGTGGGTGTGAATGTGAATGTATGTAGCCATGCAATTTGTCATGCTTGGTCACAGTACACTGGGGAGCAGTTAACTTTAATCAGGCTTTAGCAGGGTCAGTAATTCCAAAAGCAATCGCAATACTCCTGATTTGTTGCCATTAAATGTAGACTTGACACCTTGCTTGTCTCTTCAGTATGTTTTTTTTTCCTATGATAATCATCTCTACAATTAGCCTAAATGTCCAGTGATCCCTTATTTGTAAATGCTCATTTGACTTTTGAATTGTTTCAGTTGGTAGTTCAAGGCAGAGAGACTTTTGAGCCCAGTGTCCTAGGAAATATACTGGATGATTTTGCACCTTGTATCTAATGCACTCAGGACCAATAAGAAGAAATGGAGTGAGGGTGGTGGATTAGCATGTAGCATGATAAATCAAAGACTGTCCTCCTGTTAAAAAAAAAAAATAATGAGCCCATAGGTTGTGCAGCAAGTCCATGTCAGGAGGAGGTTGGTGTAGATGGATGGGTCAACAAAACACATGAATACGACACAGGAGAGCGGTAAGTACACTGCTCTCAGTACAGTTTGCATGTTTATTACTGTAACAATGACAACCAAGGTCTGGTATGCGTCCTGCTGTAGGGGCGCAATTTCAGGAGACACTTCTATGAGTTGTATCCAAGTGTTGAAAAAAAAAAAAAATAAATAAATAAATAAATAAATAAATAAAAAAAAGAAAGAAAAAAAAAAAAAAGAGAAAACACCCTCGTGGTTGTTCAGGTTGGAGGACTTGTCGTTAAATCCTCATGTAGGAGTTGATTTCATCATTCACCATAGTGTTGTTGCCATGCACAGATATTGTAGAATGCAAGGCTTTTGAAAACTCTGAACATTGATCCAACTTTCAATGTGCAACCAATGAAATGACAGCTGTCCATGACGTAACCTTAAAGTGACCAGTGATGGTCTTCAGGAAATGAAACATTAAATAATAAGATAATCTGAAAATAAACAATGAGAATTTGCAGCCCTGTAATGAACTATGATAAACATCTGCAGGGCTGCATTTCAGGTGAGAGAGAGAGAGAGAGAGAGAGAGAGAGAGAGAGAGAGAGAGAGAGAGAGAGAGAGAGAGAGAGAGAGATGTGTGAAGTCCTTGTTTACATCTGTTCCAGTGTGCTGGGTTCATTGTGAGTGAGCATTAATTCGATAAAGGCTTAGAGGGATTTGAGATGAATCTTGTTTCTCTATCCTGTTCTGCTCCCTGTTTGATTTTGCTATGAAGGCTGAAGATGAAGATTAGACAGAGTGCTGCAACCTTAAAAGGATGTGTTGTGACTATCCCGGAGCCATGTGCCTTTCATTTGACCTCTCAGCTGATTTATTTATGATTCAATCTAACCCTGGAACTAGTCAGATTCAAAAGGTGATGTATCTATAAGCAGTCTAAATTAACTTGTCCCTCTGCAACAAAACCCTATAAAAAGGTCTGACTGAGATGCTGTCTGACACAGCAATGATGTCACCTTGAAATGAAAGCATCACCTTTAGAAAACCTGAAAATTCCAAATTTGAGACCAGCTCACACACAAAATCAAAATAATCTCACTCTTTTGAGACCAGACTTGATTATATAAGAGTCAGAGCTGGAGGCGAGCCCGTGATTCACCCTGCTAAAAAAAAAATAAATAAATTAAAAAATGGATATTTGAAGCTTGAATTCACATTTTGACTTGCATCTCTCACTGACGAACACCTGAATGTTGAATGCCTTGACCCACAGGTATCGGAAAATCAATATTGTCTGTTAACATTACATTGTGAGGGCAGCAGTAACCTTGCATGGAAATTCCAGCCATAACTGCTTGTGAAAATGCGGCTCTTTAGAGCATAAAGGCCGTAATCTAGCTGGATTTGTCATGTCAGGATCTGTGGGATTCCCAGCGGAGAGACGAATGCTTTACCTGTTTGTGTCAGATTGATAGTTATGACATAAGTTACATGATACCCCTGCTGCTCGGGCTTATCTGATGGAGCTGCGAGCTGACACATTACCGAGAACACTGGCATCCTTATCAACATTCACTGCATCCTGAACTGCAACGAACAGATGGCTTTGCTGCTCTTTTCACACAAACCCAAAAGAAATTGTTACAACTCATGCATACAAAACACGAAGTAGCATCAAATAATGGGTTGTCACTCTGCATAATGTCCACATTTCTGATGGATTTAGACTCATAATGGATTCTTAATTAATGCTTGTAAGTTGTGAAAGGCTCCAGTGCCTGCGTGGACGATAAGGCACTGCCCCCCTGCCCTCGCTTTTTGGAATCAGTGAATGGATGATGATGATGATGATGTTGTTGATGGTGATGATGAAGATGATGATGATGATGATGATGATGATGACAGCTCCATTTAGATTCCTATCTGTCTGTGCAGGCACCAGTCTGCCGTACATCCATCTGTGGCGTTGTAATATTCTCAAACGTGGGCTTAGAGCGTCATTTGTCTTAAGTGTCAAAAGCACTTGACATTACGGGGCCCCCCTCCGGCTCACATCTCAAACTGAGGCTGACAGGGATCTGCCAGGCGATTTGAAGTCGTCTGAGACAGCGCTGATCTGTCAAATGTCGCTTCTTCGTGCACTTTGAAAGTTAACCACTGAAATGATTTTCAGAGAAACTGGACCTGTGGTTTGAGAATAAACCTCAACAAAAACCTAAAAAAAGTGAAGCTGGGCTGCAGCATGCTGGAACCAGAAGATGAGCAGATTATTCACTGAGTACTGCAGCTTGATGGGCTTTGGCCCATTTAGCAATTTATCCAAAGCTAGTTAAGTGGCGGGGTGGAGGATAGCAGGAGGCAGAGAAGCACTTGAACTGATTCTGTGTGAAGCTCTTTTTCTTATGAGCCTTATAGATCTAGAATTATCCAACTCTGCATATTTCCTGTACCATATAATTTCAAGAATTTTATGTGTCCGAAGTGGTTTTAGGAAAATAGAAACTGATGTAAATTGCATTGAAGTGCAACCCCTTTCACTGACTCCACTTCTGATCCAACCAGTCTGGAAGAGACACCTGAACTACATTGCCTGATAAATGTCTCAGCGATGATTTATTTCTTCCAGACACCCATAACATCACTATTCTGTCAAATCCATTCACTCTGATCAAGGAGCAATTTCAGCAGATACACTAGAAAGGCTTTTTTGATTTAGTTTTTGACATTTTTGCCAATATGTCTGACATGCAATATATGCAAATTGAACCTCTCTAATAAGCATCTTCTTTGGTTCAATTGGTTCAGGCCTTTTCTTTTTTTTTTTTTTTGTTATTACCCTGTCCTCCGACAGTCTGCACATCTAATTTTGGTCATGAAAATAGCCTTATTATTTTCCTGATAAGGGCATGCCTATTGAGATGTCACTATTCTGTTCTTGCAGAGCAATCACCCCATCCATTCAATTTGGATTCAAAATATCACTTGCACTCCTCAGGGGAGATTGTTACTTCTCCATAGCATGCAGGTACATGCACAGATGCGTGCATACACACATATCGGAGACACCCAATCACTGTCATCTCGAATAGGACTTAAATGATGGATGGTTTTGCGACACATTCAAGGCTAAATAGGAACACTGAGTTCTCTCACCCAGCTCCTGCAATTTCTTGTTCTTTGCTTTGCCAGGAGGAGTGGCGTCAAGATGCAGTGTTGATATTTTCCTTATTTGGAAATAAAACAATGGCGGTTTGAGTTTGGGGGTCAGTGGGACTCACATTAACTACCTGTGGGAGAACAGCATCAAAGATTTAACTGTGCCATCTGCCCCTGGGAGGTTCTGATTCCACCCTGCACGGTCCCTGCACTCCCTCTATGGGTGTGTTCCTCCCGAGAGGTTGAAAAATGAACGGCACCAAAGCCGATCTGAGGATCTGCTACCGAGCAGCTGCACTGTGAAATTGATATTAATTGAAATTGATTATTCAATCTGGGACACATGGGTCATTAATTTCTAATCTCTCCCTTCAATCAATAATATATCCCTCTCTCTAAAGCATCTTTTACAGCTTTTAACTCTTATTTATGAATAAAAATGATTACAATGATAGCATTCCTTAATTAAAGACGAGGCCTCCCCGCCTCATCGTTATTTTACTGAATTTCATGCCCCTGCAAGAGAGAGAGAAAAAAGTAATTAAGGCAAAAAAATATAAATAAAGATTAGGAGTAGGAGGAAACTCACTTCGTTGCATCAAAATGTTTGTGGTTTAATTCTGCTGTGGATTCATTCTGACATCTGAGATAAATGTGTTGTCTAACCTATGGGTCTGTATTTTTCTCTTAGCTGGACTGGCCTTTTTTTTTTTCCATCAGTGCAGGGTTGGGAGGGGACAGCGCAGTCTATGAGATGATATATAGAAGGCTGTCAGGTAATTTAACACTCCTTTTGGCAGCCAAGTGGAGTCTTGGGCAGTGAGGGTTCAGCTTCACCGGATTATCCATTTTTGCTTAGAATATTGTCGAGGTGACCTACAGACTCACAACAGCAATGTGTTTCAAGTTAGTTTCACTTTTAGTCCCTTTGATGTGTTTCACATTTATATAAGCTGGATCATGGGAGCAGGAGGTGGTTTGCAGTTGCATTTTGTACTTGATGATAATCCAACATGTGCACAAATAGATGTAACTCAAACTATGATTTTGGAATTACACTGCTAACAACGTCGTTGTCGTTGTCCTCGTCGTCCAAGATCTTTATCAATCTGTTTCCCCACAATCCAGAATTTACCACAGTTTACCTTTTCACATCTATTAATACCTCCTCCAACTCCTTTGTACTGTTGATAGACATTGTTGTCCCACAGCATTATGCACACTCTGAAATATGCTCAGTAATTACGCACAATGTTAACTGAGAAAATTTGTTCTGACCTATAACAGTAAAAATAAAATAAAATCCACTCACTAGCTTTCACCAGAGCTCCCCTCCACCCCACCCCTTAAGGTTGTGTAGTTGTTGAACTTGGGTCACATCATAACAGGTGGTTGTAGTAACATGACCATGTGTGGTGTCACAAATGGGGCAACAGGTGGTGTGTACTTAATTATGTCACATTTCTGGTGTGAACACAATACATACACAATACCTGCTTAGAATGGAATGTTATATGGAACATGGACACAGCTATCAAAACTTACATATAGTCATGTAGTCCGTGAGGTTTCTCTAGTGCAAGATGTTCTTTCCAGTGAAGGCAACTCATTTTCTCACCCCATCCACTTTACGTGGACACAGAAAATTAAAACGGGCTTCTTCAGGCAGAGTGATTTGCCACAATAGAGCACTGATTGGGCGTTGATTATGTTTGTTGGTTCAACCTTAATTATCCCGGCTGTTTGGTGCGCATCCTCTCCCTCTGACTGCTGACGCATATCACCACAAGGTTGCGAGGAGCAACATCCTGCACGCGTCAACAGCAGTGTCTCAAGTGCCACTGAGGCTCCTAATGATCATTTCCCGACACTCGATGCTGCTTGGGATTTGATTTGGAGTGTATGTGTCACTGGAATGGAGGCTTTTTCAACAAACACACAAGCATTGCTTTTTCCACAAGTATGGCTTTTTCTTGAACTTAGCTATTCTTGAAAAATCATTCTCAAGGATGTTAAACTCTGTTTGGCTCTGAAGCGATAAAACTACCTCTTTTCTATCCTATCATTTAAATAATTAGTATCTCTGCTTATTCACAGGCATACACAAATGCTTCGCATGAAAAGCCGGTATATTTTAACTTTGATGCTTTGAAGTCACTGGTCATACACACACTAGAGGCTAACACGAAGAGAGTGCTGGACTGCTTGTCCCGGAGAACGAAGACTGGCACAGACGACAGGGAACACGCAGACTAAATAGACTAGAAGAAGGAAAGACAATTGGACACAGGTGCAACACATTAGGGGCAGGGTCAACAATCACAGGAGTGGGAAACATACAGTGGCAGGAAGTGTAAATCTGAAAAAGAAACTTGAAGAAAACACTTAAAATGTTGAGGAACAGTACTTGAATCAAGTGTTTCCATTTTGTGCCTATATATACTTTCAGAGGAAAGTTTTGGAGCAAAGGTTTCTTCCATAGTGTGGTTTTTAATTCACTACATTTGTCTGACATTAATATTCACTTGTAACTTTTTACGAATTAACATTTTACATGGAAAACAAACGATCACCTTATTTACAAGAAATGATAGTTTGCGGTGAGATGTTTTGACTGCTGCTGTTCTCGAGGTCATGATAAAATTTAAATCTCAACTTTCAGGGCCAACATGGGTGAGATTCATTAAAAGCTCATGACAATGATCTCTTCCTGCCGAGGAAGACCATGTGATATGATTGAAATCACAACTATGAATTATCACATATTAAACAACAGTATTTAGCACTGAAATTCAATATTGCAACAATGAAAACAAGTAACAAGAAACATTCCTGAATTAGCTATTCACAGACCTCTCACACTGTCGTATTGCTCATATCAGTAAGCAGGGATGGGGCTCTCTTTTGCCTTGGGGCCCACTAGCTCATTAATCAAGCCCTAGTATTTCTGCTTTTGCTTTAGTAAAGCATGTGAGCTCCCATCATTAACATAGCAAGAAAAATAACCGCCATCATACAGTAACAGCTGTGACATCAGGAACAAACTGTGTTAGGATACATATCTATAAATACTTTCAAAAATTAATAGCCATTTCAATCTCATCAAAGTCTATTCACAGCTGATTTCCACTTCTATGCACAGTATATAGTATTCCTATCCACCTTCATGAAATATCATATAATCATATAAATTACCACATTTAGGCAGGATTGCCATTACCTATGGGTAAGTCTGAAGTTTGATGAGCATTAAGTATGTAAGTTGTGCTGTATTCAGGCATCACAGCACTGCATGTTATCAGTTATCCAGAGAAGAAATAGTGTTGACTTCACACTCCACTCCCCTAACACACAGACAGACTCAGACATTGACTGTTGAGTGGTGTATTTGTAGAAATGTGACACAAATCCAAACAATTCATAAATGACCTTGCCTAGCACCGGTGCCTCAGTCCTCTGATGAGTACATGTCACAGCAAAGGATTGTCTAATAAGTGATGCATTGGAAAGCCTGGCCAGAGGATCCCTAAAGCAATTCTATTGTAATTGATGTTGCAGCATAAAATGGCTCTCAGTGGACAAGGCTGATTGGGTTGTTGTTTTTTTTGTGTTTTTTTTTTTTTTTTTTTTGTTGCTGTCTAGCCGCGCCTCTCTCTCCGACCAGGTAGGAATGACATCACATCCAGTTATCCCATTAGGCCAGATTGCATTCTTGCTTGTCCTGTCACGTGTCTCTCGTCTCATCACTAAGTGCATGTTTGGTCTGTGCATTAATATTAAAGCCTGATCACTGACCATCACTAGCGTTGATGAACAGCGGTGAAAACAAACACAGACAAGCTGCTGTAGTCTATTCCAGAGTACTGAATGCAATTTATAATTTATGAGGACGAACACGGTGGGAAAAAAAAAGAATCTCCTCTTTTTAACTCCCTCATTCTTCCTCATTGTTTTATTTTCTGTATCCACTGCCATTTGGACTCTGGGGACTCAGTGCAAATGTCCTGGTGTTCCACTTACTCCTCTATCTGACAGGGTTCATCCAGTCTAATCAGATCTCTTGACTCTCCGTCTTTGTAGCAGATGCGGACTATCTGTATTGTGTGCAACCTTATAATTTCTCAAAGCATTCAGAGGCACTGCATGAGCGTTACTATATAAGCAAGGCTAATATTAGCGCGCTGTGCAGTATTACAGATCATGACGCATTGCACATAATATACCACATGCAAACCCTGTGTTATACATTACGAATGTAGCATTGAGTTCAATAAGCGCGCAGCTGCCCAGCAGTGCTAAACCCAGTGGGCCCTGAACATAGCACTGTCAGTAACATATGCAGTAGTTATCTGACAATTACAGTAATGCTCTAAAATGAACCCACAATGTACTTTTGATGCCTTGTGAGCAACATTTCAACTGAAGCATGGTACATTTGTGTTATGTTGGAGTGTGTGAACAGTGTTATTCCTTCAGTGTTGCATGTGTGATGTTTGAGAGAATAGCATAATGAAATTCAACGATGAAAGCAGAGGCAGAGTCCAAGTCGGTCGCTCATCCTCCATGCTGATGATTTCATGCTGTTTCCTCCACTCTGTGTGGCTTGACTTACAAGGACACCTTATTATACGCATGCTCTGCTCACTTTAGAAAAAAAAAAAAGAATAAACAGAGCTGAAGAGAATTAGGAGCTATTTTGAAAAGAGACAAAAGGAGGGCCTTGAAAGTTTTTTTAAAATAGACTCAAATTGACATGGGTTATTGAAAGTGCTTGAATTTATGTATTTTGTGCAAAGATAATTTCAATCTCTCTCTCTCTTTCTTTCTCTCTCTCTCTCTCTCTCTTTCTCTCTCTCATATATATATTATATTATATTTATATATTATTATTATTATTATTATTATTTTTTTTTTCCCCCACATAACATTAGCAAATAAGTTATGTGCTACAGTCATGCATGCAGACAACCCTAACCATCTCTTAAATAAGTATCTGTGTCTATCACCCAGCCTATATAGTTTTGTTAGAGAGGGTGTGAGACCATATAGTCTGCTGTCAGTGTAACACATCACAGTTGAGAAGTGTTCACAACACTCAAGCCTCTCTCTCTTTTAAATTCTTGTCTGTGGTCTTGTGTTAAACTTGTTAGTTTACTTGTTAGTAAAATTCTTAGTGTAATAGTAATTAACCTCAATCCGTGTCTCAAACTAGATGGGTCCTTGAATTTGAAGGAGTTGGGTTTAGACGGTCCTTGAAAAGTCCTTGAAGTTGATGTTTAAGAAGGTGTGGGAGCCCTGTTTTTACCTCTGATTTTTAATCAGTAGCCTACTTGAATAGTCGTCATTAAGTTATCTGCAAATCAGTTTTGTTGCACTGCCCTGTTTTACCATGTTTGCAGTATTCATAAGTAGGTTTATCTAGTGGTTCATAAAGATTTTAATTGACTTAAAATCATAGATAGTTCAATATAATAAAAAAAAAACAAATGAAATTACAAACTACAACTTGTATAGTCATATATATGTTAATCTCCTCTGACATATCTGCCCTGTTTGAAGAAGCAGGCTAGGTGAAATATGATATGATAAAATAGTCAGAATATAACAAAAGATGTGTTATGATTTGCAACTTCATAACGTATCTATCTATCTATCTATCTATCTATCTATCTATCTATACCATAATTGCAATATATCTTGTACTAAATTTTGAAAAATACCCCAGTAATCAATCAATTAATCGAATAAAACGAAGTTCCACCGACACACTATTCTTCCAACACGTCTTTCACAGTCTCACTTTTAGTCTTGGCACATCCACAGTTGATGCAACCTTCCTTCCTAATAAATGGCATTCATCTGGCACCCTGAATAATGTCATTTTATAATGCATCATAGTGGCTAATAAACTCAGGATTGATTTGTGCTTATACAAAAACACATCAGGCGGAAACCATCACATCTGTAATAAATTGATGCTGATCCCTCCGCCCCCCCCCTGCCGAGGGGACAGAGCAGCCAAATGCCAGGAGAACCTTATTTATATATTTTTTTTTCTTATTGGAGGCTCCACGGCGGTGCAATCGATCTCAGTGCAGAGCCTTTTGTTCTCTGAAGTAATAAAGCAGCATATTGATTTATTGGCGGGCGACAGTTACCTTTTGCCTCCTCCTCCTGTTCTCTGTTTCGTTCCACTGTTGGGTCCCCGGGGAGGAAAAGTTTGGTCTATTCGGGACCTGAAGCCCTACACTTTTCCATGCGAAAATACAATGCAAGAGGTATTGATCTGGACAAGTAGAATTTTTCTGGAATGGGTATTGGTCAGGACTGAGGGCTTTGTCATTGTGTACAAATATGTTGGTTGATTTTCTGATCTCCACTGCTAATCTCCACTCAGGGATAAACGGCCTCCTCCAGTTGTCATAATAAGTGTGAGCAGCCATAATTGTGTAAATGTGAGCAGGAATTAATGCAGGAAACAAAGTGGCAGATGTGAGAGCAGAAAGCAACCTGACTCAGCTAGACATCGCATGCACGAGACAAATAGCACAGGCTGGCAGTCTATGCACATTTTGAACAGCATTTGTTTCCTGTTTTAAGATGGCATTTTAAATAAGCCTTTCACATTTACATATCCACTTCATATTACCAAATTACTTCCTTCATACTCATGCAATCTTCATATGTACTCTGAATCAATACAGCGTGCAGCCCTGGAGTTTCACTGAGAGAAACAAAAATAAAAGCAGTGACTGGATGTGCAAAATATTGAGAAACACAGTATGGTTCCCCTGGAATCGCACTGGACATGCATAGACCTACCTGTAGTCACTTTATTTAGGAAAGATGTTTCTTATTTGATGATAAAAACTAAATAAGTGATTTTTGTGCTAGTGATACAAACATGTAAATTAGTCATCTTAGCTCTTTGTTAAGATGAAAAGTGAAACCCAGTCTCATCATGGATTCAGACCTAAATTTTATGATAAATGACATCAAGACAATAACAAAATCCACTTATTACCACTTCAGTACATATGAAGATTCGTAAAGTCCAAACCAGTTTCTTGAAAACTAATCCACAACTTTTTTTCTCTAGTAATGAGTATTCCTCAGGTGTTTTTTTTTTTTTTTTTTGTCAAAAAAAGGAAAAGAAAAATAAATAAAACTAAGACAGCACTGGCACATGCAGAATGTTTCTGTGTCTCTAACCAAGGTCGAATCAATCCAGTTCTCAGATCTCTGTCTGGGTTTCAGTCTGTCATTTTTTAAAATAAGAAATGAAAAAAGCCCCACATAGCAGACCTTTGAGAAGAGAGGGTCTCTCTGACTTTGACCGAATTATGTATGAACAAGGTAACAATGCTTTGAAGACATCTTTTTTTTCACTTCTTCTCCATTTTTATTGGAGCCAGCTGTAGAAAATGTTGTATAAATGAACTAGTTTGACTGTATGCTTTTTAGCTTTGAATGAGAACTGTTCATTTTCCTGATATAAGCTGTCTGAGATCATCATCAGTATGAATGAATATTCTGCCTTTTGGTACAATTCTCCTTCAGGTTCAGTCAAAGCAGAACAAAAAACCAAGTAAGGGAAATCACAGTCACTAAATCACACACAGAGAATTTAATCAAGCAGATTTACAGTAAATCAAATGGGCTTTTCCTGCCTGTCATACCTTTGACTGACAGACTACTAAAAGGTCAGAGCTTCTCTAATCAAAACTCACCCACTCCATCTGCCATATGGGAGGCAGCTCTAGAGTCACTGGCGGAATAAAAACCTGAGCTATTTACAAGCTAACAGGAATGAATTATGACTAGCTGCCTCTGCAGGACAGGTTTTTTGAAACTGGTCTGGTAATTGCACAATGAGCAGAGTGCTGTTAAACATCATAATTATAGGTATATTACCTTGGGATCTTTTTTATTTTGCTGGAGAAGAAACACGTGCTATAGAAGGGGAGAATTATTTTTCAGTCCTCCATCTCCATTTTACTTTGAAAAACCATCCATATCTCTAATTACTCAGTCTGAAGGTATTTAAGGTATTTTTGGTGAAGGAGAGTAAAATGTATTAGTGTCTGCCCCTGCAGTTTCCTGTTTTGTGATCCCTTTCTCATCTGTGCAGTGGGTTATATAAGGGTTTGACTACTTAAGGTTTTGCCATCTGTGAAAGACCATTATCAGGAATTTAGTGACCTCAAAGTTGAAGCATGGTCACCATAAACTCACAAACACAACCAGAGCTGCTGTCTCCCACTGTGTCAGAGCTGCTCTTTTCATGCTGCGGTGAAGCACTCATTTCCTCCACGTAATTGACATGACTGTATCTAGGAAAAGACATGCTGACATTTGATAACACATTCCACCACTCCCATATCTCATCGGACACTACTCATCCATGTGCGGCCCTCATTCAGTGTCGCTTTTGATGCGAGTTGGAGTCGACAAGAGGGGCAGACAAATTGAGGGGATGACTGTTAACCTTCACAGGTGGTTGACTTGACCTTTGGTCTGCAGTGTCACTAAGGCGCGTGTATGTTAACACATTAGAGGCGCCATCTCGTACCTGACATCAATAATACAGAAAGAATCTTTCCACCTAAAGTACAAAAACACAACAGAGTTTGATCAGTCACTGAACTAAAAGTCAATATATGTGTGTATTTGTTTAATAGCAATAATCACTATTAATCTGGAGACATGGGTGACCTAGTGACCAAGTGATTAGTGGTTTGTTTTTTCATATCAAATAAAGTTACAAAATAAATTTAAATATCTAAAAAAAAAAAAAAAAAGCAATCTAGAGACATTAGTATATGAAAATCAATCAAACTTTGTTAACACAGTCAACGCCATGACTGCGTATTACCACCTTATAATTGTAGTGAACCAATGACAGTCTCATAAAACCAGATTCAGACAGCCAGGGATTCCATAACCTAAGGAACCAATCCTATCAACTTGTGGGGATGGTGGGCTGGAAAAATAAACAAGAAACCTTGTCAGTACACAGAGCGAGAGTTTGCATTAGCACAACCACTAACACTGTGTCAGCCATTGCAAGTTACAAGCTAACAAACGACATACACTAATAAGAGATGCTAACTACGCTAACCGTTCTGATATATCTGATAAAAATGGGAAATTCTTATTGAATGGACAAGATTGGATGATGACGTGCCTGTGCACTGCACTGTGGGATTGTTCTGAGGATTTATGCACCTCTGTCATTGATTATCCTGAAATATGAGTGCACAGCAGCTACAGTATGGTGAAGGCTTTGGGGCATTGCAAGCAAACTGGTAGATCTGGTAGTTATGGTATTCCACAGAGTCATTTGGGTTGCACAACTAAAACAATTGGCTGAGGTTTAGGAAAAGATTGTGATCATTAAATATTAGAGAAACAAAAACAACACAATATCCATACAAGATGGCGTGTGACGATAAAAATAAAGGTCTTGTTTGCTTTGTCTTCTTTGGAGTACCTCAGCATCACTGATACATGCACACAAACTGCCTTAGAAGCACCGTTTAACCATAGTTTGTTGAGCTGCTGCACACTCGAGATGGACAGAAAGTGCTGTGTGCTGCCTGAGCTTAATTGGTATTTCTGCCATCACCTTGTCTAAACTGGCCACGCAGCGGAAGCAGTGCGTCAGCACCACAATAGCAGCAGAGGCTGTCCACTGTCAGTGTCTATGCTGAAACTGTTCAGCCACAACACTGCTGTGCACTCAAGACCTCACAGCCCGATTCACGAGCATATCTGTTGGTGGATGTGATAAGCGAGAGTGCTGAAAGTGTTGACAAAGGCTTTAGGTCACAGTTAACATAGTCTATGTGTGTGAGTGTGAGTGAGACACATGCCTATACACAGCTGCTGTAGCCAGCTGCAATAGTTGAAATGCAGTGCACTGTTTCTGTTACATCAAACAAAGGCCTGGAAAGAATGGGCTAAAACACATCTAGTTACTTCCAACACATTTCAGAGAGAGAAAAACTGAGAGACAGAGGCAGAAAGCAGCAGACAGACCTATTTCCTACAACTCTTGCAGTAAAACCATATATCAATACCCCAGTCGTGGAAAGCGCTCTCTATGCAGGAAATTAACTTGATGACTTTACAGTGTATGTGTGTAAAGCTGAAAGCAATTAAAATTGTGAATAATACACTTTTTTTTTTCTACTATACAAACAGAGCATTGTTTCAATTTCACACTAGCTTGCCTGATTGGATTTCACTGTTTAACTTGTTTGTTCTTAGAGAGGGGGACAACAAATAGGTTTGCATTTATATTGTTAAATCTATTAAATCTGGAGTAAAATAGAGGCCTCTAATCGCCTCCATCATGGTCTTACTTTTTATACAAGTGGCAGTTTACAGATTGATGTTTGAAAAAAACTTATTTGTTTGTTTAAGCTGCTGGTGTGAGAACTCATGTAACCAGATGTGCAACATGTTCCTCTTCTCTTTGGGTTTCGGGTTGTTTGTGCTTGTAAGAAAACTCCCCGGGTGAACTTCTGTAAACAGAAGTGATCAGAAAATGTTGAGACATATGGAGGTAATTGCAGAAAAACAATTAACTGCGTGACTGTTATAATCACTTAGATTCAGTTGATTTACCCTGACTCTAATTTGTCGAAACTTTTCAAGGGGGTTTTAAAACAAGAGGAAAGCTGGTTAAAAGTATCATCAAAATAATAACCCTAACAGCTGGAATGTGTTATAACATGATGTTTTAATATCAATTTATCTACAAAATCTTTACTGACACCACTGTATTCTGGTCTTCATGGAAAGTGCACTGTCACTGAAGCAAAGGAACATATAAAAATTACAAACAAACAGACTGTACCAGTTTGACCATAAAATGTCCATTGATTCTGGCATTGGTACTTACAGTATAAATGAGCAGAATCATATTGAAACAGGATGGTTCAACTTTATGTAGCGTTATCTGAATTTCTACTGGAGAATTCTTTTGTTAAAGAGTTTGTTCTTGGGAAACAACCGTTGTGCATTTTCTTGCAGATCCACCTCATGTTTTTTTTATAATTTAGCACTGAAGTTAGTTGCCACAAAACAGAAACCAAAACAACCAGATGAGTACATTCTTCAGCTGTCCAGAGCTGGTCCTCTCCTGATCAACCAAACAGTTTGGTTATCCAAAGAGACAGAGCACAACTTTAAGCCACTATGGGCACATGTCTCCTGTCCTTGAGGGCGTCTACAGGCCAGATCTCCCTTCAAGTAGCTGTTAACTGCACAGCTTGGTGGTCTCGTAATCCATTGAATTGGGCAGACGGGAGCTGAAGGCCTGTAAGGAGGCATGAATGCGAACCACCTCACTGGCAGTCAGTTTGAGTCGATGCCGGAGGAGACAGGCAAATAGGTCCAACCTCTGTTGACCCGGAGGGGAGAGCCGGTTCACTCTGTCTCGTATCTCCAGGAGTTGAAGCATGGCTGTGTCCTGGGAACCTTGAGTGTACGGGTAGTCCAGCTGCAGGATCAAGTCGCGGATCGCCTCTGGGTCGAAGTGCATGCTGTACCCAAACACCTGGATGCTGTTGATCTTCATGTAGCCCAGGTTCCGGGCAGGATCTGTCACTTCTAAAGGCTCGTAATAAACACTGTCATTCAATCCATCATGAGTCTTTATCCTGCTCCGAAGGTAGATATGAATGGTTTCAAAGAATGTCTTCCATTTGTTGCCCAATGTCAGTGTCCAGTTATAGCACTCGAAGGGAAGGTCCAGCTTGGTGGCCTGCCAGTCTGGAAAACCATTCTCATTGACAGGGATGTACCAGCTCTCTGAATGGCTCCCTCCAAAGGGGTTGATATAGAGCGTAAGGACAGGCTCCAGGGTGCTGTTCTTTGTAAGGCAGATCTGGAGGGATATTCCCAGCAGCATGTGGACCATGTTTGACTTGTACTTGTTGCTCTTCAGCGTTAGCAACATCCTCTTTCTCCACGATGGGTCAAACCAGCTGTTGAGTCGCATGTCATTGCTGATGAAGATGGCATGGACCTAACAGAAAAACACAGACAGCATTGGTACACAGCACACGTCTACACATCTAAAACATAGAACAACAAATACACGGAGAAACTATAAAGTTCCTCAGTAGCCAGAAGGGCAGGGCTTTGTAATGCTGAGTCTCTCCCGTGAGTAAATGTATTCTCCCCAGGCTACAGCTGTAAAAGACAGCTCTGCTCTCAGTCAGCCTGACATGATTAAACAAAGGCTAAAAGAAAAATACCTCTAGCCTACGGTCAGCTCTCTGTAGTAGGTAGCCCAGTTCCAAATCCTGGAGGTCCGTCTCGAATCCCAGATAGTTCTCAGTAGAGTCTGCCACCATGGGCCTGCAGGCCCCTTGTGTCAGGGCAAAGCCCAGGTTGCAGCTCCCACAGCGGGTGTGGTTGTCTTGTGCGCATGCAGCACAGGCCGAGCCTTCCCCAACAGCGCAGGGCGGAGGCAGCTGACAGGGGCTGTGTTCGTATCGGCAGCTGCAGCTGTGAAGCTCCTCAGAGAATGCACCAAGCTGGTTGTTCTCTGAGCAATACAGGAGAGACTGGAAATGACTCAGCCAGTACGACTGAGGCCTAGACCAGGGAAAACAAGAGAAGAGAGAGGGGTAGTTATTGAACAGGACTTATAGGCTGAACTAGTTTAATAGGTAGAAGCTTTATGAGGTCCAGGGCACCTGTCTGGGTCTGCAGACAGCTTGCTCGTTAAAAATAAAAAGCATAATCCACATACGGTAAAACATGCAAACAGGCCCGAGAGGATTCCAGTGAGCATGGTTTAGGTAATTTGCAGGTCTCTGTGGTACCTCTGTTACATAACTATTATTTCAACAGCATCTCAACAGTATTCTATTTCACACTTTAGGCTTGATACACAGTAAAATATTGTGTATAACATAAGATGTTCAAAAGACACTTTTCACCAAAATACTTCGGTGACACGATAACAACTGGATTGTCTTCATGACAAGTGAGCAAACGCCATCCACTAATGAAGGTCATAAGATGTGACCGATGATTGATCGTCATTGAAGCTCTGCACAATTTCCTCATTCAAGCTCAGATTTGGCTCAGTTTAAACCTAAACCTCTTAAATGTCTTTTAACCAAATCAGTGATCCATGTGACCTATTCCTGCTTGACTGGAAAATGTGTGTTTTAATGGTGCAATTGCTGTTATCGGACACAGTTTGTTTCAGCATCTCAAATTTTCCACCCTTCTAACAGTTAGGATTTACATACATTACTGTGTGTGTGCCATTTTTTTATAGCAAAAACTTTTAAATTCACAATCTACCTTTTTTCAGTTAAATTTTTCCACCAGGATAATGATCCCAAGATTGTTCCACAACGAACAATCTTTAGGATTATTCGGAAGTGTTTGCAGGAATACCTACATATTATTGAGTCAACCTTGCTTGAGATTCTTGCAGAGTGTTTCCAGTACCCATGTTTTTGTTGTCCTTAAATGTTTGATGAGTGTAGGTTACACTTGCAAAGAATATGGGCACAAACATTGGTATTTCAAAAGGAAGAGACAGAGAGAGACAGGAAAAAGAGAGAGGAAGTTGTCTTTGATCAGTTTGTGACATAAATATTAGAAGTGCGCCGCAGCCGTAGGGTAACTTACTCTCAGACATACGTATAATTCTCCCATGTGGGCTGGAGTTTGATTCCCGTCTGTAGCACTTTCTTGACTGTGATCCCTTTATGCCTCTTATCCTCTTTGCTCGCTGATGAGAGGAAATGCACAGTACCGTTGGCTTTCCTTTTAGAAAAAAAAAAAAAGCTTTTTCTTTGATGAGGGTGTATTGTGGTAAACTTTATGCTAATCTGAAAATGTTTGGTGGATTACATTTGGGGCATCCTTCCTCTGTATCCCCATCTTATTGTGTGCTTGGCATTGGGAATCAAGTCTCTGTTCAGAAAATCACCGATTTAAATATCATAACCCCCCTAATGGAAAAAGCGGTCATGGGAAATGAACCGAAAGCGCTCTTTCTTTCCATCAATCGCTACCTGTGGGCACAGCATTTCACCTCCGACAGCGTCAGCAGGGAAAGCAGTCGCCAAGACAAGGCTGCAGTTGTGCTGTTAGTTCCCTGGTGTGATTATGTACAGCCTTCCTGCTCCCCTGCAAGTATTCTTCCAAACCACTGCTGCAAATCAGTGTCCTCTAACTTCTGTGTTCGAGGAGCAGAAAAAAATGAAATTTAAATAAACCAAAAATACAGTCAAAGCCAGGTACTTTGTCTTGGTGAGGACTTGTGGACTTTAAAATTAAACCAACAATGGATTCCTTGACAGAAGACCAGTATCTACTTTAAATTAGAAAGCTTTGACTGAAGTGATGTGCACTACAACAATATGGACACTGAAATATTATACACTACATCTGATGTTTGAACACATCATCCTCAGTCCACAGGCATTAATTTGCTACTATAACAGCCCACACTCCTCTGAAGCCTTCAACAAGATTTTGAAACCTAACTGTAGAGATTTGCTCCCATACAGCCACAAGAGCATTAATGAGTTTGGGACCGATTCGATGATCCCGCCTGGCTCGCAATTACAACTCTAGTTTATCCCAAGATTGTTATATGGAGCTGAGGTCAGGTATCTGCGCAGATCAGTGAACATCCTTAGCGACAAACTGGGATAATCTGGCCCACGGCCCTTCTCTAAACAGTTCCCACAAAGTTGGACGCACACTCTGTACCAGAGGTATTCAATTAAAATTCAAAAGTTGTTGATTTTTCACAGGGAAAGGTCTTGAACATTGGTCTTACTTGAGAAGCTAAGATTGGCTGAATAGTGTTACATGACCAGTGCCGTAAAGGCTAGAAAAGCTGCCCCAGATAAAATAGAAGCCTTTGTCAAAATTAATGATTCTCAATCATTTATAGGTTATACATCCAGGTCCAGTTAGGATGGCGTCTGTGATCCACCAATACAGTACATTAATATATGGTATTAATACAAATCTGTCAAATCATTCAATCAGCCAATCTATACTAAAGCAAGGAAGCAAAATAAATCTATATGAATAATCTAAAGAAAGACAAATTAGTGTCATGATATGCAATAATCGCACCTTCTGGCCTTCTTTTCCTTTGTAGGAAATAATGACTAACACAGCGTGAGGCTGTATAGATTAAATTGGACTGAATGCCTTGACAAGTTAATTAAAAACCTATTCAACATTTTTAGACTCAAATCATAATTGCGCTCTCTTGGTAGTCAAGCACAGTTGAGAGGACTCGTTCTGAGATGCATTCAAGACCTTGATGTACGTGAAAAAAAAAAAAAATCTGACACCTTTTTTTAGTGCGAAGCCTATGAATAAGAAAAGGCATTTTCTAAGCTGATTAAAGCAGAAGTACTGAATACATCCACTGAATGACAATGTGCATCATTATGCCTAATGGCAAAAGTTCCAACACAAAGTATACTGTGCAGTTTTATCATTACCCGCCTAATAAAAGCCAAGCTGACTGCTGCTTCCAATGTCTTATACGCTCATAATTGTCAGCACAGAGGAAAAGTAGCCCCCAGGAAGCAGAACGAATCACATATCTCTCATCTATCTCAAGTGCCATGAACGGGATGGTAAAGGGAGAGTGAGAGGTTTTTCACGCGATTTCGCTTCTCTCCCAGACAAACTGACAGGCATCCCGTTGTCAGTCTCTTCCCACTGAGTATGAAGACTTCTATGAAGAGTGAAAACAAAGGCAAAGCTTCACAGTTGATGCAATGGTAATAACATAGATAAACACTGCCTAGATGAGGGCGATGACACTCCTTTTTCCAGGCAAGTGGGTGGTAATATCAGCTGCAAAGATCAGTGATTAATGTGTGTTTTGCCAATGTGGTGGAGAGAGCGAGACAGATTAGGGAGGGGGGTAAACTGAGACAGAGAAAAGAAAGAAACAGAGAGATGGACTGGACATTGAACAGAGTGCACTGTATAGATTCATCTGGCAGCTGATTTATGTGTTGTGCTCTGTACCATAACCACCATTACTGTGGTGGCTCAGTCGAACTTAACGCAGTGTGACTGACAGTGATTGGATTCATCACCTTCGGCAATCGGCCCCTTTGACTTACTGTAGGATAGGATACCATTGAAGGTATCCAATACAAATGTGGATTTCATTCAGTCCAAAAACACAAATTCACCAGAAAAACCTTAAGGTACAAATGGTGAATTATTTCCTATAGAAATTCACTGGGCAATTGGGTTTTAAAAGTAAGAAGATAACAGTAAGACTGGCAGAGGGTCAACAGACCAAAAAAAGTAGTGACAAACAGCAAATAATCCTTGGTCCAATCATAACACAATTGAAAGAAGTGAAACAACAGCTGGGCCTCTGAAAAAACTGGTCAGTGTCCACTTTACTTGACTGGCAACATAACTTCTAACACTGTCTTCTACTGTGCATTGGTTACTGTGGCAGGTTTTGGCCATTGCTCTTTGTGACCACAATTAACTTTCCTAATGTTAAAAGGATGAATGCTACAAAGTAAAATATGTCAGTAAAATGTTAGTTTTCACATGTAACACTAATTTACATAGACTACCTCGTAGACTAGCATGATCAAGTTTATTTCTTTAAAATGTTACTATTAATAATAACCACATTTATGGACTAATGTATCTCAGTTGAATTATTTTATTAATCAGCTCTGTTCATTTATTATATCATTCATTGTCTTGTCAATATGTAACCTGACTCATAATCAACGGAGCTAAATTCTAGACTACCAGTCCTCAGACTGTACTCATAACTTAGCCTGGTACGCTACATACAAAGACTGTATTTTCCACAGTGTGTGAAGATGATATAGATTGTAATGTTAGTGGATGTTCTCATGTTGGGTAAGTCCTACCTTGAGTTGTCACCTTTACTAAGGGAATGTCCTTTCTTTTTATTAGTCTCTTTCTTATATTAACAAGTTATCACTTGGTGAAATGAAAATGAATAAAAACTGTCCTCAGCAGTAAAGGCAGTAACACCCCAAAAAGTCATGGAGGAGTGGATAGAGTCCTAAAACCCAGAAATTAGTTAGTATTTTAGCACTTTGGTTCCTTCTTACCAAAATCTGTGGACTTTTTTGAATGGGTTTTAGGTTAAATGGCTGATATAAGGTCTGTGGTTAACACAAGCTCAAGACATTTTCACATTCATTGTGTAATTCAGTCTTTAAACACTAGTCTGAAACTGGTTATGACATAAATTTAAAGAACAAACCTAATGTAAGACTTGAAAGGATGGGGGTGAACGTGTTATGCAGTATTAATTCATAATTAGGCTACAAATGGGCAAATTTCATCATATATATAAATTTGATAATACTGCATTATATGTAATTTGTAAAAATGGAATTTCCCCCTTTGTAGCCAGTGTAGGGAATCTATTTTCAGAGGGATTTCTGAGGATTTCATGGAGATGAAGTCCAATGAGATGGAATTAAGATTTCATGATTTTGTGAAAATTTCATGAAGCTTCATAAAGATTTAATGGACCAGAGACTTGTCGAATCAGGGACCACAAGTGTTTTGTTTACTGTTATAGCACCAAGGAAAGCCAGGTTATTGTGATCTAATCTGCAAGTGACAATGTGTGTCTGCTAAAACAGATGCCTAGCTCAATGAATGCATTCCACATTAAGGACACTCTAAAGGAAATCCTACACATAGACTAAAGGTTTATTGCCAGGGTATACAACTGAAATGTCACATCAGCAATTGTTTACTACATTGCCGGACTAATCTACAGAGAGAGCTGCAGGCTGTGACCCCATCTCCAATGGGTGTATACAGGAATGTAACACAAAAGGAAGGAATGTACAAAAACATACATTGAAAAAGCTTTAACATAAAAAGACACAAACGTATGCTTGACGAAACATTTTTAAACTGTCAAATTGTAAAAATAAAAAGATAAGATAGATAAGATTCACATCAAAACGTATGTTTTCAGGGCCTTTGCTTACCGTTCTCTTGGTAGGCGGACTTGGGGCTGTCGGTGACATCTTTTACTCAGACTGAAGAGCTTGAAGATGACCCTCTGGGCTCGTTTGGAGAGGACCCGCATACTGTTCTCCAGCTGCTCATATCGCCACTGGAACAAGCTGTCTAGTGTCCACAAGTGTTGGATGGTTGACACGTTGAGGAAATAGTTCTGGGGCAGCCTTGCAAAGAACGCCTTGAATTCATCTGTTACAACAGACATGACACATAAAACACCTATGCTATACCAGTAGGTTGATGGGCTCTAAGATCTAACCTGCCAATGGTGATAAGCATCTTAAAATAATTAATAATTCACTTTTTAAACAGTGATCCAACTGGGATTGAAACATTGATTAGATACATCGTGGGCTAGAATTCATAAGCAGATGTTTTATTGATGTTGTTTCTGAATAGCCTTGCATCAACATGTAATGATGTACAATTGTGCTACTCCTATTTACTGGGTTTAAAAACAAACAGTGTAAATCTAAATGTTACACCCCCCGTCTAAAGTGTCTAATCCACTTTTGTGTGAAGAGAACTTTGGTTATATTTGGTCTTTGTTTTAAACAGCATCAATTTGCCTTATTTTCTCTTTTAGTTTAGGTCATTTATAGGTTGTACCAATTTTCCAAGCTCCTTAAAAATAAATAACTTTGCTTAACCAAGTTTAATGGTACTGAAGTGCATTATGAGTTGTGTCATTTTACTTCAACACATCATGGAAAATTTGCAGGTAGTGTACCATGTGCCAACTTTGATTTTTCTCTCCTGTGTTTATATCCTGCAGTGGCATTTTCATGGTTCCAGTTCAAGTCAGTGATGACCAACTGAAAACGAGAGCCTTGACAAGGATCATCTCAGTGCTCCATTAACCAATTGACAGGTGCACATTGGACTGTCCGATGGTATAGAACCCAAGAGAACACAGCAGTTGCGCCCGCCAAATATCGGAAACAGACGGCTGAATCTCTCAGTCACATTTCAAGGAGCCTTTGAATTTGGACAGACCTTGGCAGCCTGATCTATTTGGACCAGAAACGTGGACCTTGTAGTATCTCAATTGGGACACAGCATCTGACAAGTGGTGCTTTGAAAAGTCACTTCTGACATTTTGATCATATTCAGTAAAGCAAAAAGAAAACCAAAGGCATCCTGAGTGTCACTTAAGAGGGTAAGGTATGACAGAGAGACCACCATGTTGCAGGAAGCAAATTGGCTTATGGGAACTATCGTCTGAAATTAGACAAATACTAACAGAACTAGAGTAAACAATGCAAAGGTATCATAATTATTTATTTTTAATATTTGATGTATATATGTTTAATTGCTAAATATAACATCACTGATACAGTGTTACTACTGCAGCTACTGTATTTGTACTACTACTACTACTACTAATAAGTATCAATGTTGTGATTATCTCTTTAAGGATGAACGGACATGACACTCTTAATTAACACAGATTTAGTTTTACTTTCTCTGTGGACTGAGCACTTTGATACTTTCACAGTATCAATATAGAACCTAGGCCTGCTTTATAATCTAAAAAGACATGGAAATCTCATTTTGCACAATATGGGACCTTTTAAAGGGAAACGCATTTCCGATTCTGTTATTTCCTTTTGTGTCACCATTTGGTTTAAGGATAAAAATGTCATAGCTACAAGGCAGGAATAGCTATCTCTTGATCTCTTTAGTGTCAGTTGTTCTTCTGCTGATAAGGCAGCGAGCTTGAAATCTGTGATATTCCACACTGAAGGGCACATTTATGACTCTTGCAGGTATCTGCATTCCGGGCACACTCTTGCCCTCATTTTACACCCAGCTATTAAAACATAAACTTTGAAAGTAATTGCACTTAGGGATATTTCAGCCAAATCTGAAGAGTGGAAAAAAAAAAAAAACATCCATTTTGATTTCACCTGAGTAATAACCACCAAGGCAGGGTGACCGAGCACAGCAATAATAACCAAACATTATGCTAAGAGCTTCCATTCAAACTCTGTCTCCCTGGTGATATGAAAACCCAGACTGGCAATAAATGGGTTTTTATAGCTGATTAATCTGCTCCATACATATTGTAAACTACCTGAGCCGAAAGCTGTTTATTTTTTTTAATCCAGTTCTGTCGCGTTGTTAATTTTCTATATGCAGACAGTGAGCCAGGACCCGGGATTGACAACCAGCTATTATAGTTGACCTATAAATCATAGAGTAGGGAGGAACATACATATAGGATCCTCACTCAGATTTAACAGTGGAGATAAAACACTTGAATTCATCCTCACTCCCTTTCATATGAATGATTTATACCCTAAAAGTTTGATTTTCCTGCAGCAAGGATGATGCATGCATGCAATGTGAAAAAAAGCAAAAATCCATTCATTTCCAGAGGGCTTCCATACCTGATTCCTCAAATTCTTTATAGAGCATCCCCCATGTCTCTGTGATCCTCTCCAGGCTCTCCTCCATGGCTTGAATGTCCATATAGGGGCAGTTGCACTCTGGGAATTTGGGGTCACAGTTGCACCAGCAGTCGTTGTCCTTGCAGACAAATTCGCCCTCTCCATTGCAGGCAATGTAGCTCAGAGCAGCCTGCACAAAACTTTCTCTCAAGTAGTCTGGGAGGATCACTTGCAAGCCTGTAAAACCGAGCTGGGTTTAGTGCCATCATCAAACTGTGAAGTCGGGGAGTGACAATGAAAGTGTAATGGCAATACATACTATTGCCCGAGCTTATAACTTATCTAATAAAATCTATAAATCTATATATTTGTATGCCAAACTGTCACTGATTTTTTATCCCATGTGCATATACTTCATCTTTAAAAAAATATCATGACAATCACAATAAAAGTAGTAAAAAAGTCAGACAAACCTTGTAGCTGGACTTTATTTTCAGGGCTCTGGACCAGCACAGAGCTAACAGAATCAAGGTTGTCATAGTTACTGCATCCAAGAGGACCTGTGCGGGTCTCTGTCACCTGGCGACAAATAAAAAGCTCATTTGTAAGTTCTCCACAGCATCCATTTCAGAACAAGTGTGTGGTTAAATTATATGTCTTTACACAAAGAAATATATTTACTTTTACTCCTAAACTTGATTCAAAACTGGTTTGAGTGAAGCCAACAAAGAAAAGTGTCTTGTGCAACATAAAGGGCTTTGTCTGTTCTGCGTTAATTAAGTAGTTTCTACACAATCAATTGTACTTGTGAATGTCAAAAGAAAACTAGAGTAAGCTTATTTAGATTCTTCTAAATTGCTGCAAGAGTGCTTTGTGGCACTCATTTTTCTGCTAGAGCTCCACACAGTTTCTATTTTTTTGTCTAGTCACTGATTGAAGACGTTTCGATTGACCTTTGCCACAAAGCAGCTCCAGCAAAGCATTCTTTTACACTTCATTTGCAAGAGAAGATCTTATTTCAGTGCTTTCCTTTCTCTTGCAGTGACACGGCAGGGAGCACCTAACTGTTTCTCATTTTTCTCTCTTTGTGGTCGTGGGGCACCATATTTTGTTCTGCGATTTGTCCTGGTCAGGCTTGTCAGAGGACAGTTGGTTGCAAAGTGACAGATGGATGAGGCGAGACAATGAGGGTCAGTCGATCAGTAACACAGTCAGAGGGGGCTGAAAGGCTTGGGGGAACTCATATGAGGCCGGTGCTGCGGGGAAGTGAAAACTCAGTGCAGGGCTCTTTAATCAAAAGCCTAATCCGGTGGAAAGAGGAAGAATAAATATCCTCTGTGAATGGGAGGAAAGGGAAAATGAAGATAATTTGAGTGCGATTCTACAGCTATAATATTTATATCACATTATATCCCTTGTTTCCCTCATGAGGGATTTTAACGCTGATATGAATGTGAGGAAATGAGATACAACCCTGGGCATGAGACCACATGAATACTGAATCCATACAAGGAATTATTTGATATGCCATATGATATGCCATATGGCAAAATATTGACTGATGAGCAGAACATTCAATTTCCGCTTTGCAAAGCAGCTGCTATTCACTATAGATACATTCTGGTATATTAAAAAATACTTAATAGGACATTATTGGCCACCTGTATCTTAGCACACGGCTGGATGAGGGAATGAAGCAAAGGCTGAAGAGCTATAAACGATTTGTGTCTTTAGATGGTATATTTTTCTTCCTCATGATGTGAACTTTTAGTCCTGGTGCTACAGTGCTGGAAGTAGTGAACTGGCTCTGTCAAACAGCAGCGGGAGCAAGACGAGCACAGAGAGCAGGCAATTTTGATCACTGCCACATACAGCAGATGAGTAATCTAATGGCTGCAATATTCTAACGCCAGAAACATGTTGTAAAAGTAAAGGTTTGAGTGCCATAATGGATGATCAAGTTAGCCGTCAATGTACTCTACAGTAGTCCAGACAACAATCGATTCAGTCTTGAGTCTGGAAACACAAAAAATGTATTTCTCTGCCATAATGAGAACACAACACAATCCAGCGGTTGTCCATGAGAGGAAAATATGAAACCAGAAATTCCTGCTGTCTCTGTCGCCTTGTTCATCAGTGTGTGCAGACAGGCTGGCAAATATGGCCCAAGTCAGGTGGGGATATTGCCATTGATTCAGTCAAGGAAATTCTCAGATGGTAACAAAAATGATCCCCGCTGCTCTCGAACAACTGGTGTCATTACTCATTGAACAAACAAGCTGGTATGTGCCGTGACTTCTTTAAGAGAGACCAGATTTCCACAGTCAATCCCTGCAACAGGCTTTTGCCTCCAAAATAAGCTTCAATTTCCCCATTGCATGGAGCCAGCGTGGGGTGGGGGGGTTGTGGTCTTCATTCAACAACTTGTTTGATTTCAAATTCATGCAGAGGACCGTCTGGCTGTCTCTGTTCTGCTACCATGTGGGGGCAACGCCCTGTGGAAATTATGCACAAGTGTGGAGGAATCTATCGCGCCTTTGACTCACTTTCTACCAGTGATGGAGGTGAATCGCTCCTCTTCGCACCTGTCAGTTACGCCAGATGACTACCTTTGGAGCATGAAAGCACGCTCTCTCTTCTTCCCTCCCTCTCTATAGCTACTAAAAAAAAACAAAAAACTAATTCCCAAAGAAATGAAACAGACAAAAGCATCTGCCTCTGTACCTCAGATGTGCTCACCTTAGATACAAAAGAAAAACCCTCCCTGAACACAATGTAGTGAGAGTATGAAGCTTTGATATAAGTACAGGGAGTCTGATTCATGTTCTGCCACGGCAGAGAAGCAGAGAAAGCCACACTTCAGAGGCTGACTACCGCCGTGTTCCTGAGGAATGAAAAAGGCCGAAAGCAGGGTCATCCTCCCCTCTGTCACCCTATTAACCCCATGCTACCTGAAGGTGACAACCGGAGGCAGGAACGAGCTGTGTTTTCACAAGATTCATTTATCTTCCCCTCGCCATATGTGCTCATCACAGCGCTTCCTCCAGACTCAATGTGCTCACGGCGGCTGAAGATCATATCTCATCACAAGCTCGCTGATAAAAAGCATCATCTTCCACTTTATTTTCATTGCCGTTATCATTGTGTTATAACAAGGAAATTGTTAACCATGGCAATAACACATGCAAAAAAAAAAAAAAAGAAAAAAAAAGGCAGTTTTCTTCACTGCAAATGACACCTGGAAGCAACAGACAGATTTAAACTTTGAAGATGAAATTAAAATTGAAATCTGTGAAATGCACATCAAGGTGAGAGAAACCAAGTGCAATGAGTTTACATAATTTCACACCTTCACAGTGACTCTATTTCTTAGCTGTGGTGTTTTATGGATATTCATATCACATCTCGATTCATTAGTTTTCCTTCTTGTTACATTATATAATTATGCATTTTGTTACATTTGATATTTTTGTTATTTCTTGATGACTTGGCACCTGCTTGGATTACTAACTGGATTTTTGTGGTCAGACAATGGCAATAAAGCTCTCACAGTGACACAATATATTGTACCGGTATATTGTAGTGTGGCTGTGGCTCTGGAGTTAGAGCCGATTGTCCACTAATCAGGAGGTCGGTGAAGATACTAAACCCCAAATTGCAACCACTCCTTCAACCTGAATAACCGTAAAGGTCATTTTTTCAACTCTCTCACACGACCAATAGGAATGTCTGCTGAAATAGCGCTCCTATGGAGGCATGACTGTACAGACGGTGGTGTACCTACCTTCATTGCCATGGTTACTGTAATAATGGTCATGGCTTGGTTAGGTTAAGGTGCAAAAACTACTAGGTTAGGTTTAGGAAAAGATGGTGATTCAGGTCAAAATAATGTACTTCCTCAACATCAGATGATCTTTGTTGTCATGGTTACAATAATAACAACATAGTGAACTTGTCAAATGGTCACGGATAACAGAAACTACTGCTATATATAACTGCTGCTTTCACATGGGAATCGAACACCGCTCTCCTGTGTTATATTCCTGTGTTTTGTTTACCCATCCATCCACCAAAACCACCTTGTGACCTGGACTTTGTCGCTCTATACACTCCCTCACTGCACTTTTCCCTTTGATCCTGTCATAATTACTACTCAGAAACAACAAAAAATAATAATCTGCTGCAAAAACAACCTATATGCTTGTTTTTTTTACAGGAAGACAGTCTCCCAGATTGCCCCTGTTGGCTGTTCCATCAGTGTATGGATGTGATGTATGAATGTGTGAGTGAATGGGTGAATGTCTCAAGTATTGTATGTATTGTTTTGGTTACAGATGAATCTCCTACTATAAAGAAGTGGTGACAGTTCAAAAGGCATCATGTATTTTGTTTGTCATACTGATGGTAAAGAACAGAATATCACATCATATCGCTTCCAGCTATACGGTTATTATGGTTTTCTTCCATTCAAAGAAGGCTTTCATAGACGCTTTCATAGAGGCTTCTCTGGGCAGAATCCCATACCAGCATTTCCAGATGGCAGTGAGACGCAAATCCCAGAAAACCCAAAAATCATGTACCGTTACTGTGTGCTGCAATCACAGTTTACAATCAAAGCCAGCGAGATACAAAGAAACAGGAGCAGAAGGTCTGATGTTTGTATTTCCAGGCCTGCTGGAACAGTACACTCACCCTCTGTACTGTTGTTCTGAGAGGTTTGCACTTATGGTGAAGATGATTTGTTAATATTTGTCATGAGATACCAGTTCGATTTGGACAAATACTCTATCATTTGCTCTATTGCGTCTAGACTTTGTCTGGCTTAGCTGCTTTGCTTATTTAATGCCTGTCAAAATCAAAATCATGAACAGCCCACTATTTTCAAAGTGAATTGTCAATTTGTCTCTTGTGGTTACTGTAGATTTACCTGCCTCTCATATAAATAAATGATGCAATTGGCTTTGCAATAGCGAAACAAAATCATTTTCAAAGGAAGAATAGCAACACAGGGAAACAAGAGTAAAAGACACTTATCTGCCATGACTACCAGCCTTTAGCTTTAAGGAGTTTGAAGTTTTCTTTTTACTTTATTGTCATGATGTAATGAGTTTGACTTGATGGATGACTTGTGGAAGATGAGGGTAAACAGAATCTTTAAAAAGTCAGTGCATTAAGTTGTGAATGTGCCCCAAGCACTGTGCAATGGAGATGCAAAGGTGGTACCTTGATGGCAGTGGAGGCGATCTGGATGTGGTGCAGCTTGCGCAGGGTGCTCTCCCTGTCGATGAAGTAGGAAGCGGCCAGCTGGTGCAGAGCTTCCAGAGTCACAGTGGAGGAGTTGCCCGAGTAATCGCTCACCTCTGCTTTCTTACTCAGTTTCCTCTTGTCCACAAATATCGTTAAGGCCTCTTCTCCTGCACGGAGACATAACATTTAATTAATTTTGAAAAAAAAAAAGCCAAAGTGCAGTCGCATCATCTGCCGTCGTTAAGGGCTTCCAAGTATAATCTCCCTCTCAGCCTCTCGAAGGCTGAGCCGAGCTGCGCTTCTCTGACATAAAATCAAAGCGTTAATATCTTAAGTGTTTTAAGTGATTTTTTTTGGTGTTTGTCTCCATCTTTGGTGCTAAGCACTCATCGCTGAGGTGTCTATGCGCTGCACTCTCAACAAATCACTTGTCAATCAAAAGGTGTGCCAATTCGTGTCAGAGCTTTCCACTTGGATTTGCTGTTAATGAAGCATTTGGCACTCTTTTCACAGAGTCACATTGCTAATGGTGCCCCTTTTTTTGTTTTGAATTTACTCCAATTAATCTACAATTTATCATGTTGCCATAATTTTACAGCCTGCCACCTGTTCTGCTGCAGAAGACACATTCACTGAACTCCAGGTGGAAAGAGCACAGCGAAACCAGAGCCTCCGAAGCACAAAGATAGTTGACCTCAATTAGGATAAGCCACATCACCCTGTATCAGTAGCCACTGATCATAGCAATCAGCACCTCATAAGCCTAGGGGCCATGGTGCAGCAGCAGCACATTCTCTGTGCCTTCAGAGTCTCCAAGACACTACACCTCATATTTCTCAACATAATGCAGTGTTAATGCTTCAGGGCCATTTTTTTTTCTGCCTACCGCCTTTCTTCCTCAGTTGCTGAAGGGCACCCTCTTAATATCACAATCTATTTATTAATTTCATTAAGTCCATATGTTTCTGAACACAGAGGCAATCCATTCAGAACCACAGAGGCATATCTCTGGCAACAATCCAAGGCAAACTCCTCATTCTCCTCTCTTCATACCACTAAGTACTGGCAGGGAGCCAGAGTGCGGGGCTGCATCAACTCAGGCAGCTGGTAGGGTTGCATTATATGCAGCCATTCACAACAGCATTCAGACCTCTAGCCTAGGAGAGAGGTCTAAAGTAGTTGACAAGTGTTGCCCTGTAAAAGCAAATCTGCTTTGCAAAACCCAACCGGGCCTCTCCGGCATCTTAAATTAGTTTTTCTTCTTTTTTTTTTTCTTCACTCAGAGGACCATTAATGCTTGTCCATTCATCACACTGCAGAAAACCAAAAACCAGGTGAGTGTGATTGGGAGCTAGAGTGACAGGTTTACAGTGCACAGGCTTTTACGTGTATTTATACATCTCTTTGGAGTGATTTCTGTTCTACCAGTGGCATAATATTCTGCTGTGATTGTTATTTATTTACTTACTATGACCAAGTTATTGTGCCATGTCCATCTGTTTTCCACATGACGCCTGGGAGAGTATATTCTAAAAGCTTTTATCAATGTAAAGCCTATATCATTGGGGAGAGATGCAATTTCTTAAAGCATATTTTCCTCTCACTGTGCTATAATACTTGTGAAAACTAGCTCTACCGTGGGATACAAGAACAATACTGCTCCTTAATTTCGGTGTAATCTGCATGGATCATGTGCAGCTAAGAATTTTGACTTAATAAGCTTCATTTTATTCTTGCATCAATGCTATATCATCTATGTATACCTTTTTGCAGGCTTCTTTTCAGTCAAGTTAGTTGAAATATTTAAATGCATAGGTTACCATTAAAGTTATAGAATTCATCCTAATTATCTGACTGACTACAGTTGAGAAAATCTACAAGCAACAGATACCGTTTCACCTGGCAAAAAATTATGGTTGCTTTGTAAAAAAAATATGAAGTCTCCTTTTGTCTACATCTCTGTGAAATAAAGGATTTACTGTTCCAAAAACCAATGCATTTGCAAACTGGATACATGCTGAGCTTGAATGCAAAGCTTGAAATGAAAAACTAAGGTGTGTGGGTTTTAGTAAACAAGCAAATAGCACATGTATAAGTGTTTATTTATGCCACCACAAAACTATCTAAACAATGTAATCAACCTTTATACAATAACACAATTTTTGATTCCTTTTTTTTTTACCTCCCAGTGTAGCTGACAACAGGAAGTGAGTCCCATACTTCCTGATCAGGTTGTCAGTGATCATCTGGGTGGTTGGCCTGCGGCCCAGGAGTCGGATGTTCCTTATGAACTCAGGTGTCAGAGGTAACGGAGACTCCAAGAAATCTCTCCTTTCTACAGCCAAGTTGTTCACCTTCCATCTCCCGAACTCCCTGCACATAAAAAACAACAACAACAACAGAAGTGGTGATTAGTAAAAATGCATTATACTAATAGTGCAGTAGCCAATCAACAGAAAATTTTAATGATCTCTTTTAACTCATTAATGTGGCAGAAGTGCCAAACATTTGCTGGTTATGATTGTGTATTCACAGAAATGTTTACAGATGTATTTATTGCAGATTTGTATTTCAAATGAAACATCTTTGGATTTGGACTGTTGGTTAAAAACAACATCTTGTGCTATGGCAAATTTTGATGGTCGTTTTTTTTTTTTTCCAGAATATCCAAATAAAAAAAAATAAAAAAAAAGAAACAAGCGAAACAAATAGATTAATGAAATAGTCAAAAAACTATCAACATATTAATTCATAATGAAAGTAATCACTGCAGCAGCCCTATGGTGGAGGATATGAGGCTGCAGCAGCAAAATCACCTTCTCTGCACATCACACACCATACTGGCACATCATTTCCCTAAAGCTCACTAAGTGGAATAAATGACTAGAAGAGAGAGACAGAGACAGAGGTAAAGACTGAGAGAGAGAGAGAGACAGACAGCAAATTTAATTCTTGTCACTCTGTGCTTCTGCAACATAAGAAATCCCTCGACCATGCCGACACAGCCTGAATGGAAGTGAAAGTGAATTGACGAAGAAATAAACAGTGAGAATAGGAGAGAAAGCCAGTGAGAATACAGAAAAAAACCCATCCAGACAAAAACTCGGTATCATTTGAAACCATGATTGTCACCTGGGATGGGTATGTGTTCCTACTACACAGCTGACAGATGTTTTCCTTAATAGCCCCATCATGACAGACATATACATCGAAATGAATAAAGTACAAGGTGGTGCAAGAAATAACCCCATTGCTCAAATGGAGAATGTGTTTCAAAATGAGAGACAAAACAAAGTGGTGGCAAAAATGTTATAAAAACGGTGAAGGCAGGGCGAACAAAAGACTCTGTCAGCCTTTGTTGCCTCTTCATGTTCTTCTGTTTCCCTATGACAGCTGATATGAGCTAACCTCGACCGCGAGTGCAGCTTACAAGCTGTATTTATATGAATCCTTAGTGCTTTATTCATTACAATATGTCTGGACAAGTTCATAAGTGATTGCATCTGACAGCTTTAAGATGATAAGACAATGTTAGGCAGCAGGTAGGGAGCAGAAATGAAGAGCTCTAATAAAGCTTTGAATACTGTAAAAGAGGAAGACTTTTCTTCCTCCCTATCTCCCTCTTACAGCTTTTAAGATACTGTGACTTTATACTTTCATGTAAAAACCTAACACATATATTATAAGAGGAACAAATAGATGTCAAAGGCAGCATGGTAAGCTGAACTGCAGTAAAACCTGAGGAACTAAAGAATACAGATGTTCAATCAATAAATACCAAGCTGGCATCCTGCATGCATTCTTCCCAGTATGTTTGTAGAACATTTGCCCAAGGCGCAGCTCTTTGAGCTGATATTGCACTTGGCAGTGCTTTGACTATAAAGTTATTCTTCTCCCAAAAAAATTCAAGGTGTTTGGTGGAAGATTTCCGTGTGAAGTATCCAATACAGATACTTTTTGCACACTCTTTCTGCAGTTCCACATTCAGCTTAACAGAAGAGCACACTATGAATTAAAATTTGCCTTCTTCCTGTTTTGTCTGTCTGACATTTGGCAAAATACTGCAAATTTTACTCTGACTGCTGTGCTTCGAGAGGAGAGATGTGCAAGGCATCCTTTATCTGACTAATCAAATAAATAATTCGTCATCATAAACAATATCATGCTGAAATGCTGAAATGAAACAACCTACCTCCTTATGTGTAGTTTTGATATGGGAAAAAGACATTAAAATGGTCAACCACTATTTATTTCTTTCTGGTAAATATAATGTTGCATTTATGAGAGCTGGAAATTTAATACAAAGTATGTCTGCAGTCAATATGAGAATGTTGACAGCAGAAAGCAACTCATTTTATCATTTTAGTTTTGATCCAAGATACTAATCACTGCAAAGCTTTGGAGAAGTCTCATGAGTGTGAAGTTAATCACCAAAGAAACAAAGACAAAACTAAATCAGCAACTTCTGGAACACACATGATTGCCAGTAGTGGTGCGTGCATACTCCTAGTAAAATTGCAATGCCAGGTTGTGTAGCTCTGAACCTTTCTATAAAAGATTCAACTAATTCTGATGAAATTGCTGCCACTTGCCCCGGGCAGGAGAGGATACAAGTTGTACTCTGACCACTGCTTGCCTGCTGTCATAACAAATTGGATAAAAGAACCAATGGGCAAACTCCATATGACTAAGGTAGCAAAAGATCAAAAATACAAGGTCAAAACAGCTTGCTTTACAGAAAATATGCTCATAAAAGCTCCTGGAATTCCAAGTATGTACCTTTACTTTGAGTTTAAAGGCCATAAAAAACATCTATTTTCTGAACCTACTTTTTTATTAAACACTGCCTGATTCTACACAGATGCCCTACCTGCCAGAGTTAGAACAGTTCAGGTTATTTCAAGATAGATTTCTGTATTTGTGTTTTTTCTGTGGCTCTTGCTGGTCCTACCTCTTGGAAAAAGGTGATGTCATACTCCACCTGCTAATCAGAATTAACATTATATATTAAACTTGCACGGTGTAAACGTCCTTAAAGTCCTTGTAAAAAAAAAAAAAAAAAAAGCAAATTTGTCTCCAAGGTTACATTGAATCTTATTTATTAGGTTGTTTGCTTATGTTTCCAGGGAAACACCTCAGTCAAATCTGACAATGACAACCATGCAGTAATTGCTAAAGTCATGAATTAATAATGATAAGTTAAGTATTAATGTGTTAACACACAAGCCCCAGCTGAGTACCACTGTGTTGAGACTCTGTGGAGATCGAAAGGGTCAATTCAATGTGCCTGCGAGTCACTGAGATTAAGGCTCTGACTGTTGTTTGTGCCTACAGACTGGGCCGAAGTTGAAAGAAGAATCTGGCCTTCTTGGAGTCTTTAGATGGGGGTTCTGTTAGGGGTGTTCAATGCTCATGTGGGCAACCATGGAGAAGCCTGGAGGGGGTGAGTGGGAGGAATGATCTGAACTTTGCTTTGTCCATGGACTCATGAGCTAGTCATGAATCAGCCACAACAAACACGATGTTTGAGCTTAGGTGATTCATAAGTGTAACAGAGGACCTTAGACCAAAGATTGGTGATCAACTTTGTGGTCATAACATCAGCTTTACAGCAATATGTCTTGGAAACATTGTTGAATAGAGGAGCAGAGCTGTCAAGTAATCACCATCTGGTGGTGAGTTGGATCAGATGGCAGTAGAGCTGGGATGGTTTGCTGAGAGCTAGCACCTCCGAGGGCATGACCTGCCAAAAGATTGTGAATTACTCCCAACAGGTTGGGTTCACAAGTGAGGGTAGTTGGAGCCTGAGATTGACAGACAGATTGGTGCTGCATCTGCAGTAATGTCAGCACTGTACCAGACCATCATGGTAAAGAGGGATCTGAGCCATAGGGCAAAGCTTTTGATTTACCAGTTGGTCTATGTTCCTACCCTCACCTCTGGTCATGAGCTTTGGTAGTGACTGAAAGAATGAGACTGCAGATGGCCAAAATGATTTTCTGTGGAGTAGGTGGGCTTGGACATCCAGAGAGAGCCCTGCGAGTTGGTGCTCCTTCATGTCAAAAGAACCCAGTCAAGGTAAGTCAGGCATCTGATAAGGGTACTAACTGGTAGGAGACCCCAGGGAAGACCCATAACATGCTGGAGAGATTATACTGTATATCTCATCTGACCTGGGAACATCACTGCATCCCCAAGGAGGAGCTGGAAAATGTTGTTGGGGAGTGGAGCATCTGGTCTACCTTGCTGAGCCTCTACTACACGACTCAGAAAGTGGCAGGAAATTAATTTTTGTTCAAATATATCTTTGACTGTTGATTATTTAGTGCAACTATTTAAAGGGCAAAGGACATACTTAAGATCTGGAACGCTGTAAGAAGGAAATAAGTTCTACACAGTCAGTTGTATAATATTAACATTTTAAACTTTACTGACTCTATTCCTGTCTTCTTTTCAGAATTCACTGTGGCCAACAGACACTTAATGAAAAGGCCATAACCTCAAAGAAATGAAAAGAGGATAAATTAAAAGAGACTCCACATGAATTCCAATGCTAAAAATTCACATTTTCATTACCTTAGTGAAAGTAATACAACCTTTACTTCCATACCCTTTGGTATTTGTACCTCATCCTTTATCTTTATAAGGCAAGGATATAGAATTTAATTATTTTCATCCATTAAACCTGCCTTCATTGATGTTACTATAAACATTATATTTCCTACAAAGTTTATAATGAGTTCTGTTTATTTGTTGTGTAAAATGTAAAAGGCACACAGTAACACTTTGACATTTCATATACGGAGCCATAAAGGACATATAAACCCATGGCATGATTTGCTTTAAGGTTTTCAGTTTATTTGACTCCCAAAAAGTGGTTTGTTTCTACTGTGTGTCAACAAAGTAAGAAATGGCACTGCTCTCCACAAAATCTTTTGTTAGCAAATGGGGTGTTGCCTCATATAATTTATGAACATAGTCAGTGAAGCAACTCTGCCCATTTACTTTTTCATCAACAGTGAGATAAAGCAAGAAAGCTTAAATTTTAATTATGTTTGGGCCGGTGTTAAAAAGAAAATCAGCTGGACATGAAGCAAGGCACGTACAGAGAAATAACATATTTTAACTGGAACTAATCGCTTAAGAATAAGTTACTGTTTGAAGACCAGAACTATTTTTTAAAAAAAGAGTACAACTGTGATATTAGGCCAGAGGCGAGACTATATTTACTTTTGCAAGCATTCCCCTTCCTCAACACAAATCTGCATGGCAATGAATTTATAAAGAGACAGTTATGAAGTCACAGACAAGTATCACAGCTGTAATTATAACAGATCGGTTGTGATTACTTTGAAATTTCTCGGGGAGGCTACAGGAGTGCAGTGCCAATTTTTGCTATCCGCCTGGCATTACCCCCAATTTGCTCACATAATCATGCTTACATGAGAAGAAAGTATCAGGAAAAATGTTCCTCAAAGAGCTGCCTGCCTCTTTTTTGAGGAGCTACATGCTTTCTGCTTTTCAGAAAGCAATAAAAAACCCTTCATATTTGAACATCAAAATCGTTAAGAAGCCATGTAGAAATTAATATGATTGTCTTGACAGGCAGATAATTTTTTTCAGACTTTTTCATGTGGCAGGAAATAACATGCAGTGAATTTATGCGAACTGCCTTGTCCAGCCAGTCAAATGTTGCACTGTTGCACTCTCTCCAAACTAAAAGCTTGACTGCTGTAATCAGAATGGGGTTGAACAACCTTGGCCGCTGATGATGGATGGGGGGAGTTTGGCCTTTTGAAAGGGTATATATCACATTAAACCAGGAGTAATGAGGAAAGCTTGAACACCCAGATGTTTGAATGATACAAAGTGTAAATTGCCATGAATTCCAACTGCTGCACACAAACGTTAGAACAAGCTGATGGCAAAGATTTGCCATGCACATAGATTTCATTTTCAGTCACACAATCATGAAATGAGACACATATTCAAACAATACAAAGCAGAAACTGTAGGCAGAGTGTGGGAAGTAAACATAATGATGTTAAATGGATATGTGGTACTCGCTGACCTTTTTGCTGACACTGTAGTATTCAGACAAAGCCTTTGACTAATCTCTTGCTCAGATACATCTAGTGTAGCTATTAATCTTCACCTCTTTTCATGCCTTACAAATAAATGACCTCTTCAAATGGGACACTGTGTCTCTTGAGTTCCACTTTGCAGTGTGAAAGCATTTCGCACATCCTGTGGAAAAAGAGGAATACACAAGAACAGGAGGGAGGGAGACGGTGCGGAGAACAGGTATAGAAAGAGCATTCGCAAATCCCCACTGTCGTTGGTTTTTTTCAGTTATCGTTGACTGCGATAAGCTAGCCCCGTCTTATCTTAAACCCCCGATAGGCCAAATGGTTCATCCTGCTGGGAGAGGAGGAAATGAAATGGGTTTCACCATGGAGTTGATTTGAGGGGCTGAATCCTCCCGACAACCAGCTAAGTCATTATTATTATCTGTTTCATTGCACCTTTTCGCCAAGGTACATCAGTTTCATCAGTTCAACTCTGTGGATGCTATCACAGCCATGTTGTTAGAGTTGTTGTTAGAGATTTTCTCTGAATTCAAAGAAGCTTTCTTAGCCAGTTCATCATTTATGCATCTGCACTGGTGGAAAAACAGGCAGTTGCTGCACTTAAATACAATTTAAAGACACTTCTTTACTTTTTATTTCTACTCCAGATTAGAGGGCATTCATTGTACTTTTTACTACTTTTTACTCCACTATATTTATTTGACAGCCATTGTTACTGGATTAAAACAACATTATGAGCTTATAAAATACAATGTGTTGTTACAATTCACAACTCCACTTTTTTGGCTTGTGACCCCTGGTGGGTAAAGATCACTTGTCAAAATGAGTTTCAAAGAATGTTTACCCCTTCTCAGATGGTTACCTTTAACTGTTAATGACCAAAGACGTAACATTATCTAATATATGCCAAAAAAGCAAAGGCTAGTGAAAGGACCACAATCTTTGTTTTGCCTTTTTTTTTCTTCCTACTCCATTAATCATCTCACAACCCCCCAGATTTATCTTGTGGCCCTTTGGAGGTTGTCCAAACCCCTATGTTGGGAACCACTCCATCACACCTGACTGAATATAAATTAGTTAAAAAAGCTACACCTCAAACAGCTACAACAGTAAACCACAACTTTCTTTCTGCAGAAAAAAGGACTTTAAATTTTGAATCGTATTTTGAATTGAATTGAAATAATGTTTTGGTTGGAATACTTTTAGAAGGGTGTAATGGTTGCATACTTTACTTAAGGAAATTAATGTTAATTTTGCTATTGTGCTTTTAATATTTCTTGTATCCACATTTATTTGCTGGCCTAATATTTAAGCATTTTAATAAGATTTCATGAGCATAGTGAATTTACCATAGTTTAATTTTTTATAATAATATTTCTAATGAAATCTCATCCCATAAAAAATAATCACATGCATTATCCAAAGGCAATATGTTCAGAAGACGGCCAAATACATGTCAACACCACTGCCTTCACCCTGGTGAATATGGCAGCTTTCCCTTGGCAATGCTCGCTGTGGACAGGTGGCTAGGGCGGAAGGCCCACATTGTGTTTGCATTTGAAGCAATGGGTATGCTCTCGTAATTCCCAAAAGACACGCACTCATACACACATACACAGAAACAACAAACCCTCCTTCATTTCCTTCAGAGGACTTGTTAAAAATTCTTTCAAATTCAATCAGTAAGAAAGGCAGGAAATTGAGTAGCGGGGTAACGTGGTGTGAATTCATTACTCCATCATTGCTGAGGTAGCTCAAACACTGCAAACTCGAAGAAGCAATTCTGGTAATTCATCTTCTCCTGTCATTGAGCATTTATTAGGATTTAGCAGAAATCTGGACTGCACATGAGGAAGACCAGACCAGAAAATAATATTGTCACTTTCAATCACCTCTGCCCTTCATTCTGAACAAGTGATGTGCCTCTCAACCCAAAATGGGACTGTCAAAAATTATCTTTTACAACAAACACAAACTCAAGATGTATTTGTCCGCACTACTGTTGGGTCTACTCAGTGGTCAAAGGCACTTAACGATGTAAAGCTCCTCACATTATCAGAAACACAACTTGTTGTATTCAGCACAGAAACTGCTGAGACAACCAGATGTTAGCAGGTGTTACTATATGCAAAGTCAGTAGGATTTATTCTCTGGAGGTCCATGGATGTCAGTAAAGAATTTCATGACAATACATTCATTGGTTGTTTAGACCAAAGTGGCCACTGACAGACTAATGTTGCCATCCATCCACGCTGCTAGTATGGCTGAAGTGAGGATAGGAAGGGAAACCGTAATGAGGCTTTCCTCCATTTACACTGGAATCATCACCTCTTTTTACACTTTTATGATCTTTATTGAATCAAACTTTAGCAAGACAGCTCAACTGGGGAGTTGCCTGCAGCGTTAACAAATTGAATAAAAAAGAGAACTAAAGTAAAATTGAGCAATTAATGAAGCAGGCTTATGGGTAGAATGTCTAATGGTGTCTCTTATGAAAGTCAGGAAGTGCAAAGAGACCAACACTTTTTTTTTGTTTTTGATATTTGGAGTTACAACTCTGGAAAAGCATTTAAAATTGAAAAACTACTTTTCATTACTGTTATTTCAACCAGCCCATTTACCACGAGGAGCAACATGGAGCTGCTGAAACCTCTGAGGGATTTTCAGAAGAGGAGATGAGACAAAGAGCATCAGTAAGAATCTAGCAGGGGAGGTTGAGAAGCAGTACTGAGGGAGTCTGCTCTAAAACACTCACCCTCACTGTCTTCAGAACACCTGCAGACTCCCCTGTGGTTTAAAGAAATCTGCTGTTGTTCATTGTATTTGAAGTAGCTCCTATATGAAACATTAGGCTGTTTTCTTTTGATCAAGTTAAACTCAAAGGGTGGGCATTTCCTTCATGCTCCAGTTTGTAGAACAAATTAATTATACATAATTATTACAGTCCTGTTGTTTTAGTTCACGTTTTGCTGATGCACAGTGGCGCTAACTGACACTATCTGTACTGTACTTTACAACTTTATGAACACCCAGGATTCTTTTCTGAAGTATTTTAAAATGGTAACCAGCGATTACTATCTTCACACCAGCTTCAGGAACATTGCTATTCAGGTTTGATTCCGTACTTCTAATCTTGTTTTTGCACTTTAAAAGTGCTATATGTAATTTTTCTATGCTGAGGAACATGGTTTCTTGCCAGGAGCAGGTGGCGGTGATAACGGCTACTTGCCAAGAGCTTCAGCCATCGTGACACTTTCAACACAAGAGATTCATCATCTCATGCTGAATTGAGAGCAGACTGGACACTGCAGTGACTCAATATCACAAAGTAGTGTTACGATTGGGGATGGGCCACAGGTAGCTAGTAAGCATGTAATTCCAGTTGAACAAGAGCAGTGATAATAATAGAAGAAAAATTAGTTAAAATTGGCATTGCTTTCCACCACTGGAGACAGCCCAGTGAAGTCTGATGCTAAACTTTTCTTCTTGACTGGAAACACCTGATAATTTTGGCGATGTAGCAAAAACTTATGTGTTGCACCTTTAAATCTCATTTTAATTTTAAGCAACTTTGTGAATTATTTGATAACTGACCTGAAAATTATATTCCTCCCAAATAATTGTAATACCACATTGACTTGAAATGTGATTATTCATAGCTGACCACAGAACAGCAGCTTTGGTCAGTTTCAATTAATTTAAAGCCTATTACTTTACATTCTTTAGATTTTTCATGACCTTGCTTTAAATTTTATCACTTTGCTTATTTTATCACATCCACTTTAATTTCTGTGCATTTCTGTTTAAGAAAATGCTTAAAATGATCATAACTAACAGTTCTATTTTTATGAATATTTGCTTCAGATTTTTTAAGTATTAGCAGCATTTTTTATATCTCATAATTTGATTTTTAAATCATTCCAGTATAGTGATGGGATGCAAACACTTATTTGTGACAATAATGGAGCTATCTTATAAAAGTCAGTTTAGCATAAACATATACTATTAGATATGTTTGCTAATGATTCAGTTGTCATTTTCTATCTAGAAATTCAGACATAAATTGACAATCATTTAGGTAAATACACAAGAATATTGGATTCAACTGAACTCTCCTTGTTAAATCTGGATGTGGTAGATTTAGGTTCATGTTAGATAAGTCCTTGATATTCATTTCTAACCAACAGTATGCTAATTTTAGGTTAACAAAAGCAAACAAAAAAAAAATCCTTCAAATTCATACAAGTGTAAAGGTCGTGCAGGTTGACTGGAGCTACAACTCAACAGAACAGTAGTTCCAGAAAAACACCTTAAAAAGGGTCACGAAACAAATCAGAGGTAATGAAATAATATGTGGGACAGGAAACATGTTTATGCAACACAAATCTTAACTTATTTCTTCTAACTTTTCTTTAATCCATCAGTTATTTTATTTGTTTTGTTTTTTTGTTTTTTTTTTCCTGGTGAAACACATATGCTGAATGTTTTATCACTTCAGAGCTTATTATCGAAGCTCAATATTTTCGCTGTGTGAGCAGACAAATCAATACTAGAAGTTTCTGCAGCATTAAGAATGAGAAACCATCAACAATTCCATTGGTATTGAATGCTTGACCAGATATTTAGTCTTGTGTATTTATTACCTGACATTATGCTTTTAAAAAAAAAATAATCAGAAAACCCTGTATCTTATTTAGGCCCTGTACAGTTTGCCAGGTTTGTCATATTTTCTTGTTATAAATGGTATTACATATCAACCTTAAAGTCCAGTACTGAGCTCCAAATCTGTTACTGCCATTATTCAAAAGAATCAGGCTGAAAAGGCTGAGCTGCTCAGTTGTATTTTCATCCTGCAGTGAGGAGTGGCAAAGAGGCACACTTTGCCTGTTATAAGCCGGGGCAGTTGGGAATCACTGCCATGGAGCTTGACTTCCTTTTCTGGGACATGAGGGTTACAGCTTGATTAGGAAATTTAAGGATGTCTGTTTCAGAATAACACACAGCAGGAGCATAGCTGCGAAGTTTGGCCCCCTAGAGAGAATATTGCAGGGGCCCACTTTCTTTAATAAAACAAGCTTACTGAATTTTTTATGAGCCAGCTCCAGGTGTTTGTTCCCAAAATTACCCCCCCCCCCCACCCACCACCACCACCACCACCAGCAACAGTACTGAATGAGAGCTATTATTTGCCAAAACAGAAAAACAGAAGCGGCATCCTTTCCTGTCCTCATCAGATTCCTTTTCTAAAATCGAATGGGACGGAATCCAAGTGAATTCAATTTAGGAAGATTTACAGGCTATTTACTTTTTAGGTTAGTTTTTCCTTTTAATATCATCACTATTAATCAATGCCGCATTGTGGTAATCTAGAGGGCCTCAAACACAACCTTGCGGCTGACAGAAACCTCTCAGGGGATTCTGTGATAATGCAGAGTAATAAGTACTAAGAGCTCACTAATCACTTGGCCACATGATAAGACTATTAATCTTGCTGCCCGTGTAGCTCAGCTCCAACAGACCACTGCCTTTTGCCAGAGAAGGAAATATTAAAAAGCTCTAACGCGGCAACTGATCACTAAAACCATAAAGCATCCTTGTACCGATCTATAGATGTCAGGAACCCTGTCCGTCTATTTCCAGAAGCCTGGACAACATCCTCCTAAATGACGATGGATATGATTCATGACACAGCCTTCACTAATTCGGTCACATGCCAATACCTCAGACTGTGTTGCTGTCATGACAAATCATCATTTTTTCCCTGTGCTAATCAGCATATTTCACTTGACCACCCCATCAGGTGACTCCCTGAGGCCTTTGACGGCAGCAGAATGTGATATACAGCAGGGTGATAGCAACATGTCTGCATGTAATACATCACGATTCTGTCGAAGCATGTGCCAGATATCCCGCGAACACTGGCTGTGAGAAACCTTTCTGCATGACAACACAGGCCAAATAATGCAGTCTGCCCACTAAATATCCATGAATGTGGTTTTCATAAAGCATACTGTCCAACGTGTGCACTAAATATCAGCTATATATCGTTGTGTTGCATTTTCTCCCTTACATCATTTTGCTGGTAATAGACACAGATAACCTTATTACATTATGAAAAATGTCCTTACAATGACCTTTTCCTCAACTATAATCTGTTACTAAACCAATGTATCACAACAGATGTACACTTGCAAGTTAATTCAGCCAAGGCAGATGAAAGTTAACTACCTTTCCTTCCTCATCTTTATCATTTAATTCAACTTCACCTGATTTAACTGCTGTACATTTCATTGCAGCAATATAATTTTCACGAAAGCGCTTTAACAAGGGTCAGGGAAGGATTTTTAAAAATTTTGGTGTGGCTTTCAGGTTGAAATTCATGGTTTGCATTAATTATGGAGAACACTTCTCCAAATCTATATTTTTCTCTATTACACATCTCAAATGGTATGCTGTATGTATATAGTATGAATAATTATTAGAAAACATAGGATTTCTCTCTTTCCACATTACAGAATGATGTTGAATCTTCATTTTCATTATCAAAAATCTCTTTACATATATTATTTCCCTCTAAAAACCAACATATGGATCACACAATGAATGCAATGCTAATGAAATTAAAGGTCTCATATTTTATGAAGTGAAATTTCCATATCTTTTACTTTATTATAAAGCAGGTCTAGGTTCTATATTAATACTGTGAAAGTATCAAAGCGCTTAGTCCACAGAGAAATGCACACAGCCCAAAGTCAATAGGAATAGTTTGTTTAATTTTTGCAAAAATTGAAGTGTAAAATAAAAAAATTCTGTTGTGTCATGTAGGGTTGTTTGCAAAACTATTTCTATTATGGATGAAAGAACAAGAAATAACTTTATTTAGTGTGCTTTAGAGCAGGTGCTTAAGTGGATTTTATTAGCTTTGGACAAAATCACGCTATCTGTTCTGTGGTTTCCAGTCTTTATGCCAAGCTAAGCTATCAAATGAACTCATCTCATGCTTGGCAAGAAAAGAAATTAGCATATTTACACAGATGGCATGGGTCACTTCTGTGCATTACTGTAGATTTATGATTTAACCATTGGTTCAGCTAACCAGTTTCTGATTGTAGTGTCAGTAATAGCAAGAACATGGTCATCTACCTAGCATGCTCGCTCATGTACCTAAAGTGAAGAAGCCAGAGTTACCAGCGACTTCACTGGAACACTTGAAGTCTTAGCTAAAGCTTAAAGTCAACAATAAAGTGTTTGTTCATTGGTAAATGAGCTGATTCTCACAATACAGCTCTAAGTGCTTTTGAGAGTAGACTGTGGTTAACGACAAAACACTGCGACTCTGTGAGTTATACTAATCTAAATACAGTATGTAAACACATGAACATAATCATATGTGGTCTTTATTTCCACACAGCCAGTCTTTCTCAGGACAACCATGGAGAGTGTTTGATGTGCCTGCTGGGAGATTTGTCATGCATATAATAGAGGTAATGGTAAAGCAGTAGTAAATTCGGGTTAAAGTGCCTCTTCATCCTGCAGTCATGACTTACCTGTATATTTTGTATCTGGTGGAGAAGCCTTGCCGGTTCTTCTCCACAAAGTCAGTGTACTCTGGGGAGTGGTGGAAGGGCCCCTTATCAGACAGGAGCCAGTCCAGAGGGCCCCCAGGCTTGTCATTGGGGAGGCTGGCTGTTGCTGCTGCTGCTGCTGTTATTGGGGACCATAAACACACCCAGCAGTGAAGGCTGAGGCTGACGACGCCCCATAGAGCCATCAGAGATGGAGGGCGCGAGGGAGGGATGTGGGTGGTGGTGGTTGGGGGGCGTTCAGTGGCCAAAGCCACTCGTCATTAGCTGGCTCCTCCACTGGGATGACCGGGGGACCTGCATCACCTGAACGCCCCCCGAACACCTAAAGAAAAACACAAACACACAGCTTAGGTACATGAACAAACACGCATATCCAGCATAAATGACAGACAACCGCAAATACAGACAATAAATAAAATAATGAATAAATAAATAATATTATTTATTATAATATTTCAAACTTTAACAGCTCCATGTGGCAGAAAGATATAGATGGGCCTGAAGGGACTTCACTGAATAGAAATGATGTGACATGACCAGTAAACTACACACTTTCTTGAGATGAAGTTATTCATCCATTAATTAACTGTCTAGCGACAGGAAAACAAAACGATGTTGATAATTAATTGATCATTTATGCAATTTATCAAAGAAAAACATTAACTCGCCGCAGCTTCTCAAATGTGAGGATTTTCTGCTGTTCTGGTAAATATCACTGACTTTCTGAAATTTGCCATCCACTGTTTCGTTTGTGATCATGTACAATATTATAGCATGGTATCATCATGTTACCATGCTATGCAAAAACTGGTCTCTGCTCAAAGACATTAAGTGGATAAGTAAATAATCATGTGCACAACTTCTCAGTCTCGTTCACTGACAATAACTAACTGCCTGACAAAAAAAAGGATGTGCAGAAATATTATAGGAAATAATGAACAACAACAGTAACACAACACAATCAGACATATATTTGAGTTTGATGCCCAGGTGCATTCTGGGAGGGTTCCCTACACACATGGGATGTGGCAAAAAAAAAAAATTCAATACAAACTACGATCACATTGACTCCAGCTGAATTGTTGTTATCTGCTCTTTGTTATTAGGTTAATTTAATCTAAACAAGAATAACCCTTCAATAATACATTTTACACTACAAGGGAAAAGTGGTTTTAGACCATTGGAATTACGAAATGTAAACTGAATAGACTCAGGTTTCACTAATTTTAGACATTTTATAGACTATTGATTTGTAAAACTTAATGAAAGAATAATCAGTGATTAATAGATGATCAATAGTTAAAGCCACACACTCTGATTTAATGAGCCACCCCACTGTTAAAAAGAAATTCACTGCACTTTTAAGTTAAATGCACTGTGATCTTTCTTTGGAGAGACTGAACAATTTAGCCAGACAGACAAAATTTCCCTTTTGTTCTTATTCATCTCTTCATGCAAGTGGGATTTTCATATTTCACAGAGAAACTTAATTTGGATTAAAAGATAAAAGTTTTGCTGGCTTGGTCAGTAATGTTACACATTTTTATTGCAGCCTCACTTTGAGATTTACAGAGATATTTTGATATAAAAGTCTTTCATATGACAAGTGCTTCCAGACTGGTAGGACTTATGGCTCTAATTGTGAATTCATCCCTTTAACTCAATGAATTATTGCTATGCTGCTGTTTTCAAAAGTGTACTCATCATACCTTCTTTCTTTACTGTAACACTGCAACAGATCTATTAAAGATTCAGTTCACACAATTTTAAACAGTAATATAGCAGAACACAACTATGTAAAGATATAGTGCAGTCATAGCATCCTGAGTAGAAAAAGAAGTCACGTTTCCTCCCCATGTTTAAAAACATACAGGCACTGCCCACATTTGAGATGGCACGACGTGAGTACAGACAGACTGGCCAAGGGGACTACCGGCTCCAATCTCGGTTGGCCAGTGGACCATCAAAACATCCAAAATGTTTTTACCAGCTCCTTCAGTGTCTTTACCAGCTCTGTCAGTGTCATTTGTGCTGCCAGTCCTGATAAGTCCACCGCTGAACTTCTTTCCCAGTCCAACCACGGAGCCAATGCTGGGCTACAGCTTGACTCAGAACTGGCTTTTCTTCTCCTCCATGTGTAAGATGATGCTACAAAATGTCTGTTTTATTGGTGTCCAGTAAGAGTAAGCATAATAATATTAGCTAACTTGCTGTTACCCTTATTATGAATTTGTTCGGCTAAAGGTGCTATCGCTCAAAGGCTAACTGTCAGCATTGCTCTTTAGCATATCACAACAATGCTAGCGTGGGCTAATGGTTGTCGTTAGATTGTTTTTTTTAGTGGCTCTAGTGCACACGGTAATTTTATTTAGTTGTGCTTTTTGTTGTGTGTTTAATGGGCACCTTCAGTGGGCTTCATAACAACTTGCTAACTGAGAATGTGAAAGGAGGGGAGGGGGGTTGGGGCCAAATGGAGGCCGGAGATGTGGCCGAGAAAGCATTCGTTTTGGTCTGAGATGCCGGTAGTCTCTGGTGGCAGTGACGATCGTTTACAGGGCCTTTAACCATTATACTCACATGCAAATCAAGGGAGAGATGCCCTCAAACACACACATACACACAGAGACTTCAGTTGCTAACAAAAAACGTCTCAGTTGCTGTGTTTTATCAGACTACCTGCTGTTCAGACTGCTGTCCAGGGCTCACATTAGTCTCCATCACCATCGTGAGCCCTGTCAATCATATTCCCCCCGCGGTGACATGCTGCTTTGCTGTGTGTGCATATGTGTGTGTGTGTTGAAGTGTAGGGAGTTTGAGTCCCATTACAGTATTGTGATGACAATCTGTCAAGTTAACTCAGCCATATGACTGTGTGTGTGGGTGTATGCGCATGTGTGTGGGTTTCAAAAAATCATTACTCTCAGACAACACGGTCGACGGAATGGGGAAGAGAACGCAACAGCTGGAGGTGGACGGAGAGCCAAAGCAGATAGAAAATGTTAAATACTGCAATCCACTCGTCCACACAAAGACGCAGACATAAGGGTTAATTAATGAGAGTTAAGCATGCAGACAGAATTTAGTGGTTTTAATAAGATGAGACGTGCAGGCAATTTGGAGATTGATTTCAGTTTGACATCACTGTCATTGCCCCCCAGCTTTGGCCTGTCTAAACCCAGTGTGTGTAGGAGTGTGCATGCATGTACATGTATCATAGTTTTATATGTTTGTGTGCAGCTGAAGATGACTGGATTCTAGGGTTGCACATCTCTCTGTGATAAACGATTCGATATGCATCTAGATACACAGGTTACGATTCGATTCAAAAACGATATCCTTTTATTACAGACTGTGTGTGTTCGATACGAATCGATTCCATACAGTGTAAGAACGATACGATTTGATTCTATGGTTAATATTTGTCGTAGATATTTTATATAATAAAGAAGCCAAGTCTATGAAAGTGACAGTACAATAGTTTCTTTTTAAATATGTAAAAGACTGTCAATGGCAAAAAAAAAAAAAAAACGGAACAACAAAATCACAATGTATTTATTTTTAGACATGGACCAAAAAAAAAGTCTGGCTGAATCATTGGTTGGGAACTCCAGAGTTAAAAGTAGCACAGAATAGTAACAACAAACTTTGTTCGAGCTTCCCTTCCTTCTTATAAAACCCAAAAACAGCCCACACCTTGGATTTTTGTTTCCCCGATGCGTTGAAAATCTTGCTCGGTGCATTATCACCTTCGGTCAGGCTGACGCTTTCGTTCTCCACCTCCTCCATTTTCCATGTCGTCCCTTGTTTATCACTCATGCTAATACCAGCCAGGCAGCTACAGCGTTTCGCGGGCAGCCTCAGCTCTCGCATTGTTTTAGAGACCTGGTGCGTGTGTAATGCCGCCAACCGATTCAAAGTCTCGCGATACCCGATTCATGACTCTATAACCGATTCATCTAGGAATTCATTGATAATCCGTATCGATTGAGGAGGCTGCTACCGATGCAGCCGTATCTCTCACTTGTTGAACCAGATATCCAGTCGCATCGGTTTATCGTTCACAACCCTACTGGATTCTAATGCTCAGTTTTTATTATTGTTTTTTTTTTTAAAGCACCCCATCTTTAAAATTATTTTTAAAAATTCTAATTTTTTTAATAAAACATGAGCCTGTTTGGAAAAGCCCATGTTAAGTTTCCAGTCAGGTTTCAAGTCAAGTCCCAAATCCTCAATTCAAGTCTTGAACCAATTGGATTTGGGACGTTTCATAATATCTGAATGTTTTTCTTTCAAACTTGTTTAAGGTTTTTACATGGTCTAAAAGTTTGAATTTAGTCCAGAGCAGTCAACATACCTTAAAATTATTAAAACCTACAAAGAACATAGCTATTCCCACATTCATTTGACCACAAGTATATAATGTTTAGAGCTGGGAAAGCCTGACAATCCGTTGTTCCTGTATCAAGACAGAAATGTACATACATCAAGAAAAGTTTGTCTTGCTAATTTTTGCGATGATAAAGCACAGAAACAACGGAAAGGATTTAGATGAGATGGGGGACAGGCACAGTAAATTTGGGAAACAGGACTCTTCAGAGACAGCTGGGGGACAGAGAGCTTTATGAGAATGAAACGATGCAATGAAACCTGATGAAGTGGATTAAAAAATAATTTCTACTCGTAGTACCACACTGCTTTACCATTCGCTTTTTATTTGGTTGGTGTTGATTCCAGTTGTAAAAAAAAAAATCAAATTTAAAAATTATCCTTTTAAGTATGAGTATGAGACTTGATCAGAAGGACAATAATTATAATTGCACAATGTATTATGTTACATCCCAACTGTCAGCACCAACTGGGCCAGACTGTGACAGGCTCAGTCCAACTTGGTCCAATCAGTCACGATGCCAAATCATAATCAACACTATAATCGCGATGTGTGTCCTTCCCTTAATGTCTGGCTCAGTCTGCAGTTTTAATATTTACACATTACACTTGATCTCATGTATAGCATGAATTTGGATGCAGGCTTAAATGTGGTACTACACAGCACAGCACTGCGACAAATGGTGAAATAGGGACAGGAATAAAGTTACCCAACAGTGAAACGGCGCAAACTCTCCGGAATTCTGTTTTAACTTCTTTTGTTGTTGATGCAGTTAAACTGTGAACGAGTCCTTTAGCAATTTCTGCTCTTATTCCAGCAGTGTTGAATAGTTTATTGGCACTGAGACAGAGAGATCTCTGTCTTCCCAGCTTTGCTGTTATCTTTTCCCATGCTCTCTGTTCGAGCTCGAGCGCTGCACTTTTCTTTCTCACTCACTATTGCTCCAGCAGAGTCCCACTTTGTGTGTGTTTCGACAGAACGGGACTCCTGAGTTGCGGCTGAGTTTTGACTTACTATCATATAGTAGCAAATTTGAGAATAGGTTTCTGTGTGATAATGCATGACAATGTGTCTATGCTGCAGTAAAACTGGCCTCAGACCAGCTTTGCATGTTTTGTTGCTGAATCCAAAAGTACTCTTAGCCTAACAGACTAAATATTATAGTTTAAACCCAGGTGCTCTGCCTTACATGGTGCATGTAGTGTATAGAGTGACCTTGCTCAGAGGGGAGTGTGTGGCATGTTAATATCAAAATAGAGCATAGAGGTCAAATTAAAAGACTCTTTAATCCTATCATCCAACAGGCAGCTATCCAAAAAGCTGATGCAGGAGAACACTGGCTTCTCTCTCTGTTGCTCACTTTGCCTTCCTCTCACACTCTGTTGTCTTTTTTCTTTTGTCTCTCCTTCCTCAAACAACCCACTCTCCTCCTCCTCTGCATTCACAAATACCTCTAAAAACCCACTTTTGACTCACATCCTCTATGTTTTTTTAGCACACTTGCTGTGACAGTCCTGTCTGCAAACATTCATTGTTTTCAGACAGGTCTGCACCAGCCTTATAATCACATTATCACCCAAACAAAGCAATCCACTAAGCCTTTGTTATCAGCTGCCTGGGTGATATCAGATACGTGCCATTCACTTTACCAGGGCGTTATGTCACATTTCCAACCTTATGCAAACACCGCTTTTCATAAAACAATGATAAAAAACACTCCTCCTTCAGGCAGGAAGCCCTCGCATAATCTAGAAAGAACAAATCAAATGTTGAGTGATACAACAGGAAGGAATTTTCAATTCAAGCAGTGGGCAAGCACCAGGGCTCCAGTGGATCCACTCAAATATGATTTTGTACAACGTGGGCCAGCGATAACCTGAGGCTGTTTGGAACCTATGTATAAAATGAAAGCGGTGTTTGTTCCTGTGAGGTCCTCTCAATGGAATTGTGAGGAGAGTGCAAATGATGAATATAATGCAGACTTGGTTCCTTGAATAGGCAAATGCCAAGGCCAATATCAGTGAAAGGACAGATGGGTCATCATATAAGCAGCTCCAGCCCATTACCAATTTCCCATGTTGATTTTTAGCTATCAAGTGAGTGTTGGTCTGTGGAATCTAATGCAAAAATTATTGTAAACATTGCCAGATATATTCTCTGAGCACCAAGGTAATCATAATTTTAAGTTCAATTAAAAATCTTATGAGCTTCCATAAGCATTTTTCCTGCTTTTGAAACAACCTGGTATGGGACCTTCAAGGTTAGAAAGAGCTCTCTGGTGGAATTGACAGTCAGCGTGTGCCCCTGTGCACAATCACTTCAGCCTTGTCACATGACGCACAATTTTTCTTTCATATATTTCGGAAACATTTGTGCTGGAAACATGACGTTTCTCCGAGTAGATAGAAATCACAGGGATTGCAATTTATCTTTGAAACGACACCTATGACAAGGTCCTGTTTATTTCTGCAGGGAAGAAAATATCCATTTGGGAGTCTTTTTTTTTTTGTTTGTTTGTTTTTTTTTTGTTCTGCCAGTTCGATGGAGAGAGGGGATGTTAAACAAATGGGCAGTCCAGTGAAGCACAGCCAACAGTGGATCAAAATTTACAACACTTTTACGCCCACTGCCTGTCATAATGACAGGCTTTATTCAGTAAGCACCACTGAATATCAAGCACTTCAGCAGCAAAAAATACTTAACGAGTTGCCTGTGATGACTCCCATTGTATACAAGGTTTCCTATCTTGTCATTACTTGACCAAAAAGCTCAGCAGATCAATGGGTGAACAAAGAGTGCTGTGTTTGCCTTCTGGTTTTTTCTCATGCTACTCACTTTTTAACTGACTTTACTGTATATTCGCCAAATAATGTTAAAATGAAAGTGAGTTTTGAACATTTTCAGCAAATACAAACTATCAGCAAAGACAACACCACAGAACTAAATAAACAAGATAAGTGTCGGACTCACAGGAGTTGCATCTTGATAGTTTATTTCATTTTGGATGCGATTCTCAGAGCCTAACAAATCAAGGTGTTTTTTTACCAACTGAGTGCAGCAGCCTCTACTCTCACATCTTTATTTTTCCTCTCTCTTTTTATTTTTTTTTCATTAGCAAAGAGCAAGGTTGAAGACATTCAGGTAGGCATTTTCACCAAGCTAGAATGCTGATGTCAGATGATTCTGCAAAACCATGGATTACATTCAGTGCCAATGTCTTTTAATATTCAATACGAGTGTTTCAAAAATCTCTCCATCACATCTGTGCGTGGCAGCTACAGCATGGTTCAGGTAAGAAAAGTAAGGAAAGACTGTGCCTGTGACAAATGAACTATGGTTAAGCTCACGTATCTTAAGGTAAAGAAAAAAAAAAAAGAGATGGTTCTAGTTTCTGATATCCAGCACAAATGCCTGATAGGTTACACACCCATCCACCACTTCAGACTCCATAACCTTACTTTCTACTCTGCTACATTAGAGAAGGTTCAGACTCAAACTTCATTGATTTACTCACCAAGAGCCGTCTCCAGTGAAAGAAAGCAACCCTCTTGTTGCGCTTCTATTTCTATCATCTGTTTCTTCTACTGAAGATAGCATGCTATCCCGGCGTGGTCGTACAATCTTGACACTTTCTGATACCGAGTCACTGTAGCGTCCAGTCTGCGCTGAACAACTATCACTGCTCGGAGGGCATATTATTACCTCATCTTGTGAACACAACAATGACTGCAGCTCTTGTCAAGACTGGTGAGTAAACAGCTGTTAATGCTAACACTGGCTATGTAGCAATAACAAAACTTACAAATAGCTCTTATTTGCGACATTTGTTACTTAAATTGTTGCAAGCCCAAGATAAATATATCCATTTAATCATATGAATGTAGTTTGACTGAAATTCCGTGGACTATGTTAGCTGGCATTGTGCTTGAGACTAATCTCAATTAGAACAGGTCACACAGCACTCCCCACAATATGTTCATTCAGGGAGTCAGAGCAAACATAACTTCTGTTTGAAAAGATAAAGGGAGTCATATTGGAGGTCCACCACTCAAACAAAAAGGAAAACATGCTCATAACCTACTCTTTCTTAAAATGGTCTTCCCTGAGGCAAAATGTTTAAAAAAAGTCAATGAAATGATGAAACAGTGAGTGAAAGGTATTTTTCATTACAAGCACTACTGGTAGTTACATTAGGGTATTTGCACAGTGTGGGCCTGGTGTAGCCTTTATTAAAGAGAACATCAAAAACAATCTCATTCATTGGTCTTCCCTGCCAATCTACATTTTTCATGAATGGGCTCATTTTGTCTGTACAGAATTTTGGAGCGAGTCTTTCAGACATGTACTGCAGCACTTTCTGTAACTTTGCGTAACAGCCAGAAATGCATGTTTCCTCCAGAGGTAGAAGCCCACTGAAGGCAGTGTTGGATCTCGACTCTCACCCTTGTCTTTTGGAGGATACAGTAAGCCTGATGAGATGTGGGAACTCCCAAGCCTAATCTTTTCTGAGAATTTCAGCAGCCGTTTTCATTGGAGACGAGGACAAAACAGAGCATCCGGCCCCTAAACATCTGTTCGCTTATTGTAGAATGCCAAAGCTGTAGCTGTCACCTACCTGAGCTTTGTGCTTGTGTATGTGTGTGTGTGTGTGTAGATGCATGTTTGTGTGTATGGTTTCTTGCAGTGTGTGTCCGCATCCGGGATTGGAACAGTCACCAGAGCAGATCCTCTTTGCTGGCACTGAGTGTATGCAAATTGAAATGAGTCTCTTTTTGTGATATCTCAGACTTTGAACACATTTGAAGGAAAACTATGGAAGAAAAAAGAGATGGCAGGGAGGGGCACGCTTTGCAGGGGGGAGGATTTGATTAAAACATTTCATTAGAATTTCTTCAACAGGATCCACTTTGTAACTTGTCTGCGAGCCAACCCCAAAACCATCCTCAAAGTACGGAAACAGGAACTGATAAACTTTACATCTTCCCCTCCGTGCTGACTAATGAGGTTTTTGGCCCTAATTAACCCAGTTATCTTGCCTCCTACAACTGTCAACAATACCTCTCATACTAGCGCCAGGGGTAAAACACAGCCTTTGTGAAATTATAATATGACTGCCAGTTGCACTCATCCGGCTGTCTTGCAAACAAATACAAAGGATGAGCTCCCATGGTGTCCTGGGAAGAAGACATCAAAGACAAAAAAATGTCAGTATGTAAGCGCTCATGAAAACATGCATGTAGAGATCCACAAACATGCATATATAAACGTCCGGAATGAAGACTCAGAGATAATACATGAACAGCAGCACTCGGTTACTGCTGGGCCGGTCAAATGAAGGTGTAGAGTTCAGGGTGAGGGTATGTTTTTCTGAACAAACTGCTGTGTAGGTGTTGTTCTGTGGATTCCTGAATTCACTTTTGAGCCTCCTGGAGATGTTGTGGATATAATTTAGTGATGGAAGGTTCACGAACAAAAACTTGCCTCTCCCTACTATCTCCCAAGACATATTTCCTTAAAAAAAATCCAGCACTTTGGTCTGCAAGTCCAAATTCAGATTAAAGAAGTGAAGACTATAAACCATAATTTTATGCACATTAAATCAGTTTTTTTTTAATAACTCCTGGTTTTATCACTGTAAAGTTGGACTTCAAGTGCGATGTTTTGCATTTTAGTTGCAATATTCTTTATCTTTTATAATCCTCTTTGTATGTAAATGAGTTTTAGGGAAGTTAAACAAAAAAAAAATAAACAACTTATTTACATTTGTTATTTACATAGTCTGCTGCTACAATCCTGCAGACTACTGTATAAGGAGGTATATTTAGAAATATCTGAAGATAGAGACAACACAACTGCAGCTTTATTAACTGTTGTATTTTGTTTAATTTGGCTTTACTTCCCCACTAGTGTATGTGTATAAAACACAGGAATGAGACAGGAGAGCAGTGTTCAATTCCCATGTGAATATAGTTTGTGTTGTTTCATCTGTCTATGACCTTTAGATCCACATTGTTATTATTGTAACCATGACAACAAAGATTGTTAAATGTTAAGGAAATGTTTATTTTAACCCAAATCGCCATCTTTTCCCAAACCTAACCAAGCTGTGACCATTTATTATCATAACCACGCCAATGAAGGTCCAGTATGCCTGCCAACATATGGGCATTATTTCAGGAGAGGCTGTTATTGATCATAACAGGGGCTTGAAAAAAAGGACTTATATGGTTGTTCAGGTTGGAGGAAATGAAAAGTCATCAAATATAAAACTATGTTGAGCATCTTTTTAGAGCTGTTTCTAGGCTCTCCAGGAGCCCACACAAGACATTAGGGTACAAGCAATGGTTCTGGGTTATGTGCTAAAGGATCCGTTTGCAATGATATGGTTGCTACTGTTGGACAGAAATCCAACCAGTCCAAAATTACTCTGTTCTCCATACGAGATCAGCAGCTGATCAACAGGGGAGCCAGATAGCAGATAAACCAATAAGCCAGCCAGTTTTATTGCAACAAATACACCGTGGGAGTTTACAGTGCTACAGTGTATTGTTGTATTTAAAGGAGCACAAGCACACATCAAATCAGAATCAGTGTCTTTGTAAAATCCAATTTAATCTTTCTACCACTGTTACAAAAGAAGACAGACGCTTATTAAGGTGGAGGAACTCCAAAGCAGACATCTTCTAGGCCAGCACGGAAACGGATCATGCCAACAAATCCTTCAGCCAAATTTTTATCTTGCTATTGTGAGGCGAAGGCAGCAATAAACTGATAAAAAACACAGCAAACCGTGCTCTTTTATTACGCTGACAATTCATTATGGATACCAATAACCCCGGTCACCTCACGCACTGCCATCAAAAATTCACATCATTATGCAAAGATGAAAAAAAATTATCCAAAAAAAAAAAAAAAAAAAAAAAAAAAAGATGCCCCTCGTTAAAATCAATTCACAACAAACCTTGATTTTTGAGTGTTGATTATAAATATAATTATGTTAGTACAGGCAGGAAGTGTGTGTGTGTGTGTGTGTGTGTGTGTGTGTGTGTGTGTGTGTGTGTGTGTGTGTGTGTGTGTGTGTGTGTATGTATATATATAATTGTCACACTATTATATTGTCATTGGTGGCCTGGGACAGAAATAGTACATTAATTATTTAGGCAGATTCAATCAATTACTCTGGTGGTGGTCTCTATCATTGTCTGTTTGTATGTGTTTATACATTTCAGGTTTCAGCAACTCAAAACTGAGTGTGCAAGTGTGCAAGGGTCCTTCTGCAAGGCTGATGTAAATCATTTTAAGCTACATAAAAAGGCAAAGCTGAAAGCAAACAGGGGAAAAGTCACCTTAATGATTGCTTCCCAGACTGTAAACTTCTCACTTGCACGTTTTATATGGCCACGTATCACCAAGTGGCCGAGAAAATACTGAGAGTTGAGCTTCTATAAATCACAGTAAAACACAAATAGACCTCCTCTGCTGGTGGCCTTGTACAAACAGCGGCAAAGGTTGCTCTTAAATTAAATGGACTGTTTCCTTTCTCACTCCCTCGCTCTGGCCTTTTATTTATTTTGTTTGTGCGGTCGACATCTTGAATGCCGTGAATGGAACACATTAGATGTTACATTTTCAACCTAAACATCACTTCCTTTCACTATATTAGTGACAGGCTAGAGGATAAAGAAAGTATGAAGCATATTCAAATGGTAGTTTTCATGTCAAGCTATTTGAAGGTCAACTTTTTGTACTGCAGGATAAAATACCATGGTCTTGTACACCAACTTCAAACTGGTTGTAACTTCTGATGTCTTGATGAGTACTGAAAACCTTATTCATCAAATGAAGCTATCTAAATATGATCTGAGGTCATATTCACAACTTTATAAATTAGAATTTTCTGCAAGAGCAGAGTTCAGGAGTTGCAAAGAATGTTGATGTTTTAAAAAATGCTCAAACCTTGGATTTTTAAAATTACTTCATTTAGTTTTCCATTCCTGTCTTGTTTATTAGCATATCCCTAAAATGTAGAAAACACGAAATGATTAGCCATATTCTGAAAGAGAACAAGGAAGTCACCTGTTTGTATAATCGGTCACATAGCAGTGGTGTTTTCACCATGTTTGCTTGATGGCAAAAATACAACCTTACAACCAGGCTGGGTGTAGCTGTGGGCAGGGGTGGGCTCCTAAAAAGTTAAGACAAAAAAAATGGAAGAATAGAAAAGGCACTGGTGTGTTAACTTCTGATTGGATAGGCAGCATACAGCCCGCCCCCAATGTCACCCACTGCCCACCCACTCTTCTTTTTGTGTTCGGGCACAGGCCGCTAAAGTAGACCCGTCCACTGTGTCTGTTGGAGGGGGAGTGGAAGGACAAAATTCTCCTGGTTTTAGCATCATAAGGTGTTAAATAAACACTGCAAAAATATAAATAAGTGCTGTTTGGTGTTGAATAAACTCTACAGGGACTTATCGATCTGTGTTTGACTCTCTGGCGTATTGTGTAGGGCCTCTGCTTAGCGTGATGGAGGTTACAGGTAGGAGGTCCACGATGGACGATGTGACAGAAAGCTGAGACGATCACTCAGTTGAGGAAATCATATTTTCTGCATTAATGATAGAAAATGTTCCCGCAAATTTTCTTTTAACCCTTTCCAGGAGTTAAAACTAACTAAAAACTAATCCCTTGTAGTGTAAAATTCAATTCCTTGAATTCCTTTCGATAACAAGTTTCACTCTTTAGTGTAACTTGTCATCACTTAAAACTACAGTATGTTTTATTTAACACTTATGGAGCTGATAATCAAAACACTAAGAAGATTTTAGGTAAAGATGACTACAACTTTATCGATTACGATAAATGTCTTACTTCTGTTTAACAAATCCATAGCATGTTCAAAACTTTATGCATTCGTATTTAAAACAAACTTAACATAGATACTGTAGATCTATAGAAAGAAATTAATATATGACTGATATACTGCTCGTAGACCTTCAGGCTAGTCTGCTTCTTTAACCTCTGGGCTACCTACTGCTCATTTTGACCACCCTAATGTAACAGTCATAAACCAACCCTGCTGCTGATATTAGGAATAAGTTATCTGAGGTACGTTTGCATGGCAAGTTGTTCTGGACACGCTGAGACGTGGTCTGGCGCCTGCCTGTTTCAGTAAGAAATCTGCACTTGATTTGCAAAACAAATGTGAAAATGAGTATGTTATTATTTCTGGCTGACTGCAAATTTGCTCTAAGAGCAGCTTGGTGTCTGTCCGTTTCTATGTGTGCCTTTACAGAATATGTTCACACTCAACATTTAATTACCAGTTGCCTCAGAGAGAGATTTTCGGTTTCATGCCCCAGTCGTTCTTAATCTGAAAGATTCTGTTTTAACGCTGTATTCAGTCACAAATCCCTCAATGAGACATTTTTTCCTCTTTTTTTTTTTTTTAATGATTGTCTCCATTTTTGCTTTTGTTCTCATCCTCTCATCTCTCCCACTTTTCCCCCACTCTCCCTCCAGCCGCGCTTCTCCATCATTTTACATTGAAGTCAAACTCCCCGGTTTGCTCATTATCATAAAATAATGGGCTGTGGATATTGAGCAGAACCTGGCAAAACTTGACCCTGAAATACCACCAAAAACTGCACAGTCAATCTTCTTCTCTTTATCCTCCTTCCTTTCTTTCTTGCTTTCCCTTCTCGTCTCACTTCAGACTTGATTTTACCTCACTCCTCCAACTCCCACTCCCCAGCAAACAGCAGTCATGATCTAATATACTGCAGTGGCATTTCACACAGCAAGGGCCCTCATTCTCATTCATTAAGTCGAACACTTGTTAGCAACCCCCCCCCCCCCCCCCCCCATACCCCACAAAACTATGTGATGGAAAGCCATTTTGCATGGTACTGAAACTGTATTTACTCCACAGAGTCTTTTCATTCCCTTGTGGCGTGTTTACAGTGGCTGTGGGAGGAGGGTTGCAGGGATCCTTTCATTTCCTCCCTCGTCTATTCCCAGCCTTCACACCTACAGATGATGCCTCATCCAGTCTCATGAGCCACTCAACACTAAACTGTAAGAACATGACGCCCTCTCAGACATGTAATTCCTCCTGTTGGCATTAGAGGCCTATAGATGGCTCCCTGCTCCATCACAGTTGCCATGTTTAAAAAAAAAAAAAAAAGTTTTTCAAGCTCAAATTTGCCTCCTCTCAAGTATTCGTCCATCACAAGGCAGCTGGTCCCATCATCCACGCACATCAGGAAACACACACAGAAAATTAGACACATATAAACATCTAAGCCTGGCCAGACATCCCAACAGTGAGAAATTGTAGAATCTGGAATCTGTGTCGAGCTGTTAACTTCTAATCTTTTTGCGGGGCAGGGGACCACTACCGGGAGAGAAATCTCTCTTTTCATGGGAGGAGACAGTGTGCCTTTCAGGCCTAGACACGGTTGGGTTCACCAGTCTCCCAGGATAGATGAGGACACTGCTGAACAGTGGCCCTGTTGTGGCCCTATAAACAGTCTGAGGCTTTGGCACTTCTGCCTAACACTGGCAAGTGGCAATGAGAATTACAGCAGTGATTCACTGTTTTTTTTCACCATGAAGCTTGGCTACAAAACTATCTTCCTGCCACTGGAGTGTTTTTTTTTTTTTTTTTTTACTCTAAGATACTGGTTTAATATGAAGTCAAAATTAAAATACCACTAATAGCACCTTTGCCAGTCTGCCCCTAGGCCAGTATGATTGCATTTAAAATGTTATTTGTTTTCTTCCAGGGCATTTGGCTCATTATCAGAGCCTCCACTGAGGATCCTATCAGGCTGCCCTGACTCATGTGCCTTCTTTGAGGGTGATGCTTAAGGGTGAAATGTATAATTATGAAATCAGTGGGACTTTTTTCCCTTTTTTTCCCATTTTTCTTTTTTTTTTCTCTCTCTCTTCTCAGGCTGAGAGCGAGCTGGGTTTTCTGCCTCGCTGGTGCTTGGCAGACCGTGTATACTGTGCACACATCAATGTCAGAGATCTGATCCTCTACAGGCGAGAATTCCAATACACCCTAAGGAATATAGATTAGAGATGTTTGTTGGAAAGGCAGATAAAGGCGGTGGGTAAGAGGGGGTGGAGAGGTGGGGAGGAAGCAAACAGTGAGAAAGGGAAAGAGATGAGTATGATTGTACTCATGTATTTACTGACAAGGCATGAAAAGCAATATTGTGTATGCTTTCCTGAAAGCAGCATATATATATATATATATATATATATATATATGCGCATGTGCATGTGCGTGTGTGCCTATTTGTGTTTCCGTGGGAGTTTGTGGTTGCACTGTGATCATGCCTCAGGTAACATTTCACACATGTCACAGCACAGCAGATTTTACAATCCTATCCAGGTCAAGCACAAAACAGAAAACATCCACAGGTAGGTTGTTCAGATGTTGAGGAAGTCTACTTCACATTCACACATCCTCTAAGAGGGGGAAACGAATAATTGCATCATTACAAGAACTCACCGTGGTTTGGAACTGCAGGTAAAGTTTAACTCAGTCTTTCCCATTCTCCTGCTGAATCTCGGTGGCTCTCAACTGCCGGAATTGTAGATGAACTCATTTCACAGTTTGTAAGGGTTCAACAGTAACTCCACGGGAAAAAAACAACACTCAAATAAAAAGGAAAAAAAAAAAAGAAAAAGAAAAAAAAATACTCAGGGATCCGAAAAAAGAGGTGAAAGTGCTGTGTGAGGAAGGCTGCTCCGGACAAAATCCGTCGCACGGTTCTACACCAGTGAGAAACTTTGAGAGAGCAAGCCGCGGCGCGCTGGGGGTGAAATCTGTGTTATCCCAGTGTAATTCAGCGTTCCTAGAAGCAGAGGCTTTGACCTTTTCTGGGGATAATGACTTTACAAAATGAAATCATCCAGCAGGAGATGTAGTCAAGAGGAGAGACGAGTAGAGGAGGAGGAGGAGGGAGGAGGAGGAGAGAGACTCAAGGAGCGCAAAGGGGCTGTCGATTAGACGATTAAAAAAAGACGCGTTTGCGCATTTGTTTCAGCCAGGAGCCAGTGCGGGGGTCCAGCGTCGGACAGATGCGACGGAATGCGGCTACCGGGACGCGGACACCCGCTCCACGGAAGACGGTTAAATATCCCGTTATGAATTCCACCCTACAGCGCCGTGTTTTTTTTTTTTTTTTCTCCCTTACTTGACCCGCCTACTCCGCATCGCTGTGTGGAGGAGCGCAGGAACGGTGGAGCCCAGATCCTGTAGAAACTGTAGGCAGGCGCCCAGCTTGCAGATAACAGGCATGGGCGCTTCAGCTCTCCCCTGTGCCCCCTCTCTCACTTAGTCACATGTTTAAGACACAAGTAGCCCTCTGTAATAGCTGCCAAAGGACGGTAGGCTAAGGTAGGCGACGTGGCGAGAATGATAACAAGCGTTTTGTTAACAGCCTCCCTCTCTCCTTCTCGTTTTAAATTAAAAAAAAAAAAAAAAAAAAAAAAAGTGAAGGGAAATGACACTCCTGTCGTTAACTTTACGCCCTAATATAGTTCTTTTAATCAGTTATTTATAAAGACATTGGCAGTGGAAGTAATTGAAAATTCCCCATCACTGCTTGGCTGGTCCACTCCAAAAAAAAAAAAAAAAAAAAAAAAAGCACCTCAAGAGAGGACGTCAGCATTTAAGTCCTTATCTGTCTGAGGTGTCACATTAGTTTGCTATCAGCATAATGCCTAATCCTCTTTGGTTCTGTCTTGTGGAGCATGCCTATGCATGAACCATGAGTCATTAAGTGGCACTGCAAGAGGCAGCTCTGCTAAAAAAAAAAAAAAAATAGATAAAAAAAAAATAAAAAAAATCACCATGCAGCAGAGACCATAGCTACAGAGTGAAGGAATAGATGCTGGCGTTTTCATAATGACTATGACAGCACACATTATTGCAACAGGGATCAGCCACTGTTTAAACTGTATGCCCAGGCACCTGATTTCATTTCAGATTGCATTGATCAAAACCAGCGCCAGAGTGTGTAGGATGTGAATCAGTCAGGAAGGCAGATCCTGTTGTCTTTTCTTGGCTCTTACTGCTCTGGAAGGAATAATTAATATGCAGTGAGAAAAAGAGGGTATTTTTATCTGAACTTCACCTGAAATTCAAATTGAATCCCTCAATGATTTGGACAAGTAGGAATTAACCCCATGAGGGCTCAAAGTGAATCCTAAATAGTTAGTATGAACATTAAAGTATCAAACTGCAGTAATTGTTGCAATTCTTGTTTCCTGTTTGCAGAAGATTAGTATTAATGAATGTGACATGTAAGGTTGCTGTATCTTATACAACACAATGTGGGTGGTGTCTGGGGGTCTTTTGTTAGCTCATGATCCTACTGGGATTAAAAGAAAAGACACCAAATCTACCTAGAAACAGCAGAAATGAGTCTGTGAAAGCAATCAGCTCTTTGAATTCTACAGGCACAGCAGCCTCAGTGTGGTGCTAATTAACCCAGTTCCCCGTGTATTTTAGTGTCCATTTAGTATGCTGTGCTGTGCCGGAGCTGTCCATGGTCCTGAAGTTGATTTATGTCGCGTTCCCTGCAGACATTTGTGCCAGATTCAGTGTGACACAGAGTCCCGTTTCATATTCCTACAAAATGTCAATTCCGATTCCGGATGGTGCCGCAAAAAGTGGCAACTTGTTTGAGAAATGTCATTAACTTTAACTGTTTCCTTAAGTGTATTCATCCATCTGTTTGCTACTTTAGGGAAAAAAAAATAAAAAAATTACTGTGTTGTTCCCATCATAGTGCATCTTGTCTTTGTTTTGATATATGTTCATGGATGGGCGCTGTCCATGGTGCTGAATAATCATCACACCGGTTGGAGCAATCAAGGTTTTCCTTTAATTTAAAAACAACTTAATAAGTGATTAGTATATTTATATTAGCAAATATTACCAAGAGTGCTCCCCTTTATTTAACAGCGCACAAAACATAATAATTGCTAACCACTTTATTTGATTGTGTTTTGTAACACTTAACATTTCACCAGAAATACTTTTTTTTTTTTTTTGCTTCCTGGAATGACTGTCGGATACAGTGTCCCTTTCTTCTCGGCCATGACCCGCTAAGTACTGTAATTCCATTAATTTCGCTATCAACCATTAATGACTGCCATTAGCATATTAATGAGTGATGTTCATGAAATGGGTCTCCATCATGTCTGGTGGAACTGGAGCAACCCAGTGGATTTGCTGCTCCAGTGTCTGTGATGAGCAAGGCTGTGTAACTAATTTACACCTTAAGCACAGTCTCATTAGAAGACCTGGGAGTGTCTGGAGAGCATCACATTCATTTTAGCTCTGTGACTGTCTGGACAGGCGCAGGAAATGTCTCTCCAATAGGAAGAGGGGTGTCACGTGTGATATTTGGCCTTTTTCGCTGTCATTCTTCATTTTCTAATGCCAGCGTTCTGTTCAAAAAGGGAGTTCACGTCCACATTGATGGTGACTCATTCCTGAATCAGAGATGTAACCTTTTTTGGGACGGCTGTTTGGGTCCGCTTGCATGCTTCTTTGATTTTTACATTTTTGGCAATGTAGCGAGCTTAATACACAACAGGATTTGCAGTTTTCTCCCCATTCTGCTTCCCATCTTAGTAGATCGTGCTGTAGCACATTTGCTGACTGTCAGGCTGGCTCTGAACTTCACAGTCTCACACAAGCTAAACCCTCCCCCACCCCATATAATGTGACCTTAGCCGTCTCCAATATCCCTCAGGCAGCCACGGAGGACAGTTGATTCAGATAACTTCATTCCACTGGGCCTGTGAAATGAATTTAGGTCTGTTCAACTAAGAGCCCATTCATTTTGGCTTCATTTCACCGTCTATCATTTCCTCCAGAATACCATCAGGCCAACAGTTATCTACTCTATATTTAAAACAGCTCGGATTATTTGGTGCAGGGGATGAATATACCTCATACTTCATACAGATTACCTCAAGCTATCTGGTGTTACCTTCTATCTATTGCTGCACTACAGATTCGGTTTTAGAATAGAAGCTGGCGCCAGCAGTATCATACCCTGTTTATTATGGTATATGCTTATCACTGCAGGACAAAAGGTTCGCGAACAAAAAGGAACTTTTAAACAGCTCAGAGAGAATATTCAACCTTTTGTCTCATCACAAAAGCAAATTCTGCCGCTTTGCCTCATAACTCTTTAAGGAGTCAAGTAGAAGTTATTATTGAACAAAACAGGGTGGCATGGTGGTACAGTGGTTAGAACTGCCGTCTCACAGGGATTGAACCTGCCATTCTCCACGTACATTCTTCCCGCTACATCCGAAGACATGCAGGTTAGGTTAAGTAGTGATTCTAAATTGTGAGCATGAATGATTGCTTGTGTCTATATGTCATCCCTGTGATAGACTGACGACCTGTCCAGGGTGAGCCCCCCTAAGAGCCCCCCCCCCGCTGCAACCCACAAAGAATAAGGGATACAGCTAATGGATGGATGGATGAGCAAATCAAAATCTCAACACTACACGTAGTTAGGAGAAGACTTAATGAGGCTCTTCATGGTTAATGTTTCAATCTACGTGAACTTCCCGTAATATCATAACCAGCTCCCAAATGCACACTACTGTTGTACTTATTAAACTGTAATCAACACTTTGTATGATGACCAAACCGAGGCTTAATGATGACTCTGATGAGAAGAGGAATTAAGTTGATACCAAAGGCAGTGCTATAAAAAAGGTGAGAGAACCTTGTTTTCAGCTGGAACAACAACAACAACAACAACAACAACAACAACAACAACAACAACAACAACAACAACAACACTAATACCGTGATAGTAATCAGTGTTTTTATTCAAGATATTCATCATAGTATAGCAGCTTCGATGCTTAACAGTGTGGTTGCTAATTCAGTGGGATTGTAGGATTGATAAAATAACTGCAGTGGAGGGGGGCAGGGGAAGGTAAGCTGCTTTGTCTACCCAAGTAAACACAGATCAGTCGCAATCTGTACAGATAATGTGCCATTCTTTTGAAAAACACTGATCCGTTCATGTGATGCCACAAGCACTGAGGGGTTAGAGAGCTTTAGTAACATTTTGAGGCATTACTAGAAATGCAAACTGTATTTCTTGTCTGCTGTAAGAGAAGAAAAAAAGTTAGTCATACAAATCCCTGGACAGGCTCAAGCAAGAAAAAGAACATTAACTGCTGTCAAAGTGCCCTTAGGTTAGGCACTGAACTTCCAACTACCCCTGTTAAGCCGTTCATTGGCCAACAAAACAGAGCTGTAATAAACATTTGACAAAGAATTCCCACTGCAACCACTTCCCTTGTTTTTGCTATAATGCATTCTTTTTCAACAAATCTCGTAAAAAATGTAAAACTTTTAGAGTACAGACATTATCTGGCAGTTCTCTACCAGAAAATAAATAGATAAATAAATGAAAACAGCAGAGTATTGAGAGACCAGATATGAATTGATCAGTATGCTTTTATACCTAGTGTAGATAGTGCTGCCATGGAGGAAGCCTATCATTGAAACCCAATGAACAGATGGCTTGAAGATTTATCAGAAATGATATAGTGCTGTGAATGAGAAGGTTATGGCTTCTCCATTACCCATCCATCACCAATGATGTATTACAGATAAACTACTAGGCAGCAACAAGCTCTTGCTGAGAGGCTGACCTCGCTGATGAAAGCGAAAACTCCCCCATGGCCATCGCAGCGTACATGGGCCCCTCTTTTCAATACAACAGTCAGAGCTTGTCTCTGTACGAGGGATCTCATATCAACAATATTACTTGTTGGTGGTGGTGTGTATGTGTGCACTGACAGAAAAGAACAAACACACAATTTGTCTCCAGACATGGGATGGCAAGCCCCTCTCCTCAGCTTCAGTGCTTGAAGGTGAAGACAAAAGGCTATTCTCATACTGTGCAGCTGAGGTGCATCTTCACTAGCCTTCAAAGAGCGCCAGGTTTTACTCCACACAGACAGTAATAAATAGACCATAGTTGAGCGTCAATTTTGTGTTTGATGTAAATGACTGAACCATGAAGTCCATTTTTTTTTTTTTTTTTTTTTTTTTTTTTCTTTTGTGCTTTTGTGGCACCAAGCAGCAACACAAGACATGCCACTGATTCCCGAGCACTGAAGTTCTCAAAATGAAGCATCAGTGAACTGACACATTATGAATCTACGGCAGTATAAAAAACATGATTTACTGAAAAGATGATTCATCTCTTAAAAATGCACTGAAAAATATGACCCTCAGCAAGAGCTTTGCATAATAACATCCTGGCAATAACAGTTCCCTCTTAAGCAGGGAAGTCCCAATTAAGTTTTCAGCCCACAGTCTTTCAGTCCTTTAATACTGAGCGTCTGCTGGTAGAGGTCAACCCAATATTTACACTCTCTTTCATACTGTAGCCCAGCTACACAGTGCATGAATTACATAAAGCCCACATCAAAATTAATAAGCCAATTTTTATATGTTTAAATATTTTGTTGTTAATGCCCCTGCATTAAGGAAATTAAGCTTTAATGGTTTCTTATAAAATGGTACAGTTATATAATGTACTTCAGCACTTTGTCTGATAAAGGAAGTGTAAATGTGGATCTTTCATTTTAGGTTTAGACAGGATCTGTACAGCCTTAATCTTTGTCACCGCCAACAATATATTGAAGTTCAAATGGAAATGTATAGCTAACAGCAGCAGAAATGTTACTCAAAAGATGTAATTGAACTTATTATTATTCACACAGCACTATGTTTCCAATCACTGCTAAGTCCACTGTTGGCCTTGTGTGGCAACAGTTGTCCTTGAAATAGAAGAAATTTGCAACTCCAATATGCTTTATAGGAAATGAAAAGCTGTTTACATGTTTTGCTATTGCTACATAGTGAACATTAGCATTGACGGCTGTTTTCTTTCCAGTCTGCAAGAAGTTCAGCATCAAACTTCACTTCTTCACTCCTTAGTAGTTGTCTCCAGTGGTGGACAGCTATGCCAACGTTAACTCTTGTTTTGTTTTATATTGTTATCACTTCTTTTCTTCTACTGAAGTTAGCATGCTAACCAGCTATCTGCAGCCTAGTCGGACTGTCTCGTTTATGTTATGTTTAAACACTCACAATGAGGAGATTCAACTGGTGTCAGTAATGCAGAAACTCATTGTATCCCCTCTAGATCAAATTAATTGCCATGTTCAACCATAAGGAGTTGTTCATTCACAGGATCCCTCACTGGCCTTCCGACATTGTAGACTACTTATTGTCGTTGTTAGAACCTGTGATTGAATCTTATGTGCCAGGGATTGGAGCCATTTATTACCATTAGAATCAGTCAGTCAATCATGTGATACACTTGAACAAAAAAAAAAAAAAAGGGGAAAATTACCTCTTAGGTAATTTATTCAACAATTTAGCAGGGGCAATACTTGCTTTCTGACATTGGCTTGCTGAAATCTTTGACCACTCTCTCATACAAGAGTCTTTCAGCTGCAAGATGTTTGAGCATTTTCTTGCATGTGCTGCCCATTTCACCCTCCATTTTTCTTTTTGAGCTATTCCTTGGTGAATTTGCCTGTGTACTTATCCTGTTGAAAAGTTGACTTCCGGTTCAGTTTCAACTGTCTCCCTCACTTTATCTTCAAGCACTCTGATATGATGCAGAAATCATAGTTGTATCAATGACTGCCATCTGCTCAGTCTCTAAGGCAACAACGCAACCTAAAACCACAACATTTTCACCACCATGCTTCAGTTAGTATAAGGTTCTCCTCCTGAAAAAAAAAAAAAAAAAAAAAACAACCACACACACACACACACACACACACACACACACACACACACACACCTTTGGTCTGCTCCTCTACAATTTTGGTGGCAGCTCATATCTTTAATTCATCTGTCCAGAGCACATTATTCTAAAAGGCCTGGTCTTTGCCTATATGTTCATTGGCAAACCGTGCTCTCAAGTGCTTTGAATTCACATTGTAAAATCTTTTTCTGATTGTAGAAACATACAGTTTGAAACCAGCACATCCTGATGAAATTTTGGGGTTCTTGGAGATTTCTTTGCACATCAAAACAGCCTGCTCTTGGGCTGAGTTTGTTGGAACGGCCAGTCCTGGACAAATTGGCAGTTGTTTGAAATCTACACCACTTGTACATGATTTTTCTTGCAGTGGAATGATTTATTTCAAATCATTTGGGGATTTTTTAAAATCCCCTGCCAGACTCATTGGCATCCACAACCTTTTTTTTTCCAAAGGCATTAGAGAGCTCTTTAGATCTGGGCATGATGACACCACACACACTTCAATAGCAAAAGAAAAAAAACAAAAAAAAAAAAAACAAAAAAAAACTTGACCCTGGATGAGAGCAGTTGCACCTGTACTCCCTAAGGATTTTCCAATCATCTAGATTCAAATTTTATGGATTTGAAGGTGTGATAAATGAAGATGCTTTTTCCATGTTACTGATCTATTTTGTTTATTTAGAATCATGAAAATGTGAATTTCCCCACTGCGGGACTAATAAAGGCTATCTTAATCTTAAAATGATGACAAAATGTCATTTATGTGTGTCATTTGTTCAACATTATTAATAGGCACAGTTTCAAAAAGGATCCAATGTTTGTTTTTTCAAATATGTTGAAAATGTCAACATTTTCAATGGAGTCTACATATTTTTTGATGACAGTTTTGTTGTTAGTATGTTTTTAAAAAAAAAAAACATGTCATCAGGTCCAATGAGCTCTATCAATCTAATGAGATGACTAACAATGTGATGTAGGGATCAAGTTCTACTTAGGTCCACAAGTAAGCCATGGGGCGACTTTGGAAATGAAACAGATTTTTAATTTGATAGTTTCTCAAGGCAGATTTTGCTCTGTAACCATAACTGACATCAGGATTTTATTTGTGCAAATATAATAAATCTACAGCATCTTATCGCAGAATTGCTTTATGATTTAAGCCGGGGGGCGAGAGGTTTTACATAAAAAAAGATTTCTAAGTGCAACAGAGGAGTGTTGGGAAATTGAGTGGTTATCTTGTATTTTTTTTCCCCTGTATGTTCTTCTTATCCAACCTTTTGCTTCAGCAAGAGAGAGTAAACAAATGACACAAAGCTGAGTGGAAGTCGTAGAGATAAATTCTCAACCTGTGGTTTGCAGAGGATTGAGCGCTGCACGGAGGGACAAGTGAAGGCATGTGAAGTGACCCAGTCCACATTACCCCTGTCACTATCTGTATTTCCCAGCTTTGCCTGATAGATCCATGGGCCCTCTGCTGACAAAGATAATACAAGGCAGAGAGAAAGACTGTTTTGTGACAGCATTGGGGATAGCAGAGAGGAGCGGGCAAAAAGCAGAGATGGGGGGAAAGTGCATGACTCAGCGAAAGGTGTCGCACCATTAAAATTAAATTTACAGCTGGTTTCAGACAAATCTTTAAGCTCTGTGGCTGCAGTCTGAGGTGGTTGGGCATTTGGAGGACGTTACAAATTGACACCCTAGTTCTCGGGACTACTGAATCATTTCTTACACCTACCACTACTTAAGCTGTCTAAGCAGTGATGGGTTTGGCACTGTGTTGTCCACAGTTAATTTATCAGGGGTGAGCTGGCTGGTGCACTGTCTGCCCAGTCCGCTGTTTAATCCTCCTCTGTCATTAAAGATGTCAAAATATCCAGCTTTCATTTTATCAGTGAAACTAAAGGAGAAGATGCCCTGAATGTGCTTGCTTAAGCATGTTATAAGAGACATTTACATATGTGTACTGATTTGATGGGAACTCATGCAACAGCTGCTTTATTGTTTCTGCATAAAGTCATAACACTGTCCACAGTCCTGGTTGACGCAGGGTTTTAATTTGTCAAACAGGTGATTTTACATTTAGAAACAGCCTAAGGCTGGAGTAATACCACTCTGTAATATTTATTAGTCTCAAAAAGGGAATTTTAAGTATCCAAAAGGCAACAGACAGTAGAAAAGGAAAATGCACACGACCTGGAGTGGTTACAGTAAGATGTGTGATCTAAGTGTTTGCACACAGATAGAAGTGATTAATTTCTTCCATGGACTATAACCCCTGATTAAACATACAAATTAAAAGCATAACCAAAGCATGGATTTTTATTTTGAAATATTACTAAAAACCAGCACTTCAAGCATTATGCTGAGAAATTGATTTTTTTTTTTTTTTTCCCCCTTGCAAGACATTACCATAATGCCCTTATATCTGTCTGCCCAAATTAATAACGTCAATTACAGTGCTGCTTAGAAGAATGGATTTACATTTTTTGGCCTGAGAGCAAAAGCTAGTCACTGTCATGCATTTGGTGGATACTATGTGAAAAACAACACTTGTCTCACAGTCAGGCTGGGGTTTACTATGCTTTCAGCCTTGTTTTAGTCTCTTATATTCTTAAATATCTTCAGGGATATGTACTTCATAAATGTATTTGTATTCAAAATAAATGTCACTGATTTGTTATATAAGAGTTCTGCAGAAGGTTTTTACTCACTTTGTCATGCACTGAGGTTTCTACTGTGGGTTCACATAACAGTCAAGTGATGTAACATTTACTTTGAAAATCTCTCCAAATATGCTGTCCAATATTTACCTGATCATTTCCTAAACCTTTGACAATCACAGCCATAGTCAGGGTACTATTCTGCATCACCATCTGCCAATGACAGTCACTGAAGGTTGCTACTTTCTGCAAATACTTTTTGTAATTGAACGCAAAACAAAATTTACACACACTGTCACCATTTCAGCGCTCTCCAAAACTCTGTGTACACATGTCATTAAAATGCATCTTGTATCAAGATTGTATCTGGATACAACTCCCCCACCCCTTCCCCACAATTTTAAATTGTTACTGTAACATTATAAATATATTGTTTGTATTAACGAAACTAAAGGTTGTCTAAAACATCTGGAGAGCCTCTGTTTCGCCCCCTTCCATTTACATGAAATGTTTTGGTCCCGCCCCCAAACCGGGCGCAAAAATTTGTGGCTAGTGATGAATTGTGAGGGAGGGAGCAGAGAAGAATGAGGGTGACAGTATGTCACCCGATTTTTCTTAAAGAGAAGAGGTGTAGTCTGTGAGTGGTGTAAATTAGCTGTTAGTCCATAGTGAAATAGGCTACTTTTGCCTCAAGTTACTGAATATTGTCATAGAAAATTGCATTGATATTTCTCGCCTCTTTTCGCTGACATTTAATCAATGCCACAAACTTTTAGCTAATTATACTGAATCAGTTGTCCCTGCATGGTGCCAAGCCCAACAGCTCAACAGTCAATCCCCATAGCCCTACCAGTGAACCAGCCCCACTCTCAGCTGCAGAAGGAGGTGAGCAGCATTGTGTTGAATGACAGCAGTTGATTCAATGATTCGATCCTTTCCAATGATATGAATTCAAACACTAATTATTTTTCCACATAATGATCATCACATGAGACAAAAACTGCCTTAAGTCTGTATTTGACGCTGGACAGTTCGAAGCATTGAGTAACTCTATTGTCTGTGTTGAAGTGACAGACAATGTTAAAATATGCCAATACTATGTAGACATACAAACAATGGCAACAAGACGAGTTTTATATTCACAGATAGGGAACAACACCATGACTCCAAAGGAAAATATAATAAATAAATTTCTTCCTTTCAGGTTTTTTTTTTTTTTTTTTCTCCTCCTCTCCCCTGAAAGGAAATGGTTTGCTTCTATCTGAAGGTTATGTAACCCCTCTGCAGTGTTCTCCAAGTTCACACTTCACAAGAGCCAACTCAAAGCTCAGTTCACACAGATTAAAATGAACTAGTTCATGTTCATAGTTCACCATTTTAAACTTTGAACTAAGTTCACAGTCCACGTTCATTTCTTCCATTTTTTAAAGTTGTTCTGAACCATTTTTTTTTTTAGCAGAACTTCCTTCTACCCAGTCGTCCCCAACCCCCAGTTGCCACTGCGACTACCCAAATTACATGAATTGCTGTATACTACTATTACTTTAACCAGAAAAAGCAAAGTGAACATATGTTTTATGGGTACATGCTGCGAGTTTGACTTAGACCATGAGCCAACAGCTGCGAGTTTGACTTAGACCATGAGCCAACAGCTGCAAGTTCCTCCACCTAACCCTTTCTTAAATGATTTCTTGTGATCATTAACCACTCCCAGATATTTCAAAAGACTGGTTGGAAGCTTCAACTTGACTCAAATTCATGTGGCTGACACTTAGACCTCAGACCTGGCAGGCACAATTTGCATAAAAATTGTATGTTTTTTCCACTGGAATCTGACCTGATTTGTTCAGAAAAGTCCTTCAAATGTTAATAAGAACTGGCTTCAGCAGTACCAGGAACTGCATTCTTTGAATTGCCAGCACTAGACACTGAAGACAGTTCTTTTTATTACAATGTTTTTTGGTGGTTGGCACCAGAGTGAGAAGATGTACTGTATGTTTAGATTAACTACAGCACCCATAACAAAGGATTTACTATGTGACAATAAATAACCAACTGAAAATATAAAAAAGTAATACTTCATCCCCATACCATTTCCACTGCACAAATGCTCGACCACACAGCTCACAAGCCAAAATCACAGACTATTTCAGTACAAAACACAACCGCTCACCACTAAAACCACAAGTTGTAGTTTAACATCTTGATGCAGTAGATAAATAGATTAATGGGTATTTTAAAATTATGCATGTCATCATTAACACTGCATATAGAGTTAGTGAAAGTAAACAAACTTTGGATAAAAGCATCTGCCAAATGAGTAAATGCTGGAACAGGTAGTGTACAGCTGGTTTTAAATGGTTTTTGCTAAAATCAGTTACAGATGTGAGAGTAATGAGAGTGAACCAAAACACTTAAGTCACTGGCCACACAGCTAAACCAGCTGAAACTTGCTGTAAATACCAGGAAAGGTCTTTTTTTTTTTTTTTTTAAATCCATCACATATACACAATATATATACTGCGATGATTTTTATACATAGATATGTGGTGTACTGGGACACTGGACAATGGTAATTTGGCTTGCCTTCAAGACAAACTTTCACCCATCAACATTAATTTAGAGTTTGAATGCTGGACATCTGTTTTTCAGGGTTTTGGAGAATATTTACTGAGAAACAGAGCTGTCGCCAATCCCTGGTGTTGTTGTTTTATCCTCACTACAGACAAGGGATTTATGGGGCCCTTTAGAAATGGTGATTGACAGCCATGTTAAATTACAGAGAGCTTCCAAGAGAGGCTTCTTCCCTCGTGGTTTGACTGGCTGTAATTTTCACTAAATCTGGTGCAAGCATTCTCCTGTTCCCGAGCCCTAATTTAACAGTCCTAGAACACCCTTGTGCACTTGGTGCTGAACAAAAACCAAACGTTGCTAATGCCAAGTTAATTAATAGAACCCCAGCTGCTTGGGCCTCAGAAAGACATACAATGCCAAGGAGGAAATATTCAGTGCTGTACGTGTCTGTTGTGACAATAATGCTTTGGTGTCAGTGGGACATGCCCTTATTGGCCCTCTCATCTGCTTTGTTAATTTTGTTTACTGAGCCATTGCTTTCTAAAAAATGTTGATTAATTTCAGTATCACGACTCTCAGGGACTTCCATGTGCTGTCAGATCTGAAAAGTAGTTAGTGTTTCCACACAAGTGGATAGTTTTCACTCAACTCACTAATTCAGCAGGAATTTTATCTGATGAAATCCAATTAGTTGATCTATTGTCAGGAAATTTTAAACTTTTTTTTTTTTTTTTTGTATTTAAAGTAGTTTCCAAAGTGATATTTTATTGTTTTACAACTGCCACAATATTCAGTCATACATACCATTTTGATACTTTTATTTACAACTTGTGAGCCAACAAATGTCCTGATGTGATTCTGTGAACTGTAAAGTCCTCATCAGAGCATATGACAGTGTTCTGATATGTTTAGAGGTAGGGCCCAGAGGATAAATTGCTCATGACCGTGGTGATCCCCTGACATTTCCTGTGGCGCCACTAGCAGTTTTCACTTATCCTGTAAAAAATCTCAACATCTGACCTGACAGACTGACACAAAGTTCTGTAGTGACATTCACTGATCCCTAGAGGATGAATCCCAAGAGTTTGTTGTTGATTGCTTGACTTTTAATCTGGCACCACAGTGAGATCGACTGCTGTGGCTCTGAGTGACAACAACTGGATAAACTGCAATTAAATCTGGTACAGTCATTCATGTCAAACTCAGGGTGATATGTTACCTTAACGTTTCCATTGTCACCATCACCTGGTCCAAATTTTTAAATTTGTCTAATACTTTGATTTATGACCAAAAATACCTGCAAGAGACATCAGCCTCAGCTGTGCTTTGCGTCTCGTGCCATTTAGCAAATATTAGCATGCTAACGTTCACGCAAACTAAAATGGTGAACTTAGTGAAGACAGCATGTGGCACAAAGGAATTAAAAAGGTAAAATATTATTACATAAATGAAGAACACATTTACAAATTAACAGTACATGTGTCTTAATGCTCAGTTTTACACAAATCAGTATCCACAGACACAGACTCAACTTTGCAATAAAAAACCATTTTAGGACACAGAAAGCATCAGTTAGAGACAAAACATAAATGTGGCCTTTGAGATAATCTGCATTTTAAATGATACATTTTATTCCTTTACTTTTTTCCCCCTCCCTTTCATATGTAATCCCTCCTCCCCTTCATCAAGGGACTGGGGTAATTGAAAGGATAGATAACAACATGTTTCCATTGGGTGCGAAGCTTTATCTAATCCAGTTTCCAGGAAGATAATTAAAGGTCAAACGACTGACCAAGGTAGTGCTTCCATTTGCGATGTTGCCCCCTCTGATAAAGCACCGTGTCACCCAATCATTTAATTGACTTTGCTTTACATGTGGTATCTCAGAAATGGAGAGTGATATACGATTGTGGGAGGCAAGGTCATAAATCATCGAGCCTGCCTGTAAACACTACTGCTTTAAAAAGGGGATAGTAGAGATCTAGCAGACGCTGTTAACAAATCTCCTTTGACCTGAGAAACAGACCGGCAGCCCTCCTGCTCGGGCCCTGATGCTTTCAGCAGAAGAAAGAGCAGAATCTTTCCACACCTTTCCATTCTGAATCTTATTCTTTAATTTTTCATATCCAGCCTACCTGCTGATATGAAAAGGCAGGCCAAATTGAGAAACATTGCCAGGAGTATGGTAACTGTGGTCAGTTAATGGCTCTGAAATGTAGGCATCCCCCCCTATCCCCCATCCAAGGCATGCATGTTATTGATTCCTCTGGGGCTCCATCAATCATGGCGATAACTTACCTGTCACATAAGTTACTGAGAGCCATCGTTCAGGCCCAAGGCTGAAAGAGGGCAGGACAGAAATCTATGGGCTCTTTATTTTGCTCTAGCTGTGTGTTGTGTGCCACTTGTCTGTGTGTGATATCATTAGGAGCCAGTGAATCAGCCAACAAACTGTTTTCCTCTAACTGTGAAAACTGAACTGTCTCCTCTTTATCACCTCTTTGTCACTGTCTCCATAATCAGTTTAAAAACTACCTCACACATATTTTATGTGCAACACTGCTCATCTGTGTAGTCCTTCCTTGGTAATCTGGAAAAAACAGTCATAGAGGCACATTCCTGGCCACTCAATATTCTTACACTCTTCTTTTTTTCTTTTGTTTAAATGAAAGTTAAAGAACATCATCATTAAAAATTATAAAGTACATGACGTAAGCTGCCAGATTGTAGCGAAAATGCTCATTTACATCTGTAGTTTCCAGGCAGGTAACATAAAACAAAAAAAACAAAAACAGCATTACAAAAGAACAAACAAACAAATATAAACTATACAAAAATACAAATAGGTTGTGTAGCATGCTGATTTAAAAGTGATCACAGATCTGGTTCGACTCAGGCAATGTTTGAGATATGTCTTGGAGGTGGGTTTGAGGTTATAACTCAGGAATTAAAAGCAGAACTCAAACTCAGAGACAATGCGAAAGTTCAAACAAAAATAATTTATCGCAAAGTTCTTTGTGGCTCAATCTGTTAGCAAAAAACGGAGCGAAAGACTGGGGTTTATATACTGCAGGCCTCAGGTGTAGCTGATGAGTGGATTGGCGGCAGGTGTGCAGGTGAGTAGGCGGAGGAGGAGGAAATCAGGTTGCCTTGCCCTAACTTAAACAGACAGAGAGAGAGAGAAGGAAAAAAAAGAGAAAGAAAGAACAAACAAACACAAACAAACAGAACACACCAGGGACACACAGCAGACACACAGGGGACGAGGGAGGAATACTGCTGTTTATCTAACAACAGATCTATTAGGCCAAGCTATTTTTAGAGCTTTGTTAATAATAAAAAATATATTGACAAATCAAATGATCATGTGTAATATGAAAGATATCCTTCATACTGCAAGTTTTTAGTCTCTAAAATTCTGATAATTATTTCCAGTATCAATTAATCTGTCAGCAATTTTTCCAAATTGAAAATTAATCATTTAAGTCTATAAAATATTAAAAGAAGAGAAAACTGTGAAACATATTTACCCAGAACCATGACAGGTCTAGGTTCTATACTTATACTGTGAAAGTATCAATGCACTCAGTCCACAGAGAAATGCACACAGCATGTATACAGAAACTGAGCTTAAAACAAGCCATCAGGACTTCTGTAACTTTGTGATGTCACAACAAAGCAGTCACCGCTCTCAGCCATGTCCCAAGCCCCGCCCACCTGGACCCACTAACAGGCCAATCAGAACAGTGACTCAGAGCCTCTCTCTTCTGATTGGCTCACAACCTGTTGTTACTACAGCTCCAGACAGAGGCCTGAGAGAGGAGATGTAAAACAATATTGAGATGGTTTTTGGTTCTAAAAATCACAAATATATCTTCTTATGGATATCAGCTCTTCAAATAAAACACAGGAAAATAAAATATGGGACCCATTAATAAAAATTTAAAAATGTATTTAGAGCTAATTGTCTCACTAACTAATTTCTTCAACACATCACAGCCCACGAACTTATCCTACACTTTGGTTTCCATCAGTAACAGGAACAGTTTTCAGCTGCAACTGCAACTAAGAGAAATCTTAGTATACACAACCTATCCAGCATGAACAAACAAACTGTTGAGGAAAAGTGGGACATGTGGCCGGAGCCAGACATTCCAGTCCACACATTTTTTTTTTTTTTTTTTTTTTTTTTTACAGGAAGTGTTCAACACCAGACCAGAGCTGAAAGAAGAGTACATTTGGCTTACATAGAATGCTAATGTTAGTACATGTCTGTTAAATGTGTTAAATACAAAACTGTTTGCTAACACATCAGCCACAATAATAAGGCAATAACACGTCAGGGCTCAGTGTCTGTCAGCCTGTTGTTGAGCTGTTCTGCTCACAAGTGGCCAAATATTCTGAAATATGCAAACAGGTTTTTAAAAAATCAAATTGATGTTAATTAGGGTTGTTGCCGTTACATTACTTGCTCAAAAAGTATTTCTGCCTTATGAGAAAAATATATCTAATAATAATTTCTAATATACTAATATTGTGGTTGTTCAATACTAACCTTGAATAGATCCTTCCTGACCCACTTCATAAAGATGTTTTTATGTGGATTGCTTTGTTGTTTTCCTCTTTTTCTGGACCACTCCATGAGCTGTGTCTAATTTCTTTCACTGAATGAATGAAACAAACATTTGAAATCTCATTTTCTTTGTATGTTCATGTCATCGTGTGTTTTCCTCCTGAAAGTATTGAGCCATCCTGTCAGTGGAGAGCTTTTTTGTCTTGTTGTAGCTTGTTGCTGTTCAAGATATTTCCACTCTGACATGAAAGGATTCTCTGAACATAATGAATACTTACTTTTTCCAGTGCTTATATTCAGACACACTCAATGTCAGCACGAAAAAGAGGCAACTGTAAAGCCTAAGTCTTAAAACATCCACATCAATATCCACTGTATCAGTCATCCGAATCCCATATACATTATATTTGTTTTCAAGTGCCACAATTTTTAGGTTGGCCGTGGATCAATGCAATTAGTTTTTTCTGACAGTAACAGGGATGTATTTGAAAGTCAATTTAGTATATTTCTGTGTGATTGACAGCCTGTCGACTTTGTTGACACAATCTTAATTGTGCTGGTGCAGTAAATCCCTGCCAGCATGTAACTGCACACAGATTAAAACACAAAGATTGATTTGCAAGTAGTCTTTGACCTGAGCCTCTCTCACGAGCCTGTGCAAGTGTCACTCACATGGGCTGCACGTTTGAGCAAAGATACCCCGAAAGCCAGCGGGGAGAAATAAATATTTTAAAAAGATTTTTAAGGGTACGCAAAAGAGCCCGCTCTTTCTCTTCTTACAGCCAGCTGTGAGTAAACAAGTGGCCATTGTCTGATTGCTTTGCTGATGTCAAAGCTTTCCCTCGGGACTGACATAAAATATTCATGAGGCATGTTTTGAAATGCATGTGAAGTCATAGCAGTGACTGAGTTGCAGAGAGGTTGCGCTGTATTTCTTTGGAGGATCTTTTAATCTGGAGAACAACAACAATGCCAGCAAGTTTGAACTCCACTCTCCAGACTGTGTGGCCTTGTTAAAGGCTCACACTGATGCTGATTCCACCTCCGCTCAGGTTGATGTCAGGTGAAGATGAAATATACTGCAAAAGACAGAATTTGACACAATAATACAGTAAAACCTAGGATAGATTTTACAAAGTAATATGTTAAAGTATTATCAAAATAACACACTGACTGAGAGATCATATCTATCAGTGCTATCATCATCTATCATCAGCTGAACACATGTGAGTGTGAGAGACAAAATAATAAAGATGCTCTGTTGCTTCTCACTTTCTCGCCGAGTGATCATCTTACAGGTTGAAAAAAAATAAAATAAAAGGGTGAAACCACAGCACAGTCTTTGTTTTTAATTTCTGTGCTTCAAACTTGTTCCACTGTCTGACAACAGATGCAGAAAAAACATATAAATGAGAGCAGCTTCATTGGGAATTTGGCTGTATCAAAATACTGTAAATATGAGCACAGAGAGGAGGAGAGAAGCAAACAGATAAAAGGACTGAAACCAGCTGAAACTAGGTGCAATGCAAATACGACTCGATGACATCAGTTGTTTACAGGGGCTCCACGACAGTTTGCATATATCCACCATTTCACACATTGAAAATATCTTGGCTGAAAGGTTGAGAAGCAGTTAAGAGAGGGGTCAGTGAAGCACAGTCTGAATACACCCACACAACCACAAGCTGTAACCAGTCAAAACAAGTGCAAACACCTGTGTGGTTGGACCATGTGTGGCTCCACCAGATGAACCCACTGTCGGTCTGATTAACGCCTCTGACACATGCTAACATCTGATTTCCAAAGCACAGTAGTTTGACAGTCTTTCAAATGTGAAACTTGGAACATGGAAAACATGGAAACTCGTTCCGTGAATGTCAAACATGAATAATATTCATAATAATTTAAACATTTTTTCAGATGAAAAAATGTTAATTATGCATGGTTTTCAGTTTTTATTTTACATATCATCTTAGTCATGTTTTATTTATTATTGTCAGTGTCAGTCTTTTTTTTTTTTTTTTTTTCTGGCTGCTTTCAATTGACTCAGAAGCCATTCATTTCCACTCATTTCCATTCATTGTCACTCTAGCACTGAAACACCAGATCCACTTCACTCACTCAGTTCAAATTATCTGAGTACTTACCATATGTAAGCTGTGTCCCAATTCAGGGGCAGCATCCTTCAAAGACAGACTGTGTCACAGTGGTGCGACTAGGCTGTCCCATTTTGAAGACTCCTTCACATGTGGCCGAAAAATGTGTCCTTCTTTTCCTGTGCAATGAAGGATCTAATTGGTGGATCCTTTGTGGCCCAATCTGTACCAAGATTTGTTTTGTGCCAGTAATTAAAATGATATGGCAGCAAATAACACTGACAGAGAGCCAGAGGATTATGCTTTCAAATGGAAGTATTGGGTTTCAGCTTAGTTCACAGCTAGCAGTACAACTGTTTAAAAACCAAGGGTCTTAAAAACTCAGGTTTTTGTAAGAAATGTTTTATGTGTTGTCAAGGTTGGTAGGCGACAGGAATTTTGCTTTAAAAGAAACAGTGAGGGCAGGCACAGCTGGTAACGCAAAGTGAAAACCCTTTGTAAGGTCAGGTTCGGCCTATGCAGTGCACAGAGGCTATGAACGGCCACACCTTTGTGTGCTTCATCCCACGAAAGATACAGACCCTAAATTGGTACACAGCTATAATAACATTTTCTTTGCAGCGCTCTTCTGATGGCCAGGGTGAGATGCAATATAAATATACACTTGAATGAGAAAGTTGTGTCAGACTCACCACATACGTTTCCTTAATGCAAGGGTGTTAAAACAAACCCTTCTTTAATAAAATCTGATGCTACTGAATTTTACATGCCGCAGTTGTAACAAAGTGGGGAGGTGTTTTTACTTAACATGTAGCTTTTTTCCTGTTGTAGATGCAAAGTTTCAGCTTCTCATTTGCCTTCCTGGACTGAAGGTAAATTGGCTGTTACGAACTTTCATTTTGCTCTTGAACAAACAGCAGGGATGAGGAGGTGGAAGCAATATTCTCTTTTCAACAGGAAGCAGCACGGTTATGGGAAAGAACGCAGGTGCTAGGGAGTTATTAACTACAAGTACAGCTGTCAACCTTCTGATTGATGTCTTCCGCTGTTACACCCTATAAATAACCTAAGATTGGAAATAAAAATAGTTTGCAATGCTTGAATGTGGTTGGGTCTCAATTTGCAGTTGGGTATTTGTTTTGGACCTTGATGGCTGATTACTGACTTACATTTGGAAAAGTACCATGCCAGCAGTAAAAAGTTAGGCCATTATCTAAAACATTTTACATTACAGAATACATTTCCAAGTATTTAGATTTAGAATGACTTCATTTTTTTCCCAGGAAGCCATCGGTTTTGATTTATTTCATATGTTCAGTTTGCACAGACTTGATAAGTGCTTCTTTACATCATTAAGAAATAAACTGCAACGGTGCCTGATGTCTTTAAATGAACATTATAAGCACTTTGAAGTTATAAATTAGCTTTTCAAAATAATTCTGCAAGACTTGTGTAAATAAAGAACATTATGTTACTAAATGACTAAATTTGTTGTTGAATTTCTTTGTTGCATTTGTGATGACATCAATTAAGATAACTCCCTAAAGAATGCCTGAAAAAGGTTTGTGCTATCAACAAATCAATCCCAATTAGCCAGTATTCAGAGGCAAAATTGATCACATTATTAATGAAAAACAACCACAAATAGTGAAACAGGAGATGAAGCAAGAGAATATTGCTCCATTTACGCTGCAAGGTTTTAGGTTTGGCTGTAATGAGATTTTGAAATATCTTGCCTCAAACTCATGGTGGCTTAAGCTATATTTTCAATTATATTGTTGCAAAACAACTCAGTTGCATCTATATTTTAAACTTAAAAGGAACTCAGACTTTCTGTCATATCCAGCAGTGGATCCATATCCATGATCCATGATTATTGAGATGCAGCCTAGATGAACTGTTCTAAGCCTGGTTGTGTACCAGCGGGACTGTCATTAACATGGACTCCTGGTTGGAGCCTCAAGCCTTTAAGTGTCCTTAAACTGCCCATGCAAAAGTGGGAAATTAGCAAATGTCAATCATTTACTGACACTACTATCAAGAGGAGTCAGTTGGAGTCTGAAAAGGCCTGAGGGGTTGGTGGTGGCGGGGGAGCGGGGTGGTGTCTTCTCTACATCGCAGTCTGAATATCAACTCAAGATATTAATGTGTTCATCCACCTTGCTGTGCTGAATTCTTGCCTACGGTGCTTCACAGCAAGTCCTCACCTCCTCTGTCACCTTGTTTGCTCAAAAAGACAGGCACTAGAAATCTTGTCTCGTATCAATTAGCAGGGTACGACAATCACTGCAAGATTTCAGCCAAGTCACCCTCTTCCTGTGCTCCACCATGTGGATAATATAGCAAGGATACAATGAGAAATGATCTGAATTGCCACCATATTTGCCTAGATGAGTTTTTACCAGTAAAAGCCTCCAATAAGTAGTTTTTGATCCAACTCCTCATTTGGTTATAATTTCAAATGCCCTTTGATTTGTTTTGTTTTTTTTTTTTTATTCTACTTTGTTATACTACTATTAAGTGACCTCTAGTGGCCAAAGTAATTATGATGGGAGTAAAGGAGGAAGTGGCGTAGAAAAATAGTGAAAAGGAGGCTTGTGGGGATGGATCGGTTGACAAACACAGAAGACTGTTGTTTGACTGGACCGACTGTACAGTGGTCAGTTGGTTAATGGTCCAATGTGTCGCAAAGGATACACAGTTTGTATCCTCCAGTTTCTGAGAAGCAAGGCTACATTTGGAGAAGGGTTTGGAAAAGGACAGGTCTCGTCATCCAGTTCTGACTTGTGGGGTTTTGAAATATGGACTATAGGAGGAGGTAGCCTTTGAATTGAGGTGCAACACACTGCAGGAGTGCCAAATGTCCCTAAGTCTCCCATTGTGTCTTCCCCACATGCTGTCCTATACTTCCCTGTCTCAGATGTTTCTAATTAAGGCCTACCTCATTATCCCCACTGTATTTAGACTGAATCCTCAGTCAGACTCTGCTGCTGAGAGCACTGAGAGATCTACAGGTTTACTGTTCACAAAAATAAGCACAAAAATGAAGCAAATGGTTAAGAATTATTTGGTAATAAATTGTGTATGTATAAATGTAAAAACTAGCCATGTCATTTTTCTATGACTTTTTTAGTCATTAGTTCAAATTCTAGGAAAGGGTCTGGCTTCATTAAACTTGCTGCTTGCTGCCTCACTAATGAAAAAAATGCACATGGAAAGGCTGTGTAGCAGTTTCGTTACAGTGAGAAACCATATATCACAGAGTTTAAGCATTGTGACTTTGATTCTCTTAGATGTTAAAACAGAATAAGCCCAGATAATAGCATCTGTCAATCACTTTGTTTACATGCACAAAATACTTTTGCCCTTATAACGAAAACATTAATATTCCTACCAATCTAATGAAAATTTATATTCCACTAGTATTCCTCTTTACATGCAGCCGTTGCATACTTCAATTACCATAAAACAACCCAGTGACCTATGTCCTACAGTTACGCCTTCTCTAACTTTATTTCCCTATGGTGGAATTTCCCTCCTTATCAAACTGCATTCATGCTGCTCCTGTGGTGAACATGCTTTTCTTTTAATCACGTATCTCTAGCCCAGCCTTGCAAACTGTTGTTCGTTTGTTTGTGTACAATGCACAGAGCTGACTGTAAACAGGCCAGAGGCCGTTTGTTGCAAACTGCTGTAAAAAACCCCGATTGAGACAGATATTCCAAAAGAGCTGTATATATCTGAAGGATGCTCCCACGTGACCCACACTCACATAATATCAGCATATCTCACATGTCTGGCTCCTGAAGTTTGCAGGCGACACCACTCTCATTGGACTCATCTCTGATGGCGATGAGTCTGCCTACAGGTGGGAGACTGACCGTCTGGTGACCTGGTGCAGGCAGAACAACCTAGAGCTAAACGCTCTGAAGACAGTGGAAATGATAGTGGACTTCAGGAAGAGCCCAGCCCCACCCACCCCCATCACCCTGTGCGACTCCCCCGTGGCTACCATGGAGCATTTCCGCTTCTTGGGTACCACCATCACAGAGGATCTCAAATTGGAGCTGACCATCAGCTCCCTCATCAAAAAATCTCAGCAGAGAATGTATTTCCTGAGGCAGTTGAAGAAGTTCAACCTGCCAAGGACTATGATGGTGAACTTCTACACCTCCATCATTGAGTCCATCCTCACCTCCTCCATCACCATCTGGTATGCTGCTGCCATGGAGAGGGACAATAACAGACTGCAGCGTATCATCCACTCTGCGGAGAAGGTGATTGGCTGCAATCTTCCATCCCTCCAGGACCTGTACACCTCAAGGACTTTGAGGCGTGCAAGGAAGATTGTAGCTGACTCCTCCCACCCTGGACACAAACTTTTTGTGACACTCCCCTCTGGCAGGAGGCTGTGGTCCTTCAGGACCAAAACCTCTCGCCACAAAAATAGCTTCTTCCCATCTGCTATCAGCCTTATCAACAAGGCTAGAGAGCCCCACTGTTGCTGATCCCCCTGATCCTCAATTGCACCTATCACCAGAAAAAATTCCTTGTATGTGAAAACATACTTGGCAATAAAACTGATTCTGATTCTGATGTCTCCATCAGAAAATTATAAATTCATAATAAGGTCAAATTTGGAATAGCCAAAAGAAAAATGCTGCTTACTTGCCACCCATAGTGGAATATTAGTGTGCATGTGAATGTACTGAACGTGCCCTCATGAGACAGTTTGTAAATTTGCATGTAACCATGGCTCTACTCTGCTGCTGTAAATGAATATTCTTCTGAAGGCACAACACAACATACTACAGGACACCAAGAATCTTGCAAGTTTATATGAATATAATATATGGTGCATGCAGTGTGTGGTTCATGCCGGGCATCATTTTGCTGACATAAGTGCAGGTGCTTACAAATTCATGAGTTATGCATGCACACAATACTCATCAAACCACTTTTGCCAAATAAGCCCCAGGTTTAGTCACTTTTTCTCCAGGATGGCAGAGGGCAGAAATCCCAGCACATGCCTCAGTTATATCGGCCATCAAGTTCTCTTCAGCTCTCCTTCTCCCTGCTTGATAGCAGGAACCTGAAGCTGTGTCCCCATTCAGGGGCCACATTCTTCGTAGGATGTGGTCTACGTGGGTGTGGGTCTCTGTGGCTGTCGTAGAATGCAAAGGCCGACCTGAAATGAGACAGTCTAGTTCATGGAGGATTTTCATTTTGTGTCAACAGCTGTGCCCTGCCTTACCTGTTGGATCGCAAACCGCGGCTCCTGTCACCTAACAACCTTGACAATAAGTAACTTTTTTTTCATAAAAATTTGAAGTTGTAAGGCTCTTGGTTTTAACAGTTGTACCGTTAACCATTGAACTGAGCGGAAACCCAATACTTAGATTTAAAAGTGTGCTCCCTGTCGGTGGCGTTTGCTTTCATTAGCGGCGTTCAATGAATCTTGGGATAGGTTGGGCCATGACAGATGCAACTGGTGGATCCTTTGTTGCCCACAAAAAGAAGGCTGTGATTGCTGTGATGCAATCAGGCTGCAGCCTCCAAAGGATGTGGCCTCTGAATTAGGACACAGCTTGGGTTTTCTGGTCTCCCTGTATTGGCTGCACAGTTCCTTGGAGATCCAACAAATCTGTGATGCATCTTTCTTGTTGTTTAACAAGCCCTTGTTGTGTTTTCCTTGGTTGCTTCCCTTTGGGTGGCCCCAGCTGCCATCTGAAGTGTCTACCATTACTCTGAAAACTCAAGTGGAATATTTATGAAGTCAAACCTTCGAGGAACCAAGGAGCAAGTGAAACAATGATTCACTCAGGGGCCACATCTGACATATAATGTATTTTGATATTTTATTACATCCTTTGCACAATGAATCATAGAAAATCGTGTGACATACAAATGCAAGAAAAGATATTTAGAGGCTTGACTTTCTAATATTGAGTTTGTATTGTTTTTTTCCCCATTCAAGGGCTGGCAAGTTCCACTTTAAATTCTCCGGCGCCCCTTCACTGACTCGTTTTAGCATGACCTATAGACTTTTAGTTGTACATATCACCAAATGTCGAAGGGATGTGATGTTGGGCATGTTAATCAATTACTGAACACACTGCTGTTCACCAGCTATTGGTAGCCCAGCCATCCCTTCTTTTCATCAATATCATCAAGCAGCAGTTGTGGAGAATCACTGCTGAGACATCGTGTGTGCAGAATAATATGTGATGAGCAGATTGTCCTCTTGAGAAAGACTGATTCACCGTTGGGCATTTTTCAGGAAAATGTGTTTGGCTGTGCAGCTCACTAGTTGTAGAGAGATTGAGTGGAAGTGATGGTGAATCATTACAGAGATCTTTTTTTTGTGTGTTGATCAACAGGTGTTGAACAAGTGAGCGAAGCTACTGCTTTGGAGGAGCATTACTCAATGCAACTGCAGTGGCCATTTGTTTTTGTTTTTGTTTTTTTCCTCTTTCAGCGACTTTAATTCACTATCAGTCAGATAATTAGTGAAATATCTGCACAGATCTAGACACCAAAATTGTACTGTTCCGCGTGATTGTTGCTGACACATCACCTTACTGTACCTTTCCTCTGACTTTGTTGGGTAAGTTCACAGTGACTCAAGGCCACTAAGGGAATACTCCACTACCCTGCAAACAATTCATCATGAAAACAGTTAAGAATAGGGATTGGTTGGTAACAACAGCAGGTGTGAAGTAATGACAAGCATAATTCACACGTAATGGCAAAGTTTTACTGATTAATAATATTAGTGAAAACTGAAAGGGTACAGAAGCAAAAACTGCCCCAGTTATTTTGACAGGTAGGTTTGAGAGGAAAACATGGGTATTACTAATATGATTTACCATGGCTCCACAATACCTGTTGATAAATGGATAAATTTAATTATTCACACATGCTTTCCGAATAAGACATTTTTGTTATTTTTGGCTTTTTTTTTTTTTTTTGTCTAAAAGTCCTACTGTCCAGAATTTCCCTGGCACATAAACAAGAGAGAAACACAGTGAGCATTACATCAGTATTTAATTTTACTTTATTTTATTGTTCTGCTTCAAATAATGGGTGGTGCAGTAAAGTGCATTATGCTGCCAATGGACTGTCCACTCCACTGGACATCAGAAGGTTCTTTTAATTAAAAACGTTTTAAAAGCATTATTACATCAAGGAGAAGTCAACTACAACCAGTGGCGGAGCCAGGGGTGGTCTGCACAGTGTGGCCACCCTACATGGCGCCATATTTTGTTTGTTATTTTTTTCAGATTTGGATTTAATAAAATGGAAATTGCCATTAATAAATCACATATGGTTGTAAGATAATATTGGTGGCAGTTCAGTCAAGAGCTCTTATTACATCATAATCAAATCATATGTCAGATCAATTAGTCAGGTAATGACACCAACATGTTATGGTTACAATAATAAACAGTCATGGCTCAGTTACTTTTAGGAAAACATTTAGGAAAAGATTGTGATTAGGGTTAAAATAAATACTTTTATTCTTTATTTTATATTATTGTATTTTATTTTTGTATCTTGAAGGATCAGGATTTTAATTGTATTTAAAGCACTTTGTAAACTTTGTTTTTAGATTAAAATCTCCTACATGATATTCCTATGTTTTGATAACCCATTCATCTACCCCATCCTCCTACTAATGCAGAGATTGTCGCTCTACATACTAAGTCAACAGACTTTTCCCTTTAATCCTGTTATAATTACTAGATGTTGCCTTATAACAAAACATAACTATGGGTCATAATAACCTGCTGCACAAACGACCTATGACCTTGTTTTTACAGGACAGTCTCAATGACATCTATGACAATTTTAAAGGAAACAAAACAATCCAAAACAACGATCCAGCTAAGAAATATTAACAAACTCCATCCTGATTGTGTATGTTACTTTCCAGAGGGTGGGAAATGTGGAGCAGAACACACTGTTGTAAGGTCTTTTGTAGACAGCTGTAATGCAAATCTTAAACAACGACAGAGATAATCCTTGATTAAGCTTTTGCCTATGAGGTGAGTTGGATTTGATAGCACAGGAGTGTGAGATCATTTGCATTGATTATGTCACACTCTCGTTATAGAGACCCAGTCTCCGAGAATTAACTTCAGTTCCGGAATTCTAATCATTTTAACCATCCTGCTGAAATGAAGGCAAGAGTGATCGATATGAGTTCGACTGATTCCTCGTGGGGGTCGCTCCACTTCTTATCTTCTCCTCCAACAGCATTGACAGATGAATTTAACAAGAGGCACAATATCTGCCTTGCCAAGAATAGAACAGCTAAACTATCTGTGGCCTTACATGCATGGTTTCAGCAGTATTGATGAATATATCACAGTGTGTTCAGTCAAAAGGAATCAATCCTCCTCCTTCCTTTTTCTTTTCTTAATCAGTGATTCAGTTAGGTCTCTTCCCATGGAGCTGCGTGCGATGACCCAAGGTGAGATGCATTTTCACAAGGAGATCTGTGTGCTGTTAAATGTAAATGCTCTCAGTAGTGACATTAATTTGTGTCTAATCTGCATGAGAGTCATTAACAGCACAGTAATTAAGTTGTATATACAGTAAGTATGGTGCAAAGCATAAAAAAACTACCAAGAATCAAATTATACTACCTGTTGTAGAATTAAGGCCAAACCTTTGAGTCAATCAAGTGTGTTTGTATCTTCAGAATTTCCAGAGCAGCACATTACCTGATTTCCTCAAGTCAGGGTAACTTGCAGGACCTAAGGCAAACACTTGCTGTGATTGCGCTTCAAAAAATGCCCCCGTGATTTGGTGATGCTGGTTTTCCGTAACACACTCTCATAATACAGATCACACACTTCTGTTTCTAGCAGAATGTGACATTATGGAGCACCAATGCAATAGAAAAGGAGGAGAAAGAAAACCTTTTACTGTACGCTACATCACTTCTTCTTTACTTAAGCTGTTAGCTAATGCCCCTGCTGTCCTCTTATCAACTGACTTAAGTGACACTCCTCTGCATTCAGCATGAAGTGCTGATTTTTTTATATGAATAAGATGTATGCATTGTGGATCCCACTCTAACCAGCGGAACACTAACATGTATAGAAAGCTTCCAAAGAGCAAAGTTCAAAAGTCAAGAAAGACAAAATTAACATTAACACCATGACTGCGTATTTCCACCTTGGAACCACAGTGAACCAATGACAGTCTAAAAAAATAAGATAAACAGATTCAGACAGCCAGGGATTCTCATTTCATACCTACGCACAGAGAGCGTGAGTTAGTTAGCATTAGAACAACCACAGTGTCGGCCTCTGCCAGTTACAAGCTAAAAAACAACAGGAACAAACTAGTAGATGTACCTCAAGTACCTCAAGTACATCTACTAGTAACTATTAGTTACATCTACTATTATTTGTAGTCCAATCCAGTTTTTTCAAATTTTTTTTTTCCACCATATAAAATAAAATGTTAATCAGAGCATTTTACATAGTTTAAAACATGGAGAAGAACTTAAAATAAATGGTTATTGCTACTACTAAGCAATGTGGTTGAAAAAAGCTACATTTTAGATCATCCCAGTAAATTAAAGTTCCTCCCCAGACATGTTTTAAACTATGTTAAAATACTCCATGATAAATATTGTTGTTTTTCCACATAAAAAGTGGGGGAAAAAGTCAGAAAACTGGGCCTATAAGCAGATCTATGTTTACTTCATCAAAAAATCTGGATCAGGCCTTATGCCCCGCCCATCACTTCTGCTTGTGCTTGGTTGACAGGTGAAACAGCTTGTGTCAATATGATTAATGGAGGAAAAGTTGGAAAGACTCAGCCACATGTTTGAACCTAAGTCAGACCCAAACACCAAAATCAACTAGACTAGAAGACATATCAGAATGGTAAACAGTTATTTGTTTAAGTTGTTTTTTAGCCAGTAACTGGCAGTGGCTGACACAGTGTTAGTGGTTGTGCTGATGCTCCCAATCTCTGTACTGTATAGATTTCAGGTCTTTTTTTTTCCCACAAATCCCGCAAGTTTAAGGTATTGGTTCCTGAGATTATGTGACATTTGAACCCCTGGCTGAGACTGTCATTGGTTCACTGAAGCTCCAAGTTGCAAATGTGCAAGCATGGCATTGCCTGCTTTTTTCACTTGTGATATGTCTTGTATTATATTTAAAAAAAAAAAAAACATCATCATATGGAGATGATAATAAGGTTAAAAACCTTTAAATGCAGGTGTCATTAATAAAACATTACGTGCTGTAAGTGACTGTAAGTCACTTCCTGTGCTCACGTTATGTACCAGAGCCTTGGAGCTGCTAAATCTAAATGAAATCCATTATTATTTTCACCTTTCCTGCTGTTGTGAAAGGTATATTTAGTTGCCTTTTCACTTACTTATTTTTCATAAGGTTATTGCTTTTTGAGATATTCCATTCCTTCCACTTTATTTACCAGGTTTACTTCAGTATTTCAGTGCATTCAACATGAGTGAATAGCTTTTTCCACTTTGTAAGGAATGATACCGTATCTGACATTATCCATGCTGTGTTCACCTCCAGCAGGAATGTTCAAAGGAAGAACTCGCTCCACGGCTGATGGCAGTGTTTGATGGTTGTAGTCGAGCCTGAGGTGTAGAAGTCTGACATTCAGTCAGGAGTGACTGGAGGAGCATATCTACTTCTCCTTTATGGAGGAGCAACATTAAATAATTAAAACAATCTTGATCCCATGGTCCAACTTGTACATGTTACTTTGTGCACAAAAGCTGTTTTCATTGCCTTTTGCTCCGGATTAAGGTTGTCATTAATAAAATCTTAAAACTGGATTCAGTTAACTAAAAAAATCACTCCCTTATTATCCTTTACACACATCTTGCAAATGTTTCAGCAAATGCATTTATGCAGACTTTACACAGAGCACCACTGCACTGGTTCCATATTTCTCTGTCCAAAAGATGTTTAATGTTTTTATTTAATTTAATACATTTTACTTACTCATTCATTTATTTGCCTCGGTCTCATATGGTAAGTAAAAGCACCTGGATGGTGACACAGTTTGCTTTCCGCTAGATTGATTAAGTGTGGTGCATAGGTTAACAAGATCCCACTGTGGGAAATGATGAAGGACACTTATTAATATCACAGCATGTGCAGGCCTGGGGAAAAAGGGCACTCTTTGTTTTTCCAAGCAGTCTGCCATCCTATGGTGTCAGTGTGGAGAGACAGTGAAGGCTTATTTACCAAATGTCCCTCAGGTTCTGTGACATTTCACATGGAACTTAAACTCCCCCACCCCACACACTACACCACCTCCACACCCCCGTGTCTGACTGAAAAAAAAAATATGGTGAGTACATCTAATAATTGTAAATTTACAATGATGAGCATTTCACCTCCTCCCCAGTATATTTGCCATTTGGGTTTTAGTTTTCAGTGAAACCTAAGGCTTATAGGGCAAGGTGGGTGACATTACTACTACTACTACTACTACTACTACTACTACTACTACTACTACTACTACTACTACTACTACTACTACTACTATTATAGTGAGTGCAGCACAGATAAAATGTGGGCTTTTTGGTTACAGGGTTACTGGTGACAGACTATCATAAGGTGTTGTGATAACATTATCCCCAGGGACACATGTTGGTGTGTGTATTTTTTCTTTCCATTGTCCTGATGGTCATGCTCATAAATCATATCTGGATGGGAAGAAAATATAGGTTAGATACTGTAGGCATTATGGGTGGCCATTTGTTCAGCATACGCTTTGACAACTTTATAACTTTTATTGTTATTATCAATGTTCTGACAATATTTGTTTTTTTTGTTTAGGACAAAACATGTCTTAAAGCTTTATTGATGCATTTTGGGCCGCTAATGGGCAGTAAAACAAGAACACAATCTGCCAACAACAATTCATAACAGGAATATTGCTTTTAATGAAGAGAAGTTGCTTTATCACTAGCTCATGGTAGGTGAGTTATTAGGTTACTAATAGCAGGTTCAAGTTTTATTTTCATCTATATAAAGTTGGTGCCACAGTAATCTATATAAAGGGATTCTTGTACCAAGGCAATTGCAATCTAAATATGAATTAAACAAATATACATTATATAAAATATGTCACTGACATATAAGTGTACTAGGTGTACTACTGGCCTTACTGTACTTAGCTTACTGTCACAGTGAAGCTAGTAACTCGCGGGAAAGGGACCAAGTGTAGACAAGACAAGCTGATGTGGTAAAGTTGCTTTAATACTAACAAAATCAGGCTTAGAGGGAGACTGATGAATGAACTGGAAGGGGAGTTTACAGGCAAACCTGCAGAAACACATGAGGACAATGAGCAAATATAACCAGGAACAAATGCAGATTCACAGGGAAGACGCTCAGGGACGAACAGACAAACTCACAAACTCACAAAGGACAGTTTTGGAGTGAGGTGCAGGTGGGGAGAGACCAGGTGACTGCAGGGTTGATGAGAAGTGGGAACAGGTGTGTGGATGGGCAGGGCTGACAGGACAATTGGAATGAGGAGGACAGTCTGAGGACATCTTGTGAGTGAGGTGGGGTGGGGTGGGGTGGGGGAGGGCAGGGTCACATAGCAGAACCAAAATGAGACAGTCTGTTCTACGGAGGATTTTCCTTTACTGTTGCATTGCAAAGTGTGGCTCCTGTCACCTAGCAACCTGACACTTTTTCTCACAAAATCTTTTTAAGGTTTTAACAGTTGTACTTTAACCTTTTAAACTGAGCTGAATCCAATTCTTACATTTTAAAAGTGTAATCCTTGGGCTCTCTGTTAGTGTTGTTTGCTTTGATTACCAGCAGGAATCTTGGGATAGGGTGGGCCACTAAGGATCCATCCGTGGAGCCTTCATTGCACAGGAAAAGAGGCCCACATTTCTTGGCCGCATTTGAAGGGGACTTCAAAATGGGACAGCCTAGTCACACCGCTGTGATGGAATCAATCTTCAAATGCAGTCTCCGAAGGATGTGGCCCCTAAATTGGGACTCCCTCATTATAGCAGAATTCAGGGAAACACTCAGAGAAACCAAATCCTGCAAGGTTGGATGGTGGATCCAGGTCGGCGGGGCTTGGGGCGTGGCTGAGAGTGGCGACTGTTTTTTTTGTGACCTCACAAAATTACTGAAGTCCTGACGGCTCATTTTAAGGCTCAGTGTCTGAATACAGGCTATGTGCATCTCTCTGTGGACTGATCACTTTGATACTTTCACAGTATTAATATAGAACCTAAACCTGCTTTATAATCAAAAAGACATGGAAATCTCTCTTTATGCAATTTGGGACCTTTGGGTGAAATGTGAATTTGTGGGGTGTAGGAAAAACAGCATCAATACAAATAATATTCTGATTGTTCTAGTCGAATCTGGCACCATGTGGATCAACAGTCACTGTTCTACCTCAAAAAACTAATTTTGGATTGCACACAATAGTGAATAAATTGCGAATTCAGATTTTCCCGCAGTATAGATTAACTTTCAGTTTTGCTAATTGGCCTCCCAAATGACCTTTTATTTCTTTTTATTTTCCCGCAGAGGTAATTAGATTAATGAGGAGCGTTGCTGTTCAACAACAACAGGCCACCACTGCTAGACTGTAATGTTGTGATGTACTGAACTGCAAGCAAGCAAGCAGAGGAGTTTTAAGAGAAGCAAAGACAGAACGAAAGAGAAGGAGAGGAGGGGGTTGGGGGGGGGGGGGGGGGGGGGTGAGAGAAATAATCATTGGGAGAGGAATGTGCTATCCACAGGGGCTCCTGCTAATTGCCTCACTCATGAGTTTGTGGGATGTGTTAGTCGGCTACTGGATCTGGATCCAGCTCTGCTGCCTCAGGGGTGTTGGCATCTCAGCTCACCAGACGACAGCTCAGTTTGACATGGACTTTTTCTTTTTTTTTTTTCCTCCCAGCCATTGCAGCTTGCCTCCCCCAGAGGTTCCCCCTATCAGAAGTGGCCTAACTGTGATGGATTGGCATCCTGTGAGTGTCAAACTGCTTTACGGGTCTTTTAATGAGGCGATCAGGCAGAGGGAGCCTCCACTGCCACTGCCACTTTTGTTGCTTAAATAGGAAATGGAAACAGGTGAAGTTTCATCATAGCTACTGCTGTTAGCACCCGTCTTTAGTGACCAGACTACTCCCAGAGTGAAAATGGAAGTATTTCCATATTTCAGTTTGCCTCAGATCATATGTTGATATTTTTGCAATGGACACTTACCTCTCAAAGGATTCGTGGATGTGCAATTCTTTCTGATTTTAATGGAGTTCATGGAATCACAATTCTGTAAAAGTAATCACAAAACTTTCCATTTCCATTCATATGAAGGCCCATGTTGCATGTTCATATGTATTGCATCAATTAAACATAAGGAGATGGCATGCACATGCAGAAAGCAGATGTCTTCCCAGCTCCAATATCGCATTAGTTCTGGAATTACATCGTTAGTGAAAGAACACAGAACAGCCAGCAGATCCAGCTCCATTAAACAATGATGTTACCGCTCACAACAATCTGTTGGTTTAATGCATTCTGCATTGACAGAACACCCAACTGCACAGTTCGCACATGTGCACAAACACACACTGACTCTTTAATAGAAAACATACATGTCTGCACACATCCAGTCTCTCTCTCTCTCTCTCTCTCTCTCTCTCTCTCTCACACGCACACACACGCACAAACTCTGAGCACAGGAGCAAAGAGAACCCTGTTGACAAAGAAATACTCCAATTATGCACAAAAGAAGACACAGAAGCAAGCAATTACTCAAAGTGTGCCAGCTGTCACAACACTAATGTGGCTGTGCATATGCTGTATTCCATCAATCAAGGAGCTGCCACATGTTTGCTGCAGCACAGAACTGTACTCTGACAAATAATACCCTGACAAAATTAGTCACAAATCAAAGGCAAAAATAGCTCTGTTTATTGCACACAACAAATCCCACTCCAATGTACTGAGCATATTTATAAAACATTTTTTCCAAACTGTATTGTCAGGGTTCTTCGTTGCCACCAAGTTGGCTAGGAGAAAAATCTAACACCATATCAATGACAGTTGAAACTTGGTGAACTGAGCATGAACTCTGAAATGCTCATTATGGACTATGGACTCCAATCCTCCTGCATAAAAACTGAGGAACAAACAATACACAAGTCACTCCACTGTCACCTGTGTATCACATGCTGACAGTAGCTGCAGTTAAAGGTCAGGCAATTAAATTAAGGGGTAAGGGTGAATGTAACAACCCAGCTCATTTAAGGGGAAAAGGGAAGCAACATAGGCCCAGATGTAATTTATAACGCAAAGTTTTTTATTAGTAAGGAGATAAATGATACTGATACAAACAATAGATAAGGGTGACTAAAAGGGGAAAAGGCATTTGTACGCTCCATCCAAAGGGCTTCAGCTTTATTAGTGGCTGGCAGCTATATTATGTATCATTAGATTATTTTTGCACATGCAACCATGTGTTAGTAGCACTTACATTACATTACATTTATCATAGAAAACCATATTTTATGAGAACATACTGTGTATCTTAATTTGTAATGTGACTTGTAATAGTACAGCAGCTGTCAAACTAAAATATTGTGGAGAAAAATTAAGGTATTTCCCTCTTTATTGTCATGGGGCAGAAATATAAAGTGGTCTGAAAATAATATACTCAAGCAAAGTACAAGTACTTCAGCATTGCACTTAAAGGTGTCATGTGGCATTTTCTTACGCTTGTTTTACGTAACAACAAATGCATTTCCATCCTCATTAAACATTTCTGAAGAAGATTTTTTTTAGATATTTTAAATCATGCATTGTTTACTTAAATGCTCACTAGCTCTTATATTTTTGCCTCCTTGCCTTTTGCTGGCACATTTCCTGGCATGTTGAAATATAGCCATGGACAGGAATATGTATTATACTAGTGCGTTTGCATGTGCATCTTTGTGCGCATGACTTAACGAACATAACAGGGCCCCTGACCTAAAGCATTTGTTCAACACTAGTGGTGAAAAACTCAACAGTATGTCTTTAAGAAAAGGCACTTACTACTTTCTACAAGGCACGCTGTGTCAACATCAGTCAGTGTAAATATGGAGCAGTATAACTCATTTACATTTGAAAGCTTGACAAAAAGTCATAGTAGTATGTTTCCAGGAATGGATTGCTTTGTTGAAGTTTTTTCTTCTTTGTTTATTTGTTTCTTTGTGTTACTTTCATCATGTTTTGCAGTGTGGCACAATGTAAATCAAAGCCACATATCTGAGTGATGCACAAATTTGACACAATCTAGTTTTTGACATTTGCACGTTCATTTTTAGCCATATTTACCTCCACCAAGCAGGTTGTGTTTTCAGCCGTGTCTGTCTATTTGTCAGCAGGATGAAGAAAAGTACTGAACTGATTTGCACTGAACCCTCCAAACTGTTGGAGGTTTCTTCCTGTTAAAAGGGAGTTTTTCCTCGCCACTGTCGCCAAGTGCTTGCCATTTGTGGGACCCGTTACGTTTATCTATAATGTTGTAAGGTCTTGATCTTATCTTGTAAAATGCCTTGAGATAATGTATGTTATGATTTGGTGCTCTACAGATAAAATAGAATTGAATAGAATTCAATTCAATTTGGAGGCAGATCTGGATCATTTACTACAAAATTTATTTATTTATTTATTTTCTGTCTCTGATATGTGTTGCTTTACTTTGGCCTTGGCAGAGGTCTGCACTTTCTGAGTGTCTGTCAAGCTTGCACTGTGAACACACTACACATACTGAAAATACAGAAGTATGCAATTAAAACACATGGAGAATCTGACATGACTGTTTACATAGAGGTAAATGCATTCTCATCAAGAGCAGTTCAGTTAGCCAGATATCTGTGCTACCCATTTACACAGGCTTTGGTTTGTTTGAATAGGTAATGGTGAATAATGATGATTTCAATGGATGCAGTGGATGAAGTATTGAACCTGTGACTTGGAATCTTTTGATAATATGATACTGAATATTGTTTGGCTGGGAGGTTTCTGTGATGCTTGAGTTTCAGTTACACTTATGCATTTTAATATTGCAATATGTGGGAACTTCTTCGGTACAAATCAGTGAGCAAATATCATTTTTATTGTATTTGATGTAATATCAAAGACCAGTAAAGGAATATGCAGTAGGGTGCAGATGATTCAAAAATAAACTTATAGCTGAGAACCACCAAGAGGTTTGAAAGATATAAGATATTTGAAAACATTTTATCTAATTTCCAGTCCGCTTTATTTATCCATGGAGCAAAAAAAAAAAAAAAACAACATATTGAGACGAATGACATAAATATACTTAAAAACAAAATTAAAGGCCTTTTTTTACCAGCCAGAAACTGTGATTTCCTCTTTGCAGAGTATCTCTGTTGCTCCACACAGGCTAAACATGCAGTTTTCTGATTAAACATACTTGGTGCTAATAAATAAAAATAAATAAATAAAATAAGTGTGTTAGGAAAATAAGGAATTGCTTGCAAACAGAACCAATTTCATGCTTCTTTAACTCTCAGAAAATCATTTTAATTCAGGAACACAAACCTGCTCCTAAACGGCTTTTGTCAGATGAAGGCCATTATGAGTCAAGAACTGAATCAACAATATATGGTACTGACATGAAACTCTCTGTGTATTCCTTAAACACAAACAGATCATAACAGATTCAGCACATTTACATTCATGTTGGACTCTGCAGTGCTTTATCTACACTGCATATATGGGGGTTAGTACCAGTGCAGTAAATAGATGGTCCTATATCTAGAGAGGAGAATCAGGTCTGCAGATCTGGGTGGTGGGTGCATATGCAGGATGGTGGACTTTCACACTGGAGAGCTGAGGCCTATTTCAGACCAAAAAATAAAGTCATTTTGAATTATTATTATTTTTTTAATCACGACCCTTCTCTAGCCATAAGTTTTGATGATGTTTACATGATGTCTATATGATGTTCATACCCTGCCAAATCACTGGCGATGAGGCTCCAAGATATTTTTCTATATATACAGTATCATGGACCTCAGCACACAAGTGCCATTGTAAATATTTAAAATAGTTTACTGCAATCACCTCATAGGTTTGGGTGGGGCCCTTTTCTCATTGGAACACTGCTTTATATGCAAAGCAAACCCATAACGTCCCAGCTTCACAGCCACAGTGACTCTGACACTTACTCTGTCACTCCACAGAATGGCCTCCCTAAAAAGCACAGCAAGTGGTGATTATGTAAGGCAGGAAAGTGGGTTTGAAATGAATCATATCCTTCAGCCTTGCCCTATGGAACAAATTCAATCACCCCAAAAGTGCAAGCACAGCCTGTCTAGCATGGCACCTATGCACTTAAACTAATTTTAAGCATTTTGATTGCTATTTGTCCATGCTTTAGATTCTAATCCTTCTGTGCGGCCACCAGAGTCTTCCTGCTGGAGGTGGCAGGCTGCATTAAAAAGATCCGGAGGCCAATGATTTATGTCAGCACATTGCATTTTAAAGTCAGAACTGAATAAAAAAAAAAAAGAAAAAAGATAAAACGTCCGCATCCTCAATAGGTCAAGATAAAGAGGTACACACTGACTTCAAATGTTATTGTCTGAACACAAAGAAATTGCAATAACTAATTTATTTTGTATTCAGTTTACTCCATATTAAGCTTTAAGATTTCATTATTGAGCCTAGTTAACAAAAAAAAATCTTATGTACTCTTGCATACATTTTCCCAGAGTCACATCTTTGACCTTCACCAGTGGATGGAATTTGCTGAGTTTACAGGGAGATGATTAAGGTGTTATCAGATGACTTCAATATGTAATGTTTTTATATACATCCATCTGTTGTTCCATCATCCATTGATGAGGGCTGAAAGCACCACAAAATTTTCAGTAAGTGGACTTTGAGTAACACATTTTTTGCCAAATTACTTCATATTACTTCTTGATGGTTTCTTTTCTTTCTTTTCTTCTTGTTTTATGTTGATAAATTGAAACTTGGATAATAGAATCAAATCGAAATCTGATGTTGTTTTTCCATGTCAATATTAATAGGAAATATTATTAGATTTAATCATTTAATCGTGCCTAAAGTGTTAGTTTCTAAACCAAATTTGGATTCCATTTCACTGGATTGTGACCTTTATACCTTTTAATATAGCCAATGAGCTATTTGGACTAATGATTCTGTTACATTATGTGCAATATAAAGCAGTTATAGCTTTGCTGCAATGTTTTATGCAAGATAAATTCTGTATATTGGACAACGGCTCTGCAGCACTCTGTTATTACTGAGATGAGCCCTCCAACGTAGCTCATTTCCATCCAAATGTCATCTTTGATTAATCACCTCACTGAGAGCCCTCCACCATCTCATGCATCTGCCAAGAGCCAGCGCCACCACCACGCAGCACACCAGCAGACTCTCAAATAGGGCCGTGTCCATTGGAAGATTCAGGGCTGAGAGATTACAGTATAGGCTACAGCATGGCGAGAAGATATTGGAAGAATGTCACCAGAGTTTCATCAAGTCAAAATTGAATTAGTAGAAGTCATGATGTTTCCTTAGATTGATTGACATTTCCGTCATGTGTCATGTTCCAATAAATGTTGATCTTTTTTCAATCAAAATACAAATTGAAAATGAAAGTTATCTCAAGTTATTTTTCTGACGGCTCCGGTGAAAGTGCCATGATTGAGGACATCTTGACAGTTCAATGCAAAACTGGTGGGGGTAAAGTCAATAAGTTTTATGAAATTAATTCTGATGCAAGCTTTTATGATTTCATTCACCATTATTATTATTAGAAATAAAGCAATAAAAAAACATTAGTGAGTTATGAAGATACTTAATCTGTCAAACTTGTCATTCAAAAGTGATTTCTTTTTAAATGATCTTCCTTATTAGGACTGCATTTTATTACTGATGACAGATATGGAAACAAAGATTATAATCACCCAATTATGCAGCAGGGTTGCTGATTTATGAAACATGATCAAATTTGATAAAGAAAAAGTTATTAATAAACTTCACAGAAAGTTTGATCTGAAAAAAACTCAACTTGAAAAAGCCAGTCTGTACACTGTAAAAACTGCCACTTATATCCTTTAGCATGAATAATGTGTGAAAAATGTTTTTTTGGCCTTAGAAACTTGAATTATCGACATTTAAAAAAATAATAATTAAATTGTGAGAAATGAAGTTAGTCTCTTATTCCAGGGAAAGTAAAGGAGTCCTGATAATTAACAATCTCGTTACAGATAAAGTTCTGCTGATTTGTATTTGTCACATCCAAGCTTAAAGCCCACCTGGACCCACCATCCAATTTGCAGGATTAGGTTTCTCTGAGTTTTTACCTAAAATCTACTACATTTTTATTCAATCACTCAGAAAACAGCATAGCTGCTCTCTCTTCTTATTGGCTCACTGACTTGTTGTCACTAGAGCTACAGAGAGAAGCCATAGAGAGGGGATGTACAAGTAAATTGAGATGAGTTTTGGTACTAAAAACCACAAATATATCTTCTTGTGGATGTCAAAACACTAGAAAAGTGTAGGATGTAGACTTTGAAACATGAGCACAATGCTAAAAGATTAGCTGCACGGTACCATTTATTTGGAAGTGACACCAAATGTGAGTGCACCTGTAATGTTGCCAATTATTCTCCAGATCTCACCAACTGCTTTCATGAGTGCAATGTCATCATATCTGAGCGATCCAATGGCCAGAGCGACACAAATTAAACCCAAGGTCCTATAAGCTGAAATTATCCATTAGAGAAAGGGGCTCTCTTCTCTGAGTTTCTCATCAGAGCAACAGAAAACACATCATGTGTTCATATTTGTAATGTAGAATTAAGAGGTTATTCAAGGTAAATAATTCTGAGTTCAGCTGCAGGTTGTTAGTAAAATAGTTTTACTTTCGAGTAAAACTTTTGAGTCTAAATGAAATTCTTTTGGTTCCAAATTAAATTATGTATTTTCATCCTCAGAAAAGTCTCCCTGGAGCATCTTGCATCCTCCCTGGTCATTCTCTACAGATGTGCACTAGTAACATTAAAGGATAAAAATGTAGTGTGGTAATCAAGGCTACATGGAATGAAGAGGGCCTTATATATTCAAAGGTAATTGTAGAACTTATTATTGTCGACTCTAACAGATGGTGCACCAGGGTAGAAGCTGATTAAGAAAATCACCTGGCAAACTTCCTGGATTGTTCTTTTTTTTTTCCTTTTCTTTTTTTTTTAATTGAATATCTGAGCCACCAAGTTTTGTGAATATTCATTCACTGCTTTGCGATAATATCCACAGAATGATTAGTCTATTAAAACAGATGGAGTACACAAAATTGAAACACAATGCAACTCCCTGGTTAACATTGAACGGTGAAAAAACACTTAGGGGATAAATGTTGAGTGTGGATACTTGAAGATTTACACACACACACACACACACACACACACACACAAACACACACAGATATACACAGAAGCAGATAATTAATAGTCTATTCTTCTCTACATTAACAAAAAACAACTCATTTCAGCTTTATCGCTTATGATGAAAGACCACTGACCATACAGTCCCTTTGAGTTAGCGGTTCATTTATTTCTCTGGTACATGGGCACTTATATGGTGCTGAATATATCTGGTAATATTTCACAGACATTTGCCGTGAGATTTTTGTGTGTCTGTGTGCATGCGTATGGACGGACACTGACACCACCACAGTCCTTACCCTGACAACAGCCAAACACTGGAACTACCAAGCATTATACTGTATCTGCATTTAATGTTCTGTTATAAATGATGCATATTATGTGAACACTTAATATAAGCACAGCGTAGTCATGTGTTATGTGTAGGGAAATTGAGTTTTACTTTTATAGTTTATAGTTCAGTCACTTATAAAAACACTCTCAAGTCTGATCACTTGAAAAGTCTGAGCATTATTCTTTCAAAGTGGCTTTATGAATAACAACTGTCCTCTCTCAGTAGTAAATAATAAGTAATAATCACATTAATTGATTATTTGTTTTTGGTCACTTGGGGGCAGCACAACAAGCTAACATTGTCATGGCAAACATCACACGCACAGCAGATACTCTGCAACGTTAGCATTCATTTGAAGTCATGTGTCTGCCCATCTGCTAGACTGAAGTCTGATATTCACTATCCTTTTAGCTCTGTTTTGGTCTCCACCAACTCCTAAAGGAAATATATGGCTCTGCTGGATGCTGCATCAGTTTGGTGCAGCAGGGCACAAAGAGAACAATGGTTTGTTGCACCCACTGAAAATAGCTGCCTTGTGCATCAGGGTAAAACACTGAACACTGAACCAAAATAGTAAAGTTGTAGGCTGTATAAGCAAAACAGGGCTAAAAGACACTAAAAACGGTCTGTAAATTCAGGGGAGCTGCAGAGCCTGGTGATAATTCTCTGTGGTTTTGTCAAGAAGTGACCACTTTCACTCTGCACACAGTCATTTAATCCATTTTTATTAAAAATATTGATTAGAGCTTTACTCAGACCTTAACCATATTTACACTGTAGCTCTGCATGGAGAATCAGCATACAATTCGCCAGTCAGATTTTCAACAAGTCCAGCTGAAGGGAAATGAGCTAAAAACAAAGTTTGTCCTGCAGAGACAAATTTCACCTTCACTACTTATCGGAGTTGTGTGTGCTTGCTGTTTCTGAATTCATTGGATGATTAAAATGGACATTTTGGGAACATCCAACTTCATTTTCACATTCAGTTAAGTGTTTTGTATAATTGGATTAAAACCACTTAGAAAACACTTTCCGTTTCCAATGCTATACCCATGCGGCCCTGTAGTGGACTCACTGTAGTCCAACATCTCTGCAATTAATCTGGTGGGTAAAGTTTTATCGTGATGAACAGGAATAATGACATAAATAAGTCCCAGGCTGTAACAACAGAACTTTACTTTTTAATAAGCAGTGGCTCAGGTGTTTGTGGCTCTGATGCTGTGATAAAACCTTTCAAACAACTCCAAAGAGTACTAGAAGCTACTTTTTAATTACTGCGAAACAACACACCCCCGTGCCTACTTTTTAGTTATCACTTCTTGGCCTCTCTGATGATGTTGAAAATGCCTCTAAGACTTAATGGAGTGTGGGTATTAAAGAGCGTCAAAAAGAGCCATTAATGGAAACCATAAATGTTTTGTCTCCATCTGTCAAATGTGACACAGTCAGTTCCAACAAAGAAAAAAAAAAAACAGAGAAAGAGAAAAAAACAAAAAACTTCAGATTTCTTCTTCCTGACAAGATGTATTTGAATTTTTTTTTCCCATGTATGTTCTGCTCTCAAACACTAAACTACATACTGAGCGCTGCATGTCAGTAAAAGAGAGGCATCTCTGTTCAAACAACACACAATAAAGTAATGCTGTTTCCATCAGCTTGTTTCATAGAGGAATCTGAGCACAAAAAGAACATCTGTTGACTCTTTGTGACTGTGTATTCATGTCACAGTCCTGTCTGCACTGAAAGTCCCTATATACATCAGAACCTCTCAGAGGCCCAGATCAGTCAAGCCCACCAAAGTGTCCACATGTTTGACACATCCCCATCCAGTCCTGCTTCTCTATCTGTGCTCCATCTAAGTGGCATGTAAATGTTTAAAGCCCTCACATCTGCAATATCTGCAGCACTTCCCACTTTATGATCTGAAGATGTTGTTAAACTTCTCAATTAGCTCCTAATTAAGACTCCTCTGAAACTGCTTGGGCAGGATGAGAGAAGTAGGTCAACTGAAAAAGAAGCACATCCCGGTCAGACTGGATGAATCTGAAATGTTTACATTAAAGAAGCATTTAATTCTGACAGACAGTAACCTCGTGGGTTGTATCCATTCACTCCAGTCACATAGTTTCAGTTAAATGAAAATACACTGATTTAAAGAAGAAATGTGAACACATGGACACCCAACACATGAAGAAATGCTTCCTCATGGCTAAACTCTCTGTATGCTGACACACAGGATAACTACTGATAGGTGGTTGCCCCTGATCTGACAAGCCTACTTGAACCACTGAAAAGGCCTTTGTGCTATATTTTGCTTCTGCAAGGTGTCCCTCTGCTAAATTGTGATTGTGCTATTAGCTGTATTACTTTGCAGCTCTTTGCTGAATACTGTAATTTTCTTGTTGTACTGGGCATCTCCATTTCCTGGTTTCCAAGTTAGTTTGTCATGACCTCCAAAACATCTCTCTATAACATTTTGGCATTTCACTTAAGACACGGTTAGCTGTGGCTGTGCATATTGGTGTGCAGACTGCAGCGAGATGTTTGCCCTGTCACTTCATATGATCTAAAATGTGCACTTGCAGATTGCAGCATGTCAGCTCTGTTTTTTTTTTTTTTATGTTGTTTCAGAGAACAGACAAAAAGGGATTATATATATATATATCTATATCTATATCTATATATATACAGACAAAAAGGGATTATATATATATATCTATATCTATATATATCTATATCTATATCTATATCTATATCTACACATATATATATATATATATATATATATCTATATCTACACACACACACACACATATATATATATATATATATATATATATATGTGTGTGTGTTTTCTCATCTTGTTCTGCTGTTAATCTTCAGACAGCCTAATTTAGTTTCATAATTGGATTTGATAATAATTTTAAATCATCTGTGCAAGCAAATTATTATGACCCATAGGTGTTAAGACTCACTGGTGATGTAGCATATATAGCAATGGATGCGTTGTCAAAACACAGGACTTTCATGTTGCAAACCACAGTTTGTTTCTGGTGTGAAACCCATAATCAGCCATGTTTCTTTTATCCATGACCATTCCACCCCCTGAACTCTGTGTTGTTGTTTTTTTGTTTTTTTTTTTTTTTGCTTTGTATTGTAACCATGACAGCAAATGTTCTGTCTGTTGAGGAAGCACTTATCTGAGCTTAAACCATGAGCTTTTCTCAAATCTCAACAAGTAGTCTTTCTGCCTAAACCGAACCACCGCCTCGCTACTACCTTAACCACATGTTTTTTATTGTTACCATGATTTTGAAGGTCCAGTAACCTAAGTATCCAAGGGCAGGGACAAGCCACCATTTATTTAAGTCAAATGAAAAAAAAATCTGTACAGTAATTTAAGTTGGAGGACTTGTTGTATCCATCAAATCCATTAGCCCCACATCCGTCTAGGGTCACGGGGGGCTGGAGCCGATCCCAGCTGACATTGGGCGAGGGCAGGGTACAACCTGGACAGGTCGCCAGTCTATCACAGTGCTGACATATACTGTAGAGACAAACAACCAGGCGTGCTCACATTCCCACCCATGGGCAAATTAGAATCACCACTTGGAATCACTAATCGCTAATGTGTGTGATTTCCAGATGTCCCAAACAGTCTGAAGGGGGCTTCATCGGAGAAAATAACTTTTCCCCAGTCCTCTGCAGTCCAATCCGAATATTTCCTGCAGAATGTCAGTCTGTCCTTGATGTTTTTCTTGGAGAGAAGTTGCTTCTTTGCTGCCCTTCTTGACACCAGGCCCGTGTCCAAAAAAGTCTCCGCCTCACTGTGCTTGCAGAAACACACACCTGCCTGCTGCCTTTCCCGAGCAAGCTCTGCACTGTTGGTGACCTGATCCCGTAGTTGAATCCTCTTTAGGAGTTGATCCTGGCACTTGCTGGACTTTTGATGATTTGATAAATGGTTGATTTAGGTGCAATCTTACTACCAGTGATATCCTTGCCTGTGAAGCCCTTTTGATGCAAAGAGATAATGACAGCACGTGTTTCCTTGGGGAACCCATGGTTGACAAAAGAATGATTTCACCACTCATGCACCACTCCCCTTTAAAGCAACCATTCTGCTCTTCTAATTAAATCAGCATGACAAAGTGATATAAGCTGCCCTGTCCTCATTAACACTTTCCCCTTAGCTAACGATAAGATCACTGAAATGACGCGAGCAGGTCATTTTGTGGCAGGGCTAAAACACAGTGCAAATGAGGTTTTTATGATTAAGTTAATTTTCATAGAAAGGACTTTGCAATTAATTGCATTTCATGTGATCACTCTTCATAGCAACCTAGAATCTATGCAAATTTCCACCATAACAACTAAAGCACTAAAGTTTGTGAAAAACAAAATTTCTGTCAGTCTCAAAAGTTTTGGCCACGACTGTACTAGCTAACATCGATTCTGGCATGTGGAATGGAGTTGTGGACTAGGAGCTGCTGCTGGTCCCTGAAACCATTTTTTTCCCCCCACCTTTCTGTATTTTCATTTCACCTCTCTTTTTAAAAAGCACAAAACAAAGAACAAGACACAGTACCATAGTTGCAGCCACAATTTAATAGGACTGTGTTTTCACTTTTCTTAACACTGTCATTAGCTTCTACCCAGTGGAACATACAACACAATTTTAAGGTCAGTGACTGGATGTTTCTTAGTGCTATGCATTTAAGAAGTTGCATTTAACATTTACCTTAAAGTTTTTTTTTGTTTTTTCTTCTGCACACAAGCTTTAACTTGGACTTTTTATCAAAGGACACTGTTCGTAATATTTTGTACCAATTATTTAAACAGGATCCAAGGCCTAACTGTGAGTCACATAATGTTGTCTTGGATAAAATGAATGGGGCTGTCCAGAATCTCCATGTTACAGGATACAACCCTAACAATATTAACATTATTTAAGAGTCCACCAGTGGACATGAGACTGACAGAACTTATCCTCTACACTTCATTGTTTGAGTAAAAAACCATGATTATTTTAAATCCTCTTTATATGAATTACTAATCAATTCATGTTTTTTCCTCATAAAAAATTAAAATAGTCATAATACTAAAACATATTGCTTTCCTGCTACTATAACAAAAATATTGTACATTGTAATTGTACATCTGAAAAATACTTTTTACGATTTTTTTTTTTTTTTTTACAGTGAAGACCCCGTCATGAAGCTTCAACCTCATTTCTGAACGAACACTACAACACAAATCTTTTATCTTTCCTTCAGCTGCCTTCCATTTTGTCTCTTGTGTGTTTTGATAGCTGAAAAAAGAACAAAATTTGAATTTTCCCCTGAGCAACAGTGCGGCAAGAATCCACAGTTACAAGCAGTGTCTCTAAGAGAAAAGTGGGATTTGTGTAATGGCTACATCTGTGCTGTCAGCCCTTGTATGGAAAAATGAAAAAGCATCAATAATCATGTTTCTATTTTGGTGCCATTTGTTGAGGAGGGGGGGGTGGGAGAGGTCCCTTTTTGTCTGTTCTCTGAAACAACATAAAAAAAAAAAAAAAACAGAGCTGACATGCTGCAATCTGCAAGTGCACATTTTAGATCATATGAAGTGACAGGGCAAACATCTTGCTGCAGTCTGCACACCAATATGCACAGCCACAGCTAACCGTGTCTTAAGTGAAATGCCAAAATATTATAGAGAGATGCATTGGAGGTCATGACAAAGTAGCACCCTCTTTTTTTCCAGAGTGGAATGTATATATCAAGTTGTGATATGTGTTCTGACTCTCATAAATCACTCCCTACAACATTGTGCTCCTTGGAGACTGGCAGTGGGAGATTCTCTTTACATGCACTCACCCACACACACACACACACATACACACAATGCTGAAAGCAGAACGGAGAGATTGGTTGCTTATAACTCACAGATTTATTGATGTGTTGCTGGTCAAATTCCATGTGGATTAGCTGGATCCCAGATGGATGCTCACCACCTGCAATACAAGCACAGCTGAAAAGCAACGTTTAATATATATATATATATATGTGTGTGTGTGTGTGTGTGTGTGTGTGTGTTTACATTTTTTTTGTTCTATGTTTATGTTCTGATCCCTTCTTCAGATTTATTGCATGCTTTTGTTTTATTGTTAGGATATTTGCCATGTAGTCATACAAATAAAACTATCCCTGTACCCACCACGCTGTGATTATCTGTCTCAGTGCCAGTGCTCCCCAGGTGGTGTTACACCAGGTGGTGTGTGTGTGTGTGTGTGTGTGTGTGTGTGTGTGTGTGTGTGTGTGTGTGAGAAGCAGAGTGGGAGAGGGAAACAGAGAGTAGCAGCAACCGGGTTTGTGTTGGTGTAAATGCATTCAGTGTTCTGCACTGTATGTGCCCAGCTAAAAAAAACATCTAGTCCCAAATTTCAATAAAATTCTCCCAGGTTTGGGAAACTTTTCATTTTTAGTTTACTGTCTTCACTGTTTCTGTCTTTTTTGTGTTTAATGATGTTGATAAAGTCTGACGATGCTGCAACATTGTGAGAATGTTGAGAAATATGAGCACTCAGAATCAGAGAGGTTATTAAAAAATTAATTTTAAACCAAACATATATGGACAAGAAATCGTAGACAACTATTAACCAGCATGCAATTTGTACATTATGTGTCTGTTTGATTTTGCCAACTTCTTGGTTAAACTTTGACCGAATGTTCTTTCTGCGCCCACACAGTGTTTCTTTGGATTAAGTCAGTGTAAATAAGTGCTCAAAATTTTAATAGATTTCTGTATCAACTTTTAATAAAGTACAACTTTTAATCAAGTAAGTTTCCATCCGACTCTAGTATATGGAAAATATTCTTATATACATTTAAATTTATATATCTGAGTAAATGTTTTTTCCCCTTAACTTTGCAACCAATCAAATCAGCTTTTTGCATTTCCTTTTCAAAGCAAGAGGCTGAAAACACAGAGAGGTGAGGCCACCACCTTTCATTCATGTCCCACAAGTCGTGGCAAATCACTAAACCAAGAAAGGGTTTGCCAGCCGCGAGGGGCAGGCATTAAATTAAAAAAATTAGTGAACTCTGATCCAGAGGTGGTGGAAAGACGCTGTGTGGCAACTAATCACATCTGACATCCGCTGTGTATTTTTTTTCCATCCTCTTGTTAAACAGAAAAATAAGCTTTTAAATGACCTGGTGAACACCCCGACATAATTAGATATTTTAAAATAAATAAAAAAGAAAATGTGCAAATAATATATCAAACGAAGTTGTAGTTAATTATGTTGATCATGTTGATAATTTCCCAATAATGTGCCCTTTAAATCATCAAAACTACTTCTTTTTTTTCCAGAAATTGCCTGTTAGAATATGTGTTACTCAATTTAACAAAAAACGAAACCAAGACTTTTACTTCTGCTCTAATGAAGAAAGTTACTTAAGATCAGAACAGCTCATTAATTAGTAAAATATATGACTGTACGATTGCTAACACCAGAAAGTTTGGCTGAAATGATGTTGTTTATAGGCTACAGCTCAGCTTTCAACACTGGCATCCACTCGTGTCTAAGCTGAGATGCATCGACCTAAGCAGCTTCATCCGTGGCTGGGTGTTTGACTTCCTGTCCGACATCACCCTCAGTGATCATCAGCGCCGGCTTCCCACAGGCCTGCTGCCTTATTCCCCTGCTCTACAGCCTGTATACCTACTGTCTGACTGCGTGGCGAGGTACGAGGGCAACGGCATGGTCGGTGATCGGTTTCATCAGGGATGGTGATGAGTCGGCATACAGGACAGAGGTGGCTGACCTGACCACATGGTGCCAAACCAACAACCTTTCTCTCAACACTGAGACAAAGGAAATTGACCTCAGAAAGAACAGAGGCCCATACCTCCCACATTTCTGGTTCATCTGTTGAAACAGTGAGCAGCTTCAGGTCCAACTCGCCCACTCCCACTCCTTGTCCCTCAGCTCCAGCGGCATCCTCAGTAAAGGCTGTTGTTCCTGTGTTGTTCACTGACTCTGTTGAAGTTCCACACTGAATGGACGCTCCTCTCTTTGTTGCCCTTGTGTAAACACTACAGTAACATTCTCCACCTGTACCACCTGGGTTTTTTTTTAATTTTTTTATTTTTTGTATTCTGTTCTTCTTTTGCTGCAATGAACAGCAGCAAGTAATCAACAATCAAAGCTGCTGGATTTACACACTCTGCTGAACTTTTGTACTCCAAGCTCATTTGCACAAGTCACAATTTGCACATTCTGAATGTTGCTCCTCGTTACACTACCTGCACATAAATATACTATTTGTTATTACATCAGTTTGTCTTGAAATGTCTTCATTTTTCAACCCCCCCCCCCGCTTGATTCGCTTGATTTGGAGCGAAACTCTGCAGAATAGCGGGGAGCAGACTGCACTTCTGCTGCGCTTCGTTGAGCAAGTGGGTGACACGAGCATAAATCGTGCTAATCCTTGATACAGGCCTTCGCTGCACTGTTTGTTCCCAACATACCCTCTATGTCACCTTTCTACCGCCTCCTAGGTGCAATGCTACATCAAGTATCAGACTGGAACCTGTGGGAAAAACTAAAATCACATCAACAATAAGCCCTGCCATCCACCATATGCCACCGTAAGGCAATGATTTTCCTGTCAAAATGCAGCTTCTGTCCTATTATGCATCTGCTTCTACTTGTTTTTAATAATATCATCATTAGGCCAAACAAATTCCAGTTATGGCAGGAGTAATGGAGGAGGCTGCTGTGCCAGATACGGCAGTTGTGCGGAGTGTAGCTGTGAGGTTCCCTGTTGTGTGATTTGGCCCAGGTAATTTACCACACATGAGCAAAACCACTAACGGGACCGCATGTGGTTTTCTCTGGACTTGCAGCTGGCCTGAAAACAAGTAACCAACAGACGAGACTTACAGGGCCACTCCTGTTGGCTCGTAATGGTGAAAATAACTGAAAGGCCAAACAGCCTGATTCCAACTATTCCAACAGCTTAGAAATATCAAGTAGAATAGATACTGTAGGTAGGGTTCACTTCTTTGTTTTATTTTATTATTTATACTTTAACTATATGAAATTCATAATAGGTTAATTTAGCATTAAATAAAACTAAATCTTTCCATGTCTTATACAGCAGGTACAGGTTCTATATTAATACTGTGAAAGTATCAAAGCCTCAGTCCACAGAGAAATGCAAACAAAGTAGTGGGCTACAATTCATTACCTGTGGTTGGCCTGGCTGTGTGTCACTCAGAAAACCTGTTGTTGCTAGAGCTGCAGAGAGGAGCCCAACAGAGAGGATGTAAAACTACAATGAGACAGTTTTTGGTTCTTAAAACCACAAATATATCAAAACAATCATACAACAACAAAATAAACAACAAATAAAACATTGGAAAAGTGTAAAATATGGGATCTTTAATAATGTATGGCACAAAATTCCAGATAAACAATGGAATCAAAAAATATTTGAGGAACTTAATAATCAAGAGATCATTTTAATGTTCTCCAAATTTCTCATTGTGTTCTGACAGAAAAAATAAATAAAGAAATGAATATAAAAAAGCTTTGAATGCGTGGACCATTAAAGTGTTTGTTTTTTTTCCCTCATCTCTGACACCTATGTGTTCAAAATGGGACAAAACTAATTATGCTTGTGTGCAAAAAAGGTATCTCCTTGGTAATTGGTATCTCAACTTTTCAATATGCAACCGTGGGTCAGCTGTCTGTGGTAAACTAGTGTCTGGTCCGTGAGAAAAAAAATTGAAACTGGACAGAAATAAAACAAGTATGATACTTTTAAACAGACATTGAATGAGGACCAGCATCTTTTAAATAATTTCCTGAAACGCAGAAGTTAGACAATTTCCCTTTCTGGTGTATCATCGAGCTCCAGGAAACCGATGGAAATGATCTAGTCATTGTTTCCAGCAGGAAAAATATGTTCCCAGCTGAGCGCGGAATAGGTCAGAGCCCTGAGAGAGAGATTGGATCTAAATTGCTCCAATCTTGGCGTTAGATAACAGCAGAGGCTCCCCCCTCTGCTGCTGTGCTGCACGACTCCACATCTCTGCACAATCACAGGAGCAGTAATGAGACGGCCACAGGTTTGCTCTTCATTATTTAGGCTTTTAAAATGATGCCCTTTGGCATTCCTTCTACCAGAACAGTCACCCTCCAAAACAGCAGCGTGGTCCTCCAGAGCCTCTTAATCAGCCGTGGGTGTTGCTGGGGTTAATCTGTATTGTTCATGGCAACATGAGAAGAAAGGGTGGGTCTCCCCCCATGCCCTCCGTGTGCTGATAGCTGCTTCCTAACAGGCAACAAACATCCCATGGCACGTCTTGTTTGCGTAGCCCCGCAGTGGGACTCCGTTTGTTGTGCTTGTGTCATGGACACAGAGATAACCTCACTCCAGCAAGGAGTTTAATTGCTTGCCCCCTGTGTTGGAAGGATCAGAAGAGAGGAGGAGGAGGGTAGGGCTGTACAACCACTCTCATGTGGGTAACTCCAATCTGAAAGCACACTGACATGACTGTAACGCAACAAAAAGCTAAATGCTGTATGTGATGGAGTTATTTTTGAGGAAAAGGAATACCAACTTTTTTTAAAAAGGAGCAAGATGAAGCTGGTGGAGGATCCAATGTTTAACGGTTTCTCATCTGGACCTGCTAATTTTACTGCCAGTGTTGTTTGCTAAAAGCTTTAACAGCTTCTGTTGACAGTTTGACATGATTTTGTTTGTATTCTTAATTCCCTCCCACAGCAAGAAACTAATGGAGGACACAGAGTCACCTTGTTTTAAAGAGTAGGTCATGCAGTAGATAATGTGGGTGGTGCTGATCTCTGACCACCTGCCATGGTTTGCAACCCATTTTTCAATAATTACTTTCACCTTTTTGGAGTCTCAAACAAGTTAAGTCAACCAACCATTCTTTTGGTTAAAAAGTAAATCCACAGTCAAGTAAACAAGATATTAAAAGTCAGACAATCAGTGCAAAACAAAATGCCAAATCCCTGTAGGAAAATTACTATATTTCTTTAAAGTGTGTGTAAAGAGATAGTTATCTCATGATTATTGTTAAATTGCCACGTTCCCATGGGTCCCGCTGGAGCACCATATTATTTAAAACCAAATATCTAGTTAGTTTAGTTAGTTAAAATCTCTACAGAGAACTTATGACAAAAGCTATGTGAGATAAAAAGCATTAATTATAACTGTAAGCAAGTTGTCCACAATATACACAAACTTTAACTCAATTTCCAGCCCCACAGAGAGAAGACCAAAGCAGAAAAAACACATTTATAAAGTTGTCCATTCTGTCTGTATACCAACTCTGTTATGTTTAAACATGTTATGACCAGCCCATAGCTAAGATAAATGAAATGCTCCATATTTTAGACTTTTAAGGGGTTGAAGTGTTGATAATCATTCGAAGATATACTTGTCGTTTTAAGACCCAAAAACCATCTCAGTGTAGTTTTACGCCTCTTGTAGCAGCAGGTTGGCTGCTACAGAGTGGCTCCTCTGACATCACAAAGTTACAGTAGTCCTAATGCTTCATTTTCTGACTACAGGCTGTGTGTATTTTTTTGTGGAGTGCTCTGATACTTTTGCAGTATTTATATTGCATCTAGACCTGCTTTATAATCCAAAACAAAACAAAAAAAGACATGGAAATCTGACTTTATACAATATGGGACCCTTAAGATAACAGTGGAAGTGGAAGTTACTGTTGTTTATTTTAATATATTTATATTAATATTTTATTCTGTATTTCTCTTCTTAATTTGTCTTTGTGTGTTGTCAATTAATGAAATTTCAGTAAAAGAGTTTCTATATGAGCCATTATTTTAATGTCTTTTCAGCCCCCAGTCAGGTTTTTTTTTATTTTTTTTGTCTCATTTTCATTCTCATGTTGCATTTAGAAAAGCAAAATGCCTCATTTATTGTGTGCTACATGATTTGGGTCACTGTGTTGGCAAGAATGTAGTTTATTTTACTGTTAAATGTAAATATAAATTATTGATATGGAATAAAACCAAGATACACATAGCATTCATATTTAATCAAACACTGTAATTTTTTTTGTTTTTTAAAGAATAATTATCAAAACCAAAATTAACTTAGATTTTTAAAGCATGTTTTCCAGTGCCAGTTCACTATGAGCTCATTTGTTGAATGTCATTTGCTTATTTTGTTCACCTCCCCATGCAAATAGAGCATATTAATCATAGGATGTATTTGCATAAAGGAACAAGCAAGTGCACACTGTTGCCTGTAATAGGTAACATAGAATATGATGTGTTGTAAGATCTCACTGGAACTCTTTAAGCCTCTTTTAATCACTGATTAAATTGATCAAGTGTCAGACATTTACAGTGGGCCTCGAGGACTCCCCGAGGAAGTGTTTCTTGGAGATGAAAGCAACAAAGGTGTTGTATTCTGACAAATGTGTTTGGCTGTAATTTGATACTTTCCAGCAACCCATTAAAGTAAAGCTCGATGAACCTGCGCACGTACTATTATTAACATAATTATCTCACTGAAGATGGTAATTATATCTGTTTCGCTATAGTCATTCCCATTATGAAATAATGGCTAATTAAAGACATTACTTAAGTGAATAGCATGCATCCTATGGGACTCTTCGAGGATGGATCACAGGAGAGTTGATTTGTCGTCAAGTCTCTTAAGTTGCAATTAACATATTGCCTTTGATTACATCACTACATTCACTCCTCTTGCCCCACTGTTATATTGAGTCTAAGACAGTTTCATTATGTTAGACTGGCAAACATAGTACTTTACCTCAGCATATATCCAATATGTGTCTTTAGTATCCAATGCTGTAAGTCACGGATATTCCTGAAGTTAAAGTGCCTTACACTCCTCAAATGAAATGAAAGCAGACTGCACAGAACATGGCTGTACGTGATGCTTGAGGATGTAAATTCCTTTTGACAACAAAATAGGACTAATATAGACAAATGTGTACTGGATTTTTAATGGTAAGTTCGTAAGTTGTAAGTAAATTTCATCATTCGGACAACTGGAGGACAGGGGGTTGCTCTGAAACCTTTTTTCTGTTGGGGCTCTTTTAAAAACATAAAAGGACATGTTAAGGCACCATAAAATTATACATAATTTTCTTCTTCAAGATGGTAAAATGTCAAAGACTCCTCTGTGTAGGCTAAAGTCAAGGTGAACATAATCTTGAGTCATAATGAACCAGGTTTATTAGCTGCCACTGCAGCTGCGCAGTTCTGTAGCTATTCTAAAGGCTCCAACAGGATCTGAAACATAAAGTTACAAACAATCAATAAGATAAAAAAAAAAAAAATCAAACTTCATTTCTGATTCTATCTTTCGAGTACTAGTACTATTCTTTCTGCAATATCCATTCAATGTATTTACATTCACCTCCTCTATATATGAAGGTTCATCTTTAGTGTAATCACTCTAGCATATTTATGATTGGAAGAATAAGAGTTGCAAGAGTCCCTTGTTGCAACCATCCCAGTCCTCCCTACTTGCCTAATGTGTATGAAATGTAATCATGATTTCTCATAGAATAATGGAAAATAGCCAAATATTGACTGACTTTTCTATAAAACATGAGTTGGTCTTGTAATGTAACCACTGACACAAGCATCTCCTGTACTCTTTCACCATGTAAGGCTAAGTTTACGCACATTGCAATCAAGAAAACACATGATATCACATACCATCATTGGCGTATTAATGATACAGTCAGTTTTGAAATGAAAACTGTTAACACATTGCAGTTGAATTCTTTAAAGTAGCCTATTGCAACACAAATAGTCCCCTGAAGTCTGTCTAAATGTGTAAAAGTTTTCTAGCATCTAGTTATATGGTACAGTATACGATATATGAGACTGCAGCAGTTTATTGACTAGAAATTCAGGCACATCTTTCAACCACTAGATCAACCATAAGAATGTAATTACTGCTTTTGAGTATTGCCAGTATCATTTCAAAATCAATGCATGATGCATTTTCTGATTGACAAAACGTCCTAGTGGATTAAATGTGAGATTGTCTTGATTCATCTCACTTATCTTGTAAATGAGAACTGAGACAGTGCAGGTTGTTTGATGTAAATGTACTCTACTGAGGCGGTGGGGTAAACACACTCTTCCCAGCGTAGCCTAACAGCAGCCCAGAGCTCAATGATGCCTGAAAGCATTCATTCATTTTTTTTTTCTATTTAGTCCATTGCCACCAGGGAAAATTACATGCTTGTGAGGAAGTGATTTAAGCACCAATGAGTGGAAGCATTGGCTTTTACTGAGTTACCTCTCACCACCTGAGTGGTCCAGAGGAGCTCTGGTAAATGAAAAAAAAAAAAAAAAAAAAAAAAACTCATCCCCTAAACGCACTACAGAAACCCAATAAATCTCAAAAATATGCTGATCTGATTTGCCATCCCAGTGCTCCTGTGTGCAGTGTGATGCTGTCCAACTGAAACTGTCATCATGACACTCTCTCAAACAATTTTGGCTGAATGGTTCACTCCACCCTAATTCAATTGGAAAAAAAAGAACACTATCAAGATTCAATGGAATATACGAAATAGTCATGCCAATCATGTTCTGGTTTGCCCATATTCGTGGCAGTATAACCCAAACAGCGTTGCTGATTTCCTGCAGGATGTGTGTCGCAGTAACAACAGTCTTTAGCAGATAATCAAAATTCCCAGCATCTGCATCATTAAAGGCACTGGACCAAAGACTGAAAGGGAGAATTAACAATGAAATCCAATGGTATATGTATACTGTTTAAACACAGAACATAAAGCACTGTTTTTTTATAATGTTTATATTTTCAACACATACATGTAAAATTCATTTTTAAGTTTTCATGAATGCCTGTGTTATGAGGCAGTGGTGGTTGGATATGAAGTTGCATTCAATACAGAAGGGAAATATAACACGGTTGTAGGACAATGAAGCCTTGTTGAATTGTGCTTCGAGATATATTCGAGCATGTATCTCATCCCCATTGATCGTCTTCTCAGCACCAATGGGTGGACTTGTTAGTCTTGTTGTCTGACGTGATTTGCTATTCCTTCTTTCACTGTATATCAAAGCGCTCCCTTTCTTTCAGTTTGACTTAGCAGTCTGATTCTTACGGATGTCAAGTATTGATTTGTTGTCTGATCTTTCATGGAGTGCACTCAATTCCAGACTGATAGACTCCTGTTGTATTCTCAGGCAGCAAACCAACTGACAGAAAGGAAACAGGAGGTGTTTGAGAAAATACTCCGAAATGTAAGAGTCAGTGGTAGTTAGATTAAGTCCTTTTCTCACTGTACCCACACTAATTACTGACTTTCATGCCAGGTTGCTTTCGGTCAGTGCTTCCTCTTTTATGAGGAAGCACTTCCCTAGCGAGGCTTCTGGGGGATCCACTGTACATAAATTGTTCTTGACAGCTGACATGTTGAGGTTACCACAATTGTCATGGCATGACATAGAACCCACACAGTTCCAGTTGGAGTATGTGGGGCTTTGAATTGTCTAAATAGTGAATGTTAAGAGCACTTAACTGCTTTGACATACTGATGTAATAAAAGGATCCAGTGCAGTGATTATAACCCTGTCAGAAAAAGCTTTATATGGATTTTTAATGCAAGAAGTGCAGTTTTCGGTGTTTGATGATTCATGTAATTTGTGTTAACTGCTGTACTGCCTTTTTCTCTATGCATAGCCAATTCTCAATACGTTGGTGGGGTGTAAACCTGTTGAAATAGTAAGCACCCATCATCTAAGCACCACTTGTTTTTTAATGGCTATTATTATTCACAGTACAGTCAGTACTAAATTAAATAATTTGCATTGAAAATGCACAGTCTATTCTATTTTATATGTAGATGCCAAAATGAAAAAGAAAAAAAGACAAATTGATGTTCCTTTTCTAGACTAGACTGCAGACAATACCTTGATATCAGCATAGCATAGCAATGCAACCTTGTAAGGAAAACAATAAAAATAACCTTGATCAAGTCACAAGAGGCATAAGGTGGCCAAGCGTTCCCAAAGACCTGGGGTTAAAACCGTCAAGTCCTGCAACCTGAACAACCGTATAGGTTGTTTTTTTCAACCCTCTGATACAACCCATAGGAGTGTCCCTACGGCAGCCGTTACAAAAATTAACACTTTAGCCATGCTAGCTGTTCTGTGAGGCTATATTTACACACAACAGTGCTTCGAGCTAACATCAGCATGCTATCATGCTCACTATTATAACACAAAAATGCTGTTGTTAAGCTGATATAATGTTTAGTATGTTCACCATTTTAGTGTGCTAACATTTGCTAATAAGCACCAAACATAAATTACAGCGCAAGCTGATGGGTAGGTCGCAGTTTTATACCATCATTTGATAGCACACCAAAATATTAGAGATCAGCAAAGCTATCACAGTTCATTCAAAGTCAGTAGGATTCGTTCTCTGGAGATGACAAATGTTTATACAAAATTCAATCTATCCAGTGGTTGTTGAGATATTTAGGGCTGGCTCATCCATATTGGATAAATCTACTGTTATGTCCTGAAGTATAAATGTGTCTCTGGCCTCAAGCAAAATTGCAAATTATACATACATGTCAAAATGTGTGTGTGTGTGTGTGTGTGTGTGTGTGTGTGTGTGTGTGTGTGTGTGTGTGTGCTAACCCATGCATGCAGCAGTGTGTAAAGGGAAACACAAACTGGAGCAGTGATAGCACTCTGACCACTGCCAACATTCACATGTGCATCCACTGTCAAATGCAAACACTATGTTTGGTCGGTGTCTGAGAGGGAAAAGATAAACAGATCAACACGAACACACAGCTGACTCAAAGCTCAGAGCACAGTTGTCTCTGCCAGTGTTTTCCTACTGTATATATGTTCATTGTTTACCTGATCATGGCTGGGACATGCTCCTGTTAAATCACAGTACATGCTTAATACTAATTTAACAACTAATTGTGCCCGAACAAAGCATTTGCTTTTGAGATTTGCTAGTCCAACACTTTGTGTTACCCAAAGCACACACTGGGGACATAATGATCTTTTGGAAGAAAGATTCTTTTGGGAGAGATCAATGAGTGGAGTTCCTCATTAACTATGTACTACTGTTGATCAGACAGAGCATTGAAGTTTTGTTATATTTGATATCATTTTAACAGGCTAGATATATAAAATCTTTTGATTTGGCTCACAGTCAAAGGGCTAGCACCAGTGTCACATTAATATGACACTGGTGCTCACAGCTGTGGCATCATGACTGAAGTGAAACTAACCTGTTATAGAATGTATGGCAACTGTATTTAAGTCAACAACAGTGAACTTCCACCTCTTACATGGCTTTAAGGGCAGAAAACACAAAGCACTCAGGGGTCAGGGGCTACATCCATTGGAGATCCATTGGAGACTGCATTTGAAGTCAAATTGCGTCACAGCGGCACAGCTAGACTGCCCCCAGTTGGAAGGGTCCTTCAAATGTGGCTGAAAAATGCAGCCTGGGCAACGAATGCTCCAACAGGTTTTTGTGAAAACAAAATTATTTGTTGTCAAGGTTGCTGGACAACAGGAGCCTTGCAACACAAGTATATGACGGCTATGAAGGGCCACACCTTCCAAAGAATGTGGCTGCTGAGCTGGGCTGAAACTATTGGCTTGGCCTCTATCTTATAAATGCATTGCACTGCTGTCCAGGGAATTTGTAAATAAATAATTAACAATCTTTATTCAGAGGTTTGCTTTCCTTTAGGTTTCCTTTTAATGACGTGTAGCTACATTTTTCTTTAAAAAGAATGGTTCTTCTTCTGTGCAGTGACATTACTGCACAATTAATGTGAAACTCATTTTACAAAGCAGTCCTTGAGGGATATTTAAGTTCTTCAGTACAGAGAAGTCTAAGCACTAAGTAGAGTGGAATGCATGGTTTGGCTGATAGCTTTATAACCCTCCTTTAAATGCTTTGCTTGTCTCTCTTGACTGGCTTTGCAATTTTAAACGTTTAATGGCTCAGCGCTATACTTATTAATGTTGGCCATTTTCCCATCTGAGTGGACTTGGATCCATCGATGCACCAATGGAATCATATTTTCTTTCATGGCTGCTTTTTCCTTTATAATTGGTGCCAGAGCATTGACCATGCTTGGTATTATATCCAGAAATTCTAAGCTGCTGTTATAGAACACAATTTCTCCATGTTTGCTTTATGCCGTATTACATTTTTACCTTGAGAAGGATCATAAAATTTTTATTAGTATTGTGTATCTCTTATAATTTTGTCTGGACAGTGTCTATTGCAAGAAAGTGTAATTTCTCATAGTGATGTGATGAGGATATAACTGTCTTGAAAGTCTTCTCCAGAACATCACACTAAAAGACAGCAATTGCAAGCAATTTGTGTATCAGTCGCCCACCATGACACCTGTTTTGCATAATTAGTTGTTGGTACCTCATTAACGGATACGTAGACAAGCTATTCGCTTAGCACCTAAATGCATTAGGCTCCTACAATCAAGGTCAGAACAGAAATTAGTTTAATCTCTTACTGCCTGAGACATGACAGATACTAGGACGTCAGGTAATTGCTTCTTTGGAAAAATGGAGGAGTTCTGTGAAGTTAGTCATCCGCAAGGATGAATATTATAAATTGCACAGAGGAACAAATTAACTGGGCTGATATATCTCAGAAAGTGTGGGTTTCTGTCAGAGCACTGCATTCTGTTTTGGCTTGTGTTTAGTGTATCTCATGTGAGTCCATTCACAGCTTTGATGATCAGTCAGTTTGATGGTTCAGAACAAACAGTGAGGATATTGTGATGTTGTTCCAAAGTGTTTGTATAAAATGTCAATGTGAAGACAAAACACTTGTCCATGAAATGAATGACTGTAAAGGAAAGGCTTGATCATTTTTGCTTTTGTATGTTCAACAGCCAGAAGATAAATCACGATCTGTGTGACTTGCCTCTCACATATCAACGTATTGTTATTTAGTAGCTTGTGTCGCCATATATCTCAATGCGTAACTTATTTTGATGAACAAAGTAACATTATGGAAAGTTGGACTAGCAATTTGAAGAAGCGAATTTGAGATGGAAAAAAAGACACAGGATAAAAGGCATGTGACTGGTTGTTGAGTCTAATTAGTCTAATTCTAATTGTTTTTCTTGTGAAAGTTATGTTTTTGCACAGATTAAACACAACATTTATAATAGATTCTTAAATGCTTTTCATTTGAAAATACTTTTTTTTGCAGAGTATGATTGTAATCGTCAAATAGCCTCCTTGAATTTAAGGCTAGCTTTGCTTTGTTACTTTGAAAACGAATGTTTTCTTGGAACTTATGTTTTCATTTTGAATAAATTACACTGAACGTAATCACAACGCAGCCTGGCTAGACAGTGATGAATGTATAATTAATCTAGGCTGAGACTTTTTTTTTTTTTTTCAGTAAAGATCAAGCTTAATTGCTTGCTATATACTGCTGTCAAGTTGGCTAGCTTTGATTGGTAACTTGTTACCAATGTTTTCTTACAACATAAAATTTATGTTTTGATTATTACTTTAATAAATATAACATATTAAACGTCCAAACTGCCCCAAACACTTTCAGGCCAACCATTTGTTTTCTAGCCATGTCACATACATAAGATGTATTTTGTAGATCATATTTGGCTAATTAGATCATTTGCATATTTATATGAAAACGTATTTGTCGTGAGATACATATAACATAATATATCTTACAGCCTATATTAAAAAAAAGAAAAGAAAAAAAAAGTACAAAGAGTACAATCTTTCACCTGCAGAGGTCATAACTGAGGTACCAATGCGTTCTACATCATCCACTGATATTCTACCTGCTACCACCTACTGTCCAGATGCAGCACAGCCTCCAGATCCATTTGTCTTGCTTAATTCAGTTATGAGCAGTGTGTTGGGTTTGGAGGTTGCACTGGTGTTTTGGGGCCACAAACAAAATCTTTGGCCCAGTTCTGCAAAACTGGAAGAGTAAAATGGTGGCATAGTGGTTTTGGCACAGTTGTTTCACTCAAAGGTGCATGCAGGGGATTACAGTGCAGGGGACTGCAATTTTAGATATAGTACTTAACAGTTCCTAACTTAAGCACTTCTCTGTCGTCCCAAACATTATGTGGGCTCCTTTTGCTGCTGCCTTAATGGGAGTTTGACTGGAGAAGTGAGATTAATATCTTACACCTGTGGTCAGTGGACACATGTTCACTGTTCACCTCTGGGCTTAAGGCCAGAGTTTTCATTTTTGTGTCTTTTTAGATGTCTTCTTCTAGCTAGCCACTACATTCATTGTCCCCTGGGATTTGCCCAGACATGAGCTTGTTAAACCAGCAGGTACACACTGAGGAAGTCTGCAGAGTTTTGTGTACAGTTAGCTGCTGATGGTCGAACAGCTTCAGGGAAGGGCAAAGGCTAGATGTTCGACCCCAGTGCTGTTTCAGACATTAGTGAAAAACTGAACATGAGATGTGTGGGTGTGACAGCTCTGAGTGTGCTGAAATAGTTGACAGAGCTGGGCTGAGTAACCATAAGGAAGGTAACAAATAATTTGTAAATAACAAATTCATGAACTAATCAGATCACTGTCTAAATGATTAATTACTGAGTTATGTTTGATTGTTGTGTTTTGATTTTTGTCATTTTTTTTCAGGTTGTCTGGGCCACTTATTTTTAAAATGGGTGCAGTAAGGAAAACATAATGATTTAATCAGATGATTACACAACTTTCTGCAAGGCTAATCAGGTTTTAAGAAAATTTTCAGCTTTTTCGAAATAGTGTGGAGAGTTGCAATTGAGGAGGTAAACAAGTAGCAACCACTATTTTTACTTCTTCTAACATTATGTGTCGCTTATACTGCTGATCCTACTGTGAATCAAACACCTCATTTTGCAACTCTATTAACCTGGACACAATCTGATTCACATCCACGAGGTTTTGTCGGTTATGAGCAATGATTAGACCCACATTTTTCAGCAGTCACAACACTGTAAGCCAGAGTGGATAAAAGACAATGATCACTAGTTTCTGGAACAATTCCTTGTTATTCTGTGCTATTAGTTATTCTGTCTTTGCTTGCATGTCTGTCTCCCTGGGTTGATGCAGGGCTGCAACACTTCCTGTCCCCTCTAAACGCACACTGATGTTTATTGAAGATCTTTTTGGCTCCAGCCGAAAAAGCCATTATAAAAACTTCCAGCATAACTCAGCAGTATGTTGAGGTCTGGTAAGCATGGCCCAGATCGATGGAGGGAATCAATTCATGTCACTGTCTGCATTAGCCGTTGGTAAACGTAAAGCATCATTCCAAACTGAGGGGATAAACCTCTTCCTGGAGGTCTAGAAACCCTGTGTGGCAAGGATGCTCTTCTTTCTCTAAGTTTGGTTAGAGGTCAAAAAAGACCTCTTCATACCTAGCTGTGCTAGATGACACAGACAAGCTCAGGTTACACTTCTGGGATGGACACAGAGAATAAACAAAGCAGCAGCAGTGTACCACATGCGAGCCCTGGATGCTTTTGTCGACACAGCTCCTCAGCCTGACCTTAAACTGACCTGACATCTTGTTGACTGAGGTTGTGGAGTTTGTCTGTGCGAACTATTCTCACTTTTTTTTTTTTTTGTCTTGTTGCCGTCCACATTGTAAAATCCATATTATGTCTTTTGAACTTAACCATAAAAAAGTAATGCCACTTTGGATGTCAGAATTGAATACTGTATGAAAAAAAATAAAAATAAATAAAAATTCTGTACCTTCCGAGTAAATATCTAATTTTCTGTACAAATTAAGGAAAAAACATAATCTTTCCTACAAAATACACAATATTTACTGATGTAAAAATGGGGTTGAATTCTGTCCAATTATTTCTTTGAAGATGTTACCTTGGCAACGACTACTTGTCATCAGTTGACCCTCTGTATCATCCCTTTTTTTGACCACGTTTAGGTGAGTGTTGGACGCTTTGGTGAATCAGCACTTCTGGATATAAAATGGAAATTGATTTGATGACACCGACATTATTTTTATCATAAACACACCATAAAAAAAGACAGCAAGTTAAGAGGGAGAGAGAGAGATGGATATAGGGAGAGAAATAGAAAGTTTAATGTTCATCATCATCATCATCATCATCATCATCATCATCATCATCATCATCATCATCATCATAATAATAAACTGTAAATACATTATTACTTTGAACAAATCTGTTATTTTTTTAGAGCTGAAAGTCACGTTCCTCTGACTGATAGAGGCAGTGTTTCATGAGAAAGTACCTAAGGGGGAGAATTCTGAATTAGAAAGGGAATAATCAGGCTCCCTTTCAATGTTAATAATTTGCTGCATTATAATTGTCAAGCCTTACTAAAAAACAAAAACCAAACAAAAAAAAAAAAAAACCAAAAAAAAAAAAAACCCACACATTATCACTGTTAATCAGGGATAAAAGCGTGAGTAAGTAATGCATGGATACAAAAAACATTTAGAGAAAACGCAGTATCCTCTAATGACTGTATCTGTCTATGAAGGGGAGCGTACCTGCATTTTTTTTTTTTTTTTTTTTTTTTTTTTTTTTTTTTTTATTATTCCTGTCTGACAGATTAAAAGAACACTGATTAATTGGTCTCTCTGATGCTACTTTTAATGAACAGCGAGGTCGGACCGTTGGGGGCAAATTAGCTTGATCCTCTTTTTGCAGAACAGAATTAATGAAACCTCTATGGACTAAGCTGAAGTGTGCCATATATCCTTGCCCATGTGCAGTTGGAATACCTCACACCAGCAGCAACTGCTCCAATATTTGCCCGAACTGAGGGTGTAAAGGTTCAGTAGTTAGCCCTTGTAATGCAGTACAGCTCTGATTAATGCGATTATCAGACACTAATGAAACTTCATCTGTATCATTACATCTTCAACATCGGACCATAAAAATTCTAAAAGTGAAACAGGATTGCACTGTTAGATTTACTATATAAACTGTGCCTAGAATTACACACACAAACACACACTGATTTTCACATAAACTGAGTCATGCCACTGTGTAGAAATAATCCCTTTAACCTCCAGGCCTGAGCGTTTTCACCTTTAGAGAATCAGAGGAAACAAGAGATTGATGCAGGATTCAAAGAACAATGTGTTTTCGCACCACACGTCTTCCAAGAACACTGGTGACTGCAGCCATTAGTTGCATAGACTAAAGCACAGCGTGTCCCCTACAAGAGTTCACTCAAGCAGCCTGGGTGTTTGTCAACCTCACAGAAACCTGCAGGAGATGAGATGTGATGCAGATGACAATAACATTTCCACAGTGGAGAAACTGGAGATCAGCCTAGTGGGAAACTGTCCTCACCACATAGCCCTATCTACTTATGATTTTACAAAAAAAGAATTGCAATGGGAGGAAACCTAATGTCGCCTGGTTTACTTTGCAAAATTTTAATACTGAACAGATTAAAATGTATCACATTTGTGTTGTGTAACATATCAGCTTGTGGGAACTAAAGCATTATAACCATTTTTATGGCTTTATATTGGCAACTCATAGTGAGATTTAGGAGAAGATCTGAATCAACATACAATCTGTTACAGTGACAAATTATATATCTTATAAAGTTGTTGCCTATATACACATCCAGCAGACCCTTAGCAACACCAGCAGTCATTTAGAGTTGTGTTTCTTTTCACTTGATCAATACAAGTCCAGTACTCACTCTTCTTTTACCTCTGTTTTGGTCTCCGCCATCTCCTGAGGAAAATATCTGGCTATTGAGCTTCTAAATGCTCTACTGTGTACATCATCAACACACTTCTCTGTTTGGACTGAAAGTGCATGGCTAACCACAGATCTGGTAAAATGGATCTGAGTGAGACACTTTGTTCGGTAAATGCATGTTTTTAAAACTTATTCAGCAGTCTTGTGACAAATTAATGTAAACATGTCATTCTGGAGCGTTTGCTGAAATGATGATTTTTTTTTTTTCCCCCCCATGGGTTATAGACATCACTTAACATATATAGAACATATCTATGTTAAGCTGCTTTTACAAGCAACCTATGGGGTCATTTTTCATGGGGAGGATAGTCAGGAAATAAGGTTACCTTATCACATTTGACACATAGGACACAAACCTCAGTTTCCAGTGTCAAAGGCCTATACTCATCCACCCTGACCAGCTCCCTGGAAATTCAGTGTGGCACAAGAACATAACAGCACCTGGACTGGAAAAAAAATAAATAAATAAATTAAACAGAAGGGGTTGTTTGTTCACATGCTATCTTTAGAATATCACTTGTTTTATATTCCATATGACAGTCTGTCGCATTGTAAAGATATTACTGGAATTGGAAGTGCCTTCACACTTCAGAAAGATACAAATATAAAAACAAGACAACAAAACGTATAGTTCTGGAGCTTCACATGTTTGCTGTGAAAATGTGAGCAGGAATATGGGTTACAGAGTCTGATAGTGTTAAGTGTGGTTCAGTGGAGCCAGATAGGACCGGCTGGAAAGAAATTATGCGTCTAAGGCTGAAGCAGTGGTGTCATGTCTGGAAGATTTGCTTTCACAAACTGAGAGGAAAGCTGTTCTAACACATACAACACATTTCCAAAAATAAAGAAAGAAAAGAAAGGAAAAAAATCCATATGCTCCAGCCCAGAATTCATGTCATAGCATCCTGCTGTTAAGTTTATTCATGTATTGTGCTGCAACGGCTGGATTTTTAGCACTTAACCCCTCCATATGAAATAGCATCACAAAGTGGCAACATGTTGTAATTTTATGAATAGAAACATTACAGTGCCCACAAGTCATAATAAAATAAACTGTGAAGTCCTCTCAACTGTCTTCTTTGTAGTAGCTGTAGCTGTGTGGGTGGAGGTGCAGAGAAGGTTCAACCATGCTTCCTTCTGCTTTGTGGGAGGATTCTGGATTTGACTCTTAAGTTTTGAGCTTTCTCTTCTTGTAGGCACAGACGACAATAATCCATCTGAGAAAAAGCCTAGATTTTGTATCTATGCAATTTTTTTTTTACAGATCATTTCCATGCCTTTTATCATAAGAATTTTACATAACCAGATTATCATTTCATAGACATTTTACAGCTGTAGCATTTTCAGATGACTTTGGATATTGATCAAGAGATGTATGGAATAAGAATGACATGACAATGCATTTTTTGATTTTGGCAGTGAATATGCCTGCTTTTGTGTGTACTGTGGTGAAATTAGCATTCAAGGGACACATAACGTCCCCCATATAGAACATAAAAACAGATATAAACAGGTGGTAGCTGGAGCAGTGTGTCAGCAAAAGCAACAAGATTTTCATAGTATGAAACACTACCAGCAGGGTGGAGACATAAACAGACTGGATGTTCAAAGTTCAGGCAGACAACAGTAACACCAGTTGTATAATTTCCATTTACTGTCTACTGTAGCACACAGATGGTTTGCTGTGCTCTAGCTGCATGCTAGCTACCTGCCTCACAGCCTAAAATACATAAAACACAGTTTTGACAGCATTGCGGTGCAGATAATGTTTTAACAGTTAAAGACACTCATTTTCTTGTGTTTTATTCCAATTATACATTCAGTTGAATGTTGAAGTGAAATCATTTCGTCAAACAGTCATCTTTTCATAACTCTAAACGTAGCAAATGTAAATCATGCTTTAGTTGCTATGAGCAGATTTTGAATTGCTGGGATGATATTTTAGGAAACAAAATTTAAATATGTTATTCCAATATTTATTTGCTGTTGGAAATTAGTAATATTTAAACCCTAATTACTAAAAGACAGGGTCGCACCTTGAGTGTAGCAATTCAGAACAGGTATAAACACTTAAGGTCTGATATTTTATACTTTTCCGGTGTTTTATTTTAAGGGTTGATATCCAAAAGAGGATGTATTTGTTGTTTTTAAGTACCAAAAACCATCTGAGTGTAGTTTTACATCTCGTCTCTCAGGCTTCTTTCTAAATGCTCTAGGAACAACAAGTCAGCCAGCCAGCCAGCCAGCCAGCCAGCCAGCCAGCCAGCCAGCCAGCCAATCAGAAGAGAGGCTCTGAGCTCTGAGGCTCTGATTGGCTGACTGGTTTGCTGATCCAATAAAATATAGCAGATTTCACACTCAGAAACCAAATCCTGCAAGGCTGGACGGTGGCTGTCGGTGGGCCCGGCTTGGGGCATGGCTGAGAGTGCTGACTGTATAGTTGTGACATCACAAAGTTCCAGAAGTCCTGATGGCTTGTTGTAAGGCTCACTTTTGGAATACATGTGTGCATTTCTCTGTGGACTGAGCGCCTTGATAGTTTCACAGTACAAATATAGAACCTAGACCTGCTTTATAATCAAAATAGACCTGGACATCTCACGATGATGATGGGACCTTTTAAAATTTAAGACAAAAGTGCAGGACACAGATCACACACAATTAGCAGTTTGAAGGAAGTTTACTGCTAACTTGATGTGGTGAGCTGCTGGGATTGATTGGGCTGTGGTTCTTGCTGGAGGGGTATCTGGCAAAGGGGGCTTTGTCTGGCAGGACATAGCAGCTTGATGGGGCAGGTAAGTTGAAGAGGAGCTGGTTCTGGCTGGAGAGGCAGGAGCAACAGAGCTATAAAGCACATTGGTGACTGGAGAGTTGAGTCTTGGTTTAAGTAGTGCAGCTGGTTGATTAGTTGATTGGATGGGTTGATGAATCACAGGTGCTCAGGTGGCTTGGTGGGAGGACCTGGATGTCACAACCAGCCAGGTAAAGACACACACACACACACACACACACACACACACACACACACACACACACACACACACACATACATACACACACAAAGACAGAGGAGAACAGGGAATGAGGGAAAGACTTTGTGGCTACAGGGAATACTAGTGAGCACTCTGCTGGATCAGACCAACTGACTGCAGCCTACAGATGTTTCCTGATTGAATTTACATAGTTCATTGATGGTGACATGTTTCATTTTGATGGTGCAAGTAAATCCTGATGATACCTTTACACTTACATTTTCAAAAACACTGGCTCGCTCTATCAAGTTCTGGCACATTCATAGATTTGTGCCTTGTCTTGCATCCTCATGGCAGTAACCAGAACCCATTTTATCTGTTGGCGCATGTGACTTAATGTATCTGAGGTCAGTATATCTATGTGCCTGTCAACACGCAATAATGTTATGGCGGTGCTATCCATTTTATAACTTGGAGCAGCTGAAAGACGGGTGAAGCTCAATACTCTGTAGCTGCAGCGTGTAATGACTGGGTGCAGCATGTGACATTGCAGAGGGGAAATTCACACTGAGGGCTGTCATATGGTGTGTGGATATGGCGTCCATAAACCCTGAGGATGTGAGAATGATAAAACCCTGTTTTGTTGTATTGCAAGGGAGAATTCTCCCATTAACTTTGGTTTGATTGCATATAAACTTGGCATGCAGGCGGCAGAGTGCTTGTTTCCAGAAATCCCTGGCTGAGCGCTGCTGCATCTGCTGCCAAGTGAGGTAGGTTACATGGCTGGGAGCAGCGTAGCCTCAACCACTGATGGCAGCCTGCAAAGACCACTGCCTTGTGCCAGGGTTACGGGTATGTAAAGGGAGGCAAATGTGCCCATTACACTCAGACAACCTTCCTCACCAGCCGAGTGTGATCTGCTGCTCTCACTCCCTCCATCTCTGTCTTCCCTCCATTTGAATCGGGCTCTTTCGCCAAATGCCTTTCAACCTTTCTCTTTATCACACTGATACACTCTCTTACCAAGAGTATAAACACACTGACTGCCTCGCGCACATACTCAAATTCTCAGCCTTCGGTCCATCCCATGCTGTCCAGACAAATCAACAGTTGGAGCCAGAGGCTTGCTACCCATCTGGTCAGCCATTTCCAGCTGGTCCCAGAGTGCAAAAAAAAAAAAAAAAAAAAAGAGAGAACCATCTAATCCCCATCCTGCCTAAGAACTAGAGGGTTCTGATAGTTTCTCCCAGTCAAAGTCAGAGACAGTGAATACAACTCTGTCACATGGCTGCCAAGGTCACCAAACTCTCTAATCTGTCTCCTTCTCATTTTGTTTTGCTTTTTTCACAGTCATTCTCTCTCCGTCTCGCACTCACCCACACGTCTCATGCTTTTTTCCACTCTCTGTCACACAGCACCTATCCTGTGGAGGTTTGATTGTACCAAATCCGGGGGGAAATGCCCACTTTGCAGACACAGCACCTGATGTACTGTACTCCACAGTGATTAGTGTGAGGCCAGCTCCCTACAGTTGTCAAGCCAGGGGCAGAGAGAGAGAGAGAGAGACCTGGGAAGTGTGTATTCTCAAACATTGGAGCAGATTGCAAAGTGCACTTTAGAGCACTTTTCATATGTGCTGGAGTTGATTTGGCTCAAATGAGAAATTATAACTGTGGCTGCACTTTTTCACTGGCCCAGTTTGGACTCGCATAGATGAGTGAATCATAGAGAAAGCCATGCTGTCAAGACGATAGGGCATTTATTGCAGAATGTAATATTGTTTTATCCAGATTGTCTCTGCCTTCTGGCCTGTACGCACTGGCAGAATATGTGGCTAAATAAGACCCACACTGGCTTGGTCACTAATAATTCTGTTAAGGAAAAACATGGATACATTACTGTATCTCACTGTAAGTGACAACATGAACAATGTCAGCAATTTTCAGGCAGCTTCTTTGCATCTGAAATTTATCTCTTCTCGTTTGTAGTTCCTTGGTTGACTGTTTTTTTTTGTTTGTTTTATTTATCTTTATTTATTCAGCGAAGGTTGGCTGGAGGGTCACATTCTTCTTCTTCCTGCTGCAGTACACAGCACTCACTCTTTATTGGCCATTGTTTTCAGTAGCTGGCCAATGAGCAGCTCCACTGGAGCAGTGGGAGGTTGAATGCTTTGCTCAAGGGCACCCCAATCTTAGCTGTCATGGGAGCGCAAATAGATTGACCTACTCGTTTTCTTCCCCTAATAACATTTTTGAGCAGGTCAAGGGGTTTAAAGCGGTGACCTTCCACTCACAGGCTGCCTTCTCCTCTAACCTGAAGGCCATCAATACCGCACAGACCTGACCTCAGAAGATGTGAACTGCGGACCGGGCATAGGTGCAAATTCAAATTTTATGTTCTGCCCGGATATACAGCTTCCCAAAGCAATACAGCAGTGGAACAATATTAAGAAATAAAAGTTAATAAAAAAGGTCTGGGAGATGTGACATAATGGACACAAGTGGTGTTCCCTAATAATACTTTATTTGTATAGTACTTTTCAATACAAGTAACAAAGTGAGTCAAGTAAAATATGCAAACAAATCAAATACAACATCCAAACCAATGAAGGTGAAATATAAATGAAATTCAAAAGACATCACATATTAAAAGCGTTTTCATAAAAATGTGTCATAAGAAGTGAGATAAAACGTGAAACTGACTCTGCAAGTCTGGGGTCCCTGACAGCAAAGGCCCTGTCTCCTTTAGTTTTTCAGCCCAGACCTTGGAACGACCAGCTATGAACTACCAGAGGATCTCAGACTGCGCCCTGCCTCAGGGGATAAAAGTTCAGAAATATAGCAGCAGAGTCTTAATCACACAAGATGTACGAGATTCAAGTAGAGCGACTAATTTCGGGGAATGTTCACAGTAGCGTAGTCAACACCAGTGCTTCTATATTGTAGTATCTTCTTTCTTCTGTTTATTTAATGATGTGAGACAATGGTCCATGGCATGCAGAGAAGTCCAGTATATCATTGTCTAATATAAAGAAATAAAAATCAACTTTATGGTACAATAAATACTGGTTCTAATGCTTAGCCCATTATACAATATATATGCATGTATATAGCCAGCATCGTGCATGAATGCATTCATTTTTTGGTGAACGATAAACTGAACGTATCTCTTTGCATCTAATCAACGAGAAATGTGAACAAAAAACAAAATCATTCGAAGAAAGGAGAACTGTGTTTTGGTTTTATGGAGGCAAGCAAGGGTTTACAGCACCCAGCAGGTGTCAGGTGCTGTGTCTAGTGCTGGTAATACAAACAATACAACTACTGGTGCTGCTGACTTCAGTTTATATGAACATTTGAAGGACTTTTATGAACAAATCGGTACAGTGCCCAATGGAAAAAAATCTCATCACCACTTTGAAGTGACCTCTGAATAAACAGCCACATCAGTAACAGTAAATCAGTATCAGTAAATCTGCCAATGAATGATGATCACAAGAAATCATTAAGAAAGGGTATGATCATGAACCAACAGCTGCAAAGTTCTTCCACCTAAATCAAATTCATAGACACATAAAACATACACTCACATTAGTTTTTCTAATCTTTTAAAAGTAATCTGTGTCTGTGACAGTATAGCAGTAAACAGTAATTCATGTAGTTTGAGAAGTGGCAGTGATTTGAGGCTGGGATGGAGGGGTAGGAGGAGGTTCTACTGAAAAAGAATAAAAACAACAGAAAAGTTAACATAAAGCAGCTTGTTTTTGCTTTGAACTTCACTTTGAACAACATTGTGAACTATGGATGTGAACTAGTTCATTTTAACCTTTGTGAACTGATCATTGAGCTCGCACTTGTGAAGTGTGAGCTTGCATAACACTGCATATAGCCTGCATCTACATCATATTCTGTAGTTTTCTGTGCCATAATTGTATACTGCTAATGATCATAATACAGTGGAATTCTGCAAAGACTCTTGTTGACATGAAGTGGACTGAATGTCCTTTGTTAAAAACAAATGTAAAAATGCAGAATGTAGATAAGCTAATGCTAACACATCAAAAATGAATACTGCATCTGCATGTTGCCCATTTCACAAATTTTATGGACAATCATTTTATTCATATTTGATAGAACTGTATCAGATGACACACTGATTAACACACACTGGGCAATAAGGCTGAATTCAATATAACCTCATTAATATAAATGTTTTTCTAGTATAAATATGGATCAGTGGGTCATACATCCAAAAACTTCTATCAATCACCTTTTTATAGTTATCATACTGATGTGTACTTTTATTATATCATTTTATGATATGTAAAATGATTATATTGATGTTGTATAACAGCATTCCAGCAGAGCTTTTCTTTACCTGCCACTACTGAATATTTAAGTATTAAGTATCAAAGTATTTAGATATTGTAGATGTGTGTGTGTGTGTGTGTGTGTATATATATATATATAGAGAAAAATGTAGTTACACTGTAAAACTACAGACACTGAATAACAATAGGATGAGAGAGTGAGATGGAAAAGATAGCAAATTAAGTTGTTTTGTGTTGTTTTGATTCAGCAATGTCATGTCTGAAAATAGAAATCTTCAGCCACACAGTCATGAACTTCCTCGAGGACATGAGAATCAGTCACCTGAAGTAATGTGTAGTAACACTTGGCATTTGGACAAGCAAGGCTGACCAATGGTCTCCACATATAGAAAGAAAGGCCCACTGAGAGCAATTCAATTTCAAACACTTTTACTGAAACCTGCAACTTTGAATAAGTAAGCATGAAGGGCAAAAGAACATGCACTAACAGAACATTGAGGGCTGTCTGACACTGACACACAAAGCGTATGCTTGACATTGCTTTTAAAAGCCTACTCCATAGCCTTTGGCTCTGAAGCTGTCGCCTTTTCAGGTGGCTTTTGGTTCCACATAACTAGACCTACGGGTGCACTGTGGACCCTACTCTGGCTTACTGTGGTGTGAAATTGCATACGCAACCTTGAAATGATTCCCACAATAGCAGATGGTCTTTGCAATGGAGAAAAATACGTTTTGCTCGCCTGTCTGAAGAAAGAAGGTGACAATAAATGAAAGTTTGATTAGAAAACGACACCTGGGGGGTTATGACAGGTGACAGGAGAATGAGCCTGTTCAAACTACAAAGTGAAGGAAAATAAATTTAATCTTTGACTGATTATGATGGAGCACACTTATGAGAGTTTAATTAATTACAAAACTATAAGCAACTTTTGCACATGGGCTTTAAGAAGTGTAAAACTGTTAGTAGAGGGGTTACATATTCACACCAAAACTAACAAACAAGAGGATTTTAAAGTAGTCAGTAAGAAACCTTACTTATTATAAATATGGCCCACAGATATGATGAAAAGAAAGTAACTACTGTAGATTGCAAATAATCAGGATATGACATACACCACAATTCAGATAATGTGCACAACCTCAAGGGCTTTAATATTTTCTGCTGCAAATGCAAAGCTGATAATGATCAAGAAATTACAATACAAACAATTTCCTGACATGCTTATTATGCCTCACAGTGCACTTTAAATTAGGTGCTTCTGGAATCAGCTAAGTATATAGAAAATATGCTGAACTATAAAAAGGAGTCTGGGGACTGGTACTTTAAAAACCAGAGTGTTTTGGTGACTTCGGCAATGATTTATGAGGCAAATTCAGACGGAACCATTTTCTCATTAGAGAGGAGAACATTGAACCAACCTCCTCTCTTACACCTTAGTGAACTAAATGCTCAATGATTGATGCTGATGCTGATGTGCTTACTGCACATTCAGACTCCCTATCTAAATTGCAGATGATGTCCGAAGGCATATGGCGACCATTGCTGCACTCTTTTATATTCAAACAACATGGTCAAAGAATGAATTACTTTTAGGGGGTCAATATATCCACATCACTTATTCTTGTTGATTTAGTGTCATTTGCTATTTAATCACTACAAATATATAGTGTAGATGGACTTTAAATGAATGAGCGCTAACTGTTGCTACGAATTCCCCTGCCGTTCTCTTTGTTTCTGTGCTCTGCATCCTCTTCCTGTCATCCCTCATCCTATCTGTTTCTCTCTCCATCTTTCTCATTGCAAAGTCACACTGCAAGTGACCTGAGCAAGTGACTGAGTCCATTCATTTTCTGATACACAGAGGAACCAGGGAAACAGCTGGCACATGGATGGCCATTAAGTACAGTCATCATTTGTCCAGCAAATCAGATTTGCATGCATCCTCCACTCAAGGGATTCGGTTTTCATCTTCTGAGTTCTTCCAGGCAAGTGACAGATTGGACAGTAATGTGATTGCAGACACTCAAAGCGCTCAAGTGCTTTTAATTGAAGGAATAAAGGTATAAATACCTTCAAATAAGACGAGAGATAGGTGGCAGTAATCAGGTTGGTAGTGAGGTACATTTTCAGATTGAATCTATTAATTTATGATTATTACAATCTAATTAACATTTGCTGCAATCCAGATGCTTTAACGCACCCAGGCACCTTGCAGAGGAAACTCATTTTTGTTTTTATCTGCAATTGTTCTGTTTTAGTAAGCGGGCTGGGAATTTGGGATGTTTGTGCTTTTGAGTCCCTCCTCCTAAACCATTGGCCTTCCCCACATTTAAAAACACAGGCACCACCCACATGCGAAGTGACACAGTGGAGTACACAGACATCAGGTGAAACCTTGTTAAGCCGGTGGAACTGTCATAACATCCAGAAAGTTTTTGCCATCTTTACCTATTGGCAAGGTTAGTGTCTTTTTTCTGGTTCCATCAGTATTATTTTTGGAAAGCACAGATAAAGCCCAAGGCTGAATTTCTTTCCCCGTCCAACGGTGGAGCCAATACTGGTCTGTCTTTACTGAGATGGAGGGCTGTATGAGCTGCTAAAGCGCTCCAGAACTGATTTTTCTTCTCCATCTGTAAGTAACTTAATGCTGCATAATGGTACATGTCTGTTTTCATTACTGACAGTAGTGTGATAACGTTAGCTAACTTGCTGTTACCAATATTCGGAATTTGTTCAAATGTTGCTATCGCTAGCAGGCTAACTACCAGCATGTTTTTTGTTGGCCCTCTGTACATGGGATAACTTTATTTAGTTGTGCCTCTTGTTATGTATTTAGTGGCTGCTCGAACTCGGCTCCATAACACCTTGTTGACTGAGAACGTGGAGGAGGGAAGCTGGAGGTGTGGCTGATGAAGCATTTGGTTTGATCTGAAAAAACTGTCTTAACCATGCTTTAACCATATAAATATGATTGTTCTTAAACCTTTACCTTTACTTACCTTTTATTTTAAAGTAGTTTTAGTGACCTGTAAATTAACCAGACCTAAGGCCCCTTTACACTGTGTTAGTTTGAGCCATCTGAGATTAAAGTTGTAGATGGCCCTGTGAGACAATCCACTGATGGCAAACTTGGGGCTGACAGTGTTATAAATTTAGGACCAAGGTCTCACAGTCTGCTGCGATATCCCGCAACTACAAAACAGCAAACCGTATCACAACATGAAATGACGCAGAATATGTTGTCTTTTGTGGCTGCAGGGGGATCTGCCCAGAATTGGATAAATTGCCTCAAGTGATGTCCCTTGAATCAGCAATGGTCGGGTCTGAAGACTAGTGTTTGAAAAAGAAAAGTCTGGGGCTATGGAGTTCAAAAGAAGTGAGAGTATAAGACGTCTGTGCCTGCCCTTCACCTCTGCTCGAGGCTAGCAGCTCGAGGCTACTGTAGCATAACAAACCTGAATCTCCAAGTTAACTGCCTGTGGTTGAGTTGCAGTATGGATAATTCAAGCAACAGGTTTTGACAAGGAAATTGAATGTGAATAGTAAAAAAGATGATATCAATCATCTCCATGATCAATTTTTGCTAAAGTTTTTAATGCTTCATCAGTGAGTGCTCTTTCAAACATAAAGGTGGAAGATCAGAAAATGCTCATGTCTCCTCAAAACTTTATACCTGCAGACCCTTACTACGATACGCTATCAAACTCTCACACTCCGCACAGCTGTTCATGGTGATGTGGTGTGTGTGTGTATGTGTGCACAGTATGTTTGGACAGGTCAGATCTAATGATCATTAGTGGTGGAAAAAAGGTAACACTTCAGAAAGAGCCTCCATGAAGCCCTATTTATAGCAGACCTGGTCTGGAGGCTTGGAACCCCCAGGGAGAAAAAACAAAGTCATAGATCAGCCTGAGGGGAAGTAATTAGGACAGATATTTAAACTGAATAATGCAGGCTTGCTGAAATATTGAAACCACCTAAAGTTTATTAATTAAGCACTAATCTGGTGAATAGGCTTGTTTCATGTCTTCCTTACTCTGTGCCAGCTGAATTATTCAGGGACACGAAAGGAATACAGGACAGATAACACTGCGTTGCACATGTCATCAGTACTCTCATTTAGAGATGATTAAGGGCACGCTCCACCTCAGTACTTGCGCGTCAGCAGTCTGCTATTACAGTCGATATGGTCTTGTAATACCCACCATAGTGAGTCAGTCACACTACAGTAGTCTAACAAGGTCACTTTGAAGTTGCAGCAGTGCACAATCAGTGAAGATTTGTTAGGAGAGTTGTAAAATCGGATTCAATTACGTCTGGCCGGCCAGGCATGTGTGCTTGAGCATACAAAGGGATATAGAGACGCATGGTCACATGTGAGTCAGTAAATGCACCATACTGTATGCACAGGGGTCAAATAAACAGTTCCACTCCAATAGTGCTTGGTAAACAAATAACATTCTTAATGTACTGTTTTGCTGCCTGACACAGTCGAGTCCAAGGTTACATCTGAAACTTGCCCTCTGCCTCTAATCCCGTATATGGTGCCTCTAATCTTTATTTTTTCTTTTCAGTTTTTTCCTCTCACTTCTTATCTATCTTCTCTCTCTCTCTCTCTCTCTTACGCTCTCTTCTGTCTGCTCTCTCTGTCTCCCACTTTCTCATTTCAATATCGCCTTCTTTCCCTCACCCATCTCTATCTCTTCTTCTTTTGTTCATGCTGCTTGTGTTTCACAGATGGAGTGACTTGAGGCGATGGCAGTTATGCAAAACACAGTTCAAATGAATGCAGGGCTCCCGCAGTGAAAATGGCAGAAAAGGCATGCACACAAAAACACATTTAACTCTTTTTACAGCATGAAAATCTTGTGGTGGGGGCAGTAAAGTACATTTTAGAATTTCATTATTATAAAAGCAGGAAGATATTTTTTTTCTGAGCAAGGCTGGAATGATTGTATTGTTCAACAAAAGACACACAGTTAGGAATACATTTCAGATCGGAGGCTACTGGCCCAGCACAGATTAAACTGTCGACTGAAAATTAATTATTCCCCTTAAAAAGTCCATCAGATATCATATGGAAACACTTGTATTACAATGACTCCCACCAAGTGTCATAATTTTTTTTTTTTTTTTTTTTTCATCATGAGACATTGTACATGATCTTGTAATAAGATCTCCAGTATTGAATATCACAGTGCAAGTACACTACAGAACTGTAGACTTTAATGGAAACATAAAACATCTTTAAGGGTTCAATACGATTGGAATGAATTGGGTCATATTAAACCCAACCACATTTACAGGTCCTATATTTTATAAAATGAGATTTCCATGTCTTTTTTTTTTTATTATAAAGCAGGTCTAGGTTCTATAATAATACTATGAAAGTATCAAAAGCACTCAGTCCACAGAGAATAGGAAAGAGCCTGTATTCAGAAACTGTACAACGAGCCATCAGGACTTCTGTAACTCTGTGATGTCACAAGAAAGCAGTCACTGCTCTCAGCCATGCCCCAAGCCCAGCCCGCCTGGACCCATCATCCAACCTCGCAGGACTTGGTTTCTCTGTCTTTTCCTGAAATCTGCTATATTTTTATTCAATGACTCAGAAAGCAGTCAGCCAATCAGAAGAGAGGCTCAGAATTCCTCTTCTGATTGGCTCATTGACCTGTTGTTACTGGAGCTCCAGAGAGAAGCCTGAGAGAGGAGATGTGAAACTACATTGAGATGTTTTTTGGTTCTTAAAACCACAAATATGTCTTCTTATGGCTCAACCCTTCAAATAAAACACTGGAAAAGTCAAAAATATGGGACCTATAAAGTGTTTGAACCTGCTCTGAATGCTACAGTCAAGGTGTGACCCTGTCTCTTAGGAAACCCAACCGGTCGAGGCAGAAGGCCGCAACTGCAAATGAATATTTGAATGACAATAATTTCTTTATAATTGTGCATACTGAACATATTTGCAAAATGTTAACAGACTACTCGTTTAATTAGTTTCATAAAATATCATCTCAGGAATTCAAAATCTGCTCATAGCAGATCACTAGAGCATGATGTACATTTGTTATGGTTTATATTTAGGGCTATGACAAGATTACGGTTTGACAAAATGATTTCACTTCAACGTTTGACTGAAACTATCATCTTTCATCATCCTCAAGGTAAGTTTTTTTTTTGTTGCTATAAACTAAGCAGACACATGCAGGACTCAGCATACAGACCCCTTCTGTATCTCAAGTTTTAACGTCCTGTACTTTGTATGACAAACATTCACCCGCCTCGACTCAGTCCATGTAAATTATGTCCTCAAAACACTCAGAAAAATGCTGCCAAAGAAATTAGTAGGAAATAAACATAATTTCTTGGAGACAAGGCTGCAGTGCCTTTACAATCTGTCTCTGAGAACAAGCAAGAAGAATTTTACACAGTGATACGTGAAAACAGGAAAAACGGTGCACACTTTGGAAAGTTTCTCCTCAAAGGCATTCATAATGTAATGAGTTGCACACACACACACACACACACACACACAAAGGGATGGGAGTAGTTGTCTAAATAATAAGTTCTTGAGAGAAGTTTCACTCCTGCCCTATTTTTATACTTCTGTCCAATCAATGTGTAAAGTGGGCGAAATTGTCGGATTGTCTGTTTTGAAAAGTTACAAAAGTTGTTAAAAAGGAGCCCCCTCCCCCTCCCTCCAATTCTCATGTGAAAAGGTGTGGGAGGAGGGGTTTTTTAGACTGTTAGACAATCTTCATCTCCATCTGATGCACACTAAGGCCCTTAGGACATACAAAAGCCCCCTTCCCCTGTGGAGTAAAGCTTGCACAGACACTGATTTCAGTCAATTCCGTACTGCACAAGTTGAAGTCAACAACTATGTATAGTTCACTGTAAATACCATATGTAGACATATGTATTCAGACTAATCAAATCCTTTGGGAAAGTTCTGTCAGCATTTTCCTGACATGAGGATCATATTCAGCAGCAGCTACAGGTTAAAAGGGTCTGATATGAATACTGCTTCGTCAGTCATTTCTGTATCTTTATTGTTGAGATTTTATGTTGTGAGATGGGCAAGATGGGCTCTACGACTATACATCGCTTAACATTATCCCGGCGGTGCAAGGTCAATTAATACTCCTCGACCTGTCCTTTAGTAAAATGCAGATATGTTGAGAATCAATACTCCTGTGTCATCACCTCCTATTTCAATCCACCTGATCGGGTGTTCAATCAGTGTGGCTGAGATATGACACCATGGCAGCTCTCCTGGGAACAACACGGTACAATGGCGTGAATCTCAATGGGTTCCTATGGCTTCTTTGCTTTTACTGTCCTCGCTTCACTCCCCCTGCTATAATTTATAGTTTCTGGAGCTGTTGTCTGCTGTGCTCCACTACACTGAATGTCGAATTTGAAAATTGGAGGCTCTGAATTGAAACTGCACTCTTAAGACCGAAATCTTCATTGATGTAGTTTGTAGAATTTTTAGAATCGGCATAAATGTTAAAGTTCAGATGAGACATACAGCCAGCAAATGTGGAGATTACCTGTCAAAGTCTGTGTACCAAACCACTCCTCTTACCTGTCTCTCTTCTCAAGCCTACACTTGTATCTCTGCCTGAACTGAGACTGAACCTGAGCAGATCTTTCCTGTCTAAGCCTGAGCATGAACAAATCTCTCTGTCTGAGTCTGCCTAAACCTGCCTCTCTCCCTGAGCCTTATAGGTCCCATATGTTACACTTGACGGTGTGCACTCCAGTGTTTTATTTGTAGTATTGGTATCCATAAGATACATTTGTGGTTTTAAGAACAAAAAAGATCTCAATATAGATTTACATCTCCTCTCTCAGGCTTCTCTCTGGAGCTCTGGAAATGAAAGGAGAGGCTCTGAGCCTTTTCTGAGTGACCAAATAAAAATATAGCAGATTTCAGTTAAACACTCAGGGAAACCAAATTCTATGAGGCTGGATGGTAGGTCTGGGTAGGCAGGGCTTGGGGCATGACTGCTTTCTTGTGACATCATAAAGTTACAGAACTGCTGACGGCTTGTTTTAAGGCTCAGTCTCTGAATGCAGGCTGTGTGCATTTCTCTGTGGACTGAGCACTTTGATACTTCCACAGTGTTAATATATGACCTAGACCTGCTTTATAATCAAAAAAGACATGGAAATCTCACTTTATACAATATGGGACCTTTAATGTGATCCTCTGTCTCAGCCCAGTCTGTTTGTCAGAGCCTGCGCGCTGAGCCTAAATCTGCTTCGAAGGCTGAGCTTGAACCTGTCACTCTGTCAAACCCTGAACCTGTTTCTTTTCTCTAAGCCATAAGATGTCTAACTGCCTGAGATGAGTGTGTTGGTTTTGTCTCAGCATTGAGCGTCCCAGCACTGAAAATGAATCTGTCATCCTTTTTAGCCTGAATCTGTATCCACTTTCAACGTGATTTCAAACACAGTCTATACTCACTGCACCATCAGAGCTCTCAGCACTGATACGAAAAGCACACGTAGTGAGACTGTAATTCTTGCGCGTCCTCAGACATGCCTCCTCGTTTTCCCTTTTAGTGTGATTTCAGATAACTGGAGTTGGAGGAGAGTAGGCAGGTAAGACCTAGTGCCCCAGACGTCTCTCCACTGAGCAGAAACAGTATGGGCCTCATTGTTTGACTGTGTGTGTGTTCCAGACTTTCTTTTTCGGGTTCACTCAGCATTTAAACGGGTTTTGCTTTGAGCTGACCGGCCGTTCTTAAGGGTCAATACCTTTTTTTCAGTCTCAGTCACGGTTTCCAGCTAAACTCACAAGACGCTCCAGTGGACACATCTGCGAGCAACAGCAATGCACGGCATTGACACGAGCATCTGCTGTATGTGTGTGTGTGTGTATGTTTGCTTTTCATTGTTTGTGTATCTTGCAACATTTCTGAATTATCTTGTGAAGTGTTTTTTTGTTTTTTTGTTTTTTTCCCCATTTGTGGTAAAATTTGGTTCAGCAAAGAAAAGAACAGAAGGCAATTGTCAGTATCACTCCTCACATTCAAGGTCAATGAACAGGGGAAAATGCACAAATGGCAGCGCTCTGCCTTCTCCACATCCGAGTACACACAGCTTGCACTGCAGACAACTAATTGCAACAATCAAACTGGGGCAAAATAGGACCTGACACAGATTTTAAGCAAATGCAAATTGAAGGCAGAGGTTAAGGTTCTTCTACAAAACAGGCCATAGGAAAATTGCCGTAATGGTTTGCTTGAAAAACACTTGCCGCCACAAACATGGAACTTAATTAGCTTGATTGCATTTGCTGTTGATAACATCATATTGTGCTGGTAACCTGCTGCTGTTTTTTCCCCCTCAGATGCACATCACAGCACATTTTTCCTCCCATCTTATCTTTTCTTAGTATACATTCATTCATTACTTCCTTGGCTGTATCCTCTGTATGACAAGATGTCAAGTGTTTGCAATAAGTTTGTCGACATCAACATGAGCACACCTGTCAAAGTGTTTACGTGAGTAAATCCCGCAGCTAAAAAGCTTGTTTATTTTAGGTGCAGGCAGCTGTTCAGGTCGGTACTAGAAAAAGTGAAAGGAAGGGGCAGAAAGCAATAAAAAGGCATCCTGTTGCTAATGCAGCTAGTTACCTTTAAGATACATGGCTGACAGCTCAGTGTGAGCTGCCAATCACTGGTTCACAACGTCCCCTGTTGAGTGGCAATAAGGAACATGACTGATGGACAACTGGTCAATATCAAAAATCAAACACATCCATGTTGGACAGCAGAAAGTGGGGTGGACATTGATGCAGGTACACTGAAGGAATTTTTTTTTTTCTTTTTAAAATAAAACCATGTTGTGATGTTGACTTGAAAATGTTTCATGGAGCTCTTGATTGAACTGAACTCGGCTGCAACGCTGTGACACAACTGGGGGAAAGAAAGGACAAACATCAGATGATGCCATTTCATTTTCTCCAGTATTGAACTGCAAACACCATTAGTTCTACAAACTGACCACAAAACAAGCAGACAACATCCATAACCGCGGCTCTGTAATATGTTGTATCTGCTCAAATAATGCTATCATGAGCCTCCGGGAGCCTTGTAAAGGTGATTTTTACTTGGTATTTCACATACACGGCAGTGTCCCCGCTCGGGGGTCAGAGTATTGATTTATTTTTTTCTGACATCAGGTGCCAGTGTTTGTGAAATTTCTTTCTTCTCTCAGCTTTGTTGACACTTCCTCTCAATTTTGAAGATCCTGAGGCTGCGGTGATATTTTCAAAAATCGATCTGTTTGATCAGAGGCAGTCTGATGGAAGTGGACAATTTGTCACCCACTCTGTGGACTGGGGGCTGTATATGTCATCGGGCTGGATATGGCAAGTCATTTAGAGGCATTACCGAATTAACCAAAGCCGATTCCCATTGTTGATGACAGGCTTGATTCTTGCTTTGGGACGTGATTTATTCCACTTTAAATTGAATTAGTTAACCTTTCTGTTACTTAATATAATTGTACTGTTCCTCGTAATTCATATTTGTGTTCTCCATGTTTGACTGTGCAAGGAAGTGGTCCAAAAGTCATTTAATCTTTGGCCACTTAGTGTTCTGCTAAATGGGGAAATTATTCATCCTAGTATTGCTATATTTCAACTGGGTTCATTTTTTCATTTAATCAGGGCAGGCAAATGAACAAATATTTGGCTGAGGAGCTTGCAGATGACATTTTTGAGACAACAGTTTCCAGCTGAATAATTAGATTTAAACATATGTTGGGTAATGGCATTAGGAAAGCAAACAGAAAAAAAACAAACAAACAAAAAACAGAACGATTGAATGTCAGTAACAGTTTGAGCACATAAATCTCAACAATTTACAATTTAGCTGCACTCCTCTGTCATTTCTACTTAGGAATTATATGAATATATATATATATATATATATATATATATATATATATATATATAAACAGACAATCAATACTAATTTGCTGTGAGTGACAAAGCCAAGACAAAACCTGACAGTGTGTCTCTAACTGTGCTAAGCTATGCGGCTTAGCTCTGCTTTCTTCTTTCCTTTAGGCTTACCGAAAACAAACATGATCCAATATCCAGCCTAATAGGATGGAGGCTGATGATGAAACTTTTACTGTCATCACACTCATTATCCGATAAAGACACTAAAAAGTAAGAGAGGCCGAGAGACAGCGAGACGGCATGGAGAAAAGCCATAGACAGTAGGGAGAGAGACACAGAGGGGGAGGCATGATGAATTTGGAAGAGAAATAAAAAGAGTGCTTATTCAGTTGAGAAAGATTTATGACCTCATGCGGATGTGGTTGTGAACTCTTTAGTGCTTTTTCCTCTCTCGAAATTTCCCCATCGAGGCGCTCAGTAACTCTGCAATCCTGCAATCAACATCCTGTCTCCATGTAAATGTGCATAAATGGCTCCCTACACAATGAAATTTATGGTCCAGACAACACACCCCGAGATTTAGGTTCAAAATCGCACTCAAAGTATTGATTTACACATCAGCTTGGTTTCCAGGCATTAAATCGTGGATATTTATGCCTGTAACTCAGTAGATATAAAAATAATTACTGCAAGTGAATCTGTGATGCGTCATTCCTCAAATGAAGGTGCATGATGTACGGTAATGCATTAATGAGCCGCATTATGTTTAGGGGTAATCATGTGAGATGATTGCCAGGGTAATAATTCTATACGTCACCGTGTATGTTTAAACCCTTCATTTCTACTCGGGAAAGGTGTCTTATATTTAAGTTCACTTCACTGTGGTTGTAATAAATCCAGCGCCACTGTTATGACTAAATGTCTACCGTTATCACTGGTGCTACTACAAATGTAAGCGCTTTCATTATTAATACTAAAGCTGCTGCCACTATATTTGTAGTTTAAATTCAACTTTTATTTATCTTCTTTGAACACATGTACTGTATAACTAAGACTGACACTGGACTTAATGAGGTGTCTGACTACTCAGTAAACTACTCAGCCTCATGATCTGTTGTAAATTATTCTAGGAGATATAGCAGCACATCTGAAAAAGGAGACTTTCCAAACTTACTATAACTGAAGCCAGTCTGCAGAACTACTACTACTGTGTCTGCTGTTTCTATCAATGCAATATCGTTTTTACAACCCCTGGTAGAACATAAACTATACAAAAATGTAATAAAAATGTAATAAATGACATTCATGTCCCTATATGCCACCTATAAAGGGACTATATTACTATCACATATATACATCCTCTGGATATGTGACAATATAAGTTTATAACATATGTGAAATACCTAAATTAAAATGTGTATGTGTATGTGTGTATATTAAAAATATACACACATACTATACACATAATACATACATAATATAAAAATAAATGATGAATGTTTATAATAACATGCTGCAATATCAATATATATTAAATGTATATGTGCAAGTTTATGAAAAAACAAGATACATACAAATTCTATATATTTATGTTATAATTAATTTCTCATTAATTTTAAACATGTTTATCTTCCCATTCTGGGAAACTTTTTTTGGGACTGTATACAATAACATACATTGACAAGCTTTGGGATGGATATTATATAGCACATATCTACAATATAAGCATAAATGCATAGATGTACATATTTGTATAAGCTAGAATATATGTGAATGTATGGAATTGTTCCAATTTCTAATAAGTTTCATATATGTTTTTATTCTATATGCACTTATATTTCATACATGGGAATTTAATATCTACATATTTCAGCAACACCATATGAAAAGTATTTTATTTGCAATAACACTTGCATTTTCATGTCAAAAAAACATGTATCCAAAGTAAAACACTAATAATTGTAAATGCTCACTTTTGAGAACAACATGTGAATGTGTTTATGTTAGGGGCTGACAAGAACTATCTGTACTTTAGTCTCCCAAGAGTAAAAGACATTATACAAATCCATATTCCAGTTTAAATTGGAACTACTATTTCTACAACTCCTAACAATGCGCTACTACTGAACACAACAAATGTTACTTTCTATCAGTGGTCCTAATGGTAATAACTGTCATAATTAAAAAAAAAAAAAAAGCTTCATGTCCAGCCACATGCAGAGATAGGAAAGCATACCTACAGGATGCTTCATATCACCTGTGACCAGACAGGCAATCTTCGTTTAATAATGTATTCATTTGCTTTATTAATTATCTCATTAAATAACTGCTCTGTGTAATATATCATGGGTAGTGAGGCTGGACGTTTGTTGGCTCAGTTTGCCTTTTGTTTTGCTTTATCAGAAAGTCTGCTGTACCAGCTCATTTGTAATGTTTTCTGTTCACAGGGGAGAGTACGCACGTAGCATGTTTGTTTTGAGACGTTTCTCAATTTGACTTCCAGAGTTTGTTTTTCCAACCAGTGGGACACTCCTGGGACTCGCTCCATACTCCCTACCACTGTGAGTACTGTAAACGCCCTCAAGCTATGTGGCTTAGCGAAGTTGAACCAGAGCAGTGCACTGTACGCTGTATAAGAGGGCTTCCTTGCATAAGTAAGAGCTTAGATAAATGTTTAAAGGATGGCTCACACATAAAAAAACACATATTTTCTTGCTTACTTGTGTTGTAGCCACATAATTTTGGATTAATTTGTCCAAGTTCTGAGATGTCAGTTGCTGACAACTACAGTCATTCAATTTGTTGAGTTGAAGGCAATTTTAATGTGTGCTTAAAAAATGTAAATACTTCTGTAACAGTGGAGTTAATTATGTGGAACCAGTTTCAGTTTTGAGAGATGATTTAATGAGGAAAACATTAGGGAGACGTTGAGGCAGGGGCTGGGAAGCTGGCTGAGGGCTGTGAGGAATGGCTGCAGAGCTGGTGGGAGAGTATGGAGAGGTGGGTTAAGTGAGGAGAGGGACCGGCTAATGGTTGAAGGAGGATGGCATGGTGGAGCAGGTATGTAGGCTGGTGGCTTGAGAGACTGAAGTGAAGGGTCTGGCTCTGGGGTCCACATAAGATGCCTGAACAATCTGGCAATGAGTGGAAAGAAGACTGGAGTACTTAAGCTGTGTGTGATAGGTCCATTGCACACAGGTGTGAAGAACTGCCAGGGGCCAGGAGAGGTAAGCCGCACCTACTGTATATACACACACACAGACCAGGGAGGCAGAGACACATAAGACAAGAGGGAAAATACAGGGAAACAGAGGTAACTAACTCATGTCTGGAGCTGTGACAACTTCATGTTTCACACTATGAATGTGTCTGTAAATCGGTAAAGAGGGGAATCCACTTCTTTAGTTTTTATCGAGGAAGTACTCTGTGTTCACTACATTATTTCAACAAAGGGCTTTTCGCTTCTTTGATAAATGAAATTCTATTTACCTTTATCATTGTGGGATGGTGGCACAAGTTCGGGGTGTCATCTTCCAGTTCCACAGCTGGGAAAATAACTAAAAAGCAACAGAAATTACAACTCCCACGACAACTCCCATGATCCCACGCTACTTCACGACATCACCAAATGCCATCTTTTGTCATTGTTTTGATTGAGAGACCCCTAGTTGCAGGAGTTACTTACTGTGTGTTTAATAAGACACAAGTTGCTGCATTTTCCCCTGAAGTTTGCTGTATAACTGTCGTGATCATCTTCTTTTCTGGTCTCATGAAGCACAGAGATTTTCCTGAAAACTTTTGAAGCGGCAGAAAACTTTTGTTTTACACTCGGTCTCTGCATGAGCCAGTTCTACATAAACATGATTTGAGAACGAGGCGATTGCAGTGGCCTCTGCGGTGTGAATGCAGGATAGATGCATGATGGGGGAGTACTAGAGTGGCCATGACAGCAGCTTTATGGGTTTTAAAATGAAACAGGTCTATCAGACAGAGGACTAGTTTGAAGCAGAATGGAAATGAAATGAAGGCAAAGGAAACAATATCACACAGATAAAACTGGCCTAGAAAAGAAAATATACCATAAAAATAATGAATACTCAGAGGAGTACTGTGTCTCTGCATGGATACAAACACACGCACACACAGTCTGTGCGTGCATGTGTTTTTTTGCAAGCACGTTCCTTGATATTTGCCCAGATTTGCTCCAAAACCACCCATTGCAACTCAGCACCTGTTCGTCTTCAGATTTAAACCGCAACAGAGAGCAGTGAGTGGAGACAAAGAGTTGCTCTCAGCTCCGATGCCAGGTATCTCTTCTCTCTTCCCCTCTGGCACACTTCGCAGGCATCCACCTCCCATCATGCTCCACTGGCATTCAGAGGAAGATTTCTGCAGGAGGTGCTGCCAGGATCAGCTTCTCAGTGGCTGGCCTTTGGAGGTGCCAGAAAAGGAACCGTGTTCGATTAGCCAGCTCCAAAAGTCTACACAAGTTAATGTATGAGTTAGAGGAATGAAAAACTGAATTAATGCTTTTAATGAATACTTTAATCTGAGTGAATCTCTGCCCTTTTCATCATTTCATGTACTTTTGACTGTAAAGGCAGCACAGCGTTGTCTATTTTAGCTATAGCAGAGCATGATACTAGTCGATAATTCATTTGTTGCTCTGGGTATGTTTTTGCTTGACACCTCTGAAACCTGTTGAGTCCTTCTGCAGGTATTCAGGTTTTATCCTTTTTGGCTGGCATTTAGAGTGAACCTTTTGTGGAGCCTAATGCCAGGCTTAGCTACTTTATTTGTTGGCCTTTGGAGGCTCCAGCAAACTAAACCCATTTGCTGCCACTCAGGCCTGGAGCTCTCATAACATAATGTGACTAAATCAGATGAACCATTCAGATGAGATTTTATCTGTACCAAAAAGAATTACGATTATGAAATATATTCATGTTGGAAATTACTTGGAAGGAGGGAGATGTGCATGTAGGCCTATGTCTTAGTGTTGAAGCCACAGTTTGTGCCTCATATATCTAAGTTATGTTTTTATAACTGTAATGTCCAAAGACCAGGACTGTGTTTATATTTGGCTCGACACTGAGGGACACCAGCCTTGTGGGGAGAGCAATGCTGCAAAATTTCTTTTCGATCAGATACCAAGTAGTACAGGGCCAGAATTACTGATATCAATACCAATATGGATATTTTTTTATTATTAAAAGGGGAGAGCAGTGGGTCATTTTGAGGTTTATGCATCATCAGTAGGCCAAATCCTAATACATTTTAATGAACACTAAGTGATTTGCCAAAGGTTAGCAATCATTTAAAGGAGTGGTGGAATTTGTGTGCCACCTGTGAGACCTGGGTTTGATGGCCATTAGTTAGGGTGCATTTGTGTGTATATGGGCCTCATATGTTCCCTAGACTGTATATACAGATGGACATAACTTCTGTGATGTCACCCATTGTTTTCTGAAGAGCGGTTTTAAAGCTCAGAATGGGCTGCTTTGACGTTGCTATCTTGGCAGTGCCTGACTCCCAGCTAATCCAAAAACAGGCAAGGAGGTGGATCATGTATGGAGCCGAGACTTGAATGCTGGTTTGTGGCAGTCTCACCTACCTGCCACTCAAAGTAAACATTTTTACTTCTGCTGTAAAGGTGGACATTTTAACATGGGAGTCTATGGGGATTGACTCTCTTTTGGAGCCAGCCTCAAGTGGCCATTTAAAGAACTGCGATTTTTCAGCCAGAGTTTGCTGCTTGGCATGGTCGTGTTTTAGTGCGCATGACATGACAACAGCAGTGGAGAAGCAAAGAATAATTGCACTTCACAACAATGGAGGGTTATTTGTACAGGCAGTCGTACTCTGAAATGTGTGCAACATAGAAGAGAGAAACCGGAACTGGTGTCATTCCAATTAACACTAGAATCGATCCTCAAAAACGAGAGGTAGTATCAGTAGTATCAATATTTTGGGATCGATATGCCTACCTTATTGTAAACATAAAACAATGTATTGACTGCAAACTTTCAATGTCACGTTCTTTTTGCCCACAAACATGAAAAAGCATCACAGAAATATCTGGTCTAGCGAAAAAAATATTTATTAATATTTACTGAATCCATGTGAATAAATGGATTAAAATGGAAACATATAGATGGTCAATGGAAAGAAGAGAGCAAACAAAAGCAAATGTGAAGCTCTACCTGCATTTCCTTTTTCATCTCAGTGTTTGCCCTCAGCTGGGCAGGCAGGCAGTCTGGGACTTCACATATTTCTTTTTTTTTTTTTTTTTTTTTTGACAGAACGGCAATCATGTTATGCCATGAACAGGTTTCTTTACATATTAATTATATCTACCAGCTGGCGCAAGAGAGGATGGCTCCAGATATGTAGCCCAAGTGGACTCATTAGTTTTTACCCACAGATCATAGCTGCTGTAGCACAAGCTTGCATACTCATGAAAATGCAATATGGAATTCCAGTTAAGTGCTGCTCTCTTCCTTGTGCCACTGTTAGTTCTACTACTGCCTCTACAACAATACCACTGACTTCACTGCTACTACAGCAGTGCTGACTTTTATTGGAATTTGAAGTGTCTTTTTCATATTTGACTTATTAAAGGTCCCATATTCTATAAAGTGAGATTTCCATGTCATTTTTAGGTCTAGGTTCCATATTAATACTGTGAAAGTATCAAAGCCTCAGTCCACAGAGAAATGCACGCAGCCTGTATTCAGGAACTGAGCCTAAAAATGAGCCGTCAGGACTTCTGTAACTTTGTGATGTCACAACAAAGCAGTCACTGCTCTTAGCCATGCCCCAAGCCCAGCCCACTCAGATCTACCATCAAATTCATGCAGGATTTAGTTTCTCTGAGTGTTTACCTGAAATCTTCTACATTTTTATTTGATCACACAGAAAACAATCAGCCAATCAGTAGAAAGGCTCAGACACTCTCTTCTGATTGGCTCACTGACCTGTTGTTACTAGAGCTCCAGAGAGAATCCTGAGAGAGGAGATGCAAAACTACACTGAGATGGTTTTTGGTTCTTAAACCACAAATATATCTTCTTGTGGAGATCAACACTTCACACTGGAAAAGTGTAAAATATGGGACCTTTAATATAAGGAGCAAGCATTTGAGTTTAGTCAAAGCTTCTGCTGAATTAAAAAAACTCTGCTGCTTCCACCTTCCACTGTTGGTGCTAGAAACAAGTGTAGTTGTAATGAACTGCACAGTGAAATGAAATACGGTGGACATTAGCCAACAGAATCTGACATCAGTGGCAGGCAACTGGCAAGGCGCGGGCTTCACAAACACAGTGTCCATTTACTTGAGCTACATCCCAAATTGAAATTCAACAGTATTTGTAAATGTGAGCATTGGATTTTCTGCAGATGAAGATGTGATTATTTTCCAGCAGAGTAGCTTCAATTAGTTTTTCTAAGTATGTTCAATTAATAAAGCCATTTTCCTCTTTAGGGGATACTTGACTGTCAGCTGCTGCCACTAAATAGTCTAAGCTGGCAAAACAAAGGTCAGTACCAACACTTTTATAAAAAAGATACTTTTCATGGACAGACATTGTTTAAGATTTATTGTCCCCAAAATCATCCTAGCAGAAACCCTTCAAGAAGATTCTGAAGTTTTGGATCTCTTTGTCTAATTTGGTTTAAATGTCACATGCCTTGAGGTTCTACAGAATATGTTTAAAAAAGAATTTAAACCACATTTTTTACTCAAGGGTAACCTGACATGCCAGTTGGTTTGTTACACAGAACCATCTGGGAAGGCTTTGTTGGAAACTGTTTGGAAAGGGCAGGCACTTTCAAGAAATACTTGGTAGGTGATTGGACGAACCATCTGTCTATCATATGATGTAGCAGGAAAACGCCAAAGAAGAAACACATCACAACAAGCGAATGAGCTTGAGTTAGCTTGAATGCTAGTTAGCAATTCTTGCAATCTTTGTGAAATATTTGTGGATAAAAGGCACGCTTATGAATACCAAAACAGTTGCTTCTCCATAGCTACCTATAGTCCCTATCTCATAGGATGCTGATTGGTTCAAACCACTGTGGTTGCGCTTGCAAGAAATCCAGCTGCCTCGCAAGGTTAACTCTAGGGATGGGACTGTTAGCTTTTTTAGCTCACTTAGGATCAGACTGATATGTGGTCCAAGCATTATCACTTTGGTGATCGCACCATCATCCGGTCAAAATTATATTTGTCCCACACTTTGGTTTATGGCCACATACTTAAAAACCTAATGACATCCCCATCAGCCTCAACTGTGCTGTGTGTTTAGTGCAACTTGGCATCAGCATGATCACAGGCTAAACTAAGATGATGAACATCACACCTGCTTAAAATCTGCATCAGCCTTGTCATTATGAGCATGTTAGTAAGCATACATTGTATCTAGCTCTTAGTGCAGCCCCACAGAGAGGCTAGCATGGCTGACTCTTGTAATCTTTTTAAGTTCGTAACCTACATATGTTTTCGACATTGTGAATACTGGCCTGTATAATGTAGGTGAAGGTAAAAGCCCATCCATTTTGCCCCTAAAATACTTTCTGTGTCATTTTCTTCTTTGGGTCTGACTTGTGCAAACACATACAACACTTCACCTCACTGCTGGTGATACTGTGCAACTGTTCATATAGCATTTACTGCTACCATCATGATTGTTTGAGATGTGTCATTATCACAGAACACTGATCATCTGGTGACACGAATGGCCTCTTATGTTTGTGCAGCTTTTCAGAGAACATGAGTGAGTCGTGATTTTGTGCTGTAAATACATGACTGGATAACAGGGTTTTAAAGGTTTGTATCTGTGATGTACAGAACACAATGCTGACAATCACTGATGCATGCAGGGAAATTCATCCTATGTTTCTGACCTGATCTCAAGAGTAGTGGGCAGCTGTTCTCCAGCACTCAGGGACCCACTTAGTTCTGAGGCCAGCTCACTGGTCAAGGCCAATAACACCCAATGAGCATGTTTCTTTTTTTGGTGTGGAAAGAAATTAAATCAACTTCAGGAAACCCACGCAGAAATAAGTAGCACATGCAGTTTCACACGGAAAAGGTCCATGGCTGAGATCTTCCGACCTTACTGCAGCGAGGCAACACTGCAAACCAGGCTGCCAAAATACATAAGCACAGAAACGGCATGAAGATAAAATCACGACAATCCCTATGAGGGATTTTAAAATGACTGACAGGTTAGTAAGTGTGTCCTCTCGGCCTGATTCGGGTTTTATGTTCCAAAAGAAAGTGTTGTTTTTCAGATGCATGTTGCGCACAAGGCATGAGGCATATGTCATGTACAGCTGGTGGTACTCTAGGGGGTTTGTCTCCGCCTTATGCACAACATGCTCTCTGCCCAATACAAATGAGGCAGCTGCAGAGAGCTGCAGATTCACCTCTGCGAACAAGTCCATAAAATAGGCTATCAACTCGCAGACATTATTGGTAACAGTGGGTGTCAGTTGTTTTCGGCATTGCAGATAGGTCTGATAGGTTGAGTGTATATATATATATATATATATATGTATATATATATTAGAGAGGGATTAACATATCATAAAGCCCCATTGATGTGGACCTGCTTAAGACGAACACGTCAGAGGAGATTTAAAGATTGGCAAGCGTTTCCTGTCAGTTTGAATATTTGCAGAAGAACCATGGGTAATTTTAGTGATTTCTTTATGATTGAGGAGCTTCTCTGTTCTCTCACCATCCACTACATCCTGCCCACAGTGTGACATTCTCCCTGGCCCTATCCATATTATAATGTCACAGGACAGATTTCCTAATATAAGCTAATATAAACATTAGGAAGATACTTTTGGCAGCATTAGTCTTTGATTGAATGTAATTGAAACCTCTGAGTGAGAGGGCTGAATCAGAGGGGAGGGACTTGGCAGTCTGGTAAAAAGGAGGAATTCCCTTTGAGGACGAGTGTTTTATTTCTACTGCTTTAGCGAGGCACGGAGCAGCAGTGCTGCACCAACACGCTTAACTACACACACTGGAAAATGTACATTAACAAACACGTGCAAACACAAATGCAGTGTTTTTTAATTGCATAGTGTGGCCAAAAACATTGCCTTCTCACTGCCAGCTAACTTGAATTGGCCCATCATTACGGTGGATTGGTGAAGATCCAGACTTAAGACATTCCAGCTGAATAACATTGTTTGTCAGAATGTTGATACTTTTTTCCCCATGTGGGAGGGATTCAGATGACAAATGTGGGCTTTCACTTTGTCTCCATTTTGTTTTGGGATTTTAGAGTCGTTCCAAACAGACTGATGTTTCTGACTGCTTCACTAGGTGTGGGACAGACATCAAATGCAAAATGAGCATTAATAGATAAAAATACGCAAAGCATAGCAGTTTAAAGGGCATAAAACAACATAGAAGCCATTTACACATAAGGTTTAGGTGTTAATTGGAGACGCTGCAGTTTAATTCCCCGTTCATCTTAAGGGTGTTCGGTGGTGTTCATCTTACACTCCTTCCTCATGTCATGGGTAAACACTGTCAAAACAATTGAGTTGGAGTGAAAAGCAATTAGCACATCTGTCTTATTCTTGAGATTTTCTGTCTGTGTTATGACTCGAACCTGCTTCTAATCTCTTGCAAAGCTGCTTTGGATCTCATGTATTGCTAGTGCTGCTTTTGTTTTTTTTGGTTTTTTTGGTTTTTTTTGGGGTTTTTTTTCTTCACAGAACAGTAACACACACTTTCTTCTGTGCTTTATATTGTGAATTCATCATTGACAAAGGCATGGATACAGGCTTAGCACTGTTAAACAGCTCATCTATAAACATAGGGGGAAAAAATGATTACATTAGACATGGCAATGTCTCTTGTCAACACAGAAACAAGAAATTCCTCTACAGATTTGCATGCCGTGCCTGCTGCAGAAATGTGAGTCAGAGCCGGTTGACATTTTAACCCGAATATGAATAAATCTACAGAAAACTGATGTAACCATTTGGACTAAAGTGAATGTACATTCCCTCTGTCTGTGTTAAGCCCAAACTAATTTCTTGAGACAGTCTGACAATTAACATGACTTACAGTGTGCAGAGACAGATTGCCTGTGGCAGTGTGCCCCCACAACCAACTCAACTTAGCACCAAACTGGTCCCTCAGTAACGCTTTGTGTAAAATAATTTTCTGGAAGGTTGAACAGCATACAAACTCTGGGATTAGATGGACAGTACGGTCTGGAAGTAAACTAATTTAATCCTCTCTCAATTTCACTGTTGCGTGGACTAAGCTGTCACAAAGTTAACCCCACACAGTGTGTTTGTGTTTCCCTTGTTTCAACCTGACACCATCATTTGCTGTGTTTAGCAGTAAGTTGTTTAAGTGAGTGACTAGGGGACGGGAAGGGGGGGGCTTTCGCATCTCAAGTGGAAACCAGCTGATAAATTAGATAATTGGTAAAGATCCAGACTTGGAGGAAACTGAATGTGTTCCCTTTTGGATCAATAATGCAAACACTAAATTGAAACGCATTCAGCCCGAACTGGAGAACCAGTTTGCAATCTAATGTCAGTTGGGTACAAGGTTAAATACCAGTGGCTCAAAAGCTGTATGAAAGTGAAATTGAACATGACTCCTCTCTTTCATGCTCAGCTAATCCAAGCCTTTGTATACATGCAGGACAGTGGGGACCACAGACTCTGGTGCGCCCCAGGCAAAGAAGAGCGCTCCTCCCACAACCCCCATGTCCATTCACTCCATGATAATTACAGAGAGCAGTAACAATAGAAAACCAAATAGCCACTTCATGTAGCGGGGGTAGAAGTTGTGCCCAATTGTGATGAATGTGACGTCATTGCAATAACTCAATCTATGAACTTCATAGATTATAGTAATAATTTTAAAGTAGCTCTTTGTGGTTTTAGTTTGTTTTCTTCCACTGTTAGAAATTGCAAAACTTAGATGATGGACAGCTGAGGGTGCACAATAAATTTCTTCTGAAGAGATGAGTAAGTGGTTGTGATAATAAAAGAGTTGGAAAAAAAGTCTTTGAAAGGCCTGCATACATGGAGAATTCAGTTTTCAGTCTGGTTAGTCTGAAAAGTTCATTTAGGGTTGATGCTTGTAAATGTCATAACTGGGTGGACTGGAACAACTCAAGTAAGTGCTGATAAAAAATTGCAGGTTACCCTGGAAATATTCTCTTTTCATCTGTGCGCAAATTCAAAGCATTATGGGTAGAAAAGAAATGTCACAAAATGGTCAAAGTGAAACTTTTTTTTTTTTCCTCTGGCAGTCAGTCTGGCCCCCTTTCAAACACAGAGGTCAAATAAAAGTGCTTTATGAGGCAAAGAAATGTGTTGTCAGTGAAAAACTCTCTAAACTAAAATGAAATAAAATGTAGCAAAATAAAATATACAAAAAAGGGATTATTTTTAAATGATTTAATGTTTTTTTGATTTTATTCATTTATTTAGTTATATCTAGTAGTTGTAAGTGTAAATACTAAATAATGAAGTATTAAATGATGAATATTGTCCACCAGGATTTTTTCTTTTTTTTTTTTTTTTTTGCCCAAACCAGACAAAACTGTGACATAGCCAACATGTCATGGTAACAATAATTAACATGATGATAGAAATCCGGTACACCTGATGCCGGTATGCTCTTGTGGGTTGTATCCATTGGAGGGGGTGGGGGGTGGGGGTGACCTACTTGGCTGCTGCATTAAAAAAAAAAAAAACCCTGTGGCTTATACACTGCCACTGTAAAAGTTCTAGCTACAAAACTTTTAAATGGATACCTCAAACTGCAAAAAAGGTCCATGATTACTCTATATATATGCATATTAAACCATAGAGGTCTTTCAGACCCTAGAAAAGCTACTTTCAATGTGCATGACATAAGTTCATTAGAACGTATGTGATCTACGTAGGAGCTCTGGGCACCAACAGGTAGAGAGACACTAATGCTCATGTGCACTGATCTGCACAACCCAGAAGCCAACAACAGCAGACCAGTAAAGGAGAGAAATGTTTGAGGTATATGTGCCAAACTCATGGGAGCAGCAAAGGGCCCTGAGGTAATTTTGCTGTAATGGTCACTGTTGGTTTTGCAGGTCACACAACCAACACTTACATTTTACCGAGTTTCACAAACACCACAAAATGACTCCTGTATTATTAGAAGTTGAACAAAAACTCAAAAAGCCAGCTAGTTATCTAGCTCAGCCAGAGGAAGTGCCTGTTGTCATTGCTCCATGAGCTAAAAAACGCAGAAACCCAAGGGAGCCGGAGAAACATTTTGGTGTACGTGCCCAGTGAGCAACGTGCAATGAAGCAATGAGGCACCATCCTGGAACACAGTACCATGTAGGCTCAGTCCTCACTGTCGCGGCCTGGGTTTGAATCCAGCCCAGGCCCTTTGCTGCATGTCATCCTCTCTCTCCCATATTTCCTGTCTATCTCTCACTGTCCCTATCCCATTAAAGGCATAAATGTAGAAAAAATAACTTAAAAAATGAAAAATGTTGTCCCCTGGATTCCATGAAATGCATGCACGTACTGGCTTTTGTTTTCTTGATCCTGCAAATCCATTGTCCGTGGGGAACCCATTAAATTTCACAGGGGAGGTACAGACTACGTTACAGAATGCAAATACACTGAAAAGTGTTGGAAATGCATGGTATCGAAAACAGGGTTTGAGGTACGGAGTCTAAAGGTGTCAAAATAATCTTTGAATGAAATTATAAACTGAATAATGATTAAGCGCTGGGTTAGTGCATGTAAAAGAAAAAGAGATAACAAGTAATGTGACAATGTGGAAACATACTAAAGTAGTAGGTGAAAAGTCTGAATGTTATAACAAGTTCTTAAGGGTTACATATACGAGACTCACTTCTGGCCTCGGGGCTATTTTCAACTGCACTACAGCCGCCTCAGACCCAGTCGATGCATTACAGTGAAGCCTGTCATGGGTTCTCTGTGTTGGTCTGTGTGTCTCACTGAGGGCCCTTTGTTGCATGTGCCATGAGGTAGCCTCAGTGCGGCAGTCTTGAAGAGAGCTCCAGGCTCACTAGATTCCCAACCCTGCTCTGACGGCCTGACAGTCCTATTAGGACTGAATGAGGAGGAATTTGCCTTACCTTGGCAAAAGATCTCTCATAGCCCCTGACAGCTATGGCAGCTCGTCATAGCAGCTTGCTGATGAGAACTCTGCAACCCCCTCCTCCTGCTGCTGCCACGGCAGCCATCACCAGCCCTCCGCTCCTCCTCTTCGGTCCTTCATTTGCAGCACTCGAAATGCCAGAATCTTCTCGGTTTTTTTGTTTCCTATCCTTTTGATTAGTAGAACAACAAAATGGGAATAAAAAGTACAACCATCTCCTGCTGAGAGAGGAAAGAATCCACCAAGGCAAAGCGTAAAGGAGGCTGAGTGACAGGAAGGAGTTGAAAAGCACACAAGGCAATTTAGAAATGTATATTCAATCTTCCTCCCATTGTGGAAACCCACTCCTGGCATCCCATTTACCAGGCTGACACGCCATGTAAAATTGATCAATACAAACTTGTCACCTCCAGTCGACAGGAGAGGAGAGATGGAACGACAGCTAACTCCATGCACAACACTCAGTGAGCCCTGCAGAGACAGTTATTGTTTACTAGTTTTATTTTCAAGTGTTTTATACGAGGCCTTGTAGCCTTTGAATCTAGTATATGTACCTCAGCCTTATGGTGCATTGTATGTTTAGAAACTGAGATAGAGTTAAGACGTTATCAATGCCAAACTCACAGCTTTAAAAACAAAAACACCCCATGTTACTCATAGCGCACAAGACACTTTTACAACGCTGCAGTTATCGACTCAAAGAGCAAACAGTTTGATGGCAGTGACGCCAAATCGGAAGAGTCACACTTTCTTGATCCACGCTCCAAACCTGAGAAGCGAGAGCGCAGACAGTTGATGAATCACCAGGAAGTGAAACACAAGAAAGAGCTTGCCAAGTATGAATAGGTTGCGGCCATCTGGCCATCTGGTGATGAGCAAGTGGCCCCGTCCCCCTCCTCAGCCTGTCGACTGGGACCAGCGGAGACAGAAATCAGTCAGATGAAACTGATGCGGACATCAGGTGGAGGATCCACTTACAGCTTGTCTCGCCTGAGCTCCCTTTGACTGCTGGTGCACTCCGATACGCTGCCATGCCTCTGCAAGACAGTTCTATTTCTCCAGCCTCCTAAAGGTGTTCAGCAGTGACTAAACACTCCCAAATGACCTTATCAATTGTTTTATTATTTCAGCCAAGGAGGGAGGGGGGAATGGTGGTGGTGGTGGTGGGAGACAAGTGGCGGCAGAAACACATTTTCAACTCGGAGATTTAGTACGGATCCCACACGGCCTGTGGGGGTTTGGGGCTCAGCGATTATGCGAGACCTTCAGACAGATGTCAGACTCAAAAGAAAGTAAAGGAGGGAGGCTTTGATCAGGCTGCTGAGGTTACCTTGATTTCAAGGTCACTCCTTTTATCCACATTCTTCTTTTGTTCTTTTATCATTCAAGGCTTGTAATCACCATAATATACTGCATGAATTATAATAGTGTGTTCTACTGTGATGACAGAAACCTACAGTGTGTACATGTGTGCATATGATGATAATTTTAATAAGTCACAGAACAGTCACAGCTGCAATGGACTGTGGGAAACATTTAGTTTTTTTGTTTTATATTTGTGTGCATTGATTTGGTCTCTGTTATTTTCTAATGGTTATATATGTGGTTTATTCTTGCTATGTTTTTAATAATGAATGTTTTTTGCATAATTTGTATGAATATTTTGTGATTTTTGAAAATAAAAGCTAATAAAACTATGCTTTTTTTGATCTCCATATAAACACATCTACAAAAGATTTGCCAGCTGTGTCGTATCAGCTACTTTTGTCATCTTCTTTTTCTACATTGTTCACTTGTTGCAACAAAATAATGGGTATGATTAAGTTGAGACGATTTAATTTGGGTAATGTGAGTAAAACTAAAAGTCTAAACACTCTAATCTAAACATGAGAAATGTCTAAATGCTAAGTGCCCGTTTAAAATCTGGAGGGGAGAGGACAATGAGAGCATGTTTCGTACTGTGGCCTCTCACTTCTGGTGTTAACAAAAGATGCAATGTCTGTCAAGTATTACCGTCACTCCCCAATCCCTGCAGTGCTGGGGAGTGATGATGTGAAAACATAATAGGTACTAGTCATTGCAACCCTCAACGTAGTCTTTCTTTTCTGTTCACATTTGACCAGTCAAGTAGTACCAGGTTTATTTGTAAAGCCCAATATCACAAATAGAGTCTCAATGGGCTTCACAGGCCAACATCGCCATTGATTCCTGACCCAGCCAAAGCTATTTAAAGAGGAAATGAAGAATTTCTGCAAACAAAGAAAATGGAAGAAAATTCCAGAAGAAAGACAGACCTCCCCTCACATGAGTGGGAAAGCAATAGAAGCCAAAAGGCATTTACAAATATAGAATAATGTATAAATATACAAGTCCTATGAATGTAAATCTGAGAAATGATGTGATCATGCAATATCAGTTATCAACACATTTACATTACATTTTCTCAGCAGGGAACCTGTATTCGCCATTGGGATGATAGTCAAAATAGAGATAATAAAGATGATTCATTTGATGTCATGTTTTATTTATTTAGTGTCAGGTCTTTATACCATGTGGGCACAAAGATAGCGTTTAGAATCAAATGTGACCCAGTGGTTCTGAACCATAATTTAGGATTTAGCAAAACGCCAGAACAGTGTATAGTATGAATGGCTTATCTTTGAGGATTTGTAGACACGCACGCACACACAGACACACAAGCACACACACATTCACACGACAAAGACTGCAAGACCAGGACAACTTGCCACAAAGACATATTTTACATCTGCAAATCACATACACAGAAATTGACATACTGCCATTCATGTGAAGTATGAATAGATAACCACCCATCTGTGAAATAGTTCAAAAAGAAAATGTGGTGTGTACATATGGTTTGGGATGACACATTTTGGCACATCTTATATTTTAATCTTGTAAAAAAAGAAAAAAAAGAAAAGAAAAAGAAAGAAAAAGAAAGAAACTCTGCACATGATGACGTTCAGTCAGTTTTGAGCTGGAACATAAAAAGTGAACTTATTATCTGAACCCATAAAGAGAAACTACATATCTGGGAAGTACACACATGCTAAAAAGATATAATTAAATAATCCATATTTTGTGCCAGCAGATATACTGTAATTAAGTCAGTTGTCATGAAAACAATAAATGCACTTACTGAGGTCTGCATAGACCCTCAAGTACAAAAAAAAAAAATGCTGAACACTCAGATTCCACTGCAGCATAATTTAAGTGCCAGTGTAATTATTCTGCAATAGAATCTCAGTATCTCATTTTCCATTTTCAAATTAATACTAGTCCTTATGTCTGCACCTCATGTTATCACATAAGTGCAACTGTAATCTCATCAAAGTGCACAACATAAATTCTCAATATGATGAATCTGTCAGTGATCTAAAAAGAATCAAGAGTAAAATATCTCATGTTATTTTCTGTTCCTGAGTGGTTTCCTGTATCTGGGGTTATGTACCCTTGATCAGAGGACAACTGTCATAACTGGAGATTTAACCTGAAACCATTTGACCAATAGCTGACATGCAGATCTTCTTTGCTGCCAGGTAAAATCGACATCAGTGTCCCTGTCTCCATGACAGACAGCACATGAAGATAAATTAATGAGACATCCATGTCCGTTCCCTTCATCTGTAGTAATTGATGCTTGCTGCAAAGAAGTGAAAGGTTAGGGGAAGCCCACCGCTGCTAAAAAGTCTACATCAAATATTAATGAAGAGGAGCCTGGGATGATTCAGTCTGTGTATTATTAATGATGACATTGGTAGAGTCAAAGTGAGTGAAGGACACCTTCTTTGGACAGAGCACAGTTTAGAACCCCCATGTTAAATTACTGACATTTTATACGTTCATACATTGCTTTAATTTGGCAAAGGACATACCAATTAATGCAAATACTGTACACACACACACACACACACACACACACACACACACACACACACACACTTTAGTAAATTACTGCATTAGTTTGTGATGTTAAATATAATACCTAGAGCAGCACCACAGAGCATTTAAGGTAACCGATGGCAGAAAGAAAATCTCGGGGGATTTTCTAGTGTATTTTCTGGTACATTTTGTTTTAGAACTAATGCCACAAACGTAAGATAAAACTCGTCTGATTAGGAAAACAATGTGCAGCTCAGAAATAACTGGTATTATTTGGGTAACATCAAATATCCCAGATTACAGGGATATAAATGAAACTGTATTATACTTTGAGAATCTATCACTGCAGATGATTTATTTCCAACCCTATCGAGACTGGTTGTCTCAATAGTAATGTTTTTTTTTGGTTACTTTCAATTTGCTCAAAGTTGCTTCACCCTTGTACGTCCTTTAAGAAATTTACACAGAAGTCCTTAGAGGAGAAAATTGTCCAGATAAAAAAAAAAAAAAACAATTAAGATATAAAGGCAGTCCCTAGAAAGACTAAATCTCTCACAAGCTACCTGCTGTCATTGACAAAATTTGTCATCATTACGGAAGTTGACATCGAGGTCATAGCCTTAAAGATGCTAAGTGTAGCATTGCACCATCAACAAAAGACACCACTTTCACTTTGAGACATTAATGTAACACTATTAACGACATCAGATGGTTATAAAGTTAAAAAAATTATTTTTTAAAAAACATTTTTTTCAATTTCTGCAGTTACTGTTTGATGTAATAAAATCTGAGAAAAAAACTTTTATCAATAAAATCAAAATAGTATTTTTGATGGGGAATAATGTTGGGAAATATGAATCATTTGACCGTACATCAATAAATACCAACGTTTATTGATGTTTTGATTTGAATTAAATGTACAGAAGCCTACTAAATAAAATGATGGAAAATAGATGTTTACACATTGTAAAAGTGAGTTGTCACCTTGGAAATTTTGCCACATTAAACCCAAGGACACCTATAAAACTCTGAATTTGTATAAATACACATTGGGACAAAAATACACAAATATTGGTTACTGCTTGCCATTCTGCTAATGTTATTAATTTTACAACTGAATGACAGCAATACTGAGGTATGTCTGCTTTAAACCGATTCAATTATCAGTCTAATCTAACAAGATAGAGGCGAAATCAATTGCATTGCATTACTGCGAAGCAAGCAGAGGAGATATTTGGAATTCCTTGCAGATCTGAGAAGACTAAACCAATTTAGGTTTAACTCTGTATCTGTTGTTTTTCAAAAGCTTAAATCAGCAAATTTCTCAAACTTTAGAGGATTTGTTAGCAGGTACAGCGACTCAATCAATTTGAAAATTCTGTCAGCACACCACCACACCAAAGCCATGTTTGTGAATGTGTGTGTGTGTGTCAGTGTGTCAGTGTGTCTGAGCCCACAGACAAAATATGTGCGTGTTCTTGTCCAGAAGCAAATCCAGCAGACAGATGTTGGCTTTTCTGTATGAGGGCATGAAGCCAGGCAGTCCATTAAATATGGGGGAAAAAAGAAAAATGTGAAAATTGACATTCTCAGGTGTGAACCCGTGCAGAAATGTATTTGTTTTTCTGGTTTTTTTTCCACATTTACATTATACACCACCTGTTTCTAATCCAAAGTTTGTAATGTGTTATTTATTTATTTATTTTTTATGTAATAAACTGGTATACTTGGCAAATACTGGCTGTGTATGTAAACACCTGTCATATCAGATCACACTGATCACTCAAACTATTTTGCCTAATAGTGATATTTTTTGTAATTAGTTGTGCTGTTAGTGGGTAGATCATGAGGAATCTCGATTTGTCTTATGACAATACAACATGTTCTTAAGTTGTCCCAAGGTTATGTAAACATTTTGTAAAATAATGTAACCTGCAGGTTGCGATTTAACCAAAGCACTTTGTTGCTTGACAGGATGCTTCATTCATGCTGTACCCTCCACGCTGATAAATGATGCTAACTGGCATTAAAAAGTGAAGTAAAAGGGGCCCTGACTGAGCATCTGTATGTGACAACTTGGGAGAGAGAATGCATTGAACAATATCAAACATTTATTAAATGATTGCATTATATCTTCTTCTTTGGTAAACATTACACCTGCTAAACATAATATACCCAACTTTGATTTTAGTGGGTCTTTCTTTCTTTCTTTCATCAAGTATAAGTCTTGAGTAAAAGCTACCCCAGATATTACACTTCTGTGTTTTATGTATTTATTGAAGCAGGCATGCTCTGCTTCTACTAACTCTAATGGTATTTGCACTCCTATTCATTCTGGCGGTCTGCCACAATTCAGTTGACTTTCATTCATCAAAGAGCAGTCTGCACAGGCTGCACAAACTGAGCAATAAGTCCTTATTGTGACCCAAATATTATAACACCAGGTACCCTTTCCAACATTTTATTACACTAGAAACGACTGGCAATGTTTCTTTGAGATTATTTTATTATGGGGAGGAATTCCTGTGTTGCCAATAGAGGAGCATGTAGGCTCCTGAAAACAAGCTACTACGCCCTAGTAAAAATGATTTCATAAAATTGTCCATTTAAGCAGCTGTGCTGTGCGTTTGCTTGACATCAATAAAGGGCAGAACATGTAAATGTAGAATCTATTGATTTTCATCTTCATCTTGCTAATGATGAGGATAAAAAACATTATTAGTGTGAAGTGATGAGGTGTTTAGGAAAAAGCAATTTGTCATGCCCTTTGACCTCCTTCCCTAATCAATGTTTTCAATTTGTGTGTCGATAAAAAGCGAACAGGCTTAATGTGAGGACTCCTACAGGGGTCAAATTAAAAATGCAAAGCGTGGTGGATATCTGGACTGCCCTGACTGGATGTTGTCCAAATATAATATTGTACCCCTGCAGCAATTATAGGGATCACTGGAAGGTGGCGACTGCAAGGAAATGAACTCGGGATCAATCTCAGCACTTATCAGGATATAAGTGAGTCGGCCGAGGTTCAAGGAGACTTCAGGAATCTGTTTGGCACCTGACACAGTGCAGCTCTGGCTGCGAGAGGACGACTGCCAATCAGACTCAACTTTTCAGCCCATTTAATTATGCTGCACCTTTTCTTTACATGTTCCCTTAAATGTAAATTTTGAACTTACAGCACTTCATCAACAAACTCTCACAGATTAATCATTTTTGCACTTTATTCCTGTTCCACAGTCTCTGAGATTCATTTTTTAAATCATTCCTCTTATGTATGCTGTGCCCGAGACAAGCATTCAGGTACTATGATACAACCTGTTTTCAAAGTCAGCGGGTGATGAATATCTTCCATTTAATTCTACTGGCATACCATGCACTTCACATTCCCAGCACAGGTATCTGCCTTACATTATAAATAGAAGAAGTCTTGCTTTGATCAGCCGCATCAGTCAATAAACATTTAAGATTTAATTCTAAAAGATGCCTGCATTGATTCGGCATGAGACGATCGCCGTGATTTTCAGTCCACTGAGATCAAATTTCCTTGGCATTTTTAATCATAACAATACCTATTGTAGACCCGAGGGCGTCCACAGTTGTTAAGAATCTCTTAACACACCTCTCGATCTAAATCAGTGTGGTACATTGTGATGTAAATTACTGACTAAGCTTTTGGTTTTTAGCTGAGTGATTGAGAGTTCAGACAGTCTGAATTATGTGGCAAGCCTTTCTAATGGTAGCTCATAATTTCACAGATCAATGGGCATTATCTATGGCAGTAAAAAAAAAAAAAAAAGACAGAAAAAAAAGAAAGAAAAAAAAAGGTTGAATTTGTGAAGGGGCCAAACTCAATATTCCACTCCCATTGTTAGGCAAGGACACGGCCTTTTGAGTCCCACAGTGCCGTCAAGTACCACCTTTGAAACAGAGAGTATCTGAGGGTGTTGTATCTTAACCCACTTGTCTGATATTCCATCTGAATTGAAATTTTGCTTCGCCTCATTTCCGAGGCACTCGGTGTGCAGCTTACCAAAGCTAAATTATCAACAGGGCACCAGAGGGAGCTTCATTGTGAATCTACTGGTTTGTGTTAATCTCAGTAACTGTGTAATTTTGTTTGGGAATATACACAACACAGGAAAACAGAGAACAGTGCACAGAGAGGGGGAGGACGGTGGGGTTAAAGGAGTAGACTTTTTATGAAATACAATTATTCTCCCTCTTGCAGAGTTAGATGAGATGATTGATACCTGGACACAAGTAGCTTCATTTAGCATAATGACCAGAGGGAGGGGTGAGGAGGGGGGGGCAGCTACACTGGCTCTGTCTGCAGTTAAAAAATGTGCCTAACAGCACCTCTAAAGCTCACTGATTAACATGATGTACTGTATCTCGTTTGTTTGATCTGTTTTCTCATTAACTCCCCTCCTCCTGAAGTCTGCTGTGGTTGCCTGGCAACTTCACAGTGATGTCAAGACTTCAGGAAGTCACCCCTTTACTTCTCTGCTGATAGTCTATATGCTAAGTTAAGGTACTGGTCGCACTCTGTTCATATTTAATGGGCAGACACAAGGTTGATATTGATTGGATAGGAGACTGGATAGGAAATGTATTTTCACATAATTTTCTTTAAAAGAAAATCGCTGCTCATTACAACATTGCTAAAGAGACTGGGGAAGGAACACATTAACCTTATCTATATAGAACATTTTATTCACACAATGCAGCTCCAAGTGCTTAAAAAATTCAGCTGCAAAAAAGCAAAAAAAAAAAACAGGTTTAAAACCATATACGTACAAAAGGAAGTTTTGTGCATGTGCTTTAAAAAATACTGTTCCTAAAACAGCACTGACCCAGCCATGTTAATATAAAATAGCACTTACACAATAGCAGTAACATGCAGTGAAATGATCAGACAGGTTGGAAACAAACTCTCAGTCACTGTCCATTGTAAACTATGTAAAATGTAAAATCCATCACAGTTTACAGTTTGATTTCCTGGTTAATCTTGTCCATGAAGTGTATCCACAGAGTAATCTCTGATATTACCCAACTGGTTTCTGAAGGGCGGCTCTGAAGCTCAGAGTGGGCTGCTCCACCGTCACCATCTTGGCAGCACCTGACTCTGCCTAACTCCAAACTAATCCAAAAATGGGCAATATAGGGTAATAAGGTTAATTAATTAATCAATGGGTGTGTGTAGAGCATAGACTTCAGTGCATCCTGGTTTCAATCATGTATTACTTTAATCCTTGTAAAAATTTTAATAGATGAATTATATAAAAAATTAACCCCTATATGGACCAAAACATTTTTTTCTACCAGGTTGTAAACATGTTTATTTCTACTGGAAAGTTGGACATTTTAGAATGGAGGTCTATCGGAGATTGACTTGCTTTTTGAGCGAGCCTCAAGTGGCCATTCATGGAACTGCAGTTTTTGGCACTTCCTTAACTTCATTTTTCAGCCCTGAGGGTTGTGGCTTGATCTTGCCCCAGTTCAGTTTTCTCTCTCTGTTCCAGAGACACTCACACTTGGTTTACTTCTGTGTAAAGTGTTTTTGTTCATTTGTGCTGGCTTGTTTATAAGCCGCCTGATCACTTGACAGCTTGTGTTTTATACACTCTTGGACCTCGAACTGTTGCAACTGTTCCCATATTCCAGCAATTACGTTGCTAAATACAAAGTTGATGATTAACTGAAATTACAAACTGCAACCATAAACTCTCTTTTAACAGCAGCACACATTTGCCCAAGGCCCCCCAAACAGGTTAATTGGGTCATGCAGCTGACAGATAGTTAGGAAGAGGAACCCAGGGCACTAAATTAAAAATGAGCTTCCGTGGTAAGATTTGTCTTAATAATGCTCCTCCTAGTTATATAACTGGTTTCATGTTGCTAGAAAGAGTCTGTTCTGGTGTAGAACTGGCCGGTCACGGCAACAAGGCAGGTGGTTGATTATGTGGCAAACCTACATTTTATAATGTTAAAACTCAGAGGGATGGATACAAGTTACATCTCACCAAATCTGTGAACTCAGCATAACATTTCATCTAGCTGCAAAGGTGGCAGTCTCTATCCCAGAATAATAAGTGGTTCACCACAAGACTCAAAGCAGTGTCCTCGTCCTCCTAAGGAGTTTAAAGAGCATGAAATTCAAACACAAGTACTGTAATGGAAGCCCGCCTGTATAATTATGCTCTTGTCTCATGTAGAGGTGCATTCATTCCTGTCTTTGCTTCAGGCCATTTTTGGTCCAACACAAGCATCCAGAATGAGAAATAAGCAGGGTTATGCAGTATGAAAGCAATTTACATAGGCGAGTTCACCGTTTGAAATTTGCCCAAAAGACATGATTGGGTTAAGCTATTATGATCTGCATAGGGCAGATAAATACACTCCTGCCGGATAGAAAGAAAAAGAAAACATTGCTTTTTCTTCAAGATATGTTTACCGGACCTGCAGGGCAAGCATGCATAATTGGGATGTAATTCAATTAACATGTTGCCTCAAAGTATCCTGAGCAAAAAAAAAACAAAACAGCTTTTTATTTGTACTACGAGATGTTGCATATTAAATGATGCAGCTCACTGAGCTGAAATCTGAAAAGACATAACTAAGATAAGGTGAAAACATCCATTGATTTGAGTTGGCGCTGAAAATTTTGATTTATAGACGTACAAGGACTAATAGTGGACCTTGAAAGAGTATCCATCACCACTGGCATGTGGCATTGATGGCCTGAGAATGTGAGGCAGTTTTATGGATGCATTATGAGCAGGCTGTCTGAGCATTTTTAAAGCCGCATCACTCAGGGTGTCAAACAAAGCCGGTCCACATGTATTGACTGGAAGTATTCCTCTACGAACCCTGAACGCACCAGTAATAATCTGCGGCATGCACACAAACACACACATTATCCAATAATACCCCAAGCTTTGACCATTTGATGAACAATCGCCCTGTGAATACTGTGTTAAATACTATAATCCTCTCTGTTATCTTTCCTTCACATTCTCCCATCCCCTGAAATGGTCCTTGTTAGCTAGAAGACCCACAAATATCATAGTGGAGAGAGAGAAGACGCATCAAAGTGCCAAGAATTGTGGTGGACGTCTGCAGACCCTGTTGGCTTGAAATTCCAACCCTGCGTTCACTCCCACACTGCCTTGAAAAACAGCTACAGTAATTGCAGAGGGGTTATTGTTTTTTCCCGGTAGCAGAAATAATTGTGTTTACAAACGGTCGGTGGAAATTTGAGACTTGAGAGAAACGCGGCGTCAGATTGGAAATGACCACTGCAGATGTTTGCATTCGTTCGAGGGAGAGTTGCAAATAGCAAACACAGTATGTGCTGCTATATATACAAAAAAAAGCTTCATTTAACAAAAGCGTGACATTACCACAGATTAATTTTAGCCTCTAACCATTCAAACATAAACATCCTTTTCTCTTCAGCTTACAAGGCAGACAAAGTTACATCTGTTGGCTTGTTCACTGCTCACAAACAAATTAGTAAGACAAGAAAGTGGGAGGCAAACGTGTCTGTTAAATTTAAAAACCTACAAAAACACCACAGCATGTCTAACATACAGCAAAACTTGGACTCAAAGAAATGATACCAGTTGAAATTCATCAACACAGCCTTGGAGGACAGGTCAAATGGGAATTAATGCTTCGAGCAAAGAGTGCAAATTTAATTTATGTTCCTGTAATCAAGTGTAAGAGTGAGATAAGTTTTGCCTTGCCATGATGGCTATGGAAATTGAGCCTCAAGAGCTTTTAAAACAACAAACTTTTAATAGAAAGATTATGCTTAAACTCAAAATCATCTGAGACATCCACACAAGCCCATATGCACACCTGTTGTACACACTGAGCTGTTAAAAGTATATGGGTTCCAACCTTATGAGAACTATAAAACAGAGTAATAAGAAGAGCACCCTCTTCTTCACAAAGACAATTTACAGTGTGGATGGGTATACTGCCCGTAAGCTTAGTTTTCATGGCACAATATAAACATCCACACAATAGAGTTTGACTTGTAGATGGTCAGCTCTATTTTAGCCCAGGCAACCAGAGCACAGCAGACCTCTGTGATACTTTTGGCATGAAAAGCAGCCAGGGAGATGGGGAGATACACTCATCCTTTATAATTTCAGGAGTTAAGGCCCTGCCAGGTATTTAGAAGGCTTATTCCCAGTCGAGTTGCCCTGCAATTTAATCCGAAGGCCCAGTCAAGCGAGACGGATGAATCTTGTCAACCTCTGAGGGGCAAGAGAGTTGACTGATCTGAAATCTCGAGCTGATGCATTAGATGGTTATAAAATAGAGAAAGAACTCAATTTAGTTCCTTTTAGAGTGTATTAAGTCTAGAATACATGTCTGCAGAGCGCCGTCTGAAACCAGTGTCTTCCAGAAATCAGGTGACCGAGAACTCCTCAGCTGTCAGGGCAGTTTATAATGTTATTAACACATTTCTAGGTCTCAAATTATGAGTCATATTAGGATCTCTAAAACATGCAAAGGTTTTTCACACAAAGTATATGAAGTGTTTTGTTAGGATATATGATTTAGTACAAAATTATTTTATAAAAAGCAAATAGGAGGAAAGAAAACAGTACATGAAACAAATATTATAAGAATGTGGTAATACAGGTTTATATTGTTCAGTTCAGTTTGTTTCTTTTGGTCCTTATTAATATTTGCACAAATACAGAACATATCAATATTGGATAAAAAGGTGTAGGCTGAAGCTATAGCTTATTACACCTACCCTGTTTACATAACCTTACATATATCAGCAACCCTCTCACTACCAGCAAATGAATAGTCAGAGAAAAAAAATGAAAAAATGAAAAAAATAAAACAAGCAAGAGCAAAACCAAAAAGAAGAATTAGACATAGAGAAGTTGATAAAAAAATTATAATGATCATATCTTGATTTTATTTTTGTTTACCTTCGTATTTTTTTTTTACTGTTTTTTATATTCGCCAAGTGAACTGTACTTACACTGGCTGACTATCGCAGCTAAACATTTTCCAAACCATGGAAATTTGGTTGTATGTTTTAACTATTTCAAAAGTATGTATTTTAGGGAGAAATAAAATTATTGAGTCGTTTCTCAAAAGTCTGAGTTGTGCAGTCCATCACAATTGCCACACACGCACTTTTGTAATCTTTGTTTTCAGTTAAAATCGTGATTTGTGGGCAAGACAGAAAAACTTGCAAACATGCTGGTGTAGTCTTGTGACAATTGAGACTGATTTGTAATGTAGGGGTTTGCAAGGGGTAATGACACAGCTGCAGCAGACTGACTGGTGTCTTCACAGAGTGTGGGCTGTGGTCCTGAATCCACTCACTTCTCTCTGAGATTCTCAGTCCCACCTTAACCTATTTTAGCTTTGTTAATCCGAGTCAGCAGCAGTCTGCTGCCGGCTGGGTCAGTGTTAAATAAATGTTCAAATGTATTTCCATAGAAATTGGAAAATTGGCAGGAAGAGCTGCACAACCCAACCAAACCAAATGTAGTTGGCTAGGGAGCGACACAGACATCAGGAAAATGACAGTCACCCAGAACTCCTTTGGGCCATGCAGCTGACTGTTTCTGTTTTTCTCTGCCACTGTGGTGTTTTCCTGTATTCTTTATTGGCCATTGGCCCAAATTGTGTCGAGACCTCAGCTCTCCCAATGGCCCCTCTGCCCTTGGGCTACAGTGATACCATGAGAAAACTGCATGTGACTGGTCAAACTGGGCTGCTCATGTGAGTTTATTATGTCAGTGAAGGTTGCTGATAGTGAGGACAACATAAAGCAAGCTGAAGAAAGGCTCACTCATCTTCTCCCTTTCAGTAGAATCTTAACTGCAAACCACCCACAGTGAATTGATTACTGAATATTTTCCTATTCCAACCAGTCCTCGCACCTGAACAACCATAGAGGTCGATTTTTTCAACCCTCTGATACGACCCATAGGACTGTCTGGTGAGATAGCACCCTTACAGTGGCAGGCATAGCGGACCTTGGTTGTCATGGTTACTATAACATACACCTAGACTCTGCCGACAGCAGCATACCTACCTTTGTCGCTATGGTTCCTATAGTAACTGTCATGGCTTGGTTGGGTTTAGGGTTGGTTTGGGTTAAAATAAGATGATCTTTGTTGTCATGGTTACTTTAATAACAATGTGGTCCACTTTGTCAAATGGTCATGGATAATAGAAACAACATAAACTGCTACTTTCACATGGGAATTGACACCACTCTCCTGTGTCATATTCCTGTGTTTTGTTGACTCATCCATCCACCCCAACCTGGCACTAGACAAGAAAACGTAACTATGGGTCATAATAATCTGCTGCACAAATGACCTCTGGATTTGTTTTTTATAGGACAGTGTCGCCTAGACACAACAAATTTGTGTGGTTTATAATTTAAACATGATACAGCTTGATTATGTCCTACTACTATACAAATCCATCTCCATGCAACTTATTACATTGCACCCATTGTCTTCTTCTTGATTAAGATGTTTCAATCAATTTCCTACTTTTTCATCCACTGCACATCGATTATATTGCCATGAAAAACAATGGTTCAAACTTTCACACTCAGATATTTTACCACTAAAGGTCAAATTTGCCCTCTAACTGCAGCTGCACCAACAGAATCACTGAGTTGACTATCAGATGATCAGAGAGAACCTTGTTAAAGTAACTGACCGATATTCATGCAGTGAGTTGCTTTGCTTTGGGGTATGTAAATGTGCTTTTAACAGCACTTTAACACTGCATACATTTAAACTGTTCTCTGAAGAAATGTTCTCAGAGGAAGTGGGAGTGTGTGTAAGAGAGAAAGAGAGAGGGGAGATTATTTCGAGAATGATTATAGATTCATTAATTTGTAATTCAAATCTGAAAGTCAACCAATAATTAAACTAAGTTTTAATCGAGGAAAACGTAACCATGTGCGAGGAAAATGTAACCATGTTCCTGAAACTGATTTTTAACATTTGAATTATCATTAGTTTTTTGTTTTTTTTTTGATGATCAGGACATAAATAAAATGAGGACAAAATATTCAATGACTAGAAATCTGCATCACATTAAATACAGTCATGAACTGACACATTATTCACTGTCCGCAAACATATTACTTTCTATTTATTGGATGATGCAAGGTCTTGTAAAATGTGGCAAAACAGGGTTTAAAAAAGACTGATAAAACGATGTCATGTAAGATCAGATGATTCAAATTGCAGATGTCGGCATCACATTTGCACAGGAGACTTAAGTGCAGGTGCCTCTGACAGGGTTAGAGGGAAGTGTTTAGAGTCTTAATGCAGTGGAAAGAGACCTATAGCGTCTCTGGAAGAGGCGGTGAGCAGGGAGCTTGATGGTGGAGTCAAAGTTACTTGTTTGAGCCACAGTCAGTAAAGGAAATGCAGAGACATCACTCTGTTTTAGCCAGGCAGTGGCAGCACAGCAGGGGAGATAAAAACAGATTCACAGGGAGCAAGCAGTGACTATTTGTTCTCCAGGGGGTTTTTCCACCAAGCGACTTCACCACAGTCAAGAGTTCTCAAGTTACATCAAGACTGTGATCCAGCAGTGCTGGATTTCAGCTGCTTCTAACAACCTAGGATTTATCAGTTTGGCAATTTTTTTAAACTGTGGCTTGTAAATCAAGTTACCTTATAAATTGATGATATGGTCATATGGCCACTTTCTATGTGTTAGAAGTTATACTTTATTTTTGAGCTATAACCCCAAATAAATCATAATGGAGAATAATCATCAACTGGTCTGAAGAAATTACATCACACAAAAGAAATCTTACTATTTGTTCATTTCATTGAAGCCAGTTTATAATAAAAAGCCTTTCATTACAGTCATAACCCTGGTTTCCTTTAAAATGAACCTTTTTAAACGTTATAACCAATGACTTGTCTATTCTTTTATTAGGATATAGGATTTTAAGACTGGTAGTCGGACAAGAAAGGAGACATAGCCACAACTCACAACAACCCACAGCTGTTGCAGTGATATCCTAAAATGCTTTGCACAGATAGAAACAGAAGACTTTTATGTATAAAAACATTACACAGTTTGTCAAAGTTGTGTGTGACACCTTCAATAGCGGCACCAAAACTGCCATCTGCTTGTAATTTCAGCGCAGTATCTATATAATATCATGTCTAGAAATACAGCTTGACCTGATATCCAGAACCAGAACTTGTGGAATGATGATTTACCCTGGGTTTAAAGTAAGCCAGCCTTGAGAGACTGAGAGGCTGCAGTTAAATGCGAATTTCTGGCAGGTTTAACCCTTGTCCAAGGTTAAAACTGAGGTTTAACCCTGAGTTTCACAATGGACAGGTGCCACAGCCATTGCAGAGGAAGTGCAAATGTGTGGAAAAAAGAGAGTTTGAAATATTTTTTTACATATAATTAAACCAGTTAAATAATAATTCTAATATCAGGGGCCTTAAAGCACTTATTTTCCCAATCAGCTACTTACTGTGCACACTTTTAGGTGGGTTATAAAAATTACACACTTCCATGCACCAATCAGAATTTAGCAAGATTTGATTCTGAATCTGTTAAATCTGATCACACTCAAACAGCCGTGAAGTTTTTGAGTGATAAACTCCTCATAAACAATAACTAAACATGTTTTTTTAAACTCTGATTGTTGCCTCTCTATTCATAAATATTAAATGTTACAGAGTAATACTTGGTTGATACTTAAAAAATCTGAAGCCAAGGTTTTGGGGGGTGTTTTTGTAACCTAATTCTCTGTCTGCAGTATAAAATCAGAAATGCATTATGAATGCTGTAGTTATAATGGCTACCAAAACTACTGAAAGTAGCTACTAAACACAGCTGATATGGGCATGTTTGACCTGCATGAGTAATCATCCAGCCTTAGAGCTGCAGAAAATCATTATTTTCTCCCTTGTAAGATTATTATTATCCATGATTGCTCAGTATACTGTATGCTCAAACATCTAAAAGATGCAACTGGATCTAATGTTTAAGTCTCTTAGAAATTTTGCCATAGGCAAGGCATTTCAATGATGAAGCTGAACGGATGGAGGCTGAAATGGCTTCAGCAATAAAACTGAGAAACCAGTTACCTCCAGTTGTGTTCTATCACACAGATGGCATTACAGACAAAGCTGTCACTGAGACAGTTTGGTGCCAGTTTTCTCATCATATATGGGTAAAAAAAGAAAAGCACTCTCAAAGTGCCAGTTACAAATGTAAATGTTTAGAGGTGATTGGGGAAGAATGATATTTCCTTAATCTGCTTATTTGGAACAGGACTAAGTCAAAACCTAGTATATGATCATGGATCATGTATGGTCAATGTGCAAAATGGAGGGTGTAGGAAGGTCAGTGGTTCCCGGCTCCTCCACTCCATATTTTATAAGTGTACTTATACACTTATATACCTTAGTGTACTAAGGCGCTAAATTGGGAACACTGGCTGTAAACATCCCCTGATGATGTAATAGAAACTGATCGCACCAAGACTTTGTGAAAGAGCAACGGCCAATGAGGAAATGCCAACACTTGGCCGGCTGACCAATGGCGTGACTTCATCGTGCAGTCACGCAGCATTTGGCCGACCAGTGGTGCAACTTCATCACTCAGTCAGTCAGTCAGTCAAGGACATTTGCATTTCCAGGCCTGGCTTGTTGTGGTCCACCTGAAAGAAGAAAGTGGATATTTGACAATGGAAGATACCTAAGAAACCACATTTTTACTACTGATACCTGTTTTACTCCACAAATCATTGTAAAATTAATTATATAAGTGTAAACAATCACCATTATTTAAGAGTTTTTCTTCATTTCACATTGCAAGTTAAGGTAAAGTGTCAGCAAATAAAAGCATGGCAGAATAAACAATGCAATCCAGCATTTCGTCAGTGACATTTTGATCTTAATGATATTTTGACAAAGAATCTAGATCACACTCTGTGTTCTATTGAGAAAGAGTACTGATGTATTAAACAGAACCCTTTTAAAAAGGAGGAATTTTCCTGGTCAGTGAGTACTGCACATTGACCAGAAGAGGAAGAGGAGTTTGATTGATTATTTCGTTTAATCTGGCTGCCACACCTCCACTCTATACCAATTCTCCTCCCTTCTCCTTCAGCCCACAGTCTTTTACTCTTTAGCATGGTTTTCATCATTACTGTAAAACACAATGACACCTGCAATCCCTCTTCATATCTGTGGCAAACAATTTCCATCTCCACAGCTTTGTTCTCCCTAATAGGCAATAGAATCACACTTAACTCCTCAAGCTTCTCCATCTCCATTCTGCTGTGAAGAGTCCATCCATTAGCCTTGCACCTCATTGCTCCCAGCACCTGACCCAGAAACCAGGGGAAACTCAGTCAGGGGCTCACAGCATCCACTGGCGTTCAGTCATTCAGTGCACAAGGCTGTGGTGCGCTGGCACCAGTTATTGGCTTTTAGGCAGTGTGCCTGCACTTCTTTGTGTTATTGATGAGATTCAAATTATACCCGGGGACAGTGTTTTATGCTTTAGTGCATCAGAAGTCAGTTGGCTGTGAGGCTGTGAGTGATGCTGAACCACTTTACAGAAACCACACATCACATTATTCAAAAAAGTTTGAGTATTGAGCTCGTCTAACTAAGCTTTGATTTCCCATCAATTCTTTAGCCAGTGGGTCAGGTAGCAGGACTACAATAAAAAGTACTCAGTGACTCTCACACGTGGAGTTCAGCAGATTTTGGATGCTTACATTAACCAGGCTTAGAAGAGGATGCAGGTTAGACTGCACCGATGACGACACAGCTCTGTCTACCAGGGGATTAGCAGTCAGGACAGTGCTGTGCAACATGGAGGCTGACATGAAAACAGTCACACTGCAGTTCTGAAACAATGATAGCACAGAAACTCTGACAACACCAAATAGAGGCCAAATGTTGGCAGTGATGGATTGTTTGCTTTGTAGAAGTTGGTTTTAATATCATCTAAGAATACATAGCAGCAAATGGTGCCTAGAAAGAAAAAAAGAAACACTTGTGTGACTTATTTTTGGAAGAGTGGAATGAATCTATTCATGTTATATCCCAGCTGCAGATGAGAGGCTGCAGACTCAGTACACAGAGGGATAGAGGAAAATAGAAGCCACTTAGAACACTTTTAGCATTAAAAAGCCAAGCATAAAAAAAAAAAAAGCACAAAAAGCACTCATTATTTTATGTGTTGGCAAAATGAATTCTGTTTCTGCTCATTTTTTCATTAAAAGTGCAGTTTTGAGAGCGACCTCACCATGGAGTGACAGTGGAGTGTGGTTGTTGGATGTCTGTACTCATTATCTTTAAAGTTTTGTGGAGTTTCACTGGGACTATCTCATATTTGGATGGTAGTTTGGAGGAAGTTACCATCTAAGCATTGTTTTCCTGAGGAAAAGAGACTCCAATACTCCTGAAGGTAGGTCAACGTCTGACGTGTGGGAAAAGCAGTAACCTGAAGATAGTGGTTCAGGCTGAGGATGGCTCTTAGAGGCCTCCTCTGGATATTGTCAGATATGCCTGTGAGTGGATGAACCACTCACCTTGCTCGGTGAGGCTTACTCAATGATACTGCGGAGCTGTGTTTTACCGATAGATAGTGGGTCAGATCTTGAAGAGCTGATCTGAATTCAATGGACATTCACTCAAAGTGGAGAAGTTTTGATTTTTCTCGATGAAGATGTTGGCTCAGTGTTCTGTCTGTTTTTTATGACCTGCATGTTGAGTTCAACTGTGGACCCAAGATGGCAATCATACAAGTGCAGACTAGCTTTGAAAGTGAACTCCTTTTTGTACATTTTGACAGGACATTTTACAGATGTTATGTGCGTACAGAGTCACATCATCAGCATACAATTACAGCGCAAAATAAACAAGGCCATCAGTGATGACAAAAAAAATGGGCCTAGTAGTACAGAGGCTCAGCCTGACTGACTGAGTCTGATTAATCTGTTAGTTTACAAATAGCTTAGGAGTTATGTGAGTGGCTTCAGACATACTCTCATACAGTGGAGTTGGAATGAATTCCACAATGCCTCACTTTTTCTAACCCCCCTGCATATACAGGGCTTTGATGCAGACTTTCTCTCTCTAATTTTGGTAACAACTTCACTGGTAGAGCATGATTTTGGAAGGTCTGAACCTTAGCTCCCTAGCAGATATCATCCAATTTCATTTTTGCATTTGATGTTCTTCTGGAAATATTGGTTTAGTCAGCCTTCATTATATTTGTGATCTTGTAGTCAGCTGCCTTTTTAGGCTAAATGATATATTCTGAAAAATTTTTTTAGAGTAGCTTGCAGATGTTCCAAAACACATTTGAGCAGCGGGGGGAAGACGTTTGCAAAGTATGACCTGATCCAGTCTGATCAATCAAAGGTGTGGTGATAAGAATTTTTATGCCTCCACTGAATGTTTCACACTTGAAGCAGCAACTGACACAGATGGCAAACAATATATAGGTTGATGCTTGCTATGCAACTAAAGGTTATAGGGGCTAGTTTTCTCTGCTGCTGAATGTAGTTTCTTGTCAGGAGTGATTGGTGGTGATTGTCGCTTGCCGAGCTTCAGCCATCATTGTCTTTATAATACAAGAGGTTATTGTATGCCCTCCGCGCTACATCTTCAGGACAGATTGAAGGCTACAGTGAGTTGCTATCTGAAAGGCCAGGGCCAGCTGATTAGCGTGCTAACTTGAATAGGAGAAAAGACACACCAATAGCAATTGTTTGTTATGTGGCACACTCAAGAATAAGTTAGGGGAAATTGCAAAATATGTTTTGATTGCGGTTTTATATTATCAAAACTAATTGAGCAGATACCAATGAATCCTATGACTTTCATAATAAATGATGGTGAAAGATGTAGATCAGTATATACAGATTCAAGTCAGTCCATATTTCCTGTCTGGTGTATTCACACACAAAGTAGAAGAGATATTTGCTCTGGTGGGGTGAATTGACTTGTTTACAAAACTCAATATAGTACAGTATTTTAGTTTTGTGCCCAACATGCAGACTTCACATGGGCCAGTACTTTGTGGGTTTGACACTTCATTCTCTAGAGGTTAACAACACTGAAGGAGAGCTGTATTGGATGCCAGCTTAACAGGAGCGCAATCTGGATTGGTATTTAAAAGATAATGGTGAGGCAAAAACCAATTAGCTTTGTGCTCTGTGGCTGTCCAGCACTCTCAGCTGTCATCAGTGCAATTACAGGGTGACTGCTGATGCTAGGTATAAGCTTATATCAGTCGGGCTAATTTAGCTGAAAAGTTAATTATGAAGCTGATTATTGCAGAGGAGTGGATGGTGTTTACTGTACAGCTTGCATTTTATTTATTTTTTTTATCTCTCATACCTGAGTTAAAAACATTGTTTTGGCAATGTCCCTCCCTCCATCCATTAGCTGAACAGAGCAGAACTGTTAATTAAAGCTGGGATTAACACTGTGTGTCCAAAAGACTTTTTTGTTCAAAAAGCTTCTCAAACTAAATATATATTTCATCAAAACTATGTAATGGTTATTATTAATGGTTATTAAAAAGGCAAACAGTATTTGCAGGCACATGGAAGTAAGACTCCATAAAATTTTAAGGAGGGAGTATACTTCACACAAAGATGCTGCCACTGGAAGGAGGCTGTGTTGGACAATCTTTTTAACTTTTCTCAAACTGCATCACTTCACTTCCTTAAATCTGAAGGTCTGCTTTTTTATTCTTCACACAACAACTTCATTTAATTTTCATGTGTACCACCAAATGCAACACCATCACTGCCCTCAAGGAAAGGCAATTCCATGGATACTAAGCTGGTATTTTATGTGTTCACAGTTTTTAATGTTGATTTTTATCTTTTATCTTTTACCTCTTCAACTTTAATCTCTATTCAGTGTTAAATTTTTTTTAACCTCCAAACTTTTACTTTTGAATATAGTTCTATCATTTTAACATTTATTTTATCTTAACTTTGAAAAGTGCAGACACCTACATTTTTGTACCAAAGGACACCAAAGATGTAAGAGATCCAAAAGTCCACCTTTCTTTAAATTGAGTGATGTAGATTGTCTAAGGTCCATTCCCAAAACCAGAATATAATTTGGACAATAACATAAATAACGTTTCTTTCCTGGAGTGCCTTTTGGTGATTTAGAATAACTGACTATTTTTTTATTACAAATCTTACCTAGAGACAGAATAGCACACTTAATGCATCCGTTCAGCTACGACTGGATTCAGATGTGCGTTTCCATGTCCATCCAGTGGTGTTTTAGACTGACAGGCACTTTTAGGATAGAAATAAGGCTTTCAGTCAGATGTCTGTGAAACCAACTTCCAACAACTTGACAGACAGAGCACAAAGTGAACTTCCTACAGTACGACAGTTGGCCGGACAGTCCATCACTAAGCACCAGACAGCTTAATTAAACGAATCAGAATAAGATCTCTGCAATGCAGCTTGACATTTTAACGGCTCTTAAAAGTGATTTCTTTATCGGCATGGTTATAAGAGGAACTAAGATTATTACCAGGTCATTATAAAGGATAAAACAGTAGCTAAGTGACTTCTCAGCTCACATATCTTACAAGAGCTTTAATATATTCTGTCTTTTCATGCATGGACTAAAAAAGTGTCCTCACATATTAAGATTTTTTTTTCTTTTAAACAATCTCTGCAAACAACGCTCAGAGCTTTCTTAAAAGAGACTTCAAGTATTTATTTTCTCTGACATTTTTACATGTTGTTCCATCTCCTCTGTGCTGTTTCTTTCTGTCTTTATAGCTCATCCACCCCCACACACAATTGCACATTTATACACAGGTACGCAGACACACATACATGGAGAAGGAGAAAAAAAGATAGATATATATTCTCATTATGGATTGCTAATTATTATCGCCATTGTAATGTTTTTAAATAGATACTGAAATATGTGATGGATACTGTAATTTGCATTATATATACCCTCACACCTGTTTGCTGAATGCTTTCATCTTCTTTCACCTTCACACACACACACACACACACACACACCAAACCCCATTTGCTTTTTTATGCTTTTTAATGAGTCAAACTGAAGACTGTGAGTTATGATCTGTATATTTTGTGCATAACTTTCCACATTTTTACATGTATTTCCCATCTTCCCTTGCAGATGCACAAACACCCACACAGACCAGAACCAGCTGGCCATTAACATCAGCGGGACTGTCCGTAATGATTTCACCTGTCAAGTGTGATCCTGCTGCGTGAAGCTGCATACAGCAGAGTGCTATGGCCACCGGGAGTTTCAAGTCAGAGTTGACAAATGGCCAAGGCTGGCAGTGGATCAGCAGACTGGAGGGCTGTCTGAGTTATCACTCCAGCAGCAGACACTATTACAGCCACTGGGTTTGTCTGCAGGCTGCTGTACTCACTCAGTCATCTTCTCACTTGCTTATACCGTCTTCCTCCTCTGTCAGCCTGTTTCTCTTTCTCCTTATCACTCGCAATTCTAAATGCACAGTCAAAGATGCTTCAGTGGCATGGCTCTTCAAAAGTTAACAATAACACCATGAGATGGCAACTGTTAAAAAATACACGCAGGGTAGGGATGACTCAACATGCTTGCCTTTCTTTCCTGTTACACCCTGCTTCACAGTCACATTTATATTTAAAGTTGCTCAAGTGTAGCCAGTAGTTGCAGTGTAGTTTTTCGGCAGCCCGTACAGATCCTGACAAGGCCCAATCCTGTCTGAAAATTCAGTTTGATTCTCTTTCATTTTTTAATAAAGACTCCAGGCTTAGGTCAAACTCAGCACATTTTTTGATTTAATTTTATAGCTATGCACTGTAAGCCATTATATTTTAGGGCTGTATTTTTCATGTTTGACAGTATGCTATGTATCTTAGGATTTTTTGGTCAGGGCTGCAGGCTGCTTTGCTACTTTTTGCTTTATTTCATGGTCTGGGAAATCATTCAGCTTTGTGTCATTGCATGTTCACTTGTATTTGTCATGCTGCATTGAAAAAAATATGTTCATGAATTCACATCGTAGGATTTAAGACATCTTTTAAAAGCAGGTCCCCATGTAATGAACCATCACATTTTAGCATTATTGGGGCTATTTGTAAGTTTTCTCTGCCACTGATTTCTTGTGTAGCGGGCGTTGGTGATTGTCTCTTCACAAGAGGTTCTGCCATCGTTGTGTTTACAAGACAAGATGTTGTAGTACGCCCTCTGAGCAGTGCTACGTCATCAGGGCAGAGTCTTGAGTCGCCAGTTCAGCTCTGTTTTTTCTTCCCAAAAGCTGATTAACTTAGTTTAGCATCAGACAAAAAACTGGACTGGAAACACGTTGTTTTTTTAATATTATTATTTGTTTGTTTTTTTGTTTGTTTTTTTTAAATTTGTTTTCTGTACCGATTAAGCAAACTGTTAATTTGTGACATTTACAGGTGCAGGTAAGAAGATTTAACTACTCACTCTGCCTCAGGTTATATTATGCTTCAGGTAGTTCCACACACTGAAAGGCTGGGCCAGCAGTGCTTTGTTCCTGTGATGTTTCAAATAATGATCCATGATTGGGAAGCTTCTTCTCAGCAGTTGAACAGGAATGATCTGCATGTGAGTATGCTGTATTTCTAACTTTACAAAACTCAGAATGTGAAAATCCACAGCCAGTCTCAGCAGTTATTTACCATCTGCGTGTAGGTGGCAGAGCAGGAGTCCTTTTCTACAAAAGTGTGTATTCATTTTCCAAAACAAACATTGCCACCATGCTGACAGCGCAACCTCTTTTTTTTTATTTATTTTTTTAGCTCTGGTGGAAATCACAGTTTTTCTGTGTATTTATGCAAATGTGCCTCACAATGATGCTTACAAATGCCTCACAATGCTTATAGGGGAGATCTTTAACATTAAACTTCAGCTTATTTAGAAAAACAAATCACACCACACAAGTTCATTTGGTGCAATAGAGGAAATGCTGTTGTACAGAAAACATGTTTTTCTCTTCTTTGTAAATATGTCTCTGCTTATTTCTGTCTACTCTCCATCTGCTTCTTGTCCTTCTCCTGTTCTTTCTCCCTCTTTGTCATTCTCAGTCTGTGTCACTCTGTTGCTGATGTGAATTTTTCATTACAATACTTGCCTGGCTTTATGTACACACAGCAAAAAAGCTTTCAGGCCTCTTTGCATGATGGCTATTCAGGGAGTGCCAGATGTCTGTTCATTGTTGTTGTTGTAAAAAAAAAACAAAAAAACAACGTATCAGGTTGTGTAAAGGATGTTGTCAGTAAAAGAATGACACAAATCCTTCAGTGGGTGAAAGAGACTGAAAAACTTCTTGTAGTTTGTAGGAAGTACTACACTGGAAGAATAACACTGTGGTCAATATGTTCCATAATCCAAAGTTTACTCTGGTAAAGTGACTTGGCAGAAAATAGACCGTAAAATTCACTTCTAACAAGACTCTTACTACATTTTAGCACTTCTGATTGGATCAGATATTAATATTTTGGATATAAACCTATTTGTCACCTCAGATGTGCCATAGCAAGTTTGTTAGGAATTAAACAAACTGGAAAATTAAAAATGTCTGGATTCATCAGCCCTGAAGGAAACATAATTGCTGCACAGATTATGTTCATTGCCAGTGTTTTTCAGGCCAGTAAGTGCTTCATTCATACATAAACAACAAAGGATCTGAACTTGCATCCTGCATCCAAAATGTACACTGAACAAAAATATAAACGTTGATCTAAGACTTTTCCAACCACACAGGCTTCTTTTTCTCAAATTTGCAACACAAATGTGTTAAAATCTGTGTTGGTGAGTGTTTCTCCTTTCCCAAACAATCCATCCACCTGGCTGCATTGGGCTGGAAAGAATGAAAAGACCACTTTAAGATATGCAGTCTTATTTTGAAAAAAGGCATGTATTACCAAAACCATGTGACTTGTACTACAGATGTGCATTTTTTGGGGGGAGGGTCATGGAGCCAGCTGACACTGGGCAAGGGTGGGGTACACCCTGTACAGGTCGCCAGTCTATCACAGGGCTGACATAACACAAGCACACAAACAACCATTCAGACCTATTGGTAATTTAGAGTCACCCATTAACCTAATGTCTTTGGACTGTGGCAGGAAGCCGGAGTGCCCGGAGGTTACTCTAAAGTCTTTATTCATATTGTACCTCCAGCTGGCCACTGGCCTCTGTTGTATGCAGATTGCGCCTTTACCATCAACACGTCATCCACTCTTCCTTTCACTGTGCTCAGTAATTTCTTTTCAGGGCCGTGTGGAGGACGGGGCTCGGGCCTATCCCAGCAGTACACAAGTGATAGGAAAAGCACCTGGACTTCATTTACTACATAGGTTAACATATTCACCATATTGATCCCTTTGGGCTGTTTTGAGTTTCAACCCACCCGACCTGCATGTGTGAACACAGGAAGAACATAAACTCCACACAGGAAGGCTACAGTCAGGTGAGAAACCTACGACCCTCTTGATGCGAGGCAACTAACCACTGAGCCACTGTGCCGCCCATCAATAAGTCATTACCTCATTAATTTTGAGACATTTTATCATTACCATAAACAAATGAGTTCTTTGCCAAGAGGATTAACAGCCTCCCGTGGCTTCTACTTTTTGTTTTGTGTGCTACCGGGTCAGAACTGGCAGGAAATCTTCTGGCTCGCCTAATGCACACTGATTGCTTTAGGGTAGAAAAAAATAAATAAAAACAAACAGGGGACATTAATTCATCCAGTACAAATGGAGCTGAAGCTTTCAGAGTTTCTGGCAAGAGCAGCTAGAGAAAGGTGAACAGCGCAATAAGTCATCTCCACCATGTTTATCCCTTTCAGGAAAACAGAAGTATGTTGAGTGATGTCAGGCAAGGGTAAGGGAACACTGGGTGAGATAAGTGAGAAGTAAGCGTAGTTGTAATTCAGAGGACAAACAATACAACTAGAATTAATTCAAGGCTACTGATTATTTTGTCAGTGAATGTTATTGAACTACCTCAATGAGTTTGTTGGACAAAGGCGAGTGAGCCCCCTACTTTGAAATTTTGAATCTTTCTTTGTGTAATGATGTTCAATTACAGAGGGTTAATTAAAACTGAGCTGAAATTTGCAAGGGACCACGAGCTCTAATGATATTGCAATTATTGTTCATATTTTTTTTTAATATAAACTTTTACATTCATTTAGCAGACACTTACATCCAAAGCGACTAACAAGTGACAGACACCACTGAAGCTTCAGTGCAGTAAGAGGCCTTGAAGTAAGTACTAAGTACTAAACCTATTCAAAATGGCAAAGCGCGGGGAGATCGGGTAAAGAAGTGCATAGTAAGTGCTGGTTAGGCATGTTAGGGAGCTAAAGAGAGGATTAAACTGTTGAGACATATTTGTGAAAACATTGGATGTAATCCAAAAGACTTGGTGGGGACAGTTTTTCATTACTGTGGATTTAAGTTCACCTAATTACACAGATCGCCTTAGGACTTCAGAAACAAAGAGCTGGTCTACCTTTATACTGACTGGCTGGATTTGAGGTTCTGATTGAGCTACTTAACCTTAAATAATAAAGGCTGATGTATGAATTTAGTTTAATTTGATTGATCTTGGTTAAATAAAAAAAAAAAAAATGTAAATTTAAAAAACTCAAGAAAGGACATGTTGAACCAAACATACTGAACATACTGAACTAACAACACCTCTGGTGCATGTCATAAAACTTAAAAGTCCTGTGTAGCCTACAAACACTGATATGCCATTTTTCCCCCTTTTCAACAACCACACATAGCCTTACTGTTAGCAATTTAAATGAATTTCCCCACTTTGGGATGAATGAAGGCTATCTTATCTAATCTTATCTTATCTTAAGATGCATGTCCCATAACAATATTCAACATTTGGGAAGACCACTGTGCTACTTTCCAAGTGAAAGCTAGTTAGCCTTGTTATCACTGATTCTCACTTGTGTAAATGCTATTTCAACCCCTGCTGGGTCATCGGCAGCTCCTTGTGTTGTGTTAAGCCAGAGTTATACTTTATGTGAGGGTCCCCTGAGGTCCACGTGACGTAAATTACATCATCGGATGATGTACATGAGGCTCAGACATCAGTATACTGACCAATCTGTCATGGCGTGCACGCAAAGCTACAAGGGGACCAAATGAGCATGAGCTAGAAAACAAGCAATGATGCTGAGTTGGAATAGAGGCTGTGCGAGGAGGTCTGCAGCTACGCAGACGATGATCTACTTTACATGTATTGAATGAGTCCTATACAGTAAGTGAAAACAACAGCATGCTTGTGGCATCTTTAGCTGTCCAGCCTAAGGCCTACATTATTCACAGCACATAGTGTAGGTAGCATTAGCTATCTCCATTTCATTATTCAAAAGAGACTAACAGAAACATGTCATCCAGTAACTTCACGACGAACAACATATATAAAATTACGAACTATATTTTGTTCCCACTCACACAAATATTGCACCAATCAAAATATGGTACAAACAATTTCATTGGTACCAAAAATTCACAATCCAGAGAACACAAATGTACAAGTAAACAAGCAGTCAAAAACTTTAATTTTATGTTTAGTAAATACAAATTTCCCTCGATAAAACAAACCTGTCAAAACAAACCCCTAAAATAAATATTCAGATTTCTTAGAAAAATCTCCTTTTAATGTAAAAAAAAAAAACACACAAACAAACAAACAAACAAAAAACAGATCAACAGGTGAATGACAAAATGCCAAAATGAAAAAAGTTCGCAACAAATTGATTGACATTAAGTACAAATATAAAACCTTAAAATAACTGCATTCACCCCTTTCAAATCAATATTTGGTAGAGTCAACTTTGACAGTAATTACACCCACAATTCTGTGTGAATTGGTTTGTATCAGTTTTGCACCTCTGTAATTTTTCCCTCATTCCTCTCTCGTGCTGTGTAAAAACTAAATCACTCCAGAGAAAGTCTGAGGTTGCCTGCTGCTGCTGATGGCAAATCTTAAAGCTTTTATAAGGACATGGGAAGATTAAAACCAAAGCAAGTCCAAGGTTGCAGAAGATCAGATGAGAAGCCAGTCAGGGCCAGATGAGCTCTGATACAACCTGTAGACCTGAGGGCTATTGGGATCAAAGCAGAGCGACAGGAGCATGAAGCCTGATAAGGTCACTGCACAAAAGAGTGATGACAGTCATGCAGAGTAATTAAGGTTTAAATAAATAATTGTAGAAACAAAATGGACCTGCATGAGCCCTTGTTTTTATCATATACAGCAGTTATGTAATATACTTTTTGACTAATTTTTCTACAAAAAAAGGGAAAAATAATAAACAGATATTTTCATCATCGATAATCTGACTTTTTCTGACTGACTAATCTGACTGATTTCTTAATTAATAGTTTGGTTTGTACAATAAAAAGTCTATATTATATACTTATACTTTATATCCTAAAAGTAAAAAAAAAACACCCCTTAAACAGGATCAGCATCCAAATTTTGATGAGGTCTTAATCCTGCTGACAAACAAACAAGCAAACAAACAGACACAGGTGAAAACATGTATGTTGGAAACATATTGACACATTTAGAGAGATACTTTGAAAGTAAATAGTACAAGCCCACTGATCTACAGCTAGCTGTGTGAATGATTTATGAGGTGGTGCTAAGCGCTGAAATGAATGACCTCTTAGCTCGATTGCTTCAGATTAGGATCGTGTTGATGTGACTAAGCAGTCTCTCTGCCTGCAGGGCGGTGTGGGCGGTGGGGGGGGGCATCAAGCACCAAACTTTAAATTCTTCATTTAAGCAACTGCTTTTTTCAAAAGCAATCTCAACAGATGTTTTTCTTTATGAACAAATTTCACAAAGTCACAAAACATCAGCACTCCATATGGTAACCACGATGCTCTGGAACAGTGCGTTTTATGTTTAGTCATCTTCATCTGTCACATGAGTCTGAATCTTGCCTTTTCTTGAGACCTTAGCTGCGACCTAAACTGAAAACCTAGTGTTTGCTGTTTGCTACAGTGTATCACATTTAGATTGACACCTGTCAGAAATAGTTACTGTATGTCTTTCTTGGCTCAGACTGCCGACATTTGCACTTGAATTGAAATAACTCATTCAAAGAGATCCCACTGTTTATGTAACAACAAACTTCTGTCCAACAAAAAAAAAAAAAAATCAACTAATAAATTGCCTGTATCTTGTTACAAAAGCTATTAAAAGATTGTTTTTCTGTGTTTAAAGAAGGAAAATGGATCATAATGACACTGTTGTAGCTCAGCTTCTTTTTTCAGAATAAGGTCATCTGCAAATAATTAAATAAATCAAAGCATATTACTGCTCCTGTTTATCTTCTATTCTTTTCTTTTTTTTTATTTATTTAGCATTTTTTAGATCACATTCTCACTATTTTATTTTATTATAATAAAACATTAACTGTAGTTTGGAAAAATAGACCTGCAGATAAAAAAAAAATAGTAAAAAAAATAGTATTGTCATTTCACTATTTTTGACATTGTGCACACAACATTGTGACACCACTTTGAACACATGTGATTCCAAGGTTATTTAAAAAGGTACCAACATTTTATTTTTTTTTGCTTTTCTCACAAAATCCTTTTTATGTTTCCTTGTACATCCCAGTGTATGTATTTCCTGTCTCATACAACATTTCCAAGTGTGTTTTGAAAGGTTTGCACCCTGCATTGTTTGCATCAGCTTGTCTTGCTCCCCTCTTTTATCAGTGCCCATTACATTACAACAACACTGTGGCCACCAACTGTTATTGTTGGCAGAAATATGCACCATATCATCCCCCAAGTGCTTTGGCATGCTGGAAAAATATTGCACTATGATTCCAGTTGTAGTAAAAGAACAGGTTAGCGGAGGATACAATTAACATTTTAAGGTGGAGTTTGTAACCTTTTTGATTCTGCACAGCATCAACAGTAGAAAGAGTTTGCAGCAACATTAGTGGTAAAGAAAAGAAACCATTAGATCAGTCATCACTGACACTTACTCATAATGTTCTTTTGCTGTTTCCTTCTGGGTCAGTCCTACATTAGTGCCACATTTTGGAGCTGTACATTTTAGTATCACTTCTCTTGTATTTGTCAATAGTCAATCTGTCTGGCTGAGTGAGGCATGGACCACATCTGCAGTCATTTTTAATGGATTGTGTGTCTCTTTGATAGAAGCTGTGATCACTGGCAGCTGGTGCCTTGAAAAAAAAAAAAAAATGGGATGAGCAAAAATGAACGGAACATCCTTTGAGACTTTGTAGACTTCTTAAGCTTAATTCTCTGTTTTAACTTAAAAAACAAATAGTGAAAAAAACATGTCAAGTTGTCTAATTTTCTTGGCACCACTCAGTTTATTGACTTCACATCCCTTCCACTGCTAATTTTATATTGTAATGTTTTATGGTGACTCCAGGGAATGATAGAGACCATTCGCTCCAGCAGCCAACAGACTGCACCGGCCCTCTGTCAGCTGGGGGGGGGTGGAGGTGTCACTTGAACCGGTTTGTCTTTGTGTGCAACACTTTTTCCACTTTGTGTCATTGCAATCATCTCGTATGTACAAATGTGCACTTCAAATATCAGACATATTTTACCTGCAGCAACAGCATGGCTGGGATTGTTTTCACCTTGTGAGTCTGCATGTACTGCATGTGGTCCTGGAGACACCTCCTGTAACACTGTAAATGAATACACCAACATAATGTATGAAATGAGCAGTCAATAGATCAGTATTGTTAGTGAGTGAATGTGTTGTTGTATGGCGAAAAACAACTAAATGACCGATTCAGTGATGGCAAGTGAGAGAAAAATGGGGATGGCTGATCTTAAGGGTCACATATTTTACACTTTTCCAGTGTTTTATTTAAAATATTGATATTCATAAGAATATATATTTGTGGGTTTAAGGATAACACAAACCATTTCTCTATCAGGCTTCTCTTTGAGCTTTAGTAACAACATGACGTTGAGCATGAAGAAAGGCTCTGAGCCTCTCCTCTGATTGACTGTTTTCTGAGAGCTCAAATAAAAATATAGCAGCTTTCATGTAAATACTCAGAAAAACCTAATCCAGGTTCGATGGTGGAACCAGTTGGGCTTTGCTTGGGACATGGCTGAGAACAGTGGCTGTTTTGTTGCGACATCACAAAGTTACAGAAGTCCTGAAGGCTCGTATTAAGGCTCAGTTTCTGAATACAGGCTGTGAGCATTTCTCTGTCGACTGAGCTCTTTGATGCTTTTACAGTATTACCTGTAATATAGAAGCAAGATCTGCTTTATAATCAAAAAAGACAGTGTAATCTCACTTTATACAATATGGGACCTTTAATGCATTCTGGATGGACTGGCCAGTTGCACCCAGTTACACTAATGCAAACTCTGCCCACCAGGACCTGAGGGGGACACAAGATACAGTAGCAGCTGTAAGGACAAGACAGAGGCCATGGCAGAGCCAGAGGGCCGTCACACTATAGCATCACAAATGTACAAGTCACAGTCAGAAACTTTACAGGTGTGGAGTTGCGATCAAAATGAAGGCAGAGTTCAAATATGTGTGTAGTCTGAGTACCCATGTAGTGGTCACTAGTGTTTATTCTTGCTGTTTACTGACTTCTATGGTCATTGACGTGATGTAATTACGAAGAGAAGTAAAAGAAAATTAATATATTAATGTCAGCCTTTCATTTCAGAACTAATTCCTACTAAAGGTTTCCCTTTTCATCATCTCTAAAACTATTGAAGAAGTCTCCCCCCTTGTCTGTCTCCAAGGACCAGCTTCCTCGGGTTGTAATGCAGTGAGCTGCAGCTGAAGTACAGTATGCGCTTCTTTAGATCGCCTAAATGATTTCAGGGAAACAGAAATTTAGAAACGCTTTGGAAATACTCTTAATGTCAAATTATTTTCAAAGTGCTACCAATCAACCATCTGCAAGTGCCATCCAAACTTTCAGAGTCGGCTGATCAGATTTGAGCTTTTCAGACAATCTGAGGAATATTGAACAGAGAACTCAGAGTGTGTCTTAAAAAGATACAATTTTGAAGAAGCAGTCTCGGACAGAATTCTGTTTTCCTGCAGGGTGCCTTTTGTGTCCACTCTATAAATCATTCATGTTGTTTTCGGAATAAATCAGTGTGAAAATGTGCCTTTACATGCATGACTGGATAAGTTTTGTATTCATGAAAAAAATACTCATTCCATTGGCCTCAAGCTAAATATTCTCTATTGTTGACAGTTTGATGTAGAAGGAAATGTGTTGTCATGTTCTATACGCTGCCCATCAAATTTCATTGTGGGGTAAAAGGAAAATTACATCGTTTTCAAAATGTTTTTAGATATCACTGTTTACTAGAATTGAACAGTTTTTGTGTGGCCCTTTAAATTGTCACCCACTTCGATGTGCTGGGGTGTACATGTAGGACATGTAGCCTTGGTTATGTATTTTTAAAAAGCAAATCGGTCACACTGTCAAACATCCGTTGATGTAAGGCTTATCTCAGGGGATGAAATGCAAACAAAAAATGTAAAAATGTTATGTAATGTTAATAAAACATAGCTTGTGCATTCATTTAAAAAACGTTTCATTTGTCTAATGAGATGTGTTTTGCCTTTCGAGGTAAAAACTGCTGCACTACTTTGTCAGCACAAATATGCACATTGTTGAGACTAAGCGTCATTGAGCAAAATCCTCTGGGGCCTCTCTGTTCAGCATCAGCATAAGTGATTTATTCTCATATCTAGGGTCAGTCCAGTTTTTCAACCTGCATCAGGAGTCTGTACTTTTAAAAACTTTTAACATACGCAGATGGTCGCGAGTTGTGCATCTGCCTCACTGACTGTGTTTGTACTGAACACAGAGGCCCAGATTCACTGAAGGTGCTCAAAGAGTATAATGGGCAGTATATTACTCAAATGACCAAATGACAGTGCCATATTCACAGTAGTCATTATATTCATTATTATGCATATTCATGTTGTATTTGAGCAACAACTATAAAGACTGTATGGTCAACAAATTTTTTTACCTGTCACAGTCCTGCATAAGAGCCTTATCTTTTTTTTCCCAGACATCATGTTATTTGTTTGAAAGGCCATGAAAATCAAGAATGATGTGTCCCAGTAACAAGTGGCAAATGACTTCTTGAGATTCTGGTGGTGGCTGAAAAATGAAGCCAACACAGAAACTGCAGTTCCTCCAGTAGCCACTTGAGGCTGGCTCCAAAAGCGAGTCAGGCTCATAGACCCTCATGTTACAATGCCCACCTTTACAGCAGAAATAAACATGTTCACAGCCTGGCACAAGAAACAGTTCTGGTCTCTATAGCTAATTCCCTCCTTCATGACAGCTGTATGATGGTGAATTTTTGAATAACTCACCCATTTAGATTTTAATAAGGGCTTAAAATTATGCATAATTGAAGGCGTGGCCACTTTGAGTGACAGATGGGTGAACGTATGCTTGCCACAAACTCATCTCCTGCTCCACACACGCTTCTCCTCCTTGCACATTTTTGGATGAGGCAGAGTAAAGCACGGCCAAGACAGTCATGGCGGAGCCCACTCTGAGGCAACGTCCATCTTTACAGTCCCACTCACTGACTTTGTCAAAACACATTTTTTAATGTAATTTTTAAGGAGAATTTCTCTGTAATTGCTTTTATTTAAATGTCAAAGTGCCTGTCAAACAGCAGTCTGTTCACATTTTTAATAGATAATGGGTTAAAAAAAAAAAGAGAAACTAAATGGATTTATCCATCAAAGAGCTTTTTGAGAATGGCTGCCACTTCCTGCTAATTATTCTGCTTGGTTTGGTTTGGGAATCCAAACAGTGTGTTGGTGCCACCATTGCTTCAGTGTGATCCAAACTGCCTGCACACACCACTGTGACCTAAGGATTAAGTCTTATAGCTGAAACCCTAAATTGTTCATGCGGTTACCTACCAGTGTTTTACTGTAAGATTACAAGTAATATTTGAATTTTCATCACCATTTTGTTCCCAAATCGTTCTTTATCTGGCTCATGAATACTTCATCTGATTTTAAACAGACTCATGCATTTGGACTATGAATTTTTTTTTTTTTTTTTTTTTTTTGAACTCACTTTCTTAAAAACAGAAACCACTCTCCTCAGACATTCACAGCTTGTCCTCTGCAGTGTCTTTGCATGCCACTCACCCCAGTGAATTTCCAATTCACTCTCCCTGCCCAGGCCTATTTTTCATCTTCATTTCACAGCTGCAGCATCAAAGGTAGTTTTTCTGTGTCCATTAAGCTTTTAATGCTGGGGAAACAATCCATTCTCACACAGCAATGTCCCCTTCACTGTGCATTACGTCTGACCCGCCTCTGCTGCTGGACAGCTCTCCCGCTGTGATTTTCGGACTTGAAAGGTGCAGACTTAACTGGCTCTTGGTAGATCCAAAAGAAGGGGTTGTTGGATTTGACATTGTGGTCATGATAAAAGAGAACTACTTCCCTTGCAGCGGGGAGAATTTGATTTCGTGGATTTTGTCGCCTTTAAGAACAACTGATGGACAGACATTGTAAAGAAAGGAAACAAGAAAAGGAAAAGCCACTGTCTCTAACGCAGATTTCATTGAATCTTAATGATTTTTGCTCCAAGCGTGCTGCAAAAAATGCTCAGCAACCTCATTAGTAATCAGCAAACATTGTTGTTGACATAAAAAAAAAAAAAAAATCACACATATTGCATCAGCCTTGTTAGCAGACAGAGAAACATTAAACAAGCACTGTCACTTTAAGAGTTAAATGTGCGATAATGTTAGCTTTTCAATGGAGAATAGATGTGTGCTTTTATTCACAGAGGTGACAAAGCCATTTTTTTTAAATCTAAACGAAAACACAGTGAAAGCGTAATTACGCCAAATAATGTGCAATCATGCCAAGCACTTCTCTCCCTCTCCCTCTGTCTCTGTCTCTCCCCCCTTAAAATCCCCCCTTAAAACCATCCCAAATCAGTTTTATATGAATGTGTAATTATTTTTTTTTGCAAAGAGGAAAAACAAAACAAAAAAAAAAAAAAAACACAATTGGCATCCTGCAATTTGCCTCCTAGTTGGAGGCAGTGTACATCTAAAAGCGGGGTTTGTTTTCGGCAGCCAGCGTTGCCACCAAACATGCAAAGCACACAACACAAAATACACTGGCATTTTGTTGTGTTGTGCTTCTTCCCCCCTGTGCTGCTATCTGTGGGTCTCCCTTCACTTTACAATTTGGGAAGAATATGAGTGAAAGATAACACAAAATGGGCTTCATGCTTGTCATCATAAGGTGAGTGTGTATTCTGCTTGGCGACAGTACACAATCGATTTGAAATAATCACAGTCTTTACTGAGCTGAGTTGCTTGTTGTGGGTGTTTAATATTGTGGGATAGCATTTTACTAGAAGTGTATCAGCGTGTATCGCTGTGTGAGAGGGTAAAATGTGCATTTCACCTGAGGAATGTGTCAAGGCTGTATTTTACCTTCATATAGCTTTAAGGGCTTCAGTGCACATCATCAAACTGACATCAGTTCGTGGCAATTTTCGATAAAGTGCACATCAAAGGCTGTCTGATGAGATATGGGCACATGTCAGAGGGAAATCTCTCACAGCAGTGGCTTATCGAGGCGAAATCTGTCAGGGCCCCCTGAAACGACAGTGACAGTGGGAAAAAAGAAGCACGCAACCGGTATGAATCAAACACAATCAAATGAAAAACCCCTGTCACCAAAAGTCCATATTCTCATCAATCTCATAATCTACACAATATAATAAATCCAGCGATAACAAAACGCCGCTGTGGGATCTGTTCTGCCCTGTATGGAGAATAAAAAGGACATGCTCACATGTGACACATCTTTTCATTTTATCTTTTCTGTTGTTTTTTTAAGCCACATTTTAAATTTATTATTTAAAATTATTCATGAACTGATATTTTGATTATTTTATTACAGGACAACAAATGTCGTCATTGTCCAGACATTGATAATGTTCTCACACGATGTGACACAGGATGTGGTTATTGACCTTAGAAAGGTGTTGTTGTCTGGACTTGACAGGTCTGGACCAAGTTCCATACAGTGCACTCAGAAAGTGTGGCAGTCTTATGCTAAAATTAAAAAAATCTTATTTCCCTCATCATCTATATTCAGTGCCCCAGAATGACAAAGTGAAAACAGAATTTTAGAAATGTTTGCAAATTTATTAAAAAGGAAAAAACTGAAATATCACATTGACAGACATATTCAGAGCCTTTACCATGACAATTCAGCTCAGGTTCCTCCCATTCTTATTGATTATTTTTGAGATATTTCTGACTGGAGTCCACCTGTGGTGAATTCAGCTGATTGGACATGATTTGAAAAGGCTCACACCTGTCGATATGAGGTCTCACAGCTGACAGTGCATATCAGAGCGAAAACCAAGACATGAGGAGGACGGAGCTGCTTGCAGAATTTAGAGACAGGATTATGTTGAGGCACAGGCTACAAAAAAAAAATGCATTCTGCATTGAAGGTTACCAAGGGCACAGGGGCCTCTGTCATTCTTTCACGGAAGAAGTTTGGCACAATCAGAGCTGGCTACCTGGCCAAAATGAACTACCGAGGGAGGAGGGCCTGTGTAAGACAGGTGACCATGAACCTGGTGGTCACTCTGGCTGAGCTTCAGAGATCCTGTGTGGATATTGAAGAAACTTCCAGAAGTTTTAGCACAAGCTTGCAGCATAACAAAGAGTGAAGAAGTCAAATGGGTCGTAACACTTTCTGAATACTCTGCTTTACAAGGGCCCAGGTTTGTTTTTTCACCATGAAGTCAAGCAAAAAAAAAAAAAAAAGCAATATAGTTGTACTTGAACATCCTTATCTTTGGTTGGAGAATATTTAAATTACACCCTGTCACCTGTTAACCAACATAGACGATTATAGTAGCCCAACACGCTCCAACAATCACGTGCTGTGTTCCAGTTCCATACTACATACTTATTGTGTGCACTACTATACATTTATATTTATAGCATGATGTTTTTGCAGTTAGCGCACAGGAAATAAGTGTGTTATCCATTCTATACTAACAGAAAATGAAAGAGCAAAATGTTTTCTGTTGGGTTTTTTTTCCCTGTAGCTGTTTCACTACAATTAGATTTATTGTGTTTTTTTTTCCAAACTGTGATCATCTCATCCACTTCCATTGTGCATTGAATTATGGGACAATAGTGTTCATCAACAGCACACTCAAAAATCAAGTTTTAGTTCAATTTTTAGTATGCATGCAGACACAAGAACAAGACGCTGCATATTCAAACCTGCTTAAAATTTGTGCGTGGTGTGGATTGTTGCTGCAGCCTGAGAGGACAGAGGTCATCTCAGTGCTCTCTGATGCCCCTAAAGCTGCACGTATTGCTCGCTGCACGTTGCTCAGTGCAATATGAACACATCACCTTCTCTCTCTTCTCTCATATGATCATGAAATCAGGACGTCAGAACATTCAGTTTACAGAGGTTAAAGGATGTAAATTAAACAGAAGCTAAAAAAGTGGGATGATATAGGTAGAAAAATGTAAAATAATGCAGATCCCCATTTTCCTTTGAAATGAAAAATGAGACACAGCTTACAAAGGATCATGCCATCGTAGCTGCACTGTAGCTCCATTCCAGTTCTTCAGGATCTATCCTTTACTTCCTGGCGTGAATTCCATCTTCTTCTCTGTGACTGGCAGTTCAGGCCTCCAAGCAATACAACAGAGATTAACAGAAGCTATTGGACAGTTGAACAAGAATTGTGTTGGGAAGTTTAGGCTTTTCACTGCTCTACCCTGTGTACTTGAAGCACTGTGGGTCTGAGTATCAGCTATTTTATAACACTGTCAGGTATTCTTTTGATTTTTGATTTTTTTTTTTTTAGCATCCTTTGTATTGTGACATCCGCTGTGTTGCTGTCTGTCATCTGCTCTGGTAAAACCTTGACTTTGTGGTGGCAGCTCCTTCAGAGAGAAAGCAGACTGAGTCAGACAAATTAAATGCTTTTTTTTTTCATTTTTACTTGTTAACAAACTAAGAAATCTCTAATAATATATTAGATGAATCCTCACCCCACAGACCAACATGTGCATATAAACAAATATTTTCCCACAAAAACACATCCTTCTCTAAAAAAGGCATCATCACATGTCAAATGTAATTTCCACCAATAGCATTCAACATATTCCTGAGGTTTTTGATTAATACGTCCCTTAATAATTTGTTCATGTGATTTGTGCATGCATTTTGGATGATGTAGACCCCCCCCCCGCACACACACACACACACACACACACACACACACACACCCTAATGATTCATGTTCATGCACAGGCCATCTGGCAAACCTGGCAAATGTCAAAAGGTTTCTTCTGGGCTGTGACTCGCAGAAAATCTCTTGGCAAACAGAAAAATTATCAAATATTTGAGAGAGAATATGAAAGCCGAAGGACAAGGCCATTTCACTGTCCACAACATTATCAGATGCTCGGTTCAATGAAACTGAAATTCATGGAAGCCAAGGAGTAATCAATGATTCAGTGATGGGTATTAAGTACAGAAGAAGGAAATGGCTTCAGTGACCCTCATCAAAGTGAAGCACCGTGTAGTGACATCAACAGTTTGGACTCTTACACAAAGAGCATGTGTTTTATTGTCATATAGGAACATTATAAATTGACCTTGATACATACAACCTTTTCTCAGAAAGCTATCCTGTTGATAAGTTTAACTACATTACATATCTCATCATGTTTTCATCTCATATTTCAAATTTAAATTAAAAACTCTTGTTTTCGTGCCTTTGTTTGATTAATTTTTGCTGGTGCCCTTTTTTTTTTTTTCTCTTTTTTTAACCTAATTATTTATAATTGCACTGAAATTGTACAATTGCTATTTTTTTTGTCTATTAATATTTTATGTTTTTAATTTCATTTATACTTTTTCACATGATTTCCTTTTATATTGTGTTTTTAAATGAAAGTTACTGGAATCAGAATAACTTTAATGATGCCCGCAAGGAAACTGCTTTGTTACAATTGCACAACACACAGTTAGGAAATAGGAAGTAAGTAAGTAAAGAAGAAAAAACATTATAAATAGTAATAATAATAAATACACAGTAAGGGAATTGAAAAATGTACAAATGCAAATGTGCAGAAAGTGATGTGCGAGATTGAATCACCAGGCCTTTTTAACCTGAGCATCATCTCCTCCAGTAGTGCCGTCCACAAACTGTGTATCCAGTTGTGCTCCAGTGGTTCTTCAGTCTGACAGTAGGTAACAGTGGGTTTTAGTTGATGTCCTTTCAAAAGACTCCTGTCAGCAAAAACATGGTTATTTTACTGATGACTGACAGAGGTGATACAACCAAGAATTCCACATTTTGCTCAACAAACACACACATACACACAATATCCTGCATCTGCTGGCATATGGCCAAATGCAACACACACAGTGGGTGGGTAACTCTGTCTGCACGGTAATGTTCCAAATGTCACTTATTTCCATCAAATCTAATGAAAAGACAATAAATGAATCTAATTAATCTCATAACTAAGTATGTGTCCAAAGCATAGAGCTTCCTTCCCCTAGAGCGTCCACATATTAAGAATATATATGTGAGCGACGATATTTAAATTCTGAGAGAGGAAGGACAGGAAGGTCCTATTCTTTCAACTTTGGAATGATTATTATTCCAAGGTGTCGCAGTACGATGATTTAAATAGTTTGAAATAGCTACTTCTTTCGGAGTGGTTTGTGAAACCAGACAGAAACAACCATCCACTTATTGGTTGTTGATACTTCTTTTCACAAACCAGTAAATATGACAGCTATCAAAAATTCTCTGAAATCAAATTGTTGGCTGATTATTAAAGCTGATATTTTCCTGACATGATCATGTGTAGTATTATGGTCTGATGTGATCACGGCATATTTATTTTTTATGTGGCTGATCTCACCAACAGGAGCTAGCTAACACTGCTAAGGTTAGCGATACACTTTGATGCACTTTAAGCTAGTTAGGTGGCCAGACAGGTCACGTGTGCGGCCTTTTTGTGAGGTCACCTACTTGGCTACTTTAGCATTGCTGGTACTATTGCTAACTGGCTAAATTTTGTAGCTTGCTAGCTTGCGTTTAAGCTGCATCATTGTGTTAATTGTTCAGTGAGGCTATCTCATGTCACATACTAAATATAGTAAATCAAAACAGACATACAATATATTTTTGATTACTCATTTTGGATTCAACATTGATTTGCAGTAAGGTACAATTCACAACTTTAATACAGTCAGACCTCCTGTAGCAGACATGGGCATTAAGCTTCTACTGATCTTGTGTTATTTTATTTAAAAGAATATTTACATAGTCAACCACATGTTGTGATGACAATGATATTTTCCCCCACAGCATTTACAGTGGTGGATATTATGATAAAGAAATCCTTATGAAAAATATATTAAATGACATCAGCAATAGATGAGCCTATGTTCCATGGAGCTGAACAACTGTAGCAATCGTAATAAAGTAATAAGACAAATATTTGTCTTGTCTTTGTCTATGCCTTAGTGTTTATACTAGTAATTATTGAGCTTTTGCAAATTTGCTTCTCATAATATAAACAGACAGTCAGGAAATCTTCTGTGCCTCCTGTAGAGTCACTTGAAGACTTGTACACTGTAACTTGTCATTCTGATAAAACATATTAAAGACTTCTCACTGGTTTCCCACCAACAGTGTGAAAATATCAATGGATATAGAGCAGAGACGTGTCTGTTTGATATCGTTAAACAAGCGCAGACATGCAAGTCGTACATGATGAGAAGTTATCAGAGGAAAGTAATTATTCTCTCATTATAGTCAGTTTTCGGATGTGGAAATTGCTGTGATAAGTTGCCAAACGTTGCCTCCTGAAGCTGAAGGATCCCGCTGAGACGATACGACGATTTGCAGCAGAGTGTTGACATGGCTGAAAATTGATTAGGAATCCATATTTTCATATATTCAACAACTGTACAACCCAAAGCTCATCTCACTTCAATTTTGAAGAAGCAAAAAGAGAGAAAAACAGAAAGAGAGAGACCAAGGAAAACAGAATGCCTCTTCTGCCCTCCCCGGGAGCAAAACAAATTGATTGTACTATTCCTGGCTGTTGGCAGTCACGATAACATAATGCTATAAAACAAAATACAACCATAGGAGCAGCGGGGATTTAATGCATCATAGGAAGATACTTGATGGTTATCATTTTGAGAACTTATACAATGAGTTACCGCTCAGTCAACGCCATAGCCCACCCCCCCAGCAGAAATGACAGCAGGGGGAGTATGTAAAAAAAAATCGAAATAATACAGGGATGTTTTATGTACATAACAACCTAATGGAGACAAAAGATGGAGGCACTTAGTGGATTATTCCTGATCTATGAGAGAGGAAAGTGTGAAAACGAAAGAAGACTAATGAATGCAGCGTTTCAACAGGTGTTAAACTGAACTTTAAAAAAAAATTAAAGTGACACACACACACACACACACACACACACACACACACACACATATATATAATATATATATATATATATATATATATATATATATATTTATTTATATATAAATATAAATTGCCCTATTACTGCCATCATTGTGGGTTTTTGTCACATTAACAGCATTGTTGAAATGTTAATTGTTAAGCTGTGTGATAACAGAGATTTAATGTATTTCTTTTGAATAAATGCTGCACTTTATTTACTCACCAAATCATTAAAGATTATGCTTTCTCACAGATGAAATATAGAAAATTTGATCTGAGAAAAAATTAAAAAGCCAAAGCGTAATATATTGACAGTTCATAAAAATAGGTAATCAGATTACATAAAAAACACAAAAAAAACAAAAATATGACCATTGGTGGATGGAAGTACAGGAAATAACACTTGTAAAAAATGTACATTAATAATGTTTAAGATCTATCTAAATACATTTTAGAATTTAACATGCCTAATTTAAAGTCTTTTTGTAGATTTGGGAGATCTTTGCATCGTATTCCTGAGAGCGTCTACACTTGAATAATGAAAACAGCTGACACGTTTGGGGGGGTAATCAGTAACCTGGCTCCCCTCCCACCAGAACCCATACTGCAGTCATCATACAGCGACTATATCACACCCTATTAACCAGAATGACCCAGAACCCAGGTGGTGAGGCACTTATTCATTTCGCTGCTTCTTATGCATCATGGTGTAAATTCGGCAAAAATCTGTTATTAAAACACTTCCTTGGGCCATAATTTACCATAGGCCGGTGAGTGTGGAGAAAGGCCAGCACATTTAGAATTCATCTCGCTACTTGGAAACCACTTGAAAAAAAGAAAACAAAAACTGTAGGTCCTCGGTAATTGCTACAACAACCTATGAACCTCTTTAATTTTTATACATCCTGAAGGGATCAAAATGGTCGCCCTAAGTACAGCATGAGCGCTGAGGTTTTATGCGTGTGTGTGGTGGTAGGAGGGGGGTGGGTGTGCCTTATAATGTCGAGCACACCAACCCATGTTGTCACCGGTTCTTGATGAGGACTGCCGCTGTGCAAACATTGGCCCCTGGGAGTCGGCCGGACTCGGGCAGAATGGAGGTGTTGTGGATGAAATATGATTTGAATGCTCACGCTGAAAATGGGAAATATCACATTAGAGGCATACAGCTTGTCTCCATGCCCTAAAGACACAGAGGTTCATTACACACCAGCTTTGATGTATCTGAGGGAATTTCAATGTTTATCGTTGTGGTCTCTCCCATCGCCGTGACGCAAGCATTAATATCGCACGGGCTCACTGTTGTTTCTTCCCTCTGAACTCAGCATGCACAATGGATAACCGTGGCCTCATTTGTCTGCCTCCGCCACTTGCCGGGTCAACAGCGAGACAGCAAGTGAATTGTGTCAGTGTGTTTTGTGGGATTTTGTCCAATTTAAAAGACAGAGGAAATCAATGTTTTTTTCATTCCCAGAGCGGCGACGTAGTTTCGACAACAGACCTGTGGCAAAGTGAGTGGTGTCATTAAAGGTGGTGACTAAGATTAGTATTATGGGAACCACCTCATGTATTTGGCAGAGCATGATAGGTCCAATCTCTGCAGCTTAAGGGGGGCTTACGCTCTCAATGCATCATCGGTACTCCATCAATGATGAGAAGACGAGCACGGAGGTGACACAATAGCCTTTTAAAACGCTTTTAAAGCAAGTCTCTCTCAGCATACTGAGCAGCTTCAGAACAAAACGCAGTATTCATCCATTTGGTCACATCCTGAGTCAGGAAGAAAGCTGCCATATTACATCCAATTAAAAACACATCTGACTTCCCTGGCTGTCAGACACCTTGAGCCTTCAAAAACACACTAAGATCTGATTGTGGTGCCTTTTGACAGCTGGTTTAAAAAGCAGGTTTCCACAATGCATTATGATCGGCGGCGGATTTGCTGTGGCCTGAATGTTTTTAGCATTTAAGAAGTTGCAGAGCCCAAGCTCTAGCCGGTTGGCACAGCCGGCTAGAGCAGCCGTTGCAATCGCTGTGCAACGTAGAAAGTGCATTGTTGGGATTAATGATGGAATATTGACCACTTGATATTTGTGTTAGGACAAAGATACTCCATAACAAAGATGCAGTACCAGTGTTATGAAATGTTATACATTTCCTGTCTCCTAAGTGGCCATTGCAAAACAACACAAGCTAGCTCATTCAGGCCTATGCAACCGGTATGAAATGTGACAGCAGCAAATATTTATATCTATTTCCTTTGGAGACAGATACATCTCTCCTGTTATTATAACCTTTAGCTGCACAAAGCTTGGGGATTTTTCAACACTAACTGATGAATTTCTTGCCTGTCTCAAAGCAATACAGCACTAGATACAGTAGAATTTTTTTTTTTTTATTTTACCACTTTATCTGCAAGTTTAATATCTGATAAACCCAGTGCGAGATTATATCAGTCTCATTATACCCTCTGTTTTCCCTCCAAACACACTTACATGATAATAACACTGATAGTATTATTTAAAAAACTTGTAAGGTAACATCCCTTTGTTTGAAATTACAAATCAAAGTCTTCCTGTATAGCACCACTGATAATTATGATTTCATTACCTTGAGTTTTACAGTACATCATGTCCCATAAGATGTTACATTATTTTTCTGCCTCCTGTAGCCTGTGAGTAGATTTGCTACACAGAAAACGAGCCGTGATGTATATGAAAATGACTGTAAGAACATCTCTTGGAACATCTGGGATATTTTCATTAATGAAGACAGCAGGGCGAGAGTTAGAAAGCTTACAGGACACATTTCTGAGGGAGTTCGGCAATCATTCTCCTATCAGGGGGTGATCTAGCCACTGTGACCAGATTACATGGGGGGGAACCCAAGAGGCTCCCTTTATAATTACTTTGCTGATTGGAAAAATAAGAGCCATTTAAAAAGCTCTGTCAATCAAGCAGGCACTATTTTCCACAACGATTATGTAGAGGAAAATGTTGAGCCGTCTGCATTTGATTATATAGCCTGCAGATCACAGCGAACGGCTAAAAGGTTGGCCAATTTACCAATTTCACAAACAAAACAATGGAAATACATAAATCCTGCACATTCATAAACATGAGTTTCAGCTTCAGTGCATATAATTGTCTGCCCGTGTTCTGTGCATGAATGTGATCATGCATGCATGGATACAGTATTTGCATGTGTTTTTTTTGCCTGCGTGTCCAACATAGTCTAAACCAAATCCAGCAGACAGTGTTTGTTTATTTGCGTTTTTTTCCCCCGTTGTGGTTCACTCTCATACTAATCCCTATCTGAGGACTTATTCTGGTCTGTTGTTTGGGGTGAGACTCCCAACTTGATAGCAAGGCTTGGCAAGGAAGGAAGGAAGCCTCTCGCGCTCCTGCTGGCGTGTCATTGATGCATGCTATTAGGCGCCATGTGTCACATTCTTCAACTAACACATGCAGCTTTTGAGAAAAAGACACCAAACAGTGCAGTGCAAATGAGGGCCAACCTGCAGGATGGCATTCTGGAAGGATAATAAGGACAAACAAGCGCTCAACATGCGAGAGACCGAGCTGTGTTTGCAATTCACAGAGGGTAAAGTTTGATGGAGAACTTATGCAGGTCCACCATCAGCAGCAAACAGCTAATTTGATCTATCTATGAATGATACCAGTGTTTACTACAATAGCAAGGTGAAAGCTGGATGACTCACTGCACGTATGCCATGCACAACCAGACACAACAGGGAGTTATATGCATATTTAGCATGGAAAATTACTGGCCTCTTTTCATTCCTCCTCTCCATTATTTTTTCTTCATTAAGTGACCCATCAGTTCAAATATTAAATTAGCCCCCAAAGCACACACTCATGCACACACTCTCACATGTAGACACAGAGTTACTTCTCCCTATGGCGTACACACTTTGGCTATAAATAGCTGCAGAAGGATGCTATGCCCTTGAAGAAAAAAAAGATGGTCTTCAGTCGCTAAAACGAAAATGTTGTGGTGAAGCATTGGAAGCAACGTGGCCCGTCTGCAAAATTCATACTGTCTTGTGTAAGGCCGTAACACCCTGGCAAATAAACAAATCAAAAGACAAAACAAGTGGCTGTGATGAAATTGGGCTGCAATGACACGTAATTTAGCCCGAGTGGAGCGCCAAGAGATGTGGAAGGGACTGCTCACCCTCACATTTTCATCCTATGAGACAGCTGCTGCGAGTGCACTGCTCACTCTGAAACAGCTGCACGAGAAAAATAGAGCTCCCTACTTATTCATGGACAGCCCACAATTACTGTAAGAATAAGAACCAGAGGAAGTCGTTCAACATGTGAAAACAAAGATTTCACTTTCTTCTGTATGCAAGGATATCGTGGATATCATTGTCATGGTTATCTGAGCATGCAATTGACAAGAGTCTGTCTGGTTGTTACGTGTGCACAGGGCCAATGCATGGAGCTGCTGTTAGGAGTCCAAAACAATTTAAGAACATTTTGTGGCAGAATTAGGGTGCAGGCATGCACTCATAAAGAGGATTGAATACTTGATAAATCAAAGTACTTCATCACATTGATACAAAACACTATAAATTCATTAGTCCAATATTGCAGTGCTGCCTAAGATGGGGAAGAGGGATTGCTACATTGGCTGCCATGCTAACACTGTGCAATACTAATGCTTTAGCATGAAAAAATAAACAGCTCACTCCTTGGTGACAAATTTAGGCTTGTTTCTAGTTTTACAACTAAATACCTTCACAAAAGAGGTTATTTTCACCTATGTCTGTCTAATTGTGAGCAGGATTACGCAAATAGTAGAGAACCGATTTGCACCGAACTTGGTAGAGGGATAGAGCATGGGCCTGGGAAGAAGCCATGAAAGTTTGGGGCAGATCTGAATCATTTACTATGAATTTGAATTTTTTTCTGTGAAGTCTGGTGTATGTTTTTTTTTCTTTTACATTGGCCATGGTGGAGGGCTGCACTCATGTTAGTTTATTCCTTAACTCTTTTGTCACTGAATCATAGCTATGGGACAAGTTTTCACATCTAGATTTATTCTGCAAAAAAGAGAATAGTGACTATTCTATTCAGTGTCCTGAATCACTAGAATCATTTCTTTAAAATGATTCATTCACCAAATAGTTTTTGATGAATTGCATAATCCCACTCACTGAAGTGACAGACAGTTGAATGCTGTATGCTCCTCATGATCTCAGGCTTCCAGAAACAGAGGTGCTGTTGCTTTGACACACCAAACTGTTTAGAATTCCTGATATTTTAAGTTTACTCGCTAAATATCATAGGTAAACACTGGTTTTTATTGACTTTTGAATCTCTCTAACTGATCTATAGTTTGGCATTACTCTTGAACTTGTTGGGCCTCATTCTGTCAGTTTGAGCCACTGACTCTCTCTTTGCAGCTGCAGCAGCACCAGGGAGTCCCGACACTCTCCTCTCATACAGGCCAGCCTATCATTTTAAGTTCATGTTTAATGGTCAAGTCTGTTAAAACAATGGAAAACACGAGCTTGTGCATTTGCTTTCATGTGGTAAGTGGTAACCATGTGAGGAATTAGGCCATTGATGATCTTGTGTTCACTCCCCAGCTACATTAGCTGTTAGCTCGGAGAAAAGAACGACCTCCTTGTGAAGGATTCAAGTCATTGCCATTCACAAATGTTCGCTCTTGACTGACCGTGAGCTAAACTAAACTGATCGTTTGGGTGTTTTAGTTCAGTTTGTTCACCCACACATTTGTTCTTTTGAACCAACTGTTCACGAACAACACAACAACAAGTCTTTACTGCATGTTGAAAGACAGAATAATGCTAATGCGCAACAGAAACAAAATCAGCAGAACTGAGTGCGGTTAGTGCACAAATCTGCAAAATGCACAATAATTTTGTGCCTGTGTCGCGATCAATCATGCTATAGACAATACTGACAGGAGATAAAGTCTATCATGTCTTAGCATTATAGATGTTAATGGTTCTGATCAGTTTTTCTAAATCACCCCTACTCCACACTCCACATTTTGTTGTGGCTGGGGGAGCTCAGGTCTCTTTTGGGTGAATTAAACCCCCCTTTGTTCCTCCTAAATTCAAACACTTCTTTTCATGAAGAAAAAAAGATTATTATTCAAAAGTGTTACATTATTTCGAAGTAGCTTTTTAAGTAGCTTTAAAATTAAATTTAATAATTTGCACCGTCTCCTCACATATACACAACAGTTTAGTGTTTCCTGCAGCAGGAAGGCACAGTTAAAGTAAACCAGGTCGTCCTGTTCACACTTTGCTTCTGATAATAGAAAGTGAAGAAAATAATGGGGAGAATATTCTGTGTATGTCTGTCGGCTATACTTAGTCTATATGAACCACAACATTAAAACTTACATTCTTACTGGATGCAAATTGACTCAGCTACTGAAATAAACATAATGAGACATCAATTCAAAAATAACAATAGACTCTATTTATTGTACATTATTTTTCCTTGTTAATACAAGCAGTTAGAGACATTGAACTCCAAATTGAACTGAACAAAACAGTCCACAATATGTGGACATACATTTATCTATTTTTAATGAGGCGGTCAGGAATTTCAATACAGTAAACAGTTCTGAGCTCTTCATTCTTCTGTGTGACCTCCATTACCAGGGAGGACTTTACTGTATTGTAATGAGCACAAATGGAAAATTGTACTTTTGCCTTTCACTCAGGGAGCCAGGATTTAGAGAGTGATTTCACAAGCTTTGCTAAATAACAGGCCATTGGTGAAAACTCGACAATTCCTTACACCTACTCAGTTATTTTAGGGTAGGAGTGTTTGAACAGCCATACAAACTCTTTGTACCCAGAGGGAGAATAAATATATCAAGAGTAAAACTGGCAACAGAAAACAATGATAAATGCATTAATGCCCACAGGTTCTTTTAAGAATATTTTAGTTGTGCCATACATCCCCACTGATGGATGTTTTGGTTCCAACAGTGAATGAATTTCTCTAAATTTCATTAAAGAAAAGTGGATTTGTTTTGGGTTTCTGTCTGGTTTCATTTTTTCTTCTTACAGTCTTGCCTTGTGATTGGCTGAAATGAAAGCAGGAAATGAAAGATGATACTACCAGAAATCATCTTGCATCCCCAGGAAATTCATAAAGTTTACATGGCAGAAACAGATTAGCAAAGGGCTAATTCTGATTGCATCATTAATTAATTTGGCTAAAATATCCTCATCAAATGTCTGTCCACTCTGAGAGACTTATGTATTCTAGCAAGAGGTTCATGTTTGGCTGTAGCTTTCAAAGTAATAGCCCTGCCTTGTCTCCTCTCCCTGTTCAGTTGTTACTGAACTAATTTTCTATTCATACACACTCAAAAAAGTCTTATCAGGGGAAAGTTGTAGGATGGTATGGTGGTGCAAAAGTTTTAATGATGAAAGTGCCAGCAGCAAATTGCGACATGATTCACTGGAGTCTACAAGAGGCTTTATGACAGATGAGACAACCAGCAGAAGAATAAAAGAGGGAATAGACTGATTCAAGTCAGGCAACAGATTTTGTACTGGGAGGGAAGGAGGAAAAAAATAAAATGATGCTGGCAACTTATTAAATAAACTCTGATGCAACTTAATTTATGCCTTTAATGATTCCAGTGGGATTTTGTAAAATTTAAGAGTCCTTGAGAACTCAAAACCTTAACTTCTTTAAATGTACAAAACCTCCATGAGCATTTCCTCTGTTTGTGCTGCTGTATTATTCATGTGCCTGCTAATGGAATTAGTTCCCGTAACGCAGCATCAGGCCTTTTTTTTTCTTCTTAGACATCCATCAAACTCACGTATGAAGAGTAAGACAAATGGATGCTTACATTAACCATAAACAGACACCTACAACTAATATTTACATGTGGTACTGTTAGATAAACATTCGCCTAATTGCACTATTCCACAGCTCATAAAGACTCACGGTATCCATTAACGTGAGGTAATTAGTTGTAATTTGCATCATTAAAGGAAAAAGAATAGCGTAATCGTTTATGAATACTCAATCAGAGGATAATTACCTAGTGTTGATCTGCATCTACAGGCTGGAGAAATGCTAAATAAATTATAAAATAAATAAAATCAAAAGAGGGTGGGGAGTCTTTGTTCTTTGACTAAAGAACAAGAGGTCTGCCTCATTTTCCCTCCCCTGGTCTCCCATGAACAAACCCTGAAATTTGGCTTTTTAATTACTGTTGGCCCATTTTTTTTTTTTCTTTCTGTCTTTCACATCTTTTTTTGTGTGTGTGGGAAAAGAAAGGCAACTGCACAACAAAGTCAATGCTTTTGTCTTGTGTTGTAGCCTGTAAGACTTTGTCTGCAGGTTGGCATTCGTCTTTGTGGGGTATAGGAAGTGCAGATCGTTAGCTGCTGAGACGACATAATGAGAGGAGCACTGGAGAGGAATATTGTAATGTGTGTGAGATGTGTGTGTGAAGAGACTGAATAACTGAGTATCAATGCATATGTATGTTACTGCCAACAATTTCAAAAATATGTATGCGTATATATATATATATATATATATATATATATATACACATATCTATCTATTGGAAGTATTGATGTCGATATACAGCATCAGTAGGTTCTCTTTGTTTCTATAGAAATCTCCTCAAGAACCAAAGAGAATTTCTATTTTATAGGCAACTGAATACCTAGTTGCAAACTTTAATCATCGCTGAATGCTTAGTGTTGAAATATATTGCATTGAAATTGAAGTTTATTTTGAAAACCATTTATCTAAATTTATAGTTTGAATCCCCTTGTTTTAACTGCCCAGTAGATAATTTCAAAATGCAATTTCCGAACTAGTAATAACATTTTATTTTTTGCCTGTTCACAAATTTATATAAAAATCATCCCATCCCATTCACACAGTTATAAACAAGTCGGTTGGTTATATGCGAATCTAAAACTTCAGTAAAAGATAAATCGTTAAATCAAGTTGTTTGAATTAGATTGGTGCATTTTTGACACCATGATTGATGTGAAAAATAAAAATGGGATCTTTGAGCCGTTACGCTTCATTCTGTGAGTAATGTGAAGAAAAACCTGGACACTTGAGTTTTCCATCAGAAATTCCATCAGAAAGTGTTTTCAAAAATGTAAAACTTGAAATCAAAATCTGGAATTTTCAAAGAATGTAGAGAACGCCCTGCTTTATATGTCTAAATCAGTCTTAACATGTATCTTAGTTTGTTATGATTTTCATTCATGTGTTTTGGAAGATTTATTTTTATTCATTTTTAAGAATTGAGGCTAAGAAAAGATTTTTTGTTTTCATATGGATATACCTGCTGTTTTATGAGGCTGTTAAATCCCAAAAATGTCAAGGATAAGTCAATAAAGTCCAAGACTCATTTCCATTGACCCCAGATCGAGGTGCGTCTGAAAATTAGATACTATAATTGTTGACCTAGTACTTTGAATTGGTAATTTATCTTCGTAAACTAGACCAAAATGCTTTTTGAGTTACAGCACCTTTTTCATCCCAGTACACAGAGCAGCTACCACCATACACACCTGTACAGTGCAGACTCACTCTGATGGCTGTCTTACCACTCTGCGTGATGAATGGGAATTAAAGAATTAACACACATGCACGCACATGAACGGACATGTAAATAGATGCGCGAACACACGCCCGCCTCCCTGCCCACCGCTTACGCCCTGTCACTCACACACACCTCCTCGCCACACATATACACACACACACACACACACCTCCTCGCCACACATATACACACACACACACACACACACACACACATCCCCTCCCCTAACCCTAACCCAGATGGTCGGTCCAAGCTACAGAGCTGTGAAACACTGGGGCCACAGAGCATCAGTCCAAGGGATTCTGACTTCCCAGCTGAGCTTTTAACATGAGCAACAACGGCCCACAGCCACTGCACATGATTCCATGTGCCAGAGAGAGAAAGACAGACAGGGAGGGAGACAGGAAGAAAGAAAGGAATGGGAGCTGGAGAGAGACAGGGCAGACACAGAGACACAGCTCCCCACAGTGGAGCTGCAATGCACAGTCTGCAAACACAACTGGGGACATTAAAAAAAAGAGATGTAAAAGCTTCAACACATTTATGCTACCTGCATTTCATATTTTCACTCCGGCTCCTCGCAGCAGCTGCTCTCGTTCAGTTTATTGCGTGACAACAGAATTGCATTACAACTCACAGAAAAAAAGAGCTTTGTCGGATATGTGCGAGTCTCAAGTTGCACCTTCAGAGCCTGCGGCATCAGGATCTCCCCCAAAAAGTACATTATTAAATTAGACTTTTTTTAAATAAGTGTATTGCTTCCTGTTTTTTGTTATTGTCTTGACTTTTTTATGTCAAATCAAAGGCTGTGTGCATGTGGGTGGTGTATTTGCAATTCAGCTGCGAATAGGGCATGCCCTGTGAGCTTTCTGCCAAACGTAATGTAATTAGAGAATAGGGTCGACAGCCAAACAGGGATGAGAAAGGCTAATCAACTCTCTGAGTCACTCTCCATCTGTAATCAGGGGGACAGCAAGAGAGAAACACGCACAGAGAGAGGGAGATTAAATTGATTAGAAATTGAAATCCCAGACCAAATATGTGCTAAGAGAAGTTAATTACAATTAAATTGATCATTTTATTTAAATTTTGCCTTAATTTCCCCCTGTCTCCGCAACCGTTTTTCCCTCTCCTTGACTTCTATGAGCAAACTTTACCAAAAGTAAATGTGCGAGTACATGAGGCACACATGATGCACAGCATGGCCACAAGTATGTGGACACACAAGCATTACACACTCCGTACTCTTAAGGAGGCTTTCCAGAGTTTGGAACCTGGCTGCATTAGTGAAGTCAGCTGCTGATGTTTGGCGATAAGACCTGGCTCCCAGCCCGGGTTCCAGTTGTGCACTGCTGCAATGTCATCTTGAAACAGAAAAGGTTCTTCCACAAACTGTTGCCACAAAGATGGAGGCACGCTATTGTCTGTAACTGTATGATGTAATATTAAGATTTATGTTGACTGAACTGTTAACTGCCAAATGAGGAAATGTGCATCATAATTGCAATAGGTAATTATAGTCTTTACAGCCACAGCACAACATTATGTGTATGTTAGTACGTTATTAAAATGATGACCATGCCTTTATTGGCTATTAAGTCCCCTCACTTTATTTGGAAGGGGCCTTGTAGAATATTAAGCATAAATGTTACCATTTGATGTATTTTAAGCTCAGTATGAGGCAGCTGTTGACATGTTGCCAAACCTGCATGGAATGGGGGGAATAATTTTTCCACACAGGATCATCTTGCATTTTGATTAAAAACGTGGTAGGTTGTTTTCTTTGTCATCGTCAGTCTAACAATAACCAATTTGACACCCAGTCTGCCCAAACAGGAACGCTACAGTAACTCACTATCACCTCCTGTGGTATAAAGTGGAATTACAAGATGGGACTGGCCTGGGCTAATAGGCTAGCATGCAAACTTCTGTAGATATCCCTGCAAAACAATACAAAAATGTCTTTGATATCACAACTGTTATTTCTTTACATTCTGTTGATAATCTTTTTGATTGCATTAAACTTAAATATTCACATATTGCCCCTTTGAATACTATGAGTTAGCACAAGCTCTGTAGCAGTCCCCACGGGTCTGTTATATGTGAAAGTGTGCATTCAATCCCACAGATAGGATGAACAAAGTCAGACCAATGTCTGACAATGGTCAATCATCTACTAAGTATGCATGAGCTGCACTGGCACTATTCAAATATGCACTGCCCATGGTGAAAATGCAGTAAGCTAACCTGTTTCTGAGGGTCTCCATTGCCATTTCAAATATTTGAAAATGGGGATTTTCTAATTCATACAGTAGACCTTTTTTTTTTTTTTTTTCTCTTGAGGGAACGTAAGGTCACCGGTGTTATTACATAAGATAGCTTGTAATGTAGAACAGCTGACACATGATTTTACTTTGCATTTATATATCATGTATAGACATCATAATAAAATTGATTTTAAAAAAATAAATAAAATGGCATGTGTTCTTATTTAGATTACACAATGAAAAATCAACCAATCAATATTTTTGATGCTTTGGCAACATTGTTTTTGAAACATCCATGCCAATAAAGCACCTATGAATTTAACTGAATTAAAAATGAACATACAGCAATGCAATTATGAGAACGCAAAGCTAGTTGCATTCACATTGTCAGTACCTACTCTACCTGAATAAATAATGAGGTGAAACTGCTTTTACGGGTAGCTTGCTGGGAATGGACGTCATTATGCTGTGTTTGGCACTCCAGTGGCCTTTACCGACCAACTTACTACCATCTTACATTATTGGTTTATGTACATGAACATTTGTATGGGCAGTTTAATCACAATGAATCATAAGCAATGGTGGGTTATTCAAGACAGACCTTGATGTACACTCTCTAAACAGATGTTCTCCCCATCCACACTGATTGTATCATATTCCCATTGTGCAGTGTAGAGGAGAAATGTCCTTCAGCTACTCATACACACAGGGGAAACTCTAATCTGAATGCAGTGTGAATGGAGGGCATCTGAACAACTGAAATATCCAAACAACAAAAAAGAAAAAACACATTTAAAGTCCTTGGCTGTATCTGAAAGGTGAAATGTTCAATAATGTACCACATTTTATTGTAGCTGCATTTCTCTTAGCTGCCCTGATGCATTCACTTAACCCAGGGTCAGCCACTGTTAGCTTGACTTGGCCTTAGAATATAGTTTGAGTTTCTCTTCTTGACTGTCATTATCTGCAATTTGCATCAATGTCTGGACTTTAAGGTTGTGTTGATTGATCATTTAGTCACAGTGGCACAAGCTGTTAATCATATTGACATATTTTTTGTGTTGCAATGATGACCATGTTTGCAGACAGTTGCCTATTCAAGCATTCACCAGACAAACACTAACATTAGCATTCTTTTGGAGGCAACATTATGACGTCAGACATGATTTGTTTCTTGTCCATTTAAACCACAATTAGGTCTGCTTCACCAGCATTGGTGGGTGGGGGGGGTGTCAAAGGTTACAGAAGACACCAGCCCAAGGTCAAAGTGGGCCCATCCAGCTGACCCTTAAGTGGGCTCAAGTAATTTGCTTACTGACTAACATCCCAATACAATTTATAGGTATTTATAATATAAATATGTCAATGGTAACATATTTGTTGAAAATACTTTTCAAGTTTTTCATCTTATACTCCATCCCCCGCTGTTTTGAAAATGGTGCAGTTGAAACGCTTGGCCAGTCAGATGTCTCTCTCTCACACACACACACACACACACACACACACACACACACACACACACACACACACACCAACACGTTGACAGGACAGTCTGTGAACAGCTCCTCCCCTCTGTCCTCACTCTGAATCATGATCATGTGAAGGATGGAAGGACGAATTGTTGTCTTTTCTTCACAGAGAAGACAGCTAGTATAGCAACTAGTCAATATTGACGGCTTGTGCGAGTGGATAGTTGATGTTCCTCTTTTAACTCTGATGCTGAATTTTTCTCTCCCTCAAACCAGATGAATATTAAAACATATTTTCAAAGACTCATACCTAGAAACTTAAGAAAACACACACGGGGAAGCTGAACAGTTTAACAAGTGTGATTAGTTGTCCAATTAATTTGTTTTCAATATTCCCAGGCTCAAACCAGTGCTGCTGTGGCAGCTGAGGCAGCAGGAGAGGGTCAGGAAGGGATAGCAGCTAATGAAGAGAGAGATGTGCTAGAGGAAGAGGAGGAGGAGGAAGAGGAGGAGGAGGAGGAGGACAGCAGGAAGCATGCTGCTGTGGGAGAAGCAACAGGTGAGATTGACAGCAAGCACAAAGATAGAGCTGCATATTGTTCAGTTATTCATTTATTTATCACAGTGTACTTGGGTGCTATTCCCCCTGTGACTGTTGGTGGTGCTGCAGTGGGAGTGAATGTGAGTGTGGGCCCCAATTTGGAAAATTTTGCACCTGCTGTTCATAATTTCCTAATGGCTGGCCTGTTCAACAGTGAGAGGTAAGGTATTATTAAGTAGAAGTGCTATTGCTGTGGTGGCCTGCAGTTTCATTTGCCTTGATTTTGAGCGGTGGATGAACTGCAACTATGTTTGATGTGTCCTGTTATTTATTGGACACCTATCAATTTCCAGTGGCCAGAGTATAATAATGTCATGTCATTGAGTCTATTTACATCAACCAGCAAACTAGCACACTGCACTTTACAACACACAGTACATATATATTCTATTCTATTACATTTGCACACTGTTCACTTTTTGCCCATAATTGCAATGTTTATTTCAAATATATAATATATTTTTTCTATATATTTTTTATTACCTTAGTCTTAGATTAAATTCAATTAAAAGGAAATGTGAAAAGGCTATTTGTACACTTAATTGTACAGTCTCATTGATCTCTCGATTCAGGGCACATTTCATGTTGTACTTGTATAACCGTGTACGTGACAAATAAAGAATCTGGAATCGCTTGAATAATAAAGGAATATCACACCAGCAAGGGATATACTGAGATTTATCAATAATAAAATGGACAAATGTTGGGAATTAAAATGAGGCCATTAACTACGAATAAGAAAGAGAGAACTAGCAGCACCACATTCACTGCAGAGGAGCTTATCTTCTGATGTCACCCACAAATGGCAAACAATATAACACAAGGACAGTGCCAGACGTATTACTGCAGGAGTGGTCACGCACAAGCATTCAAATGAGTTGGAGGTCACTTCATTCGTATACTGACCGAAGCTCAGCTTGAAATTAGTTCTGCCACCTTGGGATGTCAGTGATAATATGTGCTGCAGGTTATTGCACATTTAAAAACAGAGCTGTGGCTATGTGCAGTGTGCCTGTAACTGATAAGTGTAACTATTCCACTTCGTCTCACTGTTACCTGGGCTTTCATTGGCTAATCCTCCTGATCCCGATTTCAATCTGTGATCTCCGCCACACCAAGGGGCTTGTTCAGTACCTTGCAGGTTTCTGCCCCATCATAAATATGAAACATGCTTGATGGTATCAAGGCAGCCCAGATGTGAGTCGATCAGTCTGATATTGATTGAATTTTTAAACCTCTTACACTTGTGAAATCTTTTCCAGCTACGTCTGTCCAGTGTATTAACCAGCGGTTCCATATAAAATTGCTTTTTAAAGTCATTAAACATGTAACACTAATTTTTCTTTGGTAAACAACACATTATTGTGTTGGGAAGACAAAAAAAGCAGTTTTCCAGCCGTTTTCCATCATCGTTAAGTGATAGGACAGCAGGTACACTGCAGCTGAGTTGGTGATGAATACCACTCCAAGTGCGTATCTGACAGGTTTTTGTTGCAAACATCATACTCTCAGCATCTCCAGTGGGGCCATTACAGATGCAAATCCCAGTCGCAGCTGTATTTTATGACACCTGCTCTTGTTTTCCAGGCCGGCCCCGGCAAGTGTCCCGTCGAGGACTTGCAAATCAAGACAGAAAACGAGAGGTGGGCGGACAAGTATGCCCGCTCGGCTGTCAGTGTTGTCCTCGTCTCCTTTCACCACCATCCCTCCCTCCTCTTTCCTCCCCATCACAGCTTTGCCATTTGTGCTCCCATCAGTCATTTTCATTGCCCCATCCCTCTTGCCATCTCTCCCTCTCTCTCTGTGTTAGATGAGGACATAGCACCCCACCTCTGTCTGATAGCTGAGCATCTGCTTTTCTCTGCCATCCGTTTGTCTCTAGAGAGTTTGATGCTTATGGGGGTTCTGTGTGAACTGGGTCAAAGAGCCTCCTATTGCCTGTACAGATGTGTGGTTCATGCAAAGGAAATAGGTTCCAATAACATATTGGAGGAAATACTGTGTCATAACCAGGGGTGAGTAGTGCAACCGTGAATTGCTCAAGGATCCTTCAGTATGTGCTAATGACAAGATGTGAGATACATTTAGAGGTATACAAGGCAGGAGTAGGCTACACCAACGTGATCTGCCTAAATCACAAAAAAAAGGTTGTGACAGTATAGACGATCCAATCTCCCACAGTTAAGATGTCTATTTAGTGACACTTGTGGGAAAACTTGATAAACTATGATTCAGCACAGTATTCCCAGGAATTAAGTCTATGTTGGTGGATTCTGGAAGTACACTCAATTTCAACATGCTTTGCCAATGCCAGAAGTGGTCTGACTATGTACTAATGATGTGGAGGTCTGAGAGGTGGATGACCATGGTACATATCTGAATTGCATGCAGAGGAACCCTAACCCATTAGAGACCTGTAATAAACATTGACCATCATATGAACCCCAACCATAACCCTAACTCTAACCTTAGCAGAGTCTTTTAGTTTCCTTACCCTACCTTTTTAATTTTTCATGCCTCCACAGCAGCAACAGCCGGGGCTGGGGGCTTTATGTTTTTGTGTTGTCCGTCTCTCTCCCATTCTCGTGAATGTAATATCTCAGAAACGCCTCGAGGGAATTTCTTCAAATTTGGCACAAACATTCACTTGGATTTTGGTGGTCAAAGGTCGACAGCCAAGGTCAGTGTGACTGCACAAAACACTTTATAGCCATAACTCAGGACTTCACACTTATGACAAAACATACACGCAGGTGGTTAATGTTTTATATGATTCTGGATAAACAGGGATGTAATCTGAAACTAGTCTGAGTGGCAGTGGCATACAACCGCGAGGGGGTAATTCTAGTTTGTCATAAAAAAAACAAAAAAAAAAATTAACCATACCATAGTCACCATGTGTAGATAAAGGAATCAACCAATGTTGATGTTGTTGTCTAACATTAGGATTGGTCAAGTAGCCCACAGGATCAAGACTGAGACAAGTCTGAGATAACCAAAAACCATTGATTTCTTACTTGAAAACCAAGATTGTACTCAACAATTAAGTATTTAAGAAAGCCAGATATATTGTGCTGAAGCAACTCCTGAGTGATTGATTGTAATCAGTGACAATATATTATGGGGCATTAAAAAGATCAAAGGTGTTCATAACTAAAAAAAAACGTCACTGTCAAATGCACACTTTGAACAAACAACTGCACTTCTCAAAGGAGATACATGGATTTTCTTCAAGAGCCAAGATCCAAACCCAAGCCGAACTTACATTCAGGCCTACAGCAGCATTATCAGGGCAGGGTTAGTCACAGCTGTTCCTGTCTGTCTCCATTAACTTTGCATTGTAAACAAACGATCTACTTTAAATTCTTGTTTTGTTTTTTGTTTTTTTTACACCAATAATGATTATGTGGTGCCTGGCATCAGAAAACACAACCAAATGAGGGTTTTTCCGGCTTAAAACTATTTTGTTATGGGAGTTTGAGGTTAAAAACTTCAAGAGCGAAAGCTGACAATTCAGTAAACCCTGGGCCTGCCTGTGCTACAACATAACATGCAGGGGCTTGTACTTGCAGGGTAAGTCAGGTAAAGAGAGGCAGGAGAGGTAAGGAGCAGCTAAGGATCGGTGTGTTGTTGAGCACATATTCCCACAACAACTTGAAGTTAAGAAAACATACTTCAGTCTTTTCTGGCACCAGGAAACACATGTTGTAAGTATGAGCTCCAAATTGGCTTCACGCTTGAAGATTTTGGAAGATGTAGTAGTCTGGCACTGAGCATTATGATAATGTTGAGCACTTGTGTATGTACTGTATCACTTCCCCTCCTGTCTGCCTTGTTTTCGGTATTGACTGACTTTCTCTGATCTCGCCCAGCCACAAAGCATGTTGCTAAAATAAAGCTGGGATGTGTTTTACCAGATGGTTCTATCCCATCTTCCGAGGTTGTGAGCAAGTGTTTGTGATCAGACTCCTGTGATCTGTGCGGTTTTTCATTGGAAGTTTCTCCCTCTGTGTTTCTCTATGCTTCTCACTGAGATGCCTCCAGCTCTCTTTCCCTTCCTTCCGTCACTCCCTGAGAAAGAATGCGAAACGTCCAAAGAGGAAAGAGAATTCTTTGAGCTGCATGCTGCATATGAAAAAACCAGAGTGGCTGCATTAGAATATAGTCTCTCTTCTGATGCCTTGTCCCTTGCTTTCAAGGGAGTTTTCGATAACAGATGGCATAAAACTACAGTTCGAAGCTGCTCTGTCAAAGCTTTCAGAACTTTTTTTAAAGGGGTATCCACATTTTTATCCAGACGTACTTTTGAGCAATTCAATTTTTGCTGTCAAAAGGGACATTAAACATTTTTAGGAATTCTCACATATACTTAATTTAGAGCAGACGGCTACATCCCTGTTCAAGCCAATAAAGAAAAAAACTGACAACGATTCTGTGCAGCTACAGAGAGTTTGATTAAATTATTATGATGCATCCTTAAAACTGTTTCCGGCATCATAATTGCAAACTTTGTGCAGGTTTAGGCCTCGCAAGATAGCATCGCTGCGACTTGAGTACCCACTATTGTAGGCATCGATAGTAGCCACATCAGCCTGATTTAGCAGTGATCCATCTTAAGTCTTGCAAACATAATTTATTTTGCAGAAATACTTGCACACTAGCTAGTAAGCTAATTCCTTCCCATCTTTATCTCTCAACATTTCAAGCAACAGTATTACACATAAGTGAATGGTACTCTGGAAAACAGTTAGAAATCTGTTGATGCAGCCGATGTTTGTCTCTGTAAACTCTGCTGAGATTTGTTCATTGAGGTGTAGCCACACACACACACAAGTTCCTCTCAGTCAGTCGGACAGCTGACTCAGCAGAAAAGAAGCATGCAACACTGTGGTGCTGGTTTGGTGGACTGTGCAGCCTGGAGCAGTCTGTTTCCAGACACTGGTGCTGATGACTAGTTGGGGAGGTCAGCCCAGTGCTGCTGGCTCTATGACAAGCCAAAAAGAAAAACAAATCCTATGTCAAAACCAGGTAATTTTTTGGTAGCCTTACACAATGTACAGTATGTGGTGCAGGAATTTTATAAGCTGACAACTTCTTACCAAAGAGGAGTTCTGCTACCTAAGATAAAGGCTTAAAAAGCATGCTGAAACATAAGCTACTTTTTACTTTCTTATTGTCAAATGGTGCTGTGCTGCACTCTCAGCCTCCTCACAACTGGGTTTGGCCTGGCAGTACAGAGAACAGCCGTAGTCTTTGACTTTCTTGTGACTACACCTCCAGCCCGACAGCTATAGGTGCTAAGGTCTGTTGGGAATGTACAATATGTTGCCTTTAATTTTGCTAGCATCTGGTCAACATGAAATTCATCCATATGCAGAAATTTGTGTTTCCACAACTTAGAGATAAAAATGACACATTTTTTTCTACGCACAGAATCTACACACAGACATATTATGAGCAGTAGCTCTTTCTCATTCTATTCCTCATATAATGTGAATAGCTCTTGCACATGTACTTGAGCCTGAGCGTCTGCCGGCACAGACGTCCTCCATTTATTTGCTCCACTTTTTCAGCATGTAATTCCTTGTAGTACATTCACTGCTCTGACTTGCTCTTATCTGATTTTCTGCTGCTGCTGCTGCTGCTCCAACAGCCCAATTTACCCACAGGGATCATTAAAATTTCATCTAATTTAGGATTTCCGAACAAGTAAACTAATGACAAGAGGATGCAGCCAGTTGGGCTGGTAGCTGCCATGCTTACATAAATCTAACTCTTTGTAGACAAGCTACAATTAGACTTACAGAAATAGGACTTTGAGGGTAGGTTAGTGAACCCAAATCCCCACAGTGGTTTCAGTGATTCCCAGAATATTAATTGTATCAAAACCACCAAAGTAGAACATCAAGGGCTCAGTGAAACACAGACATATGTTTAACTACCTGCAACTGTAGAAAGTGGCCAAGTACTTTTACTCATGTAACAAAATGTGAGATTTTCAACTTCTCACCAAATGACACAGTTTCAGTTTGAGGGCTATAATTACCTCCTACTTTACAGATTAAGAGTTTACATACTAAACATATTATATTTTACAAGGAAACCATAATGGTATTTTGATTGATGGATAAAATTATCAAGCAGTATAGAAGGTGCTTAAAAAGTAACTCCACTTCAATCAACATTGCCTAAATATTAATGTGTCAAAAGTAAGAACCCAATAATATTACATTCAATAAAGTACTGCAAAAAGGAAACCCTGCAGAAAAAAAGAAATCCAGCATAATGAGGGTTTTTAGTTTTGAAATTCAACGACATGTTGTGACATGTTACAGATTATATGTCTGTACTTTTGCTTTATTTTTTGTAGTATTGCCAATTACGCTTATTACACTTATACAATTATAGTTGCAGGAGTTCTTTTTTTCGCAACTTGGAGCAACAGAACAAGCTATATACATAACACATGCATTATCACCTCATGAAGTTGATATCTACAATTAATTAGACTATTACACTATTAATTAGTTGCCATATTAATTATTGAAGGAAATATTGTATAGTATCTAATTACTTCTTCCAGCAGTTATGATGCTAGTAACTGCCATTTTCATGCTCTGTTTAGGTGCGACTGTGGTCAGGAGAAGATTCACTTCTGGAGGACAACGTTGACTGATCTGATACCTGGTATCAATTAAGAGCCAATATCAGCAAAGATGTGAGTTGTCATTAACTTCATCCTCTAGAATTGGGAAAATGACAAATTGAGGCGGCATATCAAATTCTTTAATCACCTCCCAATATGACTAAAACTTTAGGAGATAAACCATCAATTATCAATTAATCTGATGTAATAAGTGGATACAGATTTGGATTTTAATAATGACTGTCATTTTTAAAGACATCTATCTGACAGGGATGCACACAGTGTGAACTTCATGATGCCTTTCTCTGCAGGGCTCCTGTTGACGTTGTGGCATGGGGAGAGTCACTGGACCAGCTTCTGGAGTGTGAAAGTAAGCCTGCCCGTGGATTTACTCCTCTCACCCTCTTCTCAAATGCTGCTCTCTCAGTTCTCTCAGTCATTTTCTTTTTGACCCTTGCATGTTTCCGCCGCTCAGCCCCGCATATCTTCTTGAATTGCCCTCAGGCTTCCTTAGGAGGCTTGAGAATATATTCTTCCTTCAAGTTCATCAAATCCATTTGGAGATATATTTAAGGAGGGTGACACTGGCAGAGATAGGAGGACTAATCTGAGCTGCCGGAGTAGATGCGAGGATTCCAGCCAGCTCTTATTCATTTATAAAGCTGGCGCTCGCTCACAGCTTTCACCTGACCATATCCCTGCCTCTATTTTGAAGACTAAAAAGGGGCAGATGGGTTCTTTCTCTCTCTCTTCCTGCTGTCTTTCTTCTCTCATTACTTTACTGGAATGAATTCAGCTGATCTGTAGTATTTCAGCCTGTTGTCTCCTGCGTCAAGATTAACTGTCCTCCGGATGATGAATTTTGTCTCACACCCCAGTTGCTCCATTTCCCTTTGAAGAAAGGCAGTGACACATATGACAAATAGGTAAACAGTAGCAAAAAACAAATAGTTGTGCATGTGGCCGATGCAATCTGCTGGCATTAATATACCTTTACATCTCGTGTGACTTTTAAACAGTCGACTCTGTTATGATTGAAGGCTCAGATATGGAGCCAGAGTGATTTGTAGGTGGGAACAAGCGGCCTCTGGACATATTTTGTTTCCTGTCAATTACTGTCAGAGCGGCAGCTGTGATTTATGTGAAGTAATTTGTGTGAATAACTGTTAGCGCTCGCTGTTAGCACGTCTTCTGGGAGCACAAACAAACAGCTAAGTATTTTACACCTGCGTTAGACTCCCGACTCGATGAATGCGCCTGTAACAAAGGTAAGGAGTGTGAGAAGGAGATAAGAAATATAACTGTGTGTAATTATACGATGCTGAGGCAGTGCACATCAGGATGCAGGGTTTGGTTTTTGAAGGTTTTGAAGTCAAAAAAGGGGCCTCCAGACATTCACCACAATACCTGGCAGTTTGCTGCATCGTCTCTTTGTTCACCGACTTCTTTGAGCTAACAAGGACTGTGTTGAGGAAGGAAGAATGTGAGTGAAAGATAACAGTGGTGTAACCTTTAGCTAAGGCTCATTGCTCTTGTAATTTTCAGCTAAAGCACCTAGAATTTTTATTTTTTTTTTTTAAAGGAGAAGATCCATTTAAACTTACCCAACTTTGTGTCCCCATGGCTTCAAAAGTAGTTGTGCAAGAAGACCCTGACCACAGCAGATTACAGTTACCAAAGTCCTCCTGCAACAAGCACAGGTCAGAAATTCTCCTGGTAAAAAATATATTGGAGACAAAATGGGGAGAAAGCACCTGTGAACCGTTGATTCCCCACTGACTTAAAAAGAATCTTGAACATGGGAAGTTCACGCTTTATATCTGACAAAATAGCCTCAACTTTTTCAGGGCTTTCACCCATAAGGTGTAAAATGCATTTGAAAGATCAGAAAAACAAGTAAGTGGACCTGAAGTTGTGATTTTGTGTCATATTTTTAACAGCATTTATTTAATCCAACGTTCACCCACATTTTTGTCCTCACTTTTTTTTTTTTATCCTGTGCGCTAAAGATAATTACCTGCATGCATAAATGATCTTATTATCTTGTTCACACAAGATAGATCTAATTTCTCCTTTGGACAAGTTAATATCTTGATGTTTGAAGATAATAATGTAATTAAAAAATATAATCTTTTAGGAGAGGTTCTGAACTTTTCTATTTTTACAGTTGAAAAGAAAAAAAATTAAAGTAAGAACAAGCACAACTATATATAGTGTATGTGTATAGTGGATATGCTGGTGAAACCATTCAGCCTATGTTTCCGCTGTAATAAATTCTGCGTATTCTAACGTTGGCTGGATGCCCTGTAATTATAGTAGAAAAATGAGGATTATGGCAAATTAACCAGGTCCTTAAAAGCGTCAACTTACCTCCTTCTGTTGATTGTTTGAAATGAAACTGTCCCAGTTTCAAAGTGTCTCTGTTCTCTCTGTGCAGCAGGCCAGCTCGTGTTCGAGGACTTCCTGCGGACAGAATACAGCGAGGAGAACCTTCTGTTTTGGCAGGCCTGTGAGGGCTACAAGAAAATTACCTGTGAGACAGAGAGGATGGCTGCTGCCAAAAGGATCTACGCAGAGTTTGTCCAAGTTGATGCCCTGAGACAGGTATGGCTTTAAAAGAGCTTTAAAGAGTGAGAGGTGAATATAGTAACACCTGTGTAATTTCAAAATCAGCCTCCATTGCTGGCTTGCCTGTTGTTGTTCCGGCCCTTCCTGCACCATTTCACTCATTTTTACTGTGAAATTTGTTATTGCTTATAGACCACCTTCCCTTTCTTCCCTCAGTAATTCAGTTTTTCATTTATTATTCCAATGTAAATTCTCAGCACACGTCATAATGTAAAAGCAAACATCTCCAAACAGAAAGAACTCATGGGTGAAATAAAAGTTGCTGTTTTCCTGAACACAGATAAACATTGACTGTGTGACGAGAGGAGAAATCAGTGAAAATATCTCTCAGCCGGGGCCAAATTGCTTCGACAGGGCGCAGAGACTGATATACGGTTTGATGGAAAACGACTGTTATCCACGATTTCTGAAATCAGAAATCTACCAAGCTCTCCTGGAACAGGCTGAACAGCAATGAAAGCACACGTGAAGAAATAAAAGCTCAGCCGACGCCTACCCCCCGAATGATGGGTTCTGCACTTCAGCTGACTCTGCTCAGAATTTCAGTTTCAACAAAAAAAAAAAAAAAAAAAAAAAAAAAAAAAAAAAAAAGCCTTGTCTGTCTGTCACAGGAAGCAGACGTGAAAGGAGATACAGGGCTATGGGTGTGGATACTGACAGGATCTAAAAGCCAGACATTATCTAAATAATGTATTTAAGCAGCTTTTGAAGTTGGTTTTCAGGCCTGTACTTCAGACAAATCTTTGAAAGGTTGACATTTATTTTAGATAGACAAGTATCATGGGTAAAATGTTGTAAAATGGTGTACCCTCAAATTATTCAGAATGTGATATATTTAGTTTCTGAAACATTTTCAGAACATTGTGTCCTGTTTAACAAGCACAGAAACGAATAAAACATATGTATGAAAACTGTCAACTGTCTAATGAGTAATATATCAAACAGACCAAATAAAAAAACAAACACACAGACACACACACACACACACACACACACACACACACACACACACACACACACACAGATAACTTGGTGTTTGCTGATATAAAATCCAAAAACCTGTCATTCCATTGCATTTCTAATAACCTGTTACCAGTGTTGCCATGTATTTAGTCTGTGATCCACTTCACGTGTAATTTTGTTTTTACTAGATGTATCCCATACATAAATGTAATGTAGCCTATGTACTTATACTGAATTTCCCTACATGAAATACATGTACATATAAAATAAAAACATATGTAAAACCTTTTGGAAATTGGAACAATTAGATATATTGACATATATGCCTAGCCCATAGGAATATGTATGTTAATGTATATATACATATATAGTGATTGTAGACATGTTATTTGTTATGTTGATATTATAGACAGTGGGTTCCAAAAGTTTGAGACCATTTTCCCAGAATGGGAAGTTATATGTGTTTACAATGAATAAGCAAAACATATAAACATATACAATATACACTGTTTGTTGTTTTAATAAACACATATTTATAAATTAAATTATTGTTAACATACTGTATGTGCTTACATATTATAGCATAAAAATCCATATGGTATTTTTAATACATTCACATGTACACATTTTCCTACAGATATTTCATTTATTAGAAACTTAAATCCTTGTATATCCAGAGGATGTGCATATGTGATAATAATATATCCCCTTATGGGTCACATATATGGCAACATCACAGTATAATGATAGGAGCTTTAAAACATTTAATGCTCCCTGCTCTATAAAGTTTTTTTCTTTTGGCCCTCTTTGTTTTCCTTTATTTTGTAACAACATAGCAGATAAACAGACAACCAATAAAAACAACCCACAAAAAAAAATGAACAAATTAAGCTCAGTCTACTCTGATACAAGTTATAGCCGGCCACTCACAACCAAAATATGTACTGAGTGGGGACCACTCCTTCACAGTGGATAACCTTACATAAAGAAGAATGCCACACTGCTGACGTAGGTGGATAAGAATCAAGACAACCATGCAGGAATGAAAGGCATGCAGCATACAACATGATGCGTAACAGTTTTACCTTTTTGACCAAACAAGGCGCCAACGCCAGGAATACATAATTTTGGATCCATTACTGTTCCAGTGCCAAGAAATTTCTCAATCTCTATTTGAACATAAGACCAGAATGTAAGTCATTTTTTAAAAACTGTGCTGTGTTGTTATTTAGTTGGATCAGTGTAGCAGCTGCTGTGGCTGATTATGATGATTAACAAATGGTTGTATGTATGAGCATGTGTGTCTGCAAATGCTGCACAAGTGTTGTAATTTATGAGAATTCAAAAATGTCCAAGCAATATGAGAAAAATCAGCAAAAGTTCCCCAGTGCTTAGAGTTTAGATTAGTACTAGAATAAGGTCAAGGATTTTTCTTTAAAAAGATATTTATTCTAAAAGATAGAATAAGCCTCCAAAACCCACTATGTGTGCTTTGTGTAATTGTGGCTTGGAGATTTCAAACCTCCCCAACCCACTGAATTCAGAGACAATTCAAAGAGGACATAACCTTTATGTGCTCACTGGTACTGTGGCTACAGCCCTGAATGAAGTTTGGGGGAAGGTTAAGTTTTAGGAAGCGATGCGGATAGACCAGGATACCAGCAGCATCTGTGGCTCGATCCGGTTTGCAGACTTCAGCTGCACCTTAAGCACCCTCATGAGGGAAATGCAGCACAACAAAGTATCTGAGCCGAACATTAGACCCATGAGCTGTGAGACGTTAACTGATCTAACAGAAGGAAGGCATTTTGTACAGTAGTCGTCCCTAAAGAGAAATTAATGATCACAGGGTGTAACTTTCCACCTGTCATTCAAACTGCGGGAACACAGCAAGAGAATAAGAACGTTTGTTTTTAAGAACTTCATAATCTAAACTGGGATCTTTATCCAAACATGTGATGATAGACTATTATGTTAACTAAGCAAAACTTCAGCTGAGTCAGACTCATGTTGACATGGGACTGAAGGAGTCTAAGGGAGGGTAGCACAATGCAAAAAAATAGGCAGGCAACTGAAAAACAATGTCAAGCTTTAAGCAAGCAAAATGTGACAGGAGAAATGTCCCTAACAAAAAAAAAAAAAACTGTCATGACAATAGTCAGTTCATAGACTTCCTGCTCTGGTTTTTCTGAACTGGCCATTAACCTGTCAGACTCTGCCATTCCCTCCCAGTCCAGTAGTGACCCTGGTCTGCTCCCTACTTCATGCTACTCATTCCCTCAGTAGCTGCATCATCACTAGCCCCAGTACTTTGCCAGTTCATCTATAGGCCCATAGGTGTTACAAATAACCTTAATGATGGCTCTATTGTTTACATTTGTCCCGGTAAGCTTTGACAGTGAACTAGCATAGTTGCCTTTTAGATTTTGACCATCTGTCTATCTCCTGTGGACGACTTTGCCTCTTCTGACCGCCATGAATGAAACAGTTAACAATGGTGTATTGAACTTTGCTTTTATTCCAATACCCCAAATCTATACAGTTGGCTTTTGGGGCCCACATCCAACTCAACCTAGTCTTTACACTTTAATCTCCTCTGAACACTGATAACGTATTAGATCATTCACAGTTTCACTGAAATCACATTTTAAAATCATTCTTTATAACATTGCTGGACGAGATTGAGAATTATTTGATTCAGCTCCTAAACCATCTTCTAATCATTGCAAATTGTGCTAATTACAAAAAAATATATACAAAGAGACTCCATGGGCTTTTTTCTTTTGTTTTGCTTAAAAAAAGGTCCCAGCAAGGAGTCCCAGCTTAGTATAATATAATGTTTGTTAATAACATTTTCTAAGGGGAAAGCAAAACTGACTGAAGGCTTTCATTAATCAGTATGACTTCCCATCTACAGCTGTAGGGATCTTTAAATATCAGTAGATTGCTGACAATTTAGACATCCCACCAGTGTACCCGACAACACTGGGAAGTCTTTTATTCATTTTTGTTGGCTCACAAAGTACAAGTTTCCAGTGGGAATAAAGTAAACTGAGGTTATCAAGAAACATTAAAAGGCATAAAGATTAGATCAAGAGCAACTACAAACATCATCCCTACATGGTCTTATTTTAGCACTTTGCTTACTTCCTGTTATTTAGCATTTTCTTCCCTGTTTTTCGAAGCCATTTTCAAGGTTGATGCCTACAGGCTGAGAATGACATTAAGCCTGGGAATTAGAGGAATAGTCCGCTTTGGGTAATATGCTTATTTGTTATCTTGCCAAAAGTTAGATTAGATTGATACCACTCTCTCAAGCAGCTAGCAGCAGATTAGCTTCAATTAGCTGTGTATAAGGACTAAAGGGACAAAAACACCCTGTGTGGTTCTGACCAAGGTAACAGTATCTGGCTACCAATACACTCTACAGCTTAAATGAGAAACCAAAGTGTAAAACAACAATTTCTGGTATTTCTGTTAAGCTAAGCTAATGACCAGCTGGCTGTAGATTCCTACTCTATGGATGATTTACTGTATGAGAGTAGTATTGATTTTCTCATCTATTGGCAAAAAAGCAAATGAGCGCAATTCCTTAAATGTCAAACTACACAACGACACAACAATTAGAGCATGCACATTCTTTATGATGTCTTTACATAAAAAGTATGTAAGTATGCATGTTTCTCGCTTGATTGAATGCATGAAACTGGTTGTGGACCTTACACACCGTGAGTTGTGTGTGTGCATCTGCAGAGTCCTACTGTGCAAGCCAATCTGCAGAGAACTAACTCCTGCAAGTCTGACTGGAGGTCCAGCATTATCTGATTGTATTTCTGGCCCTGCTGGAACTCAGTATGGGCTTAATACTCAGGAGGGATAGGATAGGATAGGATAGGATAGGATGGCATAGGAAGAAAAGGGTTTGACAGATAAGGTCAAAAGGTAGTAAAAGAAGGAAAGAGTATAAGGAATCTACAATTAGACAAAGGAGTGCAGAGGCTGGATGGAGAGAACCAGAAAGAAGGAAAAAGTGGACAAATAAAAGCAAGGAGGGTAAAAGTATTAGGAGTGGGGAGAAGAAAAGCAGGGAGTCAGTAATGAGAAAACGAAGGATTTGTAGGCCGAGACAATGAGATGGTACAAGATGAAGGGTGAGGGAGGTGAGGGTATTAGGAGAGACAGAAAGGAAAGGAAAGAAATGAATGACTAAAGAAATTAAGTCAGAGCACAAGCACTGGCGGAAAGGTTGGAGAGGACAGAGGGGGAGGATGCGAGGCAAGGAGGGAAGCAGGACACGATTGAAGGAAAAAAACACAGCAGGAAGGAAGGAAGGAAGGAAGGAAGGAAGGAAGGAAGGAAGGAAGGATGGATGAACAAGTGGGAAGCAAGAGGGCATTGGAGGCAGCAAAGCCCCAGCAGGTCGACGTAATGTGAACAGAGGAGGCAGAGATAAAGCCCCACGACTTTGGGTTTGCAGAGACACGAGTGGCAGAGTTCGCAGTGGGTGGGAGATAAGGTAACGGAGTCTCTGCTGACTACCACAAACTGTTCTTTCTTCCTGACTGGGGAGGAGGAAACTTTACACTGTTTCAACACAGAAACTCCAAAAGATTAACTCCTCCTGTGGCAGACTTCCAGTGCCTCAATACTGGGCTTTAAAAGGTGTGAGGAGTGATGAAAGAGTGACTTTTTTCCTCTACTATCTTATAATCTAAGGACCCAACAGCATTTCTCTTCCAGCTTCCTACCAGCTAACCTGCTGTGAGTATGTTTGTGTGTATATTTGTGTGGGAAACAGAGAGGGACCTTGCAACCCAGCTGTATTACTCTTTTATAAATATTTTGCATTGTTTTCATCATTTAAGTCAAAGCTTAAACACTGAAAATATGTAAAGATATGTCCTGATTATTATTGTAGCTTCCATTGTAGGTTTCCTGTGTAGTGCTTTGTTTTATGAGTATGCTTGTATGGTATGTGCATGTGGACGCACATGCACTCTGTGATGCACATTACTGCCATCAGTTTCACGCAGTTCCACTAATTAACAGTCAATGGCAGCTATATGCAAGAGACAACACAATGCGCCAAACAAAGCAAGGAAAAAGTCCGCCAGCTGGTGCACTTTTTTTTTTTTTTTTTTTTTAAACAGAAACAAAAACTCCAAAACTACACACAGCAGAAAGCAATTATTTGACCAGATTTAGTTTTTTTCAACGATCAGAGAAATTTTTATCTCATTTATCAAGCTAAAATACTAAATATTTGCTGATTCCTGCGTCTTAAATGTTAGGATTGACTGCTCGTTGCTGCTTTATATCATGGTAAATTGAAGACATGCTGGTTCCAGACTGTTGGTTGTACAAAACAAGGTATTTGAAGACTAAATCAATTGCAGAATTAAAAAAATAAAATAAAAAAAAATAAAAAAAATAAGAGACTAATCAAGTAAGAATAATTGGTTGCAGATATAATCTTAATACATCTGTTTTTACGCCTTTTATGAACAGAGTTTCAGATAAAAACATGCCCACTTTGCAAAAAGCCTGAGAAATCAAAAGTGTGAAAGTCTCTGCACCATATAGGCACACTATAAAATAAAATTAATTTCGCCTAGATTTCGACACAGGCCTTGTGTACGTCACAGGGCCTCAGGAGCCACTCACCTTTTACTGTGCATGATCTCTATAAATTAATGTGTGCATGTTACCACTAGATGGAGACAAATGCCTGGTGTTGTCAATTGTACAATAACAGCCTCATTTGACAAGCAGCATAGCTGTGATGGACATTTAACTACAGGTGTTGGTATCAATGTTTAAAATGAAAATGACATAGGGAACCATATTTTACAGGATTAACATTTAATTTTTGTATCTTTGCCACGTTTACACCTTATTGTGACTTATATCAGCATGTACTGTAATCCCTATAATTATAGCCTAAGTCAACTAACTATTTATGCTGTGTGAATTAGTCAATAACACTGCAAGAACAAGTTGAGCACTGGATACAGGATGTTCACTACAGCTTTTCCTCCATATTCATACTGTTTTATGAATCAACATTGACAAATTGAGAAATTCCATCATTTATTACACTAAAAAGAGGAAAATGCGGTCAATGCAACGTGCTAAGGATTCCTGCTGACTGAAGTCAAACGCATCAGGAATTGAAGTGAAGCTTTGCAGGGACTTCTGTCTGTGGACAGTGGACAACATAATAGGAACCTGTCAGTCTGACTTCCCCCTGAATTTGCTTCGGCGTCATGTACATCGCCTGCTGAAAGCTGTTTCACTTCCACACAGTCTTCTGGCGAAACACTTGCGACACTGATTCCCCACCCTGCCGGACTGTGGGGACAGTCTGTGGTGGTTCTCTTCAACCGCAACAATGGATGACGGATTGGAGGGGCAGCACGCTAAGAGAATCACTTCTGAGCAAAGAAAAAGCATGGATGATGCATCTTTCAAGATGGTGCTGTTTTGAGGGCAATGGGTTCAACATGCAGCAGTTCACAAAGTCTGTAAAGGTGAATAGCTTCTGCTTTTGTGACACTTTTGTGTCATGAAAACAATCAGAAAATGGAAACACAAATCAGAAGCCTAAAAAGGGGTTAGTGGTTCCTGAAGGCAGACAATGACTTTACTAGCCAAAAACTCAATTTTCTCTGTCTACATAACACTGAAAAATTAGTTTCTCAAAAGCCTTAACCCTGGCCAGAGTTTTGCAAAAGTCTATTTTCAGTGATCGAAAGGAGAGGACAAAAGGACGGGGGGAAAGGGGTTGAATGGTCCTAACCCATGTGATAACAAAATACTTCTAACACTGACACTTTTCCACATATTCTGCACTACAGTGCATCACCCACAAAACTGCATTTGTCTGTGTGAAAAAGCAACTACAAAAGTAGTTAGTGCCATGATGTAGAAAGAAGTACTGGAAGTCCCTGCTTCCTTTTCCTCCTCCTCAGCTGGTCACTCATCAGGATGTCTAACCATGTCCAGCGTGATGGAAAAGCTAATTTCAGACAACAGAGGGATGCAGGCGTGACCACACAGGAGCAGTTACTGGAGCTAGTATTCCTTGTGAAACCTCAGCAACACAAATTGCCCTGTTTCCTGTTTCACCTCTGACTGCCAACTGCAAGCACTTTCATGCACGAGCGTGAGAACGATGAGATGTCAGTTGCTTCATTATCTCCAGGACCACATCTGTTCTGGGTTATCAGTATTCATCTGTTTGTGAGAAGTCATTTCCATAAACAAACACAGACATCACTAACAACAGTTAAGTTTCATTCCAACAGTGAAAGTACTACCTAGTGTATATCATGTGGCTTTTTTTTTCCCCCCCTGAAATGGACGCTTCCTTATAAGATTGTGTGTTTGATGACTCAGAAGGCTTAAGGTCCTGCCTCCATTCACATGTCTAGACACACATGCACCGACACACGCATACAGATACACGACACAGTGTACAGTACTTGGTAGGCAATACTTTTAGTTATGCCTTTCAGAAGGAGAACATACTGTGTTTTATTCTGTGGGAATAATGTGTTCCTGTGGTGGAGCTAAGCAGTCCATAAACCAAACTAAAGTGAAAGTGCCATACTTCTCTACAGTGGCCTTGCAATATATCATTGCAGTCATATCTCACTAAAGACACACTTCCTGTCAATCAGTCTGGTGAAATATTTCATGATTTTCCATTATTATGTAAGGTTAATGTCACAATAGTCCCTTTGACAATGTCTAAGAGATGGCGTTATATACAGTACCCTTATGAAAGGGGGATATTGCAGACAATAAGGGGAAATCTGATGTTGTGAACACTGAGAAATCATACGAAATGGATAATGCTTCTTTTTTTTTTTGTTGAAATTGTGATTCTAACAAAAGGCAGCCACAGGATTTTTAAAGTGAAAAAGGTAGTTGGATATGTCAGTGTTTGTTCTCACAGCAAAATGAGAAGGAAAAGATTTGACCTCTGGTTCAAAAGGAGGAGAAAAATTACTGATAATTCTTGTTCTTGGAAGCAGTTGACCAAATAGTTTCCAGTTAAGGTCCACTTACTGGCTTGTTTCAGAGCTTTTGACTGTGTCACATCAGTCTTCATCAACAGATAAAGCCAGCATGGATTACTTGTATAACAGAAACCTCTACAGTTTTAAGACAATTTCATCTGCTAATCACAACACTGTCATACAGTCAAAAGCGAGTGACATATATAACAACCTATTTCTCACTCTGAATAGGTGAAGCCTTATGCTACTGGAAGCTAACATGGGAAAATCTTCCATCCATCCATCCAGTTTCTCCTGCTTATCCAAGGTCGAGTCATGGTGGCAGAAGTTAAAGCAAAGTAGTCCAGACGTCCCTCTCCTAGTAATATTTTCCATCTCTTGAGTTCTTCAAGGTGTTCCCACACCAGATGAGATCTAATATTTCTAGCATGTTCTGGATCTACCCTGAGGCCTCCTACCAGTTGGCCATATGCGGAAGACCTTAAATGGCTGGGAGGCATCCTAACCTGATGCCCAAACCACCTCAACTGGTTCCTTTTGACGCAAAGGAGCAGCAGCTCTATCCCAAGCTCCCTCTGGATGGCAGAGCTTCTTTCTTTCTCTCTCTAAGGCTGAGTCCAGCCACCCTGCAGAGGAAATGCATCTCAGTTTGCTCGTATCCAATCTGATTCTCTCAGTCACGATCAGAAGCTTATGACCATAAGTGAGGGTCGGAGCAAAGATCGATTGGTAAATCAAAAGCTTTGCCTTCCAGCTCAGCTCCATCTTCACCATGATGGAACAGAAATCTTGAAAAAAAAAAAAAAATATTGAAATATAATGATTTATATTTCAACATATATATTGTCTTGTCAGGCATAGGTAGGTATGTATTATCATCCTTGACGTGTCTTCTTAAAATGAAAATTTAAGTGAAACTAAGTGTAAATCAGAGGAGCAGGGAAGAGGGTAAGAGGTTAGAGATAAGAAAATGTACAACATGATCACAAAATGTGGCTAAAAATACCTCTTCATGCTTTAATGTATGTTTGTTAAGAGGTTCAGTTTCTTTTCAACTTGTCTAAAGACATCTTTTTTTTTTCAAAACCACAATGTGTCAGTGGAATATTTTCTTATTTGTTGCTGCTGAGATGACTCATTTGGTTTCATCTTCTCCCTGCTGTCACCACAGAGTCCACATTCATACTGTACCTCCATTTTTTTATGAATTGCAATGGACTGAAACAGTGCTGAAAAATGTGGTCAGGGCATTTCTTTTATACCAGCTGAGATAAACTGGAAGTGGGACCAAAGAAATATCAGTTTTGAATAATAGAAACTTTTTGACGCAAAAGTGTAATGGACTGCCAACTTTTAAATCTTATTTACATGACAAAAAACACTGCAGGGATGTTCAGATTCTTAGATGATGAATTTACTGAGTTACTTCGCCATTGTGTTAAAGCTACAGTGTTGACATGGCAGTGTTTTAATTACTGAGTAAAGATACACAGGTATTTCAGATCGATAGAAAACCAAGTTAGAACAGATATTCTATCTATTAGTTTTTTTTAAGTTTTCATTATATAAATCATGAAAAGTTTCACTATCACGAAAATCACTAGACGGGTACATAAGAGCTCTAATGATGATGACGACATTTATAGATAGACAGGATGTGACAAGAGTTAAGGGGGGAAAAAAATTGTAAATCATTTCTAAGGGAAAATGTTCAAATAAAATGGCTAATAACTTACTGTTTTGCTCAGAGTATCTCAGTGAACTGTTTATAGTGCGTAGGCTTGTTGTTCAGTCGAACTGTGACCATTAAATTACTGTTGTTCTCAGTGGTAGGCCAAGTTCACATAAGTGTCATATGACAGAAAAACAATTGCAGTACTGCAAGCACACTGTTCGGTTAAGTGATACTTGTTCTGCTCTCAGCGATACTTGTTCTGCTCTCAGTGATCTGCTATCAGTAATAACCAACTTTTTTTTTTTCCACTACTCTGCCAACCACCACAGAAGAGGAAATCAAACCATTGTGTGTTCAGAGGTGATGACTCAGCCATTCTTTGTTGATTCAAGTGTCTGTTCGTTTAGGTAAGGTTTTCTCACCGACTCAAATAGCCATGTAGCTGCAATGATCTGAAAGTGTCACTGCCAACCACTGAGGTTGAAGTGTCCGATCCTTAACCAGCTGTGATTGAAGCCTCAGCTCCTTAAATGTCCAGCTTGATTGACTGAACATTTCTGCTTGTTGGTGATAGTTTTAGTTCAAGTTAAATTTGTACTGTCATCTGCATAAAAACCACCAGGGATGTATCCAATTCAATTTTTGTATTATGGCACTCACATGAAACATAATTTCTCTCAGGACATGTACTAAAACAAACTGCCAAACATTAGGAGGCACCAAATCGTGTGGGGAAGAAAAAAATAATTTATTTTTTCAGTTTTTTTTATTCACAGGACTTGTAAAATGAACCAATCTTAAGAGGGGAACTGTTCTTGGCTCATAGATATATGCAATCTGTGTTGTGGTGTCATGAGGGTCACAAACCAAAAACAATATTCAGACCGCTAATGTAAGGAAATCATTTGTGTCTAGAATTTAAGTGAACACATGACGTAAACAGCGTCATATGCAACACAGTCTGATTCAGCAGATATTGATGAATGATAAGCTGGTTGACTAACATATTTTGCGTCTATATGCTGTCTGTGGTCTGTTATCATTTGCATTTCATTTTCATTGAGAAACAACAACATGTAGTTCACCTAAGGCTCCAGTTTAGGAAACATTAAAATAAAGAAAAAATAGTTTATTTCATAAGGCAGGTGGTCGGTGCACTTGCAAAATGTTTTTTAGGAACACTGCCACTATTATTAACAAGACTACAAATACACCTTTGTGCAGTTTAGGCGCACCCCAGACAATTCTGACTGGATTAAGAAATGCATACTGTCGTTTGTTCAGCTATATCGGTATGACCGCAGGTTCATCAAGAGCTTTCACAAACAATGGGAGTAAATACAAAAACTTGTCTTTCTTGGAAGCATTCCAATTATTCAGGATAGTCCACATGCCTCACTGTGAGCATTTTTCAGCCTCACTCACAGAAAAAACTTCCCAGACAGTGACAAAAAAGTAGGGGGCTCTAAAAGATGCTGAAAGAGTGCATTTTTTTCATGTGTAAAAAGTGAAAATGATGGGGGAGAAAACCAGTAATGGTTCAGTCAAAGGACCATTGTCATCACAACTTACAGACCATGCAGCTCTAGAGGCTTAAAAAGGCTGTCAGACTAGCTCAATCAGAGGAAGACAGGTGAGGAGCACAAGGTGTTTCTCATGAACCCATCAGCCTCCTAGGTGTGCTCACACACCTGCACAGAAAGCTAAATTACTGCACAGACAATGTATTTATATGTGTGCAGAACCCATGCATCATCTTATATAAGCTTCAAACCTCGTATGCATTCTTATACATACAATAACAAAATAGTAAGATGTTACAAAAAGTTAGGGATTCTTCTTTGAGAGCCTCTCATGTAGCAAAATCTACTCAACATGTTTTAGTTCTTAAATAAAGTCAGTGAGAAAATACACTTGACAAGCAAGGCAAGGCAACTTTATTTGTATAGCACATTTCATACACAAGGGCAACTCAAAGTTAAAAATCTACAACTGAAAAGGTCGAAAGTGATACAGAGGATACACATTTTGAAAGTAAGTGTAGTTCAAATCAATTGAACATGAAAAAACTTAAATATGTGGACTGATCAAATACTGTCACATCGATGCACAATTTGATTAAATTAAAAATGGAAAAACAATGTAAAACATAAATTAAATGAAAGCTATTTAAAATCTAAGCTAAGCAGATAAGTTTTAGCCATTACTTTGTAGAGTAATCGGTGTAAAATAGGAACATTTTTAAATTTTGACTTAGTTGGGGCTTGTCTAATATCAACTAGGAGGTTATTCCAGGTCAGCGTTTCATGATAACAAAATTCTGCTTGGCAGTGTTTTGTTCTAACTGTTGGGACAACCAATAGGCTGGTCCCAAAAACCAATAAAGCTCAGTTGGCCTTGTTGCTACACCTGTCACCTGCAATAGCTCCACAATAGCTCCTTGAGTGCTGACAGAAGTAGACAAATGAAGCCTTCTTACTTCAAGATGGTGACCATCAGTTTTGCCATCTGAAATGGCAGCTGTAGCTTGAGAAGCCAAAAGTAGCTCCATGACCTGGTGTGGCTGACTTTTTAATTTTGATTAGCTGGGTTTTTTTTTTTTTTTTGCTTCAATAAAATGGGGGAACACTACATAATGGATATGCTACTGAAAACCTTTTTAATGTTACTTGTGCCCCCACAAAATGTAGCTAGCCACTGTAGCTAATAATAAGCCCCTTGGCCTTGGAAGTAACACTCGGGCCCTTTTTCAACTGTAAATTTTATCCACTATATAGTGCACTACAAAACTGTCACGAGGCACACCAAAATGTAGTGTACATCTATAAATCTAGACCATCATGCATTGTACCCTGTCTTGTAAAAGTGCTGCAGAAGAAGAAATCATCTCGCTAACTGGCTGGGTGCTAACATTAGCCACTAGCTAGTGGGATTTTATTACGTGTGCCTGACGAGCATAATACCCCTCTGATGTCTTGACTGTGCAGCTGTCCATCTCATCCTTTGCCTGAGCAGCAGGATTTCATAAATTATTGATAAAATACCTTTCAGGACTGTATTTGAAAACAACAAAGACTGACAAAACAGTAAGAACTGACAGTAAATTGCTCTGTAGGCACAAATTAAAACAAATATAATACACGAAAGATGCATAAGAATTGCATTTCTTGTAAGATAGCATGTATGTATGTATTTGGCCTCTTGTGTTCTGCGATGCTCTGGTGTTAAATGTGACAGATAATAATTACAAATACAAACACTATATACTAGGTGAGTAAGTGAGTGGACAAGTGGATAAAACAGGCAGTAAGCTAGCAAGCCAAGCATGCAAATATTATGTTAAATGATAGACATACAGTTTCATCCATTATTCTTTGTAAAATTATGAGCATGTTTACCAACACTGCCGTTTCACAAGCTCAGTGGACTGATCATGATGACACTGTGAACGTTAAGTTACCTATGGTGTTTTTGCACACTCTGAACTTTCTCACGTCCCTGATGAAAGTACTGGTCGATCAAGCATGCAATATTAAGGGTGTCAACTCCCTAACCTTGCACGTGCATCTTCTACAGCTCCAATAATTCAGGCAGGGAAAGTTTGAAATAAACCCACTTCATCATTCTCTTAACCACAAACATACCACTACACATAACAGTAAGACCCCTGAGGGACTCCTGTAAAGCACCTCTCACACCCACATAAACACCTCCACCCACTCAAACATGAGCACTAAGCATGATTTTAAAATTTCCATTTCAATCTGTGTCATGGAGCATCTTAAAAAGGTGTCAGAGCAACAAGAGGAACTATGGCATAGTCATTTAAAAACATAGGGTTAAAAGAGGGCATGAGTTCACGAGTGCATTAATGCATATGAGCATCAAAAATTTCTGACAGGAAAGACACAACATTCTTGTTACAGGGGCTGTTCTGAGAACTATCTGGGTCACTTGCTTGGTACTTATTGAAACTTCCCAACTAACTTCCTGTCTCGTTTAATGCTGCTGCTACACACACTGTCCTCATATGACTCAAGGCATATTTCAGTTTCTGGGTGCATGTTTCCTGGCCTTTTTATAGATAAAAAAAATGTTGTTCATGAGTTTTTCTTTTTCTGTTTTTGATAGTTCGCCTTACACTTGGTGACACTGCAAATTTAGCCTGACACTTAAAAGACTGAATCAGTCAGCGTGTGAAGGTTTTTTACTCGGCTCCTATTCCCCGACAGTTTTCAATCCTAACTTGGTTGTCTGTCGTCTAATGTAAAGCTGTTTGCCCACAATCTGTGGGTTATATTTGACACTGGGTCTCCAGGGTGGTACATTTGCTTCATTCAGCTGAAGAGAATATAACATTGTAAATAATTTTTAATACTTTCAGACCTTGAAAAATAGTCCAGCCTAGTTCAGTTGCTTCTCCTCAAGTTCATCCAAAATGTTGTTGCTTGTTTTTTAACAAACAAACTCGAGGAAATAAGACCACATCCCTCTTGTTCTTACTGAAACCAACACATTAGTCAGTCTCAGTAATTTCCAACTTCCCTACCCTGTCTGTGACTCTCAGCTCCAAGCCCATTCAGTCCTAAGATCTTTTAAAATGGATCACAAATATATACATTCATTTTTTTGAAACAGCTAGATACAGTGGTTTTAACAAGCATTAGCCAAAGAGCAGTAAATTGAGTGTTTGCTGGAGACTGTTTTCAGGCTTCGACTTGTTGTGGCAGGTTGTATTTACAGCCTCAGGATGTTGTAATTGGAATTGGCTCAAAATAAACTGAAGAGGCGGAATTGACAAGAATAGAGGTCTGTGGTATGAAGGAATAAGCTACATATATCAGACTTTGATCACACAAGCAAACACAAACAGAATATCATTTGACCTCTCCTTTTGAAAATAACTATTTGTAAGTTGTGCTAGTGCAACGTAGCCAACATTAACAGCTGTTTACTTACCAGTCTAGAAGAAATGTTGCAAGTTCAGCATCAAACTTCTTTCCTTTACTTGCTAAGAACTGTCTTCAGCGGTGGACGGGATGGTAACTCTAGTCTCGAGCACAATTTTTCTTCGACTGAAGTTAGCAAACTAGCCAGCTAGCCCTGGCCTATCTTGTCACTTTCCGACTCTATCTCTGAAGCTCTTGTCAAGTGACAATCACCATCACCCTCTCCCGTCAAGAAACTATGTTCAGCGGCAGAGAAAAATTACAACATCCCCTCTGAATCACTAACAAAACCTGACTTTTAGGCAAAAACATTTTCCTAATGGTTTCTTGCTTTCACTTTTAGCTTTGTTTTTCACTTATAAGTGTGGTCTTATGGGGTACACCGCTGGGTTATTCTGAATGAGGCCTGAGTGCAGCAGCCCAGGTTCAAATCTGACTTGGGCCCTTTGCTGAATGTCATCACCTGAATAAAAGAAGAAATGCCAAACAAGTTATCATCACAAATCAATGAAGTAACAATTTTGCTAATCCAACAAAAACCTGCTTTTTAACACTGATACGAAAGTCACTATCCCTATCTAACACACCCACAGATGTTAATAAATACCAGACTAGAAATGATGCAATAGTATAAATAGGTACTGACAACTGACTAATGTCTGTCTTCTCCATGTTCTAGCCTATATCATCATATGGCCCAGCCTTGATTAATGCCCAGCCCTGGCTCCATGAACCATCCAGTATTTCACCTTCCTTTCAGCACCCCTATGCGACACCTTAAAATACACATGTCCATAAACATAACATGCATAGCACAGGTCACAAGTCAAGACAAATGATCATTTTCCAAGAATCAGACAAATACATGTCTTTCCAATGGAATTTTACAGCAGTGAGTCAGTGACAACAGTAAGTAAGACTAAACAGCAGCTCTCTGTATGCTTATCCAAATGGCATTTAGATACCTGTACCAGCAGGCCCTCAGCGTCATAGCTATTACACCTCTATAGCCTGGTTAAAGGTGAGCATAGGAGGTGGTGCTACTGTTTACAGACACAGAGCACTGTGACTGTCCAGAGGACATTTACAGAGATGTTAAAATGCCAAAACTTTTGTTTTCAAAGATGCGGTTTTATGAAATTAGGGATCTGATGCAAAATGTGAAGCGGCCCAGAAGGTAAGCCAGACAGTCTAAATGGTTTGCTTTCTTAAACAGTTAATATAAGCTTTAAAAAGCTTTACATTAACCAACACTAAGTTTTACTTCATTTGTTTTGCAGGATTGATATTGTTCTTAATCGAAAGAGGCTTAAGAAGGACATCCAGGGCCTCATGGTGCAAAAAATAAATGATGAGCCATCTCCTTCAAAACTCAGGTAGTTTATGTTGCACTATTTTAGATGTCTCAGTGTAATTATATACCATTAGGCTGAAAATTAATACTCATATCTCTTTGATACAGTTGGCAGACTGAACATAAACTCCACCCAACTCTGGAAAAAGTGTTACAGGATAAAAGTAAGAAATGTTACTTCTTTAAAATATGTTGTTTGTTTTCTGATATAAAATCTGTTAAAAATCATATTTATATCCAATTCTGGGTAGAATTAACTCCAGTAACCTCTGAATGAATAATGAAATACCCTTTTTAATCTTTCCCTCAGAGTATTTAGCAGCGTTCCACACTTTCCTGCAGTCTGAGTTCAGTGAAGAAAACATCGAGTTCTGGCTCGCATGTGAAGACTTTAAGTCGACCGCCTCACCAGACACCCTTCGCTGGAAGGCAGAGGAGATCTACACGGAGTTCATCCAGCCCATGGCCTGCAGAGAGGTCAGTCTGTCAGTATATCTTGACAAATAGCCAGCAGACAGCTCAGATACACTCTGACTTCCTTTACCATTTAGTATGCTTTAGTATGCTAGACATGGTCCTATATGTGAGTCACATTTTTCCAAATTAAAACTACAGAACCGCATTACTGCATCAGCACAAGTACTGACAACTCATATTAGCAAGAAGAATAAGTAAAAGTATGTGAAGCAATGTTGATGACAACTTCCACCTCCTATATTGCTACATGCTGTATATTTTTCAGTATTGGTACCCTGAGGGGAAATGGCATCCTCTTAGAATAGGGTGGGGTTCGAATATATTTTTCCAATCAGAATCTAGTAGAGATTCTGCTCATCAAATTTGAAGCCTTGATATCAATCATAACATATATTTGTGGTTTTAAGTACCAAAAACCATCTCAGTGTAGTCTCAGTGTCAAGGTGGCCCGGGCTTGGGGGATGGGTGTACTTTGTTGTAAAGCTACAGGCTGTGTGCATTTTTCTGTGGACTGAGCACTTTGACACTTTCACAATATTGATATAGAACCTAGACCTGCTTTATAATCAAAAAAGACATGGAAATCTCACATAATACAATATGGTACCTTTTTAATATTTCAGAGTTTAAACTCAGAGATTGGCATTTAAACTTCCAGCACATTCTTATACTCAAGTTTTCCCAGGCATATTAAATATGTGCTCTCGAGCTAAATGGCTACCTGAATGTTTTGTACATTATCATATGGCACATCTTTTTTTTATGGCTAACACACAAAAATGTGCTGTGACTCTAAAGTCACAATTCAGCATTTTTACATGGAATTTCCTGTTGCCATTTTGTACTAGCTCTGCAATATGTGTGTTGCTCACATGGTTGTGTGTATGTGTATGATTAGCAACCATATGCAGGTCAGATAAGCCTTGCTGTATACAATGTCTTTATACACACTTTCCGTTTGTGTTGCTCATGAAGAAAAGGTTGTCTATTCTGAATCTAGGTTTTTTTTTTTTTTTTTTTTTTTAGCTTCTCTCCGCTAATTTCAGGGACCTAAAAAGCTAACATTTTCAACCATAATCATTTTTTTTAAGGACCGCTTTGATAATGTCTGTTTCTGCTAGAAAGGTTGTTGCCACTTCGATACTTTTGCACATATTGGGTTTGCATGATGTCAAAGAAAAGGTAGAAAAGTTTTAGATGAGCTTTACAATTTAAGAGAAGGAATAGCTTGATTTTAGCATCATTATTAGATGCCAAAATATATCTCCTTACAGGCTTTAAGTCTTGTGTTTTGAGGGTCTTGTTTTTAGATTGTTTGGGTTCTAACACAGAGAAGGAACAGTCACATTTTCAAGCATCTCATTGCATTTATTTGGTGAATAAATGACCAAACAAACTGAACCAATGTGGGAATATTTGGCATAAATTCCACCCCATTCTACACCATGTATAAAGTTTTCTACTTGTTTCCTCTAGATCAATGTTGACCACCACATCAGAGAGAAGGTCAAGAAGTCCTTGGAGGAGCCGAGCCTCTCTTGCTTCGACGAGGCTCAGAAACACGTTTACCTGCTGATGGAAAGAGACTCTTGCCCTAGATTCCTGCACTCTGATGCCTACCTGAGTCTAAAGCGCAAATCCAGAAGTTTGTGGTACATTTAGCTTTAGAAGGAAGGCTATCAAAACGCATAGTGTGTCAACACAGCTTTCTTTTTCTTAAACCTCACATTTCATCTTTTTTTTTTCTTTTCCTGTTTGGCTGAACTGAAAAGTTATTTCACAGTGTATGAGATGATCAAAACAGTTTTCTTTTCAAGGCAGAGCATCTCTCTCATTCTCTAAACCCAGACTGAAACAATGTCTTTTTTTTACGGTGGTAAGATGATGAAATGTTGTGGACAGTAATAAAGCAGGAAAAACACCAAAAGAAGAGAAAAGTAATGTGAGTGAAAAGGTTCGTGTACGTAGGGCAGACAGAAAGCTGTTGATGATGATTATGTGATTTATAAAGGCTGTGTGTGTGTTAACTGAAAGTCTTAGTAAGTTAAAGTGGCGATAAATGGCAAGGAATAATAAATAAATGGTTTCTGATATGAAGAGTAAAATGACCTAGTTTTCATTAAGAGTTCTAAAAATGGGCATTAAATTGTCAACTTTACAAAATGATTACCTCTTGACTGCAGTTCAACAGATGATTGCTGTGACTGCTGCTCATCATCAACAACTGTTCTCAATATTCAGACTTTTTCCACATAGTCAGAACTCTGAGACAGGTTTCTATTTTTCTGATTGACTGACTAACTGCAGGCGTGGGGGTGGGCATGAGTGTGTTTAAAAAAAAGAAAAAGAAAAGAGAAGAAAAAGAGAAGTTTCCACAGCTCGACCTGCAAGGAGATTCTGTTTTTGGTCACATGTCTGATATATCCTCTAATTAGGTGCAGGGATGACTCCACACACCATCAATAGGGTTTACCAAACTGGAAAAAAGTAACCCCGTGGTAACCCTTGATCCTGCTCTCCTCTGTAAATGGCCTTATTTCTGAAAATTGTGCCTTAAAAAGGAATAGTGAGGCAGCTAATAATAACCCAGGGGCTTAAACGACAACACTGGAGTCATCAGACAACCTGATGCGTAACAGATCAGGCCGAATGTGCTGCCTTGTTAGGGTAATAATCTCATCACCCACAGACACTGATGGCAGAGATGCACAAGTGCTTTACTCAGAGAAATGACCTGAAAAGAGCGTATATTTGGGAAAAGATTACAACGTCTTTCCCTCAAATGAAGTGTGGAGAATTAGCTTTTTATATTTCACCTTAGTAAAGATTTGTTATACAGGTTGTTGAGCTACATTGGGCCTTATCCTGTGGAAACTGTAATTTGCATATATATAGTCTCTGAACATGTTGTGCCTTGGCAGATGATTTTCATTACTGTATGTTAACAAAAAAATCTGAGCGTCGTAATATTTCTTACAAAATGTATTTAAAGTACGTAAAGGTCTTTTTTTTTGGCCTAAGTATCACAATAAACAGCTTTTGTGGCTTTTGATTATGCTGATCAATTTCAGTGCCAGACGTCAGTAACTCGAGGCACACTGGGGTGTCGCGGGTGGGGGGGGGGTTGTTCCTGAAAAAAGACACAGGTCTCACATCTCCTGCATCACAAAGCACTACTCTTCACACACAATCTGTCACTGTTTTCTCATACCCCAGCACTGTTACCATGGTAGCGAAAAGGAAGTGAGTACTGTCAGTATTAGTCAAGACTATTCATACTTGGGGAACTTGACTACCAGATCTGGATGCTAGAAGCTAATCTATTGTATGTTGCTCTATATAAACTGTTATATATATATATATATATATATATATATTATTTTTCACAGCAGAATAAAATAAAGGTAGTGTCAAAAACACACTGATGTGCAGCATGACGGACAACCTCCAGCTCTCAGTGTTTGGTGACTCTTCGCAACGCCTCAGCACTTGTAACCGTGTTTGGGCAAAAGAGGGAGAGCAGCATCAGTGAAGCCCGAGGGCAGATTGTAACAGGGCACCTGTGGCATCAGGTGGTGAGCAAGAGTGACTCTAACAGAAACACTGAAAAATAGATACAGTCAGTCAGGTTTCTTTTATTACAGCACTCCTGTGAGTTTTGATTACTTTATGAATCTTTTTCCTCTTCTGTCAACCTACAACATTTATCAGTGCCAGTGGTGCTGGTGCTGCTAAATCATATTTACAACTCTTATTCTGTCAAGTCATGTAGCTTTTTGTATTCGATTGAAGGGTAATATAATTTTTGCTGCATCGTATTCCGAACGAAGTATATTTCTACAGTCTCACTCAGATCTACTAAAAAGTAAATATCCTAAGATCTGACAGAGCATTGACCTAGAAACTGACTGAGCGTGAGTTACATTTGCATTGGATCTGCATACCTCATCTGAATCAATGTTCTAATTGTACCAACAATAGCAAGTACGACCCACCAGTTTCATGTAGTGACACCATTCTTATCTGGTTTTTCTACCTACACAGTTCCCTGTGTTGTCAATCTAAAGATATTGTTATTGACTGAAATTAATTTAGGAAAAATTTATATAAATGGTTGTGTCAAGTGGCCAAGTATGAGCAGAGTACTGCAACAGAATCTCATCTTAAAATGCATCAGAGGCAGCGTCAGAAGTCAGAAGCAGATGGTGTGACTCTGTCCTGTTTTATTTATGATTTTTATAAATTTATTGAAAGTACTTCAGCTGGATTGGTATGTTGTGATACTTCTGTGTAGAAGGAAACAAAAAACCCAGCCTGGGAGTCTGGATTCAATATCAAATAAAATAAATATAAACCATCAAGATTTTTCCACAATATAACTGACATTTGTGACCAGCGCTAGCATTTCTAACATAATTGCTTTTGGATGAAGATGGCTTGTTTGTTGGGTGCCATGGCGCCTCAGTAGTTGTCAGTATAATTGTGGCCTCACCATCAGAAGGCCATGGGTTGTAGCTTCAGTCCTGTGGAGGTTTAGAATTGTATTGAGAGCAGAACTTCATTAGCACAACAGTCACACTTGGAGGACTTAACAACAGGCTAATAGCACTACTATTGTGGTTGTCCTTTGTGGGTCATTTTTATGTTGCAAGGAGACAAAATATGACTGCTGCTGTTTAGACCAAAAAAAAAAAAAAACACCCGTCATTTTAGGCAAAAGGGACTATATTTCTGGCTGGGACAGGCTTCATACTGCCTCTGAACTCTTGCCTGTCAGATGGTCGGATAGCTTCTGAACCCCCAACCTCCACACATTTATGGTAACGCATAAGAGACGTTTTCCAATATTCACGCTGTGATTGGCCAGCTGTGCAGAGGTGAGAAAGGAGCCAAGGACTGAACTTATCTCTCCCTTCTCTTTTTTTTTCATTTGTTCCTCAGCTATCTGTGACACCCTCCATGTCAGCAAGTGAGTGCAACACTTGGAATGTCCTCCTGAAGATATGATATCACATCTCCCCTCTCTCTGTGATGACTGGCTTTTCACTCTGTCTCCCAGTGTGGAACCCCGGTAAACACTTTGCATTTCAGATGTGGTCGAACATGTCTTATGAATTATTTCTGACAAACTGGCCCTTAAAGTAGCTATTTGTAAATTTTACTATTGTTACTCAGCTTGTGTTAGCTTTCTACTTCCGCATCAAACTTCATTCCTTTACTCGCAATGAGCTGTGAGTGTTGACTCTTGTCTCTAACACTTCTTCTCTTCTACTATTTTCTTACTTTCTTCTAAGTTGGCCCGCTAATCAGCTAGCCTCACTTTCCGATAGCAACTCACTGTAGCCTCCAATCTGCCCTGTACTATAACCTCTTGTTATATAAACGCAACAATGAATGAAGCTCTTGTCAATCCACAATCACCACCAACCTCTCCCAGCGAGAAACCACTTTCGACAGCAGAGAAAACATACAAATCACACCTGTAAGCCATCAGTATACTTCTATCTATACTAAGTGTTTGCTGGATTGTTAAACAGTGTTTGATACCCCACTCCATATGAGTTGATGTTGAAGCTGGCAAATTCCTGCAACTCCAATCATCTGCAGAGACCCTTACTTCAGTGCCAGCCTAAACATTTGTCATAGAGCAGCGACGACTGGAAAGAAGCATGAAATGTCAAGGGTCAGCACTACTAATTTCAGCAAATGCTAGTCCTTTGCCAGTGCTCTGTCCAGTTCACTACAAGTTCTCACACCACAACTCGACTTCTGGCCAAATGCACTTGTTACCTTTTCACCCCTGCCTGTTCCCAGTCCCTTAAATGACTAACAAGCTCAAATGTAAAAGGCTGTATTCCGTCAAATGTGTATGAGTCAGTGTTGACATTGGCATTGGTTTCAATGTTCATTATTGTGGTGCTTGACCTTCTTATGTTATCTCTCCCTTAAGAAATTTGATGTTACAACCTCTTCATTTTGAGGTGAATTAGCCTTGTAGCATTATAAAATACAAGATGGATTTGTATTTCCTACCCTCCATGTAAGGATTTCAGTCTACAGTTTGACCTTGTTGGAAGGTTTCCACAATAAAGCAATCACTTTGCAGATGAAACAAGAGAATGATCATGACATGAGGTTCTGACAATCTTTCTAACTTCCTGTCGCCTTGCAGAGTCTCTCTGTTGCAATCAATTTGCTGTTTCCTCTTTTCACATATAGCTGTAGCTTCCATTTACATGAATTCATACCAAACTGTACTGAGTTTCCCTTTGTGGGATCGATAAAGGTTTAAGTTGATGTTTTCTCGCAGAAAGGCAGGAGACACTCCTTCCATTTTCAACAGGATTAACTCTTTAATCCAGAGGGCCACCAAAACAAACACACAACGGGTGAAGGTCATGATTTGCCTATCACAGTCACTGTCATTTGCATCTGTGCTGCCAGACTAAAAATAATGTGAACACAGCATGCTTTCAGCCACAGAGACCGCTGTCTGTTTGGCTCATCCACTCAGGAGGAGGGAAGGATCTGCAACGGCAGATTGAAAGAAAAGAGGGCAGAGGGACATAATAGGGAGTAAGGCATCAAGAGGAGGGAGGCATACATTCAGTACAGTGTGAGTATGTGTTGTCTCTAACAGTGAGGTAGGAGGAGAGGAGGAACAGGAGGAGGAGGAGGAAGGGGTGCTTCCTCTTCGGTCTGGGCTGAGCTGCTGATGTATCCCAGCAGCCCCAGTCCGTAGCAACAGGAAACCTTGGTATATAAAGCCGCATCGCAGGGGGAACCCTCCTAAGTGTGTCTCAGCTGCAGCATGACCAGGACCGAGAGCCTGAGAGCGTGGACTTAACAAAACAATGCCCAGCCTAATTGTCGAACCACTCAACACACAGCACTTCATCATGGACAGAGATGACAGGAAGAGAAACAAGAACATGTGAGTGAAACTTTTACTTTAACACCGAGCAGGGGTTTCCAGTCAATGCACCGATTTGATGCTTGATGAAAAACTGTTTTACAGTTAATGTATCTATTTATTACTAGGTGATGCATTTGCAAAGGGATTTTGGGTTAACGCATCAATCCTTTCAGACATAAAAGCACGCATAGGAATATTACAGATGCTTCATGGTATCTCCTAAAAATAGTTTGAAATTAATAACGCCATCTAACTTTACCACACCACATTGTCTTTTTTCTATTCGCAAACATACCCAATGTGCTTTGACAGACTCACTTGAAACTAATTAAACAGCAGTAAATCCAACAGGGATATATATTAATGTATTTCTTATCTCTACACAGTGGAAAGAACTTTATGTGCCGACTCCAGTGCATGTTCTCACACTCGTCAAGCTCTGAGAGGTAAGGAGACTTATGGAGTGTTTTGCATACATTTCAGTTTTAAAATAGCCAGCCTGCTCCTATCATTTCCATCTATGGCATCATGAAAGGATTCAAACAAACTAGAGACACCATGTTTGCTTTGGCACAGCATGCATGCACACCAACATATCCCATGGTTTTGATATTTTTCTTCTTTTTTTTTTTCTTTGCACAAATTTGATAAGGACATCTGCTATGCTTCCTTGATTAGACTGCTTCTGTGTCCTTGCAGCCCCTCCACAGTTCGCCCAGCTTGATTTTACCCAAATTTGATTCTGGTTGAGTAATCCAACTTGCATTCTCTCCCAGCAGGCTAAGTTTAGAAGATACCCAACAATGGTCACAGTCACTGGAAAGGCTTCTGGAGTCTAAATGTAGGTTGCATTTTCCCTGAGGACAAGAATACTTGATACTAAATGAGAATAAAAGATTAAAGGGAAAATTTGTTTTTCAAAAACAAACTAAAAAAGGGGGGAGTTATCTATGTTTCATGTTTGGCGTCGTTTCTGTGCTTTCCTCAGATGGACTGGCTACCTTTCGCAACTTTCTAAAATCCGAATACAGCGATGAGAATATTGAATTCTGGCTCACCTGCGAGGACTACAAGAAGATCAAGTCTTCATTCAGAATGTCCTCAAGAGCCAAGAAGATTTACGAGCAGTTCATCAAAGCAGAATCTCCTAAAGAGGTAATTCAGCTCAGAAAAGGTTTAACATTCATACACAGATGCTCTGTCTTTCTAACATTATCTGAAATCGTATATCAGACTGAATAATGATGATACAGATTGAGCACTGACAGAGTATCACAGGGAAGTGTCTGCTCAAATCTCTGGCTCTTGGCTCAGATCCCTTCATTCCTCTCTGTGTGCCTCATTCCAGATCAACATTGACTATCACACCCGAGAGCAGATCAAAAGGAACGTCAAGACTCCCACCATGCACTGCTTTGACGATGCTCAGAAGATAGTTTATGGGTTGATGGAAAGAGACTCGTACCCGCGGTTCCTCCGCTCGGACATTTATAGAACTCTCCTGGAAAACCTCGCCGCCGACGCCACGAAGGGATGAGAGCGCTGTCAGGGGGAAGAGAGAGAGAGAGGAAGGACATAAAACCCATAACTGGAATGTTTGACTTCTTCGAGGGAAGGGACTGACAACAAAGAAGGAAGAGTCGGCCTGCGTGGCACACGGACACATACAAAGGCCTCTCGCCGCCGCTGCCATCACCACCATCGCTATCATCACTAGATCCAGAAGCCAACTGTGCCTTAGTCTAAGTATGGCAGGATCCCCACACTGAGCACCACACTCCCGAGGACTTTTACACAAGAAGAAGAATAAACATGACCGGCCTTAATGATAATGACCCTGTAGTGTGCATTTGCACTGGATGATAAGTTTGTGTGCGCAGGTGAATTGAGCGCTTTGACAATGAATGAATCAGCGGGGCTCCTGACGCTCGCTCTGACCGTGGAGCTGCGTAAGCAAACCACGCAACGGACCTCCTTTGGCCTTCTTTGCGGAGGTGTTTCCTGTGCAGATTGAGATAGAGGATGTAAGAATCAACTGTCACACTTGATTAAGTGTGTGTGTGCGTGCGTGTGCGCACACGTGTGTATGTGTGTGTGTGTGCGTGTGTGTCTGGGAGAGGGTGTGTATTTAGTAGTAGCCTTTAACTGCCACTGACACATAATAAGCTGTCACAAAAAGAGCTGGCCAATTATCTAATGACGGCACTAAGGAAGACAAAAGATCCATAGCACACAGAGGACTCAATAGTCACATGCCATCCTTAGTAAAGGGTAACAGAAGGCCACTCAGTTCTGCAAGAGGCGTTCTGGGACACTTTAAAAGGAGATTTTTCTCTTTCTTTTTTTTTTTTTTTTTTGTTTTACCCTAGATTTGACCGATGTGGGGTTTTAAAAACTGATACTGGTACTTTTTTTTTTTTTTTTAGATTTAGGCTCCCTGTGGGTGATGCTTTGCGCAAATATTTAAATTTTAAGGTTGATTACAAACTACTACAGTAAAAGTCAGTAGGATAATTATATTTTTTAACAAGACATAATTGTGTACATTTTTGTGTGAAATCTGACCCAAATTTTGCATTAGAGAAACTAACATCAATCCATTTAAGGGCCGGTGATGTCTAATTTTAATGCCCCAGCACACGACTGCTGGCCAAAGCCTAAATCAAACTCTTACAGCACTGAAGTGTCAACAGTTTTGATTTTATGTAATAAACTATTTGAGTGGAAATGTAATAGAAATAGTATGTTTCACATTGCATGAGAGGAGGTTAAAACTCCTTGTATACCCTGAGAGTAGGCCTTATTACTGCTTTTCCGAACCATGCTGTTTGAATGTATTCTTAGGGAGGTAATAGTTAAGTTAACTTAAAAGTTAAACATTGCATTATTTATTACTGTAACTGTATTATTTGTTACTTGTCACCACTTGAGTACAAAGTTTGTTGCTGTGTTGACGTGCTTGTTCAAAATGTTAGTGATTTGAATGACATTAAATTATTTAAATTGCATACGTGGAAGTAACTTTTTTTTTTTTTTTTTTTTTAGCACACACCACACTAGAGTTTAGTTTCACGCTGCAGCTTTTTAGTGACTTTGCGCTCTGATTTCAGTGTTGTGGTCTGTTTTAAAGAAGACAACAACACACTTCCAGTGAAATAGATCCTAAAACATTGCATTAGAAAATTAATGGGATGTTTGCATAATGACTGTCTGTTATATGTTTAAAGCAATACTCCACCACATTAGGATGGAAACATAAAGGCTGTGCCAAGTTCTAGTGGGCTGACAACTTATCTTCACTGAAGCAGCTACAGTGCAGTTGTTGGCCAGACTTTTCACTCCATCCTACTAAGTGACAGAATATATACAGAATATTTTTGTTGTTTTCTTTTCATAAAGAGTGCTCCTGGTGTCTCATATTCAAACATTTTTTTTTCATTTTAAAGGTCCCATATTGTTTAAAGTGAGATTTCCATGTCTTTTTTGATTATAAAGCAGGTCTAGGTTCTATATTAGCACTGAAAGTATCAGAGGGCTCAGTCCACAGAGAAATGCACACGGTCTGTATTCAGAAACGAGACTGTCCTCGTGTAAAAAGCAAGTTATTATGAACCATCATTACGTTTTGTTATGCAACATCTCGTGGTTACATTAATTATTACAGGAGCAAAGGGAAAAATGCGGTGACGTTGTATATAGAGCGAAAGTTGTTTCTATCCATGACCGTTTGACGTAACCAAGTTGTTTTTGTTGTATCCATGACAACAAAGACCGTCAAAATACTTATTTTAACCCAAACCATGATCTTTTCTTAAACCTAACCAAGTGGTTTTAGTACCTTAACCTGAGCAAGCCAAGGTGGTTATTAGTGTAACCATGACAACCAAGGTCTGGTACGCCTCCCGCTGTCGGGGCAGTAAAGGGTTGTCAGATTGGGAGCCTTAAAATGAGCCGTCAGGACTTCCATAACTTTGTGACGTCACAACAAAGCAGTCACCGCTCTCAGCCTGCCCCGAGCCCAGCCCACCTGGACCCACCGTCCAGTTTTGCAGGATTTGGTTTCTCTGAGTGTTTAACTGAAACCTGCTATATTTTTATTCAGTCACTCAGAAAACAGAGTAGTTGTTACTGGAGCTCCAGAGAGAAGCCTAAGAGCGGATTTGTAAAAATACATTGAGATGTTTTTTGGTTCTTAAAGCCAAGAAATATATATCTTCTTATTAATATAAACGCTTCAAATTAATGGGACCTTTAAGTGCAAAGTTTGAGTTTCCATTATTAAGAAAGTGGATCCTCAAGCTGAGGAACTGAGCACAGATATACAGTAAATGAGATTACAAAAAAAAATTCACCTTTGATAATAAACCAAAAAGGAAATCCAGAAGTAGCTCTAACTCGGTGGCTTTGAGTTTCAGTTTCAGTTTTCTAACTTTACGGGAAACTGCATCAAAGTAACAACAATCCGTGTAATATCCGACAAAGGATACTGGGTGCTTGCAGTTTCCTGTTATCCTGTTTTTTATCACTGAAAGGCATCTGTTGACTTGAAAATAAAGTGCATAAGCAATGTGCGCTGCTTTAAAAACAGGAAGGCCTGAACTTCCAGTTTCTTATGAAATCAGTCATTGTGAGAAATGAGATTTTCTCTGAAATGGCATAAATGAAACGCTGTACTGTTCGACAGAAGTAAAGATAAGCTTTGCTTTTGCTATTTGTTTTTTTTGTTTACAGCCGTTCAATTAATTGATTAGTCTAGGGGAGAAGTTCACATTAATCGTTGCCATCAATTACATTATGACTCACTCTGCCTTTAGAAGCAAAAAAAAGCAGATGTTGAAGTTGTGATCAGTCAAATGCACATGACCCAAAGCTGTGGTGTTGATAAAGCCACAATTAGTGTCTTACTCTGCTTTTCCATTGTTTCTGTTGATGCTGAACAGTACAGCACACTGGAGTGGTGTCACTGGCAGGAAGAGACAGACTCCATTTTCTGAAACACTTACACAAGACAAAAATGAAGAGAGCTTGTTAAATGCTGCTTGGTCTCATTCTCTGTGTCAATTCTTCTCCATAAATCTGTCTGTGTCAGTCCCTGAGCCTGACTATGTGCTTTATCAGTTCCTTACTGGAATGCTGTCCAACAGAACAGCCTATTATTAATGTAACTCTCATTGCTGCAAGTGTTAAAATACTTTTTTTTTTTTTCCTGAATACACTTTGGTCCCACACAAACAATCCAGAATAGATGTTATGTAATATCCTGCTGGAACAGATTTAGATACATCGAACGCTACTGAACAAGCCCGAGCCATTCATTAATCAGATTTTTGGAATTAAAAGCACTGCACTGTGTTCTCCAGAAGCAAAATAAACTATTCATGTCTGAAATGCGCATATGAGGCTTTCTGCTTTGATCCCACATTATTCCTCTTGCTCCCTTTTTAGTAAATTCTCTATTGACATTTTAGAGACAAGTTCCACGCTTAACAGTTGTTATGTAACTGGGACAGCACAGGTTTGTACATCAGTTGCTTACCTTTACTGAGAATGAGCCAATCCTGCATCAAGTACAGTACATACTGACAAAGGTGAGGTATTTCATTCCTTTACAGACTAATAAACAGCAAGCAGTAAAGACACTATACTGAGAGTATACTGTTGGATATGGCTGACAGCAATGCACTGGAGAGCTGACATTAACTATACTGTCTCAACATTAGCTTATGTGGATAAAAGCTACAGTATTGGTCAATACCAGGTTGCACAGCTCTAATGCCAACCTGAAACCTTTTAACAACCCTTATCTATATCCACACCTTTCAAATGTTGAAAGATTGTCACTTGGTAGAGCTGCATAGTGCTCCATGATCGGGATACCTGCCCATGCCTATATGGAAAGTTAAACCTTTTTGCATTTGCAATGCACCACTCATAAACAGAGGTCATTTTTCATGCAAATAGCTCATAAAATATTATTGATTGGAAATGTTTTTGGAGACTCTTCCATTGCACAGCTTAACAGTTATTTCTTTTCATACATAACACTTGGAAAGGAAAAATAAACAACAGCAGATAAGCATGCAGGTAGCTGGCTCTGTCAAGCAACAGTATCAGCTACAGCTTCATTTTTTTTGTCCTCTGAAACGTGTCTGCACAAACACATGCACTAGGGTTTGCCTGCACGTCAGCACTTGTGACATGCCGCCCATAACAGATGGGTGATTTAAATTACCCATCCCAGGTAATTTACTCCAATCTGTAATTTATTTAATTACTCCCCCATTAACATTTTGTCATCTTAATTACTCGCTTCTTTAAATAAATATATTATTGGACAGGGCTCAGTTAGACAACACAGTAGGGCACCTCACCTGTTAGGGGCCAATATGCTGCAAAAACATTGTTATGCAGGGTATGTGCTTCTAGCTCCACGTTTGTGGGGTGTAGCCTCCATCTTTCCAGATAAACCAGTCCTCATATGTTTTAATCTTACTCTCCATCAGTTACATGAGCTGTGGATTTTTTTTATGTCAGCATCTGTTAAAAGGGAGGTTCCTCTGCAGTTTGTACATGTACTCTCTGTGCAGACCTCCACATACAGTACAAGCACACACCCTTCCAGGTTTGGAATTTAAATGTTTGTGGGATTATGGCCCCACCATCCATTTTGTGCCCAAATTACAACTGGTAGATGTTGGCAGCAGTTCTCCATGCAAAGAATAAAGCGAACGAAACTACAATACTGGCTTTGAAAAGTAGTTTTTTCCCTTTAAGTTCGTACATTTTTTAAAAAAATGAACCATCACTGAGTTGACAGTGATTTTTAGAATGAAACTTTTTTTTTTCAGAGAAACCACAACACGAAACATTTGACGGATAATTCGATAGCTTAGTTGGCACGTCCCCTCCTCTCCCCAATTAGATTTCAGGAACACACCACAGCTTATGAACGGTTTTCACTGTGGCCATATTACCTACAAATTGTTTGTCATTGTTGGCTGTCTGGTCGACTTCCCTGGCCTCTATCAATCTACCAGCCATGTGGACAGGAAAGCCAAAGGTATGGATAATGCAGATTATTTTCAAAATGTTCATCCATTTAAATGTGACTGTACCAGCTGATGGTTTTTGTATGTGAAGGAATTTGCTAATTGATGCCTTGACTCTGGCTGAAACCACCACCAGGACAGGGGCCGAAGACTTGGTGGCTCCAGGAGTGTTTTCAGCTAAATGAGCAACTGTCTTTAGCACATGACGATTGCTCCTTCATGCCTCTATTTAAATCTGCTGAAGTGTGCTTGTCACTCCCAAAGCACACAGATGCCTGACAGCAGGCAGTTATGATATTGACAATATAAACATCTACTTCAAATGTCTCTACGAAGCCAGAAGTAAATGGAAGATGCCCAAGTCAGTCATGATGAAGTGACCAAAATATAAAAATGTATTAATTTATCATTGGTCCTCCTGGCCTTGCTGTCTCTCTGCCCCTCATACACCCCTGTATAGACTAAAGGAAGGCTGGATTCTTGGCTGAGGAATGAGAGCGCATTTCTTTGCCAAGATCAGCCATTCACCTGACAGGTGTGGCATATCCAGATGCTGATTACACATCATGATTATTGCACAGGTGTGCCTTGCGCTGGTAACAAGAAAAGGCCACCCTAAAATGAGTAGTTTTTTTTTTTTTTCTGGTGAGTGACAGGTTTGTTGGATATATTGCCACACTCTCTGAGACAACTTTGGAGGCGTCTTATGGTTGTGAAATGACCGTTCATTTCATGGCCAACAGCTCTGGTGGACACTCAGTACACCAAATACACACTACCTCAAAACGTGCAACATTTGTGGAATTGTTTTGTGTGATAAAACTGCAGATTTTCAGAGTGGCCTTTGGTGGCCAACCCAAGGCACACTTGTGCAATAATCATGCTGTGTAATCAGCAGCTTGATATGCCACGCCTGTCAGGTGACATGGATTGTCTTGGCCAAGGAGAAATGCTCACTAACATGGATGTGAACACATTTGTGAAAAGGAAAATTGAAGAGAAATAAACCCTCTGTGCGTGTAGAAAAAAAAAATCTTTAATCTTTCATTTCAACTCATGAAAAATGTCCACTATAATTAATCAACTAATACTGAAGACAAAAGGCACAGACAAAAAGAGTAGAAAGGTGAGCTGCTATTTTTGGTACATATTAAAATATTTGAAGGTCACACCTGGTGGCACAAAGGCCAGAGGATAATAAAGGATGGTGATGAGATGAGTAGCACTTGAGTGTCGTAGGTGTGTAAAGACACACCAAGCATAGTCATGGCGCTGCTGAAGGATTGGTTTGCCACCTAGATAATCTATTTTAGAACGGTTGTGTAAGCTGCGGAGGATTGGCATTAATATTTGGTCATGGGCTTTTTTGGGAAACATTTGCTTTATTCCTTTCTAGATGAGAAGATTTACGCTGACTGTGCTGTAAATATGAAGCTGAAGCCAGGAGATGATTAGCTAAGCTTAGGATAGAGATATAAAATGGAATTGAAGAGGCATCAATCTTCTCATCTAACCACTGGCAAGAAAGCAATAATCATATTTCCTAACTGAATAGTTACTCGGACCTTCATGTATGGTGACAAGGTTAGAGGGCTCTACTTCTAATAAAATAGTGTCACAACTGCTGTGTCCCAATTCAGGGGCCGGATCCTTTGGAGGATACATTTGAACATCAATTGCATCACAGTGGCACCACAAGGCTGTCCTATTTCGAAGGCGGCATCAAATACAGCCTACAAATGCAGCCTTCTTTCCCTGGGTAGCAAAGGCTCCGATGGGTCGATCCTTCATAGGCCAACCTATCCCAAGATTCACCAGACACCAGTGAAGAAATTGATATGGCAGCCAACAACAGCGACAGAGAGTTTGAGGATTCACACAAAGTAAGCATTAGGTTTTGGCTGAGTTGAATAGCTCACGGTGAAACTGTGGAAAAACCAAGGGCCTTTAAAACCTCCAGTTTTTGTTAAAGAAAGTTCTGTGTTGTCAAGGTTGCCTGGCAACAGGAGCGGCACTATGGTAGGAGAGCTTGTGACGCAAAGTGGAAATCCTCAGACCGTCTCATTTCGGTTCGGCTTTCACGTCCTTTGAAGGATGCGGCCTCTGAATTGGCCCAGAGGAAAGGAAATTTCACAATAAGATCTTTTCTTTGTCTGGCCTATTTCTTTTCTAGACATAATTGAGCTCAATTTAACATCAATATAATATTTTGACCATTTTTTCATATTTCTTAATCTCAACTCCTAAGAAATTGCCTTCCTTGCGTCTCAGTCCAAATTAAGTTCAACTTAAGATACTAAGATATTTTTTCTCTCACTGCTCAGATCTTTATTTGTCTGACATAATCACCTCTTAAGATAACAGCAAACTCTTAAAGAAAAGTTGATTTTTATATTTTGTCTTTTATCAGAGCCTGCACAACACAAACACAACACAAATTGTGACTGTGATCAAATGAAGGCCTTTTAGCAGAGCATAAGATTTGCTGCTTTTCGTGCGTTTCTCCTGCCATTCTCAAACTGGACGGGACTGATTTCTTAGATCTTATCTATCCTTTTGCTTCTTATTTCTCCTAAAAGGGGTTTAGGAGAAACAGGTCAGAATTCGGTCATCTCCAAATAAGAGCGGATTTATGTCTGTGAGACAAAGAAAAGACAGCAAAATTTTCCTCTGGGCGGGGACACAGCAAATATGGCAAAAGACAGATACCTGTACTGTCTGCTGTGACACCAACACAACATGTATCCATCACCATGGAGATGCTGTTGCCATCCTGGGACCTATCATTGCCTGGGGCAATCTACTGTTCCTGTGTCAACCTGCCCGACGCTGTGAAATACAGGAAAGACAGGTCACAGTCAAATCACAACACAACCTTTCGCTGCTGGTCTCAGTGTATATGTACACAGCAGGAGGCCAGGAAGAAATAGCATTTAGGTCATTAAGGTATCAGCACTCACATGACCAGTCCAAAACACACACACACACAAACACACACAGCCAGCAGTTGACACACAACAGCAATCATGCTAATGAAGTGGTGGCAGAACTTTCCTCTCCTCCTCCTCCTCCTCATTTGTCACTACACACCTAAAAGATGCTTAGAATTGCATTATGGAATTGGGAGACATCTACTGAGAAAACTCATTTCCTTCTCTAACAGGTGTGATGTAGCACAAGACTGTGTGCATCCCCATGTCCAGTGCAGGGTAAAGCACCACAATGAATGAATAAATAAAAAATAAAATAAATTGCATTGATTTATTATAAATGATAATATAATGATATATAATTCTATAAATAAATAATAAAAACACATCTTATTTGTGGTGGACATTAAATAACAATTAGGTTACAGTTATTTCATTTGTCGCCCTGTTGATTTTAATAGATCAAGTCAAGTTAAACCAGGTGTGTCAGAGCTGCCCACACAGCTCTGACCTGGATTCAAGGTAAGAGGTACTGTTGGTCTGCAGACTGTGTGTGCAGAGATCCAGTGCAGCTGTCCTGTTTGGTTTTTATCCCACGTTTATTAGTTGAACTTTAATCGTGAGTTACAGACTTTGCTGCCAAAATGGAAAGTTACATCCAGAGAAGCTACCATCCATTGCTATCTTGAATTTCTTCTCACCTCCTGACTGTTTTGGAGCTGAGTGCGTATGTGCAGGAGCCACAATGGTTTATGTGGGTACTTCCTCCTCTGTAGTATACTTACTACTTTCAGCCACAACACTGAAACCAGTGAGTGTTAATGATGTGACCGACAGGTATATATATATATACACACACACACACACACACAATAGCTGTGTGGTTATCCACTCCACTGCCTTTCACATATGCTGGTGGCTGTTTTTAACATCTGTCATGCTGCTGTGAATGTCCTTTTTTTTCAGCACTTAAAGCTTTATGCTGGGTTTGGTTTTTTTGAGCTAAAAGCAACATGCTCCTATAGACAGGTTAAGAGTGCAGCTGGGTTTCATGAAGACCGAAACTTCCAAACACAAAGAAGACAAACTCTGCTACCCAGTGCTGGGAATCACCTTCTGCGTAAGGCCCTCTGGACGGACCTCGTGTCTTAGTGGAAACTTGGCTCTGCTCTCTATCCACTTCTAAACAGACGGCTGCTTACACACAGTCTGCACATCATAATAAACACATGAGGTGAACACCATGTTTTCACCCAGCAGATCTCCAAACTGGTGCAACAGAGGGAGGGAGGCCAGTGATAATCACAACACAACACAGCAGGTGACGCAGATGCATTATAGCACAGATAATCGAGGACATAACGTGAGTTTTCTTTACATCTGTGTGTTCTGTCCTCTGCCCTTTTACAGTTTCTGGGATATGATGATGTCAACCCACATTGTTACTGGAATAAGGACTTCACTGTGCTTGAACTTGTATGGTAACTTTCTATGGCAGTGTTTTCAGTGTTATCCAGTTTTTAGCTGATTCTTCGACCAGAGAAAGCATGCATTCAAAGTGTGTTGCATGCATTTTTTGCATTTACATTTAACCTTTTTAAATTTAACTATTATTGTGCAGTTAACTTATGTAAACATCATCCTCCCACCCTCCGTTTTATTTGATTGTTTATTTTTTGTCTTGACTTTTTCCAATGATGTGTCATGCAGTCAGATTGTACCTATAACGGAATGACAAATATTGTCACGTCCACAGCTTTGCATGCAAACAATGCCAGAATGGAAACATGGCATGGATGGTGCCAAGTGAAGATGGCATGAGTTACTCAACCACGCTGAGCATGAAAACCGGACCCGCAGGTTTAGCCCAGTGATTACGTATTTGATTCATTTGACACCCTGCTACATTTGCAAAAAAAAATGAATGGAAAGCAACAGAGTGTGGTGCATGCACAGCGATAACCAGTTCTGTACATGACATCTGGCATGTTTCAGGAGTTAGGCTGATCCCCTGTGCTTTAATCAGTGTGAAATTGTCTAATATGTATTATCATAGACAGCTGACATGTAGTTTACTCCTGACAGATTGGGGTAGCAAACACTTGCTGCCAAAGACCACGTCCTAGTAACAATTATATAATTATATAGCATTATATAGATTTAGGCTATGTTAAAGCTGCATGATCTATATTTTTACCCATATTTCGGTTGATTAATTACTAATTTTTAATACGTACTTTTCTATTAGAAATAGATCAAATGTAAAGTGGAAGGCGTCACATGTAGTAATAAATCTTATGACACATTGTTTTGGTTTTCTGGGTCACACATTGTGATCTTATCGAATCCATCTCCAGCAGCGGGTAGCTATTTTTAGAAAAAAAAAAAGTGGTCAGATAAAACGATTGATTGCGTGGCCAACACAGAAAAGAAAAAGCTGCCAAATGATGACCAGCTAAAAATTATATATTCTTCTCAAGAGTTGATAGAGACCGAGAACAAAGCTAAAAAAGCAAATAGATATTAGGCTAACATAACGTTGCACAGTGTCTTTGTTAGCACAAAGAGCGTTGGTGATAATATGTACGTTCTTCAGGCCTCAAGTGGACAAAAACATCAATGCTGCTTAAGCTACTTGGCTAAAAAACGTAGACATGAGAGTTAGGATTGGTTGACAGCAGGGTACAAAACTGCATTTTCAACAGCTCATCAGTGACTGGCAGATTTCAGGCAGAGCGCTGATCTTCTGCTTGCATCAGCTTATCAGCATCTGCTGCTTTATTACAGCCTCATTTATCAGTCATCGGCTGCTTGGCTACAAGCTGACCGGTGACGTCCATTCAGTGGTGCAATCGGCCTTGATAACCTGAAAAATTTGCACACTGACTGCTGATGTGCTCATGCCAGTGCAGCTGCTACATTAGCCTCCTCCAACCTCCTCCAAATACAATTTGGTATTGTTGACTTTAATAAGATCTTATGGCGCATGTGTTTGTTGAAGGGGGATCAGCTCTCCTAGCAGCACCTCATTGCTGATTCTTCAAGAGCTCCCTCAAAAAAAGCAGAGCCGTATCCGTTAAATCTGACTGTACAAACCTTTGCTATAAATGGTCAATTTCATAATTGAAGTGTCTCCGACTGACTGAACCACATTTCAAGTGAAGCGGGTCCTCACTGTAATCTGATATATGGTCCTTTAATGCTTTTGAAACGCTTCTAAAAGTTTTTTACCTAGGTGCATGGAAATCTTTTGACCTACAAATCACCTCTGGATGTAACTACCAATGACAAAATTAGTTGCTTTTATAAAGTGAAATTAATATAAAAGGAATTAACAAATACACTCAGCAGTGCCCACATTCTTTTTTGAAACAGCCTATAAAGGTAACAGGATATTGCACCATCATATTTGAACCACCCTGTTACACCTCGACATGCCATTGTGACAGAAGTAGTGCTTCACAAATCCACACCCTGGGTGAGTCATCCATTGAATATGAACAGTGCAGGTAGTGATGCAAAGTGACAATGAATCAATTGTGGATCAGAAATCATTACATGTGGGGGGTAGCAGTCAGTTTTATGGCTAAACGTGCTGTACGTGATGGGTGCTGTGTTGTTGTGTTTCTTTCATTAAAGAGTATACTTTGTTTTTAAATGGTAAAACGTGTGTAAATTAAAAGTATGAATGCCTCTGCTGCTTTGTGAATGTGTCTAGATGCAATTCAAAGAGGAGTTTGGCAAAATGCTCTCATGATTAAAAACACACAAGAAAGGAGAGAAAAGTTCCACTACTCCCTGACAGAACTTTATTTTAGGAATAAAGGCACCGAGTCTGCCTTAAAAGTCATGTCTTGACCTTAGGTTTAAAAGTGGAAGCCAACTGGATACTCTGAGAGGAAATGTTTATCCAGTGACAGCCTATCACTGCCTCAGGTCCTGAGAGTCATACCAGGGTAAGTCGCTGTTTACACAGCAAGAGCCAATCACATTAAAGGCCTGTCATTCCAGGCCCGCCTCCAGGCTGTCACACAACGGATCATGGCTGGAGAGAAACTATAAAGTTGCCTGACAAGTCAAGAGGGAGAAGGAGAGGAGAGTAAACCATGAGAGAGAACCTTGCCAGTGTATCATCCCAAAACATGGCGTTCCCAGACTGCTCCACACCCACTGACCTGGTCGCAGAGAAGAAGGGGATAAAGTAAGCTCATTTGGTGTTTAACAAGGATGTTCCCGGTTGTGATGACCTTGTAAAAGATAATATTAAGAATTACACTTCCACATAGCACTGACAACTGAACTCTTTCTTTTTTCACAGGAGGAAAAACTGGAGAAACAGAATAAGATTTCTCCTGAAGAAAAACTCGTCCAAGTCAATTTTACATCTGATGAAACACAGATCGTACAGGTATGGCACTACCTTTTCTGTATTTTTAAGGATATAAAGCTCATGACAATGCATAAGATCCCACATTGTGTGCATATTATAGTCAGTTTAGCTCAACTCAGTTGCATTTCATTTTATGTAAATCAATTCATATTTATAGCTTAAAGTTAGTCATATCCATAATCCACACTGTTTTATTGTGTATATTTCTGCGTGCATGTTATTTAAATATTGTGCTATAGCTAACTTAAACCAAATCAGACTTAATGATTCTATGCCTGAAATAAATAACTGAATTCCAAATGTCTTAAGATAACATGGACATACTGTATAGCAAAGTACTGTATTGCAATGAAGTTATTTTTAGTAACACACAACTACAATAATCAGTTTGAGGAATCTGAAGTGACACTTAACAAAAGAAGTAGTTGCTCCCACTGTAATTATCTCACATACAATCTTTTATCTCTTCTTTCAGGCCATCTGCTGATGACGTCAGCCAATGGGCGCAGTCACTTGACAAACTACTCTGCCATAAATGTGAGTGTCATTCACTGCACTACAGGTGCATGATTACATAAAAGTGTCCTCAAATGTCACATGGTCAGCTGTGTGCTGAATGAAAGTGGTTTATTGGCATCAATAAAACAAAGGCTGAAATGGCCCTGCACTTACTTTACCTTACATAAATGGGCAAACAGCAATTGGGTACATCCCACGGCTTGCTTTAACAGCCTTGTCTGTAACACTTCTCCCTCTCTCTCCCCCTCCCTGCAGATGGGAAAGCCGTCTTTTGTATGTTCCTGAAGTCAGAGTTCTGTGAAGAGAACATTGAGTTTTGGACAGCATGTGAGGACTTCAGGACACTTGCGTCACACAAAGAGCTGGCGTCCAAGGCTAACAGCATTTATGAGGAGTTCATTAAAAACGAAGCTCCCAAGGAGGTAACAGCTTTGAAATACAGTGTAAATTGCTGTAAATCTAAACAAATTAGTTTCTTCAAATTGATTTTAATCCAAAATTATATGCCTACAAGTTTTATTACACATGATATTCTTTAGTAAAAAATGGACGTTGAAGACTCATTGTTTCATGTTTCTCTTTGTGCAGATAAACCTGGATTTCCACACAAAAAATGCTATCATCCAGAGCCTTCATGAGCCCACTACGACCAGCTTCCTGGCAGCTCAGAGGAAAGTCTACAGTCTTATGGAGAACAACTCCTACCCCAGGTTTATCCACTCCGACCTCTACAAAGAACTGTGTGTGGCTGCCAAGGGAGAGGGCAAGCACATTAAGTCTTAGTCAAACTGGACACCCACTCCTGAAGTCATTTGTTTACCACGGTGACTGTGTGAATAGACCACTGATGGTGTTCATTCCAGGCACTGCCTCGGGATAATGGACTTGAATGCAAATCCTGAGCATAAACATTAACAGCAAGTGTGGAAAATGCAAAACTGAAGCCATTTTCAGTCCATCCTGCTGAGAGCTTTCAACAATGAAGTTGGGACAATTGTGCTGGATGTTTTATTCTGCTGCAGGCAGTACACAGTGTTTCAACCAGACAGGATTAAGGTTACATTTTCTTCACTGGGCCATTACCTGCACTTCCTTTATTGTGTTATTAGAACTTGGTACTTTGTGCAATGATGCATCTAAAGAAAATGCTGTTGTAGAGCCACTGCATTCACAGAATGAGAAGAACACAAAGATTAGCTCTGTATCCATCACTGACGATGCTGTTTGAATGTATTTTCTGCTGTATAAATTCACAGATACACACAGGACCTCCCATTTGACCCTGGTGTTCATTGCTATATTGCACTGCTTGTTTTGCTTCAGTTTACACAAGAAGTGCAATTTTTATTTAAATATTATTTAAAATTTCCACTTAAGACTGCTTATGGCCTGAAATGACTGTGACAATGTTATTTATTGTAAATATGGTGATGCTGTATGATGTGTTGAATGTGAATTTTAAGTTTGGGGCAGCTGGACTGCTTGAGAAATAAATGTTATTCTTTAGCACTTAAATATATCCTTCCCTCATGATCAGTGCAAATCAACCAATATAACTCAAAGGTCCACTTAATAGCTTCAGAACTTTTCATCCTTTCATCATCTTCCATCTCAGTCTTCATCAAGCAATTACAGTCTATTACTGCTAAAGCACTACATTTAACACTCATTTCCTTAAAACACCAAATTGACATATTATCACCTTTTTAAAGTTGGCACGGTTAGCAAACAGTTGCTTACTTACACATCTAATAGATGTCACATAGATGTCACATTAGCATTCATTTGCAGTTGGAGTGTTTCCACCCACATGGTGAATGCAACTCCAATATTCAGAGGGAAATTTCTCTTTGGCTGCTAAATGCTTCACTATCTTAACTTGATAAATGTGTGTTAGCAACATAGATTGTATACAAAAATAACCGCCTCTGTGACGTCACCCATAGTTTTCTGTAGAGCGGATTTGAAGCTCAAAGTGGGCTGCTCCGCTGTCGCCATCTTGGCAGTGCATGAGTCCACCTAACACCCAGAAATTGGCAAAGAGGGCGTGTGTTGGAGTGCTTCGGTGCACATGCTTCCATTAATATCGTTAGCACAGCTGAGCGTCTGGGTGTGTTGTTCCGAGGTTAACCAAAGGCTAATTTATTTCAGGTTAACAGGCTAAGCTGGTGAGCACGAACAATGACACCTGCTAATAAGTGCTAACATTTCGATCACCTCAGAATACAGGAGCTCAGGCTTTCTCATGCTCTGTTAGTCAATTAACTGCACAGCAAGTCATATTATTTGTCTGATATTTGCATGAACATCCTCCAAAACGCACCAACACCACAAACACGGTCGAGAGGTCACGTTCTGTGACTCTAATTAGCTGAGGGGACGCAGAGCAGACAGCTAGTGGAGTGTGATGGCACCCACCTGTCACTCCAAGTGGCCATGCCCCCATTTATGCATATCTTTAAGCCTTAATAAAATTTGGGCAGTGTTATCGGTTTGGGTGAGTTGTATAAAAAATTCACCCCCTGTACAGTTGTCATGCAGGGGAAAATTAACTATGTAAACATGTAGGCTAAATAAACATGTTTATTTCTGCTGTAAAGTTGGGCATTTTAACATGGGAGTCTATGAGGATTGACTCGCTTTTGGAACCAACCTCAAGTGGCCATTTGAGGGACTGCAGTTTTTGGCACTTCTGTATTGGCTTCATTTGTGCCCTTGGAGGTTGAGCCAGAGTAGAGTGTCTTTGTTGGTGATTTATTGGAGATTTCTTTGCTGAAAAAAGCCTGAGAGTGGTGAGAGTGAATCAAAACAGTAAAGCTGTGGGCCATAAGCAAAGCAATGGGCTGAAAGAAGCTAAAACATTGAATAGGGCAAAGGAGAACAGCTGAGCTGGGTGGTGATGAATTGTGGACATTTGTTAAAGACAGTGCCAACACAACACTATGTGCCTTAGACTGTCCTAAAATACGTCATCTATTGCTAACGTAAAATAAAACAATATTTTGAAATGTATTTTCCAGAGAGAGAACATTTTGTATTAATTATTGCTCATCTACAGTGTCCAAACTGGAAATGGTTTAAGATAAATGCAGTGCACTTTGGGTGTTTGCTTTAACAGAAAGGTCAGACACATCTACATACTGTACGCTGACATATTACCAGAGACAATGTGCTGGATGTTACGTTCCACAAACAAAAACAACATTCCTCATGGTATTAGAACATTGTTTCCTCTTTGTGCAGCCAGTAGGCTCACGTCATCACATCTGAGTTCTCATACTGTAACAATGACCCCACCCCCCCCTGCACAGAAGAAGAGAGAACACTGACTGACAGCAGAGAGTCCTCTTCTGCTTGCTGTGCATCTGCTCTCTGATACTGAGGCTGTTTCCAGCCGTGAACTCATAGTGGAGCCTGACAGTGGCCAGACACCCGGACTTTGCTCCTGACAAGCTGACAGCCCCCGCTCTCTCCTCAGACGTGTGGCCTGCTGTCGTGGTGTTATGAGATCATCTTTTACACCAGCAGCTCTCCAGAACTGTATGCTCTGTTGGCTGGCTCGCAGGTTAGAGAGGTAGACCTGTGATCCCAACATGAATAGTTTGAAACCCACACTGTCTGGAAGGACATGTAACTGTACCAATAAAGAGTTATTTACTGAAGTATTGGAATTATTACAACCCTAGTATAAGCCACGCTAGCAGAATGGCTCTAGAAATGGCAATGTCAGTTGCTTGGTCCGTCTCTTGGGCTCCACAGTGAAATAACCATTGGATGAATTGGCTTGAAATTTTGTACATACATTCAGGATCCCCTGAGGACAGGGGCCGCTGACCGTGGTGCTCCCCTGATTTCCCTTCAAGCATCACCACAAGGTTGACATTTGTTTTTAAATGAAATGTTTTGACAGCTACTGGTGGACTGCCTTTAAATTTGGTACAGACATTTATATCCCCCTCAGGATGAAATGTAATAACTTTAGTGAACCCTTATCATAGTGCCATTATCATGTCAAAATTTCACTCTGTCCAACACTTAGGTTTAGTATTTGGTAATAAACCTATGACATTCCCGTTAGCCAGCAGTGCTTTAGGTACTGTTTAGAGACAATTAGCAAATATTAGCATGCTATTGAGCTAAACTAAGATGGTTTAGCTGTACGTTCTGTCTTAGAGACAATAAAATACCAGCATGCCAATATGCTAAACTATGATAGTTATCATGGCAATCAAAATACCTGCTAACAGAACAAGCACGGCTGTTTACTCTTTACTTCATGGTCATCTTTTTTTTTATGAGCTGTTTTCACTTTTTCACTTCTGTTAAAGTCTTTTTTAATACCTATTGCACAGTTGACAGTTGAAGGAGAGGGCATTTGTCTTTAAATTGCCTCTCCCAAGGTTTCTTTATTTTTTCTGTAAATGCTAATTATAAAAACCTATTAATCCTCCTTATCAAAATAAAATGCCAAACATTTGCTGGCTCTAGCATCTTGACTTTAAAATGAGATCAAAAATAACAGTAGCAAAACTAAACGCCTTTGGGTTTTGGACTGCTGTTCAAAGAAAAAACAAGCAATCTAAGACCATCTTGGGTTCTTTTTCTGACATTTATTAGACTAAACGATCAACAGCAAAAACACTCATTAGTTGCAGCTGATGTTATTTTTCAAGGACTATTCCTTGTCTGGGTTTGGAACCACTGCTTTTATGGGCCTCCAAAGCCCTTCGAGACACTAGATGTGATAATAAGCTGTACAAATAAACTTTCCTCGACCTTCAAAGTAGGCCTACGCAGCACACATTCCATTACGCAAGTCTTTGGCTATTTTTAAGACTTAATTCTTTTCATCGCATCTGCACCAGCATACGCCTACCACATCATACATTCAACATTGTGTGACCTAAGGCATATAAAGGATACAATAGTGATGATAAGGCTATGTGTTAGCCTTAGTTAGTTTGATGCCCAAGCAGGCTATAGTGAGGTAGTAAAGGTATTCACGAACGGCCCGCAGAACTGGCAGTCACCATGAATACTCTTTGCTTATTCATCCATGTGGCCTGACATCAGATAGGACAATACAACAGACACACTGTTCTCTTGCTCCATGAGCTGGTAGTAAAACCTGTGGGTTTTCATTTGTTGCCATGAAGGATCTTGGCAATAGATGACTGGGATCAGATCCAAGGAGTGCTTGAGGTGTGTATGTAAACACTACAGCCAGAAATAGAAAAGGGCCACGTTTTACTTTGGTTGGGAGACTGCAGATACGCCAGACTACGCAGGACTTTAGACACACACTGTGTACAAGCGTGACCCGAAAGTCAGCCAAGTATGGTTTCTTTGTTGAGTACAAGCCAGAAGTTGATTTACAGGACAAACCACAGAGGCCACTTCAGACTCCCATGTTCAAAAACTCAACATGGTGCTACGGGAAGCTATCCAAAAAACACACGAGTCACTAAATTTGTACCAGTCCTTTCTCAATGATGCACTTATTAGGATTTGGCAGCTTGTCACTGTGCTGTCATCAGGTCAGATGTCTAATAAACAGATCAAAATGTAACATTGTTGGAGTAGGTTTTTGGTTTTGGATTTGGTATTTATCCTGTAGCTTCACTAGTTAATTAATGACGCTCAGAGAAAATTTATCAGATGGCTTTTTTGTAATGTACAATAAAAACAGTCCTCGTCTTTCCTCTGCTACACCAGTAGGTGGTGGCAAAGATCCACCACTAAGTCTGAGGGGAACTGAACAGCAGTAATAGAAAAAAAAATATCTGCCGACATCTGTAACTGAATATGTTGAAAACTAAACATTTTGAAAGTTCCCCCACGAAATCAAACCATTCACAAACATCTACACATTTTATTATGAAAATAGGACAGACATAATTTGAACACATATTTCCTTCAATCATGCAACAGAGCTGATGGACACACATGAAGACGGTGTTTTGCCGACAGTCTCTCTGCTACACCTGCAGTGCAGTTCATAATGTCTGGATGGTTTACAGGATGCCACAGTGAGGAAGTGCTGCAGACTATTCATGGTCATTAATATGAGCATGACAAATGATGCACAGTATCTGTATGTGGCTCACTGATGAAAGAGTGACTGTAGGGTTCTGAATGTGTCTGTGTGTGTGTAATTAGAGGCTTCTCTGTTGGAAGTGTGGTGTTGTTGTTGTTGTTCATTTGGCCTCCTGAGCTTTTTTGGCGCTCTGTTTCTCCTTTGCCTGGTGAGACAAGCCCAGAGACATTTTCATTAGTGTCTCCTTCATACACAGAAGTCAGCAAAAGTAATTACTGTGGAAAAACAAAAAATAAATTCCCAGTCATATTCATGGACTAAGCACCGCATGCTGTGCTTGTGAGACATCGTATCTGCCCTCTAGTGGACAGAATAAACACTGAAACAATTTTTTGTGATCATATATATCTATAAATCATTTTTCCTTCCTGTGACCCTTCACGTTGACCAAAGTCTTTCAGTTTTTGTCATTAAATGTCTCTAAAAAATAAATAGTGGTGACATCCAAGATATTAAAAATAATGTGCACGTTTTAATAAAGAGAAATAACCAATCATTTTAAAAATATAAAAGGTACTTTTTTAGGTCTTCCCAGACACTCATAAAATGACAGCAAACAGTGTTGTAGAAAGACTAATAAAAAAAAAAAAAATTACCTTCTCCACCAAAGGTATTAACTGCTGATACTCTGCCAGCGTCTTCAGTAGCTCCATGATGAAAGGAAGGTAGTTGTGCTTTCGTCGAATGTTTTCAATCTGTAAAAACAAATCAATCCAAGGAGTGAAGGACAAAACTAACTTGGTGGAAGGGAGGAAATGTATAAAACCTCTGTGGCTACAGTTCATTTAGAGGTGGCTGAAAACACTGCAGTAAATCCAGTCTCTACATTTACAATGTGCTCATGGTTTTTTCAGAGGAAAGAAACTGTGCTGTAGCCTTATGGACCATTTCCTTGTACTTCTACCACAATGACTGTGAGGTGAAATGCAGCATGTAACTGCAGGGAACATAATGCTGAGGAGAAACCCACCTTATATCTTTTAAGTTTCTGATTTTCCTCTTCAATAAGGAGCTGGTACTTGGCAATTTCTGACTGGATGGAGCTAAGAAATGTGCTGTTCTGGTCTGTGTCCATTGGTTCATCCTGGGAACAGAAAGGGAAAAAGGTTTCTATATATCCAGGATATATCCTGACTGGTTAGAGAGAGTCAATGAGGGAAGAGAAAACAAAAACCATCAGCACTCTGATGAGAGGATATTTGTTGATGAAGATGCTTAGGCTGATTGAACTCAAGCCACTTGAGTGAATCCAATATTAATTAAATTGCTGGCTTTGTGGGATTTCCAATGTTTATTAAGAAGTGGTATCATGAAATAAAGTTCCACACTTATGGTAACCATATCTATTTCTTTTAGCAACCATCTCAAAACCTGGTTTTTTGCTGACCTCCAGTGGTTGGAGGTTTAACCTTGCTGCAGTAATGCAGATACTGTATTAGATACTGCACCCAGGGTGTGATCAGTATGAGGTGTGGTTGGCTCCATGCACAACACAGCACATTTCTGTTATTGAAAATAGATGCATGGATGGAGGCATTTTCATAATAATCAAAGACAGTACAGGTGTATCTCAGTCAGTCACCACTCCTAACGGGAACAATCCATGTTTTCTTCCTAAGTGTTGCAACTCAGGACATGATTGCATCATTACACCAGGTTTTATCAAAACTGGAGTAACTGTATCGAATACATCATGTGTGTTGAGCAAATATGATGTGACGAAGAAGGCAAACAGATGAGTGGATGAAAATAACGCTCTTCAGCCACTGTTTCCACACATCAAAGTCAAGGGAGCAAAGGTCCCAATTCACTTAAATTCAAGGACCCAACATGGCAAAGTTTGAGACACAGATGAGGGTTAACTCCTTTAACAACACTACAAATTTTCATAATAAGAAGTAGCAGGTTTTACAGAAGCTCACAGACAATAATTAAAAGGAGAGAGAGGCTTGAATGTGCCAACACTTCTCAGCTGTGTTGTGTTACAGTGATGTGGTCTTTTGCTTCCTCTAAACATAGCAAAACAATATGTTGTGTAAGTTGAGTGATGAAGAGACTTATTTACAAATTGGAGAAAATGTATAAATTCATTTACTTTCCATTCATTTATGACTGTTTTCAAAAACTTTCAAGGCTTTGATTTATTTTCCCCTCAAATTCACAAACTTTCAAGGATATGGAGGACCTGTGGGAACCCTGTAAAGCACACCACAGCTATGATCTCTAACTTTTTGAAATCTGACAGCTGATTAATTTTAACATGCGGCCTCCTAGGGAGAAAGCAAAATAATAAATTATTCTGTCTCATGTCTGCTCTGGATCTAACTCTTTTGCTGCCACTCACCTCAGTAAGCTGAGTCTGGAGCTCTGCGATTTTCCTCTCATATATCATCTTTCTGTCTGACACGATGGCCATTAGGTTGAACCGGATCTCTCCTTCACTGTACCTGAGGAGGAAAACAATACAAGTTCAGTGAGAACTAGGTGTTGCACTGTCTAAGAAAAGCAAGGCAGTATTTACTGACATAGCTTCAGATCATACCATACAAAAATCTGAGTGTTTTTAAAGAAAATGAAAGATAAAATTACAGCATTAAAATTCCACTTTCATCATTGGTTAATCTAAGATTTATCTATAATAAATGCACGAAAATAATCACTTTTGTATTCTTTTCTCAATCACTGGGCGAACCGCGCTGATCCAGTCATCCTGGTTGCATGCACCTAGTAGAAAAACACAGACAGGAATAAATAACACTGCAGGTGTCCGTGGATACAGTAGCTGCAAGCACACGCTGTACGTCATCATAAAAACAGACAGTTTTAGGGGAAATGGGCTATGACCACCAAGACAAAAATTCAGCTGTGCACAGCAGGGCCTAACACCAAGGGACTTCATGCATTAAACTGCCAGTTTAGGTGCTGAAACCTTAAAGCCATAAGAGAAAAATAACAAATCACATATTTCCCGCTTACCCAAGTCAATTGGTCCCTCTCGAAGTCCATCCAGCTCGTATAGTCTGCCATTTACAGGAACATAGCTCACAAAGTGAAAGGCGTCCTCGTCCTTTGCTGCAGACTTTGCATCAAATTCAAACATTTGCTGTCTGCAAAAAATAAAAGCATGCACAAGTCATTAAATGGGAATGATTTCTGCTCCAGAATATCATAAGAATATCATAACACTACTTTAAGTCAAAATAATGATTGTAAATGTGTTGAATGTTAAAAATGTATTATCTCCAATTAAAAACGTTACTTAGTGAGTTGTGAAAGTGCTTTGCGTGAGGAAAACATTTCTTATTTGCTATTTATTAAATGGCCCATAATTTTTGCAAATGAACCAGCCTCACATGTGCATGTTTCACAAAGGTGGACTGGTGCATTAGCGACAAAATGGGCCAGTCGCTTCTCTCCAAGCTCAAATGAGGAGCTAAAAATAACATGAAGCCAATCATAGAGAGCCTCTCCAGCTGGATATGATATGAGCAGGAGCTTACCTGGCAAAGCTGTTGTGAACTTGCCGGATCACTTCAGAGTTGCTAAGAGCCAAACCTTTCATCTGAGGAGAGTGGGAGATGCACTATTAGAATGCTGACAGTATAACCCTTGCATTAAAGATGCTGTGGTGTAATGAAGCACTCTATGGAACACATTGTACATTCCTCTTCCAAGAAAGCTGAGCATCCAATCAGCATCTCAATTTCAGTAACATTACAGTTATTTTTTAAAATAAATGACTTACTATACATCTGATAAATATATGGATTTTAATATGCAACAATTCCAGCCTTGCTTGTTTTCCCTCTTAAGTGTTGCGTCTCTAAAATAACAAGGTAACAATGTCTAGCAAATTTTAGATTTTCAGAACCAAAGGAGAAGTCGAGCATCATAAATCAGTACAGCATGGTTCTCCTCAATTATCACAGGGACAGACAACTGAGTCATCTAAGGTTTTAAAAGGCAAGAGGATAAAACTGTCAGTGTTCGAGACAGAAGGGGAAATTACTATAGTGAGTTGTGCAATAAATTACTGCTCCAAGGAGGAAAGCAGGGCAAATGTTATTTTTAGAAAAAGGAATGCATAACGAATTACTTACTATGTGAATTTCAGCCTAAAGTTGGTTACACAGAACTTAATGGGATGGTTCATAGATAATATGTTACAAATAAACAGATAACAGAAAACAAATACATCCTTGAACTACATCACGCAAATCTAAACAAAATTAAACAAAACCAAAGACAGTTTTTTTGGATTCAAAACAAAAATACCATGAACTTACAGCGGCATCAAAACTCTGTGAAAACTCTCTGAACTCTGTCAGTGTGTCTCCCAGCAACATGTCAGGATGGGTACAGTTAAGCAGAACGCTGACAATCGCCTGGGTGGCACAGGCATTGTTAATGACCTGAAAACACACAAATATGCAATAATTAATTAGGCAGATAAAAGAAAACCCTTAATGATGTTTCTGATTAATTTAAACAAAGCACTTAATTTGTATCATAAATTGAATTATATAATTTTGTGGCAAAAGATTACATTTTTATGATTTTCTGCAACTCTGTGCAAACAAAGGTTCATATCTGACAATGGTATGTTAATATTTATGCCATATAGAGCAAGATCTTCCTATATTGTACTTGTTCTCACTTTTGTGCATCCTCACATTTTGTTATGAGCTGTATCCTTAATGCCATGAGCCCAGGCAATTCATTATTCAATTTGGCTGAACAACTCTGCATTCTAGATAATGATGTCTTGCACTTGCACTTTGATTTCTCTTTTGTTCTGGCCAGTACGTTGCCATCTAATGCAACCTTAATTGGCAAAATACTGATTGATTTATCATTTAAGAAGTTGTGAAAGGCATTATTCACAATTTTCTAAATATCTTTAAAGTGAGCTATTTAAAAATAATAGTCTTCTTAGGAAATATACTTCAGTAGTAAGGCAATGAGTCAAATGCATCAGGAAGAACACACTTCTGCACAAACTGAGAACAAGCCAAGATGTACAGAAGCAGATAGAGGTTGCCACTTGGTGATGAACTTATACTACAGCTGCAAATTAATAATATTTTGCTAATATAAAAGAGGTTCAATGTGTATGTTTTCTGAAATGATCCTAAACATGCCTGTTTTGCAAAGAAGATGTGGTCAAGTCTTGAATCCTGGACAATTGATCCTGCTGGCTCTTCACCTGGCTGCCACTTGAACAGGAAAATCAAGCCGTGAACTGGTCTGGAACAGAACAGATAATTAAAAGGCCTGTCTTTAGAGGGAGCATGCATGATAATGAGGCTTCACGTTTGAACATACTTCAAGTTGTCAAAGTTCTCTGGCTCCATACTCCATATCTCCTCAACCTGGGCTCCTTTGCAGCCTGATAATGACAAATGATGCATCAAACACTCATCCACACTCGGAATACCGGTTACAGTAAAAACTACATGTTCAGTAGCATCAGTTGTCGAGCAGCTTCTCTCGGTGTCGGTTTTACGGCACAACAAATGTCATCATTCATGAGCGACGATTTGTTTTCACGCGCCGTTGTTTTGAACGCTGAGTAATGCTAGCTAGTTAGCTCGCCCCAATTAAGTTAGCAACGACTGCCCACTCTTTACATGCAACTCGTCGTAAAATGCAGCGTTTGGATGGCTGTTGAAAATGCACAGCCTGTACAATATTTTTGATTCATCCCCCGTTGTATTTTCAGCGCGGGAATTAACTGGTAGCCAATGGTGGCTAATTGAGATTACCGTTAGCTGTGGAGCAGCTGGCTAACTAGCACACGTTACATTGAATGAGCAGCTAGCACTGAGCTACGAGTCACTCACCAAAACCTTTTATCAGCTCTGTGAACACCCCCGGGTCACTCTCCATCAGGCACCACTCTCCCGCGCTTCCAGCCATTCTTTACAATGTTGTTTATTCAACCTACTGCGCACATAAACAAGATGCTAATTCCCTTAGCTTAGCAGCACACCCGACAGTAAAGCTAATTTAACTGAAGCGAGTGACGTCACCGTGATGCGGTGCAACGTGGGTAATGTGGGTGCGCATGTTTTATGTTAAGACACTCACGGCAGTCAGGCGACTATCGTTTTACAAAAAAATCTTCTAAACATTAGTTGGATGTGTTTTTATAAATATACATGTGACTGTCATTGTAAAGACAATAGCTTAACTGAATAATTTTGCACGACTAAATGTCAGCTCTCTACTGAAAACAGAGCTCATATCCGCCCCCCTACGAGTATGCGGGTACAAAAATGAAGCACTCTTCGGTAAAGAAGCAAAGAAAGACGGGAGAACCTGATACTGGACTTTCATTCATATTTATAAATAATATTAAATATACATTTAACGTATCAAAAACATGGTTGTGACTTCATACATACGTCCGTTCATCAATATATTCATAATCACACTTATCAGAATCATGACTCCTTATTTATTTAGCAAAAAATCAACTACATACCTAAGATTAAATAAAACTAAACATAGATTCAGCCAAAATATCACACACTGAGACAGAATATGCTTTGGTAAGCAAGTAAACAAAAAAAAAAAACAATTTTTCGACATACAAGCTATTTAAATAAAAAAAATGTGTGATAAAATTACATTTTTCAATAAGATGTCTTTTTCAAATACTTAACACAATAAAATGTGCAAATCAAACAAAAATCTGTAGTTCTATCATTGTTACAAGATATGAAAAATTACCTCATATAAATTCCATTGATATAACATGAGTCAATACTTCTTGATGTTCCCTGTTTGATGATGCTTGATGCTTAGAGAGATCATGCTTGTTCATGACTGTAATATTCTTCAATAAAACAACCATGCAAGAGAGAAGTATTTGAAGTAGTTCCACTGTTCACAGGTTTTGTTTAAAAGATGGCAGCTTTAATAGTAATACCGTACATTCCTTGATGAAAACTTATGTGGCTTAAATATCAAGTATCTAATGCACTTTGAGAAATATATAACATAGTCCTGCTCATGCAATGTACAACTTGTAGCAAAAGATCAAGAGAACATTTAATAAATACAGGATTGAAACAAACAACAAAAACGGTTAGTCATTTAGCGGACTGAAACTGTCCGCTGCCCGAGCCCTCAGAGCTGGACGCGGCGCAGCAGGGAGCACACTGTTCGATCAAGGGCACCAACTTTCCCTGCTGATGGAGCTGTTTGGTATCAGAGCCACCCCCGATGCAGTTTCCGTTAATGAACACTCTTGGCACCTGAACACACAAATAATGCCATAACGTTAGCGCAGTGTGCGTGAGTCACAGCTTACAACCCTCTGTTATGGTGGGGTTTTTGAAAAGTACTGTTTTCACTATACAAATGGATTTTTACATTGTTATTTATATTGCATTTATGTGCCTCTGCTTTTTCCCCCCGTTTTGGTTCTTTAACTTTCACTAACATGTTTCAAATATCTGCCAACACATTTTCTACTGTCTTATATTTAACCCAAATACCAGTTTGTGAAAAGTGCAATGCAATGACTTACTGACTGACTCACTATAAAATCACTATTAAAACAACTATTTATGAAGCTGTAACTTTACATCTGAAGTCAGGAGTTGAACTGTACATCTTTTAACTTGTAAATGTCATTAACAGCTTTCACAGCCGTGGAAGAAGCAGAGAAGGGGAGACAGGAAGTTCGTAGTCATATAAAATAAAAGTGGAAAAGGTCAGTTTTTAACTCTCATTTTGCATTTTGTAACTTCCAAACCCTGTTAAGGTTCTTCAGCCTATAGTATATAGTGTTTATGTGCAGGTGACTGTTCTCTAAACATGTAATTATATGTATGTAGTACAGCATTTCATACGGGAAAACATTACATGAAATATCCAGAATATAATTACTTTCAATTTATTACTTTCAATAAATGCTGTGTATTTTCCCTTGTTAAAGAGTTAAGTCTGGGAAAAAGATTCCACTTGGTCTGCTCTTTATCTTGATTCAGATGCAGCTATTTTGAGAATGATAAATACATAATTCTTGGCTGCAGTCCTAACAAAAACTTCTTGACAAGTAACCCTAAATTCAACTTTAATGCAGAGCTGCCAGAACAAACAAGCTGTCAAATATCCCTGTTTTGATTATTTTTTTAATTAGATGCTGAAATAGCAGACTGTGAAGTTACTTGAAATTCCAATCCCAAAATATGACATGAGGTTCTTACTGTTCTGGCACCAGTCATCTGAGCTAAGGCCTCTTGCAGTCTCCTCCCATCACTGTGTTCATCCAGTTCAACCACTTTGTAGGTCGCACCGATATCACTGAACACATTCTTGGCCATTTTGCAATAAGGACAGGTGGTCTTGGAAAATATCACGACACAGTTCTGGGCCACCACCTCCTGAAAAGGCAGGTGAGAAATAAAATGTCATTAAATATCAGTTGAACACAGAAATAGACCAAACCGGGCAAAGGCTAAAGAACCTCAAAGCTGGTTTTTATTAAATATATCCGTGGTTGGTTTTTAGACAGTGAGTAAACTGTGGCAGAGAATTTATTAATTGGTGTTTGTTCACATATTGAGTTACAGATGCTACTTCTGTGTCCACTTCGTAACAGATTTGTGATTCAGGCATGCAGGAAAGCGTCAGAACAGAGGGTAATATAATAGAGAAAACCGACAAAAGATGACAGGCAATGCAACTGAATAAGAAGCAAATGAGTGTTGGTGAACTGTAGTAGACATAAGCAAAACCAAAATATGGATTTGTGTCTTGTAGAGAGATACACAGCACACTACTGTACCAAAAGGGTGTCTACTTACCTGAACATATTGTACACAGGCTGTGCTGGACAGACCCCCAGCAGTGGAGGATGTAAAATTCCCCATTCTGAAAAAAAGACAAATCACAATATTGGAGCATTCAGTATTTAAGATTACTTGGCCTTCTCTTACATTACTGCACAATAATTATATTATAATCTACTAGATTAAATGACACACACAACGAGAAATAACAGCAAATGCCCTGGTTCGTGCAATAACCTTAGAAACGTGACGATGTTACAGGAAGAGACGAACTGAATTAGCATCAAAGTAATACCTAACTGCAGGACAACTGCTAGTCTGAAAATACACAAGTCCATCGTTACGATCGTCAGTTGCGTTGTTTTACTGCTTATAACGCCAGGTATACAACTGCAGTAAGATTTATGTGCTAGGTAATCCAGGATTAGAGGCACACATGCTCTTCACCTACACTGCTAATTCGCTAAAATGAGCAGGCGGCACGCCAAATCCCATTAAAAAATTGTCAATATTAGGATGGCAAGTGAAAACGAGTGAAACTGTGTAAAACATGGCAGCAGTTGTTTAATGTTTACTCATGTAGCGATTTTAGCGTAAATCCGGGACACATTTCATACACCTCCCAGCACTTGTTTCAATTCAATTCCAGCGTGTCCCAATTGCTTTGCTGTGGCTCAGTTCAAAGCAGTGGGTGGAAGGTAACCGGGGTTATGTTAGCTAACGTTGACGGTAAAAGGCATGCCGAAGATTAAGCTTGAGATTTGTATGAAATCGTGTATTGATGATGGATCATATGTATGCCGAATTTGCCAGAGGAACCTACAGAACCGCAAAGACTACGAGCGATATGTGTTTATCTATGAAAAAGGCACGTTTAAATAGACTCAACTTTGAATTATACGAGATTACTATGAAATATTGCCGGTCGGTTACCACAAGCAGTCAAATTGAGTAGCCCTTTTCAACTTCTGGGAACCGAAAACTATGCCCAGCAATGTTTGACTACTTACGGACGTTTATATAAATATGCTTTGCTGTTTTGTTTTTGTCTTTTTTCTTTCATAATTTGCTGTTGTCGATTCATTAGATAGCAAGCTATGTTTCCAGTCAAGCTAGCGGGGTTGACCTTCGGCAGCCGGTCCATGCCACTCTAGGAAGACATCCCGCTCGAAAAAACATGGAGAAAAAAGAACAAACAGCCAAAAGATAATCGAGCTGTTGGCCTGGATGAAACATGCGGTTAGTGTACAAACAGTTCCGCAGTTACACACCGCCCTGCCTGTTTCTGTGGCCTCGCTTTCGCCTGTTATTTGCACTGTTTATGTATGAAGCCTACCTTACGTGACCAACGGAAGCAGTTTCTGACGCAAGCCGCAGTTTGAACGTAACGTAACGTACGTAACGTCAACGTCACAATGTGTCAACCATGTGACCACGGAGGCTGGCATGATAAAGGTACATTGTAGTACAGTGTAGTAGTAGTATAGTATACTGTATTTGCTTCCATACAGGACGCCATTAGCTCAATTAACGTCTGAGAGAGTTTGTGTTTAGAAGACAGTAAAGATTGATTTAGATGTTGCTGTTCCCAAGCGACCTCACGACCTAAAACATTAGATATATTATTAATATCATATATTCAGAATGTATGAGGGGTGTGAACTGACAGTCTCATCAATATCTCATCCACTCAATCTTAAATATTTAAATTTTACCCAAAGCAAAGAACAGCAGGCTCTGATTTTGTAAATACATTGTAATGGATAAATATCAGATCCACTTTGCAAGACATTTTATGAAACCCTGCACATTTAAAAAAAACGTCTTTGAATAAAAATAATATATAATATTTAAATATAAATGTATATACACTGTAAATAATTATCTATTATCCTGTTTAATATATGAGACATGTTTTTTGACAAACAGAAATGTGGCTAAGACTCAATGTTGAATTGTAGATTTGTATTTTTTCTTATTTTTTAATCTTGGCTTTTTAGAGATGTTTTTCTCCTCCTCTCTGTGCTGGGCTGGTCCAAGGATGTGGTGCGGTCAAACTACCAAGTAGCCTCCATTTGAAAGAGGAAGAGATTGCACCAAAACATACTTGCATCTATATTGTTGATGTATTTATCAGTACCAGATTCTGACAGGATTTAGTATAATACTAACATTAATTATAGTAACATTGATAGGTGACATCCCAATGTCAGGGCCTACTTGAGTAAAACATAACTTGTGCTGAGTGTGTTGAGGTCAAAGAGAGCAGCCGAACTCCAGCAGAGAGAAGAGATAACTTCCTTCAGTCATCCCACTCCGTATGTGCAGCACAGGCACCAGTGCTGGTACACATTCAGATTATTTCTTCCTTCATCCTCAAAGAGTTTTATTTCCCCCCCTCTTCAAACACAGGTTGAAATGCATTAGTTCAGAATTAACTGCTCCCCATTCACCACGTCAGCCCAGAAATGGCTCACAGGCTGGGGAATCAATCACAAACCTAAAGATATCTGATGAGGCAGCACCGAACTGCTTCACTTCAAATACCTTTTTTTTTTTTTTCCTTTTTTTGTCAAAGCCAACAGAGAAATGTATCATTTCAGAATGGATTCACACCATCAAAGAGATCTACAGCTTTGCCCTGGAGTGGGTAATATCCTGACACAAAGCCAGAAGTATTACGAAAGACAGTGAAGAATAGCATTAGGGTTCAAATACCTGCTCACAGCATGATACATATGATGTCAGACAAGAAGGAATGGATAAAATAGTCTGAGCGTTTCCACAACCCATTTTGGTCAGGGTGGATCAGGCTTCAACATAAAGCTACAGTCTTTGCCTTCCTGTCTGGATTTTAAGGTGTAAACCCTTTTCCTCCATATAAAAAGGTAAGTGCTTCTTTTCGGAGGAACCTTTCATCTATCATCTTCATGCAAGAGTGTGTGTGTTTAGATTACACTTCCTCCCAGTAGATAGAGCCAACATAACCTGCACTGGGGTTATATACTTTATCAAAGGTTGGTCATGGGGCAAGGGAAAAACTGATTTTTACTGGCCAGCCAAAGGGTTGCCATGGAAACGAACACCACCTCTCACTAAAAGGCATGTAACTTCTGAATAGATGTCATATATGCCATGTCATATCATCAGATCCTGTGTTCCTAGGTAGAAAAAGAAGCACATAGTCTATTATTAAGTATTGTGGAGGCACTTTTAGCTCACACTGGTTTTGACATAACTGTCATGTAACATTTTTCAAATACAGCTGTAGATAGACAGAGCCAGGGTTATAAAATACCTTTCCATGTTGTTGGTGAGAGGATATAATAATCACCTAAAATGAGATTTAAAAAAAAGCATTTTTCATGTCCCATTTCAGGCACAGTTAGGGAAATGTGTGCAACCCCCTATCATGTAAACAAGGCTGGCAATGAGGCACGGAAAAAACATTTCAGGCTGCAATGAATTTTTGACATGTGGAACCAGGATTTGTTGACAAATTGGTGGTGGATGTATTCGCTCTGCTCAGCCATCAGGCCATTTAATTTATATTACATGTGATGGAAATGTCACCATAACACTCATGTAGTCTCCTGGCACAGATGTACAGTATGTACTGGGATGCATACAAATTTACATCAGCTAGATATATTAAAAAGCATTTAATATGCCCATCCACGTAAACTCTAATTGTGTAAAATCTGTGCAAAAACATGAGACAATTTGGGCTACGGTCACAATATAGGGGTGGTGATGATGATAGGGTTTGAATGTACAGTATGTAACTTATGCCTGTATGGGTTTCTCAGTAAACACAACAACAACAAAAGACGGAAATTGGTGATGTCCTTAAGTAGCGTAGGATCATGGAAGCTGCTGTCTTCACCACTCTTACCGTAAGCTTAACTCTTCCAGTTTGGATTCCTTCAGTGTCAGTTGTTCAGGAGTTTTTTTTTTTTTTTTTCTGAATTATCTACAGTCTCCTCCTCTCAGATTCAAACAGACCAGGTGATTATAACCAGTAACAACACTGAATAAATCAGTTTCACTTTTGAAGTCAGTGTTTCACCAACGTTAGGGAAGGCCTGGTGAGCTGAGACTTATGAACCAGACATTCAGGAGGTTTTTGCTGGCAGCAAAATTATCCGCAGAGCTGTCCTCCTCTCCATAACACACTGACCAGGGGATTAAAACCGGTAGAAACAACGACTAAAGCAGCCTCATCGACGCTGTTCAGGAGAGGCAGGACGTCTTGGAGGGGCTGGGAGCTGAGATGCCTAACATTTGCTTGGCTTTCTTCTCTGATAACTTAAGATCCAGACGTCCGATGACTAAAATCCTTCATCCGGTTAAAATACATATTTGAAAACTTTTTTTAAAATCAATAAATCAGTTATTCAGAAAACAGACTCACTGTTGTTTGTCTCTGGAAAAGAATGAGCAGCCGTTAGTGTGATCTATATCACACATCTCACATTAGCCCACTGACGCTTCACTTTGACAAATTAGAGCCTGCATGGGGTGGGTTGTTGACACTGCCTCTTCTGGTTTAACACTTGTTTGCGAGACAAATATGTGCAAGACATTCACAATGTGTTCAGCAAGTGGGCTTCATTTTATCATTTTCTTTCCCCAGTCAAGGTCATGTGAGGTTAGAGCCTGTCCCGGCAATACTTCATGTTGTGCAGCAGACTGACACCCATGGGAACCTGTTCATGGACTGGAAAACTGTCCATCACAGCGCAAGTACGGTCGCATTCATCCGTATCAGCAATTCAGCGCCTCAAATCCGCCTCATGTGGGTCGGTGGACGATAGCCACGCAAACACTGGGCACATGTTCTCCACAGGGAGGCCACGCAAATTCCACACACCATGTTCACAACCACTCAGCTGGCCCCTCGTACAGAGCAGGGAGACGTGCTATAGGTTAAATGTGGGGCACGCATTTTCAGTCAGACTCACCTGGACGGATATTCACAGAGTTGCACTCGGTTGTTCATGTGAAAAGTGACAGAAATAGTTGTATCAGCAATGAAGAAAAAAAGAGAGAGAGAGAGAGAGAGAGAGAGAGAGTAGTTCAAACCCAGGCTCCTTTCTCACCCCCACAGAGTTGGCCAATCAAAGCGTGAAGTGGGGGTGAATGTCAGATTGTCGGTTTTGGAAAGTTACCCGCGCCACCACGACCCGACAAACACTTCTGAAGGAGCACACTTGCCACATTAAGGGATATACAAACGTCTTTTTAGGTGAGAAAAGTGAGAGTGATGAGTGGGATTATGATTAAGCATTTTCATTTATAAAATCAAACAGGCCTCAAAAAAAAAAAAAGTTTAATTGAAATCATATCCTTGCATGTTTGCAAAATATTGATCTTTTGATGTATTTTTGCCTGCTTTGACAAATGCTGTGAAAATAAAATCGTCCCTAGTTTTATGTATTTTCAACACGTATCATTTTATTTCTCTCATCTCGACATCTGAGGGCAGAAAGAGGTGAGCTTTCAGGTGTTTGCAGCGTCTCAGATTCTCTACACAATTATATTTCTTCCAGAGTTAGCAGTTGCTCGAGGCCGAGTAGCTTGATACTAAAGAAAAATCTCAATTGTAATCTCCATTGATCAAAACATAGCTCTCGGCCACTGTGTGATTGAGTGCTGTGGAGTTTCTGCTTAACAGGCAATTGGCAAAGTGCATAATAACTCATTTTTAGTCAGTTCATCAATAAGCTAACACTAAAATCTATAGCACTTATCGTGAGGATAAGTAAAGCATGTGTCACTGTGATTTTTCACTCCATGTGAGTTTCAGTCAGGGATGGAGCCGAGCTGCAGCCAGATTCCCTATTTTTATGTGTTGAGAAAACTGTCAGTCAGGGCTGGCCACAGTCAGGCCAGCCTGGGCTCATTCCAAGTCTGCTTAAAACCAGGTCCAGAAGAGTTGAGACTGAGCCAACACCATGATCAGAGAAAATCAGGACCTACAATATTAAAGGCCAAGACTGGTTATAAAAACTGTGCTGGAGGGATTTTTCCAAATGTAAGACACTATTCAAATCAAGAGTGATTTTTTAAAATTATAATATTTCCCTAACCTCAACCAAGAGCTGTGAGTTTATTAAAGTGGATTAGTGCTGTAATCACTGCAAATGGACAAGTTCATATATTTTGGTGGAAAACAAAATATGTTGTCTATGAACATTTCACTGATATGTTCAATATCAACATATGTGTGGCAGATATATTAACAACATCATTACCAGCAGGACTGGTATTGCTTTCATGTCTGCATGTGTGTGTCATCACGGCAAAATGTGGTTGTGGAAGCAGCTACTGTAGCGGGAACTACCACGGAGGCAGTTTTGAGAACTTTGGCAGGTGTTATACTTCTGTCTGTCATTGGAAAGATCTTTGATTTGATGAGTGACAGTGTTGCAACTTTGATAAGATACAGTCGCGAAACTTAGCTGCATCATCGTGGCATCATCGTAGCTGACATCAAAACGAAGGCTGAGCTAGAAGATGGGTGTGGTCCGACCCATGAGTACTGACCACTGAGTACTTGTTTCTGCATTTGCGAGATTGTCCTCCTGTAAAAAACGAGCCCATAGGTCATTTATGTAGCAGGGTATTATAACTCATAGTTACGTTTTGCTATTGCTATTGCTAGGCAATATCTTGTGGTAGTAATAATTATGACAGGAGCAAAGGGAAAAGTGCAGTGACGTAGTTTATAGAGTGACAAAGTCCACGTCAGGAGGAGGTTGGGGTGGATGGATGGGTCAACAAAACACAAACGACCTGTATGGTTGTTCAGCTTAGAGGAGTTGTTGGTGTGAGCTGTTGTAAATTTGCTGAATGTTAACATAATTTCTAGGAAACATGAATAATATAATGAATAAACATAAGAAAATGAAAGACATCGAAAAATGGACCCGGAGACCAGACTCAAGCGCAACCACAGCCCCACATTCAGCTAAAAATAGAGACTCCTTTGTTCAGGTGACAGCGAGCAGGTTGTAGGAGCACACAGGGTCAGTGAGATAAAATGAGACAATGCTGCCCCATTTCTCTCTGATTTCTTTGGTCTCAGGCAGCTTAAATTCACACCAGGGGGCTTTAAAAATCTTTGCATGGCAAGTGATAATCAGTTTTGATGGATCAAGCCAAGCTCCTGCTATAGGGGGGAGTGTTTTTTTCTGAGTCTCCTGCTCTATTGTTGACTGCTTATCCAACCATTGGCCTTTAAAGCAGAGTGGCCTCCCAGAGCAAAACAACAGATACTATGGCAGCAATATATTTCTCAGACAGAACAATTTATGGGACCATCACTATTAATCATTGCTGTGGAAGGGAAGATTGCCTAACTCATCCAGAGCCCCCATAGAAATGTAATTCTCCCACTGCCTCAAGTGCTTATAGGGGTGAGCTGCAGATGCATTTTGCCCACGCTCGGACTCGGCCCTACACTGGCATGGCAATAAGCTGTGGTGATTTAATATTCGTTTGCTGCATGCATTTTCCTCGGACGTGTAATCAGTCCACAAGGTTCTCCAAGAGGCTGTCATGAATCTCGCACACCCCATACCCCCAACACCCCCTCCTGTAGACAATCACGGGCTCGCCAGCAGGACATGGCAGATCCAGCAGCCATTCCTGATTACACCCATGACTCAGGTTGCCGATTGGCTGTCAGGGTGCAATCACGCATACAGTTTGTTTTCTTTGTTTTCATTTCTCTGGTTTTTTTTACGGATGTCTTTGGTGGAGCATTGTCTCAGGAAACTTTGTCACAATGATTGAAAGTGATGTTTTGAAATGCAAATACATGCGCACAAAAAGTGAGGGAAACACTGAAGGTATTATTCTGGGAATAAATGTATCCAGAAGAGAGAGAAACAGGCAGTGGTTTAAAATTGACATTAAAAAGATGATGTGGTCGGATATGGATTTAAAGTCACATACTCTGTTTTGCCTTTCACGAGCCTGAAGCTTGCATATTTAATGTACGTGGTTGACTCAAAGTGGACGATTACTTCCTTCCATTGCCACTATACTGGCACATGAAAAAGGACTAAATTTCCAAAGTAATGTGTTTCCATCCATCATTTTTCCTATTAAAGCCCAGGTAGCTTAATTAAGTTAAACTATAAAGACTTGGGAAACTGTGGACTGCACAAAATGGAGGAAAATCTAATTCTGATGAAGTTCTTTTACACTGTTGAGTACAGTGGCCCTGAGAGCTCAGTGCACTGCAGCTCAACAAGAAAACATATGCAAACAGACAAAACACAAGCAAATTCAGACAACACTCCTCATCAATTTGACAACACATGTGACATAAAATACTCACAACACAACCAAACAACCAAGCTGCAAATAAGCCTACTCACACCACGACGACAGTGTTTCAAGGGGACACAAATAATGATGAACCCCGGTGGGACACAATGGCATAGATATATTTTAATACATGTATGATAATATATCTATATACACTTCTTGTTCAATGCTTTCAACTTCAAAAGTCACAAATTTGTATAATAAACATGAATAATAATGTCATAACTGACACTTATCAATCATAAAGATTGACCTCTTACATAATCCACTGACTCTTTATTGTTTTAGAGCTTATAAAAAGACTCATCAAGATCAATATACATCAGAGTATACAGAAGTGTTTTTCAACTCTAAACATAACTTTGTATCATTACTAATGAATCGCAGTTCATAACCTCAAAACAAGGTGATTTCAGTCCAAACAGTTGCTTCATCCCAGTGCTCCTTTATGAACGGTGTGGTGTGTGTCTTTATGTGAATGTTTTAGAGAGGACATGGACTCTCAGAGACCATCAGAGACCTTTGCGTTTCTTGAATGAGCAATGAAAACACGAGTTTTCAGACAGCACTTTATGGCAGAATGTTTTTCTTCATTTATGAGAAACATTTTCCAGGTCTGGACACAGGCTGTTTATTTTTTCAACTATAAATGAACAGGAAGCCAAACCTCTCAAAAACTAGAATTACCGCCTTGCAGTTTTATGCCTTTGCGAACCAGCTGAGTTGCAGGAAATATGGTCACAATCTCCCCTTCCTGAGATACACAGTTGAATAATAGCTGGAAGTGTTTTTGCAAAACATTATGATTGACCTTTGACCCTTTGGAATGTATTTTTTTGATTTCATTTAATTGGAAAATGTCATTTAATTTTATTCTGATAGACATTTAAAGTAGAGTTAGCGTTTGTGTCATAATTAGTGTATGAATTTGTGAGTTATGACCAAAAATGTGTTTTGTGAGGTCACAGTAACCTTGACCTTTGACCTTTGATCACCAAAATCTAATTAGTTAATCCTTAAGCTCTAATGAATGTTTGTGACAAATTTGCCAAAAGAAGAAAATCCTCAAGGTATTACTATCTCGTTCAAGCAAATGGGATGAGACAGACAACCTGAAACCATAATGCCTCTGACTCTGGCGGTCACCTGCGTGGAGGCATAAAAAACTAGCAACATCTCAGTAACATTTTGATGGAACGTCTCCAAATTTGGCACAAACATTCACTTGGACTCAAAGATGAACTGATTAGATTTTGGTGGAAAAGGTCAAAGTTCAAGGTCACTGTGACCTAAAAAATATGTTTTTGGCCATAACTCATCAATTCATACACTAATTATCACAATTTAACTCAAATGTCTATTAGGATAAAAGGAGGTGATGACATTTTATATCCAAAGGTCAAAGGTCAACTTCACTGTGACATCATAATGTTCTGCTAAAACACCTCTGGCTATTATTCAACTCTGTATCTCAGGAAGGGGAGACTGTGAACATATTTCCTGCAACTTGGCTGGATGAGACCTACAAATGCAAGGCTGTAATTGTAGGTTTCTTTTTTGTTTTGTATTGTTTTGTATTGTTTTGTATTGTTTTGTATTGTTTTGGGATGGTTTTGGTTTTTACAATTACAGATCAAAATGTCACAGCACAGCTACAACAATGAGGACAACTTGTCCAAGATAACAGTACAATGTTGAATAATGGCACAAACATGTTTTCTTATTTTCCAGAAAAACAAGTTGTCATCTGGATGAAGGATTACACTGAAGAAAATCAGGAACATGTGTCCACTGTTCTATTTGTAGGGTTTAAATGAATTCTGTGCTCCTCTCCTGCTCATGTGTCATCTTTAGTTTTTAAATGTCTCGGCTGAGAGATTGGACACGGCTCGTTCCTTCCCTAAAACAAATGTCAACATCAGTGGCACAGCCCATCTCAGCTGACATTTGTTTTAGGGAAGGTCATGACAATGTGTCAAGTAAGTATTCTCCTGACCACTGTCAGCACGAATTGCTGTTTTTGTTGTTGCTGAGGGGACGGGTGGAGGGACGGCAGTTGACACAAATTGGATTGGTGGCATGTCAGGTTAGTGTTTAGAAGTCTAAAACGGACAGGTCCCAATTCTTTTGACTGTGTGTGCGAGAGAGACAGAGGTTGTATGTGTGTGGGAGGAGGGTGGGGTGGGTTTTTCTTGTTATTCAGGATGGACGCTGGCCGGTGTGTGTCTCTGCGATAGGAGAGGCAGACACCAGTTGTTTTAGTGGCCTGAGGTGTCGGAAGAGATTTCACAGCTCCTTGAGCACAGTAATCCTGGAGCTCTTGATACAAGATGGCAAATAAAAGGGCCCCCTGGAAGATGCTGAAACACTTACTGAACGCTGCATCCACTGATCTGTATCGCTCCACAACGTGACGTGTTATTGTTCCCTAAAAATAAGGTCAACAGCTTCTTCCTGCACAGTGTTATTTTCTCTGAATTGATTAAATACATTTATTTATTTTTTACCTCATAACAGCTCATACAAGCTGCACATGAAAATAGTAATGCATGAATACAGTAATTAAATTATATATATAAATCAGAAGCAGTGCTGGGTATCAAAAATACGCTGTATATATATGTATATATATATATATATGTATATTTATAAGATTATTTGTGTAGTTAGGGAGTTCTTGACCTCGTGTTCAGTAGATTTACTCCATAGTCTACTCATAGTCTTCAAAAGACTGTGTAATGTGTATGTGTATTATGTAATGATGAATACATATTGACTGAATTTTTGGAGCCATGAGGAATTGTTTCCAAACTGCTGCTTCTTGTAATATATTATTCATTAATAAATGATAAAGTAGTTCCTTATTTATTTCAAAGTCTGAGGTACATTATAGTTTAAAGGTGAGTTCAGCCATTAAAATACATTTAAAGCATTTGAATTTTTTTCCTCTTCCAGTTATTGACTGATTTTTTAACACAATGTACAGTCCAAGGTATGAATGCATTATAAGAAAATGCACATGGCCTGGGCATCAAAATGTTTTTGATATATCATACACACTTTCTTTCAACATTAAAAAAATGTGAGAGGAACTGGCTTTAATTTCACATGGTGGAACCTGTACTGTGTCGAGTCTGAGTCACAGCCAAACAAGGTGTGTTTGGTGTAATTCTGGTTTTAAACTGAGGAGGGCAGAGTTGCTTTGTTGAATTGCTCAAAAGCCAAAACTGCAGTGACAAAACCTGACAATGAATTTTTAAGTCTCACGAAAGGACCTGATCAGTTGATAAGTGAAAAACTTTGCTTGTGTCTGAAACAGCTGAACATGTTTGACACTTTGAGGAAATCTGTTCAGTTCATACTTACCATCTACAGTAATTTGCTTTGGGTTGATTTTACCTAATACATGCATTTTTTTCTAATTTAACCCCAGATTTGAATGCACAAATGGGGCATAAACAGGACTGTTACCAATACACTTATCTTGTGCACAGTAGTTCCACACATCAGGGGGAAAAATGCAGCATTTATCTCTAATAATCCTCGACCCCTGAGGCTCAGTAGGCCAAGGTAGATAAGTAAACGGCCTGTCGCTGCTGCTGTTCCTGTGTGGGTGGCCTGCAGCAATCACAGATGACGTCCTGTTGGCTGTGGAAGCTGGCGATCCATCTTCCCCCCAACTCTATCTTCTTCTTCTTCCTCTTCTTCTTCCTCTTTTTCTCTCTCTCTCTTATCTTTCTTATGAATCCTTCCACCCTCCCAGTGCAGTTTTATCAGTTGGCCTCAGACCCCCCCAAGCAGAGTGCCAGGTCTCTATGTGTTGCTTTATCTCGAGCAGGAATTATGTTGACCTTGCAGCAACTTAAACACTTTATCAAAAGCACAATAATCTTATTCTCAAGAAAGTGAATCAGCAAAAAAAACCCCCAAGATTCTGTATATAAACGAGCTGCGAGCCCGCGGGTCTCCAGGTTGACACTGCAGGGTTACGGCGCTGCTGGCCTCAAGTCAAAGACAGCAAGGTTTCAGCACGCTGAGCCTTGTTGTCCTCAAAGAACAAAAATAGAGCAAGATGTTTTTTTTATTTTATCCATCCATAATTGCTTACAGTGGAAAAGACACTTAATTAATTAATGTTGTCCAATGTAATAGATCAGGTACCCGAAAATAAATGTTAGTGTGTGTATTATTTATTCCCTCTGAAGGAAAAAAAAAGTGTGACTGACAGTGAATCCTTTCATATTGCCAAAGAATTTCACCTATGTTATTTTTACATGTGGTGTTGAGACGGGCTGATCTTCTACAACAGGATTACAGGCGTTTGATCAGAATGAATGGTCGGGCACTGTCTGTTCCTATAAGGACTGATGATTGACAGATTTTATTTTTTTTTTCCCTCAAAAGATTTTACATTTGTTACAAGTCCTCTCTGATAATAAGACGCTCCCTGATGCATCTCTGAGACGACTCTTCTTCATAGGATCCACAATCCACTCATCACTTTCTTCTCCATGCACTTCTCTTATCTGCTGGCTCTGCCTCTTGTTGTTTTATCCCAACATTTCACAGACTGTGTTCACTCTGCATCTGAAAGTGTATCAGCACCGTGTTTTTTTTTGGGGGGGGGGGGGGTTTACCTTTACAGGTGGTACAAATCTGTTGTTGCAGGGCTGTGAGGATAGAGAATGAATCCTAAAGCAAATGACTCTGTATGAGCCTGCATTTGCATGGAAGACATGATATGCAAAAAACAAACGGACATTTTGCAGTGAAATTGGAGACTACTGGTGAATCTGATCAATGCATTGGTATATTTTTGTAAGTGAAAACTGTGCCCTCTTTTTTCTTTTTTTTTCTTTTCTAAAATTACTTCTCTTTTGGCCACCTACAGCATCTTTGGGTGAACAGTACACTTTTACTTTTACTCCAGTGGTTCCCAACCTGTGGGCTGTAAGGTTATTGCAAGTCAGCCCATCCGAGGCAAAAAGTGGAGTATCAAAATGCATAGCTGGTTAGCAACAGGAAGGATTAAAAGGAAAGAGTCAAGAGACACATCGTTAATTAACAAATGATCTATACACCATCAAATAAAAAAGAGAAATTGAGCTTCCTCTGCTTTCAATTATCCTTAAAATAAAAAGTGCTCTAAGGCATCATTTGGCCTACGTATTGATACGGGGTCGGACATGGGCCACCAACATTTTTGAGATTTTCAAAAGGGCCATAAGTTGGGAAAGGTTGGGAACCACTGATTTAAACAATGGAACTACGAAACATGGGCAGCACTGTGTCGCTCTTCCCCTGGTCAAAAATTTCCTCCTACAATCCGAAGACACTTTAGGTTAAATAGCGACTGTAAATTTTATATTTTTAATTGTAACTATATTCACTGAATGCAGTTTATAAGGAACAGCATTCAAGTACTGGGCTAAGAAATTGGGTAGAAATTATGAATATATACAGCTAAACTGCAACATCAATATACTATGTAGGAAATATAACTGCTGGCTGGATTATGAATGAAGTGTTACATTTATCAACAGCAGCGGTGTCGCTAGGAGTTTTGGTTGGGGACGACGGAGGATGTACAAAGTGTACAACTATGACACCAGAGACTGAGATTCACATTGAGATTCACGCTCAGATAATCTCTAGGAGGCAGAGTTGGATTAGATCCTCCCTTTGCTCTCCAAACAGCCTCAGTTCTTCATGTCACGGATTCAGCAAGATGTTGGAAACATTCCTCTAAGATTCTGCTCCATGTTGACACGATTGTATCACATCATTTCTGCAGGTGCATCAGCTGCATGTTCATGCTGCCAATATCCTGTTAAACCACATCCCAAAGGTGTTTGGGGGGGGGGGGGGAGGGGGGGGGGGGGGGGGGCAACTGAAGTTCACTCAACTCACTGTCATGTGCATGAAACCAGTTTGAGATGATTTTCCTTCATTATCCTACTGGAAGCAACCATTTCAAGACTGGAAAGCTGTGGCCGTAAAGGAACATAAACATGGTCAGCAACAGTACTCAAACCATGATTGATTGGTATTAAAGGGCCCAAAGTGTTCCAAGAAAACATTACCCACAACATTACACCAACACCACCAGCCTGGATGAGGCAGGTTGGGCCCATGGATTAATGCTGTTGACAACAAAGTCGGACTTCTACTTCATCAGACCAGGCTACATTTTCCCGGTCTTCATCTGTCCAGTTTTGTTGAGCCTGTGCCCACTGCAACTACAATTCTGATGTTTAATGTGAACATTAGCTGAAGCTCCTGACCTGTATCTGCATGATTTTACACACTGACTGCTGCCACATGACCGGCTGACTGGATAACTGTAAGATCAAGCAGGTGAACAGGTGGTCTTAATGCAGTGCTCGGTGGGTGTATGTTGAAACTGTGACGGGCTGGTGCTCAGTGTGTACCTCTATCCCAGTTCGACCTCGGACAGGTTTGTTCAACCCTGTACAGGATAAATGTGTATCATGTAGGTAATGGATGAATGGATGGAAACTGGAAACGTTTGCTGCATCTACATAAATGTGTCTGTTTCATACGAAATGCATACATGTGTTTGATGGCTGCAGGTCAGATTAATTCATTAGTCTGGGCTCTGGTAAGTCATGATTGTTGGATTAAGTAATCAATAGTAAAAAGATATCCTGGCTTTTAGTCCTTAGTATGCAGCTGCTGCGCCAAGTTATAAACAGTGGAGCTAACTGCAGCCCCAGTTCATGCCCCTCACAGATAACTGGCAGCACTAGTGCAGCTGGGAGATGACATTGTACATGAACCAGATTTATTTCTCTTCTGTGGAAGTGAATACAAAGCATGGGTCTGCTGATGACTGTGCTCTATTCTGGGGGGCTAACAAACAGTAACATTAACTTAACCATGATAAACACAGGGCTATGAGTAGATATGCACCAGCACTCCCACACTAACTCTCTCTCTCTCAAAGGGGTATAAATGTGCTTCTTAGTGTTAAAGTACACAACAGCCCTCCCCATCTTTACAGGGGTGACATGGACACCCCGACAGTAAGCATCACTTTTTCAGACCTGACAAAGATCCTTCAGAGCAACCACAGACAGGATTCATAACTGTTTTCATGATGTGGATTGTAAAATCTGTGGGGTGAGGCCTCCTTTAACAATAAAACAAGATTTAAAAAAAAAAAAAAAAAAAAGATGCTTTGTGAAATAGATAAATGGATCTTTTTTTTCATCACATGCCAACATGGGTTACAGCCACCAGTTCATACATACTATTAGAACAGTCAACCTCACAATCGGCAGTGAGCAGCAGTTCAGAATCGAGCATGAAAGCCTGCGGTGTGACTGTCGCCTCGCAGACATGGCCAAACACAAAATCACTCTACATGCCGCTTCCTTTGATCCTTCCCTCGGCGTATTAGCGAGCCTCTGTGTGCATATTAGCCGTTCTCTCACTCACTATCCCGTCACTTTCCATCCTCCGCCGCGCCTCCTTCCCCGTCATTAATATTCTCCCTCTCTCACATGGCAACAACTCAGGGGATCAATCACCGGTTGCCATGGCGATAAAACCACCCATGCAGGTGGTGTGTGTGTGTGTGTGTTCGTGACTCTTCCACCATGTGTCTGTTTGTGTGTTTGCTGTACACTGACTGTACCTGCTTCCCACCAGTCAGGGTGGTGAGGCCTCCGCCGGTGATGCTGCGCTCCTGCGCTGCCCTTACATTCAGAGCGGCTTTGACAGCTGTCTAGTCGAGATGCTCTCACCTGCCACACTTGACTTCCTCTCAGCTCTGTGCAGAATAATGACCAAATTCAAAGGAAAGAAAACGCACACACACACACACACAGCACTGTCAGGCTTGTTTTGTTTCTTTCTAGTTAAAGAAACACTCTCTGTGTGAAGGCTATTTATTGAAATATCTCTAAAAGAAGGACTTGAATAAAAGTAGCTCGGCAATGGAGGAGCCTGTCATCATAAAACAAAGTTTTTGCTCCCTGATGGCATGTGTTTCAGTATTTAGAGTTTACACCGAACGATAAAAAGAAAAAAAAAAGCAGCTTTGGGGGTTATACATCACCCTCCCTGAGGCACACAGCGAATTGTAGCCACACAAGCTTGTGTGTGGCCTGGTTGTTTAGGGAGAATAATCTTTTTTTTTTTTCAGAACTGCTGCAGTTTAGGAGAATATGATCCTTTCTCTCTCTGTCATCCCTTCTCTGAAATCACTCTCCTCCCTTTGCCATGTTTTCCTTCAGATTTCACACCTTCACTTATCTCTCCCCTCCCACTCCTTCTTACCTTGTCACTTCCTGCAATGCAACCCAAACCCCCCCCCCCAACCGATTCCTCTGCTTCCTCCCCTTTCAACTCTCTCAGCAATGACTGATCCGGTGTATTTATAGAAAGACAGACTGGATAATTAGAATAAACCAAGAATGATGGCGCTGCCTTTTCCAAACACTTTGACTTTATTGTCTCTTCAGAGTGGGAATGGTGATCTGTAGTTACTGTTGTACATCACATGCAAAGAGCTGACCTTGTGAAAGAAAGGTTGCTGTGCATGGTAATGAGAATGAGTGTACACCGAGCGAGAGAGAGAGAGAGAGAGAGAGAGAGAGAGAGAGAGAGAGAGGAAGGGGGGGCTGGCAGAGATGGACTGCATCATATTCATCAGGCCTCAGGATGCACCACACCGACCGGGTACCAAGTAAATTAATCATGTTTTGTAATTGCAGGGAGCGCCGCAGGAAGGTGGTCATTGGGCGGTCAGAGGGGTTGTCAGTGAAAGAGGAGTCGAAGAAATATGAGCCAAACACAAAGCAACACCAGGAACTGATATGATTGAAAATAAAGTGGAAAACTGGGAGTGAAATGAAATGGCAGAGTTGGCTAAATGCCCCAGCTTAATCTTCCTAAATCTACGGGTCAATTAACTTCATTTGCGAAAATGAACCAAGCAAAGCATCTTGTTGGTGGATAAATCAGAGATTAAAATTACATTAATTCTCCTCTTGATGCCTGTGGTACTGCGATCAGTTTTTCATCTTTCACTAAAATACTTATTGCACTTTTAGAATTTATGTCCCAGAGATGATTTGAAGAAGAGGAGCTGCCATACCACGACCTGTTTAAAAAAAATACAAACAAAAAATCCAACATAAAAAAAAACAAAACATGCACAAGTAAATTCTTCCTTTCAAGGGAATGGTCTTATTTTATTTTGCATTTTATCTGAAGATATTATTAATTTTGTCTTTGATTTTTTTTTTTTAATACAATTTTGAACCCTGCTAATGAGAGGAAGAGAATCAAAATGGCAAAAAAGAGGAAATTTAATAAATAAATAAACAGAAAAACCTCCCTGGCTGCAAACACAGGCTTTTGTTCCTCCAGACAAGCGAGATTGATGCCTCCTCCCTCCAGAGGGTAATATCGCCCAGACCAGGAACCAACCAACCTTGAATTTCTGCATCACTTTTGAAAGTTGTGCCTTTGGTGTAGCAGCAGCAGCTGCAGTTGCACTTCATAAAACGTTACAGTGGATGGATAGCCGGTGAAGGATGTACTGAATAAAGAGTCTTTAGAGGTTGAACAGGCTGTTCGGCGGCACATCAAAATCTCTCAAAACTCACAGCCAATGAGCACAAAGTGTTGGGTCTGTTTACCCAAACGCTACGTATCTTTTATTCCTACAAATCTAATCCCAGCAAAGCTTTTCCACTATGGTGACAAATAGAGATGTAAATACACATGTATCCTCAGTGTTTGGTATTAAGCCATGTACAAAGAACATAGTAGTAGCAATGAAATGAGGTAACTTCATTCACAGTATATCCAGGGCTGATATGAATGCCATGTCAATAGCATATAAAGTTGTGCTGAGTAGTGATTTTTTTCTATTCAGGGTTTGAATGTATTGCAGCCTGTGAAACAGTTTGACCTCTTTGGCCCTAGAAGTTTATTCTTGACCTTAGGGACCAGAATAGGATTCATTACAGGGGCTTTTGTAATTTTTCTCTGCCACTGAACGTGGATTCTGGCCATGAGCGGGTGGTGGTTACTGACGAGTGATTGAAGAGGCCATCATTGCATTTACAAGACAAGAGGTTATAATATGCCCTGTAGTGCAGCACTACATCTTCAGGGCAGATTGGAAGCTACAGTGAATTGCTATCCTAAAGTGACGAGGCGGGCAGGGGCTAGCTGGTTAGCCTGCTAACTTCAGTAAAAGAAAAGACTTGACCGAGACAAGAGTGAACATTGGCGGTGCTTTCCACCGCTGGAGACAGTTGTTGGTGAGTAACGGAATGAAGTTTGATGCTGAACTTGCAATGTTTCTTCTAGAGTGGTAAGTAGACAGCTGTTAATGCTAATGTTGGCTATGTGGCAACAGCAAAACTCACAAATAGCTCCTTCAAGTCCATAAGGTCACATTTCTGAGCATCATTTTGTTGAACCATTATCTATAAAATGTTAAAATATGTGGAAAAATTCTCATTACAAGGCCCCAATATAAAATTCTCAAGTTTATCAACTACCTGTCCAAAACAGGATATTCAGTTTACGATGAAATAACAGAGAAGATCCATAAATCCCTACATCTGAGTCTGAAGCTTATAGTGGCACCAGGCAATTTGCATTGCAAAATGGCATCAGAGGAAGCAGGAAATTTTCATCCTCATTACCTAGAAATGATTTGAAGTGATATCAGTAAACTGCACACAGCACACAGATAATTACCAGCGCAGCTGGTCTGTGATACTTGATGATAAAGGATAGCACAGACGTGATTAAAGAAAGATCAAATGTTCCAAGTCCCAGTTTCTTTGGGTGGTGCAGTCCGTCGTCACTGTTTTGTTGCAGTCTGTTCAGTGTCAGACGAGGCATTTTCCCGTCAGTTAATGTAGGTTGTTTTAATTAGTCAAAATGGAACCGTTTTCTCAAATGTGCTCTCACTGTGTGAATAAAATAGAAAACAGGGAGTGACTTTACAGTTCTGTCTGGGAAGGTCACTGAGGTGGAACAGGCTTGTAGACAGGGTTGAGTGATATCCAGGCCGCTGTGGGCGTTGTAACAGAGAGAAGAGGACTGGTGTGTGAGGCTCGACTGAAACCTGGACAGTACAAGGTTACACTTCCATTAGCACCAGGGTTTTGTATTTGGTATGAGCAGCCACCAGGAAACAGCACAGAGAGTGGATGAAGAGAACACTGAGGCTTAAACTGCACATCAGGACTTATTCTTACGACAGCCATTTTGTGCACTGAATCAGAAACTTAAAACCCAGGGGTTGAATGTAATGAATATAATGTACATTTACTCAAGGGCTGTACTTAAGTACATTTTTGAGGTACTTGTAATTTACTTGAATATTTCTATGTGATATCATTTAATACTACATTTCAGAATGAAACACTAACCTACTTTTTAGTTCAATACATTTATTTAACAATTTCTAGGTAAAATATGTTTTGCAAATCTAATCAAATCAGCAATCAGTATGAATGAAGCTGCTTTATTAATAAATCCTGTTATAATTTAACTCGTCGTTGTCTGTGATTATTGTGGGTATATTTGTGATAACAGCTGGATTCAGAACAGTCGGTGCTCGAATTCACCCTTCGTCAATTTGGTCATTGGTCCCTGGTGACAGGGTGGTGCCCCGAGGTTACTACTTGTAGTAAACACACATATACACACACATATATATGTGTATATATATATTGGTGATTATCACTGATAATCATTAATGTTATATGCCAATAACCAAATTGTCCCTACTTATGCACAACATTACCTAGCTTTTAGTCACAGAGACAGCGGCTCAGTGATTAACATTGATGTCTGATACACCTTCAGTGAGCCAATCAGAAGAGAGGCTGAACCTGTGCAGTGTAATGGCAACCAGAGTTTGGCCTCAGGCGGTACGTTCAGTGCAGGTGCCGTTCCTCATGTTGCATTTTTTCATGTATAAATCTGAAAAATGGTGTGGAAAGAAAGCCTAGCCTCAGCGCCGGTGCCATGAATAATGAAAAAGTTGACTTTCCCCTTCATCATCAAGTCTATGACAAGAGAGAAAGACCTCCATCTGGAATTTCAGAAAAGGCAAAAACAGCAGTCATAAAAAGCATACAATGGAAAGAATCATAATAAGGTAGACTTAACTAGACTTCTTTTGCCTAAAGTTGTTGGAAAAGCTGAGAAGTAATTTGTTTATTAGCCCCTTTTCACACTTATTGACCCACTTTCAGCTGGTTTTTCATTCAGCTTTTTTGTGGTATAAACAGTGTCTGTCCATGCATTTAAAGCCACTGAAAGAACAAGTACCATTTCCTTTCCCCGTCAGGTCCCACGGGGTCGACTAATCTAACAGCTTGTCCAAACGAGTGTTTATTTACTCAATACACAACCGTCCAGTGGCTTAGGCAGGTTTCTCATTTATTTACATGCTGCACCCCCCAGACAATTTAACATTTTTTTGCTTGTGTGTTCTGACCTCAATCTGCCCTTGCTTTATCCTAATCAACGTTGATTATCTCCTGAGAATTCCTTCCTACTGTGGTCAGATGAGAATAGACCTTTCTCTCAGCAGACATTTTGACTTGCCGAACAATATTAATAATGACGCTGTCCCAGTTAGCAAGCCTTTTCTGCAGCCAGGTTTCCATCTAAATGTTATACGAATTTCAACCAATTTTCTGGAAAACAAAATGCAAATTAATGCCCCTTTCCATCCTCTTCTGTTGTGCAAATAGTAGGGTATGGAAACATCGAGATAAACAGCTGGTGCTGCTAATTCCCCAGTCGTGCCCCATTCAACCATTGGAGAGGAAGAAGGTGCAACAAGATCAAAAAGCGTTCTGGGGAAACCGTAAATGATGGGAAACGGTGTTGAAAATGTGACGGAAATACGGAAGCTCTCTTTGTTTCATGTGCTAATTCAAAGAAAGAGAGACGGTCTCATCAGTCCACACAGATCTGATGTTTTTGTCTGACGTGAATGAAAACACACTTGGTTGAGCCAGTCTGCACAATACCAGGAGAGCCAGTAAATACGAATACAAAGAAAACCAGCACTTCCAGAGGTACATATCAATTCCACATACATGAGCATCTTTCATGTTTTGATTCTATCCTTCTTGCTGTTGGGATCTCAAGCCATGTGCTCTGAAAAGAACAATGGAGGGGCCTACGTGTCACATCCTACACAAAAATGGCGCCACGACCCCCCTCCCACGATTCACACCTAGGTCTAAAGTCAGAGTTTGAAAGTAAACTCAGCCTCGGCATTGGCCGAGGCCCGGCCCTCTCAGCAGTGACGTCACTCAGGTGATAAAAACGTCACCGCAGCCCTCCTCCACGGCTTTTTCCTATGCACCAGTTACAGTAGAGAGCTACTCCAAGTTTTCTCCACGACTTGGCGGCTGACAGGGAGCAATCTCCAAACGTTTGACCTTTTCCCACCACTTCTTAAAGCCGAGGTCACAGTCTTCAGCTCACAGGCCGAGCGCACAGACCGCTGCTGTTTGTTTTCCCTTTTTCGTTTATTCATTTTTCCGACCCGACGTAGATCGCTGTGCAATCAGCTGATCTTACGTCCTGTGAGGATGAGCGCCGACTTTGTTAAGGACGAAACAAAGTTCACCGTCTCTCACCTTAAAGGACCAATATCTGACCAGACCAACTCCGGTTCTCTGGCTCTGTTGTTGTGTGCTGATATCGCGGTGATTATTAACTGGTGACCATCTCTCCTGGACTCTTTCCTCTCTTCACCTTTATTCTCCCTCTTTTCTCCCAATCACACACCTCATCTACATCTCTGTCACATCAAAGCTGCCCTGGAATGTGATCGCGTCATAACACATAAAGCTCAAGGCCCCTCCCTTTGTTCTCGTTGTTCACGCCAGTCACATTCCGCAGCCAGCCACCATCTTGGCTCTAGCGAATACGTCACCCACGTTACCTTGCCGCCATCTTGGCTCCTACTGACACGTCACTCACGTGACTCCGCCTCCATCTTCTCTCTCTCTCTCTCTCCCTCACACACACACACACACACATACACACACACACCCACGGTTGTTACATGTGTGTTTGCCTGTGCTTATCTAGATAGTGACCAATATTTGTCTTAGTCATAGTTGAATAGTGTTAATAATAGTGTTTAATACCAAGTAATGTTATTTTGAATAATTATTACTCTTATTAATAAATCCTGTTATAATTTAACTCGTCGTCTGTGATTATTGTGGGTATATTTGTGATAACAGCTGGATTCAGAACAGTCAGTGCTCGAATTCACTCTTCGTTTAACCTTCTGAGACTTTATTTTGAGCTATCAATTTGGTCCCTGGTGACAGGGTGGTGCCCCGAGGTTACTACTTGTAGTAAACATATATATATATATATATATATATATATATATATATATTGGTGATTATCACCGATAATCATTAATGTTATATGCCAATAACCAAATTGTCCCTACTTATGCACAACATTACCTAGCTTTTAGTCTTTCATATTGAAATATTTCTTTGTTTTTTGTAATATACACACATTTCTACCAGTCCATTAACTGCTGCATTTGGATATTATCATTGGATGTTAATGGTCAAGTCATAGCCTTGAAGAAAAGCCACAGCATTTGCAAGTCTCGTTTCAATGATTAACATTGATGTCTGATACACCTTCAGTGAGCCAATCAGAAGAGAGGTTTGAATAAAAAGATAACAGATTTCAGGAAAACACTCAGAGATACCAAATCCTGCAAGGCTGGATGGTGGGTCCAGATGGGCTGGGCTTGGAGCATGTCCAAGAGTGGTCACGGCTTTGCTGTGACATCACAAAGTTACAGAAGTCCTAAGACTCCTTTTAAGGCTCAGTTTCTGAATACAGGCTGTGTGCATTTCTCTGTGGACTCAGGCTTTGATACTTTCACATTATTAAAATAGAACCTAGACCTGCTTTATAAACAAAATGACATAGAAATCTCACTTTATACTTTAAACAATATGGGACCTTTAAAATCACCAAATGCATCCTAATGTCTTTGTGATGTTCCATCTTTTGATTTCCTGAGGTTTTTGTTTTCATTGATTCGACCACTGATAAATGTTCTCTCATGGTGATTGTTGTGGAATCAATAAACATTTTTGTAGTTTTCTCAACAATTTTGAAAACAACAATAGAGAAAAGTATAGTGAAAACCAGATTTAAGCTTTAAAGGAAAACAGAGACAGCGAACAATGACTTTATGGTCACAATCAGACAGAGTTCCAGTTATTTGAGTTCTGAAACACAAACCAACACTGCCCTTTGACCTGGTGATTTTTATCCCTGTGGCGTGTGTGACAGTGAATATTCAACTTCAGCTCCTTTCTTGACCTCTTACTTTTCATTAACTAACACAACACAACCTACATGACCACCACAAGCTGCCAAATGTAGCATTTTGTGTCACATATCCCAAAAAATTGTGTCGCTACGTTTTTCAAATACTGATGTGTTGAAATGAGCTGGATGTAGTGCAGCGGATCTGTTAGATTTAGTTTTGAGTCATTACCGGAGTCATCGGCACTGTTCAAGGCCTGCCAGGTAGACTTGTGTTGGGTTATGCAGGAGTTAAGTTTCTTGCCTTGGGTTGTTTTCATCAAAAAAACACAGACTACATCTACATTCATCTCTTGCACTTGCATTTGTCATGAATTCTGGGTAAATAAACTTTAAAAAAAAAAAAACTTTTAAAACCAAAAACCATGGCAGATTTAGCAAATCTGTTCAAAAATGTTTGCCTTTTGGAAGAACTAGCAGTAACAGATATTTTACTGTGAAAGTACAGCAAAGACCTGTGAATGTAGCAGGCTCAGGCTAAGAGGCAGTCATTCTTCCTAACTCTTCAGTCAGGCTTGGGATAATTTCAAAAAAAGATGTCCTTTATATTTCCAATGGGTCTCTCGAAACTCTTACCTTTCTTGTTGCCTGCATTTAGCTTTTTTGTCATTTGGTGCCACTGGTCAGCAGGTGTCACTGTTAATGTGGCTCTTAGTTCTGAAATAGCCTTGTCGGCGGATGGCCAACTTTTTGGGGCTAAAGCTAGCCAGTGTAACTTGAAGCTGGCATCCCCAAATAGTAACATCAGCATGCTAACGTGATCGCAATGGCAATTTTAACATCCCAATTTTAATTAGGTGTGATGTTTCCCATGTCAACAGACTGAGATCTTTTTATTTGCCACAGGTGCAAGTGGATACCTGTAATAAGAGGCATCCTCAGGGCGGCCTCACTGGAAACTAAATTTCACAGCCAGTCATCAAATAGTTGCTGAGCTATTTCTGGCTGGACCAGAATGACGAGGTCTGCAGTTGTCCATGGCTTGTTGTGACACTGAGGTGGCACACAGCCGACAGAGAGGCATGCTAACCAGTTCTTTAACATGTTCAGAGTCTTTGCAGTGAAGCAGCAGATGCTCATTTAGCTTTAATTAAACAGAAACCTAGTGTGCGTAGCGGTTGGACAGGTGTCAGGAGGTATCTGTGGAATAAGCATACACGGTCACTCAGAACATCTCTACTGTCACACACCCCCCCCCCCCCGGCACTCAGACTGTGTGTTACTGGGCCTGGTTTGTCTGCAAGTCAGTGACGTTGGTTCCATCCACAGACTAACACGGTGAACCATTGTTAATATTACACCCAGCAAGTGTTCTTATAAACAAACTGGTTACCTATAAAAAAAAAAAACAAAAAAAAAACAGGTGTACTTTAGCCACACACAGACAAAATACTGTTTGATACAGGATACTGCCTGTGTTCGACTATCTCTGCACCTGATCTCTGTGTGCATGTGCACTCTACTGATATATTGTCGTTGCAAATGTACATATCCTACATGAGATTTATGGTCTGCCTTCAAACATTGACATTTTTTTCCTCCCTGAAATAAACCATTTTCATCCAACGGTGGAATATTAAACAACATCAATGCACATTTGCTGTTTGTGAACATCTGCTAATATTTCTAGGTTGTGTTTGGATGGCAGGAGATTGACATATTGTTGTGATGTAGCGTGTGCAGGTTTTTCATTCCAACCAAATATTACTTCAACAGCTGATTTCAATGATTAGCACGCATTCAACCAGAGGAGTTAATCAGTAAAAGCACCTGCTGCTGCTGCAGTTGTTTTTTTTTTTGGGACTTCACATGGCTCCTCAATGACAAACGCATGAATGGTGCTACCAGAGGAATGACAGGAGCCCGTTTCAAGGTGTGCATGTGTTTACATTTGTGTGACAACTTGACATAGTGAGACGGAGACACATGAGGGGCCGCACATGCTCATGGGGACCGAAGAACAAATACTTTTAATACCAGTTAGGATTTCACTGTATTTCCTGCCTTTTTTTTTTTGAAGTCCATTCACAACATGTCAACCTGGACACTGTAGTGAAATTAGTTGTGCATGAAGTCCTCTGTTGGATTCTGTCATTCCAATGGACTTTATTGCTCATGTAATTTTTTACCCTTCTTTGTATATTAAAATTCAGTGTCCTTTCACTGCCGCTACTCTCTATTCTGTACACCAGTGGTTCACAGCACAACTAAAATCTCAACAATGACCCCATAACAACATTTCCCAGTAGCCTGAGGATCGTTCTGGTAACAGTCAAGTTAACCAGTGATAATATAACAAGCAGGAAAGAGTCGTCGCACCTCTTGCATCACCTCACCTGTGTATGACGCTGCCTCGCTGAACTGCTGACGCCGCAGTGTGTGTCCACACCGCTTTTGTATTTTGTAATCGGGATAATTTTCCTCCAAGATGAACGTAGTGGCTGAATTTATAGATAGTCTGGTACCTCAACAAATTGTTGTAGCCAATAGAATTAACCGTCTGATGGTCTGTGAGGGTGACGGTCAGGTTGGTAGGTGAGCATTTTGTGCATCAGAATTTCAGGCTGGAGACCGGACATAGAACTATTGCTGTCCAGAATTGTTGAATATATGTATGATTTTATTTTTATCATGAGCACAGCAGATGGAGGATCAACACGTGTATCTATTATCACAAACATCACCATTTGTCTGCAGCTGCCATTATTTACATTCGCAAAACTGGTGTGATAAGACAACATGGGTGATAAGAAAGAGTAGAGTCGCTACGTTTGTGAGCACGTACAATTTACTGTACTTCATTTTGAACCTTAAACCCACTACAAATGATCTTTTATTTGAGCCTGTCTCCTACCTTAAAGCATGCAGCCATGGTTATGGCTGTGACCTTTTCGCTGTCACTGATAATACAAAACTAATTAAAAACAAAGTGAGAAAAGCCTTGACTATGCTGTTTGCCTCAAATAGTGCATTTTAGGAATTAAGGGAGAACTGGGACTTATACCTGTTCCAATTTCAGGGCTGCCATTTTTATTTAGGCCCCCTGTGCCATTATCTTGATTCCTGCATTTTGTTTTAATGAAACTCTGGATGTTACAAGTTCGTGCACAGCATCAATCACCTCAATTAGTCAAGCGGGAGCTCGGGTTATAGTCTGTGCATCCTTTATTCCTCTGAGTGTGCAGAGGTTGCAATAAGATTCTTTTTAAAATAAAGTGAACTGAAGAAAGCCCTACATCTTGGTGTCCTATATTCAGTTCTTTTGCTTTTTTTCTTCTGTTGTATCGTTTATAGACCTTTGCAAATGTTGGAGCTGCTAAATCCGTCAGTCTGGTTGCTGTCGCTGTAATTTTTGTCCTGACTTTTCTCGCAGCTCGTGACACGTCTTTTCCTTTTGCTTCCCTTTCTCTTTTGCTGCTGTTAACCCACACCGTTCAGCAGACAGGAGCACAATGTGAGATTGTCAGACCTGTCTGCCATATGCGGAGAGCCTTGTCACAATCTCTTCTCTCAGCCATATATCTGGTGCTCCTGCAAATGGCTGCTACCTCTGCTGTGTTATCCAGCTGCCTGGATCCACCAACAAGGTCTCGTGAAGGTCTCTTAAAGGACTCAGCAGCAGTTCTACAGTATAGGGTTTTGTGGATGAAACCTGTGAGAGGAAAAGGGCAGGGTTGATGTGTGTGTTTGTGTGTGTTTGTGTGTTTGTGTGTGTGTGTGTGTGTGTGTGTGTGTGTGTGTGTGTGTGTGGTGAGATAGATCAAAGGAATGCTGCCAAGCCGATGTCAGCATTCAAACTTAATCTAGCAGCTATTGACAGTGTTGGCTGCCAACACTTGTGATCACTGGATCGTTTGACACAAATAAGGACAAACGTGTTAGAAATGTTACAGGTGACACATTTTTTGATACTTTATTTTAACGTCAGATTACATTTGCAAGTCAAAACACCATTTCAAGCAATTGGCTGACATTTTGGGAAACACACACCTACTTTTTTTATTTTTATCTTAGCTTAGCGTTCAAAACTGGAAGCAGGATGTGAACAACAATCATGGCTCTGTCTGAAGGTAACAAAATCCACCAACACATTTAAAACTCAAAAGCCAACATGATATGATATATATATATATATATATATAGTTGGTTTAACCTGTACAAGAAACAAGGGATGAAAATGTGGTTTTACAGAGGGTTATCTGCAGGACTTTTTCTTGGCCTAAAGTAGTGATCTCCCAAAGTCTTATGGTCGCTGTAAGGTTGCCAGGCAACCAGCCAAGACTTCAGGTCTTCCTTATATAGAGTCCTGCAGGGATGAGGTATAACCCAGCATGGAAGTTAGCATCACCTTGGTTACCTCATTGATGAGTTTTGGATTAGTGCAGAAATTAAGTTCAGTAACAAGCAAACGTTGATACGTATGATACTTATACGTTGCTTTCAGCAAAATAATTTTCACTACTTAACAACACTTTTATGATTTTTGAAGCCTAAATACATAAATCATATATCACCAGACGCAAAAAGCTAATGTTACACTATAAATGAACTACACGACAGTTGCATGACTTCAACATCACCACCACAACACTGTCGAGTTGCCATTTGATTTAGCTCTGACCTCTTCTACAAAAGCCTGTCCTCTTATAAAGTTAGTAATAGTTTGCAAGAGCACGAGTACAAACACAACACGGCTGTAAAGGAGATGTAGTGAATATGTTGGTTTTTGTGTTTCCTGTGATAACATTTAATGTCCGCAACAACCTCTTTAGTCACATTTACTCACTTTTTAGCAACAAACCCTTTTTTAGGACACGTGAAATCTTTTTAAAAAATCATGACTGTGGTATTTATTGATGTATTTTTATGTGGTAGAATAAAACGTGAAAATGTCTTGAGCTTGTGTTAATAACAAACCTTACTTCAGCCATCTAACCAAAAACCCATCCAAAAAACCCATAGACTTCTGGATGAGGGAGCAGGAAGTGCTAAGATGCTAACTTATTTCAGGGTTTTAGCACTCATTCCTGGAGCCATGAGACTGATATTGATCTTATGAGAGAATGAGTGTTTTTTTCCAAAATGTCAAACTGTTCCTTGAAATCCACAGGATCCCTTGATTTCTTGATTGATTCCACGGCTTACACCAGTTGTTGCTTATACCTCTGCCATCCCGACAGTAGAGTGGACGTTTGACCTGATGTAATTTTCAACACAGCTCTCAGCAAAGATGAGTGAAAACACCTGTGTGGGTTTGAAGGTTCTTTAACAGTTTTACAGAATTCACTCAGCCTGGAGGGAGGGATGCAAGTCTTCAACTCATATAAAAGGACAAAATTGGGTAAAATCCTTGTGTTGTCACCTTCATTTATAATGTTCATATCTTTTTAAATCCTTCAGTAGATTTTAACCTCTAATAACGGAGCATTTTTAGCAGCTGAACAGACAGATATTTCCCTCAGGAGTTGCTGAAGCTACAAGAGAGAGAATATTGTATTTACATTGGCCAGGAGGGTGGGAACATGGCTCCAAACGAATGCAGCTTTTAAAAGGTGATATTACTGTATGTCAGTGTTGTGTTTAAAGCTTGTTTCCTTTCCCATAGGGGCCAGAAAATCAGTTTACAAGGGAAAACAATTTGAGGACTTGGTCCTATTTATAAGACACTACATCTAACATCTGCGTGGTGTCATCCGAATTCTAAGCGTTGCTTCTTAAAGGAAGAAATTGGGACAGACTGAGTATGTGGTAACAATGAATCAGCAAAGATATTTAATGTCTATGGAGAAACAAGCTCGACATTTTGAGGACATCACTAGCTCGCTGCACAGATTTGATCCTTTGGGAGAGACTTAGTTGTGTAAGTTCACTTGATGAAAGTGTTATACACTGGAACAAAGGAATTACAACAATGGATTGTTAAACCGAGTGGCAGGTCACTGAAAATGATGAATTGATCCACCAGAGCCCTCATACTTTTTTTGATATTAGATTCCATGGTGACATTACAGCTAAGCCCCAGTTTCATTCTATAAAGTATGCACTTGGTATTAATCTAATTATGTTTTGGCAGTTAATGCCTCTTCAAGAAATTAGTGCAGTTTGCCATTACAGAAGATTTCATTAGCTGTGCCTCCCTAGATGTCAGTCAAGCTATGATTTTGGAGAGCTGCTGGCAGTGTGAAGCTTTTTATGAAATGCCACTGCACCTGTACCCTGCAAAATCCAATCCTGTCAATCCAATAAGTCCAACTGAACTTACAGGTTGTTTTTTTCAACACTGATACAACCCCTCGGAGTGTCTCCCGAAATTGCGCCCCCACAGCGGCAGGTGCAGACCATGAATACAATAATAAACACGCAGACTGTACCGAGAGCGGCGTACCTACCTTTATCGCTGTTGTTACTATAGTAACAGTCAAGGCTTGGTTAGGTTTAGGCATAAAAGCCACTTGGTTAGGTTTCATGATTTGGATTAAAATAAGCATTTCCTCAACATAAGACAATCTTTGTTGTCATGGTTACAATAATAAGTGGTTAACTTTGTAGAACAGTCATGGATAAAAGAAACAACATAAACTGCTACTTTCACATGGGAATCGAACACTGCTCGCCTTTTTGGACTCATCCATCCACCCCATCCTCCTCCTGATGTGGACTTTGTCGCTCTATATGCTGCGTCACCACACTTTTCCCTTTGCTCCGGTCATAATTACTACGGCCACGAGACATCACCTGACAATGAACGTAACTATGGGTCTTAATAACCTGCTGGACAAATGACCTATGGGCTCGTTTTTTACAGGTAAGTGTTGCTCACTTACTCTGGCAAATTGTAAGAGGAGTGCTGACATCTTTATGTATTAATTCTAACCAGACTTTGAGTATGTGGTGTGGAATTGAGAAGCTACTGAGCTTTGTTTTCCTCAGGTCCCACAGTGAAAGGGTTTAGGAAGCCACACTGCCTCCTAATTAAAATGGGTAGCATGCCAAAGTTCCCAAACATGTAGCAACAGATATTTTGCCTGAGGCGCAAAGAAGGACTGCACTTTCCACTTTGTTGGATGACACCGCTGAGATTCTCCAGGAAAAAAAAAAGTATTTTGTCAGGCTCGCATTTTACCGGCGCACAACCCAATAACCCTACTAACGCACTCTCGGCCTGTGATTTGTTCTCGTTTGTCATCGCAGAAAGTGCAAGGATAAACAGTGAAGACAGAAGTGGACGAGCTGCGTCGGCTGCTGCTCTCCACAACCTCCCATCAGGGAGAGGGTGGACAGGCCTGAGGAGAGATAATTAGTATCACCCTCACTGATTTGTGTAGATTAATGTACTTCAAAGAAAAAAAAACTTGATTCTATTTTCGCTTGCTGGTAATGCCACATGATCTGAAGTTGTTCAAGCATAAATGTTCAGTATCAAATAATGAAGCAGGATTTGCTGTATATATATATATATATATATATATATATATATATATATGTATGTTTGCGATATAATAAAGAACACTGTCACTCAAGTTCATCAAATGCTTTTATAAGCTCAGATACGTAAGCCTATATGGTCTTACCATGGTAATACTGCACTTGTGGTTGTTTTTTTCCTCTGTTGTCACCATCTGTGGTGTGAATCACTCATTGCTGTGGTGTTTCTGCACTGCTCCTGGCAGTCAGAGATCGCCTGTCAATCAATGTGGATGCTACTGTGGTGTCTCCTGCCCTGGATTTTCTCCCTTGATGAAGTTTCTCTTTGTCTCTTTTCCGCTGGCTCTCTTATCGTAATATGGTTCCACTTCTATTTTGAACAAAGGGGAAACCATAAAACCTATCACTGTGTGTGCACCGGAGGATGGATCATGCCTGTATAAAGCAGTGTGGCTTTTAAGTACTATAAGAGTAATACATTTTTTATTGTGGTGACTCTGCACTCCAGCATATTGGATTTAAAATGAAACAACGCTGTGTGGTTAAAGTGCTGAGTTTCAGTTTTAATTTGAATGTGCTTACATGCAAATCGAGTCAATAATGTAGCTAATTTAAACATATGTAGACCCTGATTTTAAATAAACAAAAGCAAAAGGATGAATTAACAAACTTAAAGGTTCGTTGAGATTAATGAGCTGAAATTAAGGTGACCGCAACAAATTTCACCAGGATTGTTTTGTGAAACAAACACGTATGAAATCAGAACAGTTTTAAAGATTCTATGATCAAATGAATATGCTGCATATAATGGCTTTCAATAAAGTCTTGTGCCGCGCTCCATTTATCTCAGAAGTCTTTTGTTGGGGCTGGGGATCATGTCAAACCCAAGTTCACCATGTTCCAATGTAAGAAGTTATTCTTGTTTGCTTGTTGGCAACACCAGTTGATAACACTGCATTAGGGAGTATTTTGCACATGCAAACAGTAAATGGCTCTCTACAGTCTCTGGTCGGCAGACACTTCTGTATCTCTACAGTACAGTCCTGCGTTGCAGAGATCTTTACTTTCTGCCTGCTGTTTTGCCTGTAGTTTGGCTTTGGTAAGTGCGTGATCAGTTGAGATCGGGTGAATAAGCCATTGTTTAGTCATAACAAAAAACTGTCTGGTTGCATTTTCAGTATGTTCAGTATCATCAGCTGCATTGTACTAAAGAGGGGCTATGAGTCCTTGACATTGAATGTCAGCATTTTAACCGCATCGCAGCAGTGACACCTCTATACCGCAATGTAAGTCAGTGGTACTTGCAGAGCCTATATGAAATAAAGCCATTTGCAACCCTAATAATAAACATTTAAAATTCAAATTGATGTCTGCACGTACCATTATGCCCACCCGACACTGGAGAAAATATACCTCATCATATTGCATGGCATTAACTATTCTGCTCTTCATGACCCTGGCAGCCTGTGTGCAAGTTACCCATTATATAACAATAGCCAGCTTCCCTTGTGACTGCTTTATGTGGCTAATGGCCAGAGTGCCGTGCAAACAGCACCACACACACGCACGTCTTCAGAGGGCCCTTCAAAGTGCTAACAGGGTTGGATTTGTTTATCTGGGCCCTGGCAGGTTGGACGTCCAGCAGTTCTCCTGCATTGTGGACTGTCTCTGTCAAATTACATTTATAAATAGATTTTGGCTGGATGCTGGCACCACCCCATCATTGAGTCCTTGAGTCCTGGCTGGAATCTGCCATCTGTCTGAAAGCGTTAGGGACTTCTGCCTCGGCTGATGGTGCGTGATGTCGCCTGCATCCTGTAAAAATGACTGTAAGGGATTTGTGTGGGGGTTGATGTACATAGATTCTAAAACTATAGCACTAACAGTTCCATGTTTGATGATATGTAACGCTGTTTTTTTCAGTTGAGTATTTTGTTGTACAAAAGAAGAGAACAGTAATTGCAGAAAATGTTGGGTTGAGGGGGGAAAAGGTATAGTTTTTAGGTTTAGGTTTGACAGGCACTGTAGAGGATTCTTTAGATTTTGACAGTTTTACCCCCAAACCATGAACTGCAAATTATACCTGAAAATGCATATGCTGCAGTCTGTCTTCGGATAGTCTTCAGAGAAAAAAAGACAATCAAAATGTGTTATTTCAGCTTTCTTACCCATGCTAGTTTGTGTAAGTAAATGATCTTTATCTGCATCAGAGCTCACAGGGATAACATCTCTATTTTAGCATGTGTCTGTCATTTAAATAGCATATTTATATTGAAATCAACAAACAAGGAATCTGTAATTTATTATTAGCATATGATTGAGATGGCAGAGGCTGAGATGGCAGTTGTTTCTCTGCTAAGCTAGGTTAGTTACGATTTAGTGGGACTTAGTGAATGTCATCAAATCTGTCAATCTGTCTACCATTAATATTTATAATAAATTAATATAATTGAATACATAAATGTGATTTTGATGTCTCTTCTGGCCCAACATATGCCTTGGTCCTGAAGTCTGGCCCATATGCTTCCACATCTGGGCAGAGTCCTGCTGTTTTTTTTCCCCCACATTGACTGACAGCCAGAAGATTTTCTGGGTGTGCGCCAGAATAAGTCGAGATGTTGAAGTGGCAAATGACACCCATGCTGCATGTGGGCCAAATTCAGGCCATGGAACTAGGCGTATACTGAGCCAGAGGAACAAGCATGTGGCCGGATTTATTTTGCTTTCTGAGGCCTTAAGTCAGAGGCTGTGGTGGCAGTTACTCTTAAGTTAGCTTTTAGCAGGACGATCGTTTTGTGAGCATCATTTTTATCAAATCTGTTGTCTCTTTGTTAATATTGAAATATCATGACTTATAATGACTTAGAGATGGTGGAAATCAAGTTAATTATTATAGAGGTTATGGCAATTATCTTTGCTCTGTTAAGATATTTTAGCTAGTTTAGCAAGTGGTTATTCTCTACACTAACTGGATTTAGTTACTGCCTGGCTTTGTGGTAAAAACTACCAAGATGTCAGGTCATTACCATTTCGTTAAAATGACCTGACATCTTAGTAAGTGAATTCCATTTTTTAAAGTAAAATTATAGCCATGGCTATTGCAGATAACTTTAGCTTGACCTAGCTCTCCTTTCTACAAATGCTAATTTGCTTTTTTTTTTTTTTTTTTTTACATAAGAATTATCATCCATTTCTATCAGACAAAAACTTTAAATGGTGGGGGGGTGGTGGTTCTGTTTATAAGGTGAGAGTCATTATCATGCAAATATGTTTTCTGTACTTTAAAATGTTTATTTCCCTGCTGCGGAAATGAGCTAATGGCTTTTCAGTTGTGACATTTATCATTTTCTTTGTCAAATTCAGTTATTCTTCATCTAAAGCTTCCATTAGGATTCATCAGTCATGCCCACAGAGAGATATTAGTCAGGTTCCAGTCCTGGCTGTTACGGAAAGGTCAGGAGATTTGTCTCTTCCTCAAGTGTATTTTCTCTTCTCTGGTTTCTGAGGAGCAGTGAGCTGTGATGTTAAAGCCGGGCCACAGCCTCCACTCCATCATGGCAGACATCTCAATCCGTTTCCACTGTTAGCCTTTTATACCACGTTTACAGCAGCACAGGTTTTCAATACTGATCAGTCACTGCTCCTTTCCCCTTCATTCATCACCACCTCCTTCCTGCTATTTTTCTCTTTCCTCTTCATCCTTTTCTCTTTCACCTGTACCATCGCCTGCCCTCACTACACTTTATCCTGCAAAGCCTCTTCCTTTCCCCAGTAGCAGACCAGTCTATCGATCTCTGCCTCGTTTTTACCCCTACCTCTTTTACCTCTTCGTTCCCTCTCCCTTTCCCTTCCCCCGCCCTCCTTCGTTTTCATTATTTGTTGAAGGGCTGAGTGCGGCCGGATGCTGGTAATCTGGCGCTCTGATTGCACAGGACATGCATGAATGATACCCAACCATGTTCCCAATATCCTTTCACTTTGAGTCATGACTTTAATCATTACTAATGGAGGGTGATGAATACCAGGGACCAGTTGAGTATTTCATGAATTGCACCTTCCTGGAATCACATGGGCTTTAAGGGGGAAACTGGATTTCCTTGTTGTCCAGTGTGGTAACTGCCAGGTTTGGTTTAAACCAGCAGAGAAAACCCTTGAAATATACACACTAACCTTTTACAGTCATGTCATTACAGCAGCAAGAAGCACAGTCATTAGAGCTTGCAATTTGATGAAGCTTTCCAGCACTGCTGTGGCCAAAACAGGGGCTGAGCTCACAGCTTTATTGGGAGGCTGCGGTTGAGAGTCAACTGCACAACGGCTTGGTTTTTACCCACCAAAAGGAGTGAATTATTTTTATCTTTGACAGAAAAATATTAAAGCAAACTCCTGATATTTTTTTAATTCTTTTAACCCCATGTTGTTGGGTTTAAACAATATAGGGACAAACATCTTTGCAGATGGTCCACGTTTGAGCAAGAAAGGTAGACCAGCTAAAAAGCTGCTGCAATGTAAGCAACAGGGAATTTGCTGTCTGTCTGCTAAAAGTGCTCTTATTTTTGCCACTGACAGGTTCAGACTGTTATTGTTTGTGTCTGACAACATTATGGAAAGGATTCCTACAGAGATATACCTTTTTGTGAAAGAGTAAGGCCATTTTGTTTACCAGACAGCCAGCATCCAGTTCTCTTCAAAGCCCACAAAACTCCACTGACAAAAACAGTAATTTTTATCTCACAGAACACAGGAGTTAATGGCCACCATAATCACAAATAGTTGGTTTGTTCCTGTTATTGTACAAATACTTTGCAATGTTGATTATCACTGGACAGAGCAAAGTAGAGATAAAGCTTATACTTGTTTTTATGTCTTCAAGTGCAAACTTCATCCTTAACTCTGTTAAATGGCAATGAGGAAAACATATCAAAGATGCTTCCTGATGTGAATTGCAAACACTGGATTAACTTGAATCAAAGAATGCAAATGACTGAATTAGTGGATTGAAACTAACTAGTTTATATGTGAGGGAGCTCAGGGAGGGGAAAAAAAAAGTTTGTTTACACTTGAACAGATGCGTAGTATTGTATTGTCTCCAAACAGAAGTCAGTTCCAGTGAATTCATTTTTGTATTGAATAGAATATTAAAAATAAAAGAAACGGTGTTGTGAAAAATGTTCATGGGGCATATTCCAAAACAACAAAAAAAATATTGCAGAATCAAATCTTCATTGGCACGGTAATTTCAATTTCAGTCATGCAGCTCTGTTATATCTCAGAGGTTTTCTTCGTGGTGCTAAAGAGCGCGTGTAATCTGAGTCTCCCATTGAGATTTTATCTTCGGTGGGACATCATGCTCAGGAATGTTGAACGATGACCTGTGCCCTGAAACAGGTGGCGTGGCATAAAAAAAATCCTTAATGATAGCCTGGAGTGTTTTGAATGCAGTATATAGCAGACACTGTCATTTTTCTACTTTAATGCACTTCCAGTCAAACGGAGCCAAATAAGCATTGCCAAGTTAACGAGAGTCAGTGCAATAAATTCTGGATTCTCCGTCAACATCAAACCTGACTTCAGATAACCAAGGGATGTAATCTGTTTGTGAGAAGAAGGCGTGGGCTATGGCATTTCTTGCCTGCAGTCCTCTCCTGCCTCCCCTGTCTCGTCTCTACCTGACTTCACGAAGTGCACCTTTGACTATACCTTCACTTCCTGCTAAATTGGAATAAATTTGTACCTTAAACTGTCAGAATCCACTTTGTGACTCCAAACGTACATATTTCTGGGACTCTTTTTCCGCAAACTTTCACTTGTGCCTGTGAAAAATGTACTTTTCAGTATAACAGTATTCTGCTTCTGTACATCTGGTTTTGTATGTGCGCCACAGTTGTTCTAGGATGTCACACTTCTCTCCAAGGAACCAGCAAAATGTACAGAATATTATAGGGATGTTTTTCACACTTAGATAAAAAAAAGATTCTCTCCACAAGACCCGAGGGATGATGAAGATCATGCTACAGTCAAAGAACATACAGACATACATAATATATAAGTAGATACCTTACTCATTTCCAGAGGTACATTTGAAAGAAATATACTTTTGCTGTTTGTTATTCAGTTTTTAGAAATAGATACAGCTGACATTATGTATGTGAAGCAGACTGTAATAGTAAATATTGTGCAGAAATGTGTGCTGAGATGCATCCTCTGTTTCGAGATAATAATGATGTGATATCTCCCAGAAAATCTACCTAAACTATCTACCTGCTGTGATAACAGTTGAACTGAGGATGATACAGTGGCACAAACTCTTACATGGGCGCATACAAAGTAAAAAATAAAGCTGTTGTCTCTTTGCCTGTGGCTCTGGCATCAAATAAGACCTTGCCGCTGTGCAGCTTATCTGAGATGAACATCTCGATATTCTCGCCCTCCGCTGTCTTCGCCATTTCAGCTTCCTCCTCCCTAAGACTCCCCTGCTCAGTGATTAGCGGCTTAAAATATACCATTGTGTGAACTTCACTCATTTTACAGCTCCCTAAACAGAATCACTGAAATGTACAGGTGATTAGAACGAGACTGACAGGTGTGTGGTGAAGTCTGTGGAAAAAGTGCAGGAGCCCCTGCTCTCCATTAGTTTAATTAAATTACCTTAATCTGATACAGGCTATTTCAAGTCATCACCCAATTATATGCTCTTTTTTGCTGGTGGCCCTGAGCACTGGAGTGTATATTTACGTATTGCCTCCCTCCATCACAACACACACACACACACACACACACACACCCATAAATACACACACACTTATGCAAGCTGAAAGTTTAGTTCTGTTTGGCAGCCTTTCAAAATCATATGCATTCATTTTTAATTAAAATCTAAATTTAGGTGTTTTGCTGGGGAATATTTTGTATTCTCCAGGTACTCTGAAGAGTTCAATGTTTAATTCATTTCTCATCACTCAGCCTTGAGATTGTTTGTCTTCACATTGTTTCTACCTGACCAGAACTTCTCTGAATGTTTCACTAAAAGTTAATGCATTTCTTCAAGGTCCACTGACTACAATATTACCTTTTTTTATTAATGATCATGGTTATGTTTGTAGAAAAATACACATTATTTGCCTGGTTTGTTCAGAATTATGTTTGTAGATGGTCTGATTGTTGAGTGCAACCACACGTAGTTGCAAAAGGAAACAATGGAGAAAAGATACAATGGGAGAGGTCTTTGGTCTCAGAATAACAAGAGGTTATTCAATTTTCTTTGACCACACCTTTCCTGAACAAATGCCATGTAAACGATCCTGGACTTGGTCGCTCCAGCTATAAGTTAATCCATCACTCAGTCTGTGTGCAGTTTCAAGCTAAATAAGGTTGTACCATTATAAAAACTGTCTTAGCTAGTTGTAGCTAACATGAAATGTCATGTAAAATCATTCCAGTTTACAAAAAACTTTTACATTACTTTTACTCTTAATGGGTAAAGATTAGCAAGCTAATAATAGCTTCATCAGTTAACAGAAGCTCGTTCAGCTGGTTCAGTTAGCTACAGATAAGATTAGTGGCTAATCTTTCCATAACAAGGTAATGCAACCCATTTTAACTCAGTGATAAATAAATCCCCACTTAGAAAAGAGTACTTTATAAGTTAACTAATAGCTTAGCTGCTGCAACTGGTTGCTAACATTGAGAGATATGCTTAAAATTAATATCACAATATGGATAAAAGTATTTGATGGGATTGTTGCTCAATGCAACTTGAATTGCTGAAATTCCATCTAATCACTTCACAAAAACATAACCTTTTTTTTTTTAGTTTATAATAAAAAATGTGTTGTCTTTAACTTTGACACCAGAAGTATGTTAAGTATCTAATTCATGTATCATGAAGGACCCCAGAGAAAATACAAACACAACTACAAAAAGGATGAATTCAGTACATTTAATTGTTATTTGATTCATTGCACATTTGCTCAAGTGCAGTTATACTCAATGTAAAGCTTTAAAAAATACAATCTCAGTCATCTCTGACGTGATTCTGAGTGCTTTCATTATGATTTTTTGAAAATAAAATACAGTATATGACAGATAAACCTTCTCCATAGAGTTGTGTTCTTTGAATAATATGTAAAGTAAACACTGAGAAACAGGGCAGCATAACTGGTCAACGTCAAAGATACTTTCATTCATATTTAGGTAGTGTAACTTTCGACATAAATCACATACATTTCCCTTTGTCTGTGTAAACACAATTGTGTTTTAATTTTTGTTTTTCTTTTGAGATTTGTAGAGTGAAACATACTGTAGTCCCCTTTAGAGGATAACCCCCACACTTTCTGTTGGCACCTGAATTATCATAAACACCACTCTTGAGTTGCACTTGTGCAAGCTCCACATCATTCACACCCTCCACGTTCCTCTTTAGAAATAGCTCACCAGGTTTACAATACTGAACATTTTTCCTCAAATTAAAAAAATAGTTTGGATCATCAACTGTACACAATACCAAAAACAATGTGCTTTTTCCCCATATAGTGTATAGTGCTGAGTTCAACATGCCCTCCACCAGCTGTAGTTAGAGTGAACCCATCTCCCTTTTTCTGAAGCAGGTGGTAATCACAGGACGCATCACGGAGGCCTCTCTCCGTGAAACTTTCGGTGTCTGTACCTGCCGTTTTTTTCCTTGGTCATGTTGATACAGGCGTTGTGCTTGTTGCTCTGCAAGTGGTTCCAGTACTTGATGAGTTCATTGGGGTGGAACTGATGGGACGTGATCAGGTGGCTGTACTTACAACTGGAGTAAGACACCCGCCAATGGTTGAAGAGGAACTCGTTGGGAGGGGGTGTTGGGTCAATGCGCAGCTTCGCCAAGCAGATCCCCACGTAAACGTCTTCCAAGTGCAGCCTGCGTATGCTGAGAGAGGCCTGGTAGATCAGCTCAGCCATGTCCCCTGAGAACACGTACCCCGTGCCTGAGCAGAATATTGGGTAGCGCTCGCTTGGGTACAGCTCCGGCGGCATGTACCACTTGCTGTCCTTGTTTCGGTTTGGTGCATAGCCCCTCATCAGGTAGCCGGTGAAATACCTCTGCTTGGGAGGCAGCTCGGGCTTCAGCAGCTTTTGGATGAGATATTCGGTGTTGACAAACATGTCGCTGTCTGTCTTCATCACATAGGAGGCATGTGGGCAATAGGTGGCCACCCAGTTCATGCCCATCAGGGTTTTGATGGTCAGATTGTAGTACGTGTCCTGATAGTCCTGTTGGATGATGTCATGGTAAACATGGCTCTCTTCCTCTATGCTGCTCTGAAGGAAGGTGTCTGAGCTTTTTCCTGTGCCGAGCAGGAAAAGACGGACAAACCCCAGGCCCATCGCTACGCTCTCATTCCCCCAGGTCTGGCGGATGGCACTGCGGGCATCGGCCTGGCCGGGCTCTGCAGCGATGAGCAGTATGAGGAAGGGTGTGGCATCCCTGCACTTGAAGGGCTCGTTCAGGATGTAGCGGTAGGGCTGAGCGCTGAGCCTCCCACCCACACCCATCTCCTTCTGTAAACTGTTGTTTGTGCTCATGGAGTCCCCAAGCCCCATTACACCCATCCTGGCTCCTCCTCCACCTCCACCTCCTCCTCCACCCCCCCCCCCTCCTGCCTCTCCTGCCGCCCCCTCCGCCTGCTGAGAGCTGAGGTTGAGCAGAGGCTTTGGTGCTACATACCCCGTCTCCCTCCACAGGCTCCTCAAGGAGCTGCTCTGGTTGGCTTCTCCCTTGGGGCTGCGAAAGCCCCTTATGGTGTAGGTGAGTGGATTTTCCCGGGGCCCACTGCGTCCCGGCAGCCAGTCCTGGTGGCTGAAAAATAAGAAGAGGGTGAAGAGCAGAGCCAGTGAGAGGAGGCCTGCCACATGGGTCCGAAAGAGCGAACGCTTGACGGTCCAGGTCATCTTGATGGGACAGCAGTGCCGCCGTCTCCACTGCATGGTGCAGGTCGGGGTCGCAGGAGGCTGCTGCTGCTCAAGAATGGGCGGCGGCGGCAGTCACATACAGTCAACTCAAACATGTGGTGGCCAACAATCAGAGGGTTATCTGAGCTGGCAGACGGGTTGGAGTGAGCCTCCTGGTGGAGTAGGGAACAATTGAGTCCACCAGTGCAGCTTGGAGCAAATTCAAAAGGGCTCCTGGTGGAGCTATGAGGGCGATGATTCCCTGGCCATAGAGGCTTCTCCCTGGCTCTTCTTTGGCACTGTAGACAAACACAGGGTCATGCTCTTTGTCTTGTCTCCTTCAGGATATGATAAGGGTCACCTCCTCTGTGTTTGGTCTCTCTAATCTGAAAAGAGAAAAAAGAAAAAGAGAAAACAGTCTTGGCGGTGGTCCAAAAAGCAACTGCTATTCGCTGGCACTGAACCATGTATCAATTGTTTAAGTTGCAGATGTGTTTTTTATTCTATTGTGGGAAGAACGGGGGTTGCTTCTTAATCATTTTATTTATGGTTTCTTTTGGAACACTCAACAACAAACAATAATTGTGAATTAATTTCTTCGAGATGCAAAAGCCCCAATTATTTTTTTTCTGTGCATGGATGCAGAGCCCACAATAGTAAATGGCAGAATTAGTATGACAGCTTTGTAGCATCTTTGATTGGACAGGGACTTGGAACACAGCATGGTGTGGGGATGTGACTTCTCGAGGAAAGAAAACAGGAAATTTAGAAATTACTGTTGCAAGCATCTCAGTGGAAGAAGGGAATGCTGTTGCAAAAATGCCTATGCATCTGTATGACTGAAAAAGGTAGATCCAGATGTGTGCCTCTTTGCTGAGACAGGGTGCAAAACAATTTTTCAGATTAATCCAACCTCGCAGTAAACAGAACCGACTGAGCACATTTTCCTGTTGCTTTACACAATGATAGGAAATAAGAACATTTCCTACATGATCACAAACTCATCTGGCAGTTAAGACCATCTAAAAATATTGAAGAATAGACAATGTGTCTGAGCTGGTGCTGAGATAGTGAAGTGGTGGTTGCCTCTTGCATGTCATTATTCAGCTTAACGCCTGGGGCAGAAGTATAAATTGCAGGTTTGCTCAATGTGGGGCCGGCTAACGCTACACCGAGCCGCTTGGGCAAGCGAGTGTCATCAGCCCCCCACCACGCGTCGACAACTAGGGAGGAGATGCATCAGTCAGAATGAGTTTTCAGGGTCCAGCAGGCAGTGGTGCCAAAGCCTGAGCCAGCCTCTGATGATAAGCCCCCATTCACCTTCCACCTTCGGCTTATCGACGCTGCCTACTGTCTAGCTGTGGCCACCCAGGCTGCCCGATCTCCAAACACACACACAGGCATAAATACAGGACATACAAGGAAACATGCACAAAAGATGCAAGATACACATGCAAACACACAGAACACACAGACCAAATGTGATGTGTGCGATTGCATCTGTTGCCCTCAGGGAGCTGTGCACCAAGGGAGGCACAAAGGCGATCATGTATGCGCACATTGATTCTCTAACTCTCCAAGGCAAACAATCAGTTTGCACAAGCACAACATTTACTGTGCATTGCACTCTATGATATGCACACCAAATACTGCATACATAATCGTTTTTTTGTGTTCACGGAGGCACACAACAACACAAAACCTAATGCAGACCAGACTTAATGATATACAGAGCAAACCTACTGCACATACAGTCACATGTGTATATAGAAGATGCATGTGCACTAAAAACATAATTATGTCAACACTAGACACATACATCATCATTGCTGTGCATTTGAACTTGCAGGTTGTGCTAGATGTTAGTGAATATTAATGTAGCAGCAGAGCAAGTGAATCCATCCTTCCTACCTGAGTGTTTTAATTTACTGGCTGCCTGCGCTGCTTTTTTTTTTTTTTTTGGTTTATTTGTTTGCTTGCTTTTTTAATAATTTGAATTTGCTGAACAACAAAGCATTATTTTGTGCAGCTGCTACATGCCGGCTTAGTGTGAGGCAGATTTTCTAAACTTCCAATTTTCATTTCCTGCTATGTTTGCTCATTCGTCATGACAACTGGCAAGGAACACGATAACCTTTTCAGGCGAGTGAGCTTACCCAGCGCAAGCAATTACAGGAGAATGAGAGGGGCCAGAGCCGGCTTTGTTTTAAAGGTTAACATACTTTACGTCGAAGCATATCCAGCGCTTCTCCTGTCAACTAAATGAACATCTAGTTACATGAGCTCTGATGAAGTGTGCACAAACAGAGGGGCACATACACACATAAATACGTATGAACACAGAGACACACACTCGTAATGGATGCCCACACACGGGCACATCCACCCACCCACACGCTCACATGTAGACGACCATGAATGGCTTAGTGTGTGACTTTATTTTCTTGTTTTCGGTGTAAAAAAGCCAATTCCGCTGAGAGATCAGGCATCCGTTTTTACTTTTTTAGCAGTTCCATTTAATCTGCCAATGCCTCTCCTCATTAATTCATTTTCTTGCCTCCCATCAATGTCACTTCTATGCAAGCCAATTAGTTACACTAGCACTAATTAAAGCCCCAGCGATTCTGCAGCGGTCAATAATCAGAACGAAGGCTGGGGGAATGACACAGTGGTGACATACTAGGCATACATTATAGCATCGCCCCTGTCACCGCATCAGCTTCAAGCCTAGAGGAAAAACAAAACATAATAAAGACGAGAAACACTTTCAACAGCGAGATGGACACACATAAACACACACACACACACACACACACACACACACACACACACACACACACACACATACCGGACACACACACACACACATTCTCCACAGGTAGATTTCTCTGTTTCCACGCCTACATAAACTGTCTGGCCCGTTTTATGCCTCTGCAAAGTGTGTAATGCATGCAAAACAAGCTTTGCTGATGTCGATGAGGATATGACCTTCATTCAGTGAAACAGTGCACTTTGTGATAGTGACACATTTTCCTCAGGAAAAAACGCAGCCTCCATTGGCGAGCCATTTAGAGAGGCTGTTCGCTGAAGTTCGAGGTTAAATTCTGCTTTATTGAAACAGGCCTGGCTGATTATGTGGCTGACTGAGGTTCTCCCTTTTGTTTAATAACACTGCCTTAGAAGTAGCAGTCCTCATTCTAATTCAGCCACTACATTTCTAGATTTATTTAAATATTAAGTTAAGTGTCGTGACTCATTGTGGTTTGTGGCACTCATCAGGGTGAACAACAAAACACAAATTTAACAAAGAAGTCGTGAATCTCGTAGCTGAATGAGGACCATAGGTTGGTGGGGATGCAACTAACAATTATTTTCATTATTAAATGATGAATTAAAAATTCCCATCACAATTTCTATAAAACCTGAAGTTACTTTAAAGGTCCCATATTTTAAACTTTTATAGTATTTTATTTAAAAGGTTGATATCCAGAAGAAGATATATTTGATGTTACAAGAACCAAAAACCATCAAAGTGTAGTTTTACATCTCCTCTCTCAGGCTTCTCTCTGGAGCTCTAGGAGCAAGAAATCTGTGAGCCAATCAGAGAAAAGAACTCTGAGCCTCTCTTCTGATTGGCTCACTGTTTTCTGAGTGACTGAATAAAAATATAGCAGATTTTAGGTAAACTCTCAGAGAAACCAAATCCTGCAAGGTTGGATGGTGGGTCCAGGTGGGCGGGGCTTTGGCCATGGCTGAGAGTGGTGACTGCTTTGTTGTGACATCACAAAGTTACAAAAGTCCAGACAGCTTGTTTTAAGGCTCAGTTTCTGAGTACAGGCTGTGAATGTTTCTCTGTGGAGTGAGGCTTTGATGCTTTCACAGTATTAATATAGAAACTAGACCTGCTTTATAATCAAAGCAGCTCTCACTTTATACAATATGGGACCTTGAATAATAAATAAAATAAATATCATTTCTAATATGAGTGAGGTACCTCAGTGCAGCTTTAAAATGTAAAGGAGCTTTTTTAAACTGTAGAGAAAAGTAGAGAATCTCAATACTTTGTCCACCACTGGCTTTTCGTAACTCAAGCACTTGGCTGACTGGTGAAAAAACAGCTGTATGAGTCATATGAGAATGATGTATATTGTTCCTGATATCACAAAATGATGGTCTCACAAAGGTTTTTGATCTTGATGCAGCAAAGTTATAATATTGTCTATTCAACTTCCAAATGAAAAACAATGAAACTAGGCTCTTTCGGTTCTATTTAGCCTTAATTCTCCAACAGACCCTGGACTGCTGCAGTTGAAGGAGGCTTCACCAACTTTAAATCAGTGAAGGAGTTTGTCTGTCTGTTGCTTTATCGTAGCCTGGTGAGAATACTGTTGGTACGCCCGAATGAATAGGGCCAGCGGTGAACAAGGAGGACGCCCACTGTTTTGTTCCTATTTAATTTAAGACTCTGCCCTGGCTCATGGTCTCCACTGTCAGCATCCAGTTGTGAACCAAAACAAGGAAGCTAGAAATGCCTTTTGTCTTTAGAAACAGCTTCATCTTCAATCACTCAGCCTCTCTTTGAAACCCCTCTCACCGTTGCTTTCTCTGTGTATTGCTTATGTTGGCAAGAAATACTTTCTGACTATTTCTAACTATCAAACTACTTTCACTGCTATTGTGGTTTGGCCTGCACAGCAATGAATTTTAGGAATATCCCATCTGCTTTTGTGCTCATCAGGGAATTCCGTCATGGGCTTGATTCATACCAGATGCTTGAAGGACAGAAAGCTGTTGGAGTCCAAACCTCTCACTCTTTGGCAATTCTGTGGTCTTGTTCTTAATCCCTCCTTTTCCTGGTCACTTTCCTCAACCCTGTTCAGCTGTCTGACTGTTGTTTACCATCTGCAGCAAAAAGTTCACAAAGACTGCCAAGAAAACAAGAGGAATCAGTGTAAGTGAGAGAAAGTCACTCCCCCTGACTTTCTCATTCTCTCCGTCTGATTTGTGTGAGTTACTTGAGCAGCTGCTAGTCCAGGTTTTCTTTACTAAAGTCAGTAATGGGGTTTTTTATATTCTTGAGCAATGTTTCATTAAAATTTTATTATATAATACAGTGGTTCCCAACCTTTTATTCTATTTTTCATCGTGAACTCACGTAGCCCTTCATCCAACACCAACCGTCATGTTCCAAACATGTTCATTTGCACTGATATTAATCTGGATGTCATTAAACACTACCCTAACTGTATCAAAGTCGATCTTGTTACAATATTTTCTATTTCTTTTTATACTGAGGTTGGTTTGGGGCCTTACTGCTAGTGGTAGAAGATGTTTCAAACACTTATCCATTACTTTTTTCCAGCCATACATTCACTTTTAGCTCACTTGTTTATTCATTATTCTCATTTCAACCATTTATCTGTGACATTTAGCTATTTCATCAGTGTCTTCATTAATTTAGTTAACTATTTCAATAGTTTATCCATTACTTTTAACTCCTGATCCATGGCTTTTAGCTAAACTTGAATAGTTTATTCATTACTTTTTAGCATTTTTATCACTTTAAGCTAACTCTTAATACTTCTCTGCTCACTTGCTAGCTAGTTATCAAGCAATCTAAATTGCAACACATGGAGTCCAGGTGTACATAATTATTTTTGTATTGCATTGTGTGTATCACTACTACTACTACTGGGCAGCACTCTCCTTAAATTCAGATTTGTTTTTTGCATAAATTTACCAGTGTTGGTTTCACTTTCTCTCTCCTGTTGTGCAATGTTTAGTGAAGCAGAAAGTTTCAGTTTTACCTGCTGAGGTTTTCAGAGATCTGCTGCTGAGATTTATGCCAGAACCCAAATACAAATACAAATGGAGGTGAGGGTGATGACATTTAAAAATTTCACAGCAACAATCTCTCCACAAAACAGTGTGCATGTTCCTCTGGATGAAGTTTGCTGTGTGGAGTTTTCAGTAGAACAAGAAGCAGTCCTAATGAAAAAAAAAAACTGCAAGGAAGAGAGGAAATGTATTTTGGGGTATCTGAGTGAAGTGACCCTTTGAAAATGTTTGGTGTATATGTGACTCAACTAGGATAGGACCGCTGGGAGAGGGAGGGTTGAGTTCTTGCTAAGTGTTTCAGAGCAGACGAGTGACAGAAGATGACCAGCTGTATTTATTTTTTTCTTTAGCCATCATCACTAGAGGCTTGTCAGATCTGGGCCAGGCCAGTGCAGACCCACATCACACAACATGACCATATCTGATCCTTAAAGGGTCAGTTCACCCAAATTACAAAAACCTCTCTGGTGGTGTCTAACAGTGAAGACTGTGGGTCCGGGAAGGTCTGCGTTCACTTTAATAATGTTAAGGCAGGAGTTTTATTTTGAAAGAAATGAATGAAAACAGTTCCCAGTGCAGACAGGAGCTGTCTCTTTGAAGACATTTTACTGTTGATTTTTTTACAGCTGAAATAAAGTCCACTAATCAATTAGCTGCATGACGGTAATTAATTAGTAACTACTATGATTATCCTTTAGTCATCGTCATTTTTGAGGCAAAAATCCCAAACACTCCCTAAATTCAGATTCTACATTGAGTGTTTTATTCTTTTCTTTGTCTACAGTGACAGCAGAGTGAATATCTTTGGGTTTGAATTTGAAGATGTCACCTTGGGTATTAGTTTAACTGTAATGATTATTTTTATATATAAATATAATATATTTATATTTCAAAGAGCAAGCACTTAAAAAATTAATCAAGAACAACAACAAAAAAAAACATTAACATCAGCTGCAGCCCTGAACCTACCAAACACAAAATACAATCCCATTCACTTGTATTGTATTGGCATGGTGACAGAAATCTAAGGCCAAATTTACAAGTCAAAGCTATATAATATAGTTATTTGTCCTTTAAAAAAAAGGTTTGAACAAAGGATTGAGCAGCCTCTTTAAATGTGACTCAAAAATACAAGAGACCTGTGGGAAATAAGGCTTTGGCAGCTCTGAGCCACTGTAGTTGTTGTAAATATTATATGACAGTGATTTTCTTCTACTCAATCAGAGCGATATCCACGCCTTCTCATTGTGCTGCTGCCAACTTTTACCACTGAATTTAATTCTAGCAGTATTTCTGTTTTACTTCATTAATAAAGCCCGGCTGCTTTCTGGATTCTCCTCACTTCCACTCTTTTCGAGGACGTAGGTTCATATGTCAAAGCAATAAATTATGACGTGGTTTGAAAATTAGACCCTATTAAAGTTTCATAGTCTGGTGGGCAGAGCGATCACCCTGATGGTGAGCTTAGATGCTGTTTTTTTCAGCAGTTAGCAGATTTCCCTAAGTGTCCACAAGCTTTAGTGCCAAGTACCTCAGACAGCTGTGTGATGAAGTGGATTAAAAGTCCTGTTAATGGCACTGAATCAATGGAAACCTCCAGTCGTTGCCTCTTGGCAGGTCCAAGGAGGGGATTCCTAAATTTGATTTGAGTACAAAATGGACTGCTGACCCTCATTTGATGACAGAGGTTCTACCTTCAGGAATCTCTGATAGGAGAAAGTACTCTGCTCTGGGCAAGGAGGAAGGAAAGCTGACACCAACATTCATCCCTAGGGAGTGAGGTAATAGCAAAAGCAAAGTATTCTTAATTTTGCAGGGATGTACCTGCCTTGAGCACCTTCCTGAGGGGCCCTTTCATCATTTTGGAGAGCCACTGGGGGTCCAGAAAGTGCCTAATGGGAGAGGAGATGCAGGATGTTGGGACACAGAGGAAGGGCACGGGTGGAGAAACTGATGGGCTGGATGGATGGATACTAGTCAAGGCAGCTGGGAAAGGTGGATGGCTGGATGTAATGGAGGGGAGATGAGGGCGGGGAAGGCTAAATGAATAATGAGGATGTGGGGGACTGATGAGACGTGCAGTGCTGCCTACCTCCTCCTCACCATGCTGCTGCCGCTGCGGCTGCCGACAGGGCTGTATGAACCCTGGTGCCTTTACTCGCCATCACCGCCTCCTCGGTTCGGGAAACAACCTGGGCTTTAGTGCCTCCCCTTCTCCCCGCTCCCTGTCCTAATCACACTGACACCTCGGATGTGTTACGTCCCTCCTCGTCCTCATCCCCACAGGCTCCACAGACCTGCGGGTTTTTGGCTCTCCTGCTCCTGCTGCGACTCCTCCTCTCCCCTGCTCCTTGCGTCTGTTAGCCTGCACACCGCGGCTCCCCTCTACCTCACTACTCCAATATTTTCTGCTTCGCTGTTGTTACCTAATCTTAACCAAGTTTATGTCCCTTTCCAGAGGCGTTTCTTAATGTAAATGCAAGAGATACCGCCACAGCATCCACGCACGCTTATCCGGAGCCCGACCGCAGTAAGGATGAGAGTACAGCGGCGGCAGAGCAGCGGGAGCGCGGATGGTCCTTCAGGATGCCCGGCGGGCTGTTGTACAGTAGAAGCGGAGTGAAAACGAGGGAGAAAAACAGAATTAAAAAAAAAATCTCCTCTTCCACCCCTGAGTCCAATCACTGCCAAAACATGTTCCCCGAGTACTGAAGGAAAAACAAAAACAACAACTGGTCTACCTGCAGCTGCCCGCTTCGGTTTATCAGTCCGCTCCTGTTATCTTCCCTCCGCTGCGCCTTGGCCCGACCCCTGTCGGATTTCGTGGCCGGGCAAGGCAGCTGGTGGCCCGGGCAGGCTGACTGTCAGACACCGCTACACTGACGGAACTCTACAACGTCACTGCATTCTTAGCGGAGCATCTCACGTGACCCAGTTAGATGCTCATGCTGCGTTCAAGGGTCGTGGGGCCAAAAAAAATAAATAAATCCCTCCCTCAACATACACACACACACACACACACACACACAAGAACACGCCCCAACTTAAAAGCTGGTCCGACATATAAAGCTTACTAAAGGTAAAGTCTTGCACTTTACTGAAGTCTGAGAGAGCGACATTACATTAAATGGCAGTTACTATGATTGTCGACAAGCACCGATTTGGATTAGGCTACTATAAGTTTATCATACATATTGAAATCTTATCGTGGAAATTCACAGCTCTCCCACAGTTTGAAGATACAAACAAAAACACTGATATGGATATCACGTTTTGAAATGAGATTACTTTTTTAGGTGCTAGAGTTGTTTTGTTTTTCATTTCAAAGCCATTAAACCAACCTTACTGAGGACGTCAAAAAGTCACAAATTCTTTTTCTGAAGTATTCCACCAAATTCACGGTTTTTAGATAAAAATAAAACAGAAACATGGAGATTACCATGGATACGCAATCAGAAGGCCTCAAGCATAGATCTGAAATCACATTGTTTCAATCAAAATAAGTTGCCTTTTAGTGGAAAGCTGAGCTGTAATTTTTTTTTTTTTTACACTGTATGACCAAGTGGAGATCCCTCTCAACATTTTTGAGTACTACACTATTGGTCTGAGGATTGGGCTTGGACTTTGAATTCTCTGACAAAGGTTTGGTTAGCAATAGTTTCCTCTTGTTTAAACATTAAAATGCCCCCGTGCACAAAGCCAGGTCCATAAAGAAATGGCTTTCCAGTTTGCTGTGGAAGAACTTGACTGACCCGTACAGAACCCTGACCTCAACCCATCACCTTTTGGAATGAACTGCACCCAAAGCTTAACTGCCCAAAATCAGCATTGGACCTTACTAATGATTTTGTGGCTGAATGGGAGCAAATCCCTGCAGCCATCTTTGTAGATTGATCTTCTGCCTCATCCACGACACAACAAAAAAGCCTTAGAAAATTCATATCCATAGCCATGTCCACGGCTGTCCATGGATACTTCTACTACTGATTGTAAATGTCATGCTCTAAATTTTTATGACCCAAAACATCTGATTGCAGATTAGGGATGATAATCTAAGAATTCAGTAGGGCACTGCATATTCAGGAAAAAAAAGAAAATTTGCAAGCAGCATCTTCAATCTGAAAGCTAAAGTGGTTGTTGTTTCCAAATAGGAAACACATTCCTCCCACTTTCCCCACATTCACATGAATGCAGCATCACTCCTGCCTTTCCCTTCTCTCCTCCTTCTCCCAACCCCACCACGCTGCTCCCCCTCTGTGGGTGAAAAAAAGGGGGATTTAACTGAGGAAGAGCATGGTGGCCAGTGGTTGTCTGGTAACAGCTGGATTTGCCACCATTGCGCTCTTTGTTTAAAGCTGCTGGCATGCTTGGTTTCTGCTGGACCATTTTAACCCACTTTTTATTCAAAATTAAATTTTTGCAGCTCGCAACATTAGTAATGCATCATTATGCACACATGATTAGCAACTATATTTAGCGTCCTTTCACATGTAGACTGACAAAAATAAAACAAATGCACAGCACTGACTCTCTCCCTCCATTGCAGCATGATGATGAAACTCTACCTGCCTCGCTAATGACTTAAACACAGTGCAAAGCCTTCATCAGCCATCAGTCATGTTTACACTCATGCACCTCCAGAGACCGGCGCGTTCCTTGATAAACGATGAAAGCAGCCTGTCTCCTCTTCCCTCTCTTAGTAGAAGTGGAGCAGATGGAATTATGGCTCATGGAAAAGCAGCTCGCTACTTCAGGGACAGTAAGCCGGTGGGAAAGCAGCCCTCTTGTAGCACTGTAAATATTGTAAGGTATCACCACAGCATAGGAGCACAGGTGACTGAATAATTAATAGGAGCCGTGTCTCTGACAGAAATACTTTGGAGGCCATTAGCTGTGCTACCTGGCCGGTGAGAGCATATTTGTCAAAAGAAAGTAATGCCGGGGTGGTGATTGATTCCCCGTGGTTGCCAGGTTAGAGGCAGCGTGCCTGTGTACATTAATATCATGTGGCATCTATTAGATAGGTGACTTCCTCAACTTGTCCAGCCCGCTTGCCTCAGCAAAGAGCGGCCTATCAAAATTTAAATTGTCATCATTAATTGCTGGTGCTCAGGGAGTATCTTGGAGCACCACGTCTGCTTCTTCTGCTGTAACTAAGTCTCCTGCACACACACACACATGCACACACACACACACACACACACAGATGTCCTCATGTACAGTACACATTGTGCAAAAAAAAAAGACAAATTTAAAATTTTCTTATTGATTTCCTCCCCCATGCCCTGAAGTACAAAGTCAATAGAAGAATGTGTGTGCATGAGTCCTGTGAAAAGCACAAATAACGTCAGAGACCATATTTCTTTATTGCATATTATTTTTGTTTTGTTTTGTTTCAAACACACTTCTACAGAGTGAACGAAAAAGTATGAAAGCACAGCCATGGTTTCTTTTCTTTGCAAAGCAATAAGTTCAAACGCAAATGGTCCAGCATTTGCATAGCAACCTGGAAGCCCTTTCACATTTGAATAATTTCTAATTTCTATGCTTTCAGTCTTGGTCAATTCACCATATTTGCAAGTTCTGAGAAGAAATGCTAAATTACATGGAGAATAATGCAGTTATATATAGCCTACCTATATACATTGTGAGTTAACCCATTTGATGAGTCAATAGATTTTTATTTGTTTTAATTCTTTCTAATGGACATTTTCCTCAGGTTGTTCTTCTTCTCCTAGACACTTCTTGAGGAAGGTAAGGTTGCTTATCTCAACGCAACACCTTTTAAGAAATGCAGTCTTAGATGAAATATGAGCTGTTATTGCCTCTCTTAAAGGGTGCAGTCATAATGTCCTGTGGCAGAGCCTGAAGTGCAGGCAGGGATGTCTCTGTGAATATCTTTGTCTTCACTCAGACCCAGGCCTCCATTCAATGAATAAAAATCAGGGTCAGCTCTGTTGTAGCAGAGGACACATTATGAAGCATTAAGCATTAATTCGTTCAATTTCATATTATCTTGGAAGCTAATTATAGCAAAACACTGGTTTAAATGAGACTTTTATCATTCATATCACGACAGGGCACAAATGACTGACGTGTGGAGTAAAAACAGATGGCATTGGCCGATAGCAACCACCTTTCCACCTGCAATCAACAAGGTTTAATTATGTGTGTTCATGGTTTGATTAAGTTAAAAAATCATTTTCACTGTTTACATGTATGGCACATGCGGAACGAATCAGAAAAAGGTGTGGTGAGAGATGCATTTAGCCACCTTAATGATAGAATATCACAGTAATGCATGTCACATCCATATGGAAATGCATTTTCCAGAGCAGATCTAATCATAAAATCCCTGCAATTCACACAGCTGGCATGCAGTTTGGATAGTAGCATGCCTGTCAGAGTGGATTGTCTAGATTATTGCAGTGTTTACTGTCAATGGAAATATATGCCCGGTACATTTGGCAGAATTGACAATAAAACTGACTTTGAATATACAGAAGCAGAATAATGACAACTAGCATACATGAATGGTTGTCTGTTTATTTTTATTTTTTCGAGAAATCTGGTTTCAGTCTGTGTACAGGCAACACATTTAAATCCCATGTGTATATCCGACCCAATCATATCCATATATGTCTGTATACAAAATACTTGTCATTGCCTGGGCTAAAGAAAAACAGCGCTGTCTGGTCGTCACTGCCAGATATAGATGTGGTCAGACAGTCTGAGATGCAGCCTCAATGTAAACAAGAAGAGCTGGAGGTGAAAGCAGGAAGTCATGGACTGTTACAAGGGCTGGTTCGCATTGCTTTCAGTCAGGAGAATGCTGTGAGGTGACCTCATACTTAACAGTTTTAGCAATCAAATGTCAAAAATCCACACAGATGTCACAATTTACAAGGAAAGCCGTTTAGATGTAATGTAAAAAAGAAAGGAAAGGAAAAAAAGAGGCTATATTTTTGTGAACTAGAATCAAAAACAAAAAAGATAAAAATAAGATACAATCTGGTTTCTGTTATTTGAATTTAATGTGGATATCCATACATAATGCACGTGCACATGGAATTAAGTAAGGACAGAACAGAGGGTTTTGGTGCTATTGTCAACAACATAATCTCAAAAGTCAAATCTTGAGAAGAGGTCGGCTGCTTTTTAAGTGTGTTGTCTCAGTACCACTTTGTCTGCAAATGCATGTTTTTTGTCAATTAAACCAGTGTACTCACATGTCAAAGAGGCAGAGGAAACATTGAATGATTTATTTATCTATTAGCAAATTGTTGATTACAATAACAAGGCAGGTGAATCTTTACCAATAAAAATAATCCATACCTGGATTTGGGGCCACACATATTTGCTAACTGCAATGTGGAAAAAAAAAAAGTTTCATAGACTTCTCTACATTTTACACATATTCTCTACATATTTACCAGCCTTGCATTGTTCTTTGTGAATATAAATGTATGTTTCTTTATTCTAGGACACAATAAAATATAACTAATAGTTCAGCTATAATTTTCTATTCAAGGCTGAAAATGATACCAACACATATTTAGCATGACAACATAAACAATTTACCACATATAAATACATGCTTATTTGGCTCTTAGAAATGGTAATTATTTAATCCATTACCAATTAACCAATTACCATTATCCAACACCTGCTTCAGATCATAATATGTAGTGTACCATTATCCAATTAGTTTTATATTAATATGCTTTAAAGAGATGTAGGGTGTAGGAGGAAGGCAGAGGGGGCGGAGTGGTTAGAGAGGCTCTCCATCAGCCGCACATCCCAGCTTTAAGGCTCTGTGTGGGCCACCAGACACCTGCATGAAGTGTCCTCATCCAACAGGCAGACGACATGCCGGATGCTGTAACATGGCCTGTGACCTTCCCATGAAAAATGTCATAATTACCATCTGCAACCGTGAGAATGTTCTTACACACCATTTTATTTCGGTAAATATAATCTACAACTATCATTGTAGATTGTAATTAAAGAGCAAGAGTCAACCCATTAGTTTTTGTTCTGGAATGAACGCTGCTGCGATCCATTGAAGAATTTCACATTCAGTCAAGTGGCTGGCCCATCAAGGGCAAAACGAGCAGACTATTACTATTAGCAATTTAAAACTTTTCCTTTAAGCAACATTATCAGAAATTGCTTTAGACTGCCTTTATATTAATAGCAACCCATCTGTGTAAATACATGGAGAGCAGTCAGTGTTGAAGACTGGCTATTTTCAGTGAAAAAGCTCCATAAACCCGCTGCACACACTACCTGCCCAGCACCAAACAACAGACAAAGTTAGCAACTAGCTTGGTGGTTAGCCTAGCTTAGGCGAACATTTTATATCTTCTATTTCAGGGTTCAAATTTCGAAAGGGGGGGGGGGGTGGGGTCTGTAGGTTAAAACTGTGAGTTTAAAATGACCTGGTCTCCAAGGATTTTGTTTTAGTCATGGTTTAAGGGTTGTTATCTGAACAGCTGCAAGGGTCAATTTGTCAATCATGATTGCATATTCCCTAAAACCTTCTCTAAACATGAACTGAAACCTATGGGGTCTTTTAAGGTCCGGGACCAGCGAGTGAAGGAAAATTGTGCCTGGATTCAGCAGAGTTTCTGACCTACAGCCCAAGAGAGCAGACAGATAAGAGATCAATCAGTGGGTATTCTGGTGAGGTTGTTCTTTATTAGTGAAATTCTGATTAAATCTTTGTGTTACCAAATGGTATTCAGCTGACAGAGCTGAGCTGGTGTGGAGAGATAGCCTCTATAGATCTTCAGGGGTACTGGAGATGGAGGTATCTGTATGCCCTGTGTGCCTGTATTTTCCTGATAATGTAAGCACAGCTGAATCTGGATGTGGCTCAAATGTTGCCCTTGCCTTTTTGATTCCAAACTTTCTGTGCTTTTTTCTCAAAGATTCCTCTGCATTGCATAAAACTGTGTTTTAGTAAAATTGTTGAAACTGCAGTTCTTAAAGGGCTTCATGTGGAAGACTTTTAAAGCTGCATCTAGTGTTGTATTGGCGAAAATAATCGTGCTTAAAGTTCGGTTCATCCAAATCACAAAAAATATTTTCTCACTTACCCCCTTGCATTATGAGCCACACAGATCGTCCTGGTTTCGTCTGCTGAGCAGTGAGTTTTACAGTCTCTCCATCACTAATGACAATCCACAGATTTCATGGACCAATAGGACCTTTGTTGAGAGGGAAACACTTCCAATAACTGCTGTTGATTTACACAAATGAAATACTGTACTGGGGTGGCAGCAGAAAGAGATGGCTATGGCAGAATCTCCACCTATAAAACTGCAACATCTGTTGTTTTTTTATGATAAAGACCATTTGTAAAGGTGAAGATAATTTAGTATTCAAGAAGTATGACAGAATTTGATCCGACCAATATTGACTCATCATTTAATTTCACCAGTGGTGGAAGAAGTACTTTTACTTGAGTAAAAGTATAAATGCCCCAGTGTAAAAATACTACAAGTAAAAAAAATCCTTCATTTAAAATCTGAATTACATCAAAATGTTATTAAATTATCAAAACAAAAGAATTCGTTCTGCAAATATAAAACAGCCACTGTGACTGATATATTATTAGATTGTAACTGATGCATTAATGTGTGAGTAGCATCTTATTGTTGTAGGTGGGTGACGTGGAGCAAGTTTCAATTACTTTTTATACATAGTTATTTTAGTCCTGTAAGTCCTTCGAAATTGTACTGAAGTCATGAGAACTTAACTAAATGTATTAAGTTATTTTACCACTGCTGAAGTTTATTCACAACCACCTAGAACAAAAATTAAAAAAAATTTCCAAGAAACTAAAGCATAAAATAGGGTAAAATTTCACAGCGGGTGCCCTTCCCTCTGGCCATCATGCCCTGAAAAAAATTGTACACCCTATGGCCGCCATGGCCTTTTTGCCCATGGTACTGTCAAAATCTTGAGGCTGCTTTAAAAGCATCACTGCAGCAGTCCTTGGAGCTATTTCTCTCTCATTCACTATGCACACAACCTGTGTACTGATTCCTGAAAGGAGCTGCTCTACTTGTGTAACAATATTCTGTCTCAAACTTCTCAAACTTACTGCAGATCTTGCGCAGAGATGATAAATCACAGTCTAATTATCTTGTTTACTTCCTACTGCTGCCAACACTTAACACTTATTATGCAAGTTGTCCATTCATGTATGTCATGCTGCAATATCATAAATGATCTCAGAATGGTAGAAGCTGAAGCAAGGATAGTCCTTGTCAACAGGACACAGTCAAGCCCACAAAAATGACAAAAAACTATAGATACAATATTTGAACTTAACAGTGCAAAATGATTCATGTGAGTTTGACACATGAAGACTGTTCTTTCATTCTGCTGCTGAAAGTGAGAAGTTTCTATGAAATGGGTAAAAACTCCAGCAACACTTGCAGAACGTATGTTTGCTAATGTGTTGCCAGAGTTTTGACCTCTGGACTTTTTTCCTTGCTCCATGCACCTTGGAAATAAGTGAAGTTGTGTCAGTTATAATTTACTATTTTCATGTTATTCTTGTGTTATTTCTTCTTATCATGTAGGTATTTAATTTGTAGGAATCAAATCACTCATTGGCCTTTGTGCCCTAAACATTTTTGTGACACCGAAGGCCAAATGGCCTTGCCCCTAAAATGTGGAAATTCCTGGTCTGGTGTCAAATGAAAAATGTCTACTTGTATCTGGTAACATATGCCTGCATCTGTGACGCTCCTGCTGGTTCTCAGAGGAGCTTTATTCAAGCATGTGACTGAAACCAAGAGCTTGTCTTTCTCAGCTGCACAGTCAAGGAGTCCCTCACCTGAAGTCTGAGCCATGATCCACGTTTGTATGTGACAATGGAAGATCTAATAAAACACGCACAGGACTGATTTACCACCAAGGGTTAGGGTTACAATGACAAGGCTCCATCAGCGTTGTGCGGTCGACACTATGTGAGCCTGTCGCTCAAGGTCAAAACTTGTTATTTCAATTTGAGTATTTCTCAGTTATAAAAAATGTTTGATTCCTTCAAAGATGTGTGTTTGTTTTCGTGCAACAGATGAATTCAAGGTAGTTGCTCTGAAAATTCAACATTCCTGCGGTGCATTCAAAGGACATACAGATTGCTTTTTTCTCATGAAAGACTTATTATTACCGTTACTCTTCAAATGCAGCCACCAAAGAATTTGTCAGAATGAGCTATGATTAATTCATGCCATAACCCCAGTACTCTGTAATATATTTGTTTGGCACTTTATCTATCCTTCCCTCCTTTAGTGGAAAGATGATACAGCCTTGAGTTAGCACTTCCTTATTACTGTCAAAGCAGCATGAAGAAACTGCACTTTGGTGAGCCCAGTTGGAAACAAGTGATAGCAGTTTAAATTTTAATTATATGAGAGTGAAGTTAATTTCTTCACCCACACATTTTACAGTCAGTAAACTTCACAGTCTTCTGCAACGGTGACAAATGTACATTCGATGGGGAAATTTTAAAGGGGACAAAATAAACTGTGATCTACATCATGATGTGGTCTACTTTGAGTTTCCTGTCATCACTTCCTGCAGAAATTTTCCAGCACCTGGACACCTGATATTAACTTAAGGGACATAAAGTACAGTTATACAGCCAAAAAGTGAAGACAGAGTCATTGTAGCTTTGGTTTACTCATGAGGTGATAGAGTGGAAAATTCGTAGGCTATTTTATGCATGTGGGTTGCCTTCTTGTTAACGCACATAAGCACAGATGTGTGCGCTTGCCCATGTACATGTTGTGTGTGTGTGTGTGTGTGTGTGTGTGTGCACCTACATGTGCAGGAGCATGTTCACACATTAATACTGTGTCAGTGCCTGTGTGAGTCTCTCTGTCAATGTGTCCTTTTCAAGTTTTTTTGTACACAAGGCATGTTTGGCTGTAGGAGTTCGCTTATCCGTGTTTGCCCTCCTACGTGTGAGTGAGCGTGTGTGTTTGAAATACGGCGCCCGCTGCGGGCGTGTTGGCGGTGGGATGGGTAAAACGCAGAGGTCAGCTATCACTTTGAAACATGCTGGTCCTTATCTCTGTCACGAGGCCTAATAGAGTAATGAATCAACATAAAGCCCGGGACTCTCCTGAATGGACCACTGCCTCCTCCTCCAGCAACACTTGTGCTTTGCTTCGACTACAGTTACTGCCTCAGTAAGCATCTTTTGCCCTCCACCGTTGTTTATGGGTGGTTTTCAAAAGTCCCTGAATTGTGACTACTGCCAGAGGTGTATTCACACATGAGCAGCACCGCCACCTCATCTTACAGTAAGCCACTATGAAATAACCCCCGACCATGAGCAAATGGGATGGAGGGTGTTTTTGAAGGGGAAGGTAAAAGGCTGCAAAAAGAAAAGCAGTGTATTTGTGATCACCTTGTGACCTCATCTCATGACTAGTGCAAATTCACTTACTACATCTATCACAGAAAAAAAGAAGGGAAAAAAACGTGATTCACAGCAGTTTGGTTGATGATTTCAATTGGCGGAAAAAAAATGAGACCTATTATTAGATGTTCAAAGCTTCCACTCGCTGCTGTTTAGCCTGTAGCTCTTTGAGTGGCAACTCTAGTGAATATGTGTCTCATGGTATCATTCGTTAGCCCATTGATGATGATTGTTGACTCATTGTAGGCGACACAGTTTCAATCAATTTGCCTCCTTTATTGAGAGATGCAGTTCCCTTAAATATTCACACAGCATGTAAAGCTTTATACAAAGAACTCTACGATACGATTGTGTAATCCAGTTTGGGTATTCTCTGTCATTACCCTGACTGCAGTAATTTACAACAGCTGGTGCAGGTAGGAATGTAAAAGTATTTGTTTATGACAATTAGAATTGAGCAAGATGTCTGGAACGAGAATGTAGGCACTGGTTTTGCAATGTGTAGGACCTGCAATTTGCAAGATGAGATCATGTCTTCTGGCTCAGTTCTGCACATTTTACAAATCAAAACAATACACCTGCTACAGCCCTGTAATGGACTTACACTTTTCTAGTCTTACAGACCGCTCAAAGCACTTTACAATACTTGCCACATTCACCCATTCAATCACACATTCATACATCACACACACACACACATACACACACACACACACACACACACACACACACACTTACACTAATGGCTCAGCCATCAGGGGCAACATGGGGTTTAGTATCTTGTCCAAGGATGACAAACAGCCTGGAGGAGCTGGGTATGGAACCACCGACCCTCTAACTAGTGGACAACCCGCTCTACCTCCTGAGCCACAGCTGCCCAGTAGGACTGGCAAATATCCCCCCCTCTTCCCACACTGCAATTTCCCAATCACATCTGAGCAAGTTTTTGGATTTCTCCAGCGTCCATGGGGCTGTATAGTAGGAGACATAAGCATGTGGATGACGGTGTCTTTGCAAAGCCTTTCCTAAACCAGAAACACAAAAGTGTAATTAATGTGGTGATGCTGTGTTTATCTGCTCTATAAACTCAAGGATGGTTTACTGAAGGGGCACGGAGGATCTGGCACAAGGGTGCCCTGACCTCTCAGGTCCCTGGGCCAGAATCTAAACTTCTTGTTTGAGCTCATTTAAAACACAAAATGACCACAGAGACACACAAAACAGCTATATAGGAGGAGTGTCTGCACCCAGAGGCTCATTTTCTCATAATCTGTCCATGCGTAAAGTGCGATCGTTGGCAGTCCGACTTACCAGCTCACTACCTAATAATTGAGCATCACAGGGACAGCAACAGTAACTAAGGATGGAAGCAATTAGCAACTGGTCAGTTTTTGACTTCTGACTTTGCCACAATTTGCAATCTTCAAGTAAGTCATACTTAAATTACTTTCAATTTATCTTAAATTCTTCATGTTTTTTAATCTTCATCGATACATGGAGAGGGCTGTGTCCACACTGACGGACACTTTGGGAATGAAAAATTGCTCCTGGCTTTTGACACCCCTAATCTTCCTCACAGTCCTTCCTCCCACACAGCCCAAGATATTTGATTAATAAGATGCATAAAAAATTGAAAAGAAGCCGCTCAAGTTTGAAATGAGCTATTGCAGAATCAGTCAGTTGTCACTAAAATCAAGCAAATAATTAAATATATTTAAATTTAATTAGTTATGTATTATTATTATTAGTATATTCTACAATGTCCTGAGAGAAAACATGAGATAAAATCCATGTGAGTATGACGCTCATCAGCACCATGGCTCAACTGTAAACCCCAGACCTCCTGCACACGTGGTCATAGCCATGTGACCATGTTGAATTAATGATGGTTACACCAGTGTCATTCCTTACACAGACTATGACGGAAAAAACACAACAGAAAGTGACATAGATGACATTGTGGCCATAAAACATAATAGACAGACAGTTGACATGACAAAGTGTATTTTAAATGAGATTTGAGCTGTAGATTGAATTATATTGGATATGTTGTGGTTAGTGTGTGTGTGTGTGTGTGTGTGTGTGTGTGTGTGTGTGTGTGTGTGCGCATAGGAGGATGTTCTAAAATGAGTCATTAACATACAAAAATAATGTTAATAATAATAATAAATAATGATACCAATGATATAGATTATATATTAACATAATGACCCATGATATAATACTATAATAATATGATATAATGCCATAATATATAATAATGATAATCATGATGATAATTATATTATTATTATTATCATTATTATATTATTATATATTATTATTCCTTTGGTACACACCTGACATTGTACAACAGTGTTACCAGCTGAATTGAACCAGAGCAAAGACACAGATACACCAGTTTGCTTAAACTGCATGAAGCAGTTCAGATATGAACTCCATATGATATGTGTTGCTTGCTCCTTAAGCACCAGCTCCCCATATGGATCCAACATCTGATCACTCCTATCTTGGTAATCACCCTAAGGGGTTCACGTGAGCTAATTCATACCAGAGAACTACACCATCTGCTTTTCATACATTATGCTTTTAGTTCCACTACTTTACCTGCACTACTGTGGTTTTTTAATGAGGCTATTTTTAGCTCATATAAGGCACAAGCACATATGCATCATTCCTGGCCTGTGGTCATACTCGATGTCATGGCATGTGCTGAGTAAGTCCCTGCTCATTCAGTCTGCGTGATGATGCTTTCATGATACAGGCTTGTATCTAAAAGTAAACCTTGGCGCAAACCAGCAATGTTGCCAGTCTTCAAAGAGAATACATTAACCAATTTCCATTCACTTTGAAATGCAGGTTCTCTGTGTTTAAATTCTGCAGCTGCTCATAGTGAGAGTAGAGTGAATTTTTTTTCCCCTTTTTTTTCATATCAAAAGAAAATGGCTGCCCTCAAAGAGAACATATACTCTATTCCCACTCCCTTTTTCTCTTTCTTTCACTTTCACTTTCTTTCTCTCCAGTGCATTTTAGAGCAGTTGAACAACAGTTAGTATTTTCTTTTCTCAGTTTTGTACAGAGATATAAATTTGAGCAAGAGCTAGACTCTAATGTAGCTTTAAGTAATTGATATGTGCAGTATATCAAGGGCTGACTGAGGTGATCCAACACCAAATCAATACAAGACTTCGTCTTTATTTGACAGACATATTCCAGTCTTTAAAGCTACTCCAATCAATATTTTTCCATTAATAATGGATCAAAATATAATGGATAATACATGGATGTTGGTCATAGTGTTGAACCCAAAGAGAATTATCACCTGATTCTTCTGTTCCCTTCAGCTGTGTGGCACATTTTATCAAAAACCCCTTTTTCCACTGGTCAAATAAACCTGCTCAGACCTGCTAACATTTGGTTTTTTGTGACAATGGAAAAGATTACAATCGGCATTCACACCCAGTTCAATGACTCTGCAGTGGACGTGGGTATTTATTAGCCCCGATCGGCACTGATGTAAACACAACACCTGTGTGAACATGCTGTCTGTGTGTGTGAGAGACAGGTTTGTTCCCTACTTTGGGTCCAGTTTTCTTGCTGTTAGGGAATACCCTTATTTGCTTTCTCCACTAGAGTTAGATAAGAGGATTGATACCACTCTCATCTGTATGAAGCTATTGCCAGCAACCAGTTAGCATTAGCCTTGCTCAGTCAAAAAGACTGAAATGCTTTATTCCAAAGTCAAACCAAATAACAGAGTTTTTGTTCAGTGTCAGTGTCGGTTTGGATCTCTGCGATGTTTGATGACCAATTTCCCACTGGCTGACATACAGTAAAGGGTGTTTCCACTCCTACATTGCCTCTCTAAGACTAAAAGGATAGTGTTACGGGAGCACCACATGGTCACAGCTCACAACATGCAATGGAGGCCTTACAATGTGCACAGCTCCTGTTGCTGAATTTTGGTGGCACATCTGAGGAGTGGCATTCGGAGGGTTGATGAGTGCTCGCAGCATGATGCTCAGATTTGTCCTTCCCTTCTTGGCTGTGACGTCCCTGAGAAGAATTACAGAGATGGCTTAACATGAGGTTGATGCTTAGAACAGCACCACTTAGCCCTTATCAAACTCAACGTTGCCTTTGAGAGGGGAATATAATGCTTCCAGTTTGATTGTTTTGTTTTGCCTCTCTCTTTAACTCAGAAGAGGCATGCAGTTTGGCATGCACATGCGTTGGCTTCTCTCTGCAGAGCAGACACGTATAAATCCTTTTACACGCAATCCTGCCAAACTACCCTGTAGGCAGGCTTTGCATTTGAAATGTACAATTAGTTATCCCTGTTTGGTTTGAATGCAACATTTCTGAAACAGCAGGCCCAGGGGCAACACACGCAGAATGGCAACAGCGACCCCATACATTGTACCTCCTTGTTGTTTATTCTCCGTCGTGTTTTCTGTCTAGCTCTCCCCTTTCATTCTTATTTTCACTCTCCTTTCTCTCTTTCTCTCATATCCCGAGATGAACTGGAGAGCTCGAACCGTCACCCGGAGGGGGGCATGAGGTGCGTCTGCAGTCTTGTCTTTATGGAGCCTTCATTCACTGCAGTATGTGTTTTGGCAGAAGCATAAACATGCGCTCCCCGAGCTTCCCGGTCAGGGTTGAGGGAGTAGATGGGATAAACTGAGGTACTTCATTTAATCAGCAGGGCCAGCGGCATGCTGTAAAGCCAGCTGTTGGCCAGTGGCGGGTGGGGGCAAAAATCTGCTTGTATTACCTGCTTCTGGCACTGACCCCTAGCGTGCCCCCTCGCTGTGCCTAATCTACAAAGACATTAATACAGGCAGGGCTGGCGCACAACAACGCTGTTAGGGGAGGCTTTTTAATCTCACTAAGTGTTCTGCTGGCAAATGGAGAGCTTTTTTTGTAAACTCCACATGAAGGATTAAAATCTAGTTCAACATGCTAAATGGTGATGCACTGGGAATTCATATATAGCCCTGTGTTTGTGATCTATTTTTTGAGTTTCCTTTTTTTTTTTTTTTTTTTTCTCCACAGCCTCCTACAAGGAGGGAAAGCTGCATGGAAATTCTCTGCTGCTTCCAATTATTTTTTACTCCTCTTACCTTTATGTATACATGTCCCCAAAAATGTACAAAATATGGTTTACACTGGCAAAAGTAAGTGAATCCATTCGAATTACCTGTATTTAAATTTGGCTTATGGCGGGGGCACCCTTGTAGCTCCCCTGGTAGAGTGCGCACCATGTGCTAAGGCTGTATCTTTACCACGGTAGCGCGGGTTCTAGTCCGGCTGCATGTCATTCCCTCTCTCTCTCTCCCCTGACTTTCCTGTCTATCTCTACCATTGCTATAAAATATAGCAGAAAAAATTAAAGAACTTAAAAAATGTCATATGGTCAGACCTTTATCTATGATCTGTCCACAATTATCAACAAAAACGATATATTTTAACTACAGTGATAACAGTCATATTGTTCTTGTCCATATTGAATGAATCATTTAAACATCCACATTGTAGATTGGAGAAAGTATGTGAAGCTTTCAGCCAACGACATTAACAACAAAAGGCTCGATGGAGTCAGTTATCAAACCAGGAGTCCAATCAATGAAACAAGACTTGAGGTGTGGGTCAGAGCAATTTGACTTTTTGTGTTTGCTATTCACTGATGTGAACCATGCCTCCCAAAGGACTTCATATCAAGAGTTGTTGATTTGCATGAAGCTCAGAGGGTTACAAAGTCATCTCTGGCAGTTTAGATATTCATCAGTTCACAGTCACACAAACTGTGAGTAACTGCTGATTTAGTTCTGTGGCTGTTCTTCCCTAGAAGTGGGCGTCCAGCGAAGATGACTCTAAAAGCACAACGCTGAATGTTCAGTAATGTCACAAACAACCTCAGAGTAACAGCGAAGGGTTTAAAGGAGTCATTGGAGCTGGTTAACATCTTTGTGCATGAGACTACCACACACAAATCATGGTGCGTGCAGCATGGTGACCTGCTACAAACACCACAGAGAAAGCTGCTGCTCTCCAACACAAAAAACATAACTAAACGCCTGAAGTTTACCAAAGAACAGCTTGACTCCCCACAACAGTACTAAGAAAAAGTTTTGTGCATGAAACTAAAGCTGAAGAGATACATTCAGCCTGAAATGGACACTGCATACCAACATGAACACATCATCCCCATGGTGAAGTACGGGGGAGAGAGCATCGTGATTCTGGGCTGATTTGCTGCCTCTGGGCCTCGACAGCTCGACATAATGGAGGGAAAATGATGGTGGCTGTCCGCCAGCTGAAGCACATTAAAAGTTGGGTGATGCAGCAGGACAGTGACCCCAATCATCGAAGTAAATCTACTACAGATTGACTTCAAACAAAGAAAATCCTCCTTTTGGAGTCACCCAGTCACAGCCCAGACCATAACCCGACAGATATGCTGACCTCAAGAAAAAACATTACCACCAGACACCCTGAGAATATGGCTGAGCTGAGGCAGGTCTGTAGGAAGAATGGTCCAAAATTTCTCTTCAACTTGTTTGAGGTTATTGCTGCCAAAGGAGGTTTGACCACGTTTTCCACCAGCACTGAGAATGTTTGTGATGTACCTGAACAAATAAAATGATAAAGCATAATTTGCATTTGAACCTCACCTTCAACTGAGAAGTTTAAATTCTATATTTTTAAAAAAATCGACCAAACGCTGGGTTTTCATCTCTTGCAATATCGTTCCAATTAAATATCACGACGGATTTCCAGCATCTGCTAATTGCTTGGATGACTGTATCCACTGCAATAGTTGCTGTAGTATTTAATCAAAGGCGACGAGGGCTTCTGGTGCATGTCATGACGGAAAGGCAAATACCCTTAGCCGGTTGTCGGGCAGCAGCCACGTATCAGATTTTTGGGAGATAATGGTCTGCAATGTTTTTGGATATCATGTGACTACACAAGTCATGTCATGTGACTTAAACACAGGAAAATTCATTTTTGCCAAATATTACTTTGTCAAATATTTTTTGAAAAACCACCTGATGCCAGCGTATACTTTTTTTTTTTTGCAATATTTGAGATTTCTTTTTTGAAATTCACATATCCTTTATTCATTTATTTAGTTTGCAATTTTAAATAGCGCATTAAACAGGTTAATGGAAACATAGCTAATAACTGGCAAGGGTCCAGATGAAAATGAATAATTGAAATAGAGGAGGAGGTTTTAGCAGTGACAGAGTTGAAAAAAAAACCTGGTTTGTGTATAAAATATGAGGTTATCCAGATGAAAATAAAGATTTAAAAGTGTCTGTACAAAAGCTCTCATGGTTGTTTGAGCCAGCGCCTTATTTCAGCTCATCCCTTGCCAAAGTCACAAGCTTCAATATTAGATCATGAGGTGAAAATAACACCCATTCCTCAGCAGTCAAGCTTTACAAATGGACAAATATTACTGCAAATATTTGGATGCAGTTCGTATCCGTCCATAGAGCATTACCTGTTCATATCCAAATAATGTATTCACATTTTTATATCCCTACGGCATAGAGTGCCTGCTCTCCATAATGACAGTCTAAAGATTGTTCGGCAATTTTCTCATCTATTTAAATCCTAAAAATGTCTGACATGAAGCGTTTCCCTCATCTTAAGTGCCGATGATTACTGACCCCATGTAGGTATAAAGTTTCATTTTCCTTTTCATTTTCAGTTCACGGATGAAACTTACAGTGCCATTGTTTTGTGCGCCTCATTTTCAACACCACTCACACACGCGCACGCACAGCAAAGTAGCCAAAGTAACCGCTCATGCTTAACTGAATCGACTCCATGCTTTCTGCTCACATTTCCTCGAGGATACTTAGCTTATTCATGGCCTCTTATCCCCACAGAAAAAACACATCAGCAAGGAAATGAAGCCGACTGAGGGAGGAAAAAAAAAGAAAAAAAGAATTCCTTTATTTCTTATCAACAGGCGACAATGGGCAGAGTCAATGAACAAATCCTAAACTGTTTCACTTTGAGCAGGAGTGGAGCTCAGATTCGAGTGTGTCTGACTGACTGAGCCGCAGATATTAAACATTACTGAATCTTTCCAAAGACCAGGACTGCGGGCATCTGAAATTTGATACAGCTGATGAAAGCTGTGCTGAAAATTGGGGTGGGGGTGGCTTCAAATGTTTCAAATCTCTGGCCCGAAATGAATCTGGTTTTATCAGGTCACCGAAGCATTTCCATGGCAATCAGAAAAAAAAGGGCCTTAAACTGAAATCAAAGAGGATCACAGGGCCTCACAAAAAGCAGAACTTTCATAAAGCTGAAAGTAATCTTCACGAAACAGAACTCACATTGAACCTATAGCAGGCTTCTGTGGGGGAAATGCCACCCCTACATATATACTTGCTGAAATTGGGGAAAAGAGCGAGCGAGTGAGAGTAATGCTGTATAATTGGTCTGAGGTTGAAAGGAAGCGAGTCCAGAAGCGAGCACATACGTTGTTTAAATGAATCAAACGTGATGAAAGGCAAGCGCATATTTTCAAAGACATACATATTTTAATTGGAGTCCTCAGAAGTAGCTTTCATCTCCTCTTCTTCTTATTCATGTTCTTTCATTAGCATGGCATAAAGACACCTCACAAGGTGTGCAGTGTTGACAGCAATCCGAGTAGTAATCATATGACATCCCATACAATAAAAACTTTTTTTTGGTCCATCTTTGCCACCTAAAGGTCTTATATTTTTCTGCGGGAGTGGATAAAGTGGAAGTCCTTTGACCTGCTGATGTGAGCGCACAAGTGGATGTGCATGTATGAAAAAATAGGAATCTCATTAAGCCTTGGCGCAATTTCTGTCAAAAACTGTTCTCTGAACACGTCATTTGGACTCAATTATTGTTCTTTTTAAGCAGCCTTTCAGCGTAGTGACTGCTATTTCTCTATTCATCCAAATGCCACAGCTGATAAAGGAGCACAGTGGAGCAGCAATAACAGCTGAAAATCATTCATTCTCATCAATGCCAGAGCAGGCGCTTTCTAAAAAAGGAGTGCGAGGAAAGCAATCAGTGGTTGCTTGTGAAGTGTGATTCCTGCAATGTCACAGTTCAAAATAAATGAAATTGGTCATGCTAAAATCTTCTTTCAACACTAATCTGTGTGTTGCTGTAAGAAAAAAAAAAAAAAAAAGAAAAGTGCTCCAATTCCACAATTCAGTCAAGAGGAATTAGTTTGGGAGCTTGATCGAGTCGGAAAGATTTTGACTATGCTGCAAAACTGAAAGATTTTCTGCAGCTCTTTGCAGGCTGATGAAAATGCATGTGACATGTTCACACATGCGCACATACTGTATTTTATGGACACAATGTTACAGGCACAGATTACCACATACAGGCCTGCATACAATATCTTTTTTTTTTAATTAGTGGAGGAATTTATACAGGTAACCGATAGAGTTACAGTAGATGATTTCTGAGTCCATTAAAACAGTTTTAAACTTAAATGAGCATGTTGACATATTTCTGAAGCCAACATTAAAGACTAAGGCTGCAACTGGTGATTATTTGCAGTATTGCTTAATCTTTTAATGATTTATTTATGATGTTTGACTTTTCAATGTCAAAAAAAACTGTGAAAATGCCCTTTAAGGCCAAAGTAACGTCATCACATTACTTAATCTTCAAGGAAATCCGCTAATTGCTCAAATTTGAGAACCGACTAACCATCAAATATCAGGCATCTGCTGAAAGAATTATCCTCCTTGCAGCTCTAACAAGACTGCAAATGCAAAATGACAGTAGCAGTACATTTGCCACTCAGGATGCTCCAACATGCTCAAATCTTTTTGAAACTATAGAACTATCTTTTTCACAGTATTTCATTTACAAGGAGTCTGTTACTTTTTGTGGATAAAAAAAAATGTGTGAAATTACTGCATGGTTCTCTGTGGAGTTGTTAACCACTCATGGTGCCACAGAGCATGTCCCTTATAAACAGCCTGTAGGTCCATATGCACTGCCGTATTAGCAGTAATAATAAAAACAATGCACACACTGTTTATACTGAAAAACCTGGGTTGGTTTATTATGAAAACGCCACAAGCAGAGGGAGTCACCTGATGTTAGCTATAATACAGTTGGGTAGCATCAAAATAAAATGTAACTCACCATCAGAAAGCCCTGTTATCTTTGGGTCATCATCCAATCAGCAGTGCAGAAGAGATTTTTACAACATGAAGCAGGGATATTAATGATTAATGCATTCATATGTCACAGATTATTACAAACTTGTACACATTATTGTTAGTAGATTCTTGTCGCTGTGAGATTGCCAAGTAACCAGCGGAGATTTCAGGAAATCAATATGCCTTGCTAAAAATAGTTTCAATAGTAGAAATGTTTTACTTTACTATCTAGTGATACTTACAGGAAATAGACACAAGGTCATTTTATGGGTGGAGGGAAGTTAGGGTCATTCTCTCTGCTGATCAGGACAATGAGCTTGAGGAGAGTCAGGAAGAGATGATCTGGTTTGAGAGACAGTTAGGAGGTCAGGGGTCAGTCAGCAGACACACACACACACACACACACACACACACACACACACACACACACACACACACACACACACACACAGGCTAATGCTGCTGTTTGATGAAAGCTGGTGCAGAGGGGAAATTCCACACTTCGATGACTTTAAAGCTTTTAACTGTGATCAGTTTGAACCGTTTGTTTTCAAAATAAAAACAATGCACATATTGCTTGTTTTCCTCATTCCACTTATCATATGTAGGGAAAGTGCCTTGAGATAACTTCTGTTGTGATTTGGCATCATATGAATAAAACCTGATTTGATTTGATGTGATATGTACTTTGGAAAGCCTTGCTGTAGAGGGCTAATCTGTGATCTTTAGATGTGTTGGTATGTGTCTTTTTTGAACTTTAGAGAGAGACAGGCTAGCTATGTCATCCAGTATTTATGTCACACTAAGCTAATTGTCTCTCGGCACTCGCTCCAAACTGAATAACTGGTATCAATCTCTCTCACCTACTGTAGCTCATGGCAAAAAAAAAAGCGAGCAAGCATATTTTACCAAAATGAAACTGTTCCTTCATGTGGATGAAGAATTATGGAAATGTTACTTCACTTTGAGTAAGATTTCTCCCATTGGTAGTTAGTTATAACTCTATATTTTTACTTATTTTATCATTATTATTGTCTAAATTCCTGCACATGGTACAGCATATTACTCAGAATGACAGGTATATTCATTGTCTTCAAATCTGTACAATAATATCCAGGCAGATAAATGCATGGGTAAATAAATGTCTCGGCTCAGTCTGTGCAGTCAGGATGATGACACGCTCTCACCGGGTGCAGGCTGAGGTCGCTTTTGCTAGCACTGCACATTCTGCGACCTCACCCTATTTGTTTCTGACAGATTGACACAGGGGTGTGTATGTGTGTCAAGCTGTGCCAGGGGCTGAGGTGGAGGTGTTGATCAGTGAACTGAAGCTTTATGACTCATCCCTGACTACAGCTAGCTTCGCTCAGCAGCGTACAGTGACTCTGCCTTAACATGCAGAGATAGATATCATCAGGGGTGAGTCCCCATCTAATCCCCAACACTGCTAGGTTATAGCTATTTGCATTTACACACACATGCACACTTGCATGCATGCACTACACATGCACACACACAGACACACACACACACAGGCTAATGCTGCTCTTTGATGCAAGCTGGTGCAGAGGGGAAATTCCACTTGAATATTTCTAGATAACTTAATCCTAAAGCATAAAGCCCTCACCATTCTTTAATCTTTTTCCATAATCCAATATGTTTTTGTGATTGTCAGGATTCAGTACTGCACATAGAAAAAAAGTGTTTTTGAATAAACAAGAGTACAAAGAGAATGGGGAAAAGAGCGACCAGAGTTTATGTCATACAGCGTGACAAAAGTTGATGATTTGGCACGTTTGCTTTGCACATGTGCTGTCGCTGGTATATGTCCACTAACATTCAACTGATGCATTTTGCATCTGAAATTATCAATCACATACACATCTGATTAATGCCTTCCATATCTGTTACAACTCACAGTTAGTAAAATAATCATGTTTTCTGACCTGGCACAGCTGTGGTTGTGGTAATGAGGTGTGGGCACAAAAACAACTTGAATGCTGGGTTAAAAAAAAACTTTGTTAAAACCATAATAGCAATATGGTAAAATAATATCTACATGGTTAAGTAGATGAGGGTAGGGAATGGTTGTGGTCATGGTTGAAGGAATCAGTGACCACCTGACCTTTTATTTTGTGAACCCATGGAACCACTGCGGCCTCCGCCTGATGCTAGTTTTGTGCCTCTTTAACAACATCACACTACTTCACCTTTTGCTCCAAACAAAGTAGAGCCATAATAATTACTTTCAGTCTTAGTATTTTAACTTTCATCCTGACGAGCATGTGGTAAATGTAGAAATATGCTGTCCACACTACAATGTAACCCACCAGGAATGTGCGCCACATGTATTTCATTTGCCAACCCAGCGTCTTGCCAGATGTTGCTGTCTTTGTCCCTTGGATGTACTCACATGTTGTTATTTGTTGTAATAGCTGATGCAGTTATCTTACTCGGGGGAACAGTCTCTATTAACAGCAATGTTACATTAAGCTACTGTTTGCATCAACCAAATCATGTTGGCAACTGAAGTGGCGCACAAAACCGTAACTACAGTTTTCTTCCCAAATGGAAAGCAAAAGTGGAAACAAAATCCATGAAAACTGGCTTTTTTTGTTTACGTTTTCTGTTGTTTGTCAACAGAAACAGAAAAAACACGAGAACAGCTTTATTGTGAATTCAGCCATATTAAATTGCTGTATATGTGAGTACAGAGAGGAGAAGAGAAACTGATAGAAGGCTGAAACAAGCTGACACAAGGAACAATGCAAATGTGACATAGTGATGTCATGAATATTATAATGACCTTATTATGTCATCGAGCAACAATTAGGAAGTTTTCCAGCAGGCTTTAGCGACCATACACTCTCCAGCTATATACTAGGTTTTGACCTTGTTTTGTTTGACATAAGGGTAAAATTGAGATACTTTCCTCTATCCATCCATATACAGATATTTGCTGTGTGTGTTTAAACCTTTGCACAGACCAGAAAAAACCTAAACAATTGCCTTGCTAACTTGTTTCATAATGAGTCCTAGAACACATTTAATACCATTCAAATGCCAAGTGATGAGTTTCAGGATGCCCTGATTTATCTGGGAAAGAAAAGGAAAAAAAAGTATATATATATATATATATATATATATATATATATATATATATATATATATATATATATATATATATGTCTTTTGTCCTGATTATGACATAACTCAGATAAAGCTGCTGTGTTAATAAGGTAAATGATATTCTAAGCCACGTGTGTTAATCTAAAAGGGGGAAAAAACCTTTGAAAAAGCCTGTTCAACACAAAACCCACGACTATTAACATCTAGTTTTTTTATTTAGAAATGCCCAAAGTAAATAATGTTCCATCATTTATCATTGGATAAAATAAATTTGTGCAAAACTCCATGTGTTCCCTCTCCCGCACACACTAATGACATAAGGCCCGACAGTTATAATAAAAGGTATGATTTTTAAGGGACAATTATGCTACAGCTCCACGCTGTGCTAAGTACAAATTAATTCTTTACAACTCTATTAGTCAGTGTAAAATGAAGCCTCCTGCCAGGCTCACTGCATAGTTAAATTCAGTTTTGACACTCATTTGCCAGACATGGCTATTGTGAGTCTCCAGAGTGAAAAAGTGTAGCTCCCTGGATGAAACTTCAAAGTGGAATAGAAGTCATGAAAGTTGTGTTAATTTATGCTCAAGCTTTGTGGGTTTGTTTTAAGAGTACGTCTCCATTTCAGTGATAACAGCCTTTATTGTTTTACCCCGTACTTCCATATACATGGCAGTTTGACTTCCTGATGCGGAGCAACACAATTTGTCTACGTTTGATGAGCTCTGAATGAATCATGAGTGTCATACTCACAGGGATATTACACCAATACTACAAAACTGTTCACACAAAAACAGTTAACTATAACTCACAAATGCTGAGAGGCGAAGCGGAGGAGTTTCAGAGACACGATGGAGCTGATTAAGCAACGAGCATTGGCGTTGCTTGTTCATCCGGTGTAGGAGTGGCCCTGGGCTGTTGATTCTGTGTTTCTGCCCTCTCGTTTGAATGCCTTCTCCCACTGTGTTTCCTGTCATCATCTGCTGAGCTGGATAATAAGCTGCAGTGTCCACACTCAGACCCTCTGCACTGCCTTATCAATTTGCAAAGCCTCAGCTCTTTGCCCCCTGCCCAGCAGGCTGGTCAGGCAGGAACAGTTGAGCCATGATGCTGCATCCATGCTGTCAGGCTGTTTGGATGGAGGGTGGAAGTTCCTTGGTTCAAGTATGGCTCACAGCTGACACTTGTTTAATGTTAGCATTAGCTACCTGCAGGTAAGTCTGCTCCACTGACTCCTGTGATTTGTCCAAATCAAAGACAAGCCATTAAATTCACAGCACAGCAAATTGCAGCAGGTGCACATACAGCACTTCCTCTTTTGCAAATTTGCCTTCAAAGTAAAAGCTTTAGAAAGTTTTTTTTTTTTCCTTTTGTAGAAATACTTTATTTCAACCTATTGTGCGCTTTAATTCTGAAATAGTGGACATATGATGTGTGATATGAAAAAAAGAAACACCAGCTCAGTAAATCAGTCAAACATATAGGCTAATATGTGAGTGTGGGCCACAGTGCGCAGAGGGATTGTGGTTGTGCATTACAGAACTTTCCAGAATGAACATAGTTTCTACTGATGCTGGACTTGTGGGTCGGGTAAAAATAGGAATATTCCAAAGATGAAGACCAAATAAATCAACATTAAAACCAAGCATCATTGCACACCTAGAAATGCAAGTAATAGCTTAAATCCTTCTTTTTGTTCATTAACTAAATCAGCACTGATAAAAAATACTAGTCATTTTGAAAACTGATGATACAGTTGTTGAGCTGAAATTATCGGCCAATTAATTGATTAGGAAAAAATTCAGCAACTATTCAAATTATTGAATAATGGTTTACGACATTTTTCAAAGCAGGAAATAAAAAAAAATCTCTGCTTGCAGCATCTGAAATGTGAGAATTGCTGCTGCTCTCTATCACACACAAGATTAAACTGAATATGTTTGGGTGGGTTGAATTGAAGATTTCACCTTGGGCTCTGCGAAATTACACCAGCAATTTTTCACCAATATAATAATTGGACTAAGTTACAATAATGCTTAGCTGCAGCCTTACACCAGCTTAAATATGAACGCTGCAACTAACAATTATCTTCATTTTTAATCAATCTATTGATTATTTTCTTCTGATTGCTTTTTTTTTTTTTTTTTTTTTTTAAACCAACAGTCCAAAACCAAAAGATGTTCAGTTTTCAGTGACACAAAACAGAGAAACCATCAAATCTTCACATAGGAAAAGCTGGAGCCTGCAAATGTTTGGCATTTTCTCTTCATTAATAACTAATAAGTAGTTATCAACACTGTCAATTTTCTGCCAGTTGACTGAGAACTAGCTCTCAGCGAAATATCTTGTTGTGACGTTGCTGTGTGTGTCAGATCAGACCATCATGGCATGAATGTGTGAAGAGTGCAGAGGGGACTCAATGTGAGGGGCTGGCACACAGGTTCAGGTGTCTCTTTAGTATGTACGGTGTAACTCCCTGTCACTGACATGACCTAAAGTGATACTCATGGGGATTTCCTCTCACCTCGTGGACTCACACCCCTCAGAGGCAGATTGACTGTTTTGACAGGTGGTACTCCTTCAGAGGATTTTGTCTCATGGAGAGTTGGAGACTGACAATCGTGTGGAGTATTCGCGCTTAGATCTGTGCTGAAGCTGTCAGTCTTATGAAGACCACGTATGGGCCACTTTAACTGAACCAAATAGGCAGCAGAGGCCGCTGACAGACAGGATCAAGCAGGGGCTGGCGCTTTGCGCTCTCTGGGAATCTACATATTTACTTTATGCCATTCTGATCCAACCTGCCGTGGCGTTAAAAAAGACAATGTCACCCATGCGGACTAAGTGTGGCACTCAATTTCCTTCAAAGGAGATAAAGAAAGATTCACTGAGGGACATCCATTAAAGTGACATCCCATATCGCCAGGACAATAGGACAATTTAGTACTTTATCTCCATGTGAGCTCAGCAGACAGTGAACCACGGACAATAGATGCTTCAGGGAGCTGCATTTAGTGCCAGACAGCAGGTCATAGGTGTTTGATGTACAGTTTTGCAGACAAGACTCTCACACAGTGAATTTAAATGTGAGTGTGAAAGTTCCGTCACTGCAGACAGGCACCGCGGTGATGAACACACCGCGTACAGGAAGCGCCCCACTAAGGTCAGAGCCACGTGTGTGGCCGCAACAACGGTGATGTATCACACATGTAAACAAGGTTGTTGCTTAAAGTTGTTTGTGCATTTACTGGTAAATTCCTGTTGTCATGTGAAAACCTTGTAACCCCAGTTTGGGTGAATGATAAAATAGGTTTTCAGCGCCTTTGCAAATCCTTTTCACAGCATGTAATGATTTTTCACCACTAGCAGTAGTATCCCTAGGACAGTGGTTCCCAACCTGTGGTGCCACGGCCCACTGGTGGGCCATAAAGATATCAAAAATGGACAGACAAATCATTTGCAAAACAATACAATTTTGGTAAGAAAAATTAATTATTAAAAAAAATATATATATATATACATTACGCTTTCAAAATTTTTTAAATGAAAGAATCTTTAAAACATTTTATATTTTGTTATTTTATAAAAAACTATCACTGTCATAGGAACTTTTTATGTTGTCACCGCAGAACCACATCCTACACATCAACAAGTGATCATCAAAGAAAAGCTGAGCTTCCCCTGCTTTCAGTTCAATCCTGAATCTTTGATTGTTATCATTAAAAGAAAAAGTGTTCTGAGAAGGTATTGTATGCTCTGTATTGTTATGTGGTCCTTTGTGGGCGGCCAATATTTTTGAAATTTTAAAGTGGGCCATGAGTTGGAAAAGGTTGGGAGCCACTGCCCCAGGAATTACACCCATACGAGATTCTTTACCTATCCTTAATCCAGTCTTTTAGTGGCTTACACCTACTTACACAGAGCACTAAAAAAAGAGACTTCTATGGTTGTTCATATAAGAGTGATGGAATGTTTCTCAGCCAATACACCTGAATATATGTTTTTAGTATGTTTGAGTGTGAATGTATATGTTTTAAAATGTGTATATTTTAATATGCAAATGGATCAAGTTGCTACAAAATCTAATCACGTAATCTGCTCTGTCGGGAATACCGGCACTATGGTATGAAGCTTCTGTTCTAACGTTTGGTTGACTATTATTACAGTGTAATTCACCATGTGCAGCATAGTGTAAGGACATTATCAGTTAAAATCCAGTGAGATCCATATTTCAGGTCAGACCATGCCTTTTTTTCCATGGAAACCAAACATAATGTTTAAATTCTGCGAGTTTGCACACAGTGCTATCTTTCATATCTTCTTTTTTTCTGTTATTGTGGTGAAAAGTAATATTCCCATGCTTGCCAAAGAACTTGTACTGCAAATGCAATTTATTTTTCTGATTTCTGAGGCTTACGCAGTCCCTGTCAGATTTGTAGACCCAATCCACCCCTCAACGCAAGCATTTATTCCATCTTTTGCCAGCTCATTTAGCTGTGTGAGCCACACAGGCTTCACAGATGCATCTGTCTCCATCTAGTCCACCATATGCAGCTCTCTGTCATCTGAGGCGTGTGTTAGTTTGCGGAAAGCAGCTGAGGGAGTGACTGTTTTGGGCAGTGGTGAGTCAGTACTAGTCAGTACTAGTAGTGGTGACTGATGGCGTCCAAAATAGGGACAGTTTAAGTCAAGAATGTATCCAACACAATTTGTTCTGTATAGGAAGCAGTGCATCAAGTCAGAGCCAAACAGGAGGGAGCTGCTTTAAGCTCCTATGTTACACACAGATGGAGTCAATTTCCTAACTGATCCTTAATGAGTCCTAACTTTAGGAAACCTCTGTTCTCCTGTGAATCATTTCTCTGCTGCATCTTAATTTCCTTTATTGAATTTGGGACATCTTATCCTATTACAACACTTTAACTGCACTATAACTATTTGTGGCCTTTTATTTTTTATATTTTTTTAATCTAATTTTATTCCAGTTTAATTTTATTTCCCTTTTTATTATGCCTTTAAATCTTCTAGTGCATTACTGTGCTCTATGAAAAGCATGTTAAATTGCCCCTGTGCTTGTTGTACAAATAAACTCGCCTTGCCTATATTACTTCTTGTTTCAATCCAAATATCCCAGATTAGTGCATTGCATGTAAAGAGCATTAGGGCAAACTAACTGAACTAACTGTCAAGCTTATAATTGGAAGCACTACAACTTTAAATAGTGTTACAGACTAACTCAGGTCAAGTTTTCCCCTCAGGCCTTACCATAGCTGTATGTGTTTACTTCTGACACTATTCAGTAAAACAAACCCATACAAACTCACGCGACACTTCCCGCACACATCAAAGTGCTGCCAGCGCATCACAGAATGCGAGACTGACTGGAGCTTTGCTGGATTCATTCCTGTCCCAGAGTTGGACACCAGACTCTGTTATCCTGTGGATATTACTCTTGATCCCCTCTGCCTTTGGACTTCAGGGAGACTTATGCAGTTTGGTTACACAGCCTTTAGTGCCTGTTAGTGTAAACAATTGGTTTGGTTTTTTTTTATTTAAAAGTATTGTTATTCCTTTTTCTATTTGCTATTGTAGTGATACAACATATATATGAGTTTGTTAGATATTTGTTTATCTACTACAATTTTACACCAATAGCATCAACACTATTTCCACAGTAATTTTATTTTTATGTAGCTTAATATTTTGAGAGTATAATGAAGCATATTGTTTTATTTCCACTGGAAGTGTGCCCTCGGCTCTTGTGGCCTGAAGGGTGCACAACATCATAATTGAAAAACTTGTAATATTTGACACATTCAGAGGTCCATAGCTGGTACACACCAAGGTAAAATAACACTCAAACCTCATGGCATTACTTCTGGGTGAAAGGAAAACATACAATTGTGGTGTTTTGGAAAAATCAACAAAAAGCAAAAAGTGGATAATATTTGCATTGTCTGAAAGACTCGGGGAAAGATGGGTTCATTCATGGAGACCTTGAATATAACACAACCCCATGAAAGATTCCCTGTTGTTGTTAAAGTAAAGAACTGATTCAAGTTAACACCAGTAATTTTTCTGGCATGTACTCTGTTGTTTATTTGTATTTAAAGTTTTTCTCCTATTTCTTCCTGCATACAAAAACCAAGACACGTAGGTCACAAAAATAATGTCAGAAATTACCGAAGTGCTTTCACAGAAAGATCTAGTGTGATTGAAAGCACAGCAGAAATATAGTTCAGAAGTCAGCGAAGGAAAAGTACAATATGTGACACTTTTTGCAGCAAATTTTCTTATCGCACCACTCAGCCAGTTCTGGTAATAAAGAGTAAAATGAAATGGAAATTCATGCCCAAAGGAAACAAGAGTTGAAGCAGAGAATAACATTTGTATTAACTTACTGAATTTTCTAGTTTTACTTCAACTGTTAATGGCAGATCTATCGAGAGCTTTTCTTCCAATGGAAAAATTAGAGTTCACTTAGTCACAGAGAGGTGAATCTTGGGGCAGAGCGAGTGTTTTCCACTGCCAGAAGAGATTAAACTCCCTTCTGTCAATATTAAAGGCTCATCTGAGGCTTTTGGAGCGATTGGCACATCAGTCTGCAGGATTTCATCATGCCAGTATGGAGGAAATAAGGTTACAGCCTCCCCATTGTCTTCTCTGCTGTGGATATCTTATTGTCTTAGGCTGACATATCAAGTTCCAATCTGCTGAATGCCCAGGTGTATCAGGACTCTCGATTCAGGGAGAAAAACAACCTCTTAAAATACAGATTATTAACAGGGTGTTTCTCATTTCTAGTGAGCTGCACATTGTTATTTTGAACCCAGCAGGGACACACACACTCACAGTACATATATTTTGTGTGTATACACACACACACACACACACACACACACACACACACACACACACGCACACACACACACACACACACCACGGTCTTAACTTGGTTTCCAGGTGCTCACAGTTTCAAAGTGCCCAAAACTACTGCCCTAACAATACAATCAGAGCTTTTTGGACAGTTCAACAATCACTGGAATGTCTTGCATGTCACACTGTGTAAGATGGGTCTAATAAAAACTTGGTTGCAATCTGTGTCAGACTGTTCAAAATCAGTTGATTGTGAGATCAATGCCTCACGTTTCGCAGACACATAATGTAAAGGGAAAAAAGTACATGAGAGCAGAAGCACATCATGGTGTCATCCAGCAGTTGTTGAGACTTGTCACTCAAAACCAATAATCTAGAAATTTAACATCATAATAGCACTGAAGGAAAAGGCCAGGGAATCACTCACATTAGTAGCCTATGATTCATCCCCTGGTGACTGTGATTTAACAAAATTTCATGGCAATCTAGCAAATACATGTTGAGATATTTCAGTCTGGATCAAAGTGGACTGACCGAGCAACATTCCCACCACTCAAGCTACGCTGCCAGCATGGCTAAATGAAATTACCAAAGAATCAAATTACCTTCCTCTCTGACCCAGTTTTGAAAAAAAAAAAAAGTATTATGCTTCACAAAGGACTGATTCATTGTATCTCTGATGTACTGGATTGCATTAGATTGTACAGGTGCAGCTAATAATCCCTTAGAAACCAACATAATTTTAGGGACTCCACTGAGTCTAACAATGAGCAATGATTTCCTTGGTGAATGAACTGTGTGGACAGAATTGTTATTGTGGTAAAAACTGGGAACAGAGACATATTATACTGAGCAGATATCCCGTTACACCAGAGGAGGATCACATGCTTGGCAGGATGACCACTATGAAAAGGCCCCGGTCATCTGCGAGCAGAGAGCCCCTAGCAACAACATTCCCCTGGAGAGGAAGCTGGCAGGGTGGTGGGACAGAATCCAGTCGCTGTGTCCTGATTGCTGTGTGTGATTACATGATGGAGTGTCACCAGCAACATCTGTTTTTCTTTTTTCTTTCTTTATTTTTTTTCATACTAAGAAATGTCTATTTTGTGTATATGTGAGGATTAATGGGGTAAATAAACAGAATGATAAATGGGAAAACTGGGATAATAACGGCTGTGTCCATTTAAATAACTTTGTGCATTGGGCGGTGCTTCTGTTTTCATTAGTGCTGTTTTCCACTTGTTTGATGTACATCAAATTATACTCCTTCTTCAAGATCATAATTAAATAACAGGCAGTAGTAAGATGATAGATACATTTTTTTCTTGATTTACTCAGTCACTGCAACTATTTATACTGTACTGTGTGTGAAGACTTACTGATAGATCAGCTCCAAAGTGAACTGAGTGTGCAGGTTGATTGCAGACATGTGCTGTATCTGAGCTGAAATACATCGACGTGGTTGGTGTAAGGTGTGGATGGCATTTCCCTGCCTGCATTTACTTAAAGAGAGGCTGCAGAGAGATTCTATTCCTAAAATACAAAAAAAAAGAAGTCTCTATCAACCACATCCCCCACCCCCAATCCCCCTAACACGCAGTCTACTAATTCAGTTCAGCAATTGAGCCGTACCATTGAGATGTCAGAGGAGTGTTCTCTAGTCCTGCGGTGTTGAAAGAAGGGACGCTCTCTAAATCGATTTTTCCTTGTTGCTGAAATGCAAAGCATTTAAGGACGACAGCATCGGAAGAACAGTTTCTCTTCATCAGTGGAGGTGCACTGAAGTGGGAGCTGAACTGTGACTTTGTAAATCACAAAGGCCTCAAAGATCCTTGTTGTTGGATTTTAGAATTAACGTCCTGAAAATGCTGTTAACAGACAGCCTCTAACTTAGTCTGCTTTTTCAATCATTGTCATGAACTATGAGTTCGATTAAAGCTTGCACCCTGGATTTCTGACTTCTATGGTATCTATTGCTGATCAGTCGTACTGAATATGAAGCCTGAATGAAAACACTTTGGAAATACTAGTTTTATTATTTATATTTGCCGAATATTTAATTATTTTGTTTTAAACATGCAATATCAGTAGTAAAGTATGTTAACACAAATCAGTTCTGAACCACCTTGAACCATAAAACCCTACGGTCCCAAGATTAGAGAAATACAGTCAATCAAAACCAAAAAAATAAAGCAATACTTCCATATTCATTTTTCATTCCCTTATTATAGAAAACAATGACACAGATGTGTACTTCCAGCTGTGGTGTTGCTACAGTTGACATTCAAGTTTAACGGAAAAGGTTGACATTTTTAAAAATATGCTTATTTGCTTCCTTGCTGGGAGTTAGATGAGAAAATATCCTTCACATATTTGTATCCTTCATAGGAGGTTACTACCACTACCACTACTACCACTCGGTTTCCACTCTTTATACTAAGCTAGGCTAAGGTAACTGCAGTTCAATGAACTTTACAGATTACTGATAATTAATCAGTCAATCAATCAGACTTTATTTGTATAACACTTTTCATACAAACAATGTAACACAAACTACTTTACAGAATAAAAGCAATAAAAACGATACAATCATGATTTGTGCACATATCATGAATATCATACATTTGCATTGAGGAAACACCGAAGACTGGAGGGCAAAGGTAATGATAGCGTGCTAAAGATAAAATGCTAGAAGAGGAGATGTATTCAAGTGAGTACAACCAGAAATAAAAGGTAGGGTATTACAAATCAAATAAAAATAAAGACAAAATAATAAAGATAATATAATAAAATGCCAAAAGAGAGGATAATAAGACGTGAAAGTGGAATTTGAGTTGCATATTTGCATTGTCAGTACTGTTGGTACAGGTTGAAACACCATACACAGATGTTGACTTTTAGCCCATATGTCCTATCTCCCTGATCATACCCATCACAAACACTCATGTAGATAGAGCAGCTGAAGATAAAGGTTTGAGCTGGTGTTACTCTGTTGATACACAGCTGTTATCATTATTTATTTCAAATTGTTTTCATTGTAAGTACAAAAAAAAATCTATTTCAGAAAATAGCTGAAGCTTAAAACACAATGAAATCACAAATTGGGATAAAATGACAAACAATGGCGCAGACAAATGGCAGTTTTCAGAGACGCAGTCTTTGTGTCAGAGTGTGCTCTAATGAGTCTGAGTCAAGCAAACACGATCAAGTCTGACTTGAAGCAAAAAACAAAAACCAGGGCTGCATCAAAAAAACTCTGTTACAGTGAAGCTTCAGCATCGTCTCAGCTCTGTGTTCTCTGACAGCTTCTTTAGGGCATCGTACCAATGTTTGTGACATTTTTCTCTCATTGCAGTGAAGACAAAAAAACCACAGAGTGAAACTGACTCTCCTCAGGGCATTTAAACAGACTCCAGAGACTTAATCTTTCATCTCTTAAATAATACATCACCTGGACAACGATGTTGTCACTTCTGTTCTAAATACTTGTAGAGGAAATGACTGATGGTATTAGAATTCATAGACACTTGCAAAAAATGTTGCCGAAACACAACATGGGACCGTGTCCTGTGAGTCGCAGCTGATTCTGTGTCACTTCTCACTGCTGTTAACTCCTCAAAATGTCATTGCAAGTTTACAGCACTTGCTTTGCAGACAGCATCACTTGTGTGATGCAGACAGGTGTGTCAGAGGACAGGCAGAGAAGAAATAAAAATAAAGTCATCTTTTTTTAACACTTGCAGTTTATTTAAAGTTCTATATTTTACACTTTTCAAGTTTTGATATCCATGAGAAGAAGTGGTTTTTAGAACGAAAAACAGGTCAGTAAGCCAATCATAAGAGTGGCTCTGAGCCTCTCTTCTGATTGGCTGACTGTTTTCTGAGTGATCAAGTAAAAATATAACAGATTTCAGGTAACAATGGTGGATTTACTGTCAGGTAAACACTGCGAGAAATCAAATCTGCAAGATTGGACGTTGGGCTCAGATAGGCCATGCTGGGGGCATAGCTAAAGGTAATGACACATCTCTGGTGTGACATCACAAAGTTACGGAAGTCGTGGTGGCTCATTTTAAGACCTTGTTTTTGAATATGGGATGAGTGCTGTGTGCTGATTGCACACTTTGATACTTTCACAGTATTTAAGCTCCAAGACCTGTTTTATTATCAAGGCAGAAATCTCACTTCCTACAGTACGGGACCTTTAAAGCCCCCTATAATTATTTTAACTATCAATTAAGAAAATTATGAAAATTGCTGATTTTCCAAACCCATGTTTACACCTTCTCAATGGTTTGCTGTGTCAGACAAACAACCCACTGTCCACTAGTATTCACTTTACAATTATATATTATATTTTCACAGAAGCCACAACCAATAATATACAGTACCTGTCAAAAGTGTTAACCAGTTTCCCATTCACTTGAATTGCAAATACATGTATGTCCAGTAAATATTACATGTATGTAATGTACAAACATTTCCAATACATGTTATCACTTATAGTTTTTGATATAATATATGTGAAAAAGAAGGGGAAGAATTAAGGAAAACAAAGTGGAAAAAAGTATAATGGATATAAGGGAATAATGCATAAGACTGCTCTTTAAATCTTGAAAGGTTCTGGAAACAATTTTTGATTTAAGATACTGAAGAAGAAAATCAGATGCTAACACACAGACTTGTAAATGCTCAGACGGCAAATGGTTTCATGTTAGAACATGTTCAAACATAAATAGAAATGTATAAATAAATAAGGAAATGCAAAAAGCAACTTCTTAATGTTTCCTAAGAGATCTGAGTTGGACAGAATTCTTCATCACAGGAAAAGTTGTAATATTTAGTGAAGAAAATAGGAACTGAAAATAAAAACGCCACAGTAAACCATGTTATCTCTCCACTGACGTAGAAACCGGTCGATGTTGAATGAATCGCGGATCACTGCCTCTGTGTTCACTCCACTGGGCTTACCATGTGAAGTAGGACTTGAGCCAGACAGATGCTTCCAGGTGGAAGTGGACCACGGGGCAGCGCGGTGTTTCTGGATTACTGCCACAAGCAGCTGCACCTGAATCGACCCGCATGCTTCCTACACACCGTCCCAGCAAAGAGGAGGGCTCTCCGGGCCTCCTCGACCACCCAACAGGGTGACGACTGGATCAATAATTAACTCACAGTGCTGGAGTGTGTGAAGATTTATGTATTGTGGACATTCTGGTTGGTTCCCAAGTGTCAGTAAAGATAAATTGATGCCAGAAAAGTAATTGTATTCCTTTTGAATAGTAATTGCTGCACTTATCCACTTGCATCTTTGCCACTGGCGTGTCTTTAAGGGCTTCCTTTCAAGTGCACCCTGGGGGAGCTTTTTTTGCTCAATCAAAAGAATTCAGATATGACACCCATTTCTGATAATTACACATTTTATTTAAAACATTTAATATGATATTTTGACAAATGCATATGGCTACTGTATCTACACTTAGTGGCCAATTTATTATTAGGTACATCTATAGAATCTAATGCAATCCATAACAACAGATCAGTCATAAGTACCTTTACAAAAGACCAACAGTAACTATCACCTCAGTTCTAGACATGTGGTTGATTTAAGTCCTCTCTGACAGTGTCAGCAAAAATCGAACATCACTATTTTCCTAAATCACATCAAAGTGGCAAAAGTGAGTGTAAAGCATGTGGTGACATTTTTTCCATCAGGAGCTGTTTTGTCTGTTTTGTTTTAGCTGTCATAAATAGCTATTGAGTTGCCTGGCAATATTGATGCCAACCCTGGTATTTTGCTAATACCAGGGTATTAACAAAATACTAGGTAATATATAGGGAGTAATGAGTGATTTTGGTCACAGCCAGTGACTCGTGAAATGGTAAATTTTCTTCCATCGGTAGCAGTGAGGTTGTTGGTTATGAAACCAAAATGATGACCTCAAATACATTAAAAATGCTCAGTAGAGCCGAGGGGGAACCACAGAGTCAGGTTATTATTTTCTGTGGATTTGTCGACTTCTTTCACATTACATGGAGTGCCATTGTATAAGTATTAAAACATTGATGTGTAGCTCTTAAATGGAAAATATGTGATTACACTCAGAGAATAAAAGAGGAACGGCCTTTAAGAGACAGAAATGTAAAAGTCGCAGTCTCACAGTGGGAAGGATTAAGCTAGGTAATTACTGCAGCTGGCTAATTAACTGACTTTATGAAATACTGGAATACAGCTTTGTCATTTGCTTAATTGTCTCGAGAACAAAATATCATTCTTAGCATTGTCTTAGTAGAGTCAGTTGCATCATTGTCTTTTATCACCAGAGCACTTGAAAACTGTTTACCATTTCAAACATTGCTTTCCATTGTGATCCTTGACAGGAGACAAAATAATAATTTGCCGTACAGTGCCACACACAATCAAAAGATAAACAGACATCACTTTTGTACTTGTCATCACTCACTACTAAATCATTCCAAGTGTGAAGAAGGAGGCTGTTATGTCCAACTGAGCTGCTACTGGAGTGTGACCAGTGAAACTATGGCTTTAATATGATCACAATCCAAACTGCCATTCATGGATGGTGATGTCAGCGGGAATTTGTATCCTGTCTCTTCCAGTTTTGTGATCTCTCTTCTTCTCTGGTTTGCAGCTCTGACTGACAGGGGTGAGATCAGAGACCAGATCAAGCCTCTGTTTTCCACATCTCCCTACTGTGTTTATGGCCACGATGATGGACATTAATAACCGGTTATTAGCCCCCCCTTCTCCTCCACTTCCCCACTTCCTATGATTTATCCACTAAATAAGCACTTAGGGGAAAATCACTGTCCTGTATTCAACTTTTAGACTAACAGCCTCGGGACGGGCAGATGGACAGGTGGTTTTCAAACACATTAGAGCCGCTGCCGCTGTCGTTTGTGGAGCTGTCGCGCTGCAGAGCTGATGCTTTATTCCTACTCAAGCTCTTTCTTTCTCCTTCTCGCTCCACTGAGGTTTAGCCATGTACTGCCCACCTCTATGCAGCCTCCTTCACCTTTGCCTCGAACACGAATAAACACTTGCACTCAAATCCCACTTAAGATTCTAAGCCCAGGCTGCCATTTATTTTCCAGAGGACTGGATCAAATAAGGCCAAGGGCTGCTTTCAGGAAAGGGGCACCTCGGTCTCAATGCGTGGCCTTGAAAAACACAACAATAAAACCATATCACCTGACTGTGCATGCTAGTATAAGCTCTCCTGACACATTTCTTGTAAAATTAAAAAGAAAAAAATATAAATCCAAGAATCGGACACAAAGAGAGTAACTTGGCCCTTGTTTTCAAGGTTAAGCGCTTGTATTGTATGAATAAAATTGGCAAACCGCCTATGGCTTTTCATACAGCCTCTGGAGGTGTATATACAATTCAATGGATACCTCTCCAGTTACTAAAAAGCATAATAATTGTTCTCTGTTTGCTTTAATCGCTTTAGAAAATGTGGATGTAAGCTTTCTTATTCCTAATGGTTTCTCACCGTCTATTTAATCAAACTCAGACACTAATTCACATTTGATGAGTTCATACGAGTCTAATGCAAAAGCAAATTAAACGTGTTCATTTCTCACTTCTATTCCATATAATGTAATTAGAACCTTTTTATTAAGACTAGTGATATGTCATTAGCTTTAGACAGTATTGGTTGTTATGTTTTCCCCACTCTCAAACACTTATGTTGTGTTAATGGTTCTTAATATGTTTCATTGTTGCATGTAAAGCAGCTAAGTGATCTCACTTGGTGCTTTGGGTTGAGAACTGCTTCCTTGTTGAGGTTCTGTGCAAAGCAGAAAGAAGATACTATTGGACTTGAATGACAGTGTTAAAGGTGAAAAAAAAGCTTAAGTTTCACTTTGCTTTCTGTCTGAATGCACGGTGAAAACCCTTAGTACACCGTTTTTGTGACCAGGTCCTACAGTGTCATAAAATAAACTGGTCTCATCTAAAAGGTAACTATAGCCCTGTTCAGACGTGGCATTAACATCCATCTTCAGTGATCCGATCACAAGTGAACTTACCCAAGATGCATTGAGGACACATTTGAGGTCCAATCTTTTAGACCACATTCAGAGGTGGTCTGGACTACATGTGGCCACATTCTTTTAGCAGTGCGAAGGCAAATGGGTACATACAGTTGTCCACTTGTGACTGGATCGCCCAAGATGAATGTTAATGCCACGTCTGCACAGGGCCTTTGAGAATTATTCAATGTGATACTGAACCCAATTTATAGCACAGCCATGCTGGCATGTATTTAACATTTTATTTCATTAATTTACTTATATCATTTTAATTAGGACCCGAGTACTGACAGGTAAATAAATAACTTTGTGTCTTGTGACTTGACTTGATTTGAACACCTATCTGATGGGTTACCATAAAATTGTGTGCATGGATATTCCATGGTCTCCTGAGGATGAATCATAATGTTTCTGTTAACCTCCTGACTATCCTTCCAGCAGTTTTCACTCAGTCTATGTTTTGTACAGACATTCATGGTCTCCAGATGATGTATCGTTATGGCTTTCATGAACCTCTAATTTTTCCTCAAGCATCACCAGAAGGTTGACAGTTTTAGGGCAGTTTTAGTTTTAGGACGGCCTCTACTTTTTAAGGGGTTAAATTCAAAGTAAGCACAATACATTTTTGAACATTTTGATTTTCTTTTCATTTAAAGCAGAGAATAGTTGTTATATTGTTGTGTTATGTAATTTCGCTCTTTGATAAATCATTGACAAAAAGTAAAAAAGTAGAAAGAAACATCACTGAAGTTGTAGCCTATACGTTTTTATTGGGCTTATTACACCCTGGTCACAGCTGTGTGCATTAGCAGTTCACATGAGTTTGACAATTATTATTATTTTTTTTTAAACCAGGTCAGTGCAAACATCTATCAGCACTGCTGGTTGATTTCCACACCTTATTGCTTTCCTCTTCAATTGGCCTCATGGGAAATCTACAGTTGCACCGTATTAAGTAAAACCTCATGCTTCAGGACTGTAGTCCTTCTCCTGCTGACTCATAAAAATGATATAGAGCCTGTGCTGACATCAGCTGAATATAATTCTATTAGAGTACCCATTTGTTGTTGGGTTTCACTGCAGCTTCATTCAGTTGTCTAAATGACCTTTCTTTTATTTTAGTGCCCTGTTGGGGAAGAGGGCGGCACCCGAGCACTCAGGACGATGCTCCGGAAGCCGAGCCATCAGAGCTCAACTGACAGATTGAGCTGATGCATTTTCTCTCCTCCTCTTCTCTTGCTTTTGCCACTCTGCCGTTAATGCATGAGACGTTCCCTTGTTCTCTGGCTGCAAATGGAGCTCTTAGCTGCTGCTTTCAAAATGGATTAGGTGTTTTTTTTTTCCTCTCTGAATTTTCCCTGTCATAGTTCTGGGAGAAACATTAAAAGCATGTGTCACATGTTTTTTTTTGTTTTTTTTTTTTTGGGGGGGGGGGGGGGTTGTATGCTCAAACATGTCCATACTTCATAGCTGGAATAAAGACCCTTATTTTTTTTCATATTTGGCTATAGAGATCATATTGTCAGTTGTGAGCAATTAAATAAGTGTCTAAGGGCAGAATGCTGGTTTTTCATCAGGTTTTACACTCAGTTGGATGCATTGTCATTGGTAACACCCACATATTTTCACATGCTTGAAAGTATGCAATTGTCTGCCTCTTAAAGCTTTTGACTCTGCACCATTTCCAGCACATTTACACCTTATCTTGTTGACTTCTACACTGTGTAGTTTTCCAGCTTTTCCACATTAAAAAAACATCATCCTTCATCTCTCACACACTTCCCCACTGTCTGCCAGTGCCTTTTTTTTTCTTCCATCACCCTCGTAATCATTTTCCATCCTTTCTCTCCATCTCTTTCCCCTGGTGTGTCTGAGTCGTGAGCGGTAACAGGTGGCCCCTGACAGAAAGTGTGTTGGCTCGTGCTTCAAGTAACCCTTCATTCTTCTGGTACTCCCAGGGCAAAATACTCCCTACCGTGATATGGCATGTCTGTGGGCCAAATGGTTGTTGTTGCTTTTCTCAAAGCAATAAAGTCAGCTAATGTACAGCTGTTCACCTTCAGTATTACCCATTCTTCAATCGCTCTCTTGCAGTTACTCTCTCTGCCCCTTTTCCCCTCACTAATAAATAAAAAAAGGAAAATAAATCTGTCCTTTTGTTTGTCCTTGTTGGTGACGAAAGAGTAGAAAACTGCGCCCTTTTGCTCAAACTTTCTGTCGGGGTTGTGTTTCTTTATTTGGCACACTTTTCATCACCACTGTTAGTGCTCATGGTGATTAACTATTTTTAGCTACGGTAGTACCGTTGCTCTGTGGATGATAATGTTGGATCGTTCGGTTGGTCCACCAGTTTCTCAAGAAGCACTGGATTGAATGTTATAAAATTTTGAATATTTATTCATGGTACAAGATCAGGTCAAAATCTTAGTTTGGTTGATGACCAAACACCTGCAAAACTTATAGTTTCCCACCACCCATACAGAAGTGTAATATATGACATATATGTCTGCATATCAAGAGTGATGTTTCCATATATGTCACCTATAAGGGGATATATTATTATTACATATATAAACCTCTGGATATATGCAGATATAAGTTTATAACATATGAAATACCCATAGTATAATTTGTATATGTACATACAGTATATTAACATCCCATCCTGGGAAAGTGGCCTTGTGTTTTGTGCTAATTAGCAAATGTTATTATGCTAACATGCCAAACTAAGATAAAGAACATGGTAAATATAATACATGCCAAACCTTATCATATTACCATTGCCAGTGTGACCATTTTAGCATGATGACATTAGCATGTAGCTCAAATCAAGAGTCTCAGTTCTATTTCTGTTTTTTCATGAACAGAAATTGGCCTGGTTTTTTTTGTTTTGTTTTTTTGTCTGTTTTTTTTTATGTCCTCAAAGGAATTGGATTCGAATTTATGACGCCTCCGACACCATATGAAAGTAATCATTGAAATGGTCAAATTAGATAAATTAATTAAAATTTCTGTAATCAAGGAAGAGGCTTCTGAGACCGAAATCCATTCATCCAGATATTTCTATTAAAATTCATGTTTATCTCAGATTTGTGGTCTTTTTTATGGGGTGTATGATAGCAAAAGAGAGGGCCATTCTCCGCATGTGATATTCAGGCACAGTTTAACATCTTCTTTTTTATTCCCTCAAGGCAAGTTTATTTGCCTCCCAAATTAAGGACATTTGTTTTCAGATACATATGGTTATTGTTTTCCCCAGCTGGGAGCAGCAGATTCTCCAGGACTTAAAAAAAAAAAAAAACAGTGTGGATACTTTCATCAGCAGAGCCAGACGAACATGTAGCCTCAATACTGTGATTGTTGCAGTGACAGGAAATGGTCGATTTGTAGTTACACCTTTCATCTCTTCATCTCTTGTGTTCATACTTGACCTAGATGCAATACACAGCCATCCATGCAAAGTGAAATTGCCCATCATCATCATTTGATCTGCAGAGATCAGATTTCAGATGTTCGCACAAGAATATCAGGCAGCTATAAAGAACAATCGCATTTGCAGTGTAAGAGATAAAAATATCAGCAGAAATGTTAGCACATTTTGTTGTTAACTAATAATTAATTACATTGCTGCTAATTAGGCAATCTGAGAGATTAATGTTCAACATTTCTGCTTTATTTTCTGCTGGCTACCTGTTAAAACCAACCCTCATCTTTTTTTTTTTTTACTGATTTCTCACTTTGTCAAATGCTCAGTTACCAACATTTATACCCACCCTGTCTCCTTAAGATCATGTTGAAATTAACTATTTTGCAACAACTGCATTTTGGAAGAAGCAAACATATGCTCTTATTGTGTCTTTATCGACATAATGAAAAAAAACATTTTAAGTAAATCTATATCTGCAAAATAAGTTACAAAAGCTTTGTACTGAACTTCATTCATTGTCAACATATTTCATTTGTCTTTCCTACAATATTGCACATGGCAGCTACAGTAGGAACACTGCTTTTACATTTGGGAAAAATTAGGCTTGTGCTTAAATATTATGCAATTAAACATTTAAAGTTTATTTTTTTCAATATTTAACCAAAGCCACAATCTTTCAACAGCCTTAACCAAAACCTTTTGGTGACCTAAAATTAACCGCACAAATTTCAGTCACCAGCATCAAAGTCCTACAAACTCTACCTCCACCATTCACTACAACCACCTCTCTATAATTTTAATGTGGAGCGGCAGCAACATGGTCAGTACACAAATTCCTGGCAGAATAAAATATGTTTCTTCCCTTCTTGCATTTTGCAAAAACATTTGTTGCCATACTAATTGTAGGGGAGAGTGTTGGTTTACATGTCAAGGACCTGTTGTTGCAAGGTTAAGTTTGAGTGTCGTCTGTGGAGTGACACTGTTAAGAAGGAGGTCAAGGCTGATGGGTGGGTGACAATGACAACGAAAGCCTTTTCTAAATATGACTGTGTCATTTCCATAAACTTCATCATGTAGTTATCGCTCTAAAAAACCTAAAAGACATAATCAGAAAAATATCTTTTCTGTTACCATCTTAGACTCAACTCAAGTCAAAATCTATCACTAAAAATCAGTCATATGCTGTATTTTCTTTTTCAGTCTGCTCTTTACGTTTGGTCCCATCATTTGTGTGTATGTAACTAGATAGGTAGAAGATATGGTTATCATTAAAAATATGTGACCAAATTAAATCACAGAGACCTTTGACCGCAGTTTCACTTTTTGATTTTTAATACAGACGCAGTTTGACACCAAACGTTTGTTTACTGAGCCAGGTGCAGACGGCCAAAATGCCAGCTCTTCTTCCGCCCGCCCTCACCGCTGCCCACATGAAAGTGATGGCTGAAAAGGTCATAAAAACACAGTGTACTTTTCAGTGGGTTTCCCTTGCATCAGTAAGCTCGAACAGTGCAGTCAATAAATTGGAATGACAGCCCGGATCATTGGTTGCTGTCTGAGGGTTCCTACCTCTCTGTTGTTTTAACCCCCCCCCCCCCCCAAGGGTCTCTATCATGCCTATCTTCATGTGGACACTATACGCGAATATCGATTCCATCCTTCGTTAGTTCAGCTGGCAGCCAGGAACACTAATGTTACCAAGACAGCTCTTGACAGGATGCAGTAGAGCTGAGACATGTGCTTTTGAAATATAATATTACAACACGATACAAACATGGCCCAGGAAATGGGAAAAGACATTTAGGTTGTGGTTCATGGAGGTATCAGTTGGGATATGCAGGGGTGACAGTTTTCATTTCATTGTCTTGTCAGCATTATGAATGCATTAACCTAACTCCCTCTTTCTCACAGAGGCTTTAACATCCACGTCTTTTTTTCGAAAATCTCCTGCCCTCTCTTGTGGAGGCAGGCTCTGAGGAGATGGAAGTCGTCCGTTTAGCTTCACAAAGAAGGCGGTGAAGGATGCAGGCAGTGAAAGGTTTCTTCTCTTTCAGCCTCTCCCTTTCGGGGCGTGCTGACATATTGATCCGGGAGCGTTCAAAACCTGAACAAAGGCAAAGACGTCTGTGTCCGTTCAACTCGCCATGTACCTCCGTTTCCATGGCAACACAAGGCCGTGCGTGCTCCTGTCTCCAAGCAGCCTGCAGGTTTCCATCAGTGCCTGAGGTGTGGCGATATGCTGTGGTTTCTCTCCATCCATCCATCCATCCTGCACTCCCCATCTCTGCTGTCTTCCCCCTCCAGAAAAAGCAGTGGTGGTCTCTACAGAGAAAACCTGCATTCACGATTTGTCCATTTTGACAGTTAGCTGCCACACTCTCCATGTTCGTTGAACAAATACACTGTGGTGGTGAGGACTGTGTGTGTGTGAGTGTGTGTGTGTGGGGCGAGGGGGGGCTGTTGTACAAGGTGACACTGCTGACTGTACATCATTTCAGCATTTGGGCCATGCTTCTTTTCCACCTCATTGCAGTTTTGTCCATGTTCAAAGCATTTTTCTCCTTTTTTCTGCTGGTCAAGCACAAAACACTTTGTGACAATATTAGTTTCCTGGTGGAGCTGCGTGAAGAATGAACCGCTCGCTCGGTTTTCAACATTGCCTCTGTCAGTAGAAGCTGAATTCACATTTTGACTACATTCGTCATAAATGTGCGCTCAGATAAATGACATAACACACCACAAACGGAGCAGCCTTCATTATTCCACTGCAACACAGCACAACGCAGAACAACATCGAGTTAATGTGACGTGACTGAGCAACTTTGGTTTCTGTTATTGGTGGGTGTAATTAACTCATTTCACCTGGGGGTGTGGGCCCTGTGAATTAATCACCAGAAATAGTGGTGCCATGATGCATTTGTTGCCTGGCAAGAACAGAATTGCAGGAGCCTTGAGCTGAAAGCAATAAACCACAACAATTTGTCGGTTTATTCTGTATTCTCAAGTGCAGCGGCTCTGACCATCATTTGACTGGATACATAGCTAAAGGAAATTAATGCTTGGATCTCACAGAAGGCTAGACAACACTCAACAACACATCAAGCTGCACTACCAATTTTTGCCCAGCTATGAAATCGATACTCCTCCAGCACAACTGCTATGTGGCCACAAAGGTTTGCTTCACTCTTTTCCTCATAAAAGATTTTCACCACATTGTTGAGTGCAGTATAAAAGGAAATGGATTGGAGGACCGTCTGGGTCATCTTTGTCCGAGTACAAAAAAACATACAGATGCTTTTGAGAAAGGGCAACAACTTCATGTGGGTACAATAAAATGTCTGTCATCTTTCGAAATGGGAATGCTGTAAAAGAGGGAGGTCAGTGCTATAATGGAATAGTTTGAAACAATAAAAACGAAACCTTTATCATTTCCTTGCAATTAAAGTCAGCAGCAGAGGCGGCACACACCAGTGAAACTATAATTCCAAATCTGTTACGTACATGTATGCGTGTGTATGTGTGACACTTACCTCCCCCCAAAGTTATCTAAACTGAGTTCACTATATCATCTTTAACTGTAAGGGAAAGTAATGCACTGAAACAGTAACAGACAAAGAATGCTCAATTGAATACTGGCACTGTCTTTAGAGGATGACTTGTACCATAAAGTCAGGAGGTACATCAAGCAGTCACATTGATGTGCCTGCTTTTGGATCAGCATGATTTCAGTGTCTCATGTTTTTACCAAATTTCTCCAACCAGTTCTCCAACCTGAACCATAATATAGGTCGTTTTTTTCAACCCTCTGATACGACCCATACAGCAGCAGGATTACCGGATCTTGGTTGTGATGGGCACAATAACAAACACGCGGGATGATTGATTAGGTTTAGGAAAAGATTGTGGTTTGGGTTAAAATAAGCACTTCCATAACATTTGACAATCTTTGTTGTCATGGTTACAATAATAACTGGTAATGTTGACCGGTTTTGGATAAAAGAACTATCATAAACTTTTACTTTCACATGGGTATCGAACACCGCTCTCCTGTGTCATACACCTGTTTTGTTGACCCATCCATCCACCCCAACTTCCGTGGATTTTGTCGCTGCATTTTCTACATCACCTCACTTTTCCCTGTCATAATCATTTCGGCTGCTAGATGTCACCTAGCAACAACACGTAACCATGGGTCATAATAACCTGCTGCACAAACGACCAATGGTCTTTTTTCACAGGACAGTCTCCATTTATCAAATGCTATTGAGGAGAGAAGAGAGAGAAGAGAGAGGCAAGAGATGCGATGCTGTTGAATTCAGCTTTCTCCTAGACAGACTTCGTCTCACTGCTGTCCAGGAGAAAGTTTGTATTCCCTTTGAAGTTCTTATTTATCATCCCCTGCAAATGATAAGTTCTTCCTAGCTCCACGTCCATCAGGAGAATTTACTAAGCTGCATCGTAAGGATTGGATGTTGTTACCTGATGTGCCCCAACTGTGAGATTAAGACTACAAAGTGGCCTCTTTTTTTACACTTTATAGCGACACGTGGATTTCATAGACATCCTCAGTATTCCTATATGGCTATTCGAACTTGTGTTGGTTGAAATTGGCTTTACTCTGTCATTGTTTGAGGTGACACAGACCCCAAAGAGGCATGCGTGACATTAATGACAATAATTGAAAAATCGCTATTTTTCTTTCTTCAAGTATACATTTCTTTTTCTTTTTTGCTTCTAACCCTATTAAAACCCAATATGTTGAGCTGGCAACTCTTCCCTTTGTCAAAAATAATCTTGAAATATGAAAATGACCATTATTACACCAAAAAATTATTATTTCATGATTATGGCCTATGCATAAAGAAATAGCCTATATATTTATATTTCCCAAGAAAGTAATTGTAGCTGGTGTCTGTGAAACCCCTCATCAGAACTAATGTGTAGTTTTCTGCAGCAGACATGCCATTAGTTCAAATTCATGTTTATAAGCAATTGTCATTAAAGTAGGAAAAGTCATTAAGTCTCAAGCTGATTAAATAAATGTTAAGTATGTTTTTCAAGCTGGGCCCAGGGTCTCCAGGACCCCAAGCACAACATTAGGGTTAATGGTCACAGAAGTTATTGCACATCAGTGTTCAAAATTAGACTTCCATTCTGAAAGTCTAAGTGTCATTTGGTAGTGCGTCTACCCTCAAGATGCAAGGTCAGTTACATTTTAATGAGCTTTTTGTAATTAATCCTGATTCATTTATGGACGTATTGTGATTGCCTTTTATTACAAAGCTTGTGAAGCATCTGTGTCGATGTCAGGAAGGCATTGCAGTCTAGCTATCCCGCCTGGTTTTACAGTTGTCTAAATTTAAAGATGAGCCACTCTTGACTTCATACTGGAAACTTGCACTGTGAAAATACTCCATAAAACTGATATATGCATTAAAGGGAGATGAATCCTGCCACTGACAGAAACCAGTGGGGGAAAGTTAAAATTCCAACCTTTATCCCAGCTTCCTTCGCTGCTGTAAACAACATCAGTTGTCATATTTTTTCCATTACCACGCTCATTGAACATGACTGATATCTGGATTATTACTTACACAGCTACCTGCTGAAGAGTTCCTGGTGACTAAACTGTGGGAGAACACCTGTGTCTCTTTTTCAGATTTTTCTGTGTTTGTTTTTCTTTGTATTCTTTAGGATACAGTATTTGTATATTCATATGCAGCCCTTTTTTCTCTCAAGTCAGATAATGACATGCATAATTATTTCTGCAGATTTATCCACCAAGGAGAAATTTGACGCCTTTTCCAGGTATCGATCACATTGGATTACTTATAATTGCATGGGGATAAATGGCAATACAAGCATATCTTATGAGCGAATTCATATCCATAAATACCCCAAACTAAACCAAATGAATGAAAAATGACAGCTCCAAGACAGAAACTGACCGTGATATCGATATTTCAATTTTGCAGCTCTTCATGCAAATCAAAGTGGTTCATAGTTTAAAAATAAACCCGGCAAAAATGAATGAAGCAACTATGTTAGACAGACTCAGCATGCACCCAGCGTTTAAATAACTATTTTCAATCAGAGGCTGGGCCATCTGCCATGTTATGAGGACTCCAGCTGCTCGGGACCCAAGACTCCCCCTATACTTACTCTTTCAACGGGTGACGTTGAGCTCCAACCATGAGCCATCCTGGAAGACAACATAAAGACAGCATAAAGTAAGCACTGCCCCGACCAGTCAATCAGTCTTTTCTGCCCCCCCTCGCCCAATCAATTGAGTGCTCGCCTTCAGAGTGGCCCGAAAATAGATTGAGGTCCGCTTTGTGTGGCACATCAGATGAGAGTGCACTTAACTACAGGGAGAAAATGGGAAGTATTTCCATCCTCATCTCTGCAAATGTGCATCAAGAGGGTTATATTCAGTTTTGGTAACATATGACCAGGGTAGTGTGCTTTTAGAGTCCATTCTCCCACCTTCTCCTTCTCTCTCTTAAGCACTGCTGTGCTGTGACTGGAAAATCACAGCGTAAATGTTTCCACACATCCGGATCACAGGTTGCAATCAGACAGACTTGCATTGAAGGCAGGCTCCTAAAGTAGATAACACACCCCAACCTGCAACATATTAAAGTGATACTTCATCTCGCATCTAACTTGTTATCAGATATTACCGGCTTGCTTGAAAGGTGGCTGTGAAAGTTTGTATTTTTCTCCTACATACAAAAGCAGCTCAAAATCATCAGCTAAAATTTCAGTGAGGGCCACTGTGTATCTTTTTTCCCCTCAGACAAAATCTGTCCTCTTTAAAAGGCAAAGACAGAAGTATTGTGACACTGTTGGGGTTGATGCGGAGAATGGTTGAGTGAACAAAGCATGCAAACACAGCAGACCCTGTCATTACAGCTGATATGACTGTCCCCAACTAATGTTGGTTTCTTTTAACCGTGAGGGTGATCTTTCCCTAACATTAATTAAAGCTGGAATTAAGCTTCTGCATAGACACACATAAAAGTCTGTGTGAATCTGAGAAGGTCAACAATCAGTATTGCACATCAAGCTAGTGAATTAGTTGATCCTGATCCTGTGGGGAAGATTTCTTTCTTTATCTTCAGAGTTTGGGCATACAGTTTGGCATAATAACACAAATTATCTGCTAGGACAGTGTCAGGAACCTAAATTGTCTTTAATCTATTTAAAAGCGTAATCCATATATGTCGATGAGTTCAGATTCTTTCATGTTTGTTTGACGTAAAACTGATTTCTCTTTCTGTTTGGCAACATGGCACTGCCCCCAGTCCATGCAACTTGCAAACAAGTTGAAACAACAACCATGTATACTCTCTCATGTGTACTTATCAATATATTAACTGTAGATGTGGTGGATCAGAAAAAGCCCATTTTAGTCATTTTTTTGGAAGGTTATCTGAGCTCATTTGGATGGTACTGACAAATTATCTATTTCCCATCCACTGGAATTGGAAAGTAGTCTTAGCCTATGGGAAGGCACTGTATATGAGGCCTTATTAGAAAAAAGTAACCAAATGCACAAAGCAATTTCTCAAACCATTAATGTAATCCACTTTTCCCCTGCCCATCCATTTTGTTCAGTTTGTTCCAAACACTACATTTGCTTATGACTAACTGCTGAAGCTACAAATGGAAGCTTCAGATTTTGCCAATTCTGCAAAAACTGCATTTGGAATATAATAAAGGTATGGATAGAGCTTGAAGAATTTCTTTATGCTGCAGAGGTGGTTCAAGAGGTTAAAATGGATGTTTCGGTCCATTGTAACCAAAGTTAATTCAAGACGACCACAATTTCTTTTCTCTGTAAAACGTCCATTTTCAAACTGCCACAATGTTTGATACCAAAAAGATTTTAGGTAGAGAGTCGCTTTAAGCAACTGCTCGACCATTCATCATGTGTCCTTGAAAAAGAGAGCTTGCTCTCAATGGCCTTCCCTGTATGAATAAGGGTTTGAATGAATGAATGAATGAATGAATGAATGAATGAATGAATGAATGAATGAATGAATGAATTAATTAATGAATGTATTGGACTATACAGGAATGAGTTTAAAATCTCACTCACAGGCTCCAACATTAGAAAGGTTTAAAAGATTTTTTAGGAAAATGTTTCTCATGAATTCTGAATAGTATTAGTGTCATATTACTAAGTAACAGCTTGGCATTCTGTAAATTCACTGATGGCTGTCTTGGAGATTAGCGACATCAGTAAACTTTAATACCAAACAGGTAAAACCCAACACCATGAAATAGGATTGTAACTGATAAGAACTGCACACACAACAGTTACTTCCTCAGCTGGAATTATATGTTTATGTACTACTCAAAGAATTCAGTTAATGAATTTAAACTAATGACATTTGCAAATAAATGTAAAATATGAGTTATACATCATTCGACATTTCAGTGTTAAGAGTGATATCCAGTCATCATAACCGAAATATGTTGGGGATAGTTGATTGCAGTGGGTCAGGGTTGGAACAAACAACAACAAAGTTGGGCCCTTTGTTTTGTAGCTCAGCTCTCTGTTCTTATGAAGCCTGCATTAACACATCAGTATGCATGAAAATAATGTACCCAAATTAAAAGGTTACTAGTGATCACAGTCCTAACCAAGGTCTCCTTTGAAAGGTAACAGGCACAAACATGATTGGTATTGAAGCTGTATTTTTCTTTTTTGCCTTTCCTTTATTATTATTATTATTGTTGTTATTATTATTATTATTATCATCATTATTATTGGCATAAAAAGGAGAATATGAAGTAGTCAGACTTTTCGTGCAGAAAACATTTTGGAGCCATAGCCACAGGTCTGAGCCAACAGCTGTTGCAGTGATATGGGGATCCTAAAATGTATAATTTGTGAGGGTTGTATAAAAACTGAGACCAAAGCACACCCAAAATTGTGAAGGTCGTGGTTTAATTCCAAAAAGAACAACATCATCTGCAAATACTCGAAAACACGCTTACTTCACAAACACACCAAACCACAACTGCATATTAAGACACTGTCCAAGAATGCCAAACAGGTGATTTGAGGACAGATGATGTTTGAAATTGATTAAACTATAGTCTACATTTCGTGTCCAATCAACAGTCTTAAGGAATTATAGAATAATACCACCAGGAATGCATATGTGAGGTTTGAAAGGATGTATAACAAACTGTTTATGATTAATTACAATTCTGAAATGCCCATGGGTGCGATATGCAGATTTACATGCAAAAGTCCCGAAATGGTTTCTTATTAAATAGGTTCAAAACAGCGTCAGTCCTCTTTGCCATCTGGTCTGTGACTGTTCTGAAATACAGGCCATGATTTTGGGGAGCTAACAGGATCCAGGACAACGTATTGAAACATATTGAGATAAGACCCAATCTTGCACAGCTGACTGATATTATCTCCATTGCAAAAAGTCATACTCTCCTGAATTCAATTAGAAAAGCCGTCCGAGTGACCTTCATGACGAATTTAGTCACTTTACACAATGCTGTGAATCAATAGGTAGATAGAAAGTGAAATATCAGCGGGCACATCCGGAGTTTCTGTCTTTTTTTCCCTTGGTTTGTAATTCGAGACTCAGCTAATTAAAACAGAGTTCCCAGGCAGTCGATGACGGCTGCTGCTGCTGCGGTTCTCCCCCTTAGATGTTCAATGAAGAGGAAGCGGTATTAGAGCCATAAGGAATGACACAAAGCTGGCTATTCACACATAATTGCTCACCCAGGGAGGATGCAGTGAGGCTGGTGGCCTGACGAACGCCTGAGGTGTCAGTTCCTGTCAAGATGATGAAGCTCTCCAATGGCCCTCGGCCCTGCTCTGAGACCCCACCACGGTCCAAATGGGACGTCAATTTTAACTTTATAAATCCGAAATTGATGAAATATGAAGCAGCTGTAACTTCAGACTGGGCCTTAGTTAGGATTCTTGTGCAGAGACCCTTAACCGGGACTTGTCGCAGCTGAGCTGAGGATTTAATTTATAAATCCAATAAATCTCGGTGGCTCAGGAAAGAGTAGTTTTGTTTGAAACAATCATCCAATGTTTAGAAGCATCTTTTAAAGCTTCATGAGTGCTGTGTAAATCATGTTATCAGCCACACAGATGTGCACTTTTGCGGTCTTATTATATTTTACTTTTTTTCACCTAGTTTGACAGCGTCTAAAATGTCCTTCATGGTGCTTTAAGGGGATTGATTGGGGCCTCTCAACCGTGGAACAGTCCATCTATTGAGATCAGACAGGCAGAATCATTAGTGTCTTTAAAAACTCTTCTTAAAACATGATTTTATTGTAAAGCTTTTGTGAATGTTTGATATGTTGTGTTTCATTTTCCCACTTTATGGACAATTTATACTTACCTAACTCTTTGTAACTTACATCTGTTTTATGTTTTTGTCTGTTGTTTTATTTGCTGTTTTTTAATTCCCATTTTCTTTCTGTTAAGCCCTTTGTAACTCCGATTCCAGGTGTGCTCCCTAGTCAGAGCACACCTGGACTCACCTGGTCTAACTTCATCTAATCAGGGAAGTGATGAATTGTCTTTTGGGCATTTAGGAGGCAGTGCAGGGGAAATTCACAACTAATCTAAAAAGAAATGTCCCAATTAATTTCACTAAACATGTAAACATGTCTATATTTTGAGTTACTTTTGGTATCTCTCAAACAAACATGTTCATATATATATATATATATATATATATATATATATATATATATATATATATATATATATATGATGTATGAACATATATTGACAGGCTTCCAGATGGATATACTGCATATTTACATAACATACTGTATGCCTACAATATGCACATACATACATAAACATACATACTGTATTTGTATTGGCAGGCCAATATATAACATTCACATTTCTAACAGGTTTTATATATAATTTTTACATATGTTCTTTTTCTTTTATCTTATATGTATCTATATGTTATATATAGAAATTCAATGTATGTACATATATTACATTTGCACATGGGGAAATCCAATAATGGCTTGCATTTACCTTTATCATTCTGCTTCTTTTATTCCACTTTATTCTAAAATGTACATCAGAAGGGCTGCTGAATTTCTTTCTCATTTTCTCTAAATGCCCCTTGTTTGTCCACCATCACTCATCGCCTTTCCCTCTTGGGGGCAATAGTGCTTGGTCTGTGTCCAAAGAGCAGTGTTTCCTGAATGCTTGGGGGATATTATTTAAAATATGAGTAGATTGGAAGCACAGAAATGCAGAAAACAAATCTCCTTGAAATGTAATAATAAACAAAATTGTACTTCTTCGCTTCCAGCCAACAGCCTCCCTTGACAACTTCCGACGTTGCCTATGCTGCCTGAGCTGCTGTATAATGATGAAGTTTACAGTGTGGTAATGGCTTTTACTTACATTCCCTATCTGTTGGCTCTCTTGCTGCAATCTCTTTAAATCAACAGGGGACTGATTACAGTTCCAGTACATGCTCCTTATTCAGAGTTCTATGACATACAAATCAGAAGCACCCCAGCTTCCCAAAGGGGTGCATTAAAATTAGAAAACAAGACAGGAAGATGGACTAGCCAGGCCCAGAAATAACCTCCAACGACATGGATTCACATCTGGTACAGAGGAAGCCCGCCACATTTCCTCTGGAGGGAGAAAAAGAGAGCGGATTAGAGTTTGAGTGATGTTGGAGCTGTAAGATAAATCAAATCTGACCGGAGGAGTCACTTGAATAAGATGACAAATGACCCCCCGTGACAGACAGGGCAGTATTTTAATCTCCTTTAGTTAATTTATCCAGGACCTGAGCACGACCCTTGGAAATCCGTTATTATTGTCACTGCACCAGACTTGTGCCTGGCGACAAAAGGATTTAAAGAGTGAAAAGCCTGGAGAAAACATTTATAAACCAGCGGCTGAAGTGACGGGAAATAATGAACAAATGTAATAACGTAATTGTGCACCAGGGTCCCAAAGACAGAGTTGTCTCAGGTCATTTAATAGACGAGTGCTGGCCTGTGTGAGCCTCGCCTGTGTCCATGCGAGGAAATGCCAGTGGCCCAGTATGTCCCGACATGATTAAAGAAAAGACCTCACAGAGAAACATCTGTTTGGCCGGAAGATATGTCACCCAGATGAGGTCGAAGGAAGGATTCTCAGGAGATTGGCATCTGGGTTTTTAATTTAGAGAATCTCCTCCTCGCTCCTTCTCTCTGTTCGGCTCAGTCTCTCCTTCAAATCTGCTCTCTCCTCCTTTTCCTCTCATTTCCCCGTCATTATGACACTCCAGTTTTTTTTTGCTTCTTAGGTTATTCATGTCTGTTAAAGCAACACTTATTACAGTGTGTTTAACCAATTTCAAATCTTACACTTACAGAAATGACGACTACAACACGTGGCAATAATCACTACGTTTGCAGTACCATTAAAGGGTTATTTAGAGACAAAAACAGGCGAAATGTAATCTGTTTCACTCAAAGGGAGAGATCTAATGAGAAAATTGGGCTTATTGCTGGGGGACTGTGGGGTGAGATGTGGTAATTACATTAAAACTGATAACAACTCTGTGTGCATCAAGCTCCAACTGCAGCACAATATAATAGTAATACTCCTTAGAGATTAATGCTGTGGAAGATTTGAAGTGCCACATATTTGATGGAATCATTAGCTCAGCTTTCACGTGGGAGCACAATGTGGATAGTCTGACTTTAAAGAAAGAAATATGAAATACAGTGTTAGTTGTGTGAGGGTAAGGAAGACTGGATTCCTGCACAGGGTCAAAAAGGCTCAAAAAGTTATTGCATGCTTTTCAGTTTACATCAAGCTATTAGCAATAAAAACATAAAAAAGGAACTCCAAGTGATTTGGATGTGAATAAACAGCTATATAAAGCTTTTAGTGAAGTATAGGTGCATTAGTATCAAGCATTGCTTCACTAAAAGCTTTTTAATAGTTTTATTGCATCAGGAAGGCTCCAATATTTGTGTATCTACTGGCGCGATATCACCTGTATTTGACATTCATTTATCTAACAGCGCTCACATGACGCAGCGGCGAGGCCCCCGTCCTATCACCAGCAGCATTCAACTGTCACACTCCATAACTGCAAAGTGATAACTTCACAGACGCTGTAATTGCTCGTTAACAAGGGTGGAGGAGGGGACTATCAGACTTTGTGGCAAACACACTTGTCCTTATCCAGTGAGCTGTGGGACATGCTATGACCTGGTTGCCGTGGCAACATAGGTAATATGTACAATTACTGCTGATTTTTTCTTTTCCTTTCTATTCTTTTTTTTGTCATCATTATCTTTGGTGTTGCTGGGTTGTTTTTGCACTCGTCAATCAAAGACCGGTGCAGTGACATGTTTGCCTTGGATTTTTGTATTGAGTCTATCTGATTTTATGCAAGTGTCGTTCCTTTTTAATTGTCTTATTTATCAGTGTTCGTGCTAAAAACAAAGCACATGTTTGAAACGGAGTAAATAAACTATCTGACGAGACCTGTTGGGAAGTTTCTTTTATTTCTTTCCTTTTCTCTTATAAAAGTGGCAGAAGAAATACTCCCAAAATGGAAATGCACAGGTTTGTGTAGCTTTTTTCAAGTATCTTTAAATGCAGCTCATTCTGCATTCTGTTTATCCATCACATGCTCATAAACTCTCCTTGTCAGGCTTGGTGAATAATTTCTCTGAGCATTAGCATTTTTCACACTGTCTCTGTGGGTTTGGGTCTTTTTATGACTTTCTGTGACAAGGTCAGTATAGGCTGTTTTAAAGATGCTTTGGCCCCTCATCCATCTCTGCATTGTAGATGTCAGGAGCTTTCCACTTGGTTTCAGTCCTCGGAAATTTCTCTGGCCTAATAAAACATTTATAGTGCTTACTCTTGCTACAAACTCACTTGAAGAGAAGTGGAAGTCCAGTCTCCAAACAACCCAAACATCACTCTCTGTAGGACTCATTATCCTCGGTAGGAATATCTGATGAAGCATTCCTCAAATATAATACCAGTATATTCTAGAAACATTATTTCCTTATTGCCTTATCTTAAGGCCAATGCAGTCAAAATTTAGAAAGCCAGGCTCTCATTCGGATCCAGCACAAAAAAAGATAAAAAGGTTCTCTCACTTCTGACAGAAATGTCTAGCTCTTTAGCTGCTATGTGCTCCACTACGTTCACCAGCTAATTGCTAACTTTGCTAGCTATTTGGTGCTGAAAACAGTTGCCTGCTGCTACTGGAAAAGTAGTTGAGAGAGAAAACCTAATCAGTAGAGTTGCAGACCTCAAAACCAAAACAGTGAATGGAACTGAAGAGAAGGAAACTGCAGCCTGGTGATAATTATATAAGGGTTTGTCATTACAAGCAACACATTTTATGTTATGTTTTGTCATTTGACACTTTGCTCATATAAAAATATTGACTAGAGCTGTTTTAATGTCATATTCCCTATGTTCTTTGCTGAAAGCAGTGACATGGACAATCTTTTATATGAAAATACCACAGATTATTTGCTTTAAAGTCAAACCATCAGAGTTATTTTTTCAGAGCAGATTGGGGGCTGGTGTGCCAGGTTGCGTTTTTAGCTTTAGGCACGGCAAATATTCAGGATTAGGATCAGCACTCATGTGCCCGTTAAGAATGATTGCGTTCAGGAAAGGCGCTTTGGTTTATTGAACACAGGGATTTATCTGATCCTCTCAGGCAGCTCAGATCGTTTAATGCTGCCTGGCTTTCCCTTAAATGAATTCCTGTGATTAGACATGGCACAGCCCAGCCTATCAGCTGGGAAAGGCAAGGAGCGAGGTTTACATAAGTCAAAACTGTTATTGTGTCATATTTTATTATGGAGAGGGAACAGGATGAACAGGAGAATAGTGTGGCCTTGTGGTGGTTGATTTTCCTAATAATCTCAGGTTATTATTTACTACACCGGGATGCGAAGAGACATCCTTTAACATGATTCTTTTTTTGTATAGAAAGCCAATGGTTTTCATATGTTTTTTTACACAGGATTATCATATTACTGCATATACTCTCCTATTTAGTCATCAGACAATACTACACTAGTTTTATTACATCTCTATCTCACCTTTACATGAGGCACAGGAAAACAACATGCTGAAAGGCAATAAAATATATTAAAGTGTGATATGATTTTTTTATTCATGTATTCTCTTTATGCATTCCCAACTCAATGTGATCAAAACATCTCTGGTGAAACATGTGTAGATGAATCACCCTCTGCTCCCAAAGCATCCCACAGAGTGCAAAGTGTCTCCCATGACAGCCAAGGGTTGTTGATCTTGATAACGTCTGCCTACTTAAACCCAGAGGTTCACATTGTTTGTGGACAGTACAGGCTTTTTAAGCAGGGCTTTTCAGTAAAAAAAAAAAAAAAAAAAAAAAATTCCTTCTAATAAGGATTCGGACAGCTCTTTCCCCCTTTAATCCGGGTTTCAAGGCCTCCATTAGTCCTATCTCTCATCTGCGAACCAGCCTTGGACTGTAACTCTCTGCCTTAAATGAACACGGAGATGTAAGGACTTTCTCTTCTTTAATGAGCACATTATTCATGTTTCCACTTTTCAGATCATGTTTCCCTGGTAAAAGCATAAGAAGATGAAAAGTTTAAAGGCCCAGAAAACATATTTCTCAATCAGTTCTATACTATGAGATGGGATCTTATATGAGGACACAAATTATTGCCACTGTCTGGGGTATTTCTGTATTTCTGTTTTTGCTTGTGCTCTTCTAAACACATTGAAGAGGGTACAGCTGAGTTGGGAAAACAATGATGTCATGGATTTCTCTGCACCAATCACAATTTAGTAATTTTTGAATCTTAGTGTTTGTTAACGTCGCAAGGAAGATGCCCCTGTTGTTTAAATCACTCCCAAACAGTACTAACAAAGCAGATTAGCTTAGCTTTGCATGATTAAACATTTAAAACCACCACATACAAACAGTGGCCAGTTAGCTTAGCACAAATACTGGAAACAAAGGGTATGAAATTTAGCCGAGCCGATAAATAGCCCAGCCTATAACCTTCTGTAAAAATGTTAAATTGTTGTTTCCCCATTCCATTTATGCTAAGCTAAGCTAACTGGTTTCTAAATGTAGCTTCATATTCAACATACTAACATGAACATGAAATATTCCTTTAAGAAATTATGGTTTGATCAGCTCCACTTTAACCTTGATTTCTGTGTATTTAGTCATTATATGAATACATAATATTGTAGAGACATATCAAAGACGTGTCTCAGGTTGTAAAGTGCAGGAGAAAAACACAAATCTAACGTGATAGATCTTTTTTCTTTTAATCCCACTGGCACTGTGCGTAGATGCTCCTCCTGCTCTGAGGCTGCTGCCAATCTGACAATAAAGTGGGAAGTTTCTTAAAGCACTGAAGATGCACTGAGCCTCACCTGTGTTGCCAAAAGTTCACTTTTCTGATGTTAAAAGAAGTGAAAAATATAACTTTGCTTTTAAAACAGTCTCTTCAAAATAAATGTTTGAATCAAGTCGAAGTCCAATAATGTGGAAGATCAGTTAGGCTGCAGCACACCAATTATGGTATGTTTACACAGAGCACTTTCATAGTGGTATTCAGTGGTAACTTGGCAACAGCAGTGGAGGGAATAATGTTTGGATTAGTCTGACATTCAAACCTGGTGCTGCTGCAGATCAATGTGCCTGTGTCACCCTGTGAAAAAAAAGCTTTTTGTTAGTTGTCATCGTGTTGTCAAAGAATAAAAAGGTGACATACAAGATGGTAAATCACCAACACTTTAAAGATAATGGGCATTTATCTTTTTTCTCCAAATCACTAAAAACTTTACAGACGTTCGTGTAGTATCTCATAGAGAATATTATAGGGGTGGTATAAGGCATCAAGCTGAGTGCTGTGGAATCACCCATTAGAAGGTTTTACTGGACGATTGGCACGGAGATTCACAAACTGCTTTCAACGGCAGACTGAGTTTTACCAGATGTTCATTCTCAAATAGAAGGTCAGCACTGTCTAGTAATGTGCAGCATGGGAGATGACCCTGGGAAAATCATTTTAATCGTAGTGTTTCAAAGATTTCCTCCTGCAGGTTATAAAAAAAAAAAATTTCAGTGCTGAAATGAGGATAAAATTGTAGGAAAATGAAAAATAATTCAAAGTAATATCTGTTGTTTCTATCTCCCCCTAATAAGACACATTGTGTCTTTGGTTATTATGAGACAGATTTAAAAGGTGAATGTTTTGTGTGCGAGGCATCTATGATACGCCTGAGAGCAATCTCATTGTCTTGCTTGGCTAGCGTGAATGCTGAGCTAACACCAGGGCTGTAATCTATCACCGCAGAGATTGCACTTGTTCCAGCATTGTTTTACAAGCTGCTGAGGACTAGGGCAGATAAGCTTTATCCTGCCCTCACTTTCTGTGTGAGCCTTTGAAATCCATCTGTCAATAAGATAGAAACAGTTTCGAATGGAACAGCACGTCTTGGTGCAATGGCCGGTGTTGCTTATGAGTTCGGTGGAAAGCTCATATTAAGTGAACAGAAGGACCTTTTTTTCTGTGACTCTGGAGATTTTTTGTTTGCACTTTGAAGATGAACCCAAGTTTGGGGGGGTGGGGGTTGCAGATGTTCTTTGGGTAACGAAAAAAGTTAAAATTTTGCTTTGTGTTTAAAGCTGCATCACATACTGCACATTTACTTTTCGACAGCTTCAGTTATAATTGTGCGATGATTTGTTAAATTTTGATGTACGATCACTTTTGTAATAACATGCAACACTGTGGTTGTCATATTCTCAAAATATACAATCAAAATCTTTTCATATTTTTTTGATGGTTTCTCTTGTAAAATTAGGATTTAATTTGAATAAAGGTATTACTTTGTTTCTCATCAATATACAACTTTGTTTTTCTAGTATCAGGACTGTCCTAAAGCACTTCACAAAGCTGTTTTTGGATTTTACACCTCAGCTTCAATTTAATCCTCATCAAGTCTCCATGATGCTAACATATTACACTATAAAGTATAACAATAAAGTTCCCACTTGTGAACATAGCCAACAGCATATACTCACCTGGGAGAAAAAAAGACCCAAAGTAGGTATCTCAGTTAGAGGAGTGGTTGCTTTTCTTTACACCAGCCCAACCAAGGACTTTACACTGTAAGTTTATATAAAAGTGTTGTCTAGTGGAGTTATGAATGTGACTCCATCATCAAACTCTAATGGAAAGAAGAGGTAGATCTTCTACAACATGATGGTTTCTGTAAGTAGTTTCGTTCCTTTCACTTAGTTTACAAATTATTGTGCTTACAGTTCACCCTGCTGAAGTGATGTTTGGCAAAGATAAGAGGTTCTGTAGTTCATTGTGCATCCAGGAAGGTGTCAGTTCTTTATCTAGCCATGCAAAAGGACAGGTGTTGTGATGGTTGAGGTAGTTGACTGGTGAAAGAGTGGCTTTGGTTCCCAGTCTCGAGGCGTAGCCATAAGGAGATGCAATCTGACTGCTGAGGTGTTTTGGAGTCAATATTTTCCCTCCACAAAAAGTTAAACTACCTCGCAAGCTAGCATTTTATACACTCGCTGTGTGTGTGGGTTTGCCTGTGTTACGTTTGCAACAATTCTGACTCTTGACTGATCTCAGCATCACCAGAAAGCCCATTTTTCTGTTATTTTCCTCCAGACCTCTCACCTCTTTGTCACAGAGTCAAAAGCTTTGGCATAAGCACTTCATTCTGATCAGGTTTTAAATATTTTAAATGTACAGATACCTGTTTGCTCTGGGAGACACAAACTGAGGTGACATTTATCTGCTTTGACACATTGCACTCTACTGACTTTATTTCACCACAAATTTCCTTCATGTTTCGACTGACACATCTTCAGACCAGCAATGTTGTGTTGTTGTGTTTTTAACTTTAACCATATAACCAAACATTTTAGTTGCCCAAACTTCACATCCACATCCTCACTGTAATGTAGTTGCAATGTACAGATATTGTAGGAATAATAATTAATTCCAAAAAAACACTGAATGCACTCCCAAAAATAGAAGAAACAGAGAACAGGGTCAAGGGCGCTGCTGTATTATTTTATTGTATTGTATATTTCCCTATTGTAATGCCCTATTGTAATGCCCTTCCCTGTATGCTGTTTTCTGTCTACCTTTTGTTTTCCTACCCTCCCTCTTGTGTCCTGTATTTGTGTCTACCTTCCCACAGGGATTGCTAAAATCTTGTGCAATACATCTTTTCTCAACTAAGTTTAATGTCTATTGTACATGGTCCCAAACAAATAAATAAATAACTTTACAATTATCAATCACTGTAGTTTTCTATTTTCTTTGAGGATGTGATGCTTCTCTGAGGGCAAATTATAACCTCGACTTGTAAACACAACGTTGGCCAAAGCTCTTGTCAAGCGACAATCACTACCACCCACTCCTGGCAACAAACAACATTTGGCTGTGGAGAAAACTTACAAGTATTTTATACTTATTTCATAGAGCCAGTAGGGACAGACAGGAAATTCAGCAAGAGAGTAGGGGAGTGACATTCAGCAAATGGTCCAGCTGGTCGGGAGCCCTAGATAGAGATTATTAAAACACTATTTTCTTCTCATCCTTTTTTTTTCTTAAATTAGTTTCTAAGTTATTCAGTCATTTTACAATTCACATCTTCCTCTGTATCACAGAAGGGATTCTTGACAGAGACTGTATGACAGACACTGCCAGTACAATGTGTGAATACAGATGGGTGAGCAGTAAGTCAGATCCACACTTTCCAAAATGTTTGATGAAAAAAAAAAAAAAAAAAAAAGGCTGCACATAATTTCCACTCTACTGCAGTTTAAGTGCCTATTTTTACCTCTTGATATTTTTTTGTTTTGCTTCCTTGAAACGTGCAATCCAGTCAGAGTGAGTGTTTACTTGTCAGCAAGGATGTTACCTTTGGCCTTTTCATTCTGCCGTCTCAGTGTGAGGCTGAGTTATTGATGAGCCCATCAGCTTGATGCTGTCAAATAGCAATCTGTCCTCCCTCCTCGCTCACTCTCGTCTCACCCTCCCTCATTCTACTCCACCTCCCTAATCCTGGATTTTAATTTACACTGGAAGCAGCGAGCTGACCAGATGAGAGACGTCAACTATAAAGGGCCCCTCTCTCACACAGCGGGTATTGGCAAGGAGACTTTTATTGGCAGCCTTGTCCGCCATGTGAGAGCTGCGAGTGGTGGACAAGAGGTTGAAGGGAGTGAAGGCTCAATACAGCCGGAGAGCCCAAACAGGAGGGCTGAGGGTCAGATGACACGGTGGAAATAACAACAGATGAATGAAGGAGAGGGAAAAAAGTAGCCGCAGAGCAAAGTGCAAGCCTGTGTTTAAGCCTGAGGGAGAGGAGGAAGGAGGGCGATGTTCTCAGAAGTGAAGGCGTCTCTCAGTGAGGAGGGAGTCGCTTTGGGACCCTGAGCCTAGTATGGCATCTTCTTTAAAGAGAACTGTTAGAGTTGTCAACATTTTCCTTTTAACTCTGGTGCTCTCAGGCAGACAGGAGTTTCTTTTTGCTGTACTTCTACTCTGAAAAACAGCAAGTCCAGTCCACTGGAGGGTATTACTGCTTTCTTCTAAATGTTTAGACATGAGCTCTCCGGTGAAGGACTGAGGGCCATGTGCAGAGTGTGTGTGTGTAATCATGTGTATGCATAGGGTTCATGCACTGATGGGTTTGCTCAGGCGTGTACGAACGTGTGATGACTGTAAGCTAAATGTTAAGAATTATTCTGTTATTAGAAAAATTGAATTAGATCCTCAATCTTACACAAAAGTATTTTTGGACTTGAAATGTTTTTTCACAGATACTTTCGGGTGAGCACAACATTGGCATATCATCACCTTTAAAGGAGCTATTTGTAAGTTTTGCTTTTGCTTTTGCTACATAGCCAGAGTTAGCATTAGCAGCTGTTTACTTACAAGTCTAGAAAAAAAGTTGATGTGTTCAGCATCAAAATTAATTCATGTACCCGCCAACAGCTGTCTCCAAGGGGGGAAAGCAACGTTAACATTAATGTTAACTCTTGTCTCTATCAAATCTTTTGTCCTACTAAAGTTAGCGCATTAATTAACTAGCCCCAGCCAAACTCACTGTAACTTCCAAACTGCTCAGAAGACGTAGCGCTGCTCACGTGTTGTCAATGCAACAGTGTTGAAGCTCTTAATTGTGAAGCAACAATCACCACCACCTGCTCCCAGCAGGAAGCCACATTCAGCAGAGGAGAAAACTTACAAATAGCCCCTTTAAAATGTATGTGATGAACCTGTTTGGAAACATTTGCTTATTTACACATCCAATACATATGGAGCAACATTATTCTTCACTTTGACCTGACTTACTGGCCAGCTGGCGGATGTCAGTGCAATAGTCTTTCTCTTTTTAGCTCTGTTTTTGGTCTCTACCAGCTCCTGAGAGAAACATTGGCTCTTTTGCTGTCAAATGCTCCACTGTGTTCACCAGGTAGTTGCTAACTCTGTCTGGCTGCTGTTTGGTGCTGAGCAGGTTGAACAGTTGGCCTTTAGTTCAAAGATGCTTCAAAAAGCTCTGTGAACCCAAGGGAAACTGCTGAGTAGAGTGATCCTTTTCTCTGGGCTTATCAATAAAGGTGACTCATTTAACATACTGCAGTCACGTGATCTGAGGTTAATGTAAAAGTATTGATTATTCTCAATTGAAATCTAACTCTCAAGTCTGCAGCTTTGATTATAAATGTCAGGATTAACACATCAACATTTATATTTCTACCGGACCCAGTGTTAATGTAGAAAGCTATTTTTGAATGGACCACAGTTATGACATGTAGCACAAACTTTTTTAATAAAAACTCTTAAGAAGTGAATATGATTACTTCTCCACACTGATATATTTGTAGCCTTTTGCATTCTGCAGGATCCTCTGTGATACCCTTGCTTTTCCTTCTCTTGTTTCATATATGGCAACCCGCCTGCCCTCCAGCCTTATTGCCTGAGTGTGCTTTAGCTTTTGCTGGCTTTATTGAGGTGTTCCAGGTCCACACAGCCATCCTCTCGCCGCTTTGCTTGTCTGCAAGGATCTTCACCACTGTATCTTGCACAAGTGTCACCGCGGCTGTGATAAGCTCATGTCAGCTGCTGTTGTTGATATTGCTTGCAGAGGCAGAGTGATACGAAGGAAATGTCAGCTGATGCCGGCCTTTGCCTGCTGGAAAGGCCGTGTTTATGAGAGTATGTAAATCCAAGTGCATTGTTCCTGCTGCTAGTGAAATACAATGCAATATTGAACAGTGATGGATGAAGAATCGAAACTGACCTGCGGCTAGTCTGCTGTTTTGTGCTTGAATATTTTATATCACTTTGAAATGCGTCCAACAGTATTTTGTGCTACACAGATGCTGGAACATATCATGCACACAAATAGGCCATAACAGGTTGCTATGTTATTTTGTTTGTCTTTTTAGGCATAATACAACAAAGTGTAACTAATATAATATAATTATAGCTTCAACTTCATATAATTCAGTCCTAAACATTTATACATGTGTGCTGCTGCAAACAGAAAGTAGCAGGATGCAGTTTGATTAGTCATTTACTGCAGAATATAAGACTTGCAGTTATTTCCCAAAGACAGAAGTGCAGAGTCATGTGTTCAAACTGCATGTTTGTGTTTCTGATCCTAAAGTTCATCAATGCAGCGACCTCACAGCAGCCAACTGGTGCCGTGACATGGCCGTCCAGAGAAACTTATGGCGCTGGAGCAGAATGATGCACTGCTTTCCAGCACAAATCTAATCAGGGAACAATACAACTGAACATAATACCCGTTTGAAAGCAGGAATGCCTATGAGTTAAATTACAGTACGAGCCGAGTTACCTAACGTCCGTCGGGAGCTCAATCACTGCACCGCCCTGTCTCAGCAGGAGATTTAACTCGCAGCTGACTGAAAACGGATTTCATCTGAATCAATAGCGCTGTAATTATGCCTTCCATAGATTCCTTGCAGAGCTATTCATCAAAGGAATCTGACATGTGTTCCCTATAACCTGTCAGGGGTCATGATTTGCAGCAAAACATCTGCTGGCAGTAGGAGGAACTTGGCCTCAGACTGTTTAGATGCTAGTTAATCTGTGGGCCTTCGTTATGATGAGTCACTTAGTGGGTTGTTTAATCAAACCGGAAATTATGGCCTGGCTCCGCTCCAAGCACAAGCCGTATGTGCACATTTGTGGGCTTTTGTTTTCATAAAGTGAAATTATTTGTTGATAAAGCAGCACTTCACATCACAGATGACCTTCTAATTATTATTATTTTTTTGTTGTTGTTTTTTTTAGGGTTTGTTTGTGTTGTGTGAGGTGATCTTTTCATGGATACATTTTTCATGGACATCCCTGGACTGGTGAGGTAAATCTTTATTTTGTGTGATTTATATCTTATTATTCAAAACAGTTAACAGTATAATATTCATGATGCAAGGTATTCCTCACATCAAAGGAAAGGCACTGCCACATGTTGTCTGAAGAGCTTTCTGTGAAGCAGATCTCACAAGCACAGCTACACTCAGGTGCATCACCATCAGCTGTAGAAACGTCTTTACTGGTCTTGCTGAAGAGAATGGGCTTTGCATGGTGTGTGGTTTGGATGAGATTAAAACTGAAGTCCATTTCATATACTAATTATCATAATATGATTATTAAAAGGTCACACTTTTTAGTAATATGTCTTTAATTTGCAATGATCTCTCCTGGTTGTGTAAGTGTAAAAAGTCGAGAAGCCGCAATTGAAACACATCCCCTGCAGTATGTTGCAGGGCGTCTACAAGTTCTTAATCTTTTTGATAGACCGGTTCGGTAAAGGGCAGAGGAGCTCACAACATGACAGTCAGATTAAAAGCTTACTTTATTATCTTAAAAATAAAGTTTAAAATCAATGGAAACTTGTAGCTTAAAGGGGAGATTCTGGGACTTCAATTGTATTAATTCGGGGAACAGGCAAATCTCAAAAAAAGTCCATTCCTACTCCCTGGAAACAAAAGGGCAGTCCGGGGTCAAGTGCTGTGAGGTGGTTGCTTCCTCAGTCCATGGTGGTTGTACCCAGAGTTTCAGTGGACTTGGTTTGTATGTGCATGACTCAATTAATAACATAATAAACTAACCAACTAATTAACAACATAGTAACAGTATTCGTGTTTGGTTAAAACAGAAACGTATTTGTTTCTCATGAATTTTAAGTATGTAATTTAATAACAATTCATAATTTTTCTTTAAATGAACATAATTGTGTTGTACAGTGACAAAGTGTCGACTACTACTACTTATGACTTACATATTTCAATATACAACTGCACTACATTTCACAGAGAAATATAAAAATACATTTTAAAAATACATTTTATTGCACTTCATTTGTATGTTTACAAATTGTACTCACAATATTTGTGCAGTTTTGTGCTTGTAATGGAGTATTTTTAAATTGTGGAATTACTACTTTTAGTTCAGGCTTGAAGCTCTACTTCTATCACTTTGTCTGTGTTTTGGACACGTTGAATCCATTTTCTGGGATCCATTGGTTTCCATTCATTTTTAAATGACATTTTTAAAAGTATTGTTCGTCTTGTTTCATTCATTCACTTATTGTATTATGAGGCACACATTTCAAACCAATCTTTGCCTTTACTGTATTACTTCACCCTGTACAAAAATGAATAGAAACGAATAGAGTGCATCCAAAAATCTGAAACTGCACAGTGTGCAATCAGAAATGTGGAAGAGAGTTCTGGAGCTAAAACCTGCTCTTTAGAGGTAAAATTATTTGTATTTCATCATAAAATAAAAAAGGTTTGAGAAATCTGAATCTGAATGAATCTGAATTTTGTTAAGCAGAAATGTTGTTGTCTTCTCTTCCATCTTGTTATTCGTCCTGCGTTATCTCTGTTTTACCCTCTGACCCCTTGGGGAGATCCTGACCTCAAGGGTTTTAGAAAACACTATCTATAACATCCTCTCTTTAACCACGTTATGCTAAATAACCAGTGAATCTTCTCCTTCCAATGGCACTTGCGTCTCGCTGTGTCCTCCTCCTGTCCGTCTCCGCTTGTCTTTACAGTTCCGGCTGTCTGACTCTCTCTTTCCCGCTGCCTGAGGACCGTGTCTCCCCTGTCTGCACAGAGCTGTCTCAGTCTGTGAAGGTTGTGTCTGTCCTTGTGTGCTTCTTTCTCCCTTGATGATGCTTATATTTAAAAAGAAAAAGCAATTAAATGCCGGAAACAAAATGCCACAACTGCATTTCAACACTTGAGATAGAATCAGGTGCAGAAATTGCAGTGTTTTTGAAATAAACTGTATGTAGCCAATTAAATGTTGTGACATTCAATACATCTAGTATTAAGTTCTAGTGATGGTTATAGACTAATTTCTTCACACCTAATGTCCCTGTGTCTTTGCCTGGGTATGACAGCCTATAAACTGATGTGCTTTATTTGTGATTGTGTGTCATTCCCTGACTCCTCCGGGGAGAAATGTGTTTTATCACAAAGCCGCGGACAATGTTTTGTTGTTGTTTTGTTTTCTCTTTTCATATATCACATATCTCCCACGTGTGTCATGCCTACAAAGGAGGAGACAGAATTTGTAAAATGAGGGTTTTGAAGAAAATGACAAGCATTAAATTAGGCTTTAGGTTCCGTTGTTAAAAAGAGCCAGCACACGTTTTTATTCCTGCTTGATTGCCTCCATTTAAATTCTGCATTCCCCCATTCAAATGCTTGTTTGGTTAGATTAAAGCAAGAAATTGAAAAAAAAAAATTGTTTGCTCACACAATGCTAATTACTTCGCCTTGTGCTCATTTTGATGCAGTATAACTCCAGATTGGTAAAAACCTGTCATGGGGCAAAAACATCTTGTATTTTTGCACTGCACATAATTAAGAGACTTCATCCCCTGTTTACCATCTCTCCTTGGCGTTCAAGAAAAATAATTAGTTTTCTATCATTTGCTATTATCTCCTTTTTCTCTTTTTCCTTTTTCTCTGCCACACTGAGTTTCATCTGGACATCTTGCTCCAGTCAGTGAAAAGTAACATCTATTGGGGAAGGGAAACAGCCGTGGCTGGTGGGTAGGGAGTGCTTCTGCTCCCTAGTAATAGCTTTGGACACAGCTGTGTGCATGACTGACTCCTCGGCACTGCCGGGCCTTATCTCCAGAAAGGAGATTAGGTTTCTGGGGGTTCCCGACGTATGTCTATAGTTGAGGAGAGGCTTGTGAGCTGGTCCACTGCGCAGTAGCCACAGATAAAACGTTAGAGGCATTATTCCAATTCCCTGCGGTTTTTGTTTACTTTGGCTATGTTGATTCTGAATAACAGCCTGGGATGCCAACCCAGGATGTGTTGTAGTTGGGAGATGATAAGGCAACACAGTTTTCAGACTTTAATTTTCATTCTGTTCCACTCGTCCTGTTAGCCTCATTCTGTTCCCCCACACTGCATTTTGTTCGATTATTTTTTTTATTTTTTTATTTTTTTACCGAGACAAACATCTGAAACAACCCAAATTTTTTCTCCTTTAGTTATCGCACCCCATGTGCAGAGTGGTGTCAGTACAGAAACGAATGGTTTACTCAAAACTCAAACGCTGTTTTCCCAACTCTGAGTGCTTCCTCCCTCTGCATCACGCCAGTCTTCATGCTTTTTTGAGAACAAAAGCAGCACGAGGCAGATGTTGGTGGAGCGACGGAAATGATGGGATAAATGGCTGCAACTTGAAAAGATGAAACTCTCCTCATTCCGAGTTTTTTTTCCAACACTGTGTATTTTGAGGTTTTCAGTTTTTGGATCAAGAGGAATTTCTCAGTTCATTGAGATTTCTAAAAATTGAGCTCGGTGTCTGAAGAGGAAGATCGGCTTCTTCCTTCCTGACCCATTTCCAATCTCCATCATCTCTCCAGTACTGGCAGCCTCTGGATCCAAAGGATGCTGCCAGTTGTCTGTTACCTCCCTCAGTGAGGCACGAGCCAGTTTGTTTCCTCTTTTGACAATGATTTTTCACTTGATGCCTTTTCTCCAAAAGCAACTCAAAATAAATAACAAACCCTAGGCTGCAAGTGCAAGTCGGGGGCTCGTCTTTCTTGGCACTGTGTGATTGCTTTCGTGACGCTTTCCATGCTGAGTCTTCAGAACATTCATTGAAATCCCTTGACGGTTTGGATGAACAAGAAATTTAGGCGGCTGTGGTATTTTAGAGGCAGCCGTTTGAGGAAAAGTTTTGAAAGAAGTGGAAGGTGACTAAATTTTGTTTACGTGTCTCAGCCTTGATGAAGTCCAAGTGGATTCTAATTCTGGAGCTGTGTGTTGTTTAAGCGACAGTGATGCCTGAGACGAGACACTGAGAATATTACTAAAACAGCAGAAGCAAAATGAGAATGATGAGCACAAATCTATTATCCACAATCAGTCCACAATCAGCCTCGTGCAAGAAGCACAGATACAAAGACATTCATGATTGAATGGCACGTATGAGTAATGAGGCTGTAAACATGGTTATTTCTGCTATAAAGTTGGACATTTTAACATGAGAGTCTATGGGGGCTGAGTCACTGTTGGAGCCAGACTCTAGTGGTCATTAGAGCAACTGCAGTTTTTGGCACTGGCGTGTTGGCTTCATTTTTTTTTTAGCCACCGAGGTTGCGACCTGGGTACATCTAGTTCCACCCACACTAGAAAGAAACATTGCTACAGAAGTTTCCACTCTTAATGTAATTTGAAAAATAAAAATATTGTGGTGAGCTTGCATAGAAGAAAATACTGGGGGCCATAGATCTTAGTTTTTAAGTAAGCCCCATGCCCCGATCATCTGCACAACTGAGGACATTTATTTAGCACTGGAACTGAACACAGAACAGAGACTTCCTGGAGGCCATTAATCATTACAGGACTCTTGGCCGTGGTGGCCCATTGCTAGATAGAACTTAACACTGTCTTGGCTACACAAACACTGAACAGCTACAGCACACAACCACAACAAAACATGAATAACATTAAACCTGAGCACAGAATTAATAAAGCAATAATTAAAATGTTTAAGTCCTTGTGTTTGGAAGTGTCAGTAGTTATAGCGACTGCCCCCTCCAGTCGATACAATATAATACAGATAAGGTTTCTCGGACGAAACACTGACAAGTTACAGTACAGTGAAATCTTCTACACATTTATTTTTTTCTATTTCCATGAGAATTTTTTGCTTGACAACCTTTACAGGTCAGTAGTTGTTCTGTTTCTTCTATAGCCACCTCGCTACATTGACCCAGCAGCACCAGTTTCAGCCTTCTGTGTCAACACAGGATGCGCTCAGGTACCCTATTGAGAGTAGGTCACCCACATATTGGCAGCATTCAGAGTCCAACACACAATCACTGTAGTTACAAGAAAATAGTTTTAAAAGCTTGAGAATATGGTTCGGGGTTGCAGTTACACACACATTTACAGTATAGTGCAGGTGAAAGTAGCACAGTGGGATGGACGACTGAAAAACACAGCTGAAGCACTCCTTATGTAGATAAGGTGTCAGAATCTTTTTGCAGGTTGCTGTCCAGGGGGGCATCCACACCTGACTGTGTTTCATCACCTCCACTATTTTAGTCAGCAAGACATTTTTTTATGTCAAACCATTCCTTCTTCACTTCTTTCACTGTACTACATAACAGCGCTGACTGCTGCAGTAATTCTCCCACATTTTTTTTTTCAGAGCCAGTATTACCACCACTGACCCTGCTGCATAAACTATGTTTTCATCTATTTCCATATCTTCAAGCTCCGCAGTGTTAAACTCACTCTTTTGTGACATGTGACATGTTTTGTGAATTAAACCTTGTCCTGCAATTTAGGGGCATTGCTGGTGATGAATCTAATGCACACACACCTACTCATCAGAGGTATTTGTCACAGTGTTTGGTCACGCCTGACTCCAGTGAATTCATATGCTGCTGCAGGCTGTAATGCTGCCATTTCAATTGCTGGAAATTTATAAAAGCAGATTAAGGAGGGAAAGATGAGACCTTTGTTCATTGTCTATCAGCACTAATCAGGTGATGAGAGATTTATAACAGCTCTTACAAAAATAGGATTGCACTCTTGCATGAGGCCCAGTGGCTATTTTTATTCTATCACTCTCAATGTGTCTCTCACGCTCTTTCCTCAGGAAGGTAGTTGGAAAATTAGTTAATCCAGAGGTTGCTCATTTGTCTAAAGCTTTCACTTCCATGCAGCCTCTGCATGTCCTTTTTTATACCTACAAATGTTCAAAGGCTGCAGTCGCAGCCCAGTCACTTCAAACAGCTGCTCTCATCAAAATCTCTCACACCTTAATGAATCCAAACTGGGCGAAAGGAAACGAGCATTAAAGGAAAGGAAACGCCACGTAGAGAAAACCAGAGGAGCAGGTAAGGTTAAACACAGAGGAGTGGTTTGAAAGGCAAACTGAACTCTCACTCTGCCGCGAGATCACAGATGTTCATAGTTGTCAACGAACAGCAGCTGTCTCAAGTCTGGAGCTGCACGGCGAAGGTTCACAGAGGTCCCACAAGTTTCAGTGAAGATGACAAGACGACTCAAATGAAGAAAACAAAACCAGTCATAAAGTTTTCAGCAAATATAACGATTCACTTTCACTTATTTTTGCCAGCTGTTTTCTCTTTCAGAGGGAGGGGAGAAGCTTTCTGCATCATGATTTATTTTTTTCATGTTGTCAAAGTACAGTCATGTATGGAGGCGCGATCATTAGTGAGTGCACATCAAGGGCTTGGTCCAGAAAGCTTAAAGATGTGTATGTTATGATATGGATATTTTTAGGCGCTTCTCTTTGCTGACTGTTTTACACTGAAGACCAGATTACCATTTTGAGTCTGTTTTATCTCTGTTTGTCTGCCCAGAGACATGGCAAAAAAAAAAAAGAAAAAAAGAAAGAAAAAAATGAAACAGCCTGGAAACACGGTTTACCTCTCTCCTTCTTTATGCATATTCATCAAAGGGAGACTCGTCCAAATAGCATCAGGAGATATGATGATGTGTGGCTGTTTGTGCAATCTGCTGCATTTACTAGGTTCATTTGGGAGGGTCAGTTTTCTGCCTCAGGTGCAGATCTGTGCAGGCATAGTTAAGGAAGGTTGTGATGGGAAGATCAAATTTAATTCGCCTGTGCTCTTGAACAGTTTATCATAATATTAGTGTTGTAATTACTCCAGTAAAACATGTCCACAAAATATCCTGACTCACAGTTGTGGCTCATTTTGGAATGTCAATTCATTCTTGAGCATTTCTACTTTGTAGCAATTTTACTTAACTCCAACAAATCCCAGCACTGAACTGCACCTCGTGAGAGCATCCCCAGCCGCTGATTGCATAATGAGCAGCCACATTAGTAAATCAGATGCTAATTTCACACAGGGTCTGGGAGTAAATTGAATGAAAAGAGCAATATAAATACGCCAGGTGCTTTTCTGTATGTTAATATCTTCCTGGTGATCTTAAATCAGATTTGGTCCCAGTCTGTACTTCATCAAATTTTGAGTGAAACGTTCCACACATGTATTTCTTCCAACTGAGACAAGTCTGGTTTATGTTGCACAACTTTAATTAGTTTTTGTTTAGGATGGCTGCAACCGATAAGGGGGATTTAGATTTTGCATTAAGTAAAATATAGGCTATTTATGGCCTCACCCTTTATTTGCATGTGATGAACCAGTCAGTATCATGTAACTATTAAGGAGGCTATTTCTAAGTTTTCTCTGCTGCCGAAGGTGGTTTCTTGCCGGGAGTGAGAGCTGGTGACTGTCGCTTGATGAGAGCTACAGCCATCGCTGCATTTACATGATAAGAGGTTATAATAAGCCCTCTGAGCAGTGCTACGTTTCCAGGGCAGCTTGGAGGCTACAGTGAGTTGCTATCAGAAAGTGATGAGACGGGCCGGGGCTAGCTGGTTAGCATGCTAACTTCAGTAGAAGAAAAGACATGATAGAGAAGTGTTAATGATGGCATTGCTGAGGCAGCTCTCAGCGTCGAAAGAAATGAAGTTTGATGCTGCACTTGCAACATTTTTTCTAGACTGGTCAGTAAAACACTGTTAATGCCAACGTTGGCTATGTAGCAATCACAAAACTTACAAATAACTACTTTAACAATGATATGCCGCCGAGACAAGCATCTTGACACGCTTCTTTGCTTTCTTGCTGACAGTTAGGCGAGCAGATTGATATCACTCATTCGTCTTTATGGCAAATACGAAGCTACCGCCAGTAGCTGGTTAGCTTAGCCTAGCACCCAGACTAGAATCTGGGAGAAACGGTTAGCTTGGTTACATCTGAAGGTAACAAAATCTGCAGCTCCTCCAAAGCAATGGTTCTCATAGTGGCGTCCAGGGACTTCCAGAGGTCCTTGAGAGGGTTCCTGGGGGTCCCCAGCAAAAAAGGGGAATCATTTATTTATACTATAATTCCATCAATAAGTAACACAAAGACATAATGTGTGCCTACTGTATTTTTGGCATGGGCTTCAAAAATGTTTTGTAATAAAACATCTAAAAGCAAAAACCTTATCAGACGGGAGTCTGTGGTCTAATGTGTGTCAGTTTAGGGGTCCTTAATGTGAAAACGTTTGCGAACCACTGCTCTAAAGTCAACAAACTAGATATAATTTGTTAGTGAGCTTTATGTCAGTGTGCCAGCATAATTGTAGCTTCTTCCCCTGTTTCCAGTCTTCATGCTAAGCTAACCAGCTGGCTGTAGCTACATATCATGATACAGATTTGAAAGTGGTGTCAGAAAGTGTTTATTTCAGGTTTGAATCCAGTGTTGACACATGAGTGAAGAAGCTACGTGACTCATCTAAAATTGCTGTTTGTCTTCTTTTGAGAAACTTTGTTAGCTCAAGGTCAACAGAAATCCCTCCTGAATATCTTATTTCTTTAGGGGTAGACTTTTATGGGCTTATTTCTGTTTCTGTGCAACGTGCGCTGCATACATGGCCAGACTGGAAGTGAATGTCAATTATTTTGAAAGAACTGGAAAGCGAGAAATGTGGCTGTCAAGCTAATCTAGTTGTCATAAAAAGAAGAATTAAACAGTAATTAGTCTTTGTTTGAATTTTATCTTTTGCTGCAGGTTTACTTTGCCTTCGTCCACAGTTATTGTGCCATTTCATCTGAAATGAGCCTGTCTCAAATATATCCTGCTTAAAGCCAACAAGACAGGGGATCTTGGCCGTGTCGTCGGCTGCTGTCAGCTGTCACCAGTTAAAGTCCTCTCTCGAGCCAGTGAATATGTTCATTTGTGCTTCATCCATAATCTACTTGTAGCCCACTGTAAGCTTGAAAGAAAGTCGGTCACAGAGGGTGACGTTGGCCTGCTTCCAGCCAGAACACCAGTGTCAGAGGAGCCGGGCTTTGAATCGGCAAGGGGTTCATCATTAGGAGTAGTCAGCGAGGATGATTCCCAGGCAGGAAACAGTGTCTAACGGAATTGAGTGGTGACTGCGGCCCTGTGGGAGATTATGCCACAGTCTGTCCGTAATGAGCAGCATAATGGCACGATTACAGCAGCACTTAATGACTCAGAAATGGCCACCGCTGTTAGTCCGTGGACACCCTCAACTGTATATTCCTTCTCTTACCTCATTAGCCGAAGCCCTGCACAATTACTGCACAATTTACAAGCAGTCACAGTCACATGAAGCACAGGAAGCACAATCTGTCTGTTTTTCTGACTGTGTGTATATTTTTCCTCACATTTTTCTGTCTAAAAGCCCAGTTAACACCAGGATTTAAAACAGTGAATTTTGGTGGGAAATCATTTGATTTCAGTGTAATTGCTGCAATCAGCAGGTCCACTCGCTGAGATAAAGCAAACCTGGGTAAGCTTTTGCATGGAGTCCAACACTGGAGCACTTTCAGACAAATTCATGCCACTCACAAATTGCAAAGCCTTGCAAGTGGACTTTTGTTAGCTGTGTCACTCCTGTTTTATGTAAGCCTGCTCTACCTACACATTAACTGCTTTAGAGATGCGGCACGGATTGCAGTCATCCGTGAGAGAGCAGGCAACACATCTCCTGAACAAACTGTTACTATGCAGTGAACAAGCTAGCCTTGCAAGATACTACTACAACACCAAACCTCCAGCACCTTTCTCCAGCCTGTGTGAATGATGCAATGACACTCTCTGGCATGACGGGGTTTTAGGCTCGTTGTCTGTCAGTCGAGGACGGTCTCATGCATTCATTTGGTCCCTTATTGGTTTTGATGAGGCAATGACTGTGTCCTCACATATCCACTACTACTACTATTACTACTCAAATGGTTTGCACAGTGTATCTTCACGTTTTCCCAACAAGTGACCTTTTGGGGTTCATGATGATAACTTTACTGCCTTCCATGTGTTGAAGTTGTTGCTGTGCCCCCCCCAAAAAAACAGTGCTGATAGAATGAATGAATGAATGAACTTTGTTGTGGTTTTGTCATGAAAAATTGGTGGCTGTACTGTAAGTCAGTCAGGCCTCTTAAGCCAGTACTACATTATGAAGGGAAACCATGCCATGCTGCAGGGCTATTTATCCTGATTGTTTAACTATGTAGCTGATAAATGAGGGCAGATCATGAATTAAAGGTCCCATATTGTATAAAGTGAGATTTTCATGTCTTTTTTGATTATAAAGCAGATTCTTTATTAATACTGTGAAAGTTGTAAAGCGCTCAGTCCATGGTGAAATACACATCGCCCATATCTAGAAACTGTGCCTTCGGGACTTCTGTAACTTTGTGATGTCACAATAAGGCCATCACCACTCTCAGCCATACCTCAAGCCCAGCCCAACTGGACCCACCATCCAACCTTGCAGAATTTGGCTTTTCTGAGTGCTTACCTGAAACCTGCTATCATTTTATTTGATCACTCAGAAAACACTCAGCCCTGTTGTTACTTGAGCTCCAGAGGGAAGCCTTAGAGAGGAGATGTAAAACTACAGTGCGAGAGTTTTTGGTTCTTAAAACCACAAATACATCTTCTTAAGGATATCAACACTTCAAATAAAACACTGGAAAAGTGTAAAACATGGGACCTTTAATTTTAATGTGCATCTGTTTACCATGACTTGAAAAAAACGTATGTAATTCTACCTGAAAGTCTCCTAGTATGCAATATCTGTTTTTGTTCTAAAATACATAACTCAGTATATTGGAATAGACAGCTTCATCATAAAACAATTCTTCTGTCTTTATTTCATGTTCTTTAATGTCAGTCCTCATAATTAGAGATCTAAATGTTGCTTTTATGTAGCACAAATACAGGTGTGGGTCCTGTGACAGGCAAGATTAAACACATATTGTACTGTCTTCTGAATGTGGCAAGAGCTCTCTGGGGAAATCCACTTGACACTGCCTGAGGATTCAGCTCGACACAGCTAACAGGATTGGATGTTATGTCAAGCAAAGGTGCAATTTTCATTAACCTCCAGCGGTGCCATGATTTGAATGTGCCAGCCTAGCAATTAGTTGATTGTGACTGATTGACAAAACTAGTGTTTCTCAGCTCTGATGAAAGATGGGAGTCGGAGGACAAGTGTACAGTTGACATCGGCTTTTCGCCCTTTTCCACATGCCCCTTCAACCCGCAGCGCTCTGACTTCCTGTGTTGCAGAGTCTACTGTTATCACACGGTCTCTCTGAAAGTGAAGACAGACTTAACCTGGGGCCAGATGCATAAAAAGAAATCTGTAGGTTCAGGAGTTAAACTGCATATGACAAGAAACTAGAGTACAGCTGATACTCCATGACAACAACAATGGCTTAGAGGAGAGGTTCTAGAAAAGTTCTTTTTTCCCTATTGTGTGTTACCTCTTCAAACTTTTCTTTAAAACTACAGAAACTCTCAAAAATGTAAAGACTCTGTCACGGGCCACCAGTTTTAATTACTTCAACGCTCATCCTCAGAAATTTGGTTATGTATGTTATTTAATGGGTATGGTTGACAGCTCTCAATGCTACAGTCCCCATGAGCCTCAGCTCCATTGCCATGGAGAAGAAGCCAGTCAGAGGCACATCAGTGTGGTAATGATTTCAAAACGGGCTTTGTCGTTGCAGTTGTGAAGAAAACACTCTGGACTGTGTTATGTGTTTTCCCAACAGTGTGATCTTTAGCTTTAGCTCACCATTAGTAGCACATGTTACAGAACTTTCACCTCAGGAACTGAATGTTTCTTGCTGAAAAGCACCGTGGGAGTTGTAGTTAACTTCTCTCCCACAGTTTCTGTGTACACAGATATGTCTGAGTACCCTATGCATCAAGTCCTTCAATCTGAATAACAATTTGTCTGTACCTGCTGATATAACCTAAAGGAGTGTCACCTAATATGGCGCCCTGTGCTGGCAGGCATACTGGACCTTTGTCGTCATGGTTACAGTGATAGACACACGGTTAACCGGATGGAACAGTTACGGTTGGTTAGGTTTAGAACAGAACAGCTTGCTTAGATTTAGGAAAAATCACCACAATAATAACAACAATAAAACTTAATTGTAATAAGCTGTTTGCACAGATGACCTATGGGCTCATTTTGTGCAGAGATACAGCCTCACCCATGACTCATTTTTACTTCTCCTGTATTTGTCCTGTAGTCACATGTTGTGTTTCCATGTATTTTAAAAACCCAATAAAAATTAAAGTACTATGTATTCATAAAGGCAAAATGCTTATATAATATATACATCCATATTCAATCATTGCAAAATTGGGCACCTGTGCAACTGCACTCCCACACTTACACAAGTCCTTAGTAAAAATATTTCCACAGAAATATTTCTGTATGCTCTACCAGTTATTAGGCCCGTTGATGGCAGTTTCACTAACATGTCTGCATTACATAGCAGCATAGTAGCAGCCTTCATATGTGCCAGAGCAGCCACCTTTACATGAACTTTACATAACTTTTATGCACATCTATAGACATTTGTAGCAGCCAGTGTCATAAATACTTGTTTATAATCAGTGGCACTGATATCTATGATATATCTGAATGAGCTTACAGAATGCATATTGAAATACATTGATATCATATAACATACATAAACACACTAAGGTGCTTTACAAGGTGCTATTCAGTTTCAGAAAAAAAGAAAAGTGAAGCCAAATAGAAACACCAAACTCTGGTGAAATGAAAGTAACACAGTGCTGACAAAATCTATTAATGCAGTTTACAAATCTGTCCTTGTTTGGCACGTAAGAATGTGTATATGGGCTCACCAACTAAAAGAATAATGTTTCATATTAATAAGACAATATTTTATAAGAGATTTCATTATTTATCCATTCCTTACCTTTTCCATTCTAGAAAACTAAATTCATGGCGGTCTGAAGTGAAATTAAGGTGCTTACATTCTCATTGTACGCTCTTTTATCATGACAGCTGCATGTAATTGGGAAATGGAGCATGCATGAGAGTTTTACATGCATTTTTCATACAAGTGGCTCCAGGTTTAGGACCAGACAGCATGGGGCAAATAAGTACACTTTCCGCTGTGTGGCAGCGACATATCATACGATACAGAATAAGGCTTCAGTGACAGAGCTAGAAAGTTTGTTCTCACTTTCAGATCTGTTTGCGGGAGAGGGTTAATGACTGGTCTGAAGGGTCTGGCAGATGATATTTATCATGCTGATAAGCTCCATCAATGGGCTGAAATGTGGCGTGAAGTAGCTCATCAGATGGACCTGTTTGAGCTCTCCCTGGGCGGCCACTCTCCTCTCACCAAACTCCTCAGTCAGAGGCAATTGAGTGTGTGCGTCACATTCGGCTTCAAGGGGGATTCACGGCCTAATGTGATATGATTTGCATACGTGTTTGTGCAAGACTCTTTTTTTTGCAATGAAGGACTGGTCTAAAAATAGAGCCTCTACCTTCCACAGTGAAATAGGACAACCTGCTCTAAAACCCCAGTCCATTTATATTCTGCGCACATGGAAACACTTGATGGCGCAAAAGGTTGTAGAGGAATGTAGCGGGATCCGGGCTGACATTTGAATACACCGCCAGTTTCTCAATTCTCTCCTGTAACCTCTTTTCTAGGGCATTTCAGCAGACTTTATATTGAGCTCGTGCACCTTTAACACACCACCTGATCGATATGTTATTGCAGCATTGTCAGGGACATATCTGCCATTTAGATTCCAGCTGGGCGGCGTGACATTCTTCCCTCCGCACCACAGCGGGGTCTGCTCGGTGGAGTTTTTGCAAAATTGGAAATCTCTGGAGGTGACATCGCAGGCGTATTAATAAGGCTGAAACATTATTGTCCTACAGTGTATCGCCAGTATCACCAAGAAGATTTGCTGCAGGGGCAGGAAAGTAAAGGTGGGAATGTTGGCGTCTGCTCTCCATGGAAACTAGAGAGTGAACACGGCATTAAAAATCCTTTAATTTGCTAATTGCAGCAAACGATTTCCCCAGCCAATTATCCAAATGCCACAGTGAAACATTGCACGACTTCCCTGAAAGTGCTTAGTATCATGCCTCATGCATTGGTAATAGCAAAATGGGGAGTGCAAATTGCTTTTTTTCACCCTTCCCTCTTAGAGTTTTTAAATTGTTCAAGCTTCCTTTTCCATTTATCTTTTATGCCCGCCGATCCCCCGCTGATCATTCTGCAGAAACTGTAGATCTGTCTGTGTGAGCAGGAAAGCAAACATATTGGCTTGCTAGGGGAAATTACAGAGTCATGTAAAATTCATTTGTTGAAGCCATATTAGTAAATATGTTATATTTATTCTTTTTCTCTGAGCCATTTTGACATGTTTCACTGTATGCATCAAATAGCTGAACAAATTACTCTGATGCAATTGCCCCTTTCTTCTTCTTCTGAGGCCTTTTTTCTTTTATATAGATTTAAAGGTCACATATTTTAGAAAGTGAGATTGTCTATTTTTTTTTTTATTATAAAGCAGGTCTAGGATCTACATTAATACTGTGAAAGTATCAAATCAATCAGTCCACAGAGAGATGCACACAGCCTGTATTCAGAAACAGAGCCTTAAAACGAACCGTCTCGACCCACAGACCGACCTTGCAGGATTTGGTTTCTCTGAGCATTTACCTGAAATGTGCTATTTTTTTAATTGATCACTCAGAAAACAGTCAGCCAATCAGAAGGCTCAGAGCCTCTCTTCTAATTGGCTCACCAACTTGTTGTTACTAGACCTCCAGTGAGAAGTCTAAGAAAACGAGATATAAAACTACACTGAGATGCTTTTTGGTTCTTAAAACCACAAATATATCTTCTTCTCTAGTGCTGGATATTAACAATTCAAATAAAACACAGGAAAAAGTGTAAAATCTGGGACCAAAAAATAAATCAAAAAATGCTGAGAGTGAAGAAGTTTGTCTCTCTTTATTCTGTCATTAGGAATATTCTCAACAACTTATGCAAGTCTTTGCAAGTTCTTCCTCTCTCCTTTCCAATGTAACGTTGGTGTCAAGGGCTCTCTGCAGTCATATCAGCTTGTCAGAGACGAACCTTTTGATCTCCCTCCTACTTTTAAAATAAACAATTCTGAGACAGTTTCAGGTTGGGGGAGAAAATGCTCCTGAATCAGATATAAAACCATCTGCAGTGCTGTTGCACGCAGCCAGCTTTGCACAGTGAGATTGACAGTGCTTAGATTGAGGAAAACATGTCTCATTTTTGATTGGCGTGATAACAAAACATTTAAAGCCGCCCCCCCACCCCCACTTGCTGTGGGCTCTCTCCCCTCTGCTGCAGGTCAAACTAATTCTGCATTTGTTATATGTGAGGAAATTGCTGGCAGATTGCAGGTAAAGTGTTTGTAGCAGGAGATCAGGAATGTGATCCTAAGGGCCAAGGGTAGCGTCTGAATACAAAGGAGATCACCAGCATGGTGTTGCTTCAAATTTGAGGTTTTAGTGTTTGTCCAATTAATCCCTCATGCCGATAACCTCCGATCAGAGCCAGCTTCAGCCTCCTTATCCAAGGCTTTGTAGATATTAATCTTCACAATGTCTGTTGTCACATTTAAGGGAGCAACAGGATATGTTAAAGTAACCTCTCTGCACAGGCCCGAAATGGGAAAAACCCAGTGACTCAGAATAACAGAGGATTATCCTTTTGTTTTAGGTTTCGTCACGTCCGTTGTACATTTACAATAACTACAAAGCCAAAAGTGATTTCACTCTGAGCATCTCCCTCAGAGGAATCATTGGTAGCTGCAGCCCAGAGGGTTATGCGATTTTATTTTTTTCAGCTCTGTCAAAAGCCATACCGACAGTACGCCGCTGGTACACTCCTACAGGTTGTATTATTATTACCAAGACAACAAAGGTCAAATACGAGAGGGACAACTGACCTATCTGAAGTTGGTCGACTTGTCTTTAACATACAGTGACTGCAGCATTATATTTGAGCTGGATTCATTTTCGATGAAACTGATTCTACCAGGGGGCAGCTCTAACTCAGAAGGCAGAGTGGGTCAGATCAGAAGGTCGGTGGTTCGATTCCCGCCTCCCGCTTGTTGAAGTGACTTTAGGAAAGACACTGAACCCTTAATTCCCCCTGATGTATAATAAAAAAGTGTTAAAAGCAAAAAAAAAAAGTGCTGCATGAATGTGTGAGTGAATGGGTGAATGTAGAATGTAAAGTGCTTTGAGTGGGTTGATAAGTCAAGAAAAGTGTTAAATACATGCTGTCCATTTGCCAGTTGCTTTGAACATGGTTGGAAATCAACTTTGTTCAACCTTAAAACACTACTTTGTGGTTACATGGAACTGATGGTGAGCCTGCAGATCTCAAAACCAAGTTCAATGTTCTAACAACGGCCCCTTGTCAGCCCTTTGTTGGCGTGTGGCTCAGAATGTGATTAAAACATTTCAGGATTTAATAGAGTGGAATAAAAGTGAAACTGATTTCACTGAGCAGATGCTGATTTGTCTTTTTCTCAGTTTGTCTCAGTTTGCTGTTAGAACAGCTGATAACAGCACAGCCTGGAAAAGAAGCAGAGCCGTCTCTTGAAACTGGAATAAATTTACATTTGTTAGATTATAATGCTACAATGTTCTAATGACTAAATATTCAACATGTAACAGATTCTACCAACATCTCATGGGCATATTTTTTGGCTTAAAAAGTGAAACATGCATTACAGTGTTGCACATGGCTTTATCAGTGTGATGCCACCACTTTGGACTACGACCTGCATTAGCCCTTTTGGTGCTATTTCTTGACTAACACCATCAGTTTAAACATCCACCCAGCACTTCTGCAGAGCATCTGTGGCTCTAGCATGTGTCGCCAGATACAGTAGATGAGCACATGTTCTAGCATCAGGTACAATAGCACCAACCTCACTGTAACAGCAAGACTTTGAGAAGCTGCATCAAAATGTCATACACAAAAATAAAGTTCCCAGTATGGAGGAGAGACTAGGGACGGTTGCAAAACTTTTTGCAATTCTCTCAGTTACTAAGAGACTATTTGAACTAGACCAACCATACTTTAAGATTTTTACATCTGTCTGTCAATTACCCTTACCATTTAAAGATGATTATATTACATATCATGTTGCATATATGTTGCAACCATCCCCAGGATTGGGGACGGTTGCAACATATTAAAAATACATTGAATTTCGCTAATTTACTTTTGATTTATGTCTCAGTAAGCATAGTATTCTAAAAAATGTGCATTATTTTACAATAATATTATAGTATTATTTATTTATGTAATAATATTTATCAAAGAACTGTTATTGACTTTGTTTTGCATAGAAAATAGGCCTAACTTGAGTCAAAATAGGCACAATTTAATTTATTGCTGATGATGAACAGAACAGGCAAATATATTATAAGACCATGAGAGAACAAAATAATTCCTGAAATAACTTGTTTGTTTTCTGTTACATGTTAATTATTGTTGGATCTGTTTTAATGGGACAAAATTAGCTACATATTTTGCCCATTTTGAACTAACAATGTTGAAAAAAACACTGTTGTGTGGTTTGTTTTGATCTGGCTGCTTAGCTTAGGGACAGTTCCAATAACTCGTTGCAACCATCCTCAACCAGCTAATAAACACACTAACCTTGACACATGCTAACCATGCCATTTAGAAGTCGACAAAAACAATGATTCATGAACGTTCATGCCTGCAAAACAACATTTTATCAATAAATGCAGCAACAGATGTTCAATGTGTCTTTTGTCTTCATGGTGTGGGGAGGGTCTAACTGAGCATGTGCAGTAATGAGTGTCATCACTCTATCATGTTTCTGATGGGAGAAATAAGACTTGTTGCAACCGTCCCAACTGTCTGCAGTCTCCCCTTGCTACCCTAAATGCACAAATGGCTGTTTTTAAAATTTCACAGATCAGATTTATGTCATTCATAGAAAGACAACGAACAAGCAGATTTCCCAAAATGTTTTTGTATTTTTTTTTAAGTAGTAAACTGAATATACAAAATTGTTTCACTGAACATACTGTGTCTTAATTCTGTCTGAAACAGAGACACATTTTTACAGTACTTATCAGTTTTTCACCAAACTGGAAAGTAAAACTTAACAAAAAGCAGATGGTTAGGAAGAGCATGTACTAATTATACTACATCAACTTTGCATTTCTGTTCGAAAACTGTGCAACTCAGGCAGCATGTAGCAGTTCTAATACTTCTCACCCTCCAAGCTCTGTTTCTCTCTCTCTCATTGCTCTCTGTTTCTCCCTCGCTCTCTCGCTCTCTGCTTTACCATCTGTAATGAGCTAAGCAGTGGAGTGTAAGCAGCTTCTTAGATAATGAGGCACGATTCCCTGGGGAGTCAAGCTGGCCCCACAACTTTAATACACCATTTCTTCATCCTGAAAATGAAAGCAATCACAACGGAGAGACTGGGGAGAGAGATACATGCAGCTCGAGTGTCACGAGAAACCGCCTATCTCTCAAATCTGTAGCCACGAGCCACAAACACACGACTCGGGGAAAATGACTCGACGGTGCACATGCTTATTGGTATTGCCACATTGAGGGATACAAACAGTTTGGAGTCTGCCAGATTCAGATTCACCCTGTTCTAAAATAAAACTGCTCCGACAACCCTCCAAAGCACAGAGCATCAATTTTTCATCACACGCCGTACAAAGCAATGATAGTCACATTTGTGCATCTTCAGCCTTACAAATAACATTAAATGCATTTTGGAAAAGTCTCCAGCTGCAATGCAATGAAGATATATAAATGCCATAGGTGACTTTTATGGTCAGAGATAGGGGCTCGGCCATCTACCTCAGCTCTGGGAGCCGAGACCTCTCCAGCTTTTCTTGCAGGATATCTCCATAATAGCCTCATTATTCAGCCGTGAGCCCAGGAACACTCAGCCTGAAGTAATGAGCCCCTCACTAGTTGCTGAGTATCACCTTTTTGCGAGAGGTTGCATGGAGAATGCATCCTGATTAGAACTGCTCTTTAGCTATTTTGTAGCAGAGAAGCAGTAAAAGGTCATGATCTTCATTTTAAAGTTTTTTTTCTAATTTTCATTAAAAATCAGGACCATTCAACAACAATAGCTGCAGACTTCCCGGTAAAGAGCCGAGATGCGTCGTAAATAATTCAAGTGATGGCTCAGCTTCTTGTACTCCACTACATGTCACAGGGACATATACTTTTTCTTTATATGCTCTACATTTACTTTGCAGCTACAGCTACTAGTTTACAGATAACTTAACATACAAAATATAGAAGATAATCAAAATTATAGATTGTTGTGCATCCATTTAAGACTAATTTCACCTGCTATGTGCATGCTTTATAAAGGTTTATACTGTACACTGCAAATGACGACTCAAAACTACTTCATTTTTTTTTCAGCACAACTTACTTTCATATCCAAATAAATCATAATTAACCCTTCATTTTTGCATTTATTTATTATTCACAGGAAGGTAAACGAGAAATGTCGGTCCTTTTCTACAGCGGATGATTGTTTGGTTGCTCGTTGATCAAGCCAAGGTGCAAGACACATGTTTGTCGATAAGGAGGAGGCGTTAACCAGAGAGCTAATCTGTGTTATTGTTTGATGACGTGTGGCAGGCTCCTATCCGTGTCACCTGTCAGTGAATATTTACACACAACTATTTAAAGCAAATACAGTTTAAAATGAACAAGATGAACAAGTTCTCCATCTATGTACACGAAGAGCTAACAGCAAATGATTTTTTCTTTTTCTTTCAGAGGAGAAAACAGGACGTGATTTACAGAGCAGATAGACTGTGGCAGGAAAAAAAATCCTTCAGTTTAGACTTTAAGTACAATTTTAAGCACTTGTTCATCATTTGAAAATGTACATTACATGCTACTTTATATTTCATTTCCACTACATTTAATTGACAGCTTTGCAGATTAATATTATTCACACAAAACATGATAAAGCATAAAAACAGTATGCGTTCTATCTGATTAACTGATTAACACTCAGATGTACATAAAGCATTTTAATTAGCTCAACTTTGACAAGATACAGCAATAAAATGTTGGGTATATTTATAATAATTCATGCTTTATTAAATGTTTAGAAGTTGAAACTAATGGCTTTATTAGTATTTATAAATCATGTATAAATGGGTTTTTATCCTCCTGCAGTTATCAGGAAAATGCCACCAACGGACTGTAACCTTTTGGTAAAGAGTTGTAGAGCACTTGAATCAATAGTTAATTATTAATTACTCATTAATATTTCCAACTGCATACTTTATGGCTTGTTAGGAAAACAAGAATCCCCATGAGCCTTCATTCATCACCATCTAACACTGATTTGATGACATATTTTAAAAGCACAAACCTCTGACCATTTATTTCCTCTGAGAAGCTTCTACATGCAAGCACGGGAATATTATTAATAAAGTATTTTTACACTGTGGTGTTGAGACGTCTTGTTCTTCCATCACTGGGAATTTCAACATTATACCATAAGCTTTTAATGGGTTCAATGGTTTCCAGAGTTAGTTAAGATTTAGCCTCTGAAGTTTCAATTCAAACAACAAACGAACAAAGTGGAAGAGATAAATATGTGGTTGTTTACTTCAAGTAATTAAGCAGAGCCATTATCAGTGAGTTTGCAGACACTGAATCTGAATTCATCGCATCTGGGCTATGACCAAGATGGCAGCAGCCAGCCTGCTAATGCGATGCACAGCTATAACGGCATCACAGTTTAATTAATGATCATGGCTCTGTCTTTCGGCTTTGTTTAATCCTCAAGAGAATGTCACACACCGGGACACTTCCCACATGATAAGAGATGCTCAAGTCATCTCACGTTACATTTCTTTTCTCTTTTTGAATGACTAAAAGTGCACGTCATTTGCATAATCTGTCCACGTGTGTGCATCCATTAGCACTCTTCCCATGGTGTGTGGAGGCCAAGCTGTAGCTGTCTTCTAGCTGTAGTCGTCTGAAACTCTGCATTCCACCTGTGTCCCAGTATAGCAGTAACATGACGGATAGCACCGCTGTCAGGCCCCGGGGCCCTCTCAATCCATGATAGATACCCTAACACAGACTTACGCTTGTTGTGCCTTGGGTTACCACCGCAAACCTGGGGGTATCCTAATTAGCCTGTGGTTGGAACACACTCCGGTATGATGTGTGTGTGTTTACAAATGCAAGAGTACAGCGTTCCACCGGCTCTCTCAAGTACACATCATATACTACTGTCATATTCATTATTATGTGTAGATCAGATCAGCTCTCATTGTAGGTATTTTTTGATGAATGTTTGTTTCTATTCCAGGGTGCAAACCATATATGACATTGCCATGAACTTAGATGTTCAAAAAAACCTTAAATGAATGATGAAAACAAACATTTGTCAAACCACTTTGTCAAAATGTACCTTCTGTTTGTTTTCCAACATATTTTGGTTTGATCTGGGGTTTTTTTTTTAAGTCTGACACAATGAACCCCATAGGACAAAAATCAAAACTGCTCTGTGGGCTACAACTTCAGCACTGTTCGTTTTAGCCTATATTTGTTTACATTTTGGCAAATTCGCACCATTAAAAGTATGTCCAATTAGCTATTAGCTTCTCCTGTTTGCAGTGTGCCCAAGGATGTACAGACAGCTAACGCTGGGTTACTTTGATACCAAAGAAAATGTAAAATTGTGATGATTCTCAGGCAAGTTCTGGAGTCATAAGAGGCATTTTTCCTATTATTTCTAAGCAAATGTATGAACATTTATCTGCAGTTGACATCAGAGATAATGCCTCTGGAAGTGTAAGTCACCCTGATGTGCAGCATTTTTGCACATCAGGGGAAAGTCCAACAAACAGCCCACTTTCATGAGATGAGTCCAGTGAAAAAAAAGTCCAGAGCCAATAAAGTCCAATAGCCAGGCAGTTGTGGTAAATCGTAAGGGATGCGATAACACTGCTGGTACTTCTGAATGAATCCAAGTGTTTCTGATTGTTGTGTCTCATTGTTCTTCTTGCCAAAGCAGACTCAGTGACACTGCTGAGGGCACTGCAATCATGACAGCTGACTAAAGTGAACAAGTTTATTTACACCTTAAGCATCCTATTGCTTTTTTTTTTTTTTTTAAATTGTTTCCTCTCCTCATTCTCTGTCTCATTTTCCTAATTTTCCTTCTTCATCTTCAACCTTAGGTTTCAGGAGGTTCCCATGATCAAAACCATATGAAACTTACTTACTTAATAACACCACTGCAGGTGGCATTACAGATACAAGGCACAATTGCCAAATGACTGTGATTCTCAACCATGTTCTCATGGTAAGATTTTATGCAATATTTATTTTTGTCCAGCTATTTGTAAGTTTTCTTTGCTGTTCAACGTGAGTGGTGGTGAGCTCTGCTTGACAATAGCATCAGCCATTGTTGCATTTACAATACAAGAGGTTATAATATGCCCTCTGAGCAGTGCTACGTCTTCAGGGCAGAGTGGAGGCTTTAGTGAGTTGTAATCTGGGGGAATAGGCTGATACAGGCTAGGGCTAGCTGGTTAGCATGCTAACTTCAGTAGAAGACAAGAGGTGATATAAACGAGAGTTAACATTGGCGCTGCATTCCACAGCTGGACACACCTCTGGGCGAGTAATGGAATTAAGTTTGATGCTGAACTCAAAACGTTTCTTCTAGGCTGGTACGTAAACAGGTGCTAACATCAGCCAAGTAACAAGAGCAAAACTTACTTAGACCTGTTACAAATGTTAATTTAATTCTTATGAAAAAAGACAACCAAAGTCATGAAATGTGCTTGTGTTCATTAAACCTAATTAGGAAACTAATTTTCTTTTGAACAAAGCTAATATTCAGTTTCCACCTTGCACAAGAAGGACAAAAACAAAAAAGTCCAAACAAACTATCCATTGCACATTTTTAAATGAAATCCACTGTTTGTATCTCTAAGATTTCCCAATGGAGTGTTACACTTCAGAATGTAATGTGATGATCCTAAAACTGTCGAATGCATTTCCATCCTTATGAAACGTTTGCAAAGCTAATTTAAATATATTTTGTATTATGCATGGTTTACATCCATGCTAACTTGCTCGCAGTCTTTTCTGCATTACCGTTACACTGTTGTGTTTCTGGACGTGACACTTCCACCTGTCAATCAATGGAAGAACAAACACCACTTGTAAAAACACAATTTTTATAGCACTATTTATGGTTAATAAAACTTTATTTGATATTCTACTGGGTTACAGTTTAGAATGATATCCACACAAATATCATGTTTCAACAGGAAATGTTCACATTAAGAAAGTAAAGGAACCAATTCATGGGATCTTTAAGCTGCAACTGTGAACAAATCCTTGGAGACAACAGCTTACACACACACACACACACACACAGTCTCACAAACTGTTCAATCATGCATCTCTTTGGTGTCACATACACTTAACAATGCAGCCCATCATTTATTGTAGATTAATCCTCGTTCCATACAGTGTCGGGACCTGCACTTTACCTTGTTTTAGCATCATTAGAGGGAATGGATCGAAGAGCAGGGAAGAGTGTGGGATGAGTGAGGACAAAAGAGCAGGGAGGTGAAGAAATATCCAGTAAATGGTATATAATATTGTGTGGAGGAGGCGAGGAAAACTGGGTGAGGTAAAAAAAAAAGAAATAAAAAAAAGAAATTTTTAAAAGAACCTTTGACAGATGAAAGCAACAGTGGATAAGACTGGAATACATGAGGTGAAGACAGACAAAGAGAACGAGATGTTCCAGGTTAGATTTTAACACCTTGGTGTTCCGGTAATTCTGCAATATGCGATGTTAGGTGGTAGTGTAGGTTGCAGGAACAGGGCAGACTGGTCGGGGTGAAGCAAAAAGACAGGATTTCAACCGGCTGTGTGAAAGAAAAAGACATAAAAAGGTATACAAGAATAAAGACGGAGAGATGCGGGGATTGAAGTTTCCTCTTTTAATGAACCCTACAGCATCGGCGCTCCCCCTTCATGCTGCAGCCTCTAGCCTCTGGCCTTGCTGTCAAGACCATGTCCAAGCTATACAGAGTAGCAGTGACAGCTGTGGCAAGCCTGCTTTGGAGTGTGGAGTGCAGCAACAGGGTAGATAATGACCCAACCAATCTCCTCCCACCGCCCTGTCTGGCCTCCCCTGGCCTCCCCTGGCCTCTGCACAGGGCAGGGGGAGGCCTAATGAGCACACTTTTCTGAGCAACTTTCACTGAAGGCAAATGCATTAATTCTTGATTTGCCGCCACCCTTTCTAGTGCTCAGTCTTCCGAGGGAGCGAGGATGAGTCAGGGTGAGAGGGAGAGTCACTAATGCATGTTTCAGGAAAAAAAAAAAAAAAAAAAAAAAAAAAAAAACCCCAAAGTGGAGGAGACAGGACACAGAAATGATGAGATGGTGAGAGAGATCTGCATCCTTGTGGAGCAGCATGACAGAGAGCAAGAAAGACAAGGCTGAGAAGTACGAGTGATTGGGCAATCTGATGATATCGAGGTAAATGGCTTAACCAGGTAAAGGGGGGGGGAGCTGTCCGTTATCTGGCATAATTAATTAATGTTTACCCGCTTAAAATCCCAACCCAGGTGCAGCCCAAGGAAAGATGCTGAATGCTTCTTCATTTGAGCTGTCAGGGTTACAAAGAGGAGAGGTAATCCAAATCAGCTCTGCCAAGGACAGCTGCTTCATCACAATTATAACAAGGTCTGCCTGCTGCATCCGTACCTGCAGCGTTTTTAAACAGGTCGAGGCTAATCAATCCGCAGCTCTTCTCGCCAGCAGCGGTGGCCTTACTTTTCTCCAGGAGATGTTTGATGTTAACTAAAGTTCCCTCTGTTGTTCCATTAGCGAGATTGGGTTCAGTATGGCAGAATGGAAGCTTCGTAGTGAAACGATTCCTCATAACAAAAGCTTTGGGGAGATGCGTGAAGAGAGAAATCAAGTTATGGGTGTCAGAGTTGTGTTTAAATGGTGACAGATAATAGCAATTTTTGTAGGGTTACACCGAGCTCATTTTTACTCCCATTACCTCTGGGTGAAAAATACAATTACAGCCTCCACCACAGAGGGAACAATCATTTCATGCTTTTTTTTTTTTTTTTGAATTTTTAACTGCCTGGTTTGTGAGCATATCTTCAAACAACAGGTTATCTATTTTATTCTGTGTCTCATTTCCTCATATTTGAGTCTGTTTATCTGTGGGAGTTGTTTTTAACTATACATCTAATGATGAATGGTCTCCTGATGCCCTGAGAGATCTTTACCTGCAAGACACTGTATATCACATCAAAAGCAAACAAAACACAAACGCACTATCAACTCTACTAGGAATTGTACTGTAGGTCCCATACATCACACTATTTTAAGGCACACACATTTCAGACAGAACAAATAAAAACTGAGCCCCCAAGGGAGGAACCAGTATGAAATATCAAGAAACAGCTGCTGCCTTTATGCTCACAGTAACCATTGTTTATCGCCTGCCCAGCATAAATTAACAATACCCATTGCTTTCCGTATTGTAAGGTTGTGGTCTTTTGTATGAGCTACTCAAGGATCATCTGAATGACAAATACGTAACAAGCATGTGTTTATGCAACTAATTGGGGCAGCTGCCTGGATGTTTTCCAAAACCACCCAGCCACTTTAAAGGGTCAGTTCAACCCAATTCCCAAAAACCAGTATCTAGCCATGCAGATAGCCACCTCTGAAAGCTGTGCTGCCACAATTCTGGCACTGAAAAATGGGTTTGAAAAAACAAACAGCAATGTTCCCGTAAACGTTCCTGTGAACACAAAGAGAGTAGTTTTCAGATTGACAATGAAGCAACAGGAATGTTGTGTTTGGACAGACATGTTCAATGTTAGATGTACTTTTTCAAATCTTTGAACACCAGAAATGGAATTCTATTCACCTGTATTGTACTGGGGTGGTGGCAAGAGCCTGGACAAAAAACACTCAAGCCATAGGCACAGAATGATGCCAGTACAGGTAATGGTGCAGTCAGAGCAGATATTGCCAGGCTAAATTCTTGTGTGTGTTGTGGCAAAATGCCGGCCTGCCAGGAAATATTGTGGGGAGGAAACAGTTGGTGCTACCATGGGTAATGACTAACCACAGCACAGCTTCTCATCAAGCATTTTATTGTCATTTCCCTATTTCATTGTCCTGGTCTTCCACTCAGTCAAGCTCTTTGTATTATTTTCCTTTGCAATTAAATAATCAGAAACAAAAACAATATTTCCTGAATGAGAGGTAAATCCCACCTCCCATCTCAAACTGGCTGGACAGTGGAGAGGGTTATAATTTTGCAGGTTAGTTTAAAGATGGAGGACTGACTGTGTGAAGCAAACACATTCTAATGTTGCCCTTATTCAGTGAAACAAACAGGAAGGCTGGAGCCAATCCCAGCTGTCACTGGGTGAGGGACGGGTACACACACAGCTATCTGAGTTTAGTGTGTTACATTTGCTGATTAGAACTAAATGGAAAGTCAAGCTAAGGCTGATTGGAGTAATACTTTTGCAGGTATTGAACATTTCTAATCTGATGGTGAAAGCGATAAGAGTTCATAGTTGTTGATACATTTCAACCTCTCTGCTGTGCTTCTGGAAAAGTTAGGGGCCCACCAGTCATTTGGATTCATCATCTGGGAACCATGAACGCACCAAATTTGTACCCTATACATCTTTCACATAATGAAATATTTTGCTGCATAGCTGAAAAATCTAACCTGCTGCTGATCTAAATGAAAAGTTAAACAAAGACATTATGACTCATCATCTCATTACTATCGATATCTGCACCAAAATTTACAGCAATCCATCCAGTATTTGCTCAGACACATTAGAAAAAAATATAAAAATGTCACCCTTATAGTGGTGGCAGCTGGGAAGTCCCTGAACCTCAGGGGAGCATGGATATCTGCACTGAATTTCATGGTAATCCATCAGCTGTCCACAGTTCACAGAATGACGTTGCCATCCCGATACCCACGCCGGGAGCATGGCTAAAAATCCAATTACACGTCAGGTTTTGAGCATCACGGTGTCATAGTATGTCAACCACAAGACCCTGGTTTGGGCTGTTGTATCAGCAGCCATCTGAAGTGTCCCTGGCCATGACACTCAATCCCCATTTGCTTTAGTACCTCCTGCACTCTTACCTCCCTTTAATTTCCCTAAGGGGATCAATGAAGAATCATATTGTTACTGTCGTCATCACACACTCCAAGAAACCCAGTGAAACTGCAGAACAGCCTGAGGTAATCAACAAAGTACATCGGAGGACCTATGGCAGCTCCATAACCATCTCCAGCAACTTCCTTATCAGTCTTTAAAGTTGCTGATGTGCAATTGCACAGACTGCAAATGCTCCCGACGGTGACTGGAGCCGAAGCCCTCTGGAAAGCCTTCTGCTCCAGCGTCTCCACACTGCTCAACATATGTGGCAATAGATCAAGCACCTGCTTCTGCCTATCACATCTGCGCTCAAACCTCTGTGGCTCTTATCACGCCGACAGTTACAGATGACCATGCATCCGGAGGCTGATGCAGATGATGAATGAACGGCTCCGTGTGTTACTTTTCCTTCTCTTTCAGTCTTCAGATGAGCAATGCAGGGAGTTATTATTAAACCGCAGCATCTCTACAGCCTGTCCAGTGGTTAAGAACACTCTGCTCTGATTAAATAAACCAAGGAGAATCACACACATTTCCCTCTCTCGCTTCATTTCCTACACTTTCTTCTCGGTCTTGCACTCATCTTTGTCATAGTTTTCATGTTCTCTTTTCATTAGGCCTGACATCCATAAAGTGAAAGCCAGGCTTGGGATCTACAGAGCTGGCACAGCACCACTTTGCTGTCTTGACAAGAACTCAGAGAGGAGAGCACAGGGAGAAAGATTTACTCATTCTGTTTGCAGCAAAGGGGATGGGCTCCCTGCTCCAGCTCCCTTTGATTGTAATCCTATCTAGGCCAGCACAAGACACTGGAGACTCATTCCCTGAATCTTCGTTTGCATGGATAAACAGGAGATGAGGTCCAACAGTATGGAATGTTTTTGCCTTTCAGCAAATTTTGTAAGTGCTGCTATGCATCCCACAAAAAAAAACAAAAAAAACAAAACAAAAAAAAAAACTTCACAGATAAAAGTTCTTTCATTGTTATTTTGTTGTTGCTGTGGGGTATGATGTTGCTGTAAAGCAGCATGCTTCTTCCTCTGCTTCGGAAAATGCTATCTTTAGATAAGTGGTGTGTATAAGTTGTTGCTGTACTGATGCAACTGGCACTAATGCCCTTGAAGAAATGGAAATACACATCTTCATGCGCTCTGTGTACACAGTGTAGACTCCTGTCTTCATAGATGCTCCATAAACTATCAAAGCTTAGGCGAAAATACAGCAATTCTCACATTCTCACCCTGGGAGCCACAGCCTAAAAATCGGTTTCAGCAGGACAATTGTGCCAAATTCTGCTGTAATATATTTGTGAGGCGGTTTGATTTAATTTGTTTGCTGTTTTTGTAGATTTCAATCAAATCCAAAACCACGGCAGTGTGAAATGAAAATATGAATTATTCATAAATATACACTTGCGGATCACAAAAGGCTTCTGTGGCTCAGGGCCTGTGTAGTCAGTAGCCCCGCTATACCCCTCACCACCAGCATTACAGCCTGTACATCAGCCAGACACACTGATCTGCAGCAGTTCATTTTCAAGTCAGGTTTCTCTCAAAAACCTCATAAGTCCAAATATTTTCAACATTACTGCTCTCGGTGTCGGCACAGTAGACGCCACAGCATGTATTGGTTGCTGGTGCGTTTAAGCTATTGAGAGCTCGGAGACTTGGCAGAAATATACAAGCAGCTTCTTCCTTCCACTCGGCAGTGAAGTCATTTAAAAAGTAATGAGGAGAGGACGCGTGCAAGTCAATCTTGTGCACAGCAAGCGTGATCACTGTAGCGTGGTTCCATCATGCATATGTAGCCCTCATGCATAAGATTTGCAGTTTCTCTTTTTTTTCTTTTGCTTCCCTGTTGGGGACGTGTCTTCATGAGAGCCACTGCAATGACATGGTGTGTCATGTGATGTAGCTGATCATCACATTTGTCCTAGTTAGCAACAGACGAAAGTTATATAACATCCTCAAGAGCTCACTGTGATGTCATCTAATCCGGTGTCATATTAAAAAAAAAAAAATCAGGTACAGTACATATGCTTTTGATGATGTCAATGTACAGTTTGTGTCTCTTAAGAGCTGTTAGGTGTTCCTTCAGGATTGTCACCTATAAAATCAGGAATAATGACACTGAAAATAGGTTTGTAAGGTTTATTGTGGATGAAGGTTGGTAAGATGTATGTGACTTGTGTGTGAATTGTCTTAAATTCATGAATCCTCCAAAAAGTAACTTTATTTTTATCTACCTCTTTTACCCAAAGAAGCAGTGAAGCTTTCCATTTTTCAACACCATCAGTCTGTATGATGTCAATTAAGATTCAGTTTTTACTTTTTCTTGTAAAGTTGACTTCTGATTATGTAAATTCAAATGAAATGTGTTTATGTCAATATACCTTCTTTTACTTTTTTTTTTTATCTGTTTCTTGTCTCCAAGACCAAAAGTCTGTAGAAGTGCTTTGAGCAAAATCCATAGATGAGCAAACACCCTCGCTTTGCCAGTGATAACATGCTGACACCTGGGTAGGCATAAAGTTCACCATCTTATTTTAATTTATCACTGTATTCAGTGTGGACCAAACTCTTGGATTGACTGACCAAAACTGGAATCTTTAGAGCCATGAAAAAAAGAACAAATCAACATGAAAAAAATTGCCAAAAAACACAGAGAATTGAATTTCAGTAAAACAGAACTTTTTGTTGTTCTTGTGCCCTCCATGAGGACATGTATCTAGCTCAGCCACTGACCCACCACGTTTAAAATTACTATTGGATTTTTATTCTATTTTATAATGCCCCACAGTGCATTTGTGACACACAGTACCCTGGAATAAAGACAGAAGAAGAGAAAGTGAAGTCAAAACCTGGGGAGTATTATAGATGCATTTCAGAGAACATTAGGCCAGTAGATGAAAGTCAAGTTGTGAGGGGTATCATGATCGCTGGAACAAAGAGATGAGGAAAACAGCTCAATAACATATCGACACGATCCTTTAATGTCTTTCAGAGTACAAACAAGTGCTGCAGCCCTGGGGGCACGCTCCCTGCTGTGGCCCATGTTAAATGGGATGCCTTGACATTTTCAGTTTTTCAGTCTTAATTTCAAATGCTTGTCACATTAAGACGGAAACTTGCATAATTTGACTTTTATTGATGCTAAAATTACTTGCCTGACTTTTACTATCCTAACCATCTACTGAGCTGCAATATGTTAATGACTATCGGCTTCCATCATAAACGCCAACAATGCAAATACTCCTTGTTAATTGAAATCCCTGCAAAGGGAAATCAATAATTCCTAATTTATGCCTGATACTATCTTATCTTGCAGCAGCTGATCAGTATTTTAATATTAACTACAAAACTACAAATCACAAGTCTACTTGGACATGGAAGGGAACCATATGCTTTGTCTTTGTAAGTACTTCACAATCAAAAAGGTTTTGAATGGAATATTAGTTTAAAGCTGCTCTCCAAATGACCCCATATTCTTTATTTAATCCTCACTCTTCAAAGATCATTCAACATATATCAGGAATGAAAAGGGAAAACCAATATGTTATCAATGTCTCGAGATATTTTAGGCTCCAGTGGGGTCATGAAGATTTTATAGAACATAAAAGACCAACTATCCTTCCATTTAAAACAATAGGTGAGGATGTTTCACTGTAATAACTTCCAGTTGTTGAGGATGGTCATTCATGGGAAATGTTGCTGTTAATGAAAACTTAAATACTGGTCCATCAACTGTAGCCCTCCAAAGTTGAATTTTTTTCCCCATTTGTAGTGGGATGGATGCAGAAGACATTTTGTTCTCTGCAATGGGTTGCATTAAAGGGATGACTTCCCTACACTTTTTTGCTTTCGGAAAAGTTACAGTTAGATAGATGATGGTGGTTAGTTCATAGAGACACCTAAAACTGTTAGATGCTGCTGTTTTGCACATTGTATTATATTTCTTTTTATTATGTTGTTTATTATTATTTTTACTCTATACCAAAAACATTTTGGTTTTATTTTAACAAAGCACATTTACTTGATTGCTGTATTTCTATTTCTATTTTTTTCAGTACTTTACTTGTTTTGTTAGGTGTGTGTGTTTAAATAAAAAAAATTAAAATGTCAATAGCTGTCCTATTTTAATTTCTATGCTGAGGTTTTTATAGGCATTTTCTATCTGCTTTGTGTAGCAGAGTGGTTCTTCAAGCAAGTTAGAGAGTTACAAGGGATTTTACAACTGTAAATGCAATTGGTTACAGCAATTTATTGAAATTTAAGTGATATATGTGTTCAAATACAAATCACAAGTTAAAACAGTGCTAAATTTGGCTGAATTCCAAAAGGTATAAGTGGTAAAATGGAGAGCCGTTTGGGAGCCGAAAGAGCCTCTTTTTAGTGAGCCGGATCATTTGGCTCAGCTCACCAAGAAGAGCCGAAATTCCCATCACTATCTGATACAACCCATAGGACGGTCTCCTGGAATTGCGTCCCTGCAACGAAAGGCATACCCAACCTTGGTTGTCATGGTTACAATAATAAACATGCAGACTGTTCTGAGAGTGGTATACCAACCTTCCTTGAAATTGTCACTATAGTAATGGTCATGGCTTGGTTAGGTTTAGGCACAAAAACAACTTGGCTAGAGTTAGGAAAATATGGTGATTTGGGCTAATTACAGCCTAAATTAAATGTGGACAAATCCTCAGGACTTAAATGCTTATTCTTAATTTTTTTTTCCTGCCTTTTTATACCTATATTTAGAGGTACAGTGAGAGAGATACTCGAACCCTGGGCCACTGCGATAAGGACTATGCCTTAATTGTACGCGCTCCACCAGGTGAGCCACCGAGGCGCCCCTAAATGATTATTCTTGAACTGAAGGATGTATTTAAAGAGGAAATAGTCTCTCATGATGTCTTGGTGATTTTTGACCCGTGGTGACTACAGCCAGTTTACCTGGTAAGTAATTCTTGAGGAAGGCTTATTTTAATTGCTGTTGCGCTTCTTGAGAACTGCCCTTTAGTTATAAGTTGCCATTCGTACTGGAGCCTGTTACACCTCAGTTGAAGATAAGTAAAAACAGTAGATTAGGAGAGGAGGGAAGAAAAATAAAACCAGCTGGTTGCAGAGGAGGGAATAGAAGAAAAAACAGTTGGTGAAAAACATTTAAGTCAAAGTGAAATATTATTCAAAATGACAGTGGAGACAAATGTCTGTAATAAGGAGCAATCTATCAGCAAAAGCTGTTCCACCTCCTCCACCTTTCTTACAAACATTTTCTCTCCTCTGCTGTTTCAAACCTCCTTTAATTGTGTTTTTGCTCTTACTCAAAATTCCTCCTCCTGATAAATATGAACAATTTTACAATTTTAATATGATCTTTGTTGCCCACTGGGGTTAAAGAACCACTTCTAATTATATCTATTACACTACAAAACCTACATTTTTACATATTTAGTGTCAAAGCGATTCAAGTGTTAAATGTGCCCAATTTATGTAACAAAAACTCAATGATCAGTAGAATAAATCAAAAGCTCATTATGCACAGAGCACTGAACACCGCACTGAGCTGGGAAATGAGTTGTGCCATTTTCTCACTTTCTGCATGTGCAATGTAACAATTAGTCGAAAAACCCATCTGCAGTCGGCACACTAAATGCCTCTTTCTCAGACATAAGATGTCCTTGTTTATTCCACCTTGGAGGTGACTTCTCATAAGTTATTGCTGCATTTAAAACATTAATATCACACGTAATAGCCAAATCAGTAGAGTGTTTCTGGGGATAAATCCTGGAGTTCCTGCTGTGATGTACAATTTGGGAGAAATGTGTCCTGATGAAGGTAATGAAATGATGTGCAACCGGACTCCTTGCTGTTTCCATGCTGTACTACAGGCAATGGTGTGTTTTAACTCTTTTATTCATTTGCTTTCTCTTTGCACACAGCTGTTCTACCAGATTTCACATGTTTAATACTTTAAGTTGCTGTGTATTTGGTCACTTTAAGGATCTTTGATGTTTTTTCCTGGAGGTTTTAAGAGGTATGAGAGAAATTGGATGTTCGCAAAAATAGTTGACTGGATGGGCTGACCATGACTATAATGTTTTGCCATGTGTTTCTTGTGTTTGTGGAAGAAGTAAAAAGGTGAAGGTGAAAAATAAGAAGAAACTGTACTAAACGGGTGAAATTACAGATTCACTGGGCAGTCAGTCAGACAGATCTCCCTCAGTGACTGCCTCCAGGATCGATTCAACATTTTCAGTCATCCAAACTGCTGACAATAAAGGTTTAATTCAGGTCAAGACCTTACAATATTATAGAGAGAAACAACAGTTCCCACAAGGAACAAGCACTTGGTGACAGTGGGGAGGAAAAACTCCCTTTAACAGGAAGAAACCTCCAACAGATCTGGACTTAGGGTGGGCGGCCGTCTGCCTCAACCAGTTGGGTTGAGAAGTTAATAACAGTGTTAGACATACTACAAAAACTTAACAACGACAGGCAGAGCCCCATCTTCCCATCCATGGAGAGTTTCGACTACTGCCATCAGGAGGGCGGTATACTTTCCCTAGGGCCAAATCAAAAGGTCATTTGTCCCATCAGCTGTTGTCAGCCTAGTTGTCACAGCAATCTAACATATACTGATTGACTCTTGGTGTTTCCTATCTTCCTGTAATTTACTATAATGAAAGCTACCATATGTTAGGTGCTTTTATGTCTCCATTTATTGTATGACTTTATTTAGGATGTGTACTGGTTGTGTTGACTACTTTTGCAAACCAAATTGCCCCTCAGGGACAATAAAGACTTTCTAATCTAATGTAATCCAATTTAATCTAACCGAATCCTTTGGATGCAAATATTCAGCCTTCTAAAAGCATATGCTCATCCACAACTGCATTCCTTTTGATATGCAGCTTGACATTTACTTGCAAATGTTCTGTGCTACAATGCCATGTGGCTTTAATTTAGCCTAAGAGAGGTGAAAAGCTCTGTGCAAAGGGATATCGGTGTTTCAATGAGGATGTCTGATTGTTGCTGAAGACAGTAAATGTGGCTATCATCTCAAGAGGATTTAAGAGCACCTGGCCCTGCTCGCCTTCCGAGATACAAGTAAATGACCCTTTTTTCATATAATATGGAGCCTGCTCATTGTAAGCAATTTCATTGAAAATGCTGCATAGTATTATCACGAGACAATTGGGTCTGCGCTGAATTCGGGGAAGGTTATCAGGCGAGCCGAAATTCAGCAGTTCCATTTCGAACATTAATCATTCTGATTATTTCTCAACAAAGAATTTAGGTTGGAGACGTGGTGGTGCGGGGATTTGCCTCTCATTAGCCAAAGTAAAATGATGTCTGCTCTAGTGGAAAAAAAATCCTTTCTCTTTTGGTGAACCTGCGTGAACGTCTGGACCGTGAAAATTGAGCAGCAACAATGGTCCTCCTGCCAAAAGCCCCCATTTGTTCGGCTGCACAACATTGAGCTGGTGATTTCTGTCCATCTGTTCCCCAGCACAGGCCGATATTCAGGCTAATCACCATGACTGCTATCATCAGTGCTCGTCATTCAGGAGGGCGGATCTGCTGAACTCCACACAAAGGCTAGAACGTGAACTATGTGTTTCATAGGCCATTATAACAATGAAGCAGGTGTGGATTGGGTGGAAAAACTAAAGAAATGTGGACAAAGTACCAGCAGCAGCAGCACAATTTCTCTGGGGCTTAATTATGTCTTCTTTCTCCATGTTTGTTGGACAAACAGCACAAGCAGATTGGATATTATTGCATTTGTATGAAGGCAAATGAATATGCTCACATTTCAATATTCATGAATTGAGTAAGGCATATTGGGAATTTAGTCTTGTTATCCACAAGAACAAATAATGAATGCTGACAGTGTTTACCATATGGGAAGTTATACAGACTCAAACAAATTACAGAATTTAGAGGTACGGTTTTGAGATTAACAAATATTTCAGCTATATGGAAGGAATTATGGGCTATATTCTACATTACAGGAAAAGCTAAATTGACTACTCTGCTTTTATCTGAATGTGAAACTTACCTTTACATGTGGCCTACTCATAGTACTGAAATGTCAGGTTTTTTCAACTGTTGATTAATTCACTTGAAAGAAAACAATTGAAACCGCCATTTGTAATTGTTAGGTAGATCACTGTTCATGTATGCGTAAAATTTTATTATTGTGTAACGTACAGTGTATTAAGGATGCAGACTGTCAATGACATTTTCATAGTGACACTGAAATCTTTACAAGATCCCTTAAAAGAGACTGAGGGAACAAGACACTGAATGTAGTAGAAATAAAATAATCAATCGTATCTTGATGTGAAAATAGCAGATAGACAGTATTGTCCCCACCTCATATTTCAAAAAGGAGTCAGACCATTCAGATGATGTCTGGGAAAAAGGATTTAAAGGAGAAAGGAAAAAACCTCTTGACGGGCAAGGTCTGATTCCCTTTCAAACATCCTCTGCTTGACAGCACACATTACGCTATTGTTCCTCTCCTTATCTGTCATTCTAATCGGTCCTTCTGTCAAATTTTAATCCCCCTATCTGTCGCAGGACAGCTAAATGGCTTCCTCCCCATGGGTTTGATGTCAATGCTGCCCTTTAGAAACAGAGCCAAACTTCCAAAACGTAGCTGAAACAGAGAGCCCCATAAACCGTGATTGTGAGCGCCGCTGACATGTCAGAGCTTAGCCGAGGCATATCTCCTTTCATCTTTTTTTCATTTTCATCACAGGATCCTGTGTATTAGCTTTTGTAAAGACCTGTCTGAACGCAGGCTACACTGCCCGGGTATACACAACACTGTTGTGACCTTATGTTCATGATGTAGTCCTGTTCAATAGGGTGCTGCATAAAATTTTGCAATTTTTGCAAGGTTAGCCTAGCTCAGCTAATTGCTAATTTACTACTTTCATCGTCCAATTAGAAAACATCAAAAACGGCCCATGTTGCAAGATTTACTTTCCATATTCTAATAAATCGCAATCCAATACAGCAGTATAAGAAACTGAAAGCTTAGTTACTTTCCTGGAGTTTAACATTTACTTTGTCAGCACAGAAAAAAAACAAAACAAGAAAACTATGGCTCCCTTGAATAATCTACTAGCGCAGATAGTTGCGTCATTGTAGCTTTGTTTTTGTTCAAACCCATGAAACTGACCGTTTTCTCCTAACTTTAAGTTCGGTAGGGTGCTGCTCAAAATCCTTGTTGCTAGGCTAGCCAAGCTTGGCTATAGCCTACTAATTTGGCAGAGAAGGCTTACCTGAGAAGCACTGTTCACGTATGGTTCACAATGGTTGTGGTGCTGCTTAATGTTTTGATTATTCTTTATTATGCTTTTATAACTTTGGAAAGAAAACAAAAACAGACATTTTTTTTATCCATTCCAAAAAAAAGTAGAAGCAGTTAATTTTTTTTCATATAATCAAGAAAAAGACATGTCTCAAAGATGAAGTAGCCTACCACTGTTTTTCAAAAGTAAACAAAACTTTCTGTGTTTGAAAACGATAGATAGATGAAGATAATTCAAATTGTATAGATACTGTAAATAATTATATAATGGATTGTTGAGTTGACCTCTTGACCATCAAGGCCAAAGAAAATATCTAAAAAAAAAGGCTCCAATTTGTATAGACTTGTATTCTCTCAATTTCATGTTCAGATTTTCAGCTGCCGAAATGGTTGGTGAGTGGGAATCATTTGTTGTGTTTCAACCTACTCTCCACAACCTGCACAAACCAAAAGCAGATTCCAGCAGCCCGGCTGGTGTGTGGTCATTAAAGAGTCTGGACCTGGATCTGGGTAGCGACAGGTGTGAACACTTGTCATATCTGGTCCCAGGCTGTATAATTGAATGTTGGCAGGCTGAGGACAGGTGCATGAGCTAAGTGACTGGGAGAGCTAGCCTTTCAACCACCCTGTCACTTAGACTTTAATAACCGACAATAGTGAGCTCATTACAGTGTCTCATGATTATTATTCAGTTTTAATATATACATTTGCATATTTTGCACTACTTTATGTGCTACTGTGCAGATAATAATACAAGAACTACACTCAAGTAAAGCTCCTGTCATATATTTATTTATGTTATGTTTTGTTTTTTCTTACTTTATGGGACTAATTTTAAAATAAGATAATTACTGTGTTTACCAAATATACCTAAATATGAGCCTGGAGATAATATTTTTCATTTCCCTTGTGGTGAAAAACAGATGAAAATAAGCAATGAAACACTGTCACTGTTATTGCTTTGTGTCAACTGAGAGAAAACCTCAGCTACCTTGTTGGGGTGGTTATCATGCTAATACACACAAAAACAGGTCTTGTTTCATACATATTAGTGTCTATGTGAGGGTTTTGCAACTTAAGAGATATTTTGTTGCCCTGTTGAACAAAATTGGCTCATACTCCTTAATGGTTGGCATTTTAATTTTAATTAAAAACCCATTAAATAAAATACCTTATTGTGTTTTATTTAACATTAAAATGAAAAGACAGACACTAGACACTGCAGTTAAGAAGCAGCTGGATGCAATAAAAATAAAGAGAACTTGTATCGTTATATCTTCGCTGGAATTAGTTTTGTTTTAGATCGGAAACTGCTGCATGTATTTGTTTTTGTCAGTCCCTTGTCATTTTTCATTTTCGTGTTTGCTGGGAAGTTATTTCCTACTCTTTTCCTGCTGTGACCTGTTTGGCAGGTGCAATCAGCATATGTTATCCTTCCATCTGGTGCTGGATAATATCGCAGCAATATTGCTTTCCTCTCGGTGACTGCATGCCATGAGTGTCATGTAGAAACCTTCCTTTTCTAGAAAGTTAACTTTTTCATAATAAAAATGAAAAAAAAAAAAAAAATGTTGATTTAGCCCTTCAATCGCTTGGCTCAGCTCCAGCATTATGAAACCTTTTTCTGCACATGGAAGATAATGTGTGCTGTCAATGGCAATGAAAAGAAAATAAACTGCCAAAAATTTGAGATGACAGGTTTTTGCAGGACACCAGAAATGATGAGTGTGGGGCTGTTTGTAATCTTCTACTGTGAACCTTTCAAACCATTATTCATCAGCACAGTTCTGTGGCTTGAAAGAAATTGCAAGTTATTAACTCTGCTCTCAGAGAAATTAATGTGTCTTACTCAGAAATGCTAAGCCATGAGAAACGTATTATATAAAATCATAGTTTAATCCTCTTCACTGATGTAATCAGTCGAATGGCACACGTCTGAAATCTGATGCTGGAATTGGGCTTTCTCCAAAGTAGACTCGATGCTCTGGACCTCTGATGCCAGCCAGCCAGGCAGCTGTGTGTTCTGCACTTTGTGCCAGATGCTCTGAGCTCAGCACATGGTGGCCCTGGATAACAGTGGATATGGGGCATTGATTAGGTCTAAGCACACTGCACCATGCTACAGACACATCGCCTGATGTGGATTAAAAACCCTTTCCCCCTGCTGAATTAAATCCATATTAGAAAATTTCAGCTGTTCGATATGCTCCCTTTGGCTCTGTCCAGTGTCTGGAAACTGGGCTGTCTGTGGTCTTTGGCAACCCTGAATTTCTCTGCAGCTTGAAAACCTGTGTTAAAATGGAAATGATTTTCATGAAGCTGCCTCTACCAAGCTCACTGTTTTGCTAAATGGCAAGATGAAATTTAACTGGCAATTCCACTATTTCCACATGTTCTTATTTTATTTCTTTCTTATTTTTGTTCTCTATGCTAGTGACAGTGATGGGTGGATGTGGGATTAGAAGGTGTATGAAGGTGATTAGAAGGGAACAAGGAATTGTCAATTCAGTAGGGAAACCAATTTCTGCCAAGAAAAAAATAAATTAAAAATTAATTATTATTATTATTAATAATAATAATAATAATAATAATAATAATAATAATAATAATAATAATAATTATTATTATTATTATTATTATTATTATTATAAGAAGAAGAAGAAGAAGAAGAAGAAGAAGAAGAAGAAGAAGAAGAAGAAGAAGAAGAAATAGTAAGTTAAAAAATAGTTAAATCTACAAGTCTTACTTGTATTTTTTGTTTTGATTTACAAAAGATTATAAGATGGTAAGACAAATATTGACTGAGCAATGACAACAGTCAAGATTTTGACTCAGAGTTTGTCGAACATCTCATCATTGAATTTCCATTGTATCATTTTTGATGTACTAAATGAAAAAAAAAAAATTCTTTGTCTCAAAATTGTGATTTTCAGTCTTATAATTTTGATTTAGTGCCTCAAAATTGAGTTGTTGTCATGCAGAATGTTTCATCATTTTGTTTTGTCTTTCTTTTCCTGGCAGAAATTGGTTTTTATTGTCTTTTAAACCAAGAAAAAGCACAGTTTGCAGGATTTTATTTGAAATTTCATGCAAAGCCTACTACTGACCCTAAAAACACTCTCCCAACAGCTGCAGCGGCACACCAAAAACGATGCAGTGTCACAGTGTGATTTGCAATGTCAGTTACAATAATTATTTCAAACTATAAAGCATAACAAACCAGATGTCACTTGTGTTCAGCATGTGGGGGAGAGAGGCAGAGCTTTAACAGGAAAAAATCATTCTCTGATAAGCTGTCATGTCTCATCAGTCTGGTTTTCATCCCTTTTCAATAGTTATTTTGTGATGCAGGTTTGCCTGACCTTTTCTGTGTCTACCGATCCCTCGGCCTGGTTTCTTCTTCAGTTAGTCATTTCCATAATGTCTTTGTACTAAAATGTGGCTTGTATAGTACACATACAGAGGGACAAATGAAGTGCCAAATCAGGGGCGTTGCTAGACATGAAGCTCTACTGGGGCACAGGCCACCAACACCCCCACTGCTATACTCATACTGACAAAAGCATTGGTAAAGGTAAAAATGCAAAGATACATTCATGAATGTATGAGAATATTTATTTAAATAAACATGAACTGCAACAGGTTTTACAAAGTACAACCTCTGACTCCAGCCATGGAACTTTTCCATTCCTCTTCTATGTTCCACACTAAAAATAATCAAGTACTGTAGGAGGGAAAATTACAAAAAAAAAAAAAACAGTAACTTTATGATGTTCACAATCACATACCTGATATGATCTGAAAGTAAACAAAGTATTCCCCTGATTTTGTATATTTACATCAGACTTTTCAATCAAGGAAAAACATTTTGCATTTATGAATTTTCTTTGTTCTTGAATGTATGCCACTATAGGAAACATGGCAACCAAAATATATTTTCATACTTGTGGATTGTCTGAAATCTGGCAACATAAATATCATGATAGTAGGATAGCCCACTGTATGTTTTAGCAATAGTTTGTAAAAAATATATCATGTACTGACAGCTACATTAGAATATCAGTCCGAAGTTGGGACAAATTGTTGCTGTAATTTCAAAACTGGATTACTTGAGAAAGGCGAAAGGCACAGATGAATACTTTATACCATTTGAAACGGTAGGGACTGTTTATTTTGATGTGTGGTTTATCGTGTAAACTCGGGAGGTAGTGAGGTATTGTGCCGACAAGAACAGGTGTGGAGATGGACGCAGAGCTGTATGCAGAATATGATTAAACTTGATGTGAATTCATTGATGTTAATTTTATCACAAACCCTTTATCACAGCAACTAGTGAAATAAAGTGGGGCACTCTGGCGACGCCGATGTGCCAAATCAAAGGGAAAACAAAGTGTCTAAGTAAGGGGTTGGGCCACCATGTGTCGCCAGAACAGTGTTAAATGCACCATGTCATTGTTTCCACAAGTCTCTGAACTCTACTTAAGGGATGAACACCATTCCTCTAAAAGATATCCCCTCACTTGGTGTTTTGATGGTTGTGGTGGAGAGCACTGTCTGGCATGTTGGTCCAAAATCTCCTCCTGTTCAATTGGGTTGATTGCAAAAGCCATAGCAGATGATTTATATAATTTTCACACTCATCAAGACATTCAGTGACCCTCGTATGCTGTGGATGGGGGCATTGTCATCTTGTTTGTTTTGTAGATGTAAATTCAAACATCTTTAAAAACCAACCTAGGGCATATTCCAACTGATGGCATTTCCATTTCTATTTGTACCCAACAATGCCAAACCATGTGAAAGACACTAGTCCTCATTGTTTACCAAGTTGTTGGTACATTTTCCTCAAACACAAGTTGTCATTTCAGTTCAGCAAAAGCAATATCCACCATTTTTCAGACTTTAGGTGCTGTGGAAACACTGTCCAGTTCAAACCAGCACCATGCTTGTAGGATTTTGGAGCATGCCTCAAATTTGACAGTTTGCAAGACTGACAACCATCGGCATGTTGCAATGCAATTTAATTTGGACAAATAAGTTTCAGACTGCATTGTACAAAAGATGGCACTATGCCTGGATTAGGCTACATTAATATGCATATGCAAAGTCTCGGAACACAAAAGTAAATATTGTTACTTCCTAAATATTTTTTCAAAATACATTTGCAATCTAAAATTAAGCTGCTGCTGATTCCCCAGTATAATCCAAAAACCCATTTTTCAGTCATGTTTCCAAACAGGTGTTCATTTCTTGCCATTTTCCCAGTGAGTTGTACAATAGTTTATTTTCTTGCAAACATTATGTAATTACTCTGAAAATGTGTTTGAATCAGAGGTGTGGCATCGTCTGCTGAACAACTGCCAGGTATAATCACAATTACATCCTGTCACTTAGCCAAAAGGAACAGTGGGGACGAGAGAACATTAACAACTTCACCGTTTGTTAGAAGTTTTTATAGTAACCACACAGATTTACAGTACATGCTGTAGAGCAGTATTCTTAAAGGATTTTCTGAAACTCTGACAAGGTCTTATTACGTTGCAATGACCGCCATCATCACCTCATCTGTTTCATTCTCGGCCATCTAAAAATAGATAAGCCTTTTTTAATGAACACCTGGAAGTTAAACACTGCAGGCTCTGCTGATGCAGAGATTTATCTAATGGAAAATCACACCCACAACTACCGATCAGCATTGCTTTAGTAAATATGCAAATGAACTGTGGAGAATTAGCACCGCTGCTGAACATTTCAATTAGTTTCATTGTCAGTGGTATTACATTTGTCATCGTAAATAGCGCCATATGCTCACACCACTTGATTCAAGTTGGGGAGAGATTATGAGTAGATGATTTAGCAATTGCACTGCTCCTCCACAGTGATATGGCACTGGCTGATGTGAAGTGAAAAGAAGCCAGGCACTTCTATGAGGTGAGGGCACCCTGATTGATTAAACATTTAGCTGGTGTAGCTAACAGCTAAATAACCTAGCTATAATTGGCTTGGTAACAAAGTGGCCATGGGGCTTGAATACATTTGAAAGAAGCCCTTTGATCAGACACAGAAGCACATTGGCATCTTGGGCCTCCCTCAACGTGGTGGGCTGTCAGTATTGTTTGGTGAGTCATGAGGGGCAGGAATTGCAACACAGGCTAAATGATGTGACACCTCACTTAAAGGTGGCCATGTGTTCCTTCTTCATCCTCTATGGCTCACAGTAAATAACTAGATTTCCTTCCTCTAAGTGACATTTTAGTGTAGATCTGAATACTCTGATTGGAGATACAATTTAATTTGGCATTCTCCATCCTTAGACCCTAAAACTTAAACTCCATAAAAACAAACTTTACTATGTAAAAAGGCACCAATTGCATGTTCTTTCTGTAAACGGAAGTAATAGTAGAGGAATTACAATGTACAACCCAGAATTGCAAAGTTGCAGAGCTAGTAGTACAACTTGGCATCATTCAGCAGCTGTGCTGTAATAAACATGCTATAATAAATATACACTAACATATTTGAAAATTAAATCAACTGATAAAATCCAAAGCAAAATGTAAAACTTTTCATCCCAACATGCCAGCTGTTGATGGGTTTGTCCCAGAGGTTAAATTATCATTGAGGTCCATTCACTGTGTTCTCGCCAAGTGAACTGTGGTAGGAGGAAATCAGGCATCTTCTGCAGCATGGAGGAAACTGTCAAATGTTGCGGTGGGAAATGCACTGTGGTTGCCCCCACCGTCTGGCCCGCTCCATCTCCCGCTCCGCAAGAGGCTCGCTCTCACACAGCCCTCCCCCCTCCCACTGCACTGCGAATCAGCAGATCTGTAACCTGTCGGCTGTGATGAATAGAGGACGTCTGCAGCCGTGGCTACCACCACAGGCACAGATGGATGATAGTGGGCTGTTAAAGTGCTTCCTGCACAACAGTGGCAGACACAGTCAAGGCGAGCACCAATGGGCAATGTTTTATTTCTCTCTTTTTTTTTTTTTTTTTTTTTTTTTGTTTTGAATGATGTTTGGGCTGCAGAGAGCCTTTGACAAGACCTGAAACGCATTCACAGCACCTGGTGTCAGACATTTACACAATTAGGCAGCAACAGTAACATTGTTTTTCCCTTCTAACCTCCACCCCATTTTCATTTTTCATGTCAAAACATTTTGCAAATATTAACCACCTGTATGTTTCAGCGGCCCACTTACCAGCAACCGCTGACGTGATGTGTCAAACTGCAGCGCAGACTGACACTGTCCATGTAATTTACTTTTGTGTGGCGCTATATCTAGTAATTGCATAGCTAATTGCAGGGCTAATTGGGAAGTATTCAGAATTAATTATAAACTATTCTCTCTGATGATGAAAAGAAAATTTGGTGCAATTATATACACTTTTAAATCCACCCCTAATCACACCATTTAGCCTCAGTGAGCAGTCAATAAAAAGAAAATGGATTTAGGCAGCTGATGTTGCCACATATTCAAAAATTACAACTTGTTTGTTTATGTTTACATATACTCAATGAAATAGATCTATTTTTTTCTAAATGAGCTCATGCCCACCTTCTTCCTCAACGCACTAAGAACATCTTCATGGAATTATTTTTCTGTTTAAATCTGACTCAGCTTCTTTGTAATGTTGATTCTTGGGAAAAGTGACCTCCTCACTGCTCTAAATCCTATTGTGCAGCTGTCACAGATATTAGACCCCATAATGACCCTGGGGAGGGATTGAAGCATGAGCAAACATTGGCAAGAACATAAACCCTTGGCTGCGCTGTTACAGTGTGACAATGACTTCGCGTGGTTTCCACAGAGAGCTCTGTAACAGGCGTGGAGGAGTCCTGCAGAGTTAAGCGTGTGCTCAAGACTGTGCAGTGGTAATGTTGGTGTCATTAGATTATCGCAGCAACTGAAGATGCACTCAATACCTCTGAAACATGGTTATAAATTGCCTGTACCAAAGCAGAGGCTGGCCACACACACAAAAATTATTTTGCAGGATATGGGAGTAGAAAATAAAATGTCACACAACCAGACCCTTATTTGCGCACACACACTTGTGTTGTGCCACATTCTTATACTTTTGATATTTTGGAAGGGATTTAACTGTGGAGAGCTAATTTGCATTACAGACCTGCTGCAGCATATGTTTCTCATAAGCAAACTTCCAGTGCTTTTGATGTCTCACTCTTTTTATCATGAGCATGAACTTGTATAATCAGTGAAGATCCTCAAGGAACAGGGATAGTGTGAGTGCCAACCACAGGCTAACATCAGCACTGTGTGTTGAAGATCAGGTTATTGTTGTGGGGTCCTGACGTGTCAAAGGAAGGCTATTCAGGAACATAGACTGTAAATAAAGATCAACGTAGCCTCCGTGACATCACCCATAGGTTTCTGAAGAGCGATTATGAAGCTCAGAGTGGGCAGCGCCGACATCACCATCTTGACAATTTCCTGACCCCGCCGAACTCCCAGCTGATCCAAAAATGGACAAAGAGGTGAAGAAAAAAAAAAACATGTGGAGCCAATCAAATTTAAACAGGTGAGTTCTTTAAAAATTCGCCTCTGTACAGTTGTCATGAAGGAGGAAAATAGCTATAGCGTCCAAAACCATTGTGGTCATTGCCCTGTAAACTTTGACCTCTTAACCGTCTCAGATGCTGCAGCTTCAAATACAATGACTTTTTTTTTTTTCCCCTGCACACACACACACACACACACACACACACACACAGACACACACAATGTAATCCTCCTACTTTAAGTCCATGATTCCTGTGAATTGCTACTGTTGCAATTAAGAATGAGGTAAGAACACAGATATTGTTTTGAACTAGTGGTTGAATACGGCTTCGCATGTAATTGTGCAACATGGCTGAAACAACAGCAGCAGGATACGTGTAGAAGAATCACAAAGTACATTCACATTCTGCTTTCTCTCCAGGGAAGCAAATGAATATGCACAAAGAAAAACCAGTGATCAGAAAATAAATAAATAAAAAAAAAATAACAGAAGAAAGAAACATACGGCCTCCTACTGTTGGCTCTGCTAGTTGCCTTGAGGGCAGTTTTTTTTTTTTTTTTTTTTTTTTTTTTAACTTACACGTCTTGTGAATTTTACATAAATGCTGTGCACAACAGTAGGTGGTGGTACTCATCAGGGACATTTCACATGGGGTCAGTTGTGTCAGGTAAGAGGTGTCACATTATGCAGTCCACTGAAATGACAAAACACTCGGGGAGCAGCAGCTTGGAGAGTTAGTATCTGAGCTAAGGTGGTTGAGAAACTGACCTCTCTTTTTTCGATTCCATAATTTATTCTCACTACAAAATTCTGTCTCAGTTTGAAAGACGGGGGGGTCTTTTCTTATTAAATCTGCCTATAAATGCAGCAGAATTACTGTGTGCAACTAGATTCTCAATTCATTGAGTTTTGTTTTGGCTACTCACCAAGCCTGTAGATACAGCATTGGATGCATTTGTTTAGGCAGAGACCTTTAGCTAAATACCCACCAGTCCCAGTAAGGAAGCACATTTGTGCTTTGTGTATATTTGGATCGCACATTTAAAAAGTGACAGTGAATTAGAATATTTCCCAAAATGCTGAACTTTCTTGCTTAGATATGAGACCGGTCTTTTTTGGATAACTCTGTCTTAAATAAGAAGCTAAAACCAGAAGAGGATTAGCTTAGTTCACCATAAAGACTGAAAAGTTGTGGCAGAGCAGTTGTTTCTGTTTTCATTTCTAAATGTAAGTTTTTGTATGGATTAAACAAACAGGGTGTATTGTGTAAATTAATTAACTTTAGAGGGGCAGGGGGCTGATTTTTTTTTTTTTAATCTCCTAACAAAGTAGAGACAAGTTAACAAAAAGACTGGAAGCGAGGTGTACTCCAAACTGCTCCAGCAGAGCCACACTGAGGGACACAGTGGCTGTAACCTCCCAGGCCCTTTGAGTCACTGTCAAATTGCATACGTCATCTATCACATCTATTGAATGTTCTTGGTCACCAGTACGAACCTGCAGCCACATCAAAATAAGGTAAAACGTTTAACATTGACAGTCTCTCCACCCAGTGACTTTGGGCTGTAATTGTCAAAAACAACCTCACAATAAAAGAAAATAAAGGAAGTCCATTGAATCAACTGAAATAACAGACAAAGACTGGATACAATAAAACAAAACTCTAGAGCAAAAACGATTTTGGAATAATAAATGTATTGGCTTGAAAAAGTGGTTGTGCTTCCATAGATTAGATATATGGTGATGCACATATCTTCTTTTACTGGCCTGTTGTTAAGAATGCCAATATTTACTTGTGATTGTCTACTCTTAAGGCAGGTTTTAACATTTAGACCGTGTTAGAAAACAGTAAATCCAACAAAACAGTGTTGGATTTACAGGCCACCTCCGGCTCAGGGAAGCCCCCCCTCCCAATACAACTGCATATTTCAGCAAACCTTTCAGTGCCCTCTTTCCTCTTTTCAGTGCAGAAGTTTAAAAAGGGAAGGATGCAATATTATATAATTAATATATAATTTAGCTAATGTAAATGTCTTTAAATTTTATATGACTGGGTGTTGCTGGAGATCTCAAAGAACACCCAGCAACTGCATTGTGGAAAAGTAATCAGTGAATAACTGCTGCTGTTGATTACCAGTCGTGTAAACCTCCCTGCAATTGTGGTCAGTCTGTCTTACAAGACAGTAGATATGTTACTTTAGAACTACGTGAGAAAAATAAAGCTAAAAACAGGATTCTATGGAGCTCAGCTGCCTGACCTGTACGAACTTTAGTTTGGCAGGCTGACAGCGAAGGCAGACGAGGCCTGTCTTGACCTAACCTGCCCATTCTCTGGGGAGTTCCATCTTCAGGACATCCTGCCCCCTCAGATGACAGGCCTCAGAAATCTGCCATGCCTTACCAAGGTAAAAAGAAAAGTGAGCAAAGAAATCTTCCATACACACAGTAAGCGTGCTGCGTATTGTAAGATATGACGTTCTGTCAAATTATCTGAATTTAGTTGAGACATCAAGGATATCCACCAATTTTAATGTCGACCTACTTCAAAGGAGCAGTTTGTAAGGGAATTCACCTAATCATTAGAGATAATGTGGCTACAGCCAGCAGCTGCTTAGCTTAGCTTAGCATAAATGCTGGAAACAGAGGAAAACCTAGCCTGCCTCTGTACAAAATTCACATACCAGCATTTCTAAAAGGCAACTTATTAACATGTTGTGGCTTGTTTGTTTAATATGTAGGGGGAAAAAGAAAAAAAAAAAAAAAAAAAAAATCAGTAAAAACCAAAAATTACATGCATACTGTTACTATTGGACACAGCAAGACCACCTGTTTTTCCTTCAGCTAAGCTAAGATAACTGGATGCTGGCTGTGATCTAATATTTAACATTCAGTATGTGCTCTCTTTCATGTCTGTAAATGTCACTCCTTTAACCATGGGTTAAATGTGCACTGAGCAAATGTGTTGTGTACAAAGAAAAAAAAAAAAAAAAAAAAAAAAAAATAGGGAAATATGGCTAATATCAGATCTGTATCAGCAGATATTCAGTATTAAGCATGAGAAAAACATATCCCACCAGAAATAAGCAAATATATATAACATCAGTTGCAGTGTATGAAATAAGTATGATTTTTATTTGATTTCACACACAAGCGTGTTCAGACACACACTGCTGCATGCTGTATAGCATTGAATCAAATCAGGGCAGAGAGAGCTCTAGTCTGAATGATGGACAGCTGAGTCCAAATCAATTCTCATAGAAATCTTGAAACCTTTTCATGCAGTGATGGTTGATTTGACAGCTCAGTTGAGTTATGGAGGTCAGCCACTTGTTCTAATAAAGCCAAGGTCAGAGTCATGCTCCTTGATGTACACACTCAAAAAAAAGATCAAAAGAAATGAGAGGACTTTATAAATCAAACACCAAAATTTCCCCCCCTCGTATCTAAAAAGTCAAACTGTATATCAGGTAAACTGTACGAAGCCATTCTATGCATCGTGACTTTAATTGCTAAGACTTAAAGGACTAACTGGAGTGAGGATGAATCAGTTTCTAAGGAGTGTATTTCTTATTGCATCGATCGGTCTTGTTTTACGCATGAAGGTGTCCACATTTTCTCTGAAGTTTGACCTTGATAAAAGGCAGATATTCCTGGAGAGACTTAATGGGCTGGAGGAGAGAGTTGAACTCCCGGTCAAAGCTGTTTCCTCAAGTATTTAACATTTTACTTGTGTATTTTACTGTGTTTGAGCTTACAAAGAAAGGCTGCATTATACAAGCAGGCTTCTATGTTTGTTTTCTTCATTTCTGTCAGCAGTCATTAGTCTTCATTTATTCTCTTCTCCTGGTCCCCCAGAGCAAGAAGCCCAGGACGCTGCCCCCAACAGCGGGTGACTCAGAGGCCATAAAGGCCACTGTTGAAGTCAATACATGCTTTTTTTTTTTTTTTTTTTTTTTTTTGGGAAATGCAGCTGTATTATATTCAACACAGAAAGTGACTCTGAGTACTCTGTGGAGAGTGTCACCACATTTAGAGGCAGCCAAGTCAGACTGTTTGCTTTTTATACTAAGAGCTGCTAATGTTTAATAGAATTTACAAAAGGTCATGAAATAGCACAGTCAATGTTGCCATTTTTCCTTTTTTTACTTAATAAAAGGTTGTTTTTTTTTGTTTTTGTTTTTAAATTGGAGACATCTTGACATGGCATAGTAGAAAAACATGTGTAAGTACTCACACTAATAATGAGTTCTAGAGCTCTGGTATTGTACATGCTGCATTGCTAGCATGGTTTTAAAGAGCTTTTTGTAAGTTTTGCTATTGCTGCATAGCTAGCTTTAGCATTAACAGCTGTTTACTGACCGGTCTAGAAGAAAAGTTGCAAAATTCTGCATCAAACTTCATTCCTTTTTTTTTTTTTTTTTTTTTTTTTTTTTTTTAAATCTAGAGCCGTCTCCAGCAGTGGAAAGCAACGCCAATGGTTACTGTTGTCTCTATCATGTCTTTTCCTGTAAGTTAGCATGCTAACCAGCTAGCTCTGGCCCATCTAGTCACTTTCCAATATCGACTCACTGTAGCCTCCAAACTGTCCTGAAGCACTGCTCAGAGAGTGTTTTATAACCTCCTGTATTGTAAACTCAACAATGGCCGAAGCATTTGACAAGTAACAGTCAAGGCAAGAAACCATGATCAATGGCAAAGAAAAGGTACATAGCCCCTTTAAGGCCTGGTCACACCAGCATTTAAAACAAATACATTTTGTTTAAAAAAATCATTTCAGTGGATTCAGTCAAAGAGGAGATTTAAAACCCTGCAAGGCTTCCATGTTGAGTTCAATTTCAGTGAACTTACGAAACTGAGATGAACTGACAGGCAAATTTGTGTCCTTGAATCCAAAACCAAGTTACATCAACCATCCTGCATTAGGAGTTTCAAGATATCACTAAACTATGTGAGAAAAAACTACTTTGAATTTGATTGAGTATGAATGAGCCTGTACCCACAAAATTAAGTGAAACTTAACTAATGTTGCAATTTTGGGGGGGTCACTGTGCTCTAACTAGCTAATTCTAACATGTGTTGAACAACCAAACGACTTGAACTACAATTAACTTTATTTACAAGTACAAAAGAAGATTTCTTGATCAGCTTACCTAAGTTTACAATAAACTGCGTGTAACTCTGTTTATTTGAACATTTCAACAAGCGTTTATTTCATTTATTCACTTATTTATCTTTGCATGTAAAATGTAATTTGTAGACTTAACTACACAGGATTACAAAGATGTACATGATTTTACATTCTGCTTCCAAAGACTTAATTGCACTAAAAAAAAAAAAAAAAAAATCAGCTTTATTCATTCATTTTGAGCTGATCTCCAGTTCATATTCACTTAAACGGGATGTCAAACTCAATTTAAATCAAATGGCAACAGTCTTTGGCTGTTTGCCTAGTTTTTCTGAAGGGCAATTTAAACCCGTCATGGCCAGTGAGATGCACCTTGTACCTGTGTGATTCCTTAAGAAAAAAAAAGGTCTAAATTAGCCATGTTTACAAATCAAAGGCTGTCAAGGTGATTAATTACCACCTCCATTCCCAGATAATATCATGTGACATCTGCCCTCTCCCTTCCTCTGAAGTAGTGGCAGAGATCACTCGTCTTCTTGATTAATTAAAAGAGCCCCATGGGTTAACATTTGCAAGCAAACCTTTAAAGCCAGGCTTTTAATTCTTCAGTCTGCCCTTGAAGCACACACACACACACACACACACACACACACACACACACACACACACAC